>NC_136068.1:799686342-800942175 GCF_964261635.1 Lissotriton helveticus | reverse complement strand
CTCACTGGAGTGGTATGGCCGCACTAAAATTGCTAGGAGGCCATGCTCATGGTCATGCCCACAGAGGCGGGGTAATTCAACCAACAATGGTGCTGCCAAAAATCGCCGGAGTACAGACTGTTTACCCAGAGCACCTGAAGAAGTGTCCTACATGAAACGCATCGGGTTGGGTGTAAGAACCGTGTGGACAGTGCTGTGGGTTTCTACAATTGCTTCATTCAATTAAATATTTGGCATATACCTACCTGTAGTGGGCTCTTCTGTAACAGGCGACTTTGATGTTGGATGTTGTACGGCTTGCCTGAGCCATGGAAGCAAGCCCCATTGTCTGCTGACAACCCTGCGGTCCCGTCACATGGCGTGATTGTGAAAAGAAGCAGGTGCCGTAATTGGAGGAGATAGAAGCAGTGTGCAACCACACTCCACTTGGAGGTAAAATTGTTATTTTAGCAGTCCTACAGACGGCAGCTCACTGGAGTGGTATGGCCGCACAAAAATTACCAGGAGGCCATGCTCATGGTCACGCCAATGGAGGCGGGGTAATTTAACCAACAATGATGCCACCAAAAATCGCCGGAGTACAGACTGTTTACCCAGAGACCCTGAAGTAATGTCCTACATGAAACACGTCGGGCTGGATGTAAGAACCTTGTGGACAGTGCTGTGGGTTTCTACAATTGCATCCTTCAAATAAATATTTGGCGTATACCTTCCTGTAGTGGGCTCTTCTGTAACAGGTGACTTTGATATTGGATGTTGTACGGCTTGCCTGAGACGTGGAAGTAAGCCCCAGTGTCTGCTGACACCCCTGCGGTTCCATCACATGGCGTGATTGTGAAAGGAAACAGGTGCCGTAATTGTAGGAGAAAGAAGCAGTGTGTTGCCCCAGGACATGCAACCACACTCCACTTGGAGGTAAAATTGTTATTTTAGCAGTCCTACAGACGGCAGCTCACTGGAGTGGTATGGCCGTACAAAAATTACCAGGAGGCCATGCTCATGGTCAAGCCCACGGAGGAGGGGTAATTTAACCAACAATGGTGCCGCAAAAAATCACCCAAGTACAGACTGTTTACCCAGAGACCCCGAAGAAGTGTCCTACATGAAACACGTCGGGCTGGGTGTAAGAACCTTGTGGACAGTGCTGTGGATTTCTACAATTGCTTCCTTCCATTAAATATTTGGCGTATACCTACCTGTAGTGAGCTCTTCTGTAACAGGCGACTTTGATGTTGGATGTTGTACGGCTAGCCTGAGCCGTGGAAGCAAGCCCCGGTCTCTGCTGACACCCCTGCGGTCCCGTCACATGACGTGATTGTGAAAGGAAGCAGGTGCCATAATTGGAGGAGAAAGAAGCAGTATGCAACCACACTCCACTTGGAGGAAATTTATTTATTTTAGCAGTCCTACAGATGGCAGCTCACTGGAGTGGTACGGCCGCACTACATTTACCAGGAGGCCATGCTCATGGTCACGCCCACGGAGGAGGGGTAATTTAACCAACAATGATGCCGCAAAAAATCACCCGAGTACAGACTGTTTACCCAGAGCGCCTGAAGAAGTGTCCTACATGAAACGCGTTGGGCGGGGTGTATGAACCTTGTGGACAGTGCTGTGGGTTTCTACAATTGCTTCCTTCAATTAAATATTTGGCTTATACCTACCTGTAGTGGGCTCTTCTGTAACAGGCGACTTTGATGTTGGATGTTGTACGGCTTGCCTGAGCCGTGGAAGCAAGCCCCGGTGTCTGCTGACACCCCTGCGGTCCCGTCACATGGCGTGATTGTGAAAGGAAGCAGGTGCCATAATTGGAGGAGAAAGAAGCAGTGTGCAACCACACTCCACTAGGAGGTAAAATTGTTATTTTAGCAGTCCTACAGACGGCAGCTCACTGGAGTGGTATGGCCGCACTAAAATTGCTAGGAGGCCATGCTCATGGTCATGCCCACAGAGGCGGGGTAATTCAACCAACAATGGTGCTGCCAAAAATCGCCGGAGTACAGACTGTTTACCCAGAGCACCTGAAGAAGTGTCCTACATGAAACGCATCGGGTTGGGTGTAAGAACCGTGTGGACAGTGCTGTGGGTTTCTACAATTGCTTCATTCAATTAAATATTTGGCATATACCTACCTGTAGTGGGCTCTTCTGTAACAGGCGACTTTGATGTTGGATGTTGTACGGCTTGCCTGAGCCATGGAAGCAAGCCCCATTGTCTGCTGACAACCCTGCGGTCCCGTCACATGGCGTGATTGTGAAAAGAAGCAGGTGCCGTAATTGGAGGAGAAAGAAGCAGTGTGTTTCTCCAGGACATGCAACCACACTCCACTTGGAGGTAGAATTGTTATTTTAGCAGTCCTACAGACGGCAGCTCACTGGAGTGGTATGGCCGCACTAAAATTGCTAGGAGGCCATGCTCATGGTCATGCCCACAGAGGCGGGGTAATTCAACCAACAATGGTGCTGCCAAAAATCGCCGGAGTACAGACTGTTTACCCAGAGCACCTGAAGAAGTGTCTTACATGAAACGCATCGGGTTGGGTGTAAGAACCGTGTGGACAGTGCTGTGGGTTTCTACAATTGCTTCATTCAATTAAATATTTGGCATATACCTACCTGTAGTGGGCTCTTCTGTAACAGGCGACTTTGATGTTGGATGTTGTACGGCTTGCCTGAGCCATGGAAGCAAGCCCCATTGTCTGCTGACAACCCTGCGGTCCCGTCACATGGCGTGATTGTGAAAAGAAGCAGGTGCCGTAATTGGAGGAGAAAGAAGCAGTGTGTTTCTCCAGGACATGCAACCACACTCCACTTGGAGGTAGAATTGTTATTTTAGCAGTCCTACAGACGGCAGCTCACTGGAGTGGTACGGCCGCACTACAATTACCAGGAGGCCATGCTCATGTCATGTGTGATGTAGTATGTGAAGTCATAAGCAGTGCATTGCGGGGTGTGAGTTTTAGTTAGCTTAGCTAACTATAACTGTTGAATTTCTCTGGTTTTGTACGGGTGAATTATCAACCTAACTTTAACATCCCTGAACCTTTGGTGTTATCAGTGAATATATAAGTATTTTTTTAATCCTACATCCTAAGCCCTGTAACCTTTGCTTTTTGAGCGAATTTCTAAGGTTTTTTAATGCTGATTATAAACTATAAACTATAACTTACCTGTACCCACTGTTCCCTGTAAGGTTCACGCGCATAAGCACACTGAAGTCACCCCGAGCACGCAGTGTCCATTATGTAGCACGCACACACAGCACAGCCCGCAAGACCGTTCACGCTGCTGCTTTTAAAACACAAACGCCATGAAAAACTGGTAATTTCCTGTTTGTGGGAGGCAGACGAAGAGACAGCGGTGAATAGGAGAACACGAGGGAGCGGCAGGTGAGTGTATCCCTTACAGCCTGTGGAGTTAGGGAGGGCTCATGTTCACCAGCAAATAGCTTCTGCACTTGCTGCATTTCGTTTCATAATAATGTGTGGCAGATTGTGAGCCTTTGTGAAAGTATTCATGTTACTCGTAGCACCATCATGCATTAAAATTAGCATGAATACTTTTACAAAAACCCACAATCTACCCCGCAGCCGCACTCTATTAGGTCAAGGAAAGCAGCATTACTAAAGCACGACGCTCTATTAGGAAAATAATGCAGCATATGTAAAGCACAACATGTGCTGCAGATGATTCTGAAAGCACACATTGTGTTTGCCTGTCTGCATTTCTTTTGTTAATAGTGCACGGCTGCGAAGCTGATTGTGGGCCCTTGAGATAGTTTTCATGTTACTTGCAGCGCACACAGGCGCATTGATTAACATGAATACTATCTCAAAGGCCCACAATCAGCCCCGCAGCTGCACAGTATTGGGGAAAGGAATGCAGAAAATCTAAAGCACGTGTGCTTTGAGATGATTCTGAAAGCACACATCATGTTTGACACTCTGCATTTCTTTTGTTCATAATGCGTGGCTGTGCTACTGATTTTGGGCCTTTAAAATAGCATGCCTGTTAATTGCAGCACATACAGGTACTGTAATTGACATGAATATTATCTCAAAGGCCCACAATCAGCCCCCCAGCTGCGCAGTGTTAGGAAAAGTAATGCAGCAAATCTGAGGTTTCAGATTGCCATGTGTGACATTTTCATAATTGCAGTGTAATTATGAGTGACATCTTAAGGACCATGAGTAACGCTTTATCGCAAGCAAAATCAAGCAATGACGATGAGGGAAACATATATAGAAATTACATGCATAGCAGCCAAGGTTTCAGATTGCTATGTGTAAACTTTTCATGGTTTCAGGGTAATTATTTGTGACATTTCAACAACTATGAGTGACGCTTTCTTTCGAGCAAAAGATGGCTGACAACTTTAATTTTCCTTATGTGTGACATTTTCGTATTCCTTTTGTTTGTGTGACAATTTCAATTCTTACATCTTATGCTTCTCAATATCGCTTTCCAACAACAGTTTGATCCATAACCAATATAATAGTGAACTAATTAACATATTCTTTAATCCCTATTAGCGCTGCACCTTATACTGTAGAACATGTGCTTTCACATCTGATTTTAGTGTGAGTTGCCTTTGTATACTTTATTTTACAAAGCTTGTATTGCATTTCATGATGTTTGCTTTTTACATAAAAAATAACATTGTTCTGAAATTAAAAAAAGGCATCTACATAACACTTCAAGCATACAGAATACTGACCAATTCCAGTACAATACAAGGTGTTGCAGGATTTTCTTTGAAAAGAAGTCTTCACATCCACCTTCAATAACCACCATTCAACTACTTACACGTGAACATGAGTGATCACTGGTACTAGGCAGCAATTAAAAGGTGTGAACCTTGTTTCTCTCACAAATGTATAGATTCAAGAAGAATCAAAATTAAGCAAAACAAACAAATATGAACAGAGAACAATAAATCACATTAGACTTTCTGAAACACACTCTTTCAAACTTTTCCATTTTAAAGGAATCAAGCATAACAAATACACTTTCCTGATAGTGACTCGAGACAGAATTGTGTCAAGGTAATTTACTGCTTTATTCCTTTACTCCATAGCTCGCATATCAAAGGGTAAGGCCTCAATGACAAGCTGGGGTGATGGGTCAGTCTCCTTGTAATTACTACACACTCCGTTGGCATTGCAAACGAATGCGCGGGACAGTATTGGAACACGGTTTCACAGTGCCACGTGCTGTCAGGAAAATATGCCTGATGTCACCAATGACCTCCTGATACCTCACTAAATGACTGTGGGCTATAAAGTGGGAAGGGGAGGCGGATGGGAAGAGTGTGAAATTACAATGCAGCTGTATAAGTGAGCAGTCATTCTTCACAGGTTGGCTGTGCCGGAATTGCAGACATACATTCTAGGCAGGGCGCCGCAGCCAGACTTTGTATTACAACCTGACTCTGAGCCAAGTGCGCTGCGGAGATCACTTGATTCATTGTAGTAGCACACACAGTGAGCCTGCCAGCAGCCCATAGTTCAGCTGCGAGGCCTCAAGTCTGCAGGAGCAGCATGTGCAGGCCACGGGCAGCGCGCGCCCAGCTGCCACTAACTCCATAACAGTTTTAGCAGCTTCAACTGAGACACTATGTTGACTGCATCCCATGCACGACAATGCATTTCACTACACTACAGTGAACCGGAGAACCACACTGAAATGCTTTAGACTAATGCCTCATAGGTGGTACATTGCAGGACTGTACATGCACATGAGCAACGATAAATGCAATGATTTTAAATGTGTTGCAGAACACCAGAAATGGAAGGACACTAATCTGCACTTATGTGTTGAGGTCAAGAGGTCAAACACATGTGTCTGTCTTTTGTAATTTAACACAACCAGTGCTGGGTGGCAGCAGCAGTTCCTGGGAGCCCGGTTTGTTAAGAAAGTTACCAGATTGTTAAACAAAACTATTTCTACGCACATATAATTGGATAACCGGTACCAGTGCTGTCACAATTCTGTGTTTGCAAGTCTGAATCCTTTGTCTTCTAGCCAGGACTTATCAGGCCTGGCGTTTGCAAATCAGACAATTCCAGGCCTCGGAAAACTGAGAAACTCATAGTTACCTATCATGTGCTGCAATGCAAATAACATGAATACTATCTGATGTGCAATTGAATGCAAGCACAGCATATTAGTATTGTGCCCAGAACGTTTTGGTGGCAAGTCAAAATTCCTGTGGTGATGTTATTAAGCTAGCTCCACTAGTTTCATTTAAGTAAATTTTACAATTAGATCAATTATAATTGAAAAATGAGCCAGCGGGCCCGGTTGTGTGCATTTGTGAAAGATTCATGTGCAGTGCCATGTAGATGCACGACAGGTGCTGTGATTACCATGAATACTTTCAAAAAGGCTCACAATCTGCCCTGCAGCCGTTTTCCTATTAGAAAAAAGAATGTAGTCAGTCCAGAACCTTGACGGGTGGCTCTGGGCCAAATGATTGTGTGAGGCTCGTCCTCTTTGTGAATTTCCTAGTTCACCCTCTCAACCGTTGCGCAGTTTGAATGCCAGGGAACAGCTGCTTTACAGAAAGCGTAACACACAATTCAGATTTATAGATCAATTTAGCCTAATGGATGCTAATAATGAAACACAGGGGCAGATGCCTATTTGGCCTAAACTAAAATCCCAGGTAACTATTTGGTCGCTTTTCCTATTTGAGTCTCTTGAACAGTCACATACATTGTTTGTAACTCTTAGTGCCTTTGCTAAAGATCTTGTCTCCAATTGCAGGTTTGCAGTTTGTAAGGTATTTGGATTTGAATGGTCAGGCGTGAGTACCCACAAAACAAGGTAATTCATTTTACGTTCCTGGTTGGGTTTAGGGGTTGTTGTGCAAACAGATTCACAGTCTGCACGCTTTTTCTTTTTTAGGTTTGTGAGATGGTACTATGGATACAACTGCGCAGGCAGACGCAAGTGCAGGCAGAACAAACAGGTAATTGTCAGAGTTAAACTGTGGTGCACCTTGTACATTATAGCATACCAACATACTTTATTGATGTTTTCTTCTGTTACAGTTTTCACAGACAGTACCACACACATTTGAACGGACATTTGAATGGGCATACGTGAGTTCAAGCGGAACAGGTAATTGTAAAACTGTGGTTCATCTAGTACATTGTAGTATAACAACATACCTTACCCACAATGTGCTGTAACAATCTTTACTTCTATTGCAGGCTGTATGGACAGTGCTACACATATGTTTCGAAGGGAGGGGCAGAGAACAGAAAAACCATGTAATTATAATCTAAGTTTTGCAGGAAAAGCCTCAGTACTGTCTGACAGATTGCATTCATAAGCATCGGCACTGACTTTAATCATGTTCCTTTATTTTGCAGGTTTTGTGGCATAGCAGGTTCAAACTGGTTAGAACAGAAAATGTTCTGGCTCAAGGTTGTAACTTCTGCAGAGTGCGGTGCTTCACCACAAAGGAAGAAATGTTGCCTTGTATTCAAGGCAGAGTGGATGACAGAATTTGTGGAGGCTGAGACACAGAAATCACGAAGCAAGGTTTACTTGCATCTTGGGGAACTATTTCAATACAGTCCAGACATAGGCTTGATCTTCAAAGCATGTGCTGGGGCCAAGACTGTTGGGGGCTTTTCTACAGGGAAGAAATGGAGTGATGGCTGGAAATTGGAATACATGAAACTAATTAGTAAAGTTCATGAGTCTGCTTTGGTGCTACTGAGAAACAAAAGTGCTGCTGCCAGGATTGGTTATGGAGTGTGGGTAAAGCTGACAGAAACTGCCACCTACAAAACAAACAGAATAGAAGTGGTTGAATGACAAAAAACCCTGCCTGAGGAGATAAAGATGCTCATCAACAGCGTGTTGTTGGCGGTCTAGATGAATACTTCAATGTTGTCTGTCCAAGACATCCATGACCACCAAGCTTTATATGTGAAGATACAAGACTGCTGGAAGAGCAAGAAGTATTGCTTTGAGTCCTTGAGGCCATCAATAGTGTGATACACTGTCAAGATATGGCATAACTTCGCAATGCTCTGTATCACACTTTGATAATTGGCGAGAGCACAGATATTTCTGTTAAAAAAATGCTCATCCTGCACTTCAAATTCCGACCTGTAACATCAAAAGAGCACAAAACATTGTTTGGGGGAATAGTGAAGCTGACTAGTTGTAATTCTGAGGCTATCACTGCTGTTGTGAAAGAATTCTACACTGCCAATGAACTGGACCTTATGAAAATGTTCATGTTGACATCCAATGGTGCATCTGTGATGCTGGGAAAGAATAATGCTGTTGCTACTCGCCTTGAACAATCTGTTCCTCATCTAGTTGAGCAGCATTGCATCGCCCATTGGGAAGATTTGGGATTTGAGGATGCCTGGAAGAGAGTTCCAATGATTAAAGAGATGGAGACATTATTTAGGCATTTCTACACTGTGTTCTCCAGATCTCCTGCAAGGAAGTCCAAGCTGGATGAAATCGCACCGGTCACTGAATATGAAATGGTCTCTTTTCGACCATTGAATGAAGTCCGATGACTTTCAAGGCATTTTCAGTTGGTGCACTAATTCGAAATTACGAGGCTGTTCTTACGTACTTTGAGCAGGAGAAAGTTGAAGAGAATGATCTAGGGCCCGATGTAGGTAAATCTAATTTACCACTTCTAAAATACCGAATCATACCGATTCGGTATTTAAGAAGTGGTAAATTAGAGGGGGGGAAATGTAGGTAATTCTGATTCGGTAAATACCGAATCTGTAAGATTCGGTATTTACCGATTCTGTAAATACCGAATCGGTATCCCCCATTGATTCCTATGGGCCTTGAAGCCCATAGGAATCAATGTGGAATACCGAATCGGTATTTACCGATTCGGTAATTACCTATTCTTGCAAGGGTGCAGGGGTGTCACTTTGACACCCTCTAGCACCCCAATTACAGGCTTGTGTGCCATGTGGCACACAGACATGCCCTAAGGGCATGTCTGTGTGTCACATGGCACAGGTGTGCATGCGCAGATGTGCATGCACACCTGGATTCGGTATTTTACCACCCAATTGGATTGGATTGGGTGGTAAAATACCGACTCTTGAAGGCCTATGGCACTCTTCAGAGTGCCACCTACATCTCTATTTACCGATTCTGTACATTTACCGATTCGGTATTTTACCGAATCGGTAAATGTACAGAATCGGTAAAATTACCGAATCTGTACTTATGTAGCCCCCTACATAAGAAAACCGTAATACCGGTCGGAAACGGCCGAATTCGGCCGTTTCCGACCGGTATTAGGGCTCCTACATCGGGCACTAAGTTGCTTAATATATTGTTACAACAATCGCACTCAACCACCATATTTCCCTTGCAGTACCTAATGACATTCTGGGTGAATTTGTATCTTTATGCAAACTATTCCAAAAAAGTTATTTGACTATTGTTGAAACTGTACAGTATGCAAGAGCAAAGATTGGCCAAATTAAGGAACAGTACTTGGGGGAGACTGTCTTTTGGAGCAGCACTTAAGGGATCTGATTGTGTTGCATAGGGAAGGGCAAGAGTTTGATAGCGGGCCTATTTTGTCATTTCTATTCCTTCTTTGTGAGCATATGCAAAAAAAGGTTCCCTGATGATGAACTGAAAAAATGGGCTAGTTTTAAATTCCAGGCAATAGCAATACAATCATATTTTGATTTTGGGACTGAGAATGCACAAAGAGTTGTTAAAAAGTATACAAAAATCTTGGTCTTGGGTGAATGTGAAACACCAGAAAATGTTGTTCGACAATACAGAGAATATAAATATGTGGTGGCAGAACATGAAAGGGTGGGTTATTTACGACCTTTCAAGACATGGTGAATTTCACTGTACGTAATGCTGCTGCTGAGGATAGTATGGTGTTTCAGCTTGTTGATGTCTGCGCAACATTTCAAGCATCGAGTTCAGGTTGTGAATGAGGATTCAGCCTCATGGACACTATAAAGAGTAAATTGAGAAATAGACTAGAGGAGAAGCATTTGGATATGCTGATGAGGGGAAAGGCCTACATCCTGAATGGGAAAGTTGACCTCAATTGAGTTTATCAGCACTGGAAAAATGGCAAGGATAGACTTAAGAAGCAACCATGACACCCATCTAGTGATGGCACTTGACTTGTGTGAGTGGCCCTCTCCCACAGTCCATGTTTGCCTGAATGTCACACATCTCACAAACTATCTCTCACATGATATCTAGACATTACTCCGTAGCTTGCACATCAAATTATAAATATGTTATATAATTGTGTAACATATTGTCATAAATGAGTAAGTGCCTTCTGTGAATACCAAAATGAGTAAGTGCCTTCTGTGAATACCAAAATGAGTAAGTACCTTCTGTGAATACCAAAATGTGTAAGTGCCTTCTGCGAATACCAAAATGTTAGTAAGTTTAGGATTTTGTCTTAAGTTAGTTCTGTGAATCGAGTTTTCACATAATACATCCTCCTCCTTAAAGTTTGCATTGTTGAGTGGTATAAATTAATTTGTGTTTCAAACTTTGAATTGGAAAGATGCGTAGAAATGTTTTTAATATATCAATTGATCGCTGTCTAATACTAAAAACAGTACTACAATTCCATTTATAGAGATTACCCTGACTATACCTTCCTTGTACCTCTTCTGCAGTAACTTCTTCTACATTTCAAGGTACCATCACCTCTTTTGCTATAGTACTACCATTCTTCTTTTCATAACATTGTCCTCTTTAATCAATAGCATTAACTATTGTATCCTGGAGATAGCTTTCCTCATTAAAGAAAGCTTTTGTACAAGATGTATGTATCCATTGTCCACTAAAAACTGTACAACAGTAACTTCTATTCACTAATCTTTTCTTCTGGTTTTGTCTCCTCATGCACACCACTATTTTGTCAAGATTCTTCATTCTATTTAGAATCAGAAAGAAATGCTTCCTCTTCAAAGCAAAGGCCTTGTCAACTACTTTCTCTACTAGTTTTAATTTACAAGTCTGTAGCTATGCAATCATTTTAAGATGTGCATAGAACCTATGCAGCCATCTAAACACCCACCTACAACCCATGCAGTCATTGTATTACTGAGACACACACGTGCATTAATGAAACACTCAGGCTCTACTCATGCACTCATGTAATTGCGTGATTCCATTGTTAAAGCTTGAGACACTGGATGAAAGTAAATATACTTCTGGGGTGATTGTGTTAGTGCAAGACTATTAGCTCAGTCATTTAATAAATGGATGGGTGGTAGGTTTACTACAAAGGTACTCTCTGCATAATTACATAAGTGCATGAGTCTTGCCATGCTTTCTAAATAAAGAATCTTCTTTATAACCACTACTGGAGTCTGTGCCCTTATGTTCGACACAGTGAGGGCTTTCTGAGAAATTTTCACTTGAATATATATATATACCGGTCGCCAGTAGGTTGTTATAGTTAGGACCTATTTTCCATAGGAAATTTGCAACATTCTATTCCCAATAACTTTGGTGCCGGTTGGTGAATCTTCGCAAAATTTTCAAAACTCGTGGGGGGCTCCGGTCTGCTCCTATCTTGAAAGTTTTGGGGTAATTCGCCAAGCTGGGGCTGAGAAAAAAGGGGGGTCCCAAAACATGTTTTCCCCATGCAATTTCCCGTAGGAAACTTTAGACACGGCTACAGCCCGAACTTCTGAACGGAATAACACCAAATTTGGCAAAAAGGTAGCCCTTGGTTCAAAAAGAACCCTTTTTGTTAACTGGTATAACTCCATTCAGTAGTTGCTGAGAAAATCAAAAGTAACAACATATATAAATCTCTGGCCTCGGAGGATCCGAGCACCCTCCCGATCATGAGCTGTATGCTAATTGGCTGTCAACACTACAAACCAGGAAGTGTTGGCAGCCATCTTGTGCCTCGGTGGAACTGAGGCACAAGAAATCAGTCATACAAGTGCGCAAAACGCAAAAAGGGGGCAGGATAGAAATGCCCTGACCCCCTAAGCCTGCTTAGGGGTCCCACAAGAGCTAGTTGGACTCTAGGGACCCTCAGGGTTCAAGGGGACTTAATCTCCCAACTTAAAAAGGCCACAGGTCGCATTTACACAGTGGTGAAGGGAGGGGATGGGGCCTGAGGTGACGTGTGAAAACACGCCCTGTGGCGTATTTTAAGTTGGAGAAATAATTCCCCTTCAATCCTGAGGGCCCCTGGGGGCCAACTAGCCCACCAGGTGCTTACAGTAAGCACCACTGCACTGCGTTGCAGAGAGGTGGTCCAGGCTGCGCCCCTTTTTACACCTCTCTGCAACGCAGCTCTGTGGCGCTTACTGGAGGTACCTAGTGTGTTAGTTGGACCCTAGGGACCCTCACGATTCAAGGGGACTTAATCCTCCAACTTAAAATGGCCACAGGGCACGTTCACACAGTGGGGAAGGGAGGGGACGGGGCCTGAGGTGATGTCTGCAAACACACCCAGTGGCGCGTTTTAAGTTGGGGAAATAATTCCCCTGCAATCCTGAGGGCCCCTAGGGGCAAACTAGCCCACCAGGTGCTTGCAGTAAGCGCCACTGCGCTGCATTGCAGAGCGGTGGTCTAGGACACGCCCCTTTTTACACCTCTTTGCAACGCAGCTCCGTGACACTTACTGGAGGTACCTAGTGGGCTAGTTGGACCCTAGGGACCCTTAGGATTCAAGGGGATTTAATCTCTCAACTTAAAACAGCCACAGGGCGCATTTACACAGTGGTGAAGGGAGGGGACGGAGCCTGAGGTGACGTGTGCAAACACGCCCTGTGGCGCATTTTTAGTTGGAGAAATAATTCCCCTTCAATCCCGAGGGCCCCTGGGGGCAAAGTATCCCACCAGGTGCTTCCAGTGAGCGCCACTGCACTGCGTTGCAGAGAGGTGGTCCAGGCCATGCCCCTTTTTACACCTCTCTGCAACACAGCTCTGTGGCGCTTACTGGAGGTACCTAGTGTGTTAGTTGGACCCTAGGGACCCTCAGGATTCAAGGGGACTTAATCTTCCAACTTAAAACGGCCACAGGACGCGTTTATACAGTGGGGAAGGGAGGGGACAGGGCCTGAGGTGACGTGTGCAAACACGCCCTGTGGCGCATTTTAAGTTGGGGAAATAATTCCCCTGCAATCCTGAGAACCCCTGGGGGCTAACTAGCGCACCAGGTGCTTCCAGTAAGCGCCAATGCAGTGCGTTGCAGAGAGGTGGTCTAGGCCGTGACCCTTTTTACACCTCTTTGCAATGCAGCTCTGTGGCGCTTACTGGAGGAACCTAGGGGCTAGATGGACCCTAGGGACCCTCAGGATTCAAGGGGACTTAATCTCCCAACTTAAAATGGCCACAGGACGTGTTTGCCCAGTGGGGAAGGGAGGGGACGGGGTCTGATGTGACGTATGCAAACACTCCCTGTGGCGCGTTTTAAGTTGGGGAAATAATTCCCCTTCAATCTTGAGGGCCCCTGGGGGCCAAGTAGCGCTACTGCGCTGCATTGCAGAGAGGTGGTCCAGGCCATGCCCCTTTTTACACCTCTCTGCAACGCAGCTCTGTTTATAATGCTGTAGAAATGGCAAAAAATGTTGTCCTTTTCTATCTCGGCATGGATGGCACTGTGCTAATCCAATGCTTAAAGACTTTGATAGAAAAACAGACATTTGAGGTGAGCAGATCTAGAGTGTCGCTGGGGGTGAGAGTGCTCTAACAGGAGCAGCTTTCCACCTAAACTTGAGAACTACCCAGAGTTAGGAGGTAGTTATAGTTAGGACCTATCATCCATAAGAAATCCACAACATTTTATTCCGAATAACTTTGGGGCCGATTGATGAATCTTTGTGAAATTTTCCAAACTCTCCGCCACCTCTGGTCCGCTCCTATCCTGGAAGTTTCACAGTGATTCATCAAGGGGGGGGCAGAGAAAAAAGGGGGGTCCCAAAATGTGTTTTCCCCATGAAATTTCCCGTAGGACCTTTAGCCACAGCTACCGCTTGAACTGCTGAACGGAATGACACCAAATTTGGCAAAGAGGTAGCCCTCAGTGCCTTTTGCTTATATGGTGTCAATCTCTTCAGTAGTTCCTGGGAAAATTACAGTTAAAATCATTTATATATTTATGGGCGCGGTGGATCCGCGGATTGTGCGCGCATTGTCATCGTACCATAAGTGCACCCTTCCTATCACGTGCTGAATGCTAATTGGCTGTCAAGTGGTTATCAACATTCGAAAGCAGGAACTCTTGGCAGCCATTTTGTGCTTCGGTAGAAGCGTGGCTGAGGAAGTCAGTGGAATGTGTGTAAAACGTAGAAAGGAGGCAGGGTAGAAATAATTTTACCCTCTAGACCTGCTTAGGCGGTCCTAGAAGGACCCTCAGGGGCCACAATTTTTTTTTTAAAACACCAGGCAGGTGCATGTAGGGGCTAAATACCAGGGCCAAAATTATAAAATTTATGGCGGGCCCAGAGGGGTCCCCCAGCCCCGAGGATCGTCATCCCCCGGGGCTAAAAAAAAAAATGGTGGGGGGAGGGGTCCAAGGTCCCCAATGCCGCGGGGACCACTACCCCCGGGGCTTTATGTATTGTGGAAGGGGGACTGCGTCACTCCCCTCCTGGAGCACTCGAGGGCCCCTTTACTCCCCCGGGCTACAAAAAGTATGGCTGGGGGGCTGCAAGGTCTCCAAAGCCCCGGGAACCACCACTACTCGGGCTTTATGTATTGTGGGAGGGCCGGCTCCTGCAGTGTCCCGGGGTGTCCATCCCGCCCTCCCATAGCAAGGAAATCTGTTCTCTCTTTCAAAAATCTAAATCACATTGCTTTTCCACATGGGGAGCTGCATGTTAGTTGCTCCCCTTGTGGAAAAGCAATGCCGGCTCCCAAACGCGTAGAAGTTGTGTACCAAAGGCGCTGGAGTCACCCACCTTACAGATTATGAGTCGTGCATCCAGCGCGTGCACACCAGGGGGCCGCACTGAGAACTGCGCTGGGTGCACGACTTTTTATTTTACCTTAAAAAAATAGCCCCTATCAGTAATTTATAACCCTATCCTCCGGGTCTTATAAAAAATGTTGGGGACCGTGGGGGGAGCCACAATGCCCCCACATTCCCGTCTGCTCCCCGCATCCTTCGGGAACCGGCATTGCTTTTCCACATGGGGAGATATCTGATCAAGTACGTTGTTATGTTTCCTAATCTGTATTACAGATGGAGCCAAAAAAATCTCCCATTCTGTAACAATAGGACAATCTATTACAATCTATTACAATATAATGATTGATACCTTTGTTACAGTAAAAAGAAAAGGAAAATAAAGTTATCTATTTAACAGAACATCCATAACAAAATACTATCAAGCGGTAATTATTTCCTGAGCTTCTTTTCTCCGGGAGGTCAAAAAGTTTGATCTTCGTGGCGACGGGTCATAAACTCCTCTGAGTTCATGACTAGGAAAATTATAATATATGTATTCACAGTATATAATCAAAAGGGAGGAACAGACTAAAAACTGGAAGCTGTTGACGTTACTTATATATCTTTACTCTGTGTGACACCGGGTCATGAACTCCACTGAGATTAGCATAACTGTTAATATTATAATATATATATTAACAGTATATAATCCCAAGGGGAAAACACACTAACAACTGGAAGGTGGTGACGTTGATTGTAAATGTTTAGGGTTTGAATCGACGGGTGACCAAACACCTCTAAAGCGAAGTACAGTGTCAATATTATAATATAGAAAGTCACAATGTATAAGCCGAAAGGAGCCAGAAAAGGAGCAATGTTTGTTGTAATCTATCTGCTTCTGAAAACAAGCTGCTGCGTTACAGATAAAAAGTGAAAAACATGCAATAACACTTTTTTCTAGATATAAATGTTTGAATATTGACAAATAGCCACAAATTATAACTATCTACTATGCCATAATGAAACAACTTACAACTCCGGAATATGTTTGTTGACGCAAAACAAGAATCCAATGCTAGAAAAGGGAACCTGCATCACAGATTGGCAACGCAGAAATAACTCGCGAAAACAAAACTAATCGCACAATAGGTGTGGTTTATATAGTTTTTGGTTGTTTAGTAGACTTTGGAAGGAAGATTTGGCTCTGCCTATGTAGATGTCACGTTTTACAGTTTACACATGCTCACATTTTAACTGTTTTACTTGTGCACGTGTTGGAAAAAGTTACAAACTGTGAAGCTGTAAAGGTTTCGATTTCCATAGTAACACGTATAAGGTCCTTATTTTCTACATACGTTGGAGAGTCTAAAAAGTGTTACCAGGTAAACTGGGTCCTTTGCATTGTCATGATTAAAAACATCTAAATAGAAGATATTAAAAAAAATATATTGTTTACAATAGAAGAAAAAAAAGTATTAATATTTGTTATCACTATGCTTTTTAATTAAAAAAATGCCAGCATTTGTAATGCGTAAAGCTACCCCGGGAAAAGTGTGCCGGCGCATGGGGCAGTGGGAAGATTAAGCAAGGTGTTACCTACAGTGAGATAGTGGTGGGCTAAGATGCTGATGGACTTTGGAATCGAACTGTGAATGTTGTTCTTGAAAGTCAGGTATTATAGGTGGTTCGTCACACTTTTACCACACTTATATGTTAATTACTGCTAATTAAGTTGAAAATATTCTTAAATTATAAGTAGGGCTCCTTGATTTATGTTTTTACTGATATTTACAGATAAAACCAGACAGAAAAGTATTTATTTTCCTCTCTGTATATATTTTAAAGTGTGGATAAATACGAAATGTGGGTTATTTTTTGAGCGTTTGTAAATGCTGTCAATGATGAGTAGTAGGCCAATAGGTCTGTCGTTCTAAAAGTAAAAGGGTAAAAACAATAAAAGACTTTTAGTAAAGAGCCTTAAAGTGCAATATATATCCTCGAATAAGAAAACTTGCACAGTTTAATATGAAGGTTGTTTATAGTTTATCATCAAAGGGTGTTTACATGAGTGAAAACGGTTGGTCTTTCAGCCATGAGTGCATATTTATCAGTAAAATATATGTGGAAATATACTAATTTCAGATTAATCTTTTTTACAAAATTCGAAATATATATTGGTAAATACACATACAATTATTAGGTTATATATACTAAGGAATTTTGGCCCACATGCATCAATATCGGCTTTTGCGAGTTCTAAATTGCGAAAAATAACGATTCGCAATTTAGAAATCGCAAAAGCCTATGCATGAATATTTTTGCTTTTTTTTTGCAATTCGGTAAAAATCGCTATTTTTACCGATTTGCAAAAAAAATGCAAATTTTCAATTGCGAATTCACAATTCCCGTTCATTCCTATGGGCCAAAATGCCCATAGGAATGAATGGGAATTGCGAATTCACAATGTGCAATTGCAATTCATCAATGCATTTCAAGGGTGGAGAGGGGGGTCAAAATGACCCCCCCCCCTGCACCCATGAAATGTACTTTTCAGCATAAGTTACATACACACATGTCCTAAGGACATGTGTGTCTGTAGCTTAACAGTTTAAAAAATGCATTTTTGTGCATTTGTGCATTTTTAAACAATTTCGCAAATTACCACGAAGTTGAACTTCGTGGTAATTTGCACTTCCAATTTTAAAAATCGCACATTTTTCTGTAATGATGCATAGCATTTAAGAAATCGCACAATTGCGATTTCTTATATGCTAACGCAATTTTAGAAATCGTAAAAAAGATGCGACTTCTAAAATGGCATGATGCATCCCAACCAGCACTTTTGCATTCGCAAACGGCCGATTTTAAGGAATCGCACCGTTTGCGACTACAAAAATGCTTGATGCATGTGGGCCTATCTTTTTAAAAACCTTAGAAATTCACTAAAAAAACCATAGGTTTCAGGGGTGTTTTAGTTAGCTGGACATTTTACACATACAAAACCTTTGAAATTCCTCCGTTATAGTTAGTTGTACTAAGCATAACTTGCGCGCCCACAATCCACTGCTGATGATGTCACATATTACATCATTCATGACACAGTCAGTGACATCACTGATGACATCTCAAATGACATCACTGATGACATCACTGATGACATCATCCACGTGACAATCAGATACACCTCATCATTCACAAGTCTAACCTTTCATCACTCACTGTAAAATACAGAGTACCATATTTGACTCAATTGACACACTAATACAATTTTCTAAAAACCCACTCAGTGATTCCTAGATCTACACACACATCTAAACACTTGCCTTAAGATTTACTCATACATTCTAACAAAGATCAATAGAACACTATTAAATATACTTATACACCTACATCGACATTACACACCAGCACACACCGAATTCACTTATGTAGTCATCCTACCCACTTGTACAAACAATTGATCATACTTACATTTACTAAGCTAGACACTTATACAAACACCACTTTATTTATTCATATAGATAATAACTCATACTTAGTGTGTTTTAAAATCACTATTACAAGTATACAGTTTTCGATAGAGTCACTCATACAATCACTAAGTCTTATGTATACATATTTATATACGGAAAAACCAAAGGGGATGATGGACGGAGCGTTGACAATACAAACACTCAACCCCAGTCAACTGATCTGGGTTTAATCCATCACCGTTCTTTAGCTCACTCCGCCACCCCAGTTCAGACATGGCCATATGCAAATCAGTCTGACCCTGTGCCTCATGGGAACAGTCCAGCCCGAACTGCCAAGCCATGTCTTCCCTGGACCGGAATCAAGCTTCCCAGGACCGGTTTCTGGCATTACAGCCGTCTTCAGCCGGGCTTGCTTGAATCCAGTGGCACAGTGAGCAAGGGATTCATGTCTGAGCATACCCTGCCAACTTAGGGCAAACAAAGAAAAACCAAAGGGGATGATGGACGGAGCATTGACAATACAAACACTCAACCCCAGTCAACTGATCTGGGTTTAATCCATCACCGTTCTTTAGCTCACTCCGCCACCCCAGTTCAGACATGGCCATATGCAAATCAGTCTGACCCTGTGCCTCATGGGAACAGTCCAGCACGAACTGCCAAGCCATGTCTTCCCTGGACCGGAATCAAGCTTCCCAGGACCGGTTTCTGGCATTACAGCCGTCTTCAGCCGGGCTTGCTTGAATCCAGTGGCAAAGTGAGCAAGGGACTCACGTCTGAGTATACCCTGCCAACCTAGGGCAAACAAAGAAAAACCAAAGGGTATGATGGACGGAGCGTTGACAATACAAACACTCAACCCCAGTCAACTGATCTGGGTTTAATCCATCACCGTTCTTTAGCTCACTCCGCCACCCCAGTTCAGACATGGCCATATGCAAATCAGTCTGACCCTGTGCCTCATGGGAACAGTCCAGCCCGAACTGCCAAGCCATGTCTTCCCTGGACCGGAATCAAGCTTCCCAGGACCGGTTTCTGGCATTACAGCCGTCTTCAGCCGGGCTTGTTGGAATCCAGTGGCAAAGTGAGCAAGGGACTCATGTCTGAGCATACCCTGCCAACTTAGCTCACTCCGCCACCCCAGTTCAGACATGGCCATATGCAAATCAGTCTGACCCTGTGCCTCATGGGAACAGTCCAGCCCGAACTGCCAAGCCATGTCTTCCCTGGACCGGAATCAAGCTTCCCAGGACCGGTTTCTGGCATTACAGCCGTCTTCAGCCGGGCTTGCTTGAATCCAGTGGCAAAGTGAGCAAGGGACTCACGTCTGAGCATACCCTGCCAACCTAGGGCAAACAAAGAAAAACCAAAGGGGATGATGGACGGAGCGTTGACAATACAAACACTCAACCCCAGTCAACTTATCTGGGTTTAATCCATCACCGTTCTTTAGCTCACTCCGCCACCCCAGTTCAGACATGGCCATATGCAAATCAGTCTGACCCTGTGCCTCATGGGAACAGTCCAGCCCGAACTGCCAAGCCATGTCTTCCCTGGACCGGAATCAAGCTTCCCAGGACCGGTTTCTGGCATTACAGCCGTCTTCAGCCGGGCTTACTTGAATCCAGTGGCACAGTGAGCAAGGGATTCACGTCTGAGCATACCCTGCCAACTTAGGGCAAACAAAGAAAAACCAAAGGGGATGATGGACGGAGCTTTGACAATACAAACACTCAACCCCAGTCAACTGATCTGGGTTTAATCCATCACCGTTCTTTAGCTCACTCCGCCACCCCAGTTCAGACATGGCCATATGCAAATCAGTCTGACCCTGTGCCTCATGGGAACAGTCCAGCCCGAACTGCCAAGCCATGTCTTCCCTGGACCGGAATCAAGCCTCCCAGGACCGGTTTCTGGCATTACAGCCGTCTTCAGCCGGGCTTGCTTGAATACAGTGGCAAAGTGAGCAAGGGACTCACGTCTGAGCATACCCTGCCAACTTAGGGCAAACAAAGAAAAACCAAAGGGGATGATGGACGGAGCGTTGACAATACAAACACTCAACCCCAGTGAACTGATCTGGGTTTAATACATCACCGTTCTTTAGCTCACTCCGCCACCCCAGTTCAGACATGGCCATATGCAAATCAGTCTGACCCTGTGCCTCATGGGAACAGTCCAGCCCGAACTGCCAAGCCATGTCTTCCCTGGACCGGAATCAAGCTTCCCAGGACCGGTTTCTGGCATTACAGCCGTCTTCAGCCGGGCTTGCTTGAATCCAGTGGCAAAGTGAGCAAGGGACTCACGTCTGAGCATACCCTGCCAACCTAGGGCAAACAAAGAAAAACCAAAGGGGATGATGGACGGAGCGTTGACAATACATACACTCAACCCCAGTCAACTGATCTGGGTTTAATCCATCACCGTTCTTTAGCTCACTCCGCCACCCCAGTTCAGACATGGCCATATGCAAATCAGTCTGACCCTGTGCCACATGGGAACAGTCCAGCCCGAACTGCCAAGCCATGTCTTCCCTGGACCGGAATCAAGCTTCCCAGGACCGGTTTCTGGCATTACAGCCGTCTTCAGCCGGGCTTGCTTGAATCCAGTGGCAAAGTGAACAAGGGACTCATGTCTGAGCATACCCTGCCAACTTAGGGCAAACAAAGAAAAACCAAAGGGGATGATGGACGGAGCGTTGACAATACAAACACTCAACCCCAGTCAACTGATCTGGGTTTAATCCATCACCGTTCTTTAGCTCACTCCGCCACCCCAGTTCAGACATGGCCATATGAAAATCAGTCTGACCCTGTGCCTCATGGGAACAGTCCAGCCCGAACTGCCAAGCCATGTCTTCCCTGGACCGGAATCGAGCTTCCCAGGACCGGTTTCTGGCATTACAGCCGTCTTCAGCCGGGCTTGCTTGAATCCAGTGGCAAAGTGAGCAAGGGACTCACGTCTGAGCATACCCTGCCAACTTAGGGCAAACAAAGAAAAACTAAAAAGGGGATTATGGACGGAGCGTTGACAATACAAACACTTAACCCCAGTCAACTGATCTGGGTTTAATCCATCACCGTTCTTTAGCTCACTCCGCCACCCCAGTTCAGATATGGCCATATGCAAATCAGTCTGACCCTGTGCCTCATGGGAACAGTCCAGCCCGAACTGCCAAGCCATGTCTTCCCTGGACCGGAATCAAGCTTCCCAGGACCGGTTTCTGGCATTACAGCCGTCTTCAGCCGGGCTTGCTTGAATCCAGTGGCAAAGTGAGCAAGGGACTCACGTCTGAGCATACCCTGCCAACTTAGGGCAAACAAAGAAAAACTAAAAAGGGGATTATGGACGGAGCGTTGACAATACAAACACTCAACCCCAGTCAACTGATCTGGGTTTAATCCATCACCGTTCTTTAGCTCACTCCGCCACCCCAGTTCAGACATGGCCATATGCAAATCAGTCTGACCCTGTGCCTCATGGGAACAGTCCAGCCCGAACTGCCAAGCCATGTCTTCCCTGGACCGGAATCAAGCTTCCCAGGACCGGTTTCTGGCATTACAGCCGTCTTCAGCCGGGCTTGCTTGAATCCAGTGGCACAGTGAGCAAGGGATTCATGTCTGAGCATACCCTGCCAACTTAGGGCAAACAAAGAAAAACCAAAGGGGATGATGGACGGAGCATTGACAATACAAACACTCAACCCCAGTCAACTGATCTGGGTTTAATCCATCACCGTTCTTTAGCTCACTCCGCCACCCCAGTTCAGACATGGCCATATGCAAATCAGTCTGACCCTGTGCCTCATGGGAACAGTCCAGCACGAACTGCCAAGCCATGTCTTCCCTGGACCGGAATCAAGCTTCCCAGGACCGGTTTCTGGCATTACAGCCGTCTTCAGCCGGGCTTGCTTGAATCCAGTGGCAAAGTGAGCAAGGGACTCACGTCTGAGTATACCCTGCCAACCTAGGGCAAACAAAGAAAAACCAAAGGGTATGATGGACGGAGCGTTGACAATACAAACACTCAACCCCAGTCAACTGATCTGGGTTTAATCCATCACCGTTCTTTAGCTCACTCCGCCACCCCAGTTCAGACATGGCCATATGCAAATCAGTCTGACCCTGTGCCTCATGGGAACAGTCCAGCCCGAACTGCCAAGCCATGTCTTCCCTGGACCGGAATCAAGCTTCCCAGGACCGGTTTCTGGCATTACAGCCGTCTTCAGCCGGGCTTGTTGGAATCCAGTGGCAAAGTGAGCAAGGGACTCATGTCTGAGCATACCCTGCCAACTTAGCTCACTCCGCCACCCCAGTTCAGACATGGCCATATGCAAATCAGTCTGACCCTGTGCCTCATGGGAACAGTCCAGCCCGAACTGCCAAGCCATGTCTTCCCTGGACCGGAATCAAGCTTCCCAGGACCGGTTTCTGGCATTACAGCCGTCTTCAGCCGGGCTTGCTTGAATCCAGTGGCAAAGTGAGCAAGGGACTCACGTCTGAGCATACCCTGCCAACCTAGGGCAAACAAAGAAAAACCAAAGGGGATGATGGACGGAGCGTTGACAATACAAACACTCAACCCCAGTCAACTTATCTGGGTTTAATCCATCACCGTTCTTTAGCTCACTCCGCCACCCCAGTTCAGACATGGCCATATGCAAATCAGTCTGACCCTGTGCCTCATGGGAACAGTCCAGCCCGAACTGCCAAGCCATGTCTTCCCTGGACCGGAATCAAGCTTCCCAGGACCGGTTTCTGGCATTACAGCCGTCTTCAGCCGGGCTTACTTGAATCCAGTGGCACAGTGAGCAAGGGATTCACGTCTGAGCATACCCTGCCAACTTAGGGCAAACAAAGAAAAACCAAAGGGGATGATGGACGGAGCTTTGACAATACAAACACTCAACCCCAGTCAACTGATCTGGGTTTAATCCATCACCGTTCTTTAGCTCACTCCGCCACCCCAGTTCAGACATGGCCATATGCAAATCAGTCTGACCCTGTGCCTCATGGGAACAGTCCAGCCCGAACTGCCAAGCCATGTCTTCCCTGGACCGGAATCAAGCCTCCCAGGACCGGTTTCTGGCATTACAGCCGTCTTCAGCCGGGCTTGCTTGAATACAGTGGCAAAGTGAGCAAGGGACTCACGTCTGAGCATACCCTGCCAACTTAGGGCAAACAAAGAAAAACCAAAGGGGATGATGGACGGAGCGTTGACAATACAAACACTCAACCCCAGTGAACTGATCTGGGTTTAATACATCACCGTTCTTTAGCTCACTCCGCCACCCCAGTTCAGACATGGCCATATGCAAATCAGTCTGACCCTGTGCCTCATGGGAACAGTCCAGCCCGAACTGCCAAGCCATGTCTTCCCTGGACCGGAATCAAGCTTCCCAGGACCGGTTTCTGGCATTACAGCCGTCTTCAGCCGGGCTTGCTTGAATCCAGTGGCAAAGTGAGCAAGGGACTCACGTCTGAGCATACCCTGCCAACCTAGGGCAAACAAAGAAAAACCAAAGGGGATGATGGACGGAGCGTTGACAATACATACACTCAACCCCAGTCAACTGATCTGGGTTTAATCCATCACCGTTCTTTAGCTCACTCCGCCACCCCAGTTCAGACATGGCCATATGCAAATCAGTCTGACCCTGTGCCTCATGGGAACAGTCCAGCCCGAACTGCCAAGCCATGTCTTCCCTGGACCGGAATCAAGCCTCCCAGGACCGGTTTCTGGCATTACAGCCGTCTTCAGCCGGGCTTGCTTGAATACAGTGGCAAAGTGAGCAAGGGACTCACGTCTGAGCATACCCTGCCAACTTAGGGCAAACAAAGAAAAACCAAAGGGGATGATGGACGGAGCGTTGACAATACAAACACTCAACCCCAGTGAACTGATCTGGGTTTAATACATCACCGTTCTTTAGCTCACTCCGCCACCCCAGTTCAGACATGGCCATATGCAAATCAGTCTGACCCTGTGCCTCATGGGAACAGTCCAGCCCGAACTGCCAAGCCATGTCTTCCCTGGACCGGAATCAAGCTTCCCAGGACCGGTTTCTGGCATTACAGCCGTCTTCAGCCGGGCTTGCTTGAATCCAGTGGCAAAGTGAGCAAGGGACTCACGTCTGAGCATACCCTGCCAACCTAGGGCAAACAAAGAAAAACCAAAGGGGATGATGGACGGAGCGTTGACAATACATACACTCAACCCCAGTCAACTGATCTGGGTTTAATCCATCACCGTTCTTTAGCTCACTCCGCCACCCCAGTTCAGACATGGCCATATGCAAATCAGTCTGACCCTGTGCCACATGGGAACAGTCCAGCCCGAACTGCCAAGCCATGTCTTCCCTGGACCGGAATCAAGCTTCCCAGGACCGGTTTCTGGCATTACAGCCGTCTTCAGCCGGGCTTGCTTGAATCCAGTGGCAAAGTGAACAAGGGACTCATGTCTGAGCATACCCTGCCAACTTAGGGCAAACAAAGAAAAACCAAAGGGGATGATGGACGGAGCGTTGACAATACAAACACTCAACCCCAGTCAACTGATCTGGGTTTAATCCATCACCGTTCTTTAGCTCACTCCGCCACCCCAGTTCAGACATGGCCATATGAAAATCAGTCTGACCATGTGCCTCATGGGAACAGTCCAGCCCGAACTGCCAAGCCATGTCTTCCCTGGACCGGAATCGAGCTTCCCAGGACCGGTTTCTGGCATTACAGCCGTCTTCAGCCGGGCTTGCTTGAATCCAGTGGCAAAGTGAGCAAGGGACTCACGTCTGAGCATACCCTGCCAACTTAGGGCAAACAAAGAAAAACTAAAAAGGGGATTATGGACGGAGCGTTGACAATACAAACACTTAACCCCAGTCAACTGATCTGGGTTTAATCCATCACCGTTCTTTAGCTCACTCCGCCACCCCAGTTCAGATATGGCCATATGCAAATCAGTCTGACCCTGTGCCTCATGGGAACAGTCCAGCCCGAACTGCCAAGCCATGTCTTCCCTGGACCGGAATCAAGCTTCCCAGGACCGGTTTCTGGCATTACAGCCGTCTTCAGCCGGGCTTGCTTGAATCCAGTGGCAAAGTGAGCAAGGGACTCACGTCTGAGCATACCCTGCCAACTTAGGGCAAACAAAGAAAAACTAAAAAGGGGATTATGGACGGAGCGTTGACAATACAAACACTCAACCCCAGTCAACTGATCTGGGTTTAATCCATCACCGTTCTTTAGCTCACTCCGCCACCCCAGTTCAGACATGGCCATATGCAAATCAGTCTGACCCTGTGCCTCATGGGAACAGTCCAGCCCGAACTGCCAAGCCATGTCTTCCCTGGACCGGAATCAAGCTTCCCAGGACCGGTTTCTGGCATTACAGCCGTCTTCAGCCGGGCTTGCTTGAATCCAGTGGCAAAGTGAGCAAGGGATTCACGTCTGAGCATACCCTGCCAACTTAGGGCAAACAAAGAAAAACCAAAGGGGATGATGGACGGAGCGTTGACAATACAAACACTCAACCCCAGTCTACTGATCTGGGTTTAATCCATCACCGTTCTTTAGCTCACTCCGCCACCCCAGTTCAGACCTGGCCATATGCAAATCAGTCTGACCCTGTGCCTCATGGGAACAGTCCAGCCCGAACTGCCAAGCCATGTCTTCCCTGGACCGGAATCAAGCTTCCCAGAACCGGTTTCTGGCATTACAGCCATCTTCAGCTGGGCTTGCTTGAATCCAGTGGCACAGTGAGCAAGGGATTCATGTCTGAGCATACCCTGCCAACTTAGGGCAAACAAAGAAAAACCAAAGGGGATGATGGACGGAGCGTTGACAATACAAACACTCAACCCCAGTCAACTGATCTGGGTTTAATCCATCACCGTTCTTTAGCTCACTCCGCCACCCCAGTTCAGACATGGCCATATGCAAATCAGTCTGACCCTGTGCCACATGGGAACAGTCCAGCCCGAACTGCCAAGCCATGTCTTCCCTGGACCGGAATCAAGCTTCCCAGGACCGGTTTCTGGCATTACAGCCGTCTTCAGCCGGGCTTGCTTGAATCCAGTGGCAAAGTGAACAAGGGACTCATGTCTGAGCATACCCTGCCAACTTAGGGCAAACAAAGAAAAACCAAAGGGGATGATGGACGGAGCGTTGACAATACAAACACTCAACCCCAGTCAACTGATCTGGGTTTAATCCATCACCGTTCTTTAGCTCACTCCGCCACCCCAGTTCAGACATGGCCATATGCAAATCAGTCTGACCCTGTGCCTCATGGGAACAGTCCAGCCCGAACTGCCAAGCCATGTCTTCCCTGGACCGGAATCGAGCTTCCCAGGACCGGTTTCTGGCATTACAGCCGTCTTCAGCCGGGCTTGCTTGAATCCAGTGGCAAAGTGAGCAAGGGACTCACGTCTGAGCATACCCTGCCAACTTAGGGCAAACAAAGAAAAACTAAAAAGGGGATTATGGACGGAGCGTTGACAATACAAACACTCAACCCCAGTCAACTGATCTGGGTTTAATCCATCACCGTTCTTTAGCTCACTCCGCCACCCCAGTTCAGACATGGCCATATGCAAATCAGTCTGACCCTGTGCCTCATGGGAACAGTCCAGCCCGAACTGCCAAGCCATGTCTTCCCTGGACCGGAATCAAGCTTCCCAGGACCGGTTTCTGGCATTACAGCCGTCTTCAGCCGGGCTTGCTTGAATCCAGTGGCAAAGTGAGCAAGGGATTCACGTCTGAGCATACCCTGCCAACTTAGGGCAAACAAAGAAAAACCAAAGGGGATGATGGACGGAGCGTTTACAATACAAACACTCAACCCCAGTCAACTGATCTGGGTTTAATCCATCACCGTTCTTTAGCTCACTCCGCCACCCCAGTTCAGACATGGCCATATGCAAATCAGTCTGACCCTGTGCCTCATGGGAACAGTCCAGCCCGAACTGCCAAGCCATGTCTTCCCTGGACCGGAATCAAGTTTCCCAGGACCGGTTTCTGGCATTACAGCCATCTTCAGCCGGGCTTGCTTGAATCCAGTGGCACAGTGAGCAAGGGATTCATGTCTGAGCATACCCTGCCAACTTAGGGCAAACAAAGAAAAACCAAAGGGGATGATGGACGGAGCGTTGACAATACAAACACTAAACCCCAGTCAACTGATCTGGGTTTAATCCATCACCGTTCTTTAGCTCACTCCGCCACCCCAGTTCAGACATGGCCATATGCAAATCAGTCTGACCCTGTGCCTCATGGGAACAGTCCAGCCCGAACTGCCAAGCCATGTCTTCCCTGGACCGGAATCAAGCTTCCCAGAACCGGTTTCTGGCATTACAGTCATCTTCAGCCGGGCTTGCTTGAATCCAGTGGCACAGTGAGCAAGGGATTCATATCTGAGCATACCCTGCCAACTTAGGGCAAACAAAGAAAAACCAAAGGGGATGGTGGACAGAGCGTTGACAATACAAACACTCAACCCCAGTCAACTGATCTGGGTTTAATCCATCACCGTTCTTTAGCTCACTCCGCCACCCCAGTTCAGACATGGCCATATGCAAATCAGTCTGACCCTGTGCCTCATGGGAACAGTCCAGCCCGAACTGCCAAGCCATGTCTTCCCTGGACTGGAATCAAGCTTCCCAGAACCGGTTTCTGGCATTACAGCCATCTTCAGCCGGGCTTGCTTGAATCCAGTGGCACAGTGAGCAAGGGATTCATGTCTGAGCATACCCTGCCAACTTAGGGCAAACAAAGAAAAACCAAAGGGGATGATGGACGGAGCGTTGACAATACAAACACTCAACCCCAGTCAACTGATCTGGGTTTAATCCATCACTGTTCTTTAGCTCACTCCGCCACCCCAGTTCAGACATGGCCATATGCAAATCAGTCTGACCCTGTGCCACATGGGAACAGTCCAGCCCGAACTGCCAAGCCATGTCTTCCCTGGACCGGAATCAAGCTTCCCAGGACCGGTTTCTGGCATTACAGCCGTCTTCAGCCGGGCTTGCTTGAATCCAGTGGCAAAGTGAACAAGGGACTCATGTCTGAGCATACCCTGCCAACTTAGGGCAAACAAAGAAAAACCAAAGGGGATGATGGACGGAGCGTTGACAATACAAACACTCAACCCCAGTCAACTGATCTGGGTTTAATCCATCACCGTTCTTTAGCTCACTCCGCCACCCCAGTTCAGACATGGCCATATGCAAATCAGTCTGACCCTGTGCCTCATGGGAACAGTCCAGCCCGAACTGCCAAGCCATGTCTTCCCTGGACCGGAATCGAGCTTCCCAGGACCGGTTTCTGGCATTACAGCCGTCTTCAGCCGGGCTTGCTTGAATCCAGTGGCAAAGTGAGCAAGGGACTCACGTCTGAGCATACCCTGCCAACTTAGGGCAAACAAAGAAAAACTAAAAAGGGGATTATGGACCGAGCGTTGACAATACAAACACTCAACCCCAGTCAACTGATCTGGGTTTAATCCATCACCGTTCTTTAGCTCACTCCGCCACCCCAGTTCAGACATGGCCATATGCAAATCAGTCTGACCCTGTGCCTCATGGGAACAGTCCAGCCCGAACTGCCAAGCCATGTCTTCCCTGGACCGGAATCAAGCTTTCCAGGACCGGTTTCTGGCATTACAGCCGTCTTCAGTCGGGCTTGCTTGAATCCAGTGGCAAAGTGAGCAAGGGACTCACGTCTGAGCATACCCTGCCAACTTAGGGCAAACAAAGAAAAACCAAAGGGGATGATGGACGGAGCGTTGACAATACAAACACTCAACCCCAGTCAACTGATCTGGGTTTATCCGGTCCTGGGAAGCTTGATTCCGGTCCAGGGAAGACATGGCTTAGCAGTTCGGGCTGAACTGTTCCCATGAGGCACAGGGTCAGACTGATTTGCATATGGCCATGTCTGAACTGGGGTGGCGGAGTGAGCTAAAGAACGGTGATGGATTAAACCCAGATCAGTTGACTGGGGTGAGTGTTTGTATTGTCAACGCTCCGTCCATCACCACCTTTGGTTTTTCTTTGTTCGCCCTAAGTTGGCAGGGTATGCTCAGACGTGAGTCCCTTGCTCACTTTGCCACTGGAGTCAAGCAAGCCCGGCTGAAGACGGGTGTAATGCCAGAAACCGGTCCTGGGAAGCTTGATTCCGGTCCAGGGAAGACATGGCTTAGCAGTACGGGCTGAACTGTTCCCATGAGTCACAGGGTCAGACTGATTTGCATATGGCCATGTGTGAACTGGGGTGGCGGAGTGAGCTAAAGAACGGTGATGGATTAAACCCAGATCAGCTGACTGGGGGTGAGTGTTTGTATTGTCAACGCTCCGTCCATCACCACCTTTGGTTTTTCTTTGTTCGCCCTAAGTTGGCAGGGTATGCTCAGACGTGAGTCCCTTGCTCACTTTGCAACTGGAGTCAAGCAAGCCCGGCTGAAGACGGCTGTAATGCGGAAAACCGGTCCTGGGAAGCTTGATTCCGGTCCAGGGAAGACATGGCTCAGCAGTTCGGGCTGAACTGTTCCCATGAGGCACAGGGTCAGACTGACTTGCATATGGCCATGTCTGAACTGGGGTGGCAGAGTGAGCTAAAGAACGGTGATGGATTAAACCCAGATCAGTTGACTGGGGGTGAGTGTTTGTATTGTCAACGCTCCGTCCATCACCACCTTTGGTTTTTCTTTGTTCGCCCTAAGTTGGCAGGGTATGCTCAGACGTGAGTCCCTTGCTCACTTTGCCACTGGAGTCAAGCAAGCCCGGCTGAAGACGGCTGTAATGCCAGAAACCGGTCCTGGGAAGCTTGATTCCGGTCCAGGGAAGACATGGCTTAGCAGTTCGGGCTGAACTGTTCCCATGAGGCACAGGGTCAGACTGATTTGCATATGGCCATGTGTGAACTGGGTGGCGGAGTGAGCTAAAGAACGGTGATGGATTAAACCCAGATCAGTTGACTGGGGGTGAGTGTTTGTATTGACAACGCTCCGTCCATCACCACCTTTGGTTTTTCTTTGTTCGCCCTAAGTTGGCAGGGTATGCTCAGACGTGAGTCCCTTGCTCACTTTGCCCCTGGAGTAAAGCAAGCCCGGCTGAAGACGGCTGTAATACCAGAAACCGGTCCTGGGAAGCTTGATTCCGGTCCAGGGAAGACATGGCTTAGCAGTTCGGGCTGAACTGTTCCCATGAGGCACAGGGTCAGACTGATTTGCATATGGCCATGTCTGAACTGGGGTGGCGGAGTGAGCTAAAGAACGGTGATGGATTAAACCCAGATCAGTTGACTGGGGGTGAGTGTTTGTATTGTCAACGCTCCGTCCATCACCACCTTTGGTTTTTCTACATATTTATATACAACAGTCACATACATTGCCTTTTATATTTCTACTTTGTTGCACATATATCATTGAGAAATATATTTACTCATTAACACACCCATAAAAAGATTCACCCAAAACAACTGTTTTCACATACAGTCTTAACCTTATATATGTACTTAATCAACTATTTACACATCTTTAGACAATTACACACCTTCCGTCCAACTACACACATATTTACTCTCTCATACAAATACTCTCTTAATTAATTAAAAACTAATATAGAGTTTCACATACCTAGTAACCTACTTATGCAGTAGTTTACACAACAAGACACAGAGTGAAACAAAAATTCTGACAGTTAAATCATTATCCATTATATTTAGTGAGACACTTTAAATTATTCACTCACACAGTCAATCACAGCAGTAGTAAATCCCCCATCCAGACACTTCTACATCCATTCAGTCATCAAGGCAGATTCCTATATATATATATATATATATATAATAATTATATAAATAACAAACCAAACCACATTCACTGGATGATGTCACCAGTGATGTCATCAGTAATGTCATTTGAGATGTCATCAGTGATGTCATCAGTGATGTCACTGACCATGTCATGAATGATGTAATATGTGACATCATCAGCAGTGGATTGCGAGCATGCGAGTTATACTTAGTACAACTAACTATAACGGAGGAATTTCAATGGTTTTGCATGAGTAAAATGTCCAGCTAACTATAACATCCCTGAAACCTATGGTTTTTTCAGTGAATTTCTACGGTGTTTTAAATGATAATTTGTAACTATAACATCTCTGAAGCCTATGTTTTATTCAGTGAATATATATATATATATATATATATATATATATATATTCTCCACCGTGCCCCGGAACTTAGAAACGCCACTCCACAAGGATGGATTAAAAATTTTTATTTGCTCACAAACACGCTGGCAGTCCCAACTGGTGAAAATCCCTGACGCGTTTCGTTGCTCCTGCAACTTAATCATAGGGAGGGGCCAAAGTCAACAGCAACACCCGGTTCGTACTCCAAACATTTCAAACAATTCAAACATACAAGCAGCCTCGAAGCCCACTGGAGGGCTAGTAACATTGAGAACATTAAAGGGCAGAAAATAGTGAGGCAAACACCATCGGACCCTACTATAAGGGAAGAATTGACTCCAAATCCCAGCATGCAGCTTATGGACAAATAGTGTTTGGAGTACTAACCGGGTGTTGCTGTTGACTTTGGCCCCTCCCTATGATTAAGTTGCAGGAGCAACGAAACGCGTCAGGGATTTTCACCAGTTGGGACTGCCAGCGTGTTTGTGAGCAAATAAAGATTTGTAATCCATCCTTGTGGAGTGGCGTTTCTAAGTTCCTGGGCACGGTGGAGAATGGATAATACGCGGCAGGCTCCGAGCCGCGGGAAACGCACCGTCTGAAAATTGAATTCAGGTCTGTGAGACTGTACACCGTTACAGCCTGCCAGCACGAAGGATTGCCCAAATTCAAACATACAAGCAGCCTCGAAGCCCACTGGAGGGCTAGTAACATTGAGAACATTAAAGGGCAGAAAATAGTGAGGCAAACACCATCGGACCCTACTAGAAGGGAAGAATTGACTCCAAATCCCAGCATGCAGCTTACTGGAAAGCCGATGCAAATATGGACAAATAGTGTTTGGAGTACTAACCGGGTGTTGCTGTTGACTTTGGCCCCTCCCTATGATTAAGTTGCAGGAGCAACGAAACGCGTCAGGGATTTTCACCAGTTGGGACTGCCAGCGTGTTTGTGAGCAAATAAAGATTTGTAATCCATCCTTGTGGAGTGGCGTTTCTAAGTTCCGGGGCACGGTGGAGAATGGATAATACGCGGCAGGCTCCGAGCCGCGGGAAACGCACCGTCTGAAAATTGAATTCAGGTCTGTGAGACTGTACACCGTTACAGCCTGCCAGCACGAAGGATTGCCCAAATTCAAACATACAAGCAGCCTCGAAGCCCACTGGAGGGCTAGTAACAGTGAGAACATTAAAGGGCAGAAAATAGTGAGGCAAACACCATCGGACCCTACTAGAAGGGAAGAATTGACTCCAAATCCCAGCATGCAGCTTACTGGAAAGCCGATGCAAATATGGACAAATAGTGTTTGGAGTACTAACCGGGTGTTGCTGTTGACTTTGGCCCCTCCCTATGATTAAGTTGCAGGAGCAACGAAACGCGTCAGGGATTTTCACCAGTTGGGACTGCCAGCGTGTTTGTGAGCAAATAAAGATTTGTAATCCATCCTTGTGGAGTGGCGTTTCTAAGTTCCGGGGCACGGTGGAGAATATATATATATATATATATATATATATATTCCACAGCACGGCTCACAATTGCAAACCCCTGGCGATTCTTTCCTCGGTGCAGTACTTATCGACAGAGCCACGCTGAAAATAATTCACCAACAACTTCCTCTTCAGGAAAAATAGTACGCACTCTCAGGATCTGAATTTTCTCAATTCTTGTTTAATTAACCAGCAGAGTCCAGTTTCAAGGAATACCGACGCGTTTCATTATTAACAGGTAACTTGCTCACGATTGATATTGCAATGCATTTGAACTATCCTATAAAAAGCTTGTGAACCAAACATGTGACTTCTGATGTCACTACACGTTCTATTGCACAGGCTTATGGTGGTTGTAGTCATAATTTACATATCTGAATCTGTAATGTTTTACAATACTCATTGTGGTAATAACACATTATCAATAAACAGTAAACACATGGCCCCTAACGCAGATCTATTATTGTTTGTTTGATTTAAGTGTGTTAATTCTTTCGTTTTTGATCATATCATACAGTCGGACAGCCAGCCTTCTCTAGGTTCTTTTTTAATTTTGTCAACAACTTTATTAAATTCTCTGATTGTGTCCGCTTTTGACACAAATCTTCAGGCAATTTTTATTCAATCTACACAAAGTTTTCACCTGTCTATATTTCAGTAGGAACTTGTGTGTTATTATTTGTTATTTATTGTGGGCCAAGTTGTAATTTAATACCTGTTATATTACGCTTCGCTATCTGTCATTTTTGCCTATTTTAATCGAAGCTTCATTATCCTGCCTATTTTTGAGCATTAATTTTTACACAGCAAATTCCACATTAGAAATTATGTGGGTGTGGTGATCAAAAAAACCCTGTTTGTGGTATTTGATTTTAACATCAGTCTCAGTTTTCCATATTATCATGTAATCACGCCCTCTAGTGGGCTTTTGATCTAATAGTTGTGTTTGTAAGGACAATTCCAACTGTGCGATTATCTCGCCTTTTATTTAACTATTTACAATGAATACAGCCCTCCAGTGGGCTATTCATCAAAACGAAAGAAGGCAACCATTTTTAAAAATATTTTTTTAAATTTAGTATCGATTTTTTCTGATTATATTGTATGCAATAAACTGATTTTTTATCTGTTGTCTGTGAGTGGGCCTCTTAACCTTTCCTCCTATAACCACCAATGATTCTTAAAACCAAATAGTAATAGTTCAGCAACACACCAAAAACAATTTTAATTCCAACATTCCCTTTAAAGATGAACATACAGTTATTCACTTTGATTCAGGCCCCAAGGAGAAAAAGTCCTGAAATTCAATGTCTCAAAATTGTTTCTCTGTCTCTACCTCTCACATGTGGGGATATTGTTTCCAATGCATAGAAATGCAACAATTTCCAATCTCCCTCGTGGTTGGCTTCTATGTGTTCTGCAACTGCGTAGCTTCTGTCCCTGTTGACCGTTGCTCGGACGTGTTCGAGTATTCTTTTTTCAGTTCACATTTTGTGCTTCCTATATGTTTTAGGGAGCATGGACATTCGATCACGTACACGACGAATTGGCTTTTACAGGCTATGAGCTCTTTGATTTGCCACAACTTATTGTTTGGTAATCTTACTTCAGTTGTGTACACCAATTTGGCAAACTTTACAATTGTGGCATTTTAGAAAGCCCTTAGTTTTTAGCCACTGTGTCCCCTTTCTTTTTTCCTGGTCTTGATGGTGGCTATGTACCAACTTATCTCTCAGATTTTTGGCACGACGGAAAGTAATATTTAGGTGCTTACCCACTATTTGGCTCACCGTTGGATCGAATTGTAAGAGTTTCCATTTTTTTCTAAGGATTCCTACTATTTGTTTGGATTCCCTCGTATGATCCAAAATTGATCTCACTGTTGTTTCTTCTGATTGAATTGTGTTCTGTGATGCTTTGTGTTTCACATCCAATGTATCTTGTCTCTTTTTCTCATTGGCACGTTTCCAGCATTTTTTGATGATTCCATATTTGTATCCGCGCTGTTTGAACCTTTTTGCCATTTTTTTGCTGTGTTTCTCCCATTCTTTTTGTTCAGAAAAGATACGACGTAATCTTAAAAATTCTCCATTCGGGATGTTATCCTTCACTCTTGTTTTTTAGAAAATATCCGCATGAAGAGAGGCATTGGTGGATGTCTCCTTTCGATGGAGTGTGGTTTCCAATTTGTTGTTTCGAATGTAAAATCTCTGTGTCCAGGAAAATTGCTCTTTCACTGCTGATACTATATGTGAATCTTATATTACCATCAGTTGAGTTTAACATTTAACATATATATATAGAGAGAGAGTGATAGATAGATAGATAGCAATAGATAGATATAGATATATAGAAATATGATAATATCGTCCATACCTTTCTTACATTCAAAAATAAAATGTTAGAAATTCACTGAAAAGCCAGAGATTAAAGTGACGTTATAGTTAAGTGGAAATGTTACCTAAAAAATAATTTTAAACTGAAAAATAATTGAAGTTCACCAGCTATAGTTAACTGAAGTATCTATAATATCCACCCTCCTTGGAGTGAGATGGATGACGGGAAAACAAAGCCCATCTGCTAATCAGATTGCTTTATTATTTTTAACTGAGTGCCCATGGGACTGTTGTGGGACTCTAGCATAACAAGCAGTTCAAATATCTATGCATTGTTAACCTTAATTTCTTAAAAACTGTGGAGCAGATTTACACCAAATCACAAAAAGCATGCTTTCTGTGTAAGTTCTAACTCTCTGCCAAAGCTGGCGTATATCCATTCAGCTGTTTTGGCTTGAGCCAGCTTAGAAGCAGTTTGTTTCTTTACGCGACTAAAAAACTAAATATGAGAATGAAATACATATAAAAGTGAATGGACACCTTGCACTCGTTACAGAAAACAACAAATATGATGAGAAAAATATAGCGCAAGCACCGTAAAAGAGTGCTTAAAGATGTAGAAATAGAAGAATATTATGTATGACGTGTCTAGCTTGCTTAACAGTTGATTTCATATAAAGATTTCAAAACATGTTGAAGAAAACTCTCAGATTGAATTTTTCTGTAATATTACAATTAATGAGAATGTAATATATGGCAACTGAATAGAGAGGAAATAATAAGCTTCATTTACTATTGTATGAATATATATGAAGAATATGAATGTATAATGCTCAAGAAACTATTTCCTTTTATTCTCATTTTAATGCACCACTGATATTAAAAAGTTTTGCAAATTTGAAATGCTATTATATGCTGAATCTTTATATGTTTAGGGTCTTAGATTTCCAAAAACAAAAAATTATAAAATGCTTGTAGTTTGTACGTTCACACTTGGAAAATGTGGTAGTAGGCCATACTAACTCAAGTGAAATTCAATTAAACAAATGTATTACACTTAACTACTATGACAAAAGCTTTAATTGATTTTCTCCTATTTGAATCTAATTATGCTTACAGAAATATTAATTTTGAGATGTTGATTTTAATGTTTTAAATTGACTTTATTCTTTAAGTTTGAATGTTCTGATGATGACTAACAGAAGGAATTCTACTTCAGCACATTCATGTAACGTGTCTGTTTTTCCTCATGACATTCGGACTAAGTTGGAAACATGTTGCAACATATGTATTGATACTACTGTGAAACTTGAAATTTTATTACTGAAACATGGGAAGCTTTGGGAATGAATATGCATATTGTGGACTGACCTGTGTGCCCGGAACATACAATTGATTCCTATGAACAGTATGAGAAAGAATGCCAATGTATCCAATTTTGTACCTTGTGAGCAGATGATGATCAAATGGACAACATATGATGATGGGGTGACAATCAATGTAATCTCTGGACTGATTATTCTATATTATCGCTTTCCCCAGGAAGGGGAGCACACTTCTATTTTCGAGGCCCACTATGCTTGCTCGCTCTGGCTAGCTTTTGCTGACTTGTACCTGGTCTTGGAAGGAGAGATGCTTGTGGTCCCTTGACCAGACCAATGTCCATGCTGCGAGAACTTTGAAGAGTTTTCTCTTCCTAATGTGAATGGCAGGAATTTATGCCTAGCGGAACTTTCCTTGGACTCATTTGCAGAATCATAGCTTAGGAATTCCCTGCTGAGATCCTCCTTTGCTCATTCTGTTTTCAGACTCTGCCCTTTTACAAGTATCCCTCTATGGACTGTAAGAGCTTTAATTATTTTGTTTATGTTTTATGTAGTTTCATACAACACCTCTAATTATTTGAGAATTTGATTGAGCTTTCTTAAATGCTGATTATGCTGATTATTACGTTGTTATTAATTTGATGAAGGATATTAAAAAACCTAATTGTCTGAGTCCCTTGAGTTTGTTAAATGTTCTCTTTGCTAAAACTGTGCATATAATACCTGGGTTTTAATGCATAACAGAAATAGCCATATATTATTTTCTGAAGATCAGGTTCTACTTCTATTGTCCTGCATAGCTACTACAGAACTATTGGTTTGCGTGATCTTGGCTTGTCTAAACTTCTTCAGGAGGTCTGAACTTTCTGTTGCTATTCTTTAATCTTTACAGTATTATCTTAAAGGTGGTGTATCTTAATCTAATCACACATTTTTAAAGTTGGTTGGTGATTCCTGGTCCTTTTTGGGTGACCAACTGTCAAAACCCTAGTTTCCCCACCCCTCAATGCGATAAGCAAGGTCCATCAGAGGACCAAGGTCTAGATCAATCAATCAATCAGGGGTTTATAAAGTGGGCTACTCACCCGTGAGGGCCTCAAAGAGCTGGGGGGAGGCAGCTCCGGATCAGTCGAAGAGCCAGGTCTTGAGGTCCTTCCTGAATGTGTGCAGGGTCGGGGAGCATCTGATGTTTACGGGAAGCTCATTCCAGGTCTTTGCTGTGATGTAGGAGAAGGCTCTCCCACCAGTTCTGTTTTTGCGAATGTGGGGGACCTCTGCCAGGGTAAGGTCGGCGGAGGTTCCTCTTGGGTTCGTGGAAGGAGATTTCCTCGTTGAGGTATTTGGGTCCGATGTTGTTCAGGGATTTGTAGGCATGGGTGAGGAGTTTGAAGACGACCCTCTTCTTGACGGGGAGCCAGTGGAGGACTCGTAGGTGCTGGGTCATGTGTTTGGAATGCTGTGTCCCTAGGACGAGTCTGGCTGCAGCATTCTGGATGGTTTGGAGTTTGTGTAGAAGAGCTCTGTTGATTCCGACAGTCCTTCTGCAGTCAGGGGGATCCATTTGAAGGTCTTGCGGAGGATGCGCAGGCAGTTGAAACTGGTGGAGGTGACAGCGTTGATCTGGCGGTTCATGAAGATGGAGGAGTCGAGGATGATGCTGGGGTTTTGTGCGTGGTTTGTAGGGGTGGGTGAATTCCCCAGGGCGAAGGGCCACCATGTGTTGTCCCAGGCGGTGGTGCAGGGTGCGAGGATGAGGACCTCGGATCTGTCTGAGTTGAGCTTCAAGCAGCTGTCGTTCATCCAGGCTGCGACATTCTTCATTCCTTCCAGGAAGCAGAGTCTGGTGTCTTTGGGATTCTTTGTGAGTGAGAGGATGAGCTGGGTGTCGTCGGCATAGGATACAATGCTGAGCCCATGCTGTCTGATGATGGCGGCGAGGGGGGCCATGTAGATGTTAAAGAGCGTGGGGCTGAGAGATGAGCCTTGGGGTACTCCGCAATTGCTATCGGTGGGTTCAAAGAGGAAGGGAGGGAGTCTAATCCTCTGGTTTCAACCGGAGAGAAAGGATTGGATCCAGCCGAGGGCGGCTCCATTTGTCCCTGCATTGTGAAGTGTGGCTGCAAGCGTGCAATGTGAGACGGTGTCGAAGGCTGCAGAGAGGTTTAAGAGGTTGAGGGCCGCAGTGTGTCCCTGGTCGAGTAGCATGCGGATGTCGTCAGTGGCAGCGAGGAGTAGGGGTGGGCCGAATTTGCGTAATCGCGTTACACAAATCTCCACGAAACTGTAAAAAATCTCTGGGAACACGCAGAAATTCTGCGAACACGCGGAATTGCTTGTTCGCGATGGTTTTTTACTGTTCACAAATGCTGTTTGTTTGCTTGCTTGGGGGGAAATATCTTGTGAACACGCATTTGAGAACGCGAACAAGCAAACAAATGTGTGAAGTCGCAATACGCAGAATTTTGGGCAATTTCGCGTTGTTCGCGGAACGTGAAATTACCCAAATTCCGCAAATTCCGTGAGCGGAACAGAATTTACCTCCCAGGCCTAGCGAGGAGGGCAGTCTCAGTGCTGTGGTTGCAGCGGATTCCCGACTGGGAGGCATCTAGGATGGAGTTCTCTTTGATGAAGGCGGTCAGCTGGGCGTTTACAAGTCTCTCGTTGACTTTGTCCGCGAAGGGGAGGAGAGAGATGGGCCAGAAGTTTTTCAGGTCCGTTGGGTCGGTCAATGGTTTCTTGAGGCGTGGTTTTGATAGAGCGCGCGAGGCCACCCGACCAACAGTTTTCGCCGTTTCCGGCTTCAGGGCCCATATACTTTTCTAATCACCATATACATCGATCAGGTGACTTCACGAGCTCTACCAAGTTGGTGTGTGTGTGTTCCCTGCTACCAATTTTCGGTGCACCCGACTTACCATCCACCGATGCGGGTGCCTAATGACCACAATGAATCAGGGAGCTAGCTGTAAAGGAAAGGCAGCAAAATACAAACCCAACCAATAACATTCAAATACTGTTTAAATGACCACGGACAACTGGAAGTTTTAAAATGTTTATCTAAAGTTCAATATTTTCTTGCATGAGGTACAGTAAATTAAGGCAATCAATAACCAAGATAACGTAAATCACATAAACATGAAGAAATAATGACAGAGTAATCATCAAAGTACTAAATAAAATGTAGCGAGAAAATACTATGTAAGTCAGTATTATCTAAACAGGGATAGACTAAGTGTGTGTGACTATAGAAGAGCTTATAATGAATAACACGCTTCACTTAAGGTGAAGGGGCCTTTGAACAACCTAGGCAACGAAGTTCTAGACCATATCAGAAAATGACACACTGCTATGCAAAATATAATTTCTAACAAATGAGAAGACATAGGAATAACTTTGCAAAATTATAAATGACTGTTCAATAGTTGCGGAAAGGCATGGAAATATAACATATGCAATGTTGAACTTTATTTAAGCAAAAGTTAGAAATTCAGAAGGTGCAAGAATTTCAAGAGGTTCAGAGTAATATTTACCTAGAAAAGGTGTGGAAACCAAACCCTGGCCACGGGTCAGTTAAGGACAGGAAACCCTCAAGGAAGGATACCCCTCAAAGGACAGCAGGTGCAGAATGGACACCCAGGACAGGACAGGATACCCTCGGAAAAGGAATCAGGACAGGACCCTCAGGACAAGACAGCAAACCCTCAGGACAGGACCCTCTTCAGGATAGGACCCTCTTCAGGATAGGACCGGAACCCACAGTTCGGAAGCAACGCCTGCGCTCCACCCGCTCTGCAGCTATCGATCAAGACCCCGATTGGGTCAGCGAACTCCCAGCTAAGTGCCTTGCCAGCACTTTAAGGTTCGGTAGAACCTTAGTCTATAGTCAAATTCGGACAGAGTGCTCCGCAGCTCTCTGTATCTTCAGTCACCTATTGAGTGCGTTGGGTCAGTGACAGGTCAGCTAAACCAGACAAGTCGGACGGTTCACTAGGTGAACCCAGGGTAGATATACAGTTTGGGGACAGTGTACCACCCCCCAATGTTGCAAAGTGTCAGAATCCCTCAATTTCGATTGGTCCTAAGGTAGGGTTTGGGTAACACACCAATCACAATACGCGAATTGAAGCCTTCATTAACATATTTGGGTACCGCCTAGCAGATTTGGGGTTCCCATGAGCTAACAGTAGCGCAATATTACAATGTATCACATAAGGAGCCACATTCGCTGTTCTCGCAGGGCAGAGGTGACTTTCTCAGGAGCATCTCGCCCATCACTGCCAGCTGGCTATGTTCCATCAGCCAAGGTCCCTCGTGCTGCCGAATGTCGCACAGGCGCAGAAGGGACCTCCAATATGGCTCTCCTCTCACTCAGACCCCCATTTCCCGCGGTACATGAAAAGTAAGCGAAAACAAATTAATACATAATAATGTCATTAGGAAAACACATCACAGGGTCTGTACTTTTAACTCATCATCAAGAAATAAACTTATGCATTTAAATGTTAGCTACATTGAGACGGACACAAGAGCAGTGGCACGAGCAGTACCACATGATAAGCACAGCTATGAATTACGCATGCGCATAACTTTCCCTCCACTTCTGCAGACGCGTCAGGACACGTGAGTGTGGCTGACGCATGCGCAGTAACTAAAATACAAGCGACGGCCATTTTAAAAGGACACGGATTAATTCATTAGAAATACACATAGGCAAGCTTCGGGAACTTTACTTAAACTAAATATAAACGTTAGTAAAACATACACGGGTTACCTTATTATACATAAATGAGGTTCTTGATTTCGGCAAGCCGCAAAATATGCGAAGCTTTGCTTCATCAATCCCCTCTTTGATGATATCTACTATCATCACAAATTATAATGGAACCAGATGCCAACTTTCTTTCACACTTTATAAAGTTCTATTTCTTCCAGCAACCGCTCTAACTTTTCTCTTTCAGTTTTAGCAGGGTGAGAAGTTTTCACCTTTTTGTATATCTGATCATTCACTTCCTCTAATTCAATCTCATCCACACTTCGTTTCACTCCTCTTGCATTTACCTCGTGCTTTTTGGTGCGCTTGCGGTATTTACAGCATAAGAAAATGGAAAGTATAATAAGACCTATAATACCAATTGGCATCAGAATTTTGAATAATAAGCTTTTACCTATGCTAGCAAGCCAATGACCTACATTTGAGAGACCATCTACCAGTCTCTTCCAGGCACTATCAACCTCGAGTGGTTTGAGTTCCTTTGCCAAATTAGTAATGTTTTTCACATATCTTTTGATCTGTACACTTTTATCCGGAATATAAGTGCAACAATGTTGCGCCTTCAACATCCGGCAGACTCCGCCCTCTTTCGCTAATAAGGTGTCAAGAGCAAGTCGATTTTGTAAAACCATTGATCTGATCGCAACCATTTCGGTATTGACCAGCAGAAATCCATGAGCTGTTTCAGTAGACAGCACATCTACTATAGTAGACAATTTGCAAATTCTGTGAGTGTTCAGAACCACTCCCACTCCAGGTATCAGTGCACTGAAAATACTACCCATAATTTCACCTATACTTTCTCTTTTACTACGCACTAAGCCATTAGTATCTTCATTGCTTCCAGCTTTTCCATTCACATGGTATATTTTCGGGAAAACAATGCCAAAGTAGCAGCTCCCATACCAGTGATCCGGCAATTTGAAATAAGCCTTGTCCCCACAAATATAATAAATTCCAGGAAACACAGGCTCTGACCCATTTTTGAAACCCCAACCTCCAATTACCTTGTAATTATGTTCGCATTCACTGGAACCAATGAAAACATTATTATAATAGCTAGTCTTCTCGCGGTGAAGACATAGCTTGCCTTTCTTTTCAAAATCCAGCAACAGAGCAGGACCCGCTCCACCAGATGAGGTGCCTTCCATGTTTTCTGCCCACTTTGGCTTTTTCTGACTTTCGTCATTAGCCTTCTTCTGAATTTTAATTCTCCTTTTCTCTGCCATGTTCAGGAACATCTTTTCCTGCTCACGCAAAGAACAAGTCAAGTTATCTCTGTGTGCGTCTGCTATGTCAATGTTCCCTATAGTCAGAAAGTAGTCTCCCATATATCTTATGGTGTCAGTTTTGGTATGTACAGGATTCAAGTTCCCACGTATAGGAAGTTCAGAAAAGATCACGTCATTGTTAGAGTAATAATACTGTAACGGTCCCCTTTTGTAAAATAAACTAGCTAAAATGCTACAGGAAATTCCATATGTTAATGGCAGATGATGGTATGTCACGCCTTCAGCCACCGAAGTAGGTAGCTTCATGCAGACATAGCAATCTTCAATTTCCATAGTCTCTACATAGTGTATTAACAAGTTTGCGAAAACATTCAAATGTGTCCTGTTTTTCATTCCATGATAATGTAGTCCTTTCTCATCTGATGCTTCTAAGTCTCGTTTAGTTTGTCTCAATGCTCTCTCATGTCTTTCTACACTCTGTGTTGTCAGCTCCTCATTGTCAGTATTTACAACTTCAGTAGGGACAATGTTAGTATCTTTACTTACAGCAAAGGGAATGAATATTGTTAATCCTATCCAGATAACTATCAGTACTACTACACTACATATACACACCTTGCAACACGTCTTAAAACGGCTGCAACTAGGTCTACCATTCACTGTTGAATCAGACATTTTAGCTCAGTAGGAGTGTTCTCACCCCTCTTTTTTACTTTTTACACAACTAGCTTACTTTGTGCAAATTCACGGTGGCTCGTCTTCCTCTTCAGCTGAGTACTCTGGGACAGGTTCTCCGTCGCTCACGTCAGTTATATCAAGATCTTCAAGTTCTTCCAAAACCAATGTCCATTCAGGAGATTTGTACTTTTTGTTTTGTCTTTTTATTCGCTCACTCCTTCTTTTGGAAGAGTCTTCTTCTTGCTCTGCTATTCGAGCACTTCTTCTTGCTTCTGCACGTTTTTCTTCCACTGTCTTTATCCTTAGTCTCAGTCTTTTTACAAACCTAGGCTCAAGGTTGTTTCTTTTCTTTAGTCTCTTAGTCGGTACTTGGACTTCACTTTCTTTTCTTCTTCTCTTGTTCTCTTTATCTTGTGGTAATTCTTCTCCACTTTCTTCTCCTACTTCCCTTATCTGACTAGTTCCAGGGCTAGCATCAAATTCTTCTGCCTGGTTGCTAATCTGGCCTTGTTCAGGAATATTTTGTTTTATGCTTTCGATTGTCTCTGTTTCTGTTTCTGTTTCCTGAACCCGTTCTTTTAACCCTATCTGATCCTGTTCAAGCACTTCGATCTCTTGATTTTCTTCTGCTCGAACTATTACTCTATGTCTAGTCTGTCCCTTATCCACATCAGGAGTTAGCGGAGGAGTATCAAACACTTGCTCTGTATCCTGCACTTGTTCAGTATCGGGTACTTGTTCAGTCTTATTCACTTGATCTGTATCAATCACGTGCTCTGTCCCTGTCTGACTTTCTCCTTCCTCAGTTTTGATTTGAATCTCAAGTGGCTGAGGTTCTTCGCCTGTGCCTTGCTTTTCCTGACTAGTCCACTCTCTACCTTCACTAAGTCGTTCTCTTGTTCTGATAGGATCTTCGGTCAGATCAATCATCGGTATCCATTCTTCTGGCCATATGCTTGGCAGCTCGTCTTCAGCTACTCCTGGCTCAGTTTCCTGGACCTCTTCAGCAGGCTGGTTTCTTGGCAGTTCGCAGTCAACTACTCCTGGGCCAACGTCTGCTGTTCCTGCAACCTGACTGGTGCTGGGCTGCTCGTTGTCAGTTGCTACTGGTCTGGCTTCTTCAGGGTCCTCTGCTGGTTGCCCTGGTTCTTCAAATCCTTTGTCGGGCAATACCTTCTGGGTGTGTCCAGCGTGGATCCACTGGGGAACACCTGCGACTTTCACTGCAGTGGTTGTCACCAGGATTACTTGGCGTTTCTTTCCCCACCTTGGTGCCAGACAGCTTGATCGAGTGTGCTTCTTTATTTTGACCCAGTCTCCTGGAACCAAGCTGTGGAGAGGAGTCGTTGGATTGAGGATGCCGTCGTCTCCAATCTGGCGAGAGATAGAACGCACTTGGTCACCCAATCTTCTGCAGTATTCAAGCACCAAATCATCAGTAATACTCAACAGTTTGCTTCCTGGCACCCATGCTTGTCTCATCACTCTTCCCATAATGATTTCATGGGGACTTAGGCCTGTCTTGCGGTCTGGAACACTTCTCAGTCCCATCAGGACCAGGGGCAGGGCCTTCACCCAGGTCATGCCAGTAGCATCTGTCAGCTTTGCTAGTCTGTTTTTGATAGTTCCATTTACTTGTTCCACTATTCCAGAAGCCTCTGGGTGGTATGCACAATGGAGTTTCTGCCTTATTCCAAAGGCCTTACAAAGTTCAGCCAGTATGTCATTCTGGAAATGTCCACCCTTATCTGATTCAATAATGCATGGTATTCCGAACCTAGGTATCAGTTCTTTTAGTAAACACTTCGCTACTGTCAGTGCGTCACTTTGAGGAGTAGGGTAAGCTTCTACCCATTTTGAAAATACGCAAACAATGACAAGGACATATCGTTTCCCTTCACAACGGGGCATGGTGATGAAATCAATCTGTATCTTTATAAAGGGACCCCCTGATCTCCCAATCTTGCTCAGCTCAACCATTGTCCTTTTGCCTGGGTTCATCTGTTGACATGACAGGCACCTCTGGCAGAGGGACTCTGCTACCTTCCTGAACTTCTTGCTGTACCAAGTCTGTTGAAATACCAGAATCATGGCATCCCTACCAATGTGTGATCCTTCATGTATTAATCTTGCCATTGTGCCAAGCAAGTGTCGGGGTAACACAGGCATACCAGTTGGACCTATGATGACACCATCCACACGTCTCGGTCTACATCCATCCTCCTTCCATTTCTCTCTTTCTTGCCAAGGAGCCGACTCCTGCCACTCTCTCACCTCATCCCATGTAGGCACTTCCTCAAACACCTGAAGCTGGCAGCTGGTTCCTGGCCCCCCTCGTTTTGGATTTACAATATACCGATCTTTGGCACACCATTGAGCCACTCGATCAGCATAATCGTTTCCCATTGATATCCTGTCCATGCTCCTTTGATGAGCAGTACATTTTACCACTGCCAGTTCTTTGGGCAACTGAATGGCCTCTAAAAGGTCATGAACAACTTTTGCATTCCGAATGGGAGTACCTGAGGAAGTCATGAATTCCCTCTGCAGCCATAATTGGCCAAAGTCATGCACAACGCCATAACAGTACTGACTGTCAGTATACACTGTTATGCGTAAGTCCTTCCCAATTTTGCAAGCCATTATCATGGCTATCAATTCGGCTACTTGTGCAGACTTGATGTTATATAGGTAACCTGCTTGTTCAATTTTTGTGAAAGACACTACTGCATAAGCAGCACTCAAGCCTCCTAATTCATGTCTTAGACAGGAACCATCCACAAATAGTTCTTTATCATGCTCAGGCAATGGCACTTCTTTTATGTCTGGGCGTGGCTTGGTACTGAACTCTGTCAGATCAATACAATCATGTTCATCATCATCCCCACCTTCCATTTCCAAGGGGTCGGGGAGTAAGGTGGCAGGGTTCAGAATACCGCACCTAACAATGCTCACATTTGCTGCACCCACAAGAATCCTCTCGTATTTAGTCAGCCGACTAGGGGTGAGATACTGTGTTTTAGTTCTGGTCAATAGAATTACCACTCCATGTGAAACATACACGGTCACAGGATGTCCCATGACAATGGACTCACTCTGTTCCAAACTTGCACAGGTAGCAGCTACTGCTTTCAGACAGCCTGGTAACCCAGCAGCTACTGGGTCCAGTGTGGCAGAGAAATAGGCCACAGGCCTTCTGGTCGTGCCATGTTCTTGAGTCAGGACAGACAATGCGCAATTATCGCGAGTGTCACAGAAAAGGGCAAATTCTTTGGAATAATCTGGCATTCCCAACGCAGGGGCTGTACACAGACAGTTTTTCAATCTTGTGAAAGCCATTAGACTTTCATCGTCCCACTGTACAACATCTGGCATTCCTCTCGTGGTCATTTTTATCAAGGGCCTGGCTAAGGCTGCAAATCCCAGAATCCACTGCCTGCAGTACCCTAATACCCCCAGGAACATTCTGACATCTTTTTGAGTACGGGGCAACTGCATCTTTTGAATTATTCTCACTCTTTCTGAAGTGACTTTTCTGACACCCTTTTCTATCTGGTGTCCTAGATATTTCACTGATTTTGCACAGAACTGTAGTTTGTCAGGGGCCACTTTATGCCCTTTCTCACACAGATGATTTAGGAGGGCAATGGTGTCAACTACACAGTCCCTGTGACTTTTAGACGCCAGTAGAAGGTCGTCTATGTACTGCACTAACACAGAGTTCCCAGGTAAGATCAAAGTCTCTAGACATTTCTTCAAGATCTGATTAAAGATAGAGGGGCTCTCTGTATACCCTTGAGGGACCCTGTTCCAACAATACACGTGACCCTCAAAAGCAAATGAGAAAAGAAATTTGCTGTCGGGGTGCAGGGGTATCGAAAAGAATGCATGACACAAATCAATCACAGTGAACCATTCAGCATCCCAAGGAATCTGGTATAATATCACTGCAGGGTTTGGGACAATAGGGCAGCAAGGAATTACAATTTTGTTAACCTTTCTCAGGTCCTGCACTACCCTATACTTGCCACTAGGCTTTTTGATGCCCATAATCGGTGAGTTGCATGGGCTGCTCATCACTTCCTGTATGATGTTTCCTTCCAATAATTTTTGTATTTCCAGAGTGACACCTGCTTTCACCTCAGCATTCATTCGGTAGGGCCTAGTGTTAGGATATACTGCATTGTCCTTGATGGCTATTTGTATGGGGTCCACATCTTTCATCAACCCTACATCCTTTCCAGTGAAATCCCACACCTCTGGCTTTACGGCTTCCTGTAGTTCTTGGGGCAAGTCCTGCAGGGTCAATCTTTTAATTTCTGAGTCAGGTCTAAGCAACAATAATTTATAAATGCCGTCTTCATCTGGGGTCTGTATTTCAACACCTTTTGGTGTGCAAAAGATGGTACAGTTCATTTTGCACAGCAAATCACGTCCCAGTAAATTTACTGGACTGGTGTCACAGACGACAAATCTATGCATCTGTTTAAAATTTCCAATTGAAATCTCCATTGGTTCGGTAACAGGAGTACTAATCAATTGATTAGATACACCTACTACTTGGATATTTTCTCCCGAGAGGGGTAGGTTTGGAACGTCCACTGTTCTTACAGTAGAACGGGTAGCGCCAGTGTCCAACAGAAAGGTGACATCATTTCCGTCAACCTTTCCTTCAATATATGGTCCAGACTGGTCTACCGGCAAGGAAGCGCCAAGTACGCACTCCTCGTCCTCCCCTCTCAGGCCCCGTCAGTCCTGATCATTACAAAGGAAGGTATCATTCAGCAGATACTGCGAAGTTGCTGTATTTCTGTTCTCCCCGCTTTCCCAAACCTCTATCTCTTCATTTTCTGCCTGTCTTCCCCTGTATACCTGCTTGGGTGCTCGAGGCACCTGAACTGTTTTTACCTGGGGTTGAGTCTTTCTTGGTCTTTCTTTCTGCGTCTGTGGAATTAAATCAGGAGTTTTCTCATTAACATCGACTAATTGGGGACACTCGTTTCGCCAGTGTCCAATTTCGCCGCACTGATAGCAGGGAAATTTTTTCATAGCCTCTTCCCTGCTAAATTTGGGCCGGGGCTTTCCTCCACCCCCTCCCCCAGGACTTTTGTTCTCAGCATTTTTAACCATGTTACTCAATTGTTTTTCCTGTTGTTCTGCGAGCTTCACCTGAGCCCACATAACCTTCTCCTTAAGGGCCTTTTTCTTTTCTGCCATCTCGTCCTCGCAGTACTTAGCGTACCGCAGGACCTCATCCATTTTCTTAGTATGCCAACAGATTTTATTGTCTTTTATCCACTGACAAATTTCAGGTCTTAAACCATTTACAAACCTGTAAATAAAGTGCGTCATATCCTTCAGGTCGATGTTGTCAATACCACTGTATGTTTTAAATACCTGCAATAACCTCTCATAGAAAGAGTGCACTGTCTCGTCCCTTTCCTGTGTTGTTCTATCTATTTTTGTCCAATCAGTTTCCTTAGCGGGCACCTTTTCTTTCAAGTGTTGAATTACCTGCTCATATTTTCGCATGACTTCCTTTGATGGCTCCCCTGTTTCCTTGTTTCTGGGATACTCTTCACTGGGCCAATCTATGTTTATTTTACACTGGGTCCATAAATCTACTGGAACCACAATGTCGAAAAACCCATCCAGGTCTTTCCACAGACATTTCTGTACCTTCACGAACCTCTCCACTTGCCGGTACCAGTCAACTGGTTTCTCTCGTAATTTTGGAAAATCGTTCGTGAAGGACACAATATCCTGCCCAGACCAAGGAACATGCACATATTTCCCTCCTGGAACTTCGCGCATGGGGCATAACTGCTCAGGTTTTTCTACCTCTCTTAAAGCAAACTCGGGAGTCACTTGTCGGGAGCGAACCTCTTCCCTCTTTTTCGCCCATCTGCTTCTCCATCTTTCCACATCTCCCCATTTCTGCAGTACTCCCATTAATTCTTTAATCTGCAACTTCTTCCCTGCCACATTCAGGTGTTCTATATCTTTGTCTGAGAAGTCTGCTCTGTACGGCTTCTGTAAGGGCTTGGATTTTGAGATACCTACCCCCATACTAACTGCTGTTTCGGTCAGTTTTTCGTGGAGCACTCTGGTGTTCCTCGTAAAGCTTTTACATATGAACGACAATTCTTCCTCAGAGTAGGTATTCAATCGATCCAACCCCACATTTCCTGCCATTAATTCTTCTATTTCAACCCTCAGCTTGTAGAGGTCTAAAGGCTTTGTTTGCGGAGTCTGCTTCTCTAATTCACGACTCCAACTCTCAATTTCATCCGGAGTTACCAGAGAGACATTTCTAGTACCTGTTGCTGTCTCTAATTTAATTTCTTTTGTATTAAAAGGGTTATACCTCTGCTGTGTTCCCTTTCCAGTCTGTTTGTTTGGCAATTCCAAAAACGCAACTTCAGACTCGCACTCACTGGACTGATCATCTATGATGATTGGTTCCTGTCTCGGGGTTGCCATGACTGGGGTCATAACTGGAGTAATCGGATTTCCCTGACCATTTCCGTATAACAGGACCACCGGTCCAATAGTTACTGGAATAGTCAATGCCTCAGGACTGGTATTTATCTGAGAAATTTTCTGAATTATTTCTGTTCTTTGTCTAGCTAGAGCCTCTTGCTCCTTTTCCACTAGTACCCTTCTTAGAGTTGTGTCATGTAATATCTGGGGGGTCAATGGAGGAGTAAAACTCGGGGCAGTAGGATGCGTTTCACTTGGTCCTCCCCCATAATTTGGTTTCTGGAATAAAGTTCCAGTATTAAAGGACCTGCGCTCTTCCCCATATGGAGGTTGAACAAAAGGCAGTCCCGAATTCGAGGGTTTCTCTTCGCTTTCATACAAGGGTCTGGGGAACAAAGTTTTCGTACGTGGATATTTTTCTTCCTGACTTGCGGGCACTTTGGGATATATATCCCTTGTTTCCGCCAGTTCGGGTTTCTCAGGATAGGGTAATACTTGACCACCCCCTCCCAGTCCCAGGGACCTGTCTTCTTCCTTTAAGAAGTGGCGTCGGGGAACATCTCCTACACTGGAAGGTCGGGTTCCCTCATTGTAAGGTGGCGGACTTCTGGTACAGATGTCATCTATTAATTCATCATCTGAATCCCCCAGGGCCCCCCAATGCTTACATTTTTCAGTACTTTTCTCACCCGCTCCAATGTTATGACATGCCGGCATCATGGGAAACAGACCCTCAACAATCATGCTCTGCCTCCACTGTTTCATCCTTTTATCCCTGGACTCCTGTTTCTGCCTGGGGTACCACTTGGTCAAACCCTTGTCCATTCGGGGTCTTTCTCTTTCAAAAGCCTCAATCTCCCATTCCTCTAATGCCTCATACTGCGTTAGTCTTGGTCTGGGATGCAGTTCATTCATTCGGGTTCTTAAATTAAATAAGATCCTACCATTGAAAGTACCATCTAACGGAAACGCCAATACTCCGTCATCCTTTGTATACTTCACCCAATTCTCCAGCCACACACAGGTATTGTACCCTCGGTCAAACATCATGAATGAGGCGGGAGTATTGGGTGCTGGGACAAGAACACCCTCCCTAGATTTAATCGGTTTGTCCGTTTTGAAATAATTTTTCACCTTACTTACAAGGGACATTTTTCTCTTGGTTCCGTACATAATATCGTATCTATTAGCCTTCCACTGATCCCTTTCAAACCCTAGATGCCTTGGATCAGGTCGAGTCTCTGTAGTCCGCGAGTGCCACATACGACTTCTGCGCTAACTTTGTTTACAAACTACCTCCAATCAGAACGTGCTTCAGAAAATTCGTGCAACCAATGGGTGCGCGACACAAAATAAGCTCCGCCAATGGGTACGCGGCCCCTTCGTGAGACAGTTCCCACGCTCCGGCGCTCACCCCTCCTTTACAATTTCAGCTCCACTACCCGCCCGCTGCGTCTACCAATCCCAGCGCGGCACAGAGTGACGTCAGAGGCGCTTCGCGACTGACTCCCTCCTTTCACAAGGTAACGGAAACTTTCTTTTTTTTAAAGTGCTCAGTGCTTGGTTATTTTACAACAAATACACATTCGCCACAGTGCTCAAGTGTCTAGACAGAGAAAGAATTCTATTACTGCAAGTAAACTACTTCCATTTACTTTTCACTCGCTACGGGCAGATCTCTTCCGCCTACCCTTCACTCTAGCATCGGTGAACCTGTTATTCCCCTAAACTCATCCACTTCTTTCCGGGATATATTCCGAGTTTAAGGTTTCTCAGCGGACCCCTCTGCTTTCACGCTAGCTCCGAGGAACCTGCTACTTTTCCGATGGGACCCTTACTAGGTTACGCCACTATGGGAATTTTGCCAATGAACCCCGTTACTGTCATTTATTCACACATGTATTCAGAAAACCCTAGTTAGTGCTTCCCGGTTATCCTAACCTGCACCTAACTTTCCTCGAACCTGTGACCTCAGGACAATGGATTCTATTCACCACTTGCCCTTTCAATTCCCCGGGGAGTTCGGACAACACTTAACTAAACGATTGACAATTGCATGGATTAGTACATATAACAATATAAGAACAAGAATAATAACAATACAGTAATTCATGAATTATTTTTACAAGATATTATTCGTGCGTATTCACAAGAGATTGATCAGGTCTCTTAGAACAGCCACTCTTATAGCAGCATTAATATAATAGCAGCTTCCGACTTAACTAGTCCAACTAATCCTGCCTAACCTTTAGCTAGTCCCTAACCATCCTCTAGCTACCAGAAAACTGATAGAGCGCGCGAGGCCACCCGACCAACAGTTTTCGCCGTTTCCGGCTTCAGGGCCCATATACTTTTCTAATCACCATATACATCGATCAGGTGACTTCACGAGCTCTACCAAGTTGGTGTGTGTGTGTTCCCTGCTACCAATTTTCGGTGCACCCGACTTACCATCCACCGATGCGGGTGCCTAATGACCACAATGAATCAGGGAGCTAGCTGTAAAGGAAAGGCAGCAAAATACAAACCCAACCAATAACATTCAAATACTGTTTAAATGACCACGGACAACTGGAAGTTTTAAAATGTTTATCTAAAGTTCAATATTTTCTTGCATGAGGTACAGTAAATTAAGGCAATCAATAACCAAGATAACGTAAATCACATAAACATGAAGAAATAATGACAGAGTAATCATCAAAGTACTAAATAAAATGTAGCGAGAAAATACTATGTAAGTCAGTATTATCTAAACAGGGATAGACTAAGTGTGTGTGACTATAGAAGAGCTTATAATGAATAACACGCTTCACTTAAGGTGAAGGGGCCTTTGAACAACCTAGGCAACGAAGTTCTAGACCATATCAGAAAATGACACACTGCTATGCAAAATATAATTTCTAACAAATGAGAAGACATAGGAATAACTTTGCAAAATTATAAATGACTGTTCAATAGTTGCGGAAAGGCATGGAAATATAACATATGCAATGTTGAACTTTATTTAAGCAAAAGTTAGAAATTCAGAAGGTGCAAGAATTTCAAGAGGTTCAGAGTAATATTTACCTAGAAAAGGTGTGGAAACCAAACCCTGGCCACGGGTCAGTTAAGGACAGGAAACCCTCAAGGAAGGATACCCCTCAAAGGACAGCAGGTGCAGAATGGACACCCAGGACAGGACAGGATACCCTCGGAAAAGGAATCAGGACAGGACCCTCAGGACAAGACAGCAAACCCTCAGGACAGGACCCTCTTCAGGATAGGACCCTCTTCAGGATAGGACCGGAACCCACAGTTCGGAAGCAACGCCTGCGCTCCACCCGCTCTGCAGCTATCGATCAAGACCCCGATTGGGTCAGCGAACTCCCAGCTAAGTGCCTTGCCAGCACTTTAAGGTTCGGTAGAACCTTAGTCTATAGTCAAATTCGGACAGAGTGCTCCGCAGCTCTCTGTATCTTCAGTCACCTATTGAGTGCGTTGGGTCAGTGACAGGTCAGCTAAACCAGACAAGTCGGACGGTTCACTAGGTGAACCCAGGGTAGATATACAGTTTGGGGACAGTGTACCACCCCCCAATGTTGCAAAGTGTCAGAATCCCTCAATTTCGATTGGTCCTAAGGTAGGGTTTGGGTAACACACCAATCACAATACGCGAATTGAAGCCTTCATTAACATATTTGGGTACCGCCTAGCAGATTTGGGGTTCCCATGAGCTAACAGTAGCGCAATATTACAATGTATCACATAAGGAGCCACATTCGCTGTTCTCGCAGGGCAGAGGTGACTTTCTCAGGAGCATCTCGCCCATCACTGCCAGCTGGCTATGTTCCATCAGCCAAGGTCCCTCGTGCTGCCGAATGTCGCACAGGCGCAGAAGGGACCTCCAATATGGCTCTCCTCTCACTCAGACCCCCATTTCCCGCGGTACATGAAAAGTAAGCGAAAACAAATTAATACATAATAATGTCATTAGGAAAACACATCACAGGGTCTGTACTTTTAACTCATCATCAAGAAATAAACTTATGCATTTAAATGTTAGCTACATTGAGACGGACACAAGAGCAGTGGCACGAGCAGTACCACATGATAAGCACAGCTATGAATTACGCATGCGCATAACTTTCCCTCCACTTCTGCAGACGCGTCAGGACACGTGAGTGTGGCTGACGCATGCGCAGTAACTAAAATACAAGCGACGGCCATTTTAAAAGGACACGGATTAATTCATTAGAAATACACATAGGCAAGCTTCGGGAACTTTACTTAAACTAAATATAAACGTTAGTAAAACATACACGGGTTACCTTATTATACATAAATGAGGTTCTTGATTTCGGCAAGCCGCAAAATATGCGAAGCTTTGCTTCATCAGTTTAACCTCCGTCCGCTTAAAGTCGTCTGGGAAGTTGCCGGATCTGAAGGAGGCGTTGATGGTCCATCCTAGTTCGAGTGCAATAGCGGCGGAGGCCTTGTGGAAAATGTTCGGTGGGCAGGGGTCCGTTGGAGCTCCTGAGTGTGTTTTCTTCATGGTGGCGGTGATGTGTTCGATTAAGGGGTGAATTCCAGGTCATGATGGTTGGCTTGTCAGCGGTGGTGGGGAGGGGGTGGTGTCCGGCGGCTTTTCGCTGAAGTTGTAATACAGGGCCTTGATCTTCAGATGGAAGTAGGAGCTGAGCTTGTCGCAGAGTTTCTGGGAAGGTGTGACGTCGGTGGCTTCGCTGGGGCGGTTGGTGAACTGCTGTATGACGTTGAACAGTTCCAGGGCGTTGTCACGTTCGTCTGGACTTTGTCTCTTATGAAGGTACGTTTGTTGTCTCTTATGCGCTGGTGGTATTCCTTTAGGGCGACCCTGTGGTTGTTCAGTGGTTCCATGGTTTTTTGGCTTTTCGCCAGGTTTCCATCTAGACATCTGCACGACCTCTATGGGTAAGTCTAATAATTGAGCTAAAGAGCCAGCCCAGGTAATTTTTAAGCTTAATTGTTCAAAAACTACTGAATAGGTTTACACCAAATCACAAAAAGCACGCTTTCTGGCTAAAGATATAACTCGCTGACAAATTTGGTGTAATTCTGTTCAGCTGTTTAGGTTGTAATGCTGTTCATGAATCCCTATGGAAAATGCATGGTAAAATTGCATTTTTGGGGCCCAGCTCCCTTTTTTTAGCCTCACTTGACAGAACACACTTAACCATTCCAGGAAGAAGTTGAGGTGGATGATTTGTTAAGGAATGTTGTGTGAAAATGTGTCAAATTATACTTAAGTTGTTAGCAAAACAAAAAATCCATTACCTAACTGTAGCAACTCGGTGTATATATTAGTTTATTGCAGTTATCATTGGTATGTGCTGATGAACACAAACTAATCCGATAACAAGGGCCTGAATTAGGTTTCATTGTTTTATGAACAGTGACTGTGTCTCATTTGGTGACTAGAATGTGAATGAAAAAAGCACCATTATTTCAGCATTGTGATTGTCAGGGTCACCGGAATTTTGAGGCAGGAAAGGATCACATTATGCACCAGAGTTGACTACAAAATGCAGCAAGAAAAAACACATTATGTGGCATAACGTGACACTTTTTGTGATAGTATTACTTTCTTTTTTGTCATTTTACACAGGTTAGAACTGTTTGGGTTAAGGTTTCACGTCATTACTACGAGTCTAATACCAAAATACAGCAACATACAATAGAAAGAGAACCAGTCTACCTTTGCAAAGGGCCTTCAACTGCATTGCAACAAGTGTTGCTACGTTTTAGTAACTTTTGGTTCATTTGAACTTGAAACAATTTTTTTTGTTAAAATCAGCAGCTTTCTTGCAGATGATGGCGCATATGGCAATTGCGGAAAATCCATAATTATGCAGGAAAACGTTGCAGTCAGAACATCACATAGTTTTGGTGGCATCGGTCATTTTGTTAATTTTGGTATTCATTTATTGATTATTATTTGTTGTCATTGTAGGCCTATGTGGTTATATCATATCACCATTTAGCGTACATTTGTAAATGTAACTGTAATACAATCAAGGATTTGCGCAGACAAAACTATGAATGATGCCACAGCAGTTTATATGCAGGAAGACAGCCCCACGTGTGTCTAACATTTGGCGTGTAATGCATCCAGTGTGTCTGTTGTACCCACAACAATGCAATCAATAATACGACAGACAGGTTATGACTTCGGGGCAGATTTATGTTAACTGGCGCATCCCCAGGGATGCGCCAGTTAACATGCGCCACAGTGCGCCACAGCTCCGCCACCCATGGTGCGCCGCATTTATGATGCGGCGCACCATGGGGCAAAAACGGCACAGATGCGTGACGCATCTGTGCCGTAAAGGTGACGCATTGCTGGAGTTGCGTCGCAAGCGCGACGCAGCTCCAGCAAGGCTCGGGGGTGCCCCATCTCCACAATGCTGCGTCAAGACCTACGCCTGCTTCAAGCAGGCGCAGGCTTTTGACGCAGCATTGGCCTGAAAGTGACTGAGTGAAATCTTATAGATTTCACTCAGCCACTTTTGCGAGGCGCACCTGCCCCGGAACGCCCACCCTGCGCCGGAACGCCCACAAGCGGCGCAGGGCTTTACAACGTGACGCATCTGCCTAGATGCGTCACGTTGTAAATCGTTCGTAGGGATGCGCCACGTTTACGCAGCCTTGCGTGACGCAACAGCGGCGTAAACGTGGCGCAAGTGCCTCATAAATCTGCCCCTTAGTATCTACAACCTGGGCCAAGGTCTTCTTGCCATGTAAATGCAAGCCCTAGCCCCCTACCAGTGTATCCGTGGTCTTCTACATAATCTTTCAAACTCCTATTCTTTCTTACACAACAGCTGCGAAAGTGTTCCTTAAAGTGCAGCTTTTTTCAAATGCGTTTGAAGCCATTTTTAATAAACATATACGTAAGCAAATGTTTACAGAAACAAATCTGCATGCCGAATGTTGTCCAGTTTATCGCCTCTGGGTATCACAAATACTTTGAAAAATCACTTATACCTGTTATCCCCAAACTAAGGTGTCCAAGGGCAGTGCAGACATCCATGAGTCAAACCTTGGCAGGGATGTGTCTCTGTGTGAGGGAAACTTGAGGGAAATATCATGTTTCAATTAAAATTGGAGAAAATCTGGCAAATGTCATGTTCAGCTCATTCTCATGGCCAGCCAGTCATGGCAAGAGCGGTCTGCCTCCCAATTATAAAATGCTAAAGGTATATTAGATGCTGGAAATATATGGCTGTGATATGTTTCCATGTGCTCCGGCAGTGAATCCTATGACTAAAAGTCAGGTACACAAAACGACATTTTAGACTCAGTTGCTTTCAAAATAGAAAGCCCGACAATATCCAATGTATTGCCTGTGCCCCCCCTCCCTCAGCCAATAAAAACCCAACATCTCTGGTATGCTCAAACTCAGGAGTACCATGGTAGCTCAGATGTATTGGGCAAGTTATGTTCTTGCCTGAGAGAGACTGTTGGGAAATACCTTGTTTTGGAAAGAATAGTTAAAAATCTGTCAAACCTGATTTTCAGTGAATGCTCCACTCCAGTCAATCAAGCCAAGAGAGGTCTAACATCAAATGATACAATCCTTAGGATGTTTTGATGCTGACAACATATGCTGTCAGTGTGCTGCCATATCACACCGAGGGTGAAAACTGCAACTAAAAGCTGGTACAACAAACAGGCATTTCACCCTTGTTTGCTTCAGAATTTGCCCCCTTGCACAGTACCTAGTTTATCACAGGCTGCCATCTGAAGTTCATTGAAACCTTACTTTTGTGTAGTATCCTCACATTGAGGAAACCCAGAAGAACACAGACATTCATCTAGCATTAGTAGGCATAAGCTCCTTTGTAATGAAACTAGAAGAAAGCAACGTGTTTTGGAAAAAAAAATGCTGACACTATGCCATATGTTATAATGTTCTCTTTCTACAGGCCAGCCTGTCCGAGCGATCACAATTTTTCACCTAGTAATATAACCATTTTCAACTTGGCCTGGATATCACTAGATGCTCCCACAGATTAGCGCACATCACCCCCTACCTCAGGGAACTCCACTGGCTCCCTGTACAGAAAAGATGCCAGTTCAAACTGGTCACTCATACAAGGTCCTACACAACTGTGGACCTGCCTACTTGAAACACCGCCTGAAATTCCATCAGCCCATTAGACACCTCCACTTTGCGTCCCTTTCTTTAATCCTCATCCCCCCGGCATCTGACTTACAGATAGAGGTTGCTGCTCAGCAGCGGCTGCCAGCTATAGGGAGTGGTGGGTGGAAATAGGGGACAGAAAACAAAAATCATGAAAAAAAAGTCACTTGCCTGGCTGCTCTACTTGCTCCAGTCCAGATCTTCTTCTTTCCTGCAGCATGGGCCCAGCCAATTCCCTTAATCAATCCTGGCGCTGCTCTCAGGCTGGCTGGATGCTTCTTCAGGCTCTGTAGGCCTGTGCTTGGTCTCCACCTAGCTGTCTAAGACAGCTAGGTGGAGAGCTTCAAAGTACACGTGTCACTTCGGCCGGCGCAAGACAGACGGCTAAAGTGACCTGCTCACTTAGGAGCATCCAGACTGCCACTGTTATTGTCCTCTGCTGCCAATCGGCAGCAGAGAACACTCCCATGTCTTTGGGCTCAGGGAAGGCTGTCTGCTGCAGAATTGTGAGTGCGCATGTCGGAAAAATAAAAATGCAATGAAATCTCTTCATTGCCATTTAATTTTTTCTTGTGCAGCTCAAAGTGGGTGGAGGGGCGACGCTCCCCCGTCCAAGTGAATAAACTGCTGCTATTGCTCCATGTCCTACCAAGCAGCAAAGACCTGGAGTGAGCTACCCTTTCATGTATGGACCTCCTTATCTCTTTCAGAGTTCGGAAAGTCCCTGAAGACCTCGCTATTCGACTAATCAACTAGACCCTGTCAGTGTCTGGATACCCTCACAGGTGACAATAAGCGCTCTACAAATCTACTGATTGATTGATTGATTGATTTATATAACCCATAGCATATTTGTTAGAAGGTGGTTCTGACCATCTGAGCCGCCTGGAATTTTTGCTTTTTGGACTCCTATTTGTTGAGCTTTTACTGTGGGAGAGCCTCATAAGTTGCGACACACCCACAGTGAACTAATGATGAAAGGGACTGCACGTGTATTTTACCGGTGTCCCCCTGGCGCGAGTAGGCCGCTGTGCTACAACCAGAGTAAGAGGCACCAGGCTGGTTACATGCAAACATGTGTGTACATGCGTGTGCACAAGTGTAAGGGCTGAGCAGGGGAGACTCCTGGTGTGCGCAGCTCTCTCTGGGGTGTGGTCTGCTGAGGATGACTGGTGCTGGAGCATTGCATAATGCGCAGCTGGAAGGAAGACCCTCCAGACTGGCCCAGGACACTGACTTGCGCCTGTGGGGGTGACCAGGATAAATGACCAGAAGCCTGGGCCTCTGTGCAAGGAGAAGAGAGGCCCAGGAAGAGAGCCAGGTGAAAGGCTGGTGCAGGGATCCAGTGAAGACCGCTCCCTGCTCCATTCACCCTCCTGGAGATCAAGAGGGCAAAAGAAAGTGTTCCCAGCGGAGCACCATCCGGAGAAAGAAGAGGCCACAATCAGGAAGATTGGTCCGCTGGGGGCTGAGATATGCCCCCTAGAATGTGGGCGACCTTTGACATTTTTCTGACCGATGGTGAAGCGCGTGGGGCTCTGCCGCCAGTCCAGAAAACGCCCCCAGGGTGGGTCAGGTCCCGGGGACTGCCCCCCAGCAGAAGTGAAGCTGGGGAGCGCTGTCCCGCTCCCTGTGAAAATGCCCTGTGGGGGGCCAGGAGCTCACCCTGGCCCCCACTGAAAATGGAGGCAGGGGAGCGCCGTTGCGCCCCCCTGTGAATGTGGAAGTCAGGGAGTGCAGTCACGCTCCCCGTGAAGGGGCCCAATCGGGGTGCCAGGAGCCCACCCTGGCCTCCGGTGCCCAAGGATGGCGGGGAGTACTGTCACGCCCCCACAACGATGTCTCTGGAACCCCGGATACCAAGGAGGGGCCCCAACCCCCAGAAGCAAAGCCGGGGAGCGCCTTCCCTGTCTTCCCCATGAAGAAGTCCCTGTGGGGGGCCCTATCCCCCAAAGTGAAGAAGGAGGAGGGGGTAGTACTACCACACTCCCCCGCAACAGTGGGAAGGCGGGAGTAGTGCCATCACAATCCCCCGAAGACTGGCAAGAGTGAAGATGCCTCTGTGTCTGCCCGCTAGAGCGGGCATACTGAAATCGACTCTCCAGCTCCCGCTGCCGCACCAGAGGGTGCGGGCCGAGTGGGGGAGCCGGCGGGAGCCACCAGGGGTGGGCTGCCCAGGTGGGTCTCCAACACATGGGCAGAGAGGAGGTGTGAGGAGCTCGGGTGGGACTGGGCCCCCGAAGAACCGCAGGAACAGCCGGGGTCCAGGTGGGAAAGGGCCCCCCACCAAGGCCTGATGACGCAGTGCAGTAAAGCTCTCCCCGGAGCAACTGGGGAGTTGCTGCTATAATATCCGGGGGCTAGATCAAACCGCCCCATCATGCTTTGCAGGCCTGGAACAGCCTGCAAGGAAAAATGGATCATCCTTGGTGTGTGGTGGCCCCAGGAGAACGGGGTCACCACCAGGTGTGTGCTAAGGTGCAGGGGGAGCTGCAGGAGCAATACAGTCACCCCCAGCACAAAAATTGAAAGTCCCTCCCTAAGTCTCTGGGGACTTACAAAGAATAACCCCTCAAGGCCCCAGCCAGCAATCCAAGCATTCTGAGGCTGGAACTTTTGTTCTGCAGCTAGGGTTGCGTTATGGACTGCACCAAGGTATGAAGGTCTGAGTTGGGGATGTCTGGAGAAGGGCATCTCCTGGAGGTGAACAGGTGCAATTGCACAGGAAGTGCATTTACCAATGTTATTTCTTTTAGAGGGACTGAAGGTCACATGTGTTATGTGAAATACCTGTGTAAGGTGAAATCTTAAGTCAAGTGGGGTTTTGTTGCCAGACATTCCTACTAGGGTGTCTGGCTGTATATGCTTAATCCTGTGATTCAACTGTGATGCCTTGTAGGGGCTTTAATTGCAATACATTATAATTGCTTTCATCTATGATAAGTACCTAATTTAAAGTGATGTATTCTTGCTACTGCGTTAGGTGAGGAACAACCCAGACTGTTAGCCACAAGATGTAGAGGTACATACTGTATGGTCAGTATGAGATGCTCAGTCAGGGTTATGTGTTCCCAGGGCAGGTGTACCTATTTTTAATGCTTGTTGGGATGATGGGGTGGGTCGCCACTGGTATGGTGCCAGTTGGCTAGGCCCTCGCTCCAGGTTGGCTCAACCCACTGCATTAGGGGGCAAGATGATGTGCATACATGGGAGTGGTGGTACTAGACCCCACATACCCCCCACCCCCGCAGGAGGGGTGTAGATGTTATGCAATGTCACAAAGTAATTTCAACAGCCTATGTGTATTTGTTAATTGGTGCATAGTATTAAGTAGTGTGTGTATTTATTAAATGTACTCTTACTTTTATAAAGCAAAGTACAGACTGGATAATCAGTTATTGAGTGTTATTTATGCGCACTTGTAATGGCGATTACTAGCTCTCACCACCTCCCTTGAGTAAGCCTTAGACTGCTCTGCAACGCTACCCTCTGAGAGTCAGGTGCTACACTAGGGTGTTGTGACATGTTATTTGTGCAGGCCTCACAGATACTGCCTCGTTTTCCAACAGTATTTAATTGTGGAAAATTTAAAATTCTGGTATGTTTCCGTGTGGCACAGGGAGATTTTCCTATGACTGAAGAAATGGTAATTTTAATCAGCACTTTGCTTTCAGTTGGTTTTCAAATGTTTTGCCTGCACTGCGGAGAGAGGGCTGTCACCTAGCAATAGAATATGTCAAATGTGGCAATTTTGAAAACATGTAGTTGGGCTATGTTCTGCTTTAATCTATAGAGTGATACCTGAGTTCAAGAGAGAGCTAACCCGAGCTGGTATTTTGTCTTCAGTTGCTTCTGATATAGGCAGCCTGACAATCTATCACCTGTGAATGCCACTAACACCATGAAATCCCACACAATCTAACCACTCAGGATCTTGACCAGTACACATCAATCTAAAGAAGCAAAACTTACAACTGATCAGATGATGAGAACCCAATACGACTTTATCAATGCATCTCATGTCCTCATTCCAGACCAGTGTCACCCCTCTTATTCAAGGTCTGGAGTTTCAAAATCACTTTGTGAGAGTAGCTCAACCCTACACAGTAGCCCTCACTAATACTCAATTGCTAAGTTTCAAATGTATGTCTACCAAGCATTTCAATCTATCTTGAAGTGCAGCACTAAAGGATAACTGAAGTGCAGGAACAACTCTCTTTTTTTTCTCCAAAATATTTTATTGAGCAGAGCATTAGGTACATTAGATTCATACTATACTTAAATAAGTTACGAAAAAACCATTTGTAAAAAAAACAGATACGATAGCTTCTAATTTAATGATAACATTTTAGAAAAGGGCAAAACTAGCAGCAAATAACATCAACGTTTAAGAAATAACAATGTGCAAATTAGTTTTTTAAAGTGTGGCAACCGAGAAAGTTGCAGTGCTTCCAAAGTGCAATACCAATTAAAGTGCTAGGGCCTTTTTTTTATCACAGATACCAGCTACTGCTACAACAACAAAGTCATTTTTTTAGAAAAAATATGGTTGTAGCAGCATTTTTTTTTCAAATTTCCTAGTGGCCCCCACCCGTCTACAATAAGCTTCTTTGAAATTTTGAGACCTTTTCATTTTGTTAAACCATTTCAGATGGGAGGGAGCTTCACTAGATTTCCAATTCAGAAGAATTAAGGAACGAGCTACAGTGCAAGAAATAAATAGGAACACTTTCTCGGCATCTGTTAACATCATTCTATCTCTGCAAAGCAGCCTCGGCCTCGAGCGAAACACTCTTTCCGATTGCTAGCTCGATATCAGCAAAACTTGACACTCAAAAAGGCCTCAACCGAGGTCATGCAAAGAGGATATGGTGCCATCCACCTTCCCCATCTGCCTGGCAGCAGAAGCACTTATTCTCAACTCCCTGAAATCTTTGTAGCCTTATCTAGCATGTGGTTCTATAGACAAAAACAGAAACCGCCTTTCTGTTCAGTTAATAAGCAGCATTGAAACAACAATTGGGGCGTGGGGGGCCATCATTGATGTGCTGAGCTTCTAGTCATAATTTTCACAAACAAAAGGATGCAAATCTTTTGTAGACCATCAGTCATGAGTTAACAATGGAAGTTACTGTGAATGGTCATGGGCACACCTATCAGAAGCACTCCTTGTGTCTTGGTCTACAATTGGTACAAGGGCTGCATTGATAGAACAGATCAATGATTAATTCATATTATGTTTAAGAAAAAACATAGCATTGTTCAAAAACACTGGAGGGCTTATTAACGAGCCTCTTGCACCACTGCTGCGTCACTTCTTTTTTACATACTGGCGACTCAATCAATGTATATGAGACCCTGGCTATATACATATCTAACTAAAACAGGTCTGAACAATTCATCTGTTCACCACAAGAGGGCATCAGATATTTCAAAAATGACTGTGAAGTTCCGAATTCAATTATCACAGGCTGCTTTACAAAGTACAACAAACATGGGGGCATAGTTACAAGGGAAGTGGCGGAGTGAGGCGTTAGCCTTCTTGGATTAACGCCTCACCACTCTGCATCAGAAACGCAGGGCTGCACCATATTTACAAGAATATGGTGCAGCCCTGCTTTTCCCCTTGCGCTGGTGTTAATCTTAGCAGCCTAGCGCCAACGCAGGCACCCTTGTAATACAGTGCAAGGGTGACTGCGTTCAGGGGAAGATTGGTTATGTGCAGGAAGGTCCCCTTTCCTGCACATAAACAATCTTTAAATGCCTTTGTGTAACTTCTATTTGTGCTGCCTAATGCAGCTACCACATAGAGGTTGCAAAAGGGCTTTTTTTTAATGATTGTCTGTGTGAAGGAAGCGGAATATTCCTGTACATAAACAATTTTTAGTCTTTTGCTTTTTCCATGTGTGCAGCACAACACAGCATACATGAAAACAGAAAAAACTAAGAGAAATTAAACATTTACCTGGTCTTAATTTTGACACTGCCTCCTATTTACGCCGCCCTTGTAAAATAGGGGGCAGCATCAAAATCAATGGGTGTTGAGCTGGAATGCCCGCAGCAACACCCATTGTCCTCCCCTTTCATGCTAGGCATAGCGTGAAAGGGTGCCTTATTTACAAGGCAGCGTTAAGCCATGTTAAGCGTCTGCCTTGTAAATAAGGTGAAGCCTCTATACCACAGGAACATCGTAAAAAGTGACGTTCCTGTGGCGATAGGGGCTTGTACATTTGCCCCATTTTGTCTTAGAGGCAAAAAGGAACGAGAATTGCAGATGCTTTTCAGAGTAGCAATATATACCTCAAATAAGAAACGCAAAGGAAAATACTGCATATTATGCTGCATTGAGGGTATTTAGAGATTGTTTTTTCTGTCGTATTCAATGCCCCGCAGTGCAAGATTTTCTATTGAAGGACATTTTGAAACGTATCATAGTAAAATGTAGAATCATACATATTATAACAGAATCACATTTTTGACATTCCCTTCAAAATTTGATATAGTTAAGATTTGTTTTACACTATATTTCCCGTAATTTAGAAAAAATTTCTTAAATATTTTGATCAACTTTGCAGTAATATTTGTGTGGGAAATCATACTCTTTCTACTTATTCCATCACTCACTACTCCTAGCAAGGCTAAGAAAATGCAGGTTATTTTTATTTTATATTCATTTATACTTCATTTATATTTATTGTAGGGGTTTCATTAGTGCAAATATAGCTTAAATGAACAGGAGTCATTTGCAGAATTCATTTTTATATGGAACATTTTGGTGGGGATTCTGCTGAAAACCAGAAATCAGAGGGTGAATGTGAGGAGGATTGGAATATGTAATGGGAGCAATATTATAGCCGTATAGCCCGCCGTAGAGGGCTATATCGGCTATTAAAGGCCCTCTCCAACAAGGAAGAGGGACTTTAATAGCCGATATAGCCCAGCTACGAAGGGCTATAAGGCTATTAGAACATTCTGCCACTAGAGGGCAGATTGTTCTCACAAAAAAGAACAAAGCCTTATGGGAGCGTGAGGGGATTGGAATCCCCTCAGGCTCCCTGAACCCTTTGTTCACAGCCATAGATGTGAACAAAGAAACATTGGAATGTTGGAGCTCCAGGCTTATACCAGCCATTATAAGCCTGGAGCACTCCATTGTTTTCAAAGGAGCTCCCAACATTCCAATGTTCTAATAGACGTTACATTACGTTTCAAAATGTTTTCATTACACATATATATAATTGCAAAGCACCATTGATTTCCACAGTGTCACATAAGATTTGTGGTCAAATGTCAAAGCCAAGATTACCACCCTTGTGGAAGAGGTGTGGCGCCGCGGCGACTGACGCTGGAATCTGGGGACCACGGTTCGATCCCCGGCTCCGGCGGCAGGTTAGCCCAGCACCATGTGACTCTGGGCAATAGCTCGCTTAATCTTCCCGACGGCCCCCCAGCGCCTAGAGACCCTTACGGGTGATTGTGCGCTTTACAAATGTGGACTTTACTTTTACTTTACCCTTGCATCCCGTTTGAAGGGGCAGCAGCTTTGACACTCATACTTTGTTTTCGTGACTGGCGGTGAATGTCTGGAAAGTATCTGCGCTCCGCCCATCATCGCCTTGTGTTTGCTTTGTTTGTACCACACAGGTAAATAGGTATTCTCACACCCATACAACCACTCGCACATCCACTCACGCAGCCATACAGCTACTCAGACACCCAGTCACACATGAATACACAGTCACAAAGCCACTCACATCACCAGTAAAGATATAACATAGGATGGCAGGGTCACAAGTTAATGGGCTATAAATCATTGTGCGCATCTAAACGGGAAGAAAAATAAACTAAAACTAAAGCGCAAAAATATTTGATTGAGTGGCATAAGTACGCTGTTGTGGAAAGACAATTGTTTTTATTGTTTCCGAGCTGCATTCCAATAATAACAAGACCGGCAAACTACTGAATAAAAAGGCGGTTTTGGTATTCGTGAGTGATAGACATGTGGTCAGTCTAAATGGAGAATGTTGAACACAGTGGTAACCAGGATTAAAAGAGGCGCTCGGCAGTGTAAATGGCCAATAGTAAGTCACAACTATCTTAGGGGGGGATCCAAGGAAAAGAGGGTCGTTACTATACAACCCTATAAAGTCCATCCAATGGGGAGACAAATACGTAGGCAAGCAAAACCGGGCACTCAGCAAGTTTATAAATCAGTCTCAAGTCCAAGTCAGGCTGTATTATCGTTAACTGTTTAGAACACATACTGGCTGTAAAGTTTCCACTACATTGATATGAGTATGGCCTGAACAAAGGAAATGGATTAAAGTGGACTATGATCAATCAACTTTGGACTTGAGACTGATTTCGAAACTTGTTGAATGGAGAATGCTCACCTGTGATCAAGGCCCCTGATAGGGCTGAAACCTGTGAGGAAAAGTGAACTGACACATATCTTCTTGGTGAAATAAATTCCATGAAAACCATTTGAAATTGGAGTTGACGTGCTTCTGTTAAGAAATATGGATGGTATGTAGAGACAGGAAACTTCACGCCTAAGCCGCCTTTCTGTGGTCTGGGGCTCCGTTCACAAAGAACTGTTGGTGGCTATATATATATAAATGAGGAAATACTTCACCCGCCTCGTGGCTTCTCTCAAGTGGGCAACCTGTGTGTTTGGATTTTAAACGGCTGCGCTCAGCCGTGTGAGAAGCCTGCCGCGCTGCGGACCTGTAATGATGCCACATGGTGTCATTACCTCAGGGAGGTGCGTGCCCCAAGACAGCTGATAAGGACATCAGGCGTCCAAGCAGGATTCAACACCCAACCCACAGGGGCTTCAAGTTGTTTTTTATTTTCTGCTGTAAATACGGACTCACTGAGAAAAACGTCGTGGCACTACAAGACCCAGGAGGCTGTTAACTCAGCCACGCCCACCAAGGCAGGTTCTTGTGAAATTGAGTGCACGAAGAAAAACCGGCATTTACAAACAGAACGCCATTGAGAAAGGGTTCAATCCCGAAACCGGTCTGGCGCTAGGAACTTTGGTGGTGTGCTTTCCTGTGTTCACCTGTATGCAGCTGCCTGTTAATAAATGAGGAAATACTTCACCCGCCTCTTGGCTTCTCTCAAGTGGGCAACCTGTGTGTTTGGATTTTAAACGGCTGCGCTCAGCCGTGTGAGAAGCCTGCCGCGCTGCGGACCTGTAATGATGCCACATGGTGTCATTACCTCAGGGAGGTGCGTGCCCCAAGACAGCTGATAAGGACATCAGGCGTCCAAGCAGGATTCAACACCCAACCCACAGGGGCTTCAAGTTGTTTTTTATTTTCTGCTGTAAATACGGACTCACTGAGAAAAACGTCGTGGCACTACAAGACCCAGGAGGCTGTTAACTCAGCCACGCCCACCAAGGCAGGTTCTTGTGAAATTGAGTGCACGAAGAAAAACCGGCATTTACAAACAGAACGCCATTGAGAAAGGGTTCAATCCCGAAACCGGTCTGGCGCTAGGAACTTTGGTGGTGTGCTTTCCTGTGTTCACCTGTATGCAGCTGCCTGTTAATAAATGAGGAAATACTTCACCCGCCTCGTGGCTTCTCTCAAGTGGGCAACCTGTGTGTTTGGATTTTAAACGGCTGCGCTCAGCCGTGTGAGAAGCCTGCCGCGCTGCGGACCTGTAATGATGCCACATGGTGTCATTACCTCAGGGAGGTGCGTGCCCCAAGACAGCTGATAAGGACATCAGGCGTCCAAGCAGGATTCAACACCCAACCCACAGGGGCTTCAAGTTGTTTTTTATTTTCTGATGTAAATACGGACTCACTGAGAAAAACGTCGTGGCACTACAAGACCCAGGAGGCTGTTAACTCAGCCACGCCCACCAAGGCAGGTTCTTGTGAAATTGAGTGCACGAAGAAAAACCGGCATTTACAAACAGAACGCCATTGAGAAAGGGTTCAATCCCGAAACCGGTCTGGCGCTAGGAACTTTGGTGGTGTGCTTTCCTGTGTTCACCTGTATGCAGCTGCCTGTTAATAGATGAGGAAATACTTCACCCGCCTCGTGGCTTCTCTCAAGTGGGCAACCTTTGTGTTTGGATATATATATATATATATATATATATATATATATATATATATATATATATATATATATATATATTCACTCAAAAAACTATAACTTTTAGTGGTGTTATAGTTAGCTGGACATTTTACTCATACAAAACCATTGAAATTGCTCCTATATAGTTAGTTGTACTAACTATATTTCGCGCACCCGCAATCCACTGATGATGATGTCACATATTAGATCATTCATGACATGGTCAGTGACATCACTGATGACATCTCAAATGACATCACTGATGACATCACTGATGACATCATCCAGTGAATGTGGTTTGCTTCGTTTATTAAATATGCATTATATATATAGCAATTTGCATTGAAGAATAAGTGGATATATATAAATAAATATTTGGATGGAGGATTTAGTAGCATTGTAATTGACTGTTTACTTGACCAATTTATAATGTGTCACTAAATATAGTGGATAGTGACTAAACTGTGTGAATATCTGTATCACTTTGTCAGTTGTTGTGTAAACTGATTCTACAGTTGGTTACTAGCTATGTGAAAGTCTATATTAGTTATTGATTAGTTAACTGAGTATTTGTATGGGAGTGTGAAAGTGTGTGTGGTTCGGTGGGGGGTGTGTGACTGTCCAAAGATGTGTGAATAGTTGATTCAGTAGATATATGAAGTTAAAACTACATGTTCTAACAGTTGTTTGGGTGAGTGAATATCTTTATGGGTGTGGGGATGAGCAAATATATTTCTCAATGGTACAGGTCTAACAAACTAGAAAAATAAAAGGCAGTGTATGTGTCAGTTGTTGTATATAAATAAGTATACATAAGACACAATGATTGTGTGAGTGACTGTATGGATAACTGTATACTTGTAATAATGATTTTATAATTCACTAAGTATGACTTACTATCTAAATGAATAGAAGAAGTGGTGTTTGTATAAGTGTTTTGCTAAGTAAATATGTAAGTATGATCCATTGTTTGCATAAGTGAGTAGGATGACTTCATATGTGAATAGGATGCGTGCTGTTGTTTAATGTCGATATAGATGTATAGATGTATAAGTATTTTTGATAGTGTTCTATTGTTCATCGACAGCATGTATGAGTGAATCCATAGGTAAGTGATTAGATGTGTGTATACATCTATGAATCACTGAGTGGATTTTTAGATACTTGTATTGCTGTGACAATGGATTTAAATATGATACTCTGTATTTTACAAAGAGTGATGAAAAATTGTAATAGTGTATGAAAAGGTGTATGTGATTGTCACGTGGATGATGTCATCAGTGATGTCATCAGTGATGTCATTTGAGATGTCATCAGTGATGTCACTGACCATGTCATGAATGATCTAATATGTGACATCATCAACAGTGGATTGCGGGTGCGCAAAATATAGTTAGTACAACTAACTATATAGGAGCAATTTCAATGGTTTTTGTATGAGTAAAATGTCCAGCTAACTATAACGATAATTGGGGTTGTGAGGAGCACTCCGATATAAACAAAATAATTGTTTCGATTGTACAAATTATTAAACTGGTGCTATGATTAATCAGGAGAGTCAGTCCTGGGCACTAAATGAATGAGTAATGGTGAGTGGTGGCCCACCTAATCATGCACTGTTCACTTGGTGCTATGCACTTTAAACCATCCTGAAAATATTATGCCATAATGAAAAATATATTTATAGTGTTGATAGTCACATTTATTCAACAATTTTTTAAAAATGAATTATACATGATTCAAATGTTTGTTATTGTGTCATCATAACAATACACACATTAATATATACAAATCAATTGTCAAAGCATAATAGTTTATACATCATTTTAACTGTATTATTCATTTCAAATGATTAACATGAAGCCCAATGCATTTCGGCACGTGGTCGGTGCCTTCATCAGGGGCAGTTCTAAAAGAATGAGAAAGTGATATGTGTCAGTATCTGTATGTCGGAAGACATGGGGTATTGGAAGTTATGATATATGGCGTACCTTAATGTTCAGCTGCTGGTAGTTTAATGTTGATGAATACCAACTCTACAACCAAAAAGATATATATGATTGATAATGTTGTATGCTCATTGTTAAAGGAATGAGCAATAAAGGTGTATAAATGACATACCTGGTGATCGGAGAACTGATCGCTGTAATGATAAATGTTAAAATGTGGCTCAGTATTTAAACCATAATCCCAGCCACTAGAAAATTTGTGTGGTTAATGATACTGTTGTTTACTCAATGATTACATGATGGGCTCTAAAAACGTTTATGTGACATACCTGATGATCGGAATGCTGACAGCTGTAATGATAAATGATAGATGTAGCTCAGTATTTAAATCGTAATCCCAACCAAAAAATACCATGTACTGCGAGCTGAAAATAGCCCTACCTTATCTTCGTCAAAATCTCAATTCTACACGGAAAAAGAAACGAAGGCACTTTGTTATTGCCAAGTCTAAAATAAAAACGTGCGCAATGTGCTGCGCAATAATAGGTGACTGTCAGTTTACCTTAAGCTCGAAGACCGGGTCGTCTACCACAAACGTTCGCTGGTAACCTCTGGGGTCTGATACGAAGTACTGCCGACTAACTCCATTCAAATATTGTTTGGTCCACATGGTGGCGTGGCCATAAAAATCAAAAACGGACTAACCAGTACATGACGAAGTTAACGTGCGCGCCATCTTACAATGGGGAGATCAACTCATCATCCCTTGTGATTACAATTTTACAATCGATACCCACTGCAAAGATGGTAATAATACTCATAATGATGTGTTTCAACTTAAATAAAAGACGTTTTTGCGTCTGAATACCGGTGGTATTGTATATTGAATGTGTTGCGTGCTTTCGACAGCATAAGAAATGTTAACATAGTAGATTGTGTTTGAACCCAATATACTGTATGACCTCTATAATTTAAACATCAAAAGCTAACAATTGATGATAAATGATAACAGTTTCTAGCAGTTGTAGGTATAATTTCATCAACCATACTACACGAGATGATGCATTAATATGTTACAGATTTGCTGACATGGTACATCATACATAATACTGTGAGCATGCTGTGGGTAACCAATCAAGCCTCAGGATGCATGTATCCATAATGGGAATTAAATACTCTAGTCTTTGAATGAACAAACTGCCCTATTCATAACAAATATTAATGCCACATTATGTACATAAAGGCATATACAGAACCATGAAAATACATCCTATAGGTAACATGAAAGATCATATTTATCATTCAACCCAACTGGGACCAAGGTTCCGAGGAATTTAATCCAGAATATTTCTCTGCGTAATAATCTTTGCTGATTGTCTAGACCTTGCTGAACTTTCACATGTTCAAGAATAAGGAACCTCAATTGTGAAATGGTATGTCGTTGTTCCTTCCAATGTAACACCAATGGTGAGGTGAGATTCTCATTGCGAATGCGGCTTTTGTGCTCTGTAATACGCACTTTGGTTTTACGTTCCGTTTTTCCTACGTACATTTTACCGCATGGGCATTTTATGGCGTACACAACATTGGTCGTGTTACAATCACTGGAATGTTTGAGGTGTATAATTTTCCCAGAAGTTGGATGTGGACACGTATTGCCTGTGATTACATTATTGCAATTTGTGCAATTAAGACATCGTGTAGTCCCCTTGTAGACTATTGGTTCAATTGAATGTGGTTTCTTCTTTAATCTCTCCCTTAAGATTGGTCCTCGTGTGTACGCATGTAAAGGAAGTCCCTTAAAGATACCATGAAAGTCTGGTTCTAATGTCAACAATTCCCATCGCTTGTTGATGATCTTCTTAATCTGTACTGAAAGAGTTGTGTATTTGGTCACAAACACCATCCGGTTCTGTGAAGATTTCTTTTTTTGTGTCAGTAGATCCTGTCTTTGCATCTGTTGTACCCTATTCAATTGCGATGTAACAACATCTGATGGATATCCTCTAGCCGTGTATTTTTGAACTTGATTCTCAAGTGTGGTCTGGCATGTTTCTTCATTGGAACATATGCGCTTAATGCGGATAAATTGTGATACTGGTAAATTCCTAATCAAGTTCTTAGGATGGAAACTGGTATATTCAAGTGCACTATTCCGGTCAGTAGGCTTGGTATACAAGGCTGTGTCAAATCCATTCGCTGTTTTCGTGATTCTGACGTCTAAATAGTCAATAGTATTTTCGCTGATTTTATGAGTAAACTGAATCCTCGCGTCAACTTGATTTAATCTGTGAATCAAAGATTCCAACAAGTCCTGAGTGTTATTCCAAATTAAAAATATATCATCGATATATCGTCCATACATCAGCACATGTTTCCATTCATCCTGTGACATGAGATGTTGTGATTCAAAGTAAGCCATGTATGTATTTGCATACGCAGGAGCCCCTGCAAATCCCATTGCTGTCCCACTTAGCTGTGCATAGAACTCATTTTGCCATATAAAATGGCTGTTATATAAGCAGAATTTCAGCAATTGCAGCAAAAAGATTTTTTTAGTAGTGGAAAGCTGCTCCATTTTTAGTAATGCCCATTCACTGGCTTCCAGTCCTGCTTCATGGGGAATAGAGGTGTAAAGAGACACCACATCTATAGTGCACATGAGCCAATGGTCCTGATACCCTTCTCCGATCCACTTCAGTTGGTTAAGGAAATCCGTAGTATCACGTATATAAGAGCCCCAGCTAACTATAACACCACTAAAACTTATAGTTTTTTGAGTGAATTTCAAAGGTTTTTTAAAAGCTAATTCCTAACTATATAACTCCTGAAACCTATGGTTTTTTCAGTGAATTTCAAAGGTTTTTTAAATGCTAATTCCTAACTATATAAGGCCTGAAACCTATGGTTTTTTCAGTGAATTTGCAAGGTTTTTTAAATGCTAATTCCTAACTATATAAGGCCTGAAACCTATGGGTTTTTCAGTGAATTTGCAAGGTTTTTTTAAATGCTAATTCCTAACTATATAAGGCCTGAAACCTATGGTTTTTTCAGTGAATTTCAAAGGTTTTTTAAATGCTAATTCCTAACTATATAAGGCCTGAAACCTATGGTTTTTTCATTGAATTCGCAAGGTTTTTTAAATGCTAATTCTATTAGCGGATAACGTTTTTATATATTAAAACATTTTTTAAATCTCAAATGCCTGCTTTGCTAACAGAGTTTTTAAGCACAGGCTCTTTTGTCTCTGGTGGCCATCTTGGGAGACTGCATATCAGAATTTTTTTAATGAAATATAAGAGGATTTGAGAAGTCACTCAAAATGTGCCCTAATTTTTCTTTCTTCAGCACTAATCATAATTTCTATGGCAAAATGAACCCCCTCATTTTGTTCCTTTGCAAATTAAATGTTTTAAGTGTTAACACTTTATTCCAATCAAGATGACTTCAGGTGTGCCATACTTTTGTCATAAGTAAGACTGTTAGCGCTCTAGTTGTTCTTTAGAACACTCTGGGACATTCTGTCATTGGGCTATAGTTGGGCTACATCTGGCTGATATTTGGGCTACATTTGTTTTTTTTTGTCTCTGGTGGCCATCTTTGGGCTACATTGGGCTACATTGGGCTACATTGGGCTATATTTGGGCTCTAACATATATATAGCCCAATGTAGCCCAATATATATTTTTTCAAAGTTAATTTTCGTAAAAACCACTGGAGCACATATCTTGAGACATAACAAAGGCACATCGGGCTACCATTCCCTACAATTTTGCCAAGTTTGGTGGAAAACCATTCAGTCGTTCGGGTTAAAAGTGAGTCCAACCGCCCTATGAAAATTAACATGGGGAAAACACGTTTTGGGACCCCCTTTTATCTCGGCCCCCGCTTGACGAATCCCCCCCAAACTTTTAGGGAAGGACCGGAGCGCCGCGAGGCAAAGTTAAGGAAAATTTCAGAAAGATTCCTCATCCGGCGCCAAAGTTATTCCCAATAGAATGTTGCGATTTCCCTATGGAAAACAATCCTAACTATATATACCTACTGGCTTTCGCCAGTAGGTAATATATATATATATATGCGTTTGGAGCTCCAAAGCGCCACTTCCAAATCCACCCAGGACTGGCGAAGCAAGCAAGGTAGGAGGCGGACCACTGGAGTTCACAGGTACTTTATTGCAGTGTCAGCTGGTAAAACAGGAGGGCAATACGCGTTTTGGGCTCCACGAGCCCTTGTTCACATGGAAAGATCTAGTAAAACTTTTTTTGTTTTTATAATGCTCAGTGACTTGCTTAGTCCCCGCCTTCAGTTTAGTCACATGACAATAGACATAGAAAACATACCAAGTGTCATTGAAATATTACATGTGCAAATACGCTAATTAAGTTATTCATAAACAAACTCAACCCAATAAGTTAGCAAGATAGTAATAATTTCATAATTTGAAATTTAAAAACATATCTTAGTGCCAATTTATTAAAAGATCGCAGGATAAATCCTAGAGTTGCTATGTCACAAGATATTTTTAATAAAGGCGATCAGATGTTAGGGAGTAAACGAGATATAAAGTGCAATAATTGTGCTACTGGATCAGTGTCTAACTATGCGTAAAGAGAAATCACACGTGCTGGAAGGAAGGGATAGCTGTATACAAGTGTGCAAAGTGCATGATAAGGTAACCTGTATAAAAAATGCATAAATGCTTGATCTTACAATTAGGATAAAATCGCAATTTTGTCAATCTAAAAAGCAATATTAAAACATTTCATACAGGTTTAAAAATATTATTATCATGTTAAAAATGATATAAAACACCCTTTGTTAAAAAGTGCTAAAATTGTAAAAATTAGTGAATGTGAATGTACATGAGGAAGTGAAGCAAAAAATTAATGGTATTGCCGTGGCTAACAAGGAACTTGACTAGCCACGGCAACTATCATCCAGGAGAACAGAATGAGTCAAAATGAATAATCTGGACAGTCTATATATCTAAGATCTTCTCTAGGCAACAGGGAACATGACTGCCTAGAGGCAAGTATAGGTATGTGCTATGCAGCTATGTACTGGGGCTAAATGTATAATCAGAGAAAGTTTCGCAAGTCCTCAGTGTTGTTGAGCCCATTGGGCCACTTACTATCGAATTTGAGGATCATGCTAGACTCTAACTGCCTGAGTTTGAGCTCTCGATCACCTCCCCGTCTAAGTTTGGGGACTGAGGCTGCAACATAATAAGTTAGGCAGTTGATATCTTTGTTATGTGTACTCTGAAAGTGGCGAGCCACCGGGTACGATTGGTCGCAGTGCAGAATGGCCCTGATATGCTGCACAATCCTGACGTGCACCTGTTGTTTGGTACTGCCGATGTAGTTAAGGCCACAGGTGCACGTCAAGACATAAACCGCATGTTCAGTTTTGCATGTGTGATTACCTATGATGGAAATTTCCACCGGCTTGAATGGGGTGCTGTAATGAGTTTTATTGATGCCAAATTGGCATGCTCTACAATTCGAGCACTTACGGAACCCCGATGCCGGCTTTAGCCAGATATCTTTTTGTTTGTGTTCTGGACTACTCTGGTCCAGCACTGTTCCCATACTCTGCACTCTGCGAAAAGTTACCAATGGTTTTTTCGGCAACATGCACCCAATACAGTGTCCGTGAGGACGGTTGGCCAGTTACGATTAATAATTTGTCTGATCTTTTTATCTTGACTACTAAAGGCTGTAATAAATCTGGGGCAGTCATTTACAGGGGCATCTTCTGGAGCCACTACTGCCTGATTATTACCTGTATATTCTGGGAATAATCTTGCTCTTGGTCGTTTGTCGGCCTTAGCTAAAGCACGATCAAACACCCGATCTGAATACCCTTGGGCTTTTAGTCAGGTTCTTAATTCCCTGACACACTTTGCAAAGTCTTCATGGAAGCTACAGATTCTTTTCACTCGTAGGATTTCTCCTAATGGTATGCTATCAATGGTATGCATAGGGTGGAGACTTGAGGCATGCAGGGTCGTGTTTCCTGCAGTAGCTTTTCTGTGCAGGGTCGTCTGCAATCTTTTGTTGTCATCTACATAGACCTTAACATCTAAGAATTCAACTTGTTTGGCACTGATGTGAGAGGTGAATTTTAAATTAAGGGCATTGTTATTAATTTCGTCAATAAATTGACAAGCTCCCTTTTCCTCTCCTTGCCATACTATAAAGATGTCGTCTATATAGCGCAAAAATTTGACAATTTTTTCTCTGACCCATACCTGGTGTGTAACGTTGAGAACCCGCTCCTCCCACCAGCCCACGTGTAAACACGCGTAACTGGGGGAGAAGCAGGCTCCCATCGCCATTCCTCACAATTATAGCGCAACACGTCGTGAGGCATCGAGAACCCAGTTGGTTTCCTTCGAATTGATCAGAAGCCGCAAGTAACGGACTTTGCCGCTTTGGAGAATCCGAAGCCCACAAAGCGGGAGTCTCCGCTTTAAGTGTTTTTTCCTGAAATAGGACAATACACCCTTTTCACACCAGACCCCCATTTTGGGGTCTGTTAATTGAACGAGGGTTGGACGCACCTTAGCGAGTGCGGACCACTCCGTCCAATCATCACGGTCCTGACGAAAACCAAATAATTTTTTATATGGTTGAAACATGTAGACCTAATTTCACTTGATTCACATAGCACACTACGCTATTTTTAAGTATATCACACTTCTTGAGACACCGAAGCCTTCCTAGTTAGGCACAGGTGCCACATTTATTTTTATAAGGGTCCAAACACTCAAGAATAAAACTCTTGTAGTGAGTAGCTTTGGTCCCTTTTTAATACACCTATCACTGTACCTTATGCACATATAAAAAAAAGTAACCCACTCCACTGTAACCAGGTGTCGCAGCACACCCTATGGGCACTCGGCCTATGGGGTGGGACCCCAATGATGAAGCATGTCACCAACTAGGTTGGTGAGTGAGGGGTCTTCTTCGAGGACACGCACTGTCCAATAAAGGGTTGGGGCACAATGTGCTGACCTGAGCTTTACGCTCTACCAGTAGAGACTCTTTCTACTTTGATCCCGCAGGGGGCACTCCTCCTTTGTTGTTACATCCCATCGCCACACCTCTGAGCTGTCTCCATACTTCTTTTGCAAATGAAAAGTAGTTATTTTGTAAGCACCATTCCATTAAACTCAAAACCATTTTATTTTGTTCATGAAATTCCAATGGCCTTTGCCCTAGAAAATGTGCTGCTGCATTTAGACCACAGCTATGGGCTATACTAGTGTACAATTGCTCAACGTACAAAGTTATGAGTAACATATCGTCTTGCCATTCTACATCCTCTATTTTTTTCAAAAAGTCACTAGTATCCCGGACGTAGCTCGGCAATGCGCTTACCAGGTTCTGCAAAAAGAAATCAATGAAACGTCCCACATTTTCTTCACTGCTGTGAATGGCGGAGATGATTGGCCTGCCAGGTATTGGCAGGATTCCTTTGTGAACCTTTGGTATCAAATAGAAGACCGGCAAGACGGGGAATTCATTGAGCATGAATTTAAATTCATTACCTGAAATGACGCCATTTCAGTAACAGTTTATTTAAATTTTCATTGGCCTTCTTGTATTCCTTAATGTTGGATTTTGCATAACACTTGTTGTCTTGTAGCTGTCTTAGTGCCTCTTGAATGTAGTCTGCCTTCGGCCAAATAACAAGATTACCTCCTTTATCAGCGGTTTTCACCACAATATCGGGGTTGTTGTTGAGTTTGTTGATCAGGTCATGATATTTGGCCTGTTTTTGGTTAAAGGTCTGTCTCTTCCGGGTTATTAGTTGTTCTGTATAGATCTTTGATGTCAGTGATGATACAGTCTTGAAACATGTCTACTGCATCTCTGGTCATTAGCGGTACAAAGTCGGATTTGCCTTTGAAAGGAGTTATGCCTGGTCCTTTCTGCGTCATATGTATTTTTTCTAATCTTTTCTGAGTGTCGAGATCTTGGTCAGGACCCATAGGTTGTGAGTTGGTTGCCTGATTGAGATCGTGCAAATCCAAGAGCGCTGGAATATCTGCCACTACTAATTGGGGGTCATTGTGATGTGTCTTAGCCTTAGCTGGATTGGCAATGTCTGTGCTGGATTTGAGGCGTTGCAATGCAAAGAAATTTTTGAGTTTGAGTTTATGTATATAACAGTAGACATCCACTCTTGTAGAGGCATAACTGAAGCTCTGCTCAGGACAAAAATTGAGTCCAAGAGCGAGGAGTTGCTGTTCAGCTTTAGACAAAATGACTTCAGAGAGGTTTATAACAGATCTTTCATTGGTTACTTCCTCTTCTGCCATTGTTGTTTTGTCTTCTTTTTTTGTGCATCGTTGTTTTTGCTTTCTCCTCCTTTCGCATCTTTTTTTGTTCCTGCGTTTGTTGCCCCATTTCTTTGTCGTGGCCTCAATGTTAGAAGTGTTTCCGCCACTAAAAAATCAAGTTCCTCTTCTAGATTGAGGATAGGTGCTGCTAGGACATTCGCTGATAGGTCATTGCTCGACCCGCTGGAACCGCTGGATAGGGATACTAAATCTGAGCCAGAGCTTTCATCCACCTGATTGGTTACCATCCTTGTGATTGGTGGAGGTGGTAGAGCCTTGTTTCCTTTATCGCTGTATTGTTGGCGTTTAGTGGCATTGTACTTCCGCGCAAAAGTAAAAATCTGACCATTTGCATAATCTGCAGCATCGCGTGCAAATTTGCTTACCTTTCTTAATTTGATTTTGTTTTCATGTTTCTTTAGTCTGTCAATCATTTCATCTTTTAGTTTTTTGTAGCATCCGTTTCATCTATTTTGTCAATCTGTTCTTGGATCTTGTCAATCGTTTTCAAGATTTCCTCTCTATCAATGGCTGCATATTTAATTAGTATGTGGACCAAATCCATCGAGGCTGCTAGGTTGTTTTGCCCCTCCCCATATATATATATATAGAAAGAGAGAGAGAGAGAGAGAGAGAAAGAGAGAGAGAGACTAGCAATGTCGAAGTGCAAGTGCGCACAAGTAGCACCATGGACACAATTGTTGCTGTTGCCAATGCAGAGTGCTTTATTTAAATCAATGAAAGTGCAGTCTCCAAACGTGTTTCGGACACAGACGGTGTCCTTGTTCACTAGGAGACATATTACAGAAGCCGCGAAATTTAAACTACAAGGCACTTCCGGTTCACGTGATCGGCACATAAGTAGACATAGACGAGTTACTTCACAAGGTATGACTACATGTAAAGAAATACCTTTGGATGTACCCACTCGGCTAAAATCGAGAGTATACAAACATGGAATTACATTGCGATAAAATGACATTTCATTATACCAACTAGCCCCTCATGTGTAAACTTGATACTGGGCAGTCTTGTGTCCTATATATGCAAATATTTTTGTAAGGCCACATAGGCATCGCTATAAAAGCCTAGGGCGCGACATAGCAATGCTCAGAGAGTTATCATCGGTCAAGTATGTGCAAAATATGCTATATAAACCATTATCTTCAAATTGTGCAAATTGCGCTGTTTGAACATATTCAACAGATTAACGCAACCCAGATATATAATACAAAATAAACTATGACAGTACTACATTAGAGTGCAAATACGTTAATGTAAACATCAGAAGATAATAAAACATATCGGGTCATGTTAATAATCACTGTGCAAATACGCAAAATTGAAATGTGGAAAGCAATTGACAGATTTTACCTATAATCAATTTGCAAATACGCTAGTTGGGAAAGTAATATTCAATTGATAACAGGTAAATAGCCGATGTAACGGCCTGAGACAAGTATAACAATAGAATATAAATGTGCAAATACGCTAACGTAAACAATCCTAGGGGAAATAGGACATGACAGGTCTCTATCATATGAATGTGCGAATACGCAAGATTCAGTAATGATGGCCTCATGGAAAGCTGAACTATCTCGCCGTCACGTAAGTCTGGAAAAGTGCTGTGCATGCTAAGGGTGTAAAACATAATGATTTATGTGCAAAACAGTGCTTAAAGATAAAAGTGCCCCAAGCCCAAATGTGGGTAAGGCAGCAGATGGCGTAGTCACCTGGAGTCAGACTGTCCTTTTTTTTTTTTTTTTTTTTTTTTATTTAAACCAGAACAGGACATTGGATACACAGCGTTTCATGAAATATACAATAAAGATCAGTAAATGTATTTTCAGCCGACAGACAAAAAAAAATAGAAATAGACAGAGGTAAACCAATAACGGTATGACATGACATAAGAAAATAAAAAGTCCAAAAAGAAAAGAAACATTACTGGCTACCACTTAAAGTTGAATTGATACCATCCCTCCAACGTAATACAGGGCTCCAAATATCCTCGCCCAATTTCCTAGCTTTCAATCCCCTGGTAGCATAGATCGATGTCTCGTGATTACATACCGCTAGGAGGCGAGCTAGCCACATTTGAAAGCTAGGGGGAACAGTGTCTTTCCAACAGGCGGATATAATTATTCTTAGTATAGCCGTGCCAATAAAGACAAGTCTTTTTTCACTCCTAGAGAAATTAAGGGACCCATCAAAGCCCATTAAATATAGGCAATCAGATTCAGGCAGTCTGTGGCCGAATATTGTCAACCAATAGTCTGAAATCATACTTTTTACTAAATCGAGCTTACAGCAGCTACTAAACATATGGATACTATCTGCGGATCCACCTGCACATCTAGGACAGAGGTCATTTTCTCTTTTCCCCCAAGTGTACAGTTTAGCCGGGGTGTAATACAAACTAAACAAGGTTTTATATGACTGGGCTTTAAGGTTACTAGACATAAGAAGGCAATTAGATAATTCAATACATTTATACAAATCGACATCGGGATTCTCAAACTTCGCTGCCCAATTTGCTGCAATTTTCTCAAGATCGTCCGGGATTTTAAACATAAAGGTATCATACAGGGTGCCAATTCTTATATTGGGTCTACTCACTAGGTCCAATAGTTCATTATTTGACAGGTCCACAGTTGAAATATTAGCTTTAAGCTTAGCGAACAGTTGAGCGTACTTAAGGAAATCTCCATTGAGCAGATTATATTTTAATTTTAGGTCCAGAAAGGTAGTTTCAAATCCTTTAAACAGAAAATCATGAACTGTTAAAATACCCAGGAGTTTCCATTTTCTTGCTGTGGAATCAAATCCGATATTGGAGGTGAGAGACGAATGCCACAAAGGTGTATGTCTGGTAATATTACTAATATGCATATGTTTGTGAATCTTTTTCCAGACTTTAAGGGCATCGGTTATAGTTGTATAACAGCGATAATTTCTGTAGTAAGCGGAGTCAGTGTATCGAAGGAACAACCCTTCAGCATTACTCCCCATAATAAGCTCATAAATAGATGGGATTGAAGTAATAACATTGTTATCAATTAAACATTTAGGATTGATCAGAGGAGCAAAAATCTGTATGAAAGCAGCCCAATGATAAAGAGTAGTGTTAGGTATAGCTAGACCTCCTCTGTCTAAAGGTAAAGACAACAGTTTGTATGACCTCCTGATTTTGCCGTGTTGCCAAATGAATTTAGACATAAGTGAGTTTAACAGTTTTAAGATCTTATCGTCAATGGCTAAAGGAATAGCACGGAACAAATAAAGAAACCTAGGTAGGACGTTCATTTTTAAAAAATTGGCTCTGCCTATAATTGTAAGATATAGGCAATTCACTCGATCAAGGTCATTTTTAATTCTATCTAGGAGAGGGTCAAAATTTAATTTAATTATGTTTTTAATATCTGGACTAATCACAATTCCAAAATATATAGCTTTATTCACGACTCTAGGGTCCAAACAGACTATGTTGTTGGTACACACAATTAAAGTTTTCCCCTTATTAAGGGAATACCCTGAGAATTTTCCGTATTCAGTAGTCAAGTTTTTGATAGTAATAATAGCCTCTGAAGGATCAGGAGTAACAACGGCTATGTCGTCTGCGTAGGCTAACACTTTTGTTTGGTATTGACCGCAGACCACAGGCTTAATTAAATGAGTCTCTAGGAGTTTTAAAATTAAAGGGTTTATGTATAGTGCAAATAATAGGGGGGAACAAGGACACCCCTGTCTAGTGCCCCTGGATATACTGATATAGCCAGAGATGGACCCTGGTACCTGAATCTTAGCTTTGGGTGAATGATACATAGTCTTAATAGATTTTATAAATTTGGGGCCGAAATTAAGGCGCGACATAGCCGCCCATAAGAAAGACCAGGAGATGCGGTCAAAGGCTTTTTCTGCGTCGAGCAGGATCATCGACATCCGGCCACCCGTAGCAGACATGGAGTCAAACAAAGTGGTAACTCTATTAATATGGTTGGTATTCCCTTTCCCTGGGATGAAACCATGTTGCCACGGGGAGACCAGATGTTCAACGACCCTACTCAACCTAACAGCCAATACCTTAGCGTATAATTTAGAGTCCGAATTAATTAATGATATTGGACGATAGGAGGTAACCAGTTCCGGGGGTTTACCTTTCTTTGGGAAGACAACGATATTTGCTTCATTCCAGGATTCAGGAGGTATCCCGTTGTATTGAATACCTAAGAATAAATCGTGGAGAAGCGGCCCTAGCTGGTGGGTCAATATTTTGTATAAGTCAATTGGAATTTTATCAGGGCCTGCAGCCTTTCCGGGGGACATGATTGATAAAGCGGTAAGCACTTCTTCTATCGTAATTTATTTTTCTAGATCTCTTCGAGAAGCGTCGTCAAGACGTGTTTCATTTTCTGGAAAATTAAGTAAGTTATGTAGGAAGGTAGCAGAGTCCTTTTCGGTATACACAGTGTCCTCAAAATATAATTTCTGGTAGTATTGTTGAAATTGCTTAGCAATATCTTCAGTTTGGGTATAGACCTGACCACTATCATGAATAGCGGTGATATTGTTATTGGAGGTCTTCTGACGTGTGCGTAATGCTAATTGTCTGCCAATTTTTTCTCCACTCTCATAAACTTCCTTTCTATGTACTCTGTAAGTTTGGGCCGCATTCTGACTAAGATTATAATTGAGATCTGTTTTTAGAGCTATGACCTGATACATCTCGTGATTTGCATCACAACCTCTTGATATTTGTAAGATATGTTTTTGCTCTGCTACCACTAGAGCTTGCATCTTTAAATTGAAGTCATTAAATTGCTGTTTCCTAGCATGATTTTGAAAACTAATGATTTCGCCTCTAAGAGAAGCTTTAAAGCAGTCCCAAACTGTATTCCGTGAAGCACTAAAGCGATTGGCCTCAAAGAATTGTGTTGTCCAGTGTTTCATATGAGAGATGTATTGGGTATTCACCAGCAATTTACGATCAAATGTCCAGGACCTAGGTTGAATGTTAAGGTCAGGTATTTTTGTTAAAAAGATAAGAGGATTATGGTCCGAGATAATCTTTGGCTGTTTACTAATAGAAGAATGTGCTAGAAATTCGTGTGATACAAAAAAATAATCAATCCTAACATGTTTCTGATGAGGGTTCGAAAAATAGGTATATCCAGGGTCATCTTTGTTTGAATAATTCCAGAAATCAACTAATCCTAAACTATTGGACAATCTGAGAAGTGCTTTGAAAACCTTGGGTTTACGACCTACATATTTCTGTTGAAGAGGGATTACAGTAGATTGGACTTTAAGAGAGATGTTAAAGTCGCCACAAATAATAAGTGGGCCCTGCCAAGTAGGAAGCTCTGTTTCTAAAAATTCAAAAATAGCTGGTTCATCTTGGTTAGAACCGTAAATGGTACAGATTATAATTCCCAGGGCCAGTTTAACCACCGCCCATCTGCCGTGCGGGTCTGACAATTGCCGAACTGCCGTCCCGAGATGTGTTTTTGCCAAAATCGCTACACCCCTTATATTTGAGGTTTGTGTTGAGCTAGTTAATAAATTATAGCCCCTTAATTTAAACAAATATCTTTTCACCCAGGGTATATGTGTTTCCTGGAGACTTAAAATATCAACACGATTTAAGCGGACTAATTCGGCCAGGAGTTGTCGTTTATTAGTAGTCAATAACCCCCCTACATTCATTGTTTGAATCGTTAGCTTACCCATTATCAAAGCTATATGTTTGCCAATATATAACTCTTGAGCACGTTTGCATATAAACAATGTACAATGAGGTCTCCTTTTGCTTTAAATTTATTTTATAGTAATCCATACAAGCTGTGTATCTTTTTATCTGGTCTGTTTTATTTTTATTTTTGATGCACACCCCCTCTCCACCCCCCCCCCCTTCCCTACCACCCTTGCTGGACTCTCCCCCCTCACCCCCCCCCCCCCACAACACAAGGCATTCAGACTCTACCAGAGTCTGGGTGATGAGGAGCAGAGCAGTACCTGAGCTACCAACTTAAACATGTAGAGTGTATATAGTATATATAATCAACACAGGGTCGCCGAACAGATCAAGCCTAGTGCGACATGAAAAAATAACAACAAAAAATTGATCCAGCACTAAGGTTTAAGACTCAATAGTCAAATTATTGTATCTCATCTAGATATGCTTTAGCTTTAATCTCTGAAGTAAAAAAGGAAGTCTGTCCAGCTCGTACAACTTTTAGTTTGGCAGGATTATCCAAGTAGGCTTGAGCTCCTTTATCCTGAAATGGCTTGATCAATGAGCGTAGGCGCCATCGCCGCTCAACAGTTGCATGACAAAAGTCAGGCCTTGTGAAAAAAGAACAGTCTTTGAACTTCAATTTATGATCGGGTCTGGCTTTCTCTGCAACTATCTGCCGCAGCAAAAAATTCCCAAAATATACTAGGATGGCGCGTGGGTATGCACCAGGCTTAGTAGGAGGTTTAAAAGGAACTCGATGTGCTCGTTGTATTTCCAAATCTAAATTCCAGTCCTTTAGTTCAGGCATTGAGTCTCTAAGTATTTGTACTACAAATGTACGGATGTTCTCACCCTCAATTTTTTCTGGGATTCCCAAAAAACGCAAGTTGCTGCGGCGTTGCCTATTCTCAAAGTCCTCGAGCTTCCATTGCATATCTGTCAATTCAGCATCTTGCAATTTAATTTTCTCAGCATTGACCATCACCTCATTCTCATTGTGAAGCACTCTTGACTCGATCTCGGTCACTCTCTCACCAAATGAAGTGCAGGACTTAGTGAGCTTTCTGACTACCGTTTGAACTTTTCGTAGTGCAGCTCTAGATTTTTTACTTTCTAACGTAGTCTCTTCCCTATGGGCTGCAATAGCTTGCAAAATGGTCTCTACAGCTGCTGAAGAAAACTCGCTAGAGTTAGGATGGTCAGGCTCATGTGCAGAGGAAAGAGACAGTTTCGAAGGGAGATAATCCCCCTCAATACCACTGTGCACCGGTCTGGAGCTTGCACCGGGTCTGGTACGAATGGTATTGGTTTTTGCGTGATCCTCGTTAGAGCTTTCGGAGGAACTGCATATATACTCTGAGTCCTGTCGCTCCTCTAAATCGGATGAAAGCTCTGGGTCTGATTCGGTCTCAGGTTCATCCGTTTCTAACTCTATCCCCGCTTCATCGGAGAATGAGTAGAATTCAGAGGGTTATTAGTCCCCGTCTGCAGTATTGCATACTTCCTGTATTATAGTTGGTGGTAGTTCAGATGCATAGATAGCAGGGGGTAAGGAGGATAAGGAGGGTTCTAAGGCTGTATTTAACAAGTTGGCAGTAGATGGTTCAAAGCTCATCGTGGCGTTGTTTGGTGTTTGCTCCAACAAAGAGATATTTGTACCACCCAAATCAATCAAGCCTTGACCCTCGGTTTGAGCCTCTGATTCATCTTGATGTTCAACCCCCAATATATTTGCACTTTCACCTGAGAAAGACATACAGAGCTCTTCAACTCCCAACTCATTCTGCTCATTCACCTCTAAATTTTGAGTAGGGTTAGGCGGATCCCCAGAGTCATTTCTAGCATTAGCATCACTAGACACTGTCAAAGACCCAGTACTCTCAGTACTCAAAGTACTCACAGTTTGTAGAGTCAGATGTGGTGGTGAGATAGAAAGTTCAGCTGTTGATGAATTCACAGAAAGCTGACTGTTGTTCGAAAGCTCGGTCAGAGTCGGGGTGGCAGACTGATTCCTGTTGAGAGCACCCTGTTTGCACCTTAGCAAATCTATCACTGAGCCACCTGGAGAGAGCTGAGCTTGGGGGGTCAATTTCCTTCTGGCAGCAAGAGCCTCGTGTCTTGGTGAGCCCTCCGTTAGCAGTGGTTTCTTGACTTTTCCCCTGCGTCTCCCTGTCGAGGTAGAAACACTGTCGAGCCCGGCTCCATCTTTCAGGACCCGCTCCATCTCTTCCCTGGCTGTTCGAGCTGCTTTTGCGAGCTTTGCACGAGCAGCACCCGAGGAAACCGCCGAGGCCGTCTTCGGGGGCATGTCGGGAGCCTCAGGTCGGGGATTGGGAGCGGAGGTCGAAGATTGCAGTGCCTTCCCGCAAACTGCTGAGTCTGGGTCGCGGGAGGAAATGGAATCCTGTGGTTGCGTGAACACGTCCCGCCCCAGCGAGTAAGGGACGCGCTGAGCCCTGAGTGAGCCCGTAGACAGAGCGGTACAGAGAGACCTCAGGACGGCATGATTGAGGCAGGTAAACAGAGATCGCTGCTGTGTCCCTGCAGCACAGAAGAGACAAATCGATAAATCCTTAAAGGGATCGCTTGCCATTCTTTTAAGTTTTTATTTGAACTTCGATCCCCTTGCAGTAGTAAGTACGAGGTGAAAGTCGAAGCACTGATACGTACTGATGCGTACTTGAAAGATTAAGCCATTTGGTGGATATGCAGCCTGTGTTCGCGGCCGGAGAACCCTGTGTATTCTATAAAACTATCGGAGCTCAGGTAAGCTGCTGCGGTTCGAGTCAAACCGCCATCTTGCCCCCCGAGTCAGACTGTCCTAAAGTGTGTACTCCTATACATACTTGTACAAATACTAACTGCTGATGTGCACAAACAGTACCTCCCCAGCAGAACTCAATGCCATATGTAATCTCAAAATAACAAAAAGTAATTGGAAGAAAGATATTCCACATTCAAATGAATGGACAAGAAGCTAGAAAACACAACAGATACATCATAAAGAAAAAATGCCCCTCCTCCAAGGGGCACTGCAATCGGAGAAAGTAGAGAGAACGTACCCTAAAGGGGGACTGACATCTAGATAGCATAAGAAATCTCATCACTTTTTACAGGAAATTATGGAGATCCTCCCCTGTCTTCAACCCAGATGGGAACTTGGTATCCAGCTCTACAATATATTTGGACTCTAATTGGCGCAGTAATTTCTCTCGGTTCCCACCCTTTTGATTTGGGGGTACTGCATCAATAACATAGTATTGCAGACACTTTAAATTGTTCTCATGAACAGCCCTAAAGTGTCTTGCAACAGGGTAAGCTGGATCCGAATTGACAATAGCACGGAGGTGCTGCAGTATGCGTATGTGCACCGATAACTTTGTGCTTCTGCATGTGTAGTGCTCTCTAAGTGGATACTCAAAGTCAGAGAAGGGTGTCTGGTACGTGGAGATGTTAATACCAAATTTGCAAGCTCTGCATGAGCTGCATTTCGTAAACCCCTTCTTGGGTGTCAGCCAGTTGGTGGATTTGGTAGTTTCTGCATCGTTCTTCACCAAATCGTTGTGCATCGAGTACACTTTTCAGAAAGTGTCTGTGGGATTTGGAGGGAGCACTTTTTAAAGAGTCATGTCAGTCATGACTTCGGGCCATTCTTTTTTGATATCGTTGTGTTATATATATATATATATGAACAAAGCCTGTGTAAGGCTGAAACGCGTTGGTCCGAGCTGGAGAAGTAAAATAAACATGTGCTGTTAAACCTTAAACCCTGAGTGCCGCATCCTTGGTGAAAAATTGCATGACTTGGGTCAGGATCCGGCCCCTGTGCAGAGCACCCACAGTTGAGTGCGCGGAGTCGAAGGATCACTTTGGACAGGGATATATATATAGAAATTCCGCAACATTCTATTTGGAATAACTTTGGCACTGGTTGATGAATGTGCGTGAAATATTCCGAACTTTGGGCCAGGTTAGTTCTGCTCCTTCCTTAAAGTTTGGGGGTGATTGGTCAAGCGGGGCAGAGAAAAAAGGGGGGTCCCAAAACGCTTTTTCCCCATTGCAATTTCCCATAGGACCTTTAGCCGCAGCTACAGCCGAAATGCTGAACGGAATTACACCAAATTTGGCAAAGAGGTAGTCCTTGGTTCAGACTCGTGCCTTTTGCTTATTTGGTGTAAATCCTTTCAGTAGTTCCTGAGAAAATGACAGTTAAAGTCACATATATATCTATGGTCGCTGTGGATCCGCGTATCCATCCGCATACCCTACGCGCAGCTTACAAGCACCCTGCCGCGCACGAGCTGAATGCTAATTGGCTGACAAATGTCAAAATCAGGAAGTGTTGGCAGCCATCTTGTGCCTCGGTAGATCCAAGGCACAAGAAACCAAAAACAAACTCCGCAAAAGGCAAAAAGGGGGCAGGGTAGACACACCCTGACTCCCTAGGCCTGCTCAGGGGGTCCCACAAGGACCCCCAGGGCCCCAAAAATGTTTTTTATTTTTTTGAAATCCTGGGATGCACGTAGGATCCGCGCATCCTAGCAATAGAAAAGAAAAAGAAATGTGGTCTCCCTGTAAATATTGTAATTTGCCCCCGGGGGCAAAATCCCGGGGGCATTATTAAGAAAAAATTGTGGGGGTCCCAATCCCCCCCATACTGCCCCATGGACCGCCACCCCCCGGGGCTCCTAGTTAATGTATGCAGGGATGCTCAAGGGCCCCCTCCACTGCCCCGGGGACCGCCACACCTGGGGCTTTTTTTAAAGGGGTGGGGGGCTCTGAGGCCCCCGAGCCCCGGGAACTGCCACCCCTGGGGCTCTAATTAAATGTATGCAGGGGGGCTCACAGGCCCCCCGCAGCCCCGGCGACCGCCACCCCCTGGGGCTTTTTTTAAAATAAAAAAACCTGTGTGGGAAGGGCTTGAGCCCCCACACACGCCCCGGGGACCGTCACCTCCCCGGGGCACTACATTTTTAATTTGGGGGTCCTTTTTGGACCCCCACGCCCCGGGGACCACCACCCCCGGGGCTCCACCACTTAGTAAGAAAAAGTAACAATAACACTTCTTACCTGCTAAGTCAATTTCCTTCCATAGGGTAACATTGACTGGTTTCACTTGGAAATTCATCTTAGTGTGGAGTTTTGCTACTTTTAAATATTTACCTGAATTCACCCGAACAATGAATTCCGATTTACTCACCTGTTATCAGGAGAGAACCCAGTACTGCATCTTTTAGCCCAGCACTGACCCTGAAAAGTAATTATAACCATACTTACCAGTAACTTGTATTTCCTTTCATAGGAATCCTTTGTCTGGTTTTCACCAGAAGAGTTTCTAAGTGTCTATTTTCACAAACTACAAATAGGACTAAAAAATTGCCTGTATGACTTAAACACATTCTTTCAACTGTTTACAGGAGATGCACCAGTGCTGGATCCAGGATCTACCACTGAGTAAGAAAAAGCAACGATAACAATACTTACCTGCTAAGTGAATTTCCCTCCATAGGGTAACATTGACTGGTTTCACTTGGAAATTCTTCTAAGTGTGGAGTTTTGGAACTTTAAAATATTCACCTAAAATCAGCCGAACAACGAATTCCGATTTACTCACCTGTTTTCTGGTGAGAACTCAGTGCTGCATCATTTAGCCCATTACTGACCCTGAAAAGTAATTCTAAGCATACTTACAAGTAACTTGTATTTCCCTCCATAGGAATCCATTGTCTGGAAAAGTTTCTGTCTATTTTCACACACTACAAATATTCCTAAAAAATCACCTGTATGACTTAAATGCATTCTTTCAACTGTTTACAGGAGATGCACCAGTTCTGGATCCAGGATCCACCACTGAGTAAGAAAAAGTAATGATAACACTACTTACTTGCTAAGTGAATTTCCACCCATAGGATAACATTGGTGATTCTATGTGAAAAAAGTTTCTGTCAACTTTTAAAATACAATAATATTCCTTAAAAATCATTACTGTAACCAAAACACTTTTACTCAACTGTTTACATGAGATGTCCCAGGACTGAATCTAGGATCCAGTCCTGTGGTTAGAAAAGTAATCCATAAAGTAACTAATTGCGTTTAACTAGAAATTCCCATTCAGCTCAATGTTGCATTGGCTTTGAAATTGTGTTGCCCATTGCAACAACTGTAACTACTGTGCTTAAAACTCTATTGCCTATTTTCAAAGTATTTAAACTAAAGTAATTTATTCTGAGAAAGTATATTTTGGAAATTAATGTATAATGTAATTATAATGTGAGTTAAAAAATAAAATATCTAAAAATAAATAGTTTAAAAAAAATAGTAAATCAGTATAAAAAAAAAAATATAAGAATTAATACATTTAAAAATTGTCATTTACAAAACCTTTGAAATTCACTGAAAAAAACCTTGGTTTTAGACATGTTATAGTTAGGAATTAGCATATAAAAAACCTTTGAAAATCACTGAAAAAACCATAGGTTTTAGGGGTGTTATAGTTAGTAGGACATTTTACTCGTACAAAACCATTGAAATTCCACCGTTATAGTTATATATCAGCAAATAGACTCTCTCCTGCTTCCTGGTCGGAAAGAGAGTCACGGACCCGAACTTCATGGCAGAAACAGTTTATTAATTCATAAGCCGTATGACGCGTTTCGGGCAATGGAATGCCCGTGATCACATGCGGAAACGCAGTCCATCTTTTGTTATTATACTGCATTGTGAACTACACCCGTAATGAACATAAACAACATACTCTTATTTGCAACCATACAGTAAGTCTTAAAATCTGCTTTGCTCGGTTCTTTACTTTGTCCATTGTTGATTTAACCAAGTGTTACAATTATCGTATAGTACTAGTGTTGCGCATATTGCAATTAATGCTGTTCAATTGTAACATTGCATATTGTATCTAATTTTGGTATTCAAAGATATATCTACAGAGTTAAAAAATATATTGAAATAAATACTGTATTTCAGCTAAAATAAATGTTTTTCTAAATTAGATATTAAAATCCCTCAATGGTAAAAACACATACTAAAATAGTATAAAAACTCATTACAGCATAAATGCTTAGAAGGATGTAAACATTAAACCTGTGCAAATACTTAGAAGGATGTAAACATTGGAGCTGTGCAAATGCGCAAAACAATTATTTTCTCTCTTTTTGATGATTTTTGTTCCTCAGTTACTTAATAAACATGTACATCATCGTCTTTATTAGGATTAATACATTTTGTTGTAGAGCTTTGCTCTTATTCCTGCATGAATGCTGGACCTTAATAATTATGCATATGAAAATTACATATGTACATCTTAAATGTGGTTGTTTTGTACTTGTAATTGATGGAGTAAAGTAGACTAACCAATTCAGACCTAAATGACTATATCATATTGTTGGTTGCGTTCTTCCATAAAGTGCTATGTGCTAAATAATAATATTAACTGAACCTCGTTATAATGTTATAAAAGTGCTAGTGCTAAAATAATTTTCTTTTTAGAAAAAAAGGGTTAAACAAACAATGAAAGATACAAAACGGGGGATAGCAGCAGACGATGAACTATATTATTTGTAGTTAATCTAGACAGTATAAGCAGATCTAGAAATTGTATATCCATTTGGTAGCAGCATGACTAAGGAGCATGTCTATGCCACATTTGCAACTTAATTACAATGTCTTGGTCTTTAACTGGTAATATCAGCGTGCATTGTAACACTAGAAGGCTAGAGGTGTTGGAAAAGTTGTTGTTATACTAGGTATGCATAGAAAATCATTTCTGGATCAGGTAGCGAATATATTGTATTTTTACAGAAAATTGTGCAAATCTTTGGTATTATTGATGCCATTGGGATGTCTACTGTCCAGCTCCAAAATTAATCATGATTGTAGTTGGCACAGGGAACGTTCTCTGTTTCCCCGTCTTCGAGGTTTGGACACTGAACTAATTACAAAGTAACTAAGGCAGTTAAGATCGTTATTGTGGATTTGTTTAAATAGCCTGGCAACTGGTTATATAGCATCGTTGTTAATAATTGCTCGAATGTGCTGTAGAATCCTGACATGCACCTGTAGCTTCATACTACCCACATATCTTAGCCCACAGGTGCATATCAGGATGTATACAGCAAGGAGTAGTTTCTGTCCTGTAACTCCAGTTCTGTAGTAGGGGTATCTCTGTTATAGTCATAATCTAGTGAATAGTCCCGCCCATGTGCGTGGACCCCGGAGCAATCAAAAATAATCTCTTACAGTGTCAAAAAATGCAGAAAATGCATAGACACTTAAGAGAGAATTTAAAGACAGATAATGCAGCCAAAAAGGCTACACTGTCCAGTACTTCAACTAGAAATTCCACCATAAAATCCACAAAACAGCAAAGCCTGTACAGATTTCCCTTGCTTAACAGCAAAATCCCTCAGGAATGATAGAGAGAAGAACCTGGACAGACAAGCCCCATAGGCTGCCATTATGTGGCTTAATTAGGATACTGTGCCTTTAAGGAACCTTCCAGAACCTTCTCTCAGTATCCCAGAATGCACAGCAGGTCCAACTTAGCCTCAGTTCTTTTCGAGGGCGTAGGAAACGCCAGACCTGTAGCATTATGATCATGAACAACACTCCACCGGGGAGGCGGGAGGGCGCTTATGACTATAACAGAGATACCCCTACTACAGAACTGGAGTTACAGGACAGAAACTACTCCTTCTGTAGTAGGGGATCTCTGTGTATAGTCATAATCTAGTGAATAGAATGGCAAGCCCATCCCCACACCAAGCGGCGGTGGAGAGTAAAATAACGCCACTACTGTGCGAACAGATTCCGCAGCGAAGCCTGCCCAACCTGAGCGTCTGACCTGGCATCAGAATCCAGGCAGTAATGCTTAGCAAAGGTATGGACCGACTTCCAAGTGGCCGCCTTGCAGATCTCTGCAATGGGAACATTACGGAGCATAGCTGTCGTAGCAGCCTTGCCCCTGGTGGAATGAGCCTTAGGTTTGCCCCCTAAGGTCTTATTAGCTTTGCAGTAACACAACTGAATGCAGGACACAATCCACCTAGAGATGGACTGTTTAGAGGTAGCAAGACCCGTCCTGACTGAACCATAATTGATGAACAATTGGTCTGACCTACGAACATCTTTAGTCTTATCAAGATAAAACTTCAGCACCCTCCGCACATCCAGGGAATGTAAAGACCTTTCCGCCGGAGACGAAGGATTCTGAAAGAACGTAGGCAAAGTGATAGTCTGATTGATATGAAAATCAGAAACAACCTTGGGAAGAAACTTAGGGTGAGTACGCATAACAACTTTAGCATTATGAAATACAGTATAAGGTTCCTGGCAACACAATGCCTGAATCTCACTCACCCTGCGGGCCGATGTAATGGCCACTAGGAACGCCGCCTTCCAGGACAGGTGCTGCAACGAAGCCTTATGAATGGGTTCAAAAGGCTCCTTCATCAATCTGGACAGCACCACATTCAAGTCCCATGAAGGCGAAGGAAGCCTGACAGGAGGGAACACTTTCTTCAAGCCTTCCAAAAAATCTTTGATCACAGGGATCTGGAAAAAGGAAGTCTGTGAAGGGCCTTTCCTGTAGGCAGTCAAAGCAGCCAGATGAACCTTAATGGAATGGACATTAAGGCCCGACTGCGCCAGATGAAGCAGATATGGAAGGATGACATCTTCCTTGCATGACGTAGGGTCATAGTTCTTAGACTTGCACCAGATGCAAAACTTCTTCCACTTGTAAGCATAGGAAGTCCTAGTGGAAGGTCGCTTAGCCTCCTTCAGTATGCCCATACAATCCTCTGGGAGATTCAGATGGCCATATTGCACTATTTCAGGAGCCATGCCGCCAAACTCAAAGACGAGAGGTTGGGGTGCACCATCCGCCCCCCGAACTTCGTGAGAAGGTCCGGCCTGCACGGCAGCTTCATGTGAGGAAGGAGAGAACGGTGAAGCAGGTCCGTGAACCACCACTGTCTGGGCCATTCCGGGGCAATCAGAATCATTCTCGCCCTGGACTGGGACAGCTTGATGAGAACCGCCGGAATCAGGGGAATTGGTGGAAAAGCGTACAGAAAGCTGTTCGACCAGTTGATCCATAACGCGTTCCCCAGCGTCCCTGGCTGGTAGTACCTGGAGGCGAAGCCTCGGCATTTGCTGTTTTCGGCGGTGGCAAACAGATCTACGTCTGGAGTTCCCCACCTTGCGAAGACTTCTCCTAGTACTTCGTCGTTTATGACCCATTCGTGGTTTTCCTGCACGATTCTGCTCAGTTCGTCTGCCTGAACATTCTGCACACCCGGCAGATGGGTGGCCGTTATCGACAGTCCTCGAGCCAGAAGCCAGTGCCAGATCGCCTGCGCCTCCTGCGACAGAGTGCGCGATCTCGAGCCCCCCTGCTTGTTGAGGTAATACATCGTAGTCGTGTTGTCCGTCTGAACAAGCAGAGAGTTGGTCTGAAAGGACGGATGAAAGGCCTTCAGTGCCAAGTGAACAGCTCTCAGTTCCAGGAAATTGATGTGGTACGTGGACTCCGTCGGGGACCACGTCCCTTGAATTTGCAGGTCTCCGGAATGCGCCCCCCAACCTTGGAGAGACGCATCCGTCACGATGGTCTGTGTGGGAATGTCCTTGTGGAAGGGAACGCCTCTGAGGAGATTCTCCTTCGAGCACCACCACTTCAGAGACTGAAGAGCATGTAGAGACAGTCGTATCCTGTCGTCCCAAGAACCTCTCCTCTGGTCCCACTGATCCTCCAAGCACTCCTGCAGAGGACGCATCTGTAGCCGTGCGTGAGGAGTGAGAAAGATGCAAGAGGCCATCGATCCCAGTAGAGAAGACACGGTCCTCACAGTCGTAGACGGAGTTTTCATGAGAGCCTGAGCCTTCCGAACGAGTGATAAACGTCGCTCTTCCGAAGGAGACACGCTTGCTGACAGCGTATTGATGGAGGCCCCCAAGTACTGGATGCACTGCACCGGAATCGGGACCGACTTGGACATGTTGATGTGCAACCCCAGCTTGTTCAAGAGAACGCACGTCTTCTGGAAGTGTGCTCGAGCTTCCGAGAAGGAGGAGGCTTTGATCAACCAATCGTCCAGGTACGGGTAGAGAAACACCTTGTTCTTCCTCAGGTGTGCCGCTACCACTGCCATACATTTTGAGAATGTCCTGGGTGCAGACTTCAGTCCGAAGGGTAGCACCGTGTACTGATAGTGATTGGTGCCGACTTGAAAGCGCAGAAATTTTCTGTGTTTGCATGCAATGGGCACGTGGAAGTATGCGTCCTGTAGATCTATGGCACACATCCAGTCTCCCCGTTGCAGCTGAGGGTAGATCTGATGCAACGACAGCATGCGAAACCTTTCTCTGCGAATCCACTTGTTTGCCTGCCGCAAATCCAGAATGGGCCTGAACTCGTTTTTGTCCTTCTTGCGGACAAGAAAGAACCGAGAGTACAGACCTCTTCCTCTTTGAGACAGAGGTACGTCTTCGATCGCCCTTTTCCTTAGCAGAACGTCCGCCTCCGTCTGAAGCTCGCGCAGTTGATACTGCGAGCTGACGGGAGGAATCGATGGAGGAGGGCTGGTGAAACGTAGACTGTATCCATTGCAAACAATATTCAGCACCCACTTGTCCTGAGTAATTTTTCTCCACTCTGCCAGAAAAAATTGAACGCTTCCCCCCACCGGAGCAGGTAACGGACGAGGGGGAAGTAACAGCTCAGGGACGGGACCCGGCCGGGCCCTTGGTCGCGGTAGAGGACTGTTGACGACCTCTACCACCCTGTCGCTTCTGGAAGGGCTGCCTGTACTGCTGCTGCTGCTGCCGCTGTTGATGTTGACCAGCAGACTGCCCCCTTCCACGACCCTGCGCCCCAAACCGACGCTGGTACTGTCGGAAGGGTTTCTTTTCCTTGGGCTTTTCCAGGCCCACTGCCGTCAGGGTCTCCGCTTCGGCCTTCATCCTGGCCATCTCATCATCCGCGTGCTTCCCGAAGAGGGTATCTCCGGAAAACGGGAGATTCGCCACGCGTTGCTGTGCCTCCGGTTTCAACGATGTCAACCTGAGCCAAGCATGGCGTCTCTGGTGAATCCCGTGGCAATATCCGTGCGCGGACAGCAACGATATGTCTGCTGCGGCGCCGATGGCCTGATTAGAGACCAACATCCCCTCCTTGACGATCTCCACAAAGTCCTCCTTGCGGTCTCGAGGGACGAGGTCCGCGAACTGCTCCATCGAGTCCCAAAGGGACCGGTCGTAACGTCCCAGCAAAGCCGAGTCACTGGCTGCCTTCATGGACGAGGCGGATGTCCCACACGCCTTGCGACCAGCAGAATCGATCCACCGGCTCTCCTTGTCCGGAGGCACCGTGGACGCAGGGGAGGTGGCATGAAGCTTCCGAGCAGCAGTCACGATGACTGAATCCGGTACCGGGTCCTTCCTCAAGAAGGCTGGGTCTGAGTCCGGAGCCCTGTACTTTTTCAGTATCCTGGAAGGGACAGATTTCACCGTTGCCGGCGTCAGGAATAGCTGTTCGGCGGGCTCAAGGAGCCCCGGCACCAGAGGTAACAGGGGGCGAGACAAGTGCCTCTTGTGTAAAGTCTCAAAGATTACCGAGGTAGAAGCCGTAGGCGCTTCGACCTCAATGCCCAACTTCGCCGCACCACGCAGGAGAACCTCCTGAAAAGTGCTAATATCGTCTATCGGAGACACCCTGGTCTCCGGCGAATCGGACAGCGTGGGCGAGTAGGAACGGGTCCCAGACGGAGAACGTGACCTGGACCGACGTCTCTTGTGATGATGCCTGGATCGTGATGAAGATCCGCGGCCACTCCTCGATTTGTCCCGTCTCCCCGAGCTCGACCTCGACCTCTTGGGCCTCGGACGCTCCTTCGGCCTCCCAGGGTCAGGAGCTCCAGGCTTCTTAGGAGTCTTCTTCGGAGGCGTCGGGAACTTAGGCATCGACACCTCCCTCGGTGGGATCGGGGGTGGAGGAGCAACCGGACGCGGGTCCCGCGGAGCCGGCTTCGGAGGCGGGGTAGGGGCCTTCGGAGGAGGACCCTTCGGCACAGCCGGCCGCGGAGGAGGCGTAGACGGCTTCATCGGAGTATCCACCCCGGAATGCACCGGTCCCGGCGAGCCATCACCTCTACCAGAGAGTGGGGAGCCCCCCACAGTCCTGGGCCTGTCCTTAGGACCTCCAGACGCTGAAGACCGGTGTCCAGACGACGACCGATGTCCCCTCGACGTCGAACGGTCCTTCGGCGTCGACCGAATCACACTCCTCGACGTCGAACCGTGTCTCCGTCTCGACGTCGACCCCGACCAGATCGACGAGCCACGAAACCTCGACGACGGGCGATGGTGCCTCGACGGCGACCTCGACCTCTTCGCCGGTCTCGACGTCGACTTCCTGGATCGCTTCGACGGCGACCCTTTGGACCTTCTCGACGTCGACCTCTCCGACCTTCTCGACGTCGATCTCCTCGACCGTCTCGACGTCGGCCTTTTGGAATGCTTCGACGTCGACCTCTTCGGCGCCGGAGATGCCTTTCGTCTCGACGGCGACCTTGACGACGAGGATCCCCTCGACGACGATGTCCTCGACGGCGAACGGCGGTGTCGCCTCGACGGCGAGCGCCGACGCCGGGCCCTCCGATGTCGATCACTCGACGCCGACAGCGACGACGAGGATATCGACACCGGCTTCGACGGCGGCCGGAACACGTTCCTCGACGTCGACGGGCGACGTTTTCTCGACCCAGAGCCCTGGGGAGACCTGGAACTGGCCGTTGACCGTCCCCTCGACGTCGTGGTCAGCGCAACTGACCCAGACGGAGACCTTGGGCGCGGGCTGGTCTTCCTGCCCCTGGGGAGCCCCCCAGAGGCCTCAGCATGGGTAGAAGGAGCCCCTCCTGACCCACCTCGTGCCTTCAGCTTTCTCTCCTCAAGTCCCTGAAGCCTGATCTTCTTCCTCTCCTTCAGGGTCCTTCCAGAGAAGCTTCTGCAGATCCTACACTCCTCAGGGATGTGGGAAGAGGGAAGGCAGAGAATACAGACCTCATGGGAGTCTGTCTTGGCCTTCTTTCTTGAGCACTCAGGGCATTTGTCGAATAATGCAGGCATTATTGGACAAAAAAGAGTGCAGAAACACAGAAAGAAAGTCACCAGAGTACTTTAAAAGTACCAAAAATCGAAATCAGTGTAAAACACTAACAAAAACCCTTGAAAGGGAGAGCTCAATGCTCCAGGGTCCTGCTTGCAGGAGCCGGAAAAAAGAACTGAGGCTAAGTTGGACCTGCTGTGCATTCTGGGATACTGAGAGAAGGTTCTGGAAGGTTCCTTAAAGGCACAGTATCCTAATTAAGCCACATAATGGCAGCCTATGGGGCTTGTCTGTCCAGGTTCTTCTCTCTATCATTCCTGAGGGATTTTGCTGTTAAGCAAGGGAAATCTGTACAGGCTTTGCTGTTTTGTGGATTTTATGGTGGAATTTCTAGTTGAAGTACTGGACAGTGTAGCCTTTTTGGCTGCATTATCTGTCTTTAAATTCTCTCTTAAGTGTCTATGCATTTTCTGCATTTTTTGACACTGTAAGAGATTATTTTTGATTGCTCCGGGGTCCACGCACATGGGCGGGACTATTCACTAGATTATGACTATACACAGAGATCCCCTACTACAGAATCTCAGTTTTTCAATTGTAGTTGCCTTTGATCATCTTAGATTTGGCATTAAACGGAGTCATGTAGCTTGTCGTGTTTACACCAAATTTGCATGCTCTACAGCTCAAGCATTTAAAAAAACCTTGTCTCGGCTGTAACCACATTTCGCTTTGTTGGACCTCTGGCCTGTTCTTAACTAGCTGTGTCCTCATGGATATACCTTTTCTGAATGTTATAGTTGGATTGTCTGGCAGGTTCGGTGCTAGTACCACATCCGTGAGGATTATGGGCCAATTGCGTTTTAAGATTGATTTTATTTTTCTCTCTTGCTGATTATATGTTAAGATCAACCTGGGTGCAGTGTTATCCTGTCCTGTTCCTTGATTGTTGTTGCCTGATGAATCTAGGAGCATTTCTCTACTTCTCAACTTGACTTTGGCTTGTGCTTCATTGAGGATTGAATCACTATAGCCTCTTTGTTTGAATCTCTCCACAGACTCTTGTGTACATCTCTCTAGATCTTGTTCTTCACTGCATATTCTTTTGATTCTGATATACACATATATATATGCATACATATATGTATATAATTATGTAGAGAAAGCAAACACAAGGAGATGATGGACGTAGCGCTGAAACTTTTCAGACATTCACCCCCAAGTCACAGTTGTGGGTTGAATCATCATTGTTCTTTAGCTCACTTCGCCACCCCGATTCAGACCCAGCTATATGCAAGTCAGTCTCGATCCTAGGCCTCATAAGAACACTCCAGCCCGAACTGCCAAGCCAGGACTTCCCTGAACTGGAAATAAACATCCTGGGACCAGTTTCGGGGTAACACCCCTCATCAACCAGGCTAACTTGAATCCAGTGGCAAAGTGAGCAAGTTACCCATGACTGGGCATACCCTGACAATTTATGGCAAACAAAGCAAACACAAGAAGATGATGGACGGAGAGCTGAAACTTTTCAGACACTCACCCTCAGTCACAGATCTGGGTTGAATCCATCATCGTTCTTTAGCTCACTTCGCCACCCCAGTTTAGACCCAGCTATGTGCAAATCAGTCTTGATCCTGTGCCTCATGGGAACAGTCCGGCCCGAACTGCCAAGCCAGGTCTTCCCTGGACCAGAAACAAGCATCCTGGGGCTAGTTTCATGGTAATATCCCTCATCAGGCAGGCTAGCTTCAATCCAGTGGCAAAGTTAGCAAGGGACCCACGTCTGGGCATACCCTGCCAACTTAGGGCAAATAAAGCAAACACAAGGAGATGATCGACGGAGCATTGAAACTTTTCACACACTCACCCACAGTTTACCAGGCTCATTTGTATTTCAGCCCCCAGGTGGGCCAGGTCCTGGGAGCATGTTTAAATATATATTATGTGGAGGGGTGCACCTGCGGCCCCTCTCTCCATGGCCGATATGGGCCTTGGAGACAGTAACTACCCTGAGACTAATGTGAGAGAGGATCTGCGCAGCCCTCCTCCCGGGCCACTTATGGCCTCAGGACCACCACCTCCCCGGGGCTTGGCCATATTTTTAAAAGGGAGGGGCAGCGTGTGGCCCCCCTCCTGGACCATTTTCAGCTCTGTGGACCGCCACCTACCCTGAGAAGAACCTAAAATAAAAAAGGTGGGGGGGCTGCGCAGACCCCCTCTTGGAGCCATTATTGGCCCTCCGGACACCATGCCGTGGGCTGGCTCCTTATTAGGGTTGGGCAGAGGTCACAGAGTTTCAGTCCATAGAATTCCATGGAGTTACTGAGAAACTCCACAGAATTCCATGCAGTTCAATGAGCTGACAGAGTAAACTGGCATCCACCAAAAATTACGTAGAGAGGCGCTGGAGCAGTTCCAGGAAGTAAACACACAGAGCAGGTTAACTTGACACGAGGTGCTACAAGCCCCCGAGTGCCATTTGCAGCCACTGAATCAGACAAAAAACAGAAATTGCAATAGAAAGGGACATGGGTGCAGCGCAACTGGGAAGCACAGCTGAGCGTCCATGTAGCACTGCAGCTTTGTTTACTAAAGTCCAATGTACGCACGCTGCACACCGACCTGCACAATAGCCTCTTACCAGCGCACGACCACCACGGTGGCCAGAGCACGGCCTCACGTACTGCGGGCAACTGAGCACTGGGCATCTATCGAGCATTGCAGATCGAGCAGCATTCGCTCCATCTCTCTGTCCACATGCTCCCAGATCTTATGAAGTGCTGCACCACAACCACAATTTGAACAAAATGATATGCAAGGAGTTAGTGATATTATGCACACTGAGACAGACTAGCAGCTGTAGCCATGGACACAGGGCAAGTGTAACTTGAAGCAGATGAAGGCATTCTACTGCATTGGTGAAGTTCCGCAAGCACCGACAGGGTGCTTTGTGTGTGGGAAAAATATAAGATAGTCAAAGACTATCATTCAGACATGGAATCATCCCGTCCAAGGAAAAGCCTTTACTCTAAAAGGGTTCTCCATGGAGACCAGTCAGGGCATTTTACTACAGTCTTAACATTTCCAGGCTATGGCTGACCATGGCAGGTAAGCACTCCCCATCTCAGGCCTCTGCATAGGAGCCCGGGTCAAATCTCTGTCACAGAAATGGTTAAAAATGGCAGTCTGAAAAGCCGGGCTCCATTGACAGCCCCACAAACCTACTAGTTCCTCATGCATTCCAGTAAGAATTTTAGAATTCAGAAGATACTGTGAGGATAGATTAGCATTCATACATAATAAAATGACGGCTTTAAAAATAAATATGAAGGTTAAGCCAATTGAATGTCTTTGCAGGCGATGAAACAATATATAAAAGTGACCTTTAAATGAGGCCTGCGAAAAGTCCAGGGAATGTGACCAATGTAAACTTACAGGGACCTGTTGCCAGATTGACAGCAGCATGTAGGACCACTTTTAGTGCAGCCACAAAGCACTAAATACATATATATCAAATATAACAAAAAAAAGTAAGAGTACACAAGATGCAAACATCGAGCTTCACACGAAAGATACACCAGATGAAGTAGACTTGAGTAAGCAGCTGTGGGGAAATCCTGCTTTCAACCAACTGTAGGACATCCTTGAAAGGCAAGGTGCCAAGCTCCAGAAGAAAGTAAGAGATACCATCTCCTGACTGCCTTAAGTAAGTTACCTGGCTGCTTCTCAGAACTACCCGCTCCTCCATATGTTACATGTACTACACACAGTTGTCCAAAGCCTGGCATGCATGGATGGCTTGATCAGTCCCATTCCCTAGTTGCATCAGCCACACTTTGCTTAGGTTAGGCTGGGGATTGAAGTTCGGAAGGACTTTACCCAGCAGCCAAGCCCTAACAATGCTCTCCCACTACATCCGAGAGAATGCTCCGAGAGAATGCTGAGCTCTGCATGACTGGAAAACAAGTCTGAACAAAAGCAAGTAAATGAAACCTGCACTCTGGCGTGCTCTAGACCGGTCTCCACTGCAATGCACGGCGCGCACCTGTCTCCTACTGTCTGACCCGAATCACACAGCCACACTCCTCTGCTTACATCTTGCTGAGCATGGTGTCTGCGTCTTCCGAATGCGCACCACTACGTCTCAGGGTACCCACCCCCAGACATAGCTGTTTGCTCTCACTTGGCGGGAGCTTTGACAGCTCCCGCCAAGCGAGTGCAAACAGAAAGTCCGCTCCCATTCGCGGAAGAAGGAAAACTGTTTCCACTCACTGGAGTGGACTTTTCATCTGTTTTCCTGTGCATTGCAAAGCGGGCAAGAAAACAGATGAAAAAAATGTCTTGCATGCAGGGAGCAGCATTTGTGGCTGCTCCCTGCATACAAGACAAGTGCAGGCTCTTGATGGCTGTGTGGATCCGGCAGGGACCGCAGGGGAATAACAGCTCCCAATGCGGTCCTCAACACTGCCCACTGGGTGCCTGGGTGGGGTCAGTGTCGTGCCGTGAGGAATGGCACTAGGACCCTGGGACGCAAGGAGGGGACAAGGGATACCGGACACCACATCCGGTCAGGGGAGGGGGATCAGGGGTCATTAAGGAGCAGCACCTCGGAGCAAGAGGTCGGGGTCAGCGAGGGTTGGCGAACATATATGTAAACCCAATAAAGAGTATCTTGGAACGTCCTACCTTCTCCTGTGTGTTTCCTGGGCTGGAGAACACGACATCTGGCGACGAACGCGGGAAATCGGGACTCACCGACGAAGGCGATCGCGATTTTCAACCAGGAGCCCACCCTGGATCGCATCGTGACTGAAAGAAGAAGAAAGCGCTGAACAAAGACGTGCAGCGACGTGGGAGCCCACACCAAGCGCTGCAGAGAGAAGACCAAGTGAAGCGGTAAGCGCCGAGAAAAAGCGCGAAGACTTAAAGGAATTGGCACGAGCTCTCGCGAGAGTCTCGGTGGCCATTTTAAAAACAGGCGCGAGAGCCAATAGGAACAGAGAATAGACGGGCGGCCATCTTTAAGTCAGGCAGCGTTCTGATTGGACAGGAAATATCGCAAGAACAATGGCGGCCATCTTTAAGTCAGGCGCGAGGGCCAATAGAAAGCGAGGAACAGCGCGGCAGCCATTTTGAGGCCAGGCAAAGCACGGGAAAGCACGAAAAAGTGCAAAAGAGTGTCAAAAACGGAGAATTAATGGCAAACAAGTCACAGAAGTGACCTAAAGGATAAAAGAAGTGGAAAAAGAAAGGATAAAAGGAAAATAAAAGGGTGATAAAAGAAAAGTGAAAGGAAAGAACGAAATACATTAAAGGGGACACAAAGAATAAAAGGCAAATAAAGAAAAAGAATGGCAGAACCAAAACCAAGTACACAATACAGAAGACCACTACCATTCAGCCTTTCTGAACCACAAACAGGAATTAGATGGGAAAAGTGGATCAGAAGATTCGAAAACTACGCGGAAGCGACGGACGTAACCAAAGCAAAAATGAGAGGCCTGTTTGTAAACCTAGTAGGAGACGAAGTGGAAGACCTAATGGTAACCCTGTCGAAAGAAGAGATTGCACCCTATGATCAACTTAAGAAATGTTTAACGGACAAATATGACCGGCAAAGAAATGTTGACTTTGAACGATACACTTTCATGATGCGGAAGCTGGTGACTCACTGCGCTTTCGACAAATTCGACAATGAACAGGCAATAAGGTTGCGCATCATTGAAGGCTGTCGTGACATCGAATTTCGCACAAGGATCCTAACGGAGCCAATCTCATTGGAAAACATTCTGGCACTAGGGAGGGCTGAAGCCAGGGCGACAGAACACGCAAACGAAATGGAACGTGGCAAAGGACGAGGCACAGAACGGATTCAGTGCATAACGAACAACTGCTCAGGATACTGGAAGAAAGACAAAAATGAACAAAAACGTCGAGAAAACAAATGGAGGGAACGTGCTACAGATGCGCACTAGAGTTCCCGCACAGAGGCACATGCCCGGCTTTCGGCCAGACCTGCAGAAAATGCAATGGAAGAGACCACTATGCCAGTGTGTGTCAAGGGAGGCAATTCAGAAATGACCGAGGAAGGCCGGGAAGAGCACGAATGCCAACAAACAGACACATCAGACATGTCGAGACAGGGGCAAGAAGCTCATCAGGAGAATCTGAAGAAGAGGAAGAAGAAGAAAAAATGGAACGACTATATCTCATGACTGCAGAGTCAGAAACAGACGAGGAAGATGATGATGAAAGACTATGCCTGATAGACAAGAAAAAAATAAAGAAAACAGAGTCAGAGAACATCAAGGTCGGGCCACATGAAGCAGAATTTGTGTTAGACAGTGGTGCAACATGCAACATTATGTGTGTCTCTGAATATGACAAGATGGAAAAGAAGCCGATTTTAAAACCCTCTCGAGTCAGAGTATTCACGTGGGGGGCCAAAAGACCAGTGACAAACATGGGAAAATTCAAAGAAGAGCTGACATACAAAGATCAAAAAAGAACTGAAATGATACATGTACTGAAAGGAGACATCCCAGCACCATGTCTACTGAGTAATGTCACAGCTCAAGTGATGGGTCTCATGGCAATGACCTACAACATGTCGGAAAAGAAAAACATTTTGAAGGAATACCCCAAGCTACTAAGAGGGCTTTGAAAGCTGAAAGACCGACAAATAACACTGCACATTGACGAGGCGGTGAGGCCAGTCGCTCAGCACCACAGAAGAGTGCCAATACACCTACAGCCACAGGTAGCAGAAGAGCTAGAAACACTACTAAAACAAGACATAATAGAATCAGCAGAAGGACCGACACCATGGGTATCGCCAATTGTGGCTGTTCCAAAGAAAGACACCTCAAAGATAAGAATATGCGTAGACATGAGGATACCGAACAAGGCCATTGAACGTGAACGGCATCCTGGGCCACACTTAGACGACATGATCAGCTGTCTCACAGGCACAAGGCGTTTTTCCAAACTGGACCTGTGTAAAGGATACCACCAACTGGAACTGGATCCTCAGTCTCGGTATATCACAACGTTCTCAACTCAACGATAAGACAGATAATAAGGCCAATAAAGAACAGTTTAAATTACAGCAATGACATTTTAGTGTTCGGCAAGTCAGATGAAGAGCATGACAAAGCCCTAAGAGAAGTGTGCTCACACCTGGAGCAATCTGGCTTAACGCTAAATGAAGACAAGTGCGAGCTAGGGCGGAATGAACTAGTTTTCTTTGGCCACATCTTCTCCAGAAAAGGAATGAGGCCGGACCACAGCAAGGTGGAAACGGTGGAAAAAGCGAAACAACCAACGGATGTAGCGGAAGTAAGGTAATTCCTTGGCCTAGGAAGCTACTGCGCAAGATACATAAGAGACTTTGCCACTGTAAGCGCACCACTAAGAGAGTTGACAAAACAAGGACACAGTTTCCGGTGGACTGACGAATGCAGCAAAGCATTCGAGGAAATAAGACAAGCCGTCACAGCAGTGGATCATCTGGCCTATTTTGACCCGAGGCTGTGCACCGAGCTAACAGTAGACGCCAACCCAGTGGGACTGGGAGCAATACTGGCGCAGCATCAACAAGGAAGGGACTCCCCAAGACAAATAGTGGCATACGGAAGCAAGAGTTTGTCAGAAGTGGAAAAATGATACTCGCAACCAGAAAAAGAGAGCCTGGCGGTGGTATGGGCCTGCGAACACTACCATATGTTCATCTACGGAAAGCCATTTACAATCATAACAGACCACCAGGCGCTCACAACAATTTATGGAAATCCAAATGCAAAAATACCGCCCAGGATAGAACGATGGGGGATCAGACTGATGGACTACAATTTCAAGATTATTCACAAGCCAGGAAAAGAGCACAACCCAGCTGACTACGTGTCGCGACACCCTCTGCCACAGGCATCTCAAGCAACGACAATGGCAGAAGAATACCTCAACTTTGCACTAAAACTGAGCACCCCAACAACAATCACATTGGAAGAACTGCAAGAGGAGACAAAACAAGACCGCACCATGCAGGAATCAATGAAGATCACCAAACAGCAAAGATGGAGACATGTAAACAGCAACATGTGGAAAAAGGGGTAGAAAAAGAAGAACTGTTAGCTTTCAAAAGAGTAAGTGAAGAACTATCGGAATGCGGAAACGGAATAATAATGAGAGGCACACGGATAGTGATGCCCAGTACGCTGAGAAAAAGGACAGTGGAGCTGGCACATGAGTCACACAGAGGAATTGTAGCAACAAAGAAGATGCTGCGGGAAAAAGTGTGGTTTCCGGGACTAGACAACATGATGGAAGAAACGGTGATGCGCTGTCACATCTGTCAAATAACAGGGCCGCCATCAAAGCCCGAACCACTGCAAATGTCTCCACTACCAAAAGCAGTGTGGACAGAGCTAGCAGCAGACTTTTATGGGCCCCTAGAAACAGGAAGCTATCTGTTAGTGATCATAGATGAGAACTCAAGATTTCCAATAGTGAGACCAGTAGCATCAACGTCAGCACATGCGACACTGCCCGTGTTAGATGACGTATTCGCAGCGTGGGGCTCACCCCACTCACTAAAGACAGACAATGGCCCGCCAATTCAAGAAGTTCATGGTATACCTAGGAATAAATCACCGAAGAATAACGCCGCTGTGGCCGCAGGCAAACAGCATGGCAGAGAGGTTCATGGGAACTATCAAGAAGGCGATACAGAGAGCAAAGTTGACGCAAATATCACATGGGCAGGCCCTCTGCCAGGTGCTAAGGGACTATCGCAACACACCACACAGCTCCACAGGAAAATGCCCTGCAGAGCTGGTCCTAGGGCGCTCAAGCAGAACAAGATTGCCACAGCTAAAGGAGGCAGAGCAGCCAGAACAAAAAGACATCGCGACAAGAGACAAGGAACAGAAAGCGAAAATGAAGGCGTATGCTGACAAGACAGGCGAAGGGCACAACGATCAAAGAAGGAGACACTGTGCTAGTGAGACAGAGACAAGTGAAAAAGTCGGACAGTGCATTCGCAAAGGAACCTCTGAAAGTGACTGAAGTCAACGGGCCCATGATCACAGCATCAGTGGGCAAATATCACATCACGCGGAACAGCTCCCACTTCAGGGAACTAAAAATAAAGGAGGAAGAGAAACCAAAGCAAGAGCAGAGTGAAGACACTGCACCATCATCAACGGACATCATAGAACAACGACCAAGAAGAGAGTTTAAGAAGACAAAGAGACTGATTGCGGAGATGTAAAGAGAGACAGTAGTCGAACAAGCACATGAAGAAAGGATGGAACTCTGGTCGCACACATCAAGCTCTCTCTCTCTCTCTCTCTCTCTCTCTCTGTCTCTCTCTCTTTCTCTCTCTCTCTCTCGTTTTCTTTCTTTCCTTTTGTTCACAACAAAGGGGGAGATGTCGTGCCGTGAGGAATGGCACTAGGACCCTGGGACGCAAGGAGGGGACAAGGGACACCGGACACCACATCCGGTCAGGGGAGGGGGATCAGGGGTCATTAAGGAGCAGGACCTCGGAGCAAGAGGTCGGGGGCAGCGAGGGTTGTCGAACATATATGTAAACCCAATAAAGAGTATCTTGGAACGTCCTACCGTCTCCTGTGTGTTTCCTGGGCTGGAGAACACGACAGTCAGGGCACCCAACATCAAGTGTATGAATGCACTTACTGGTTGTGTACCGTTCATATCAGTAAATCACAGAGTTTGAGACTAGTGCGTCGGTTTTTAGAATGTACCAAACCCATTTATTGTGTTGGTAACAGTTTACTGAATCACTAAATAGGTATAGGGAACCATATCAAATCCATATTAGGAAGGGGTGTGTTTAGAGCGTTCCTTCCAAATACCGATTCCCGATGGTATGTATTAATGTTTAGCGACCAAATTCTTGTTACAAAACATTAACATTATTATTAGTTTCCATCTACTGAAAGGTAGTGGGACCCCTTCCTTTTCTTAATGGCCAAAAACATTTTTAGGAGTAGGCATTGGTCCATATGACTACTGCCTACTTTAAAAAAGAAATATTGGGCCTCATTTATGAGGCCTTGCGTCAGTTTTGCGCTTTCGATGCGTCACTCTTTGTGACGCATCGGTGGCGTAAAACATGCCTCCTGTTGCACACTATTTACAAAGTGACGCATCTAAGCAGATGCGTCACTTTGTAAACCCCTGCGCTACATTATACCTATGTCAGGTATAATGTATGCAGAGGGGGCGTTCCCCCGCAAAATGCCTCGTAATAATGACGCAGTGAAATCTATGAGATTTCACTGCGTCACTTTTAGGACGCTGTTGCGTCAAAATCTTGCGCCTGCCTCACAGCAGGCGTAAGACTGACGCAAGCCCTTTCACATGGGGCTTTCCCCATGTGAAAGGACGCATTGCTTGAGTTGCGTCACTTTTGTGACACACTCCAGCAATGCGTCACTTTTGCGCTTACAGATACGTCAGAAATACTGACGTATCTGTAACTCCTTGCGACATGATGCGTCATACATTAAATATGACGCATCAGGTATGTCGCAAGGAGTGCACACTGAGAAGTGACGCATCGCTGCTTTCACTCAGCGATGCGTCATTTCTCATAAATGAGGCCCTATATATTTTTTAAACACAGCCTCTTATCCTTCAAGGAAATTGTGCTACATTCAAAAAAATATTGTCTTATTTAAAAGCAATCACTGACATTATGGACTGGTAACCACTGCAGGCCTCTGTCTTCGTGATGGCAACGAATCTTAGTGGGTTGTGTGGTATGTTGTTATTTGAAGTTGACATGAGCGCACATGCGCACATGTCAACTTAGAATAATATTCTCGTGGCATGATTAGTTTTGAATGTTGCCGCGTGTGTTCTGCATCTTGGTTAGCCGCGTGAAATGTATATGTTTGAATGGTGAGCTGGAGATATATCATGAAACAATTAGAGAGAGAGGGTAGGAGGCACTCTTAGTCCCCCGGGTTGAGTATGTAAAACAAAGGAAGAGTGTCATGCGCAAAGGGGTCTGTGTGAAAGCACAGAGGCAAAGACTGTAAAGAAATACCCTCTCATGGACACAGTGGAAACCTTCAAGGGATTTATTAGAAGCCCTCACTCACCAACCTGGTTGGTGACATGCTTCATCATCGGGCCCACCAGGAGAAGCCGAATGCCTCCCTGGTGTGCTACAACGCCAGATTACTGCGGAGCTGGATTTAGTGACAGTGATGTGAAAAGTGATGTTAAAAATGTCTGAAACTGTACCAACCAAAAAGATTTTATTCACTGGTCAGTTTAGACATAGTTAACAGGTATGTGTGGGAGAACTACCACAAACTATGATGGGAGTTTCCACTTAAAGTGGGGTCAACATGTTTCTGCCCTTAGAAGTGTAAGATTTACATGGGCATTCGTCAGGACCGTGTAGCGCGTACCTCGGCGGTATGGGCACGCTAAGGCCCACCCTAACCAGAGGACGTGAAAGTTAAAAATTGATCTATGTGTAAAAAAGTGCAAGAAAACAACACAAACCACAAGTTGTGAGGAATTACTTCCACTCAGAGGAACCTGTGTAGTATGTGTTCTAAAAGATCCACACCCCATGGGTCTCGGGAGGGGGTGGAGGCGACTATGGCACACCGCCCGCAACGCCTTGCACCCACTCGGCACCTAGCGTCTCCTGCTCCGGACCCCGTGGATGAATATTGCCGCGTGTGTTCTGCATCTTGGTTAGCCGCGTGAAATGTATATGTTTGAATGGTGAGCTGGAGATATATGCATGGAGGGTGGCGGTTACCGGTATTCTTGCTTTGTACCTGACTTGTATCGGATGTGAAATAAATGTCTCTACATATACCTGTTTCTCTGTCTTCATTGTACCTTAAGTAACGGGAAGGAGGACTTTTCAACATTGGCGACGAGGATGGGAGCGTACCTTCACTAAAGATCATCATCGTTGGATTTACTCGAAATACCTGTGTTATTAAGATAACTGCATTTGAGGATTGCTTTTGCATTCGAGGATTTAATTGGCTGTAGGGAGTATTGGCAAACCTTTTCCTGTGGAATATCTCATATTATTGGGCGATGTAACTTCTTCTAGCGACCATACGCTATTCATCTTTCAAGAGTCTTCTGCTGTGATTGTTGTTAGACTGAAGAAACGCCCCTACATACGAAGCCAACAATAATACTAGGAAAACACATGTTGTAAAACCCGGTTTTAGCGCGATCAGCTGAGGAACTTGCAGTGCGAATTTGACGATCTTTCAGTTGGTTGTGAGTATTCATCTGGGACAAGCACACATATATTTCGCGTGTCATATTCTTTAACTCTGTTTATACCAATATCATCTGTGACACACACACACTCTAAATTCTATATCATATTTATTAGCAAAAGAGATTAAAATAATGTGTACACAAGCATGACAGGAATTCAACCTCCCCCATCATTTCTCACATTACCAGGGGAACCCCAGATTGAATGGGAGATATGGGAGGCAATGTTCCTTGCATATGTGGATGTTCTTGAAGGAGAGGAATGTGAACCAGATAGGAAATTAGCCTTACTTAAACATTGTCTTGGAGGCATTGCTCTTAAAGAATATAAAAATCTACCTCCTTTGAGCAACACTTCTGATTTAAATGTTTACCAAATTGCTTCTAAACAACTCTCTATTCGATATGGAAAAAAAAATATGGTCATGGAAAGATTCAAATTTTATTCAAGGAAACAAAAAAGTGATGAATCCATTGACAACTATGTATCCTCATTAAGAGCTCTAGCAGTCACATGTGACTTTGAACACATCAACTATGACCAAGTTTTAAGAGATCAAATTCTTATGCGTACTAATAACAACAAAATACAACAAAGATTGTGGACTACTTCAGATATGTCTCTCAATGCAGTTATTGAAATAGCGAAATCTACTGAACACTCAGAAAAGTTGTGGAGGAGATCAGGTCATGTGATAAATCTGGTGTGCATGTCATTAACAAAGAATATGACAAACAAAAAGAATTTGACAAACAAAAAAAATTCCAAACCAAAGGAATGAAACTTATTATAAAACAGAAAACAGAAATAAATGGCAAAACTCTGACCCAAGATGGAACAGTGTTTATTGTTTTAGATGCAGTAGCACCTATCATTTAGGGAACTCAAAGTCATGTCCTGCTTTAGAGAAAGTGTGTGCTAGATGTAACAAGAACGGACATTTTCCTAGAGTCTGTAGATCAGCTCCAAGGAGAATTAATGTTATCCAAGAACATGAAGAGCTATGTGATTATGACTATGATGTTAATACTATACTTTGTGTAACTAAAGAAATAAGTATTCCAAAATTTCCTTCATGTAATGTTACCATCAATGGAATTTCTACAAAAGTTTTAGTGGACTCTTGTTCGTGGTATACCATCTTACCTCACACTTTAGTTAAATCTAATTGGCCTGATGTTGAACATGTACAACCTGATATTTCACCAAGTGGTTATACTGATCACAAACTACAACTTAGTGGGTATTTCATAGCAGACTTGACTTTTCATGAACGCAGCACTCAGGGGAATATTTATGTTACAAAAGTAGGAGAATCGCTATTAGGCTGGCCACATCAGGAGAAACTAGGTATAAAACTAGATCCTAATGCTGACCCACCTGTATATTCTATTGTTACAATTCCCACAACTCCTATTTTAAACTAAGAGGAATGATTCTTCCTTGGTCTCTAAGATCAAAAAAGAGTACCCTGCATTATTCAGTGATAAACTGGGTCAATACAAAGGTTTTGAACATCGCATAAAAGTACATGCCAATGCCTTACCTGTACACCATAGGGTTAGGAATGTTCCCTTATCTTACAGGAATAAGCTAAAAGATATGCTCAATGATATGTGTAGCAAAAAGATAATTGAACCTATAGAGTCATTTCCTTGGGTTTCACCAGTAGTTATTTATGTTAAATCTGGGGAGATCTTCGTTTGTGCATAGACTTGCGCAGTTTAAACAATGCTATTTGTGTGGATTCTCATCCTCCTCCAAATTTACATGAGATGGTTTCTACATTGAATGCACAGGTATTTTCATCTTTGGACCTTACGAATGCATAAAACTAAGTCGTTCTCCATGAGGAATCAAGAGACCTAACTGCATTTATAACACCAGAAGGATTGTATAGATTTTGCAGGATGCCCTTTGGCTTAGCTAGCGCTGCAGCTGTATTTCAAAGGTTGATGAAGGAAACTTTAAATTGTCTCACTGGAGCAATAGCATTCCAAGATGATATCTTAGTTTTTGGTAAAGATGTCGATGAACATGACCACAATTTAAAGAAAATGCTGAATGCCTTATAAAACAAAGGTTTAACACTTCATGCAGACAAATGCAAATTAAAAAAAAGAAGTAGAATACTTGGGACATTGTATCAGTGGACATGGAATCAAACCTAATGCATCACTTTTGCAGAATATTAACAAAGCTCCTATCCCTGAGAACAAAGAACAATTAGTACCCTTCTAAGGTTTAGTAGAATTCTATGCTAAATTCTTTCCTAATTATGCAACTGTGATTGAACCATTTAGGAAGCCCCTAGAGAAGAATGCCAAATATATTTGAACTGATACTATGACAGCAACTTTTACCACTGTTAAGGAGATGATTATCAAGTCTCTGTGCCTTAAACCTTTTGTTATAGGTAAACACTGTATTGTAATGGTGGATGCAAGCAATTGTTGCTTAGGTGCAGGACTGATCCAAGAAGAATGGGGTAAGGAATGGATTGTGCCAAATGCCTCAAGGACATTGAGGGAATCTGAATGTCATTACTCTGTGATTGAAAGAGAGCTATTAGCATGTGTTTGGGGAGCTGAGCATTTTAGACCATTCTTATGGGTTACAAAATTCACCATCAAGTCTGATCACAAACCTTTAGTGCACATCTTATCACCTGGTGGGGGTCGTACACTATCATCAAAATTGGCTAGACTGTCATCAAGATTACAACATTTTCAATATTCATTAGAGTATGTACCTGGGAAATCTAATGTCCATGCTGACTGCATGTAATGCGTGTAAAGATTCAGACAGTGTTGACACTGATGAGTGTGAAGTAGCACATGTTGTATGTGATGTGAATTTGGTATTTAGCGAGAATTCTGTGGTGCATGAGCAAATGTGGAATGAGGAAATGGATAAAGATCAGGAACTCAAAGAGGTAAAGAAGTTTATATTAAATGATTGGCCGGAAGAGAAAGAACTCATAGGAAGTTTGGTTAGTTATTATAAGATTAAAGATGAATTGGCCATAGGGAATGGAATTATTTTAAGGGGAGATAAATGTATTCCGCCTTTTGATCTCAGAAAGATGGTATTTCAATTACTAGGAGACGTTTAAAAGACAATTTTTGGTGGCCAGGAATTGACTCATATGTTGAGCACCAGGTGTGACTTTGCAAATTGTGTGCTAGTAGTGATAAGTCAGCTAAGGCTTTGACTACTTCTCCGCAACCGGTAGATTTACCTGCTTCACCATGAAATAAACTTAGGAATTTACATTATTGGCCCATTTAGTATATTACCGCAGCAATATTCATTTGGCATTGTACTTATGGATTATTTTTCTAAATGGCCAGAGATTAAGATGGTTAGGGAGGTTACCTCTGATACAATCATACAATGTTTGGATGAAATCTTCTGTAGAGAGTGTATTCCTCAAGAAATTGTTACAGATAATGGGCCTCAACTTATTAGCAAACAAATGGAAAATTATTTAACAAGATGTGGCATAATGCACAAAAGGATTGCAGTGTTTCACCCAGAGGCCAGTGGTCAAATTGAGAGATTCAATAGGGTTGTTAAAGAGGCAATTCAGTTAGCTGTTAAAGGTGGAGTGTGTTGGAACAAAGCTCTTCAATCCATGTTGCTCTTATGGAACAGCTCCTAATGTGGTTACTCTATTGTCTCCTTTTGAATTATTGAGGGGACGTAAACCTAGTACAAAATTAGTACCATGGTGGTTAAAGAACAAGGATAAAACACGTACTGAGTTTGCTAAGATTGATTTTAAAGAAATTCGCAGGTAAGTAGATGCTTATAAAATAAAAATTAAGAATGATTTGTTGAAAAATAAGACTGTGAGGAATATTTCTATTCAGGTTGGAGATTTAGTACGGTTGAAGAAGGGTTGTTTTGTACGTAAAAGATTATCAAATTGGTCTGATCCCATAGAGGTAGTTGAAGTATTCAAAAATGCAGTACGAGTGGAAGATGGGAGTGTTTGGAACTTTAGTAGAGTATCTAAATTTAAAGGCAAGAAAGAATTCTGTGATGATAATTCTTCAAAGGTATTTTTGGATGTCATAAATGAAGGCATGAACACTTCAAATTCGGGAACATCTCCTAGTGAACCTTGTGTTTCTGCTTCCACATGTTCAACAAAAAGCTCAAGAGTTCGCAAGTTACCTATCAAATTTAAGGATTTTGTCCTTACTTAATAATAAAAAAAAATATATATATATATATATATATATATATATATATATTTTTTTTCAAACAAAGGAGGCGGCACATCAGGAATTAATTTAAGTCTTTTTATTCAAGACTTCACCCCACCAACGCGTTTCAGCCAACACTGGCCTTGCTCACGGTTGGTTAGTCCCTCTTCAGTGTTTGTTTATATACTATCCCACTTAGAGCCATTTAGGAGGCATTGTGGGATTTGTAGTTACAGTGTCCATTTGTGAAAAATAATGAAAATAAAAGAAAGACAATATTGTGCTTTTTAAATAACTGCACATTGGTGACAAATAGTTCACTGGGGCTGTATTCTTATCAAGAATTCTTGGTATAGTACCCAAGTCCTAAATGCATGTTCTGCATTGCTGTCACAATGTTCATAATTTCTGGTATAGTACCCGATTATCATGACGAGAACACATTTACTATTCAAGATGAACGTGCAGATCTTCTCCAAAGTTCATCCCTTTCGGGTGTTTCGTTCTGAGTCTGACTATCATGCGAGATTCAATTTGTCGCAGTCTGCGAACCACATCACCACCTCTCTCCATTTTGTCCACCATCTTTACACCATAGAAATGCATTTGTCTCCAGTCTCCATTTTGGCAAATGCTCATGTGTTTTGCTGTCGCATATTGCATATTGGAATTTTTGACTGCTCGGATGTGTTCCAAGATTCGTTTTTTTAACATACAAGTTGTACACCCCACGTACTTCAGTCCACATTTGCACTCAATGATATATACAACATTTTTCGAAGTGCAAGAGATCTGTTGTTCAATTCTCATTAGTTTTCCATCTGGTTCCTCAATCATTTTCATGCCTTTGCCAATTTTGCAAGCTTTGCAAGAGTTGCATGGTGTAAACCCTTTTCGTTGATTTTGCAGCCAATTCGTCTTATGTTTCTCTTGAAAATAACTTCGAACCAACAAATCTTTAATGGATGTGTTCTTTTTGTACGTTATTTGCGGTGTTTCACCGAGAACTGTTCCAATGTCTGGATCCCCGGACAGTAGGTGCCAATATTTTTTCAATATGCGTGCAATTTTACCACTTTCCTTACTGAAAGTTGTGATGAATCTGGGGGGTGTGTGGGTTTCAGATTTTTTAGGCTGTTCCATTAGTGTTTGTGTTCTTGTTTTCAAATCAATCTTTCTTTTGCATTGTGTCAGCACTCTTTCTTTGTAACCTCTTGCTCTGAATCTGCTTTTACTCTCCTTTATCACTTTTTCCGCATCTGCCGGCACAGAGCAATTTCGTTTCAGGCGTGTAAACTCTCCATAGGGTATGCTTCGTAACAAGGATGTTGGATGGAAGCTTGTTCCGTGGAGCACACTGTTAGTAGCAGTTTTTTTACGAAAGAGAGTCGATTCCAGTTTATCATTCGACACATATATTTTGGTGTCCAAAAAGTCTATTTCCGTTGTGCTGGTGTTACATGTAAACTGTAGACCAATTTCATTTTGATTCAGTTTCTTAAAATAAGTTTGGAATTGATCATTTGTACCATGCCAAATAATAAATAGGTCGTCGATATAACGCACCCACAATATTATTCGGTCCAAATCATGTTGATTCTCCTCATTCCACGCCACAGTCTTCTCCCACCACCCCATTGTAATGTTCGCATAGTTGGGAGATAGAGAAATGCCCATGGCCGTGCCACAGATTTGTTTAAATAACTGTTTGTCAAAGAAAAATACGTTATTTCTCAGGCATAAGTCAATCATTTTGATCAGCATTTGTGAATGTTCCAAATAAATGATGCTGCGTTGTTTCAGGTAGTATTCTACAGCTTGCATCCCGATCTCATGACGGATTGAAGTGTAGAGTGAGACTACATCGATGGTGACTAACAGATATTCTGGGTTCCAATCTACATTCATCAGTATTCTCAGGAAGTCCCCAGTATCCTTAATGTATGAAGGAAGACTTTGTGCAACAGGGGCTAAGAATTTATCCACATAGTTGGAAACGTTCTCATATAATGACCCACAAGCTGAGACAATTGGTCTCCCAGGAGGATGGTTCAAAGTTTTGTGAATCTTCGGGAGAAAATATATACAGGGTATTATTGGATGGTCAATTGTTAAGTACTTTTTTTCATCTTCATCTATTAGACCTTTAGCATGCCAAGTTTCCAGATGTTTTTGTAATTCTCTCTGTATATTCACATATGGATTGTTTTCCAATTTCTGATAATTATTTTCTTGATTCAGTTGTCTCTGTGCTTCGCATATGTAGTCAGATGTTTTCATCAGCACGATGTTGCCCCCCTTATCCGCTGGCTTTATAGTGATTTTCTCATTTTCCATCAGTGTTTTTATGGCTACTCGCTCAGATTTTGTGAGGTTTTCACGCGTTTTGTTCCTTACTTTGGTTAGGTTGTCAATTTCTTTTGTTACTGCTTCTGCGAAGAGATCGATTTTGTTGCCGGGAGATAAAATCGGATAGTATCTAGATTTCCTTTTCAAGCCAGTGGCTGGTCTCTCATCTGTTGCTATTTGTAGCTCTGCCAGCAATTCCGTATCTGATAATGATGTACCATTCAGATCAAATAGTGATTCAAAACTGTTCCTCAAATCCGGTATGTCTGCAATGGTGTTGAAAGTGATATCATTCATGTTTTCTTCCGGGATGTTTGATGTCTCAATAGATTTTCCTGCATGTATTTTTGCCAGTTTTAACTTTCTAACATATTTATACAGATCTATTCTTGTCTCTGTGTAATCAAAATGCGCTTCCGGGCAGAATGATAGTCCCTTATTCAACACACTTCTCTCAGTTTCTGTTAGTTGATATTCTGCAAGATTCACTATTAGGTTTGTTTCGGATTGCGATTGCGGAGGGGGTATTGGCGTTTTTCTGCGTCTTGCCCTGCGGATTTTTCGGTGGCTGATGCTGGGGTTGTTTGATTTTGTAGCCCCCTGCCTCTTCCTCTGCGTCCTCGGTTGGGGTATGGTCGCCTTCCCCTCCCTCTTCCTCCGCCTCTCGAAATGCTCTTCTCCAGATTGACCAATTCGACCTCCTCTAAAACAGACAAGTTTTTTGTCTGGTATGTACTGCGTGCTGAGCCATCATCACTGATGCTGGATTCACTTGCACTCGACATTAATTTTTGCGTGGGGTAGTTCTTCTTATATATATATATAAAAGGAGGGAGCTGTGTGGGATGTTGTTATTTGAAGTTGACATGAGCGCACATGTGCACTTGTCAAATTAGAATAATATTCTCGTGGCATGATTAGTTTTGAATGTTGCCGCGTGTGTTCTGCATCTTGGATAGCTGCGTAATATGTATATGTTTGAATGGTGAGCTGGAGATATATGCATGGAGGGTGGCGGTTACCGGTATTCTTGCTTTGTACCTGACTTGTGTCGGATGTGAAATAAACATCTCTACATATACCTGCTTCTCTATCTTCATTGTACCTTAAGTAACGGGAAGGAGGACTTTTCAACAGGTTGCAATTTGCTAACAACCGTATAAATATGCATGAGGTAGGTCAGATTATTGGTATGTAAGTCACATTTAATAAATATTAACTGGTCGCAAATTGTGACAAGTATTTTGCAACTAGTATACATGTGACAGTGGCTGCAATAGCATCAGAGTAGTTATGATTAGGTATAGGAATTGCACTATTTGTTTTCTTAATTACTTTGGCAATAAAATAAAACATAAAACATTTTCAAAAAGACAGTTGTCCTTCATGGTTTAAGTAAGGAAGTAAGGATGATGGTGACGCAAAAGTGACAATTCTCCTAGGGTTCTTAGCTCTGCGATACAGAAAAAAATGCTAAACAGATATACACCAAATTTAGCCTGAAGAAAGAAATTTACTTAAGGCTTGTCTTTCTCTTTTTTGGTGCCAATCTGTTCAGTAGTTTTAGAACTTTCCAGATTTAATGGGACCCCCACCCCCAGTTGAAATAAAAAAAACAAAAAAAGATTTCATCATGAGGCGCTTGGATCCTTGAAGGATTCTCGAATCGCAATGAGGTCCTCTGTGTGAATTTGAAGATTATCCACAATTTCAATGTTTCTTTGAAACCTCATGGAGGATCCTAGAAAGAATCTGGCACCAGCCAGGGAACCTTGCACAGGTTCATGGGACAACCCTAGGAATATTGGTGCGCTCATTCCATTTTGGCTCCACAGGTCAAAAAAGAATTTTTCATAAAAATTAGTAGACCCCTATGACAAAACACTTTTGCACAGGCCATGTGCAGATGGGTTGGCCGCCAGTGAAGTGTTAGGAGCAAGCCCATACTGTAGCCCACACCCTGCGGCCAAACCCAGTATGGCTACACACAGTGGGGTTTGGCTGCCCACAGTGATTTGGGCACACCTGGCACCAAAAAGGGAAGCTTGCCCTGGATCGTCTGATCCTATTTTGGATACATAGATTTGAAAAATTATTTTAAAAGAAAGGTCGGGTCTTCTGCAAAACATACACTTTGACCCCGAAGCAGAATTTCAGATTGGCTTGGACATGGAGAGCGTTTACACCAGTCTCCCACATGAAGAAGCATTACACATCTTAGAGGATGTAATATTTGAAATCGATTGGGAATATCAAACCCCACTGAACATCATGATGGATTGCTACAAAGGGGCCCTAACAAGGAATTTCTTTCTCTACAAAGCTACGCTTTACATCCAGAAGCATAGGACCAGTATGGGGAGTACTTTCGCCTCAAGCATAGCTGGTCCGTACATGCACCACTTGCAGAAACATAAGATCCTCAATCCAATCATCAACTTTTTGTACCACATTCACATATGGAATGGTACATTGATGACGTCCTGGTCATTTGGCACGGCAATGAGGAGACAGCACACAAGTTTATGACCTGGTTAAACTACCAAAATCATTTCTGGAAATTTACCAACACCATTTCCAATAAGGAATTAATATTCATAGACCACAACATCTTGCCACAGAAAGGAGGATTGAAAACAACGACACACATAAAGGCAACAGCAAAAAACTGCCTCCTTGTGTATGACAGGTTACACCCAAGATATCGAAGGGACAATCTCCCATTTTGCCAATTTCTACGTTTGAGGAGAAACTGTTCAGACCTTAAGGATTCAAACAACAAGCGGAAGATTTACGTCAAAAACGGACGAAAAGGAATTACCCCCTAAGATCATAGATAAAGTCATGAAACGCACAAAAAGCAACAAAAGGGACGCACTGTTGGAAATAAGTCCGACAAAACCAAAGGAGGCAAGACCTATCTGCATAACGACATACAACACAGGCTCCAACCAAGTGAGCAAGATAATCAACAGACATTGGCACATTTTGAACTGCGGGACATTAGATTTCCCAAAACCAATGTTCTCACACAGAAGGCGTAGGAGCCTGAGAGATATGTTAATACACACCAGACCGCAGCAAAACAGAAAGGACACGACACCACATAACTTCCTTTCACCACTCATAGGTCACTACCCCTATGGTAACTGCAGTGTCTGCCAGCTGACCACGAAGAGCCTAAATATCACATTCGATAATAACTCATTTTTGAAACAATGCCGATTTACAAACTGCAACTCCATTACATCAGCATGACCAAACACACAGTTAAAACACACATATGTGAACATAGGAGCAATATCCGATGTGAAAAAGCAACAACTAAAATGTCGACTCACTACATTGAAGAGAACCAGATGATACAGGACTGACAATGGACTGTCATAGAATAAGTCAATAAGGTGTCTCAACTTTTCGAAAAGAAAAACCACTGGGTGGTTCATCTAGAAACGCATACAAAGGGATTGAACAATGACATACGCTGGGGTCATCTCACCTAAAATCCACACTAATTGAATTGTGTGTATCTAACTAGTAATACCACTCCAGTCACAGAGTACCAAAGAAGCCACACTAATTGACTTGTCTGTGTCTGTCTAGTAATAACTCCCCAGTCACCGGGTACTAACAACAATGATGTTTTGGTGCACCACTGAATGTTTTGAATGTTTTTTACTGAGCGCATACCCTTTGGAAGCTTATGCGTAGTGAATAACTGACAGTCCTCCTTTGAACAGTTCACTAACAAATTATGAGCATTATTGTCATGCCTTACCCCAATAACGACAGGAGCCTTGGAGTGAGTCGAACACGTCTTTATTGTCCCGTGTCTACTCCTTAACTGACATCCCTTTCTCCTCCCTTCCTCTTCCTCCCCACGCCCCTTCCTGTACTGCCTGTCCCGTCACAGACAAGGGTCAGGCAGTTACGATACGACATCTCCCCCTTTTGTACAAAGTCTTACGGCTTCTTAGATCACTTCGATGAGACGCACCGGCCGTCTGGTCTGTCGCCTGGGGCGGTCAGCCTGTTCTGGTGTCCTGGTCCGGCGGCGCACGATGTTATCTTGTCTTGCCGGACTGGGATGACTTCGATCACTGCTTCTGCTTCGGCTTTCTGAGTCAGTGGTGGACTCCCAGCGTTGATTTTCATACCGTCCAGGATGAGTGCATTTCTTGAAGTGTGAGATGTTTCGAGTGATTCGTTTGTGATCACCTTCTGCTGTGATCATAGTTCCTTTCCTGCGACTGACCTTCAGGGGATTGTTGAAGTAGCGACTGTCCGCTTTTGTTTTTCGGTCACGTCGGACCATCACCCAGTCTCCCTCTTGGATATCGGTGTGTCTTGCGTGTCTGCGCTGGTCAGCATATGTCTTCATTTGTAGTTTCTTGTCATAGTCTATTCTGACCAGTGTCTCATGATCAGTGTTTGTAACTTTTGGCCGGAGTGCACTGTCCAGGGTGGGCAGTCGAGTGCGTGGGACTCTTCCAAGCATCAAGGTGTCTGGGCATCGATTGGTTGTGTTGTGAGGCGTGGTGCGGTATGCTCTTAGCACTTCATTGAGGGCTTGTTGGATGTCCCGGCGATTCAGTTCCGCTTGTTGCACTGCTTTCTTCAATGTCCCCATGAAGCGTTCCACCATGCCGTTGGCCTGGGGCCAGAGAGGTGTGATCTTTTGATGCTTGAAATTAAGATGTTTTGCGAACTCTGCGAATTTGTGTCCATTGAATGGTGGTCCGTTGTCCGATTTGACTCGCAGTGGGATGCCCCATGCTGCAAATGTTTCATCGAGGACTGGGATTTCTGCGGTTGCTTTGGTAGATGATATCAGATGTGCAAACGGAAACCGGGAGTACTCGTCCATAATGACGATGATGTATTGACTGGATTTCACAGGGCCGAAGAAGTCGACTGCGACCTGTTGCCATACTCCTTCTGGTAGTTCTGACATCTTTAGCAGAGCAGGTGGTTCATCACGGCTCACCAGCTGGCATGAGACACAGTCTTTGAGTGTGGTTTCTACCATCTGGTCGAGCGTCGGAAACCAGACGTGTTCTCGTAGAGCCTTCTTCGTGGCACTTATCCCTCGGTGGCCCTCGTGAGCGAGATTGATTACTCCTTGTCTTAGTCTTTGGGGAATGATGATCCTCCCCCTCTCAAGATCAGGCCATCTTCACTGACAGACAATTCCTCGTGCATGTGTTTGAACGCAGACAGTTCCAGGGACTTCTGGTCAGAGTCCAGAGACATGTCTTTCACGTGCCGCCAAGAGTTGGTACGTATGCGATCCGTGACATCTTGGAGGATGTGATCCTGGGTGGAAGCCTCTTGTATCGCTGTTAGTGGAACTGTGGGCGGGCAAGCCGAGTCAATGACAAAGTGGATATATTCTTCAGCCAATGAGTGCTCCTCACTGGTCGAGGACCTGGGGTGGCAGGACATGTAGTCCGCTGGATTCTCCGACTTCCCGGGCTTGTGGACAGTGGTATATATGTAGTCGCAGGCCCCATCGTTCGATGCGTGGAGGCATCTTGGCGTTTGGATTGCCAAAAATGGTGACGAGAGCCTGGTGGTCCGTGATGATGGTAAAATGTTTGCCGTAGACGAAAAGATGGAAATGTTCGCAGGCGCAGACCACCGCTAGACTCTCCTTCTCCGGATGAGAGTACCGTTTCTGGGTGTTAGTGAGACTGCGACTGGCATAGGCGATGATGTGGCGTTGTTCCGAATCCTCCTGATACTGCGCAAGGATGGCGCCAAGGCCTACCGGGCTGGCGTCAACAGTGACTTCAGTTCGTTTCTTCGCATCAAAGTAGGCCAGGTTGATAGCTGAACGAACAACCTGTTTGATTTTTTGAAAAGAACGGTCACACGCATCTGTCCATGTAAAGGGTTGACCCTGACGGGTGAGCTCTCTCAAGGGGTGGCTGATGGTGGCGAAGTCCTGGATATAGCGTGCACCGTAACTCGCCATTCCGAGGAAAGAGCGGAGGTCACTGACATCACACGGCGTTGGTGTGTCCTCAAGGGCGGGCACTTTGTCCGGGTCTGGCTTCATGCCGTCTTTAGAGAAAATATGTCCATAGAATTTCAGGGTGGACCTGTGAAACTCGCATTTTGCTGCATTCAGAGTCAAATTGGCATTCAGTAGTGCGTGGCATACTCTGTCCAGAGCCGTGTCATGTTCGGTCTGATCTTTTCCGAATACCAGCAGACCATCGCTGTAATTAAATGCATTGGGGATTCCTTGGATCACGCGCCTGATGGCCTCCTGAAATATTTCGGCAGCTGACGAGATGCCGAAGTTCAGGCACTTGTAACGGAAGAGCCCTTGATGTGTCGTAAAGGTGGTAATGTAGCGTGACTTGTCGTGCAGCTCCAGCTGGTGGTACCCCTTGTTAAGGTCGAGTTTCGAAAATACTGTGGCACCATTGAGGCGAGCGATCATATCGCTGATGTGTGGCCCAGGGTGTCGTTCTCTTTCAATGGCTACATTAGGTGCCCGCATGTCTACACACAGGCGCACTTTGTTGTCCTGTCCTTTCTTCGGTACAACCACCACAGGCGACACCCATGGAGTTGGTCCTGAGGTGCGCTCAATGATGTCGGACTGCAGAAGGTCCTGGAGTTCATCATCGACAGCCTGCTGAAGGTGAAATGGTACTTTCCTGTGGTGCTGCGCCACTGGAGTCACTCGCTCATCAATATGCAGTTTCACCTTGAATTGGTTTAGTTTTCCTAGCCCCTTGAAGAGATTTGGGAACTTTGCAACAATGTCCGGGGCATCTTCCGTCATGTAAAGGAGTTCCACGAGCTTCAATCGTTCGGCTGTCGGCAGGCTGAGCAGACAGTCAGCCACATCTGGGCCTTCGACAACGTGGATGTAAGCTGGGATTTGTCGGTCTTTGTACGACAGCGTCGTGTGGAAACGGCCTAGGCATGGTAATGGCTTCCTGGACATCCACATGAGTATTCTGACAGCTGCAGGTTCTAGTTTAGGTCGTGGCTTCATGCTCTGGTATTCTAGTGCACAGATATAGTTAAGTGATGCTCCCGAATCCAAAACAAACTTGGCAGGATGTTCCCCTATCCGGATATCTAGCTTCGGATATCTTTTTAATCGATCTGGGTCCGATACCATACAAATATATTCATCACTGTCCTGTGACACAGGCGTGCGGGATGACTCGCTGGATGTTGACCTTCGTGAGCGATGTGAGCTCACAGATCGACCACTCGATCGAGAGGAGCTGGAAGACCGTTCTTCTCTCCCTTTCACTGCGCGGGCGTGATGTTGGGTGGTTGGTCGAGTTTTTGATGACTTTCGCCCTGAGCGTTGAGCCTGACAGACACTTTCGAAGTGATTATCTCTGCCACAGCGGTGACATCTCTGGCCCATGGCTGGGCATTGTCCTGAATGAGGATAGTCCTGGCCACATCTGTAGCACGCGGGTGCAGACTTGTTAGATTTGGTGTGTCGTGATTCGTATCTTGACGACAGTCTTCGAGAGGACTTGAAGTGTGTTGGTTTGTTCGTTTTGTGTTGGTCGTTCTAGTGTTTCTTTTCCATGTGCGCTTGCATTCTGAATGCTTGTTCCTTTCTATCTGTTTTGTTTGTCTCCATTTTCTTTGCATGGTCTTCCGCCTGGTCGTTGATTCGTGTTAGTTCTTCAACGTCTTCAAGACTATAATGCTTCTTCAGTAGTCGCCGACGCAGTGACTCAGAGTGACAGCCTTCGATTATGCGGAGTCGCAGTGCATCCTCGGTATTGAAGTTGTCGAAGTCACAATGGCGAGCAAGTCATCTGATGCGCACGATGAAGTCACACATGCGCTCGTCTCTCTCTTGAGTGGCTAGATTAAATGTATAATGTTTGTAATCTAAATTTTGTTTGTGTAGGAATCTTCGGTCGAGGGCTCCTTTGACATCGTCGTATGGAGCGGTGGCCGCATTAGGCAGTTCTTTAATGATCTGCGCGATGTCTTTCCCCACCAAGTTCCGCAGGGCTATTAACTTCTGCTTGGGGTCTTGTACTTGAGACCCAGTCATGTAATCTTCGAAATCCTCAGCCCAGCTCTTCCACTTAGGTCCCATACTGTTACCGGACGTCAGTTCCAGGGGTTCCGGTGGTCTCAAGTATGGCACTCCCATGAGTGTTGGTTGTGCTGGTACCATCAGTAGTGGGTTGCTTGGGGCTGCCGGTGCTCCTCCTGAGGCGCCTGTTGAGCTGGTAACCGACATCTTTGTTTGTTAGTTACTCTGCAAGTTTCTAATCACTTAATTCAGCTTCTCCAGTGTTCACAGAGTGAATCTGTATCTCTTGTGTGATGACGCCTGACCTCAAAATGGCCGACACCAAAATTTCCAGTGAATGTCTATGGGCGATGCCTGACCTTAAAATGGCCGCCGCTCGGGACACGTGGCTTCAGGCAGATCTGTACTTGCAGCTTTCAATGCTTCTTGGGACCATTTACTGTGCCTGCCGAGTTATGCAGTTTGACATTCGGGCATTCAGGACTCACCCTCTCACCACTAATCATGGCCGTCGATCACCAGGCGCTCCTCGACTTCCGTGCCGTCTTCGCGCTGTTTTTTTTTTTCTCGTTTAGTGTTCTTGGCCGCTTTAGGTGTCGCACGCTGGGTGTCTCTCCCGCCGGGCAGATGGCTTGCAAAGTCTGCCGATTGGTGTGCTGAGGCAGCATTTAGGTGCAATGTGCAAGCATTTTGTTTCTTACGCTCTGCACACGCCGCTCCGACACAGGCTGCAGGCTCTCAGTCCTTGACCGTTCACGGACGGCAAGGGTTTAGGCAATGTGGGTTTTTTTGGACTACATCCCATCCTCGTCGCCAGTGTCATGCCTTACCCCAATAACGACAGGAGCCTTGGAGTGAGTCGAACACGTCTTTATTGTACCGTGTCTACTCCTTAACTGACTTTCCTTTCTCCTCCCTTCCTCTTCCTCCCCATGCCCCTTCCTGTACTGCCTGTCCCGTCACAGACAAGGATCAGGCAGTTACGATACGACAATTATTAATAACTTTTGTTTGATTACAGCCCATAAAATAAAGGGTCTTTTCTTTTATCCCTCGCCTTTCGATGGTAGGCTCGAACCGGCAACTGTTTATAAACTTTCACAGGAAGTAGTGCCACCACTGGGCTGCTATCTTTAGAAGTTAGCAGTCTAGAGTCCGTGTACACAAGGACGTGAGCAGGAAGTTGCTCGTTATTTAACTGGACGACCCAAGCCAAAAAGTAATCATCTGAGCCATTGGTAGGCATGTAGTATCAAAGTGTGGGTGCAACTTTGATGACGTACGTACGGCATAGCTGACCCCCCTTGGTCAACAAGCACTTTTTTCCCAACAAAAGACATCATGGAATCGTTCATAACACCAATTCTCAATCGTATGTATTTGCAGTGTGTGACTATAAGTGCCCCTCCCGTGAAAAGCTCATGGGGCCTTAGTTAGGCACCTGACATTTTTCCCTTGAATTTTACGAATTTCATTTTCGTGGTTTACATAGCCAGACACAGTGAGACCACCGGAACGAGGAGTAGTTCCTTGGATCATTAAGAAATTAAGCTCAGAGAGTGTGTGATTTATGGTACATGTAGTTTAGTCTTGTTTGTCTTATTTTTAATGAGGGGCAGCACGGCACTCACATTTTACAAAGAATGAGTAGTAGTGCGGTAGTGAACATTATATCACTTTCATTTACCTTCCACAAGTTTGGTGATGTGTTTTTTTCTCAAAATAACTTTATTGATGAATTAATGTTATGTTTTTTACCTTTTCTTTCCAGATTGTTGAAAAAAGATATACAGAGTAGGTATTGTATTTATGCATGTCAGTATGCACATTCCACCTTGATATTTATCAGGGAGACCAAATAGGTAATTTAGGAGTGGTCAAAGCGATCAACCACTTTGGTCCTGAAGAAAAGCCTTAGCGGAAGGCTTGAAACATGTAGACCAGGGAGAAAATCACCCATTATAGTGTATTTTTTCTCCTCTCCCCCTTTTATTATTATCATCCACAGCAATTAATAAAGTGTAGGTTCCACGTAGCCAGGTATTTTTTAACTCACAATATTTCCCTGACCCTTCCACTCTCACAGTAGTGCTTAGTAATCACTTCAAAAAAGCACTCCCACATCTTCGTCGGTCGGAGCACGCCCTTTCCTGTAGCCTGGCGGGAAGAACAAGATGATGAAGCATGCCACCAAGGGACCTTTTGGTGGGTGAGGGTTATTTTAGGAAAACTCATTGTTTTCCCTGAGTAGAACTAAGCAACTATTGGAAGGATAGCCATTTTGTGAAGTAGGGGTCGATTTTTTTTGTTTCTCTCATAGACCAGATCCTTCCTCCAACCATAACTGGAATGTACCTCTGTCTTTTTTAGGTGAAAATATATTATATACGTTAGGTGTATGTAGACATAAATATTAATCTGGTGTATATATACATAAATATTAATCTGTTATGATTAACTGTGGTGCTCTGTAATGTGGTCCAATATTGATGGGTTCTTGTGGCATCATAAAACACAATACCAAAAGTTCAAAAGCAGATTGTTTTGTGAATGCCACCAGAATCCTGAGAATCGCAATATTGGACCATATCACACGTGACCTGTTATAGGTTTTTATATTACGTGTTTGCTTCGGGGGATTTTGCTTTTTTATACCTTTTTTTTATTGAGAGTACAGAAAACAATGTGCAATGATTGGAATAAAAATGTTTAGGTTTTCTTTAATGTTGATGAACAAATTCTTGATAAATCAAAGGACAATAGTGAGAGTGGCCAGCAGCTTTGTGTGATTTTATGGCTTTAGCTTTTACAGCATATTTTTGAACATACATCATTTGACACATAATTTGTAGATTTCACAAACATGTTATTTTTAACTCAAATGCTCCAATAGTGTTCCATGGCAATGGTAAAGTTTTGCAGAGCGATTAAAGTATATATATATATATAACTGAAAAACAACACTCAAATTAAAGCTCTAAGAGTTAAACACAGGCCAGGAGTAGTGGCTTTTAATGATTCTAGCTTAGCTTGGATAATAGACTATCAACCCAAATCTGTAAGAATATGCCCATAACGGTAACATGCCTTGTCGTTTTCAGGATAGCATTAGCTTATCCTGTATATTAAAGCTTTCCTGCAAAAATGGTAAAAGGCTTTGAGGTTGATTTAGAGTTTGATGGAGAGAGTAGTTCATCACAAAGGTGACGGAGCAACCTCTCCAACAAACTGAAGGTCTATCTCCCTTTTTTACATACAGGTCGACATTAAGTATGTCAGTCAAGGAGACTTCTCCATCTCCGTCACTGACATACTTCTCTGATGACCCAGCGGAATAAGGGCCATCGGAGATTTGGGCGTTTGACCGTCTGCACGATTTAGAGTGGATGGTCGAATTGTCAGTTTTTATTGTCTGTCACCGCCGGGTAAAACCTGGTGGTAAAGGGCAGTAAAAACTGCAAAATGCCACCCACACCATGGGAGACCGCCCATGATGTGAGATTTCATACATTTTTGTACTTTCAAAAACAAAATCTCACTTTGGGATTCTGTTTTTAAAAATACAAAGACATTAAAAGTTTGATAGATGATACTGTCTTGTTGATGGAGCCATACTTGGCACTTTTAATACATTAACAGCTACTGCACAATGGCGCTTCCCGACAATGTTAAGAGATGTCTGCTGGGGTGGTGGAAATCTCGAAATTTGGTGGGCGGAGAACCCTCAGTAAAGTCAGGCCCTATGTCGCATTTCTTGCCAAGCATTGATAGCACTGTTCTAGTCCATGGTGCCGATCAAAACCCAGGGAAAATATTACATTAAATAGACTTGCCATGATGGACAACAAATATACATTCTTGAAGAAACTAAAACCAGCAACAATTACTGAAGAGGGGTTTGCGGCATATTTATTGACAGCAAACAGGTATATATGTGGGAATTCACACACACGCACACGCACACACTCACCTTTACTACTTCTCAAACTTTTTTTCTCTTTCTATCTTCTTTCTTCTTTTAGTCGCTCCTTCTCCACTCTTTACTTATTTTATTTATTTTCTTTATTGAGTTTTATGTAGCGCTGGCTAGACCCAGAGGTTCAAGAGCACTTTACATGAGGAGAGTTACATAGGTTCAACGTTACACATTGTTACAGAAGGTACATCAATTACAAGTTACATCCGAAAGGTACATCAATTCCAGGTTACATCCGTTGGTTCATGGTGTGTAGAAGGGTAGGGGGGTAATGTCAAAGGGCGACGGGAAGGGAGATTAAGCAGAGAATAGGCACAGGGAAGAACAAAGCAGACAGGGGGACAGAGATTCAGGGGAGAGAGGAAATGAAAAAGGGAGGCAAGCCAAGAATGAAAGGAGGGATGAGGTGGGGAGGGGGTAGGGGGCATGGCGAGGAGACGAGGAGGTAACTGTGTCCGATGTCTGGCTGAATGGGAGACCGCTCCCTGCGGTAAAGGGGTCATTCCCAGACTTCCATTTTGTGTGATTCCCTTGTCGCGGTGGACTCTCTCAGCGGGGTCGCTGAGTCTCCAAGGCATAAATGCTGGATCCCTCCACAACAAGGGGAGAGGAGTACTTTGGTCACAGGCACACTTAGATGAATGAAGGGGGGAAGAGGAAGGGTAGGGGGTGGAAAACCCAGCATGGACACAGTGTCCGACATCCGGCAGGTAGGAGACAGTTCCCACCGTTAAGGCGATCAGTTCTAGTCCTCTACTATGTGAGACTCCCTTGTCACTGTGAACTCTCTCAGAAGAGTCTCTGAGACTCCAGGGCAAAAATGCTGGACCCATCCCCAACAAGGGGAGAAGGAGTGCTTTGGACATGGGCATACTTAAGGGGGCCATAATAGGGACTCGGGCTGGTTGGGTTACATAGGTTACAAGTTACCCATTGTTACAGAAGGTGCGTCAATTACAGGTTGCATCAGTCGATTCATGGTATGTAGAGGGTAAGGGCATACTGTAAAAAGGGTGACAGGGGGGAAGATTGCGTGGAGCATAGGCACAGGATAAACAAAGCATGGAGGGGGAAAGAGATTCAGGGAAAAGAGGAAAGGAATAGGGGAGGCAAGCAGAGAATGACGGAGGAAAGAGGTGGGGGAGGGGGTAGGAGACATGGCGAGGAGACGAGGAAGTCCAGGCTGGGCCTCGAGGTACCAGAGTGCTATTACATGAAGATTAAGATGAGTTACAGAGTTACATCAGTTACATTACAGTTACATTTGTTGCTAGAGCAGTCAGTAAACATAGAAAAACAAGATTGATGGAGGGAGGAAAAGGGACATAACAGGTAAATGAGGAAGAAAACAATGTTTGATATCCAGCAGGGTAAGTGCCAACCAAGGGGGGTGACCCAGAGCCAAGCTCCTCTATAGCTTCATGTGATAGCTCCACCAGGCATCAACCAAACGTTACTCTAGCTCCGCAAAAAGTCAGAACAATTCTGGATTCTGCCCAGGGGGCAATGTCATATTTCTATTGAAGCAGCGCGTGGCCGCCTCGTCCTCCAGCTTGCCCTCAGTGAATATGAAAACAATAGTGAGTGTTTGGGCAAATAGTGAGGGTTTCATCTAACAAAGCTGTTTCCCAGATGACACCATGAAAGGCAGCCCTAATCAGCCATATTAACTAGGGTGACCAGACGTCCCGGTTTTCCCCGGACGGTCCCCGTATTTGGAGAAGTGTCCCGGTGTCCCGACACTTTTCTCCAAGTCAGTGAAATGTTCGGGTTTTTAAACCGTGTCCGGGATAAACATAGAAATGTCCCGGTTTTTTATTGGTGTTTCGGTTGAGCAGACGCTCGCATGCTCTCTTTTCTTAACGTGATGTCACTTAGGTGAGCTGAGCGTTGTATCAGGAAGGGAAATCCTTTGAAGAGAGAGCCTTTCTCTCAGGATTTCCCTTCTCTTTGTACAACGCAGCGCCACCTACGGGTTAGGATCAACCTTGGTGATGGAAAGTGCATATACAGGAAGGTATAAATGACTTGAAACAGGGTTAAATGCTTGCCCTAATGTTGTTTAATATCTTCATCTGAAATGTCCCGGCCGAATTAGACTTTGCAAACACTCATGTTCCGAAAATCAGACGGTAGTCCTTAGCGAGCAGGACTAAGCAGCCATGGCTGCCAAGGTTTTATATTGCTATGTGTAACATTTTCATATTTTCAATGTAATTATGAGTGACATTTGAAGGACTATGAGTGACACTTTTTAGCGAGCAAAATCAAGCAATGAAGAGAGGGAAATATATTACATTAAATTAAATTTGAGAAAAAAATGTTTCAGCTGAAGCAAAGCACCTGGAGGCGCAGGGAAGTCTCTAGTATAGCAAACTGCTAGTGCGCTGTAGTGTTTATAATTTTAAAAACGAGTCTCTCGCAACACTTAGACATTTGTTTCAAAGTTCTTTAAGGAATGGCCTGTTCAACTTGAGGCCGCTCAGCACAAATGAGTTAATATACAAAATAAACGTCCTGCTCTATTTTCCACCCACACGCTCCAATAATTAGTGTGTTTTTAATGCACTTCATCTTCAGTTTAGCTAGAAGTCATGTACCACAGGTATACATCTGGGTATCAGCCGCCTTCACATACACGGGCACCATTCTGTACATTCTTAAGATCTACAGGCAGCCCTTCCGTTTGCCTCGCCACACCTCTCCTGCCCAAATTCAACTTGAGTTTGGCCTTGTAAGCCAGCAGAATGGGGAGGTCCACACCAGCGGGCTCACTGCTTAGTGCTTGAGTGCAGTGACAATGTGCACTTCAAGCTGATTTGTATTTGGTCTTAACAGCGTCAGTACCTTGGGCATGATTCACAATGGTAACCTTAGACCAAAAGTCTAAGTTTATGAATTTTGGTAGTCACAAAGGGACTTGCAAGTAGTAATAAAAGACCTCTGATTTGTCGTCTGTAATGTTTCATCTCGGTCTGTGGAAGGAGCTGTCATTGTAGTCCTTTTTCTATGTCTATGACAGCTGTGAACTTGTCCTACTTTTATGTCGATGGTTACTGCAAACCGTAGTCCTACTTCTATGTCTATGACCTGTCCCCGTTTTTTGTTTTGAGAATCTGGTCACCCTAATATTATCGTTCCGAAAAACTCTAGGCAGCTGCTCAGTTGAGGACTAATAGTGAGACAGAATTCGTAGCAGGCTATACGTATTCTTTCATTTTTAAGCGAACTGTAACTAGCATGTACTGAGAGCAGGTTGAGGGCTCTTCAAATTGCCTCTACTGCTATGGCTAGTTGGACCCAGACACTTTGGTATCTCACCGAGCAGCAATGCGGGAAGGCGAAATCTTGCTTTGATGCCTCCACTCAGCCACCATTATGGATACACCCAATGTAATGCAGCAGTTTAAACGGCAAAAAAAGCTCTTCCGTTATGCACGCTCTTGAATCAAAGAAACGTTGGTAACAACTTGGAGCGCTTTAAGCTCGACTTACTACTTTTACAATAGAAGCAGAAATCGCGTTATAGAGAATGTGTAGGTGCCATTCATTTCACACCGTCATTAGGAAGCAGCCAATACAAACGCCAGTGCAGTGGTGAGCGATAGCAGTGAGCGTTTAGGTTTATAATCAAACAGACTTGGGGCGCTTCAAATTAGGCTACCGCTATTGCAGATTTTAATCGCTGCGTTACCTTCATTCACTTTCCGCCCACACTAAGCAGCCGACAGTTCACAAGCCATTACCCTGACGGGATTAACAGCAAACGATTAAATCTCCAATAGACGAGCGCTCTTTGCAAGATATACAGTTCTTCAGTGCCCTTTGATCTGCTTACTGCTACGTGCAAATCCTCCAACTTCAGCGGTACCTTGGTTTTACGTGTTCTCATATATCCGTAGCGAGACGGTCAACCTGGTGTAGGAATCGCTGTAAGATTGCGAACACGGCAATCTAGCTGAAATACCTTGTTGCTCTGTGATACCAGCCAGAACACATGTAGCGGGTGCTTGCCCGAAAGAATCCAGACCCAATGCAATGAGACAAACATCACTGGTAGCATAAACGGCCACTTTTATTCGTTAGATCAGGCAATTTCATAAATATCTGTAAACCTTCAAACAGTTGTCATTTTTACACTTATCTTCAGAACCGTTGAATTTGCATATTGTACCAAAACCATAACATTTATTTCTGCACTTGTTTGTTTATAACTGTATTGTTCCAAAACCAATATAACTTCCTTTTTCTTGAATTCACCACCATGTTTCAAAATCTTTCACTTTTCCATCTTTTCTTTCCTTTTCCCCCATCCTGTACCTCCCACCACCCTCTCTCATGAAGGACGGTCAAGTCCGCTCTAGATCTTGACCTCCCCCTATTCCGCCACCCAGGAAAAACCTTGGATTTTTCCTGACCCCACCCGAAAAAACAAAAAAAACATTCTTATCTTACTTTGTTGTTACTCAGTTCAGCCCGCTTTTTTTGTATTTTTTTTTATTCCTTCCTTCTGGAAGACACCCACAAATCCACTTTCAAAATTTTTGTATAACATGTCTCTAATTTCAATTATGTAATACGCCATCCACAATTGCGTGAGGTGGACCCCGTCTTCCCTAAACAAATGGCCTTCCTTCCCAGGGATGCTGTCATGTGCAATTGTCTGGATCCCCAAACCCAGACAGAAAATCCACATAGCCCTGTTTAACTTTTCTTGGCTTTTTCATGGCGCTATGGCTCCTTGCATTCCTCCACTGTTGTCTAAACACAAATTTGTTCCACACTAGACTGGTCCCTAGCCAATTGTCGAATATCACAGCTAAATCTAATTGCATGGCTTTGATTAAACTTAAACCCGATAATGCCACCAGGTCATTTTCCCCTAGATGGAGGATTAGCATATCAGGGCCACCTCTGTCATACCCGATCTTTTCCAATAGAGGGAACAAAATCTCCCAGCGCCTGCCCCCTTTACCGCACCAGTAAAGTTCATGTCCAGCACCGGGGATACCCAAATTCCTTCTATAGCTGTGATGGTCAGCAAAAATCGCGGCCCACTTCACAATTGAGTGTCCCACTATCCAGATTTGTTTTTTGGCTGGACTCAAGCCCCGAATGTCACTTAGAAATTCATAGAAAAACCAAAGGTGGTGATGGACGGAGCATTGACAATACAAACACTCACCCCCAGTCAACTTATCTGGGTTTAATCCATCACCGTTCTTTAGCTCACTCCGCCACCCCAGTTCAGACATGGCCATATGCAAATCAGTCTGAACCTGAGCCTCATGGGAACAGTCCAGCCCGAACTGCCAAGCCATGTCTTTGCTGGACCGGAATCAAGCTTCCCAGGACCGGTTTCTGGCATTACAGCCGTCTTCAGCCGGGCTTGCTTGACTCCAGTGGCAAAGTGAGCAAGGGACTCACGTCTGAGCATACCCTGCCAACTTAGGGTGAACAAAGAAAAACTAAAGGTGGTGATGGACGGAGCGTTGACAATACAAACACTCACCCCCAGTCAACTGATCTGGGTTTAGAAATTCATGCCATGCAAACTACCGACGAATAGAACGGGAACAACCATCAGACTTGCAGCCAACGAGTTTTTTTTGTTTTTTTTAAATTTTATTTATTTATTTTTTTTTTTATCCCAACCGTGACGCCTCCGATCACATCTCCAATTCTAACAGAATGGGTCCCATACTATAATGGATTCTGGCCCACTAACGTCAACAACTTTACGGAAACACCGCCAGCACATGAAAAAAGATGATATTGTCCCAGTGTGCAGGACAAAAATCCCACCCTTGCCTGAAATGAGGGGGTATTAAAAAGGATTCCCATTCTTGCCGTGGACAACAAACCCCAATACCACTCCCACTCAGTGAAAACCATGACCACCTGCCCCTTTGATCTGTTTGTTCTGTAACGACCAAAATCACAAATTACCTTCTGGAACCTATACATGTGTAGATTTCCTGCCCAAAGGACTCCTTAAGCCCATCAAATCTGAAAACCAAACTGCCTCAAAGAACCAATATCATACGCAGCCGAAAACGACTAAGCTCCCACCCAGCAAAACAGCAAACGAGCAAGTACCGTAGAAGCTGTTGTAACCAATCAAAAGAAATTGGCTCCCGCTAAAGCAAACTGATGAGCCCTCTCTTTACTGAAACTTTGAAAATTCGCTTCAAGATAAAACCACACCCTTCAACTCTCTACCCCACACAACTGCCCCTTAAAAGAAATCCTTGAAAACTTGCCAGCAAAACGTGGTATAATGACAAACCTTTGCACGCTACAGGTCGTGACCACGCAGCCTACTAGCTATTACCTACCTGACGTTAGCTGCACAGCCCGCGATTTCCCACGCGCTGACCTTGATCCGTCGTGAAATCCGCTCGTGATCTCTGAAAAAATACTGGCAGACGTGAATTTACCCCGAAAACCCCGACCCCAATTCCGGAGTGACCACTACCGGAACCGCATTTTCCAATATAAATCCCATAATATTGTCACCACTGTCCATTTATAGCCAAAATTTTACTCCATTTGATCAACCAGAAAAGTTTCAATATTATCGTAGTATTTGGCAATTCGCCGACACCTTATGACCTGCCCTAGGAGCAAGGTCCTCCACCAATTTCTAACCGCTCCAGCTAGAAACCGCCATGTACTTACCCTTCGCAGTAACCCTGCGAAATACCTTTCGTCACCGTAGTTCACACGTCCGAGTGTGTAACCCCACACCCCAAGCGGCCACATTGAGGATTAACAGCAGAGACCACCGCACTAGTAAAGTCCCGTGAATACTGTGACCTACACAAAGCCGCTCCTGCTTCGCAAATGTTGATAAAGAAAAACTAGGACCTGCCCAAGGAACAGGTCTGCCACCAAATTTTAACTGCTCCGGTCAAAACTGCCATATACTTACTCCTCGCAGGAGCCCTGCTGATACCGTCCGTCTCTGCAGGTGTTACAAACCACCCCCATTGAAGCAGAGTCAAAGTCCACTTGAGGGTGGCAGGTGGATGACGGGGTTCCCTCTTGACGCTGCACGCCGTGGCCACTTAGCTCCTCCGTCTTCTTCCATAACCGAGCCCGTCCGAAGCAAGGCAATGACGATGGAAATGTCTTCCCAGTGTGTCCTTGAGGTTTGATAGACTGCCATTATTGTAGTACTACCCTTTACCTGTGTTCGGTACTCTTTGGTAACATGCACATGCCACTGTCCTACTTGCAACACCTTTGTCTACCTCCTCTTTTGCTTGCTGTCGATACCTGCACAATTGCCGCCACTGCCTATGTCATGTGCATTCCCATGGTTGAGCGCCCCCCACCCACTGCAGCAGGATACCTCCACTTGTACGTAGTACGCTTCGTAACCTGCTCATAAGACAGTTTGTTCCTCATGTAATGCACTGCTTGCCACCCCCTGTACCCCGTTCTATCACAACCGTCCCCCCGCCCAATCAATGCCACCCTCGCTTCTGCCAGCTGTTCAGCTGCAATGCTCCCACACATCTTCAGTCATATCCCTTCTCTATGTATATAGAGCTAACTCTAATCACTAGTATATGCAATAGACCCCCGTACTATCCACCCTGCCTATGAGACTCTTAGAGTATATCCATCTGTATCTCCTCCTCATGTGACTTTACATCTTGTACATTTGCAATAATATTTTTTTTATAAATATCCTGTATGTAACGCATGTAATCTAAAGTCCTTAAGTTTCTCAACCGGTTCCCATGCAAAGCGCTCTGACACCTTCGGGCCAAGTTTGCGCCACATAAAATCGCACACATAAATAAATAAATAATAAATCACTGTTCCCCCTGTGAAGCACTCCGACTTCGCCTGACAAAGTCCGCACAATTAAATTAATAAATACCGACACACCGCCCTGCCTGCAGAAGCGCTCTCACCGCCTCCCTCCGACTCGCTCTTCCTACATGAGAACGGCTCCTCGTAGCGCAGGCTCCGACTCCACCTTGCCTAAACCTCGCCTCGCCTAAAAACTCCTGCCTCCTATGCCTGTAACCTCACATGGCGCCTCTCCCCTGACTAACGCCTACGCAGTAAGCTACGCGCCCGCCCTGTTCTAACGCGTCATCGCTCCGGGTCCGTCAACCCGGGCGAAAATCCGCGGGGGGAGACTGCTTCGCTCTGCTCCCCCCGAGGATCTCATTCCAGTGGAAGAATGTAGCTTTAAAGTTGGCAGATCATAACCTTTGTTTGTTGAGTGTTGGGCAGTGGCCATTTTAAGTTTCCATATATCGGCACACGGTGCAGCTTCAAAGACAAAATCAGTCACAGTCAGGACACTTCGAGCTCTAACAAAGACATCCGCACGTGCAGTACGCTTTCCATAGTTGAAATCTATAGCTTTCAACTTCTCACTGAGCGTTCAAGCTCTGGAATCACGGCATAACTTCTCCGGTCCGACGGAGATACGGGATCAGGCAGCCATACTCTCCTTGATTTACGGCGAACAAACCCTCAGTGGGAAATCTGAAGGAGGGTCAGAGAGAAGGCCATTACATTTATGCCACGGATACTTTTTCCAAGTTAACTAAGACTGAGAGCCTGATTCACAGAACTAACTTAAGACAAAATCCTAAACTTACTACCATTTTGGTATTCACAGAAGGCACTTACGCATTTCGGTATTCACAGAACTCCTAAATGCCTTCTTTGAATACCGAAATTCTTAAAGTTAGGATTTTTCTCAGTTTAAGCAGAGCAGACCCGGCGGCACGACTCTGCTGACTCCACTCACCACAGCGCGGGGACATGCCATTCGTGCGTAACCAGGCGCTTTATAAATTTCCCTTAATAATAATTCACGATAAGGAGCAAGCTGTCCTATATCTCTTTATTATCCTGAATTCCGAAAAATCCCTCAAAAACATCTTTGTCGCAAACTTTAAACAAACGCATCTGCCTGGCTGATGACTGAAAACACATTGAATCAGTGCAATTTATAATGAAGTTATTTTCAGTTGGCGAGAGAAGCCAATTTATCAGGATGTCCACGAATTAAATAAATGTATCCAATTCAAATTACCTAGACTAACAACAAAAAGTTGTGTGTAAAATTCTGTAACCTGAATGGTCCAGGTAATCAAGTGCATTCCTGATTTTGACTCGCTTTGGGTGTGGTAGCTGTGCTGCTTGCTGTTTTGCACGATGTCCATTCCGAATTAAAAGAGGTTAAATGCTCCGCCCAATGTAAGTAAAAGAACCTCTCCACTCATGGTGGCGTACGGGGACCGTACGGTACCTCTCAACAGTGCAGCAGCTGCAGTAGCCCCCAGGGTCCATTGGTCTGAAGGGCACACTTCAACCAAATAGTGACTGTTTCTTTCCACCAAAGCCGGGTAGGGTGGGCACAGGTTCCTTGATTGCCTTAGGGCCCATGAAACCTTTGCTATGCCCCTCTCCGCTGACCTCGTTTCCATGGCCTTTAGGGGAAAGTACTAACCTGTTTTGCAAAGTTTTGCAAAACAGTATGTGACAAATCACCTTCTACTGCAGGTTTTAGCCTCTTTTCAATCGTGGTCTCTGCCTTTAAAAATAAAACGAATGCATGGACTTTTAAAGCGCTACCCTCTTTGCAAAACGGTGAATCCCTCTAGAAATGGCTTGTTCTCACTCACTTTAAAGGGACCACGCTCTTTAGTATCTAAACTCCTGATGTCATGTTCTTGGGCTGCATGTGAGGTGCTATTTTTGTATAGTTTCTGTAATATGACCCAAGGATATTTTTGTGCTGCAATGTACTCGGTTACATCAGTACAGAAATGCCAGGTGCAAGGATTCGCAGAATCTCAGCCTTTCTAATTGTAACGAGGCACGATTCCTTCCACAAATGTCTTTGAATGCAGGAATGGAGGCCTGTGGCGCGCAGTGCACGTCCATTAGTGCATTCGCATTTGGAAATGTCGAAATTGCACTCCTGTTCCTTAAATATACAGGAGCTGTAATTCAGCATAAAATGCGTGCGATGGAAGGGGATTCCTGGGGGACATGCAGCTGTCAGCACCCCCACGCCCCATTCCCGATTCCTGAGCAGCAGCTCTCATTCACAAAGTAGAAGCTGTGGCTCAGAACAGCTTTCCTTTTCAAAACAGGTACTATCCCCTTGGGTATCAGTAAGTAATCAGTGGTTTTCGGCTGGGTTAGCGGTTGCAAACCATGGCTCCACATCTGTTCAGGTTTCAAGGAAGAGGGGCCCCTTTCACACCCTTTCTTCCTTGTGAATTACTGGGACTTTCAGTGTGGACCCTACAAGTGGTAAGTCTAAGTGTCTATTTAGCACAGTGCTATTTTGCCCTCACAAAAAGCATGGACACGTTTACACATTCCCTGGAATAATTTTTCACGGATATTTTCAGTGGCCATCCAGTTTGAAATTATGTTCTTGGGCAGGTAAAAATCATGTATAAGTTACCGCAATATTGCAGAGAAAAGGTGCATTTAATGTATTTTGTCCCTCAGGCCCGAAGACCGGTCTTAACGTTCGGTAGCATGAAATAAAGTAGTCTTACATACACAACTATAAAGACATAATGTAGTAGTGCCGAATACACCACTTTATTTTATTTTTTTGTGTTATAATTTTTTATTAGTATTTCATGTTCAAAAACAATGCATATAAAATATATAACAGTATACTCGTCCATATGTGAAATAAATAATACATTATATGAATACACTTTAATGCTTAACGCACATCACTGAGCGAAGTCTTTTCACACTCTACATCCACAAGAGGGCGGTATGTGAATTAAGTATTGTGGCTTCTTTCTGCAACAGGGCTCTAAATCCACTCCTTGGTCACGAGTATGTCAAAACGTATATTTGTTTAAGTATTTTCTGTTATGTGATGATAATTCAGTCATTTTTAAGAATATTTGTGGTATTACAGTAACCCGTGATAGATTCTATGTAAGACATTTCTGCGAAGGTTTGTATTAATGTCTCTTAATGTATTTTTTACGCATTTCATGTCTCAGTATGACCTTTGGGATAGGACATTTACAGTAGGAGTTTTGGTTTACTGTACATTTTCATAGAATTATAGATTGTTCAGTAATGTTAATTAATTGCATTGGTGTTGTTTCTTTGAGAATTCATTCTTACCGTTGCAGTAACTTATCAAGTCTTGCTCTCTGCTTGTTTTATACTTTTCATGCCTGTGCATGTTTGGGTGACTCATTCATACTTACGCAATCACTGCATGGGAAAGTGGTGTGTAGGTGCAATCCCAGGTCGTTTCGTCAATTATTTACGCAATCACTGCATGGGAAAGTGGTGTGTAGGTGCAATCCCAGGTCGTTTCGTCAATTACTTACGCAATCACTGCATGGGAAAGTGGTGTGTAGGTGCAATCCCAGGTCGTTTCGTCAATCACCTATAAAACGTGGGCCCTCGAATACAGTCAACGGTGACCAAATATAGAGAGCTGATTTTGTTCATTTAATTGTATATCTACAGCAGATTAGTGTGGAATGTGTGTAATCTACTCTTTAAAAAAATACTGCAATAAAAGCTATAAATCCAACATTTAGCATGCGAACCATATCAGAAGCTGGAAGTCAATGCTATGTAACATTTGCATCACCAGCTTTCAGTGTTTTTATTTGCTGTAAAGTAAATACAATTTTAGGTCTGGCCTAAAGACAACTTTAGTTGCCTTGCCAGCCTCATGTTTTCCAAATAATATCATAGAAAAAATACATAAATATGTAGGGGCTCTCAATAAACACTCTTTCATTATTGATCCATTGACATGTCGCTCAAAATATACTCCTTTCTGACCCAGCAGAAGCTGTTGAGCAACAGAATATCCCACTCCAACCATTGGATGTTTTCAATTTGAGTGATTGCATTTTGCCCATACTCATGTACAAAAAGACCTAAACAATAGTTGCCCAAAAAAAGAAATTGTTAGACACATGCACATCTCAATAACTGATAGTCCCTATGCATTGTAAGGTTACATTACATCAACTATTTTCAGTACGTTCAAGATATTTGTTGTAAATTGCAATATTAATTACTCACTATACACCAGTTTTTGTATATGTATTTAATTCAAAGAACTTAATTCGGTTATTATTAAAAAAATAACCATAAAAGCACAGTTTGTAAAGTACACTAACATTCCATGATAAAAAATAGAGATAATAAATAAAACTGCAGCATATATATAAAAGTTCACATCACAATTGATTTACAAAATTTAAAAATTATTTTTAAAAAAGCAGTAACAGAGGCAATAGTAAATACATTATCTAGGTTCTAAATCGCTAAAAATGGGGGGGTGACATCTTCTCAGTTCCAATCTCTTTAAAACTGGGACAATCCACCTTTTTCTGGGTATAGAATAAAATGTGCAATAAAACAAGATATGTATATACAACTGAGCTGATATGTCATCACACGAGCAATTACAAAGTGATCTTGACCAATCATTTACCTCATGAAAACTTAAAGTTCTATGCAAGATGTTAAGTCTGAGGCGCTTTAACAAAAATCTATCGAAATCCTTAGTGGTAAGCAAAATATAAGGCTGTATTTTGACAGTAATCAAAGTAAGTTGATGTGCCATCACCATAGTTTTTTTCATTTCATTAGTAATTCTATACTTGCTCATGGATGAAATACATATATTTTTAAGGTCCTTTCTCGATACCCGACACATGGAAGAGGGGTCATAAAAATATTTTTTATGGCCTAATTGAGTTAAAACCGTCTTAACTTAGTCTAGCCATCTTATCTTTTTGGCCCCATCAATTCCCTTTTTTTAAATATATTTTTATTGAGTTTTTAAGGCAGCGAGTAATTATACACAATCTTTTTTAAGATACTACAAAAAAACATGTCCAGCAGAGCAATAATTATACAGAACAGTACATTGCAGAGAAAAAAAGAAAAGAATAAAGAGAAATATTAACATTATAAGACACGTTAAATCCACTTAGAAATAGGAGCCCAGAGTTTTTGACCAAATAGCTTTTTTCTCTTCCCCTTTAAATTATATATTGCTTTCTCCAATTGATAAACACTCAGAAGTTTCGATTGCCAATGACGGAACATCGGTGGGTCAGTATCTAGCCAGCGAGAGGTTATACAATATCTAAATATAGACATAGAGATAAACAGAAAACCTTCTTCTGCTTCTGTTATAGTCCCCCTTTGACCAGATTGGATTCCCAATATTACCAATTCAGCAGATAATACAATTGATGTATCTAGAATGTTATTTAAAAAAGTTTGTACTTCATTAATGAATTGAGCTAATCTAGAACAATGGAAAAACATGTGAATTGAATCCGCACCAAAATGTCCACATCGGCTACATTTAACACCCCTATTAGCTTTCCATTTTACCAGCTTTGCCGGAGTATAATATAGATCGAAAATACACATAAAATACTGGCGTTTTAACGATCCGTTAAATAGGATAGTGCTGGCCATTTCTAACGCACTAGGCAAATCTATATTCCTTATTCCTAGAACTTTCTGCCATTTATCTATATAAGCTTCTATATTATCTTCAGTTCGACTTAACATTGTCTGATAGATCAAACCAATTCTATTCCTTTTCTTGCAGCATTCCAACACATCAAATTAAGTCATCTTACTGGTGTTTAGTACATTTTTAGACTGAAGAAAACTCCGTATTTGGAGGTATTTAAAGAAATCTCCTCTAGAAAAATAGTTTCTATCCTGCAAATACGTATATGAAACAAATTGTTCATCCTGATAAAGATCTCCTAATTTACGAAGCGTGGAGCTTTGCCATCTCTGCATAATAGAGTCTTTGAAAATTGCTGGCAACATTGGATTGTTAAATAGAGGTGTATAATAATTAAAATCTTCACAGCAACGAAACCTCTTTTTGAATTGCTTCCAGATTTGAAACGCCGTCAACATAATTTTAAATTTAGTTTTTTTGTAGTAGCTTGGTTCGATTAATCTCACCAAGCATTGACACGCTTCAGCCCCCATGACCATTTTATAGATAGAAGGATATGTAAATTCGTCCGTTATAAAATCTTGAAAGATTAGAGTACCCATAAATCTTAACGAGACTGCCCAATAGTATAGCCAAAAATTCGGCATCCCCCAGCCTCCCCTTATCCTGGGAAGCGTACGCCATTTAAGGGATCTTCTATCTCTCCTATAACCCCAGAGAAACCTGGAAACAATTCTATCTAATTTGTTAAAGAATGCTGAAGGAAACAGTAATGGGATGGTACGAAAAAATTAAAAAAATTGGGGAAAATAATCATCTTTATTACATTGGTTCGACCACATTAGGATAGATGTAAGTTGTTCAGCCTCTCAAGAGTTCTATTGGCCGAGACAAGCAAAGGATCTAAATTAAGCCCTAGAATATCTTTACACCCAGCTATAGAGCTGAGGTTACCAGTGTCACCCCTTCCGGTATGCCGACAGTAGAATGAATTACCTGTGTCTTCGAAATGTTTAGTTTATAACCCAGAATTCTCCAAATTCACGGGCTAGTTCTATGATTTTGGGTAGCGCAGTTTTAATGTCAGATGTCACTATAGCAACGTCATCGGCGTATGCGAAGACTTTATATTCTAGTTGTTGAATTTTTACAGGAGGGATGTAATCTTCTTTTATGGGTCTTTGTAAATACGGCTCTATATACAACGCGAACAAGAGGGGGGAGCAGGGACAACCTTGCCGTGTCCCCCTTGTGATTGATAAAGGAGCGGAGGTCTCCGCGGCTAACCGTATTACAGCTTTAGGATTGGTATATAGCGCACGGATAGCAATCAAATATTCTTCAGGAAACCCCTTCCAGCCTAGCACAGACCACAGGAACCCCCAGTCGACCCTGTCAAATGCCTTTTCGACATCCAACAGGGCCACTCCGACTGGAGATCCCGTAGCCTGCGCCCAATCTAGGACAGTGATAATTCGCCTTACGTGATTAGTTGTATCTCTTTTCTTAATAAAGCCGTGTTGGATCTTAGAAACCAGATTGGGCATAATATCATTTAACCTATTCGCTAGAATCTTAGAAAAGATCTTACTGTCTGATGTTATAAGAGAAATTGGTCGGTATGACCCTAAATCAGAAGCTTCTTTTCCTTTTTTTTTAAATACAACTATGGTTGCCAAAGACCAAGAAGCGGGCGGGTCACCTTGAAACGCCTGTTGAAAAACCTTGAGAAGTTCCGGTTTAAGCATATTACGGAAAGCGCAATAAAATTCCAGAGGGATGTTATCTGGTCCCATCGCTTTACCTAGAGCTAGCCCAAGAATAGTTGTTTCGATCTCTTCCCAGGTAATTGGAGCCGCTAACATTGCTTTTTCTATTTCCGTAAGGGTAGGATTATCCAGGTTCCTAAAATACGTTGACGCATCACTGATTACGCTGGTACCATCATTAGTCTTATTATATAATGATTGATAGGAATCACAGAATGCATTCAGTATCCCCATTCTGGATTCTTGAACTACTCCTTCTTGATCAATGATCTTTGTAATATCATTCATGGCGGCCTTCTGTCTTAACCTTTGTGCTAAAATTCTACCTGTTAGTTTATTAAATTTGTAGCATTCCATTTTATATTGTATATATTTAGATGCTACCTGAACAGCCAGGTATGAATATACAACAGCACGAAAACACAAGGGGAAGGAGGGTCCCAGGGGAAATTATTACCGACCAACAACTGCTATACCCCCTATTAACATGTACACCTACAAAAAACAGCAGTGGGTCATCAGACTAACTAAATCATGTATCTGTACAAAACCGTGTGTTCAAAAGCCAAAAAAGATCTTGCTGGGAGAGACTCCTCAAATGCGAAAGAGTTCCCATCAGTCGCCATCGAGACCGCCCTTCATCATCTGGGTACTCTCAAGTTTTGAGGGTACTCTCACGCACACCAGATCGGCAGATGTTTGGTACCTAAACTGGTGTGTGAAACTAATAGAAGGCTAAGGGTGTAAATGAATGTGTCTCTCAAGGTACTGAATAGCAGTGCTGACTCAAGTGAAAGTGAAAAAGTAAATTATGCTCTAAAATTGAATAGTGGTGGGGAAAAAATATATTTATTCTGCACTTTGTCACTCCCAAATCAATAAAAACAGTGCAAATAGTAGTGTAACAAATAACCACTAAAGAGAATCTTAGGTCAACATGTTTCTGCAGACAAACAGAGCCGAATGGTCTCCTGCTGCTTCCTCACAACCATTATTGCTACTGCTATACATATAAAAAGTAATCATATCACCTGAGAAGTGTAATATGTATTCATCCTCCTGACTTCAGACCATAACAATCAGCAGGGGTGGATCCAGATACATAAAAAGAGAACCAACAGAGCACAGTCAATACCTTAAACATTGTGCTAGACTTAACAGTTAGTTTAGACTTGTTAATCATGCTAGCCCCTGAGTGCCAGCCACATATGGGTCATGTAGTATAGCCTGTATCCCAATTTGTGATGTTCACTCACCTAATTAGGCTGGAGGGAACAGCCCCACCTCACCTGGCGCCAGCTCAGGTACTGGGTGCACCGCTCTAATAGAAGGAAAGAAAAGATGCTCAACTATGGGAGAGTCTCCCTTAGAAACGACCATGCATCGCCCGTTCATCACGTGTCACATCGAGCGTTAATCTGCCTCTCACAAAACTCATCACGTGTTCTTAATACACGCTTCGAACCAGTGATTGTATGATGAAATCGTAACACTGATCACAAATGCATTAATTGCTGGTAACTGAAAAACAACAGACAACACCCCGAGCGGTATACGCAATAATGATTAGCCGTATCCCTTATCAACCACTACCACCATCTGGCAATCGTGGTATCCTTTGGCACAACGCTAACGTCGCTCGGAGGGAGTAAAGGGACCTCTCACCTCTCCGTCGGTACACCGGTCGTCCCTCTGGGCTGTTTCTTGGGGAGGTGACGATCCGGTGTGCCGACGGTAAACAAATCATTTTCCGGTCCCGGCGTGGAGGGTACGCATGACATCATCACGACGCGCCCCGCAAAGTGTGTCGGGAAATGTAGTTCGAGTGTACATCAACGCACTGTGTCTTTATTAGATCGGGCATGCTGACAAAGTTAAATTATCATCGTACTCATACTCATTCATGATTCATCATACAAATTTTTGATTAAACAAGATGACCATGAACCAATGCGCTGTATGAAATGTAGTGCATGCATGCACCGGTGCGTTTTTATGCGATATAAATATCGTCATAATCTTACTGGTTCATAATGCCATTAGTTACTTTAACATGGATTCGAAAACTCAGGCCCTAGCGAAGTAGTACAGAGATCATATACAGCGATATCACTCATGTATATCAATATACGATACTGTTTCAACGCGCACTATTGGAAACCAAATCTATCCACACGCAGGTAGCCAGGAACTAATTTCTCTTTCTGTGTCATTGTTAGACCTGGCATCATTGGAATGAGTCTCTCCTCCATTTTTTCTGTTTGCCTCCTCTGTTTACGATGTTTTTGCTGGTATATTGCTTTGGGCACTGTGCCACTGCTGATCAGTGCCACAGTGCAAGTGCTCCCTATGTGAAATTGCTGTATTGATTGAATTCCATGTTTGGCTTATTTGGTTTACTGTCAGTCCCTAGTAGAGTGCACCAGGAGTGCCAGGGCTTGTAAATACAAATGCTGCTAGTGGGCCTGCAGCACGTGCTGTGCCACCCACAAGAGCGGCCTAGTAAAAGTATGTCTGAAGGTCTACCATTGCTAGACCACGTGCAGTCTGGTACTGTCACGCAGACTGCGCAAGTACACCTATTTGCCAGTCCCTAAACCTTCCCTTAACTTCATGTTAGTCACCCCTATGGTAGGCCCACGGGCAGGGTGCATTGTAAGCATAAGGTAGGACAAGCCTGACAAGGTTGGCATGTCCTAATAGTGAATTACAGCCATATTCGTTTTTCACTAGTGTAAGGTAACCTGCTCTCCATCAGTTAGAATGGGCTGCCAGGATTATTAATGCTATAATCCTAGCGGGCTCGGGGAGCATGGTGCAATGTCGAGTTTGGTATCCCTGAACTCAGGGTTTAATAACGCATCCGTTTGTGTGGATGGTTTTTGGACTCTGTGTTTGAAAATAGCTCTTTTAGAAAGTAGCTATTTTCTTGTCTAACTGTCTACCGGTCTCTGCTGGTTCTGGTGTGCATGTGACAGGAGCTGGGTGGCTCCAGAGGTCTGAATGAGTCAGTGTGGGATGAGTGGGGCATTTGCATTGAGAGTAGGGGAAGAGTAGCTCCTGATAGCCTGCCCTGCCTGATACAATGCTGGCTCCGCCCCCCTGCCAGGCGACTGATGACTCTGTGCCTGCCTGGGACTTTCCTGGCCCACCTCCTGCCAGGCAACTGATGGCCCTGCCCCTGCCAGTGACAATGCTGGCTCCGCTCCTGCTGGGCGGCTGAAGACTCTGCCCTGCACAGTGAATAGGCCAGGTGCTTCGGCCTGGCAACACCCACAACAAACCCAAGATGGGGGGAAATTCCCCTGCATGGACAAAGGGATCAAAGCCAAAAAGGGGTATAAGAGAAGGACCCCTGAACCAAGAATTTAGATCACTTCTGACAAGGAAACCTGAACCAAGGACAAGAAGCCTGCTGATCTAAGGACTGCCTACCCCTTCTGCCAGAGTGCTGTTTGTTGGGGGAATCCTGCATTGCTTCTTTATTTTTGCCAAGGAACCAGGAGAGAGGAACTGTGTGTGTACTCTCAATCTTTGCTAAGAAAATCTCCAAGGGCTGGAAGAGTGCCAGTCTCCTGTTGAAGTCACAGGGCTAAAGGACTTCATCTGCTTAAAGTGCTGTTTGCTGGAACTTGTGAATCCAGCACCTCTGAAAGAATCCAGCAACCTCGACGCCGACGGACGCCGCCGAATCCAGCTCGACATCGTGAGTAACGGCTCCAGTGTCCCGCTTCCTCGACGCCGGCCGCCGGGCCCGATCGACGCCAGCAACAACGCCAGTGAGTAGTGAGTTCGGCTCCAGCTCCAAGTGACCTCGTGTCTGCACCGCTGCTGATCGCATCGACTTCGAGCCCTCTCGACGCCGTGAGCGCTGCTCACTCTTGCAACATCGACATCGACGACGCCGTATCCTGCTTCACCTCGTGAGCGCTGCTCCCGCCTGACTTCGGTCGACGCCGCTGCAGATCGCCCCGACTCCGAGGCCCGATCGACGCCGAAGACGCGACGTCGGACATCTCGACGCCGCTGATCATCGAGTGCTTCACTTTTCCAAGGTACTGTGTTGTGGGGGTCTGTGCGACTCCGGGCTCGACGTAGCGCTCCTCGCGGTCGACGCCGATCCTTTGGATTATCTTTGCCTCGACGTCGTGTGACTCCCGTGGGGGTTACATTGTTGCCAAGAACTGTGTTTTAAAGAAGAAGAGTTGCTTTTGATACTAAAGACTTTGTGCTAAGAAGAAACCGTGCTTGAATTATTATTTTTCCTTCCAAGAGTATTTATTAGGATTGTGGTTTATTTTTTTCGTTATTTGGTCTTGTGCTAAGCCTTATATAAAAATCCTTATTTTTATAATACTACTGTGTTGTGTCCATTTGTAGTGTATTCACTTTATTACTGTATGTGGTCATAAATGCTTAACGCACTGCCTCTGAGATAAGCCTGTCTGCTTTGCCAAGCTACCAAGGGGGTGAGCAGGGGTTATCTAAGTGTGTGATCCCCTTGCCCTGACTAGAAAAGGTGTGTCCCTATTTGTCAGAAGTATATACCTCTGCCAACTAGAGACAGCCGCTTCTAACATTGGTGGGTCAGCGGTGAGGATTTGAACTTTGCATTTATGACCCATGTGCAGTGATTAGTGTGCGCTACATAGTGAAAGCAGACCATAGCGCAGCCACAATCTGTTTTGGTTGGATATTTTATTTTTGTTCTCCGCTTTCCTGGAACTTGATTTTTGAAACTGCCAGTTTTGACCATGAGTGATGCCGGAGTCACTACCCCTGCTGTTATTGTGGAGGAATTTGATAGGAGTAAGATCAACGACTATCAGTTAAAGGATCTGAAATCCTTTTGCAAGCAATTTAAAGTTCCTACCACAGGCTGCAAAAACAAACCAGAATATCTCAAAGCATTGCAGGCCTGGGTAGAGGCCAGAGATCCCTCGGATGCGGTGGTGGTACCGCCAGGGGAAGGGGAAGAGGAAGTACCAGTGAATGGTCATGTGTCCTCTCCTGGCAGCAGTGTTTCCTCCAAAGGTCTTTCTCCTGAAGAAAGAGAAGAAAGGGCAAAGGAGCGAGCATACAACATGGAAATGTCAAAACTTAAGATAAATGGGCAGTTGGAAATAGAGAATGCAAGAGGCAGGAGAGAAGCTGATATGGAGATCAAAAGGTTAGAGTTCGAAAGAGAGAAGTTAGCTTTTGAGCGTGATACCAGGATGAGGGAGTTGGAGCTCAAAGCTAAAGAGTTAGAATTGAATTCCTCTGGTGGCAGCATCCCATCTGTGCCTGCAGAAAGTAGGTTTTATTTTCCCAAAGATGTGATCAAAGATTTTCAGAAGAATGAGGATATTGGTCAATGGTTTAAAGCATATGAGTTAGCATTGTTGGCCCACCGGGTCCCTGAGAAGGATTGGGGAGCGGGGTTGTGGGGTCGCTTTGTGAATGAGGGAAGAGATACCCTGTTAGACATGCCTGTTGAGGATAGGATGTCTTATGCTCATATGAAAGATGCTTTAATGTTAAGGTATGGCCTAACCCCAGAAAAGTACAGACAGGCCTTTAGAGAATGTAAGAAATTGCCTGGTACAACGTGGGTGGAATATGTATCATATTTTTGTAGAGCCATGGATGGTTGGGTAAAGGGCAGCAAAGTGGAAAGTTATGATGCTCTTTATGATTTGTTTGCTTGGGAGCACTTGTCTAATAACTGTTTTCCAGAGCTGCGCCAGCACCTTATTGATAGCAAGATATCTAACCCTAGAAAACTTGCTGAAGAGGCGGACCGCTGGGTCAGTACCAGGGTCCACAAGGGTCCAGTGGGAGACTCAGCCAAAGGTGGGCAGGGTCCCCAGCAGAAGAGTAGGGGGGACAAGGGTAAACGGAGGGAGTTCCAGAAAGGGCCCCAAAGTAATCCCCAAGGGAACCAAGGGAAGGGTTCCCAGCCTCCCCCAGATAAGAAATCAGAGGCCCCGACAGGTAAACCTGTTCGTAGGGGCCCCATGACCTGCTTCGCTTGTAAGCAGGTGGGACACCGGTTTTATGATCCCCAGTGTCCCTTGAAGAACTCTAGTGCACCACCCAGTGCACCACCACGTGCCGCCCCCCGTCAGTTGGCGAGTGTAGCCCTGGGAGGGGAGGAGATGGTTGCCCATGGTGGGGAGGGTCCCGCAGAGATGTCCCTGGTCTCTCTAGGAGACATGGAATTGGTCCCTCCACCCCCTCTGCCTAGTAACACTAAGAAATATAGGCAGTGGGTGACCATTAATGGCCATAGAGTGGAAGCTCTCAGAGACACCGGAGCGAGTGTGACAGCTGTCAAGTGTCACTTGGTGTCCAGAGAACAGGTTGTTCCCCACGCATTCTACCCTGTGATAGCTGCTGACAACTCCCAGAGAGAGTGTGAGGTAGCTCAAGTTTCCTTTGAATGGGGGGGAGTTTCAGGTACTCTTCAAGTTGCTGTAAGGCCCGCCATGCCTGTTGATTGTCTCCTGGGCAATGATTTGGAAGACTCCCCTTGGGCTAAGGTGGAGAGGGAGACACATTTGAAAATGTTGGGTGTGCCAGAGTGGGTGTGTGCAACCACTCGATCGATGACAGCAAGTAAGGGTGTTGATGGTGTTCTGGAGCCTGAAAGTATGGCCCAGGACCCAGCTGTGAAGAGAGGAGGCAGGGGGCGCGGGAAACCGTCCCCCGTAGTTCCCGTGGTCCAGGAGGAGGCAGGCCTTGAGGGGCATGCCCTGGAACCCACAGGTGAACAAGTTGCTGAACTGGGAGACCTGCCCGAGCTGACCCACTGGCAGCAGGATGGTGGTCCCTCCAGGGAAGAATTCTGTGCAGAACAGAAAGTGTGCCCTTCTCTTGTGGGTATGAGGCAGCAGGCCTCAGCCCAAACCTCAGGTGATCAGTCAGGGTCACATTTTGTTTACTGGGAGAACGACCTCCTGTATAGCGAGCCTAAGGCTGCTGAGCCTGGGTCAGCCCGTGTGCTGGTGGTACCCCAGCGCTTCAGAGCCTTCCTACTGGGTTTGGCTCATGACGTTCCGTTAGCTGGACATCTGGGGCAGGACAAGACCTATGACAGGCTTGTCACCCATTTTTATTGGCCTCAGATGAGAAGGGATACAGATATCCATTGCAAGACCTGTCAAACTTGCCAGGCAAGTGGGAAAAGCGGACGGAAGCAGAAGGCTCCCCTCCAACCTTTTCCCGTGGTCAGTACCCCCTTTGACCGGGTGGGGATTGACATTGTTGGGCCCCTGGACCCCAAGACAGCCCTAGGCAACAGGTTCATCCTGGTCTTGGTCGACCATGCCACACGGTACCCGGAAGCCATCCCTCTCAGAACGGTGACGGCCCCCGTGGTGGGACGGGCACTGATGGGTGTTTTTTCCCGAATGGGGTTCCCCAGAGAGGTGGTGTCAGACCGGGGCACCAACTTCATTTCCAACTATATGAAGTCTTTGTGGAAAGAGTGTGGGGTAACTTACAAGTTCACCACTCCTTACCACCCTCAAGGTAATGGGTTGGTTGAAAGATTCAACCGTACCCTTAAAGGCATGATTATGGGTCTTGAAGAACCCATGAGGCGTAAATGGGACGTCCTCTTGCCATGCCTGCTGTTTGCTTACCGTGAGGTGCCACAGAAGTCTCTAGGGTTCAGCCCCTTTGAGCTTTTGTATGGACACCCGGTAAGAGGACCTTTGAGTCTGGTCAAAGAAGGCTGGGAGCAATCTCCCAGGAAACCTCCCCAGGATGTATACAGTTACATGCTGGCCTTTAGGAACCAGACCAGGCGCTTCAGAGATCTTGCTCAGGCAAATCTGGAGGCCAGCCAGGAGGAGATGAAGCGGTGGTACGACCAGAAGGCCACGCTGGTAGAGCTTCAGCCTGGTCAGAGAGTTTGGGTCATGTCCCCTGTGGAACCTTGTGCGCTCAAGGACAGATGGACTGGACCATTTAAGGTTGTGGAGAAAAAGAGCGATGTCACCTACATGGTGGACTTGGAGTCTCCCAGGAACCCCTTGCGGGTCCTGCATGTCAACCGTTTAAAGCCCCACTTAGAAAGGTCCGAAGTGGGCATGCTCCTAGCTACAGATGCTGGAATGGAGGAGGAGAGTGAGCCTCTTCCTGACCTCCTGTCTGCAAAAAAGCAAGATGGGTCAGTGGATGGTGTTGTCCTCTCTGACACACTGACCCCTGAACAGCAGCAGGATTGTCGCCAACTGTTGGGACGATTCCCTGATCTGTTTTCCTTGATTCCCGGTGTCACTCAGTGGTGTGTCCATGATGTGGACACCGGGGACAGCACTCCTGTGAAGCACAAGGCTTACAGAGTGACTGACAAGGTCAGAGCATACATCAAGGAGGAGGTCTCCAAAATGATTGCCTTAGGAGTGGTTGAGTCCTCTAGCAGTCCTTGGGCCAGCCCAGTGGTCTTGGTCCCAAAGGCTGCAGCGCCTGGTGCTTCACCGGAACTTCGGTTCTGTGTGGATTACCGAGGACTCAATTCAGTCACCAAGACTGACGCGCACCCCATCCCCAGAGCTGATGAGCTCATAGATCGGTTAGGGGCTGCCCGGTACCTTAGTACGTTTGACCTAACGTCTGGGTACTGGCAGATCGCCTTGACTGATGGGGCAAAAGAGAGGTCAGCATTCTCCACACCAGATGGGCACTACCAGTTCCGGGTTATGCCCTTTGGGATGAAGAATGCCCCTGCCACCTTCCAGAGGTTGGTCAACCAGGTCTTGGCTGGACTGGAGAATTTCAGTGCCGCCTACCTGGACGACATCGCAGTGTTCAGCGCCAGCTGGGAGGAACACTTGCGCCACCTCCAGGAAGTGTTGTTGGCCCTGCGCAGAGCAGGCCTCACAATCAAAGCCAGTAAGTGCCAGATTGGGCAGGGTTCAGTGGTGTACTTGGGGCACCAAGTAGGGAGCGGCAAGGTGGCCCCCCTGCAACCCAAGATTGATACCATCCTGGCATGGGCACCGCCCAAAACCCAGACTCAGGTGAGAGCTTTCTTGGGTCTCACGGGTTACTACAGGAGGTTTGTCAAGGATTATGGTAACATTGTGCACCCCTTGACTTCGCTGACTTCCAGGAAGCAGCCACGACTTGTGATCTGGACTGACGCCTGTCAGACGGCCTTTGACACCCTGAAAACTGCAATGTGCACAGCACCCATACTCCAGGCATCCGACTTTTCTAAAGAATTTGTTGTCCAGACGGACGCTTCAGAGCATGGTGTGGGGGCTGTTCTAGCTCAGGTGAATGAAGAGGGCCGAGACTTACCTGTAGCCTTCATCAGTAGGAGGTTACTGCCCAGGGAACAGAGGTGGAGAGCGATAGAGAGAGAAGCATTTGCTGTGGTCTGGGCGCTGAAGAAACTAAGACCCTACCTGTTTGGGACTCACTTCCGGGTTCAGACAGACCACAGGCCCCTCAGATGGTTGATGCAGATGAGGGGTGAGAATCCAAAGCTGTTGAGGTGGTCCATTTCCCTACAGGGGATGGACTTCACGGTGGAACACCGCCCTGGCACAGATCACGCCAATGCTGATGGTCTGTCCAGATTTTTCCGCCTTAGTGATGAGGACTCCCTAGGGTAAGGGTAGTTCTCCCCACATTTCAGCTGGAGGGGACACGTGTTAGACCTGGCATCATTGGCATGAGTCTCTCCTCCATTTTTTCTGTTTGCCTCCTCTGTTTACGATGTTTTTGCTGGTATATTGCTTTGGGCACTGTGCCACTGCTGATCAGTGCCACAGTGCAAGTGCTCCCTATGTGAAATTGCTGTATTGATTGAATTCCATGTTTGGCTTATTTGGTTTACTGTCAGTCCCTAGTAGAGTGCACCAGGAGTGCCAGGGCTTGTAAATACAAATGCTGCTAGTGGGCCTGCAGCACGTGTTGTGCCACCCACAAGAGCGGCCTAGTAAAAGTATGTCTGAAGGTCTACCATTGCTAGACCACGTGCAGTCTGGTACTGTCACGCAGACTGCGCAAGTACACCTACTTGCCAGTCCCTAAACCTTCCCTTAACTTCATGTTAGTCACCCCTATGGTAGGCCCACGGGCAGGGTGCATTGTAAGCATAAGGTAGGACAAGCCTGACAAAGTTGGCATGTCCTAATAGTGAATTACAGCCATATTCGTTTTTCACTAGTGTAAGGTAACCTGCTCTCCATCAGTTAGAATGGGCTGCCAGGATTATTAATGCTATAATCCTAGCGGGCTCGGGGAGCATGGTGCAATGTCGAGTTTGGTATCCCTGAACTCAGGGTTTAATAACGCATCCGTTTGTGTGGATGGTTTTTGGACTCTGTGTTTGAAAATAGCACTTTTAGAAAGTAGCTATTTTCTTGTCTAACTGTCTACCGGTCTCTGCTGGTTCTGGTGTGCGTGTGACAGGAGCTGGGTGGCTCCAGAGGTCTGAATGAGTCAGTGTGGGATGAGTGGGGCATTTGCATTGAGAGTAGGGGAAGAGTAGCTCCTGATAGCCTGCCCTGCCTGATACAATGCTGGCTCCGCCCCCCTGCCAGGCGACTGATGACTCTGTGCCTGCCTGGGACTTTCCTGGCCCACCTCCTGCCGGGCAACTGATGGCCCTGCCCCTGCCAGTGACAATGCTGGCTCCGCTCCTGCTGGGCGGCTGAAGACTCTGCCCTGCACAGTGAATAGGCCAGGTGCTTCGGCTTGGCAACACCCATAACAAACCCAAGATGGGGGGAAATTCCCCTGCATGGACAAAGGGATCAAAGCCAAAAAGGGGTATAAGAGAAGGACCCCTGAACCAAGAATTTAGATCACTTCTGACAAGGAAACCTGAACCAAGGACAAGAAGCCTGCTGATCTAAGGACTGCCTACCCCTTCTGCCAGAGTGCTGTTTGTTGGGGGAATCCTGCATTGCTTCTTTATTTTTGCCAAGGAACCAGGAGAGAGGAACTGTGTGTGTACTCTCAATCTTTGCTAAGAAAATCTCCAAGGGCTGGAAGAGTGCCAGTCTCCTGTTGAAGTCACAGGGCTAAAGGACTTCATCTGCTTAAAGTGCTGTTTGCTGGAACTTGTGAATCCAGCACCTCTGAAAGAATCCAGCAACCTCGACGCCGACGGACACCGCCGAATCCAGCTCGACATCGTGAGTAACAGCTCCAGTGTCCCGCTTCCTCGCCGCCGGCCGCCGGGCCCGATCGACGCCAGCAACAACGCCAGTGAGTAGTGAGTTCGGCTCCAGCTCCAAGTGGCCTCGTGTCTGCACCGCTGCTGATCGCATCGACTTCGAGCCCTCTCGACGCCGTGAGCGCTGCTCACTCTTGCAACATCGACATCGACGACGCCGTATCCTGCTTCACCTCGTGAGCGCTGCTCCCGCCTGACTTCGGTCGAGGCCGCTGCAGATCGCCCCGACTCCGAGGCCCGATCGACGCCGAAGATGCGACGCCGGACATCTCGACGCCGCTGATCATCGAGTGCTTCACTTTTCCAAGGTACTGTGTTGTGGGGGTCTGTGCGACTCCGGGCTCGACGTAGCGCTCCTCGCGGTCGACGCCGAACCTTTGGATTATCTTTGCCTTGACGTCGTGTGACTCCCGTGGGGGTTACATTGTTGCCAAGAACTGTGTTTTAAAGAAGAAGAGTTGCTTTTGATACTAAAGACTTTGTGCTAAGAAGAAACCGTGCTTAAATTATTATTTTTCCTTCCAAGAGTATTTATTAGGATTGTGGTATATTTTTGTCGTTATTTGGTCTTGTGCTAAGCCTTATATAAAAATCCTTATTTTTATAATACTACTGTGTTGTGTCCATTTGTAGTGTATTCACTTTATTACTGTATGTGGTCATAAATGCTTAACGCACTGCCTCTGAGATAAGCCTGTCTACTTTGCCAAGCTACCAAGGGGGTGAGCAGGGGTTATCTAAGTGTGTGATCCCCTTGCCCTGACTAGAAAAGGTGTGTCCCTATTTGTCAGAAGTATATACCTCTGCCAACTAGAGACAGCCGCTTCTAACAGTCATGATGACTCGTAATAGCCAAAAGATGTACACTTAATGTCTAGGCCAATTCATAGATGGGATTCTTAATAGACATACCACAACTATAGATCGACAAGGTTTTAATCAAATCGACAATAGGACTTAATCTGGTGCACTTGCGAAAGGTGGTGAAAATTTACGCATGCACACTGGACACTGAAAACTCCATTCACAGTCACTACGGATGCTCTTTAAAGTGACATCCAAGGAATTTCCTCATTTAGCCCAAACTTATCCGTCTTAAGTCTGAACACCTATTTTTGTTCACGTCTGAATAGAAATGTGGAAATATCCGTAACCCCTGTCGGAATTAGAGGTTGGTCCAGTACTGTCCAGTGTAGATCAGTAGGCAGATGTCCCACCTCTAGAAAATGGTTGGTCAGTCTCGTGGCCTGCTTTGAACAAAAATAGAGCTTTTATGCTCGGAGATTCGAACCTTAATCTTTCTGGTCGTCATCCCTACATAGTTCTTAATTGCAGGGACAAGTAATCAGATAGATCAGGTTACTGCTATTGCAGTTCGTGAATCTTCTGAGCTGCCAAGGACGATCAGTGCCAATATCTACACTGTATGTCTTCGTAGTTTGCGCACAGGTAGCGCAATTTCCGCAGGGATGGTGTCCTCTGACCGCCGGCAGGTCCCACAATGTACCTACAGCGCGAGGAATCGATGTTTTCGGTCTGGTATGGACCAGTTGGTCTCTCAGACTCTGTCCTCTTTTAAATGCAAACAGAGGAGGTGGCAAGGAATCAGTGCCAGTATTACGGATCTTCCAGTGTTTTTTCACGATTTTTTGCAATTGGTTAGAGTGTGTGCAGAAAGTGTTTACACTAGTAATCCTTTCCTGTTTAGGTTTTGGGGGTACTAACTCTAACAAGCTTTGTCTGTTGTTATTGGAAGCCCTTTTCTTTGAGTTCCGGATCAAGCGTTTGGGGTAGTTCTTCTCGGCCACGTTAGCTGCCAAATTCATGGCATGGATTTCAAAAGCAGACTTCATGGAGCAATTTCTCTGTATTCGGAGAAATTGCCCAAAGGGCAAGTTATCCCTCAGAACCTTTGGGTGACAGCTATCGTAGCTCAACAGGGAATTCCTCGCCATGGGCTTGCGATATAATTCCGATTGTAGCCCTGTGGTTGTCGATGTAATCAGCAGATCTAAAAAAGCCAGATGGTGTTTATCAAACTCCATCGTGAATTTGAGAAAGCGATTCCTCTCATTCAACCAGAGATGAAACCGCTGGAGTTCTTCTACTGTCCCACGCCACACCACCATGACGTCATCTATATACCTTTTCCATAGGTGCAGACACGACAGATGTGGATTAGTGTCTGCAAAGATATGGTCCTGTTCGAACTTGTGGACATACAGGTTAGCGAGACTAGGAGAAAAAACGCTGCCCATACTAGTCCCGCTAACCTGTAGATAGATCGACTCCTCAAACTGAAAAAAATTCTCAGTCATGGCCAAAGTGGCCAGGGTCATAATCAGTCTTGTTGGCGTTATTGAATTTAGATCTCGATTCGTCAAAAGTCCCTCGATCACCTCCAGTGTTTCAGTCTGGGGGATAGATGTATACAGACTTTCGACATCAAAAGATACAAGGATGTCTAGATCTTCATTGTACTCGATGTCAGGGAGAATCCCAAGGACATCCTTTGTAGCTTTGAGAAATGTGTGCATTTCATTAACTATTGGTTTAAAAAAGAAGTCTACAAAAGTAGAAAGGGGTTCAAGCAGTGAACCGATGCCCGATATAATGGGCCGACCAGGAGGTGGCCTTTGAACCTTATGTACTTTTGGCAGTACATAAAAGTACGGCATTCTAGGATTCACTGCGCACAGATATTGAGCCTCTTTATGGGTGACCCAGCCTTCAGCTAGAGCCTCCTCCACTATATGTCCAATAACTATAGTGAGTCTTTCGGTGGGGTCACTAGTGAGCTTGCGGTAAACCTTGGCGTTGTTCAATTGGCGCAAACATTTGTCTCGATATGTACTTGAATCTTAAAGGACGATTTCGCCCCCTTTATCTGCTGGCTTCACCACCACAGACTCATTATTGGCCAACGTTTTCACTGCCTCTTGTTCCTTTCTGGACAGATTGATGAAAGGGCTTTGCTGTTGTTGATAAAGTTCTCTTACATCATGGTCAACTGCCTCCTCAAAGTCTAAGACTTTGGCTGGAAGGCCAACAGAAGTAGGATTAAAAGTAGATGGCCTCTTGAGGCCGGTATTTTCAGCACTTTCTACATTGTCGGCAATGTTGCTCTGTTTGTTAGAAAAAAGGTAATTTAGCCTTATTTTTCGGAAGAATTTTCCCATCTCAATTTGGGCAATGAGCGGGTCACCTCTGTTAGTAGTAACAAACCCCAGTCCCTTGTTAAGGACTTGAGTCTCAATCTCAGTAAGTACGTGAGTGCTGAGGTTTATTACAAGGTTTGCCCTGCTGATGTCCCCTGTTGTTCCTGTGGGATTTTCTTCCCATTCCTGAGATCCATTGTTACAGGGGGAAGGTTCCAATGGACCTGGCCCTGTTGTTGGGTTCTCCGACGTCCTCTCGACCGTCCATGGCACTGTCCTAAAAAAGACTGGTGACTATAATCAGGATAAAACTGCTGTGGGCCAAAGGAACCTCCGGGGGTGGAAAGGTAGGTGGTCCCCAGGGTGTAGATTGCCACCATGGGGGAATTTGGGGATGGCCAAAATGTTGATTATAGCCCGTCCAATTTTTTCTATTATTTCCCCTACCTCTATTCGCATTTGATGTATTACCTTGGTTAGAGGAGTCTGAATCAGTGGATCCTTCATCCGAGCTTGATGTCCCACATGTTGATCCCCCTTTACGTCCATTCTTATTAAATGGGGTGGGTACATATGCATCGCTCGTGTAAGGGTACACTTTCTCGGCAGAGAATTTGGCTAGAACTTTCTTAAACTTTTCCAGTTTACCAAACAAAATAGAATCACGGAATTCTTTACTGCATTTGTTGCCTTCTTCTTGACCTTTTGAAAAGGCTTTACCCGAGATAGAGGTCCTAATTTGGCCTTCCAGGGTTTGTATTTCGACTAAGATTTTGTCAGCCGTCTTCTTCGCGGTCTTAATAATCAACACCAACCAATCGCGGGTGCACTTCCATGCTATTAAATACCAGTCCCTGAGAAAATCTTTATCATCAAGGAATAGGAGGGGGGCATTTGTCACAATTAGGCCACTTGGGGCACAATTGCCCCGCAAGTATTCCGCCATAGATATCCCATGCACGCACACTCTGGCTTGATTCTTTTTAAGTACCAGAATCTTAGCCCATCCGTCATCGCTAGTGACCTGAGTAGATGGCAATAAATCCAATACACTGGGGTTATCAGCCAAAATTGACTGAACCTCGGCCTCATCGAACGCCAGCCCTAAAATGGTGGCCATACTTGTGAGAAATAACCAACACTCAAAGGCACGCCCGTAACGAACTAGCAAATCCTGTGGTCGTAATCTAAATCCCTTTCTACGGCGGGTTAAAAGTTTAGGACCCGCAGCCGAGGCTGCACTACAACAACAAAACACAAGGGGAAGGAGGGTCCTAGGGGAAATTGTTACCGACCAACAACTGCTATACCCCCTATTAACATGTACACCTACAAAAAACAGCAGTGGGTCATCAGACTAACTCAATCATGTATCTGTACAAAACCGTGTGTTCAAAAGCCAAAAAAAGATCTTGCTGGGAGAGACTCCTCAAATGCGAAAGAGTTCCTATCAGTCACCATCGAGACCGCCCTTCATCATCTGGGTACTCTCAAGTTTTGAGGGTACTCTCACCCACACCAGATCGGCAGATGTTTGGTACCTAAACTGGTGTGTGAAACTAATAGAAGGCTAAGGGTGTAAATTAATGTGTCTCTCAAGGAACTGAATAGCAGTACTAACTCAAGTGAAAGTGAAAAAGTGAATTATGCTCTAAAATTGGATAGTGGTGGGAAAAAAATATATTTATTCTGCACCCCGTCACTCCCAAATCAATAAAAACAGTGCAAATAGTAGTGTAACAAATAACCACTAAAGAGAATCTTAGGTCGACATGTTTCTGTAGACAAACGGAGCCGAATGGTCTCCTGCTGCTTCCTCAGGACCATTAATGCTACTGCTATACATATAAAAAGAAATCATATCACCTGAGAAGTGTAATATGTATTCATCCTCCTGACTTCAGACCATAACAATCAGCAGGGGTGGATCCAGATACATAAAAAGAGAACTAACAGAGCACAGTCATTACCTTAAACACTGTGCTAGACTTAACAGTTAGTTTAGACTTGTTAATCATGCTAGCCCCTGAGTGCCAGCCACATATGGGTCATGTAGTATACCCTGTATCCAAATTCGTGATGTTCACTCACCTAATTAGGCCGGAGGGAACAGCCCCACCTCACCTGGCACCAGCTCAGGTACTGGGTGCCCCGCTCTAATAGAAGGAAAGAAAAGATGCTGAACTATGGGAGAGTCTCCCTTAGAAACGACCATGCATCGCCCGTTCATCACGTGTCACATCGAGCGTTAATCTGCCTCTCACAAAACTCATCACGTGTACCTAATACACGCTTCGAACCAGTGATTGTATGATGAAACCGTAACACTGATCACGAATGCATCAATTGCTGGTAACTGAAAAACAACAGACAACACCCCGAGCGGAATGCGCAATAATGATTAGCCGTATCCCTTATCAACCACTACCACCATCTGGCAATCGTGGTCACCTTTGGCACAACGCTAACGCCGCTCGGAGGGAGTAAAGGGACCTCTCACCTCTCCCGTCGGTACACCGGTCGTCCCCCTGGGCTGTTTCTTGGGGAGGTGACGATCTGCTGTGCCGACGGTAAACAAATCACTTTCCGGTCCCGGCGTGGAGGGTACGCATGACATCATCACGACGCGCCCCGCAAAGTGTGTCGGGAAATGTAGTTCGAGTGTACATCAAAGCGCTGTGTCTTTATTAGATCGGGCATGCTGACAAAGTTAAATTATCGTCGTACTCATACTCATTCATGATTCATCATACAAATTTTTGATTAAACAAGATGACCATGAACCAATGCGCTGTATGAAATGTAGTGCGTGCATGCACCGGTGCGTTTTTATGCGATATAAATATCGTCATAATCTTACTGGTTCATAATGCCATTATTTACTTTAACATGGATTCGAAAACTCAGGCCCTAGCGAAGTACTACAGAGATCATATACAGCGATATCACTCATGTATATCAATATACGATACTGTTTCAACGCGCACTATTGGAAACCAAATCTATCCACACGCAGGTAGCCAGGAACTAATTTCTCTTTCTGTGTCATGATGACTCGTAATAGCCAAAAGATGTACACTTCATGTCTAGGCCAATTCATAGATGAGATTCTCAATAGTCATACCACAACTATAGAGTGACAAGATTTTAATCAAATCGACAATAGGACTTAATCCGGTGCACTTGCGAAAGGTGGGGAAAATGTACGCATGCACACTGGACACTGAAAACTCCCATCACAGTCACTACGGATGCTCTTTAAAGTGACATCCAAGGAATTTCCTCATTTAGCCTAAACTTATCAGTCTTAAGTCTGAACACCCATTTTTGTTCACGTCTAAATAGAAATGTGGAAATATCCGTAACCCCTGTCAGAATTAGAGGTTGGTCCAGTACTGTCCAGTGTAGATCAGTAGGCAGATGTCCCACCTCTAGAAAATGGTTGGTCAGTCTCGTGGCCTCTTTGAACATTGAATAGAGCTTTTATGCTCGGAGATTCGAACCTTAATCTTTCTGGTCGTCATCCATACATAGTTCTTATTGCAGGGACAAGTAATCAGATAGATCAGGTTACTGCTATTGCAGTTCGTGAATCTTCTGAGCTCCCAAGGACGATCAGTGCCAATATCTACACTGTATGTCTTCGTAGTTTGCGGACCGGCAGCGCAATTTCCGCAGGGATGGTGTCCTCTGACCGCCGGCAGGTCCCACAATGTACCTACAGCGCGAGGAATCGATGTTTTCGGTCTGGTATGGACCAGTTGGTCTCTCAGACTCTGTCCTCTTTTAAATGCAAACAGAGGAGGTGGCAAGGAATCAGTGCCAGTATTAAGGATCTTCCAGTGATTTTTCACGATTTTTTGCAATTGGTTACAGTGTGTGCAGAAAGTGTTTACACAAGTAATCCTTTCCTGTTTAGGTTTTGGGGGTACTAACTCTAACAAGCTTTGTCTGTTGTTATTGGAAGCCCTTTTCTTTGAGTTCCGGATCAAGCGTTTGGGGTAGTCCTTCTCGGCCAAGTTAGCTGCCAAAATCATGGCATGGATTTTAAAAATCAGACTTCGTGGAGCAATTTCTCTGTATTCGGAGAAATTGCCCAAAGGGCAAGTTATCCCTCAGAGCCTTTGGGTGACAGCTATCGTAGCTCAACAGGGAATTCCTCGCCATGGGCTTGCGATATAATTCAGATTGTAGCCCTGTGGTTGTCGATGTAATCAGCAGATCTAAAAAAGCCAGATGGTGTTTATCAACCTCCATCGTGAATTTGAGAAAGCGATTCCTCTCATTCAACCAGAGATGAGACCGCTGGAGTTCTTCTACTGTCCCACGCCACACCACCAGGACGTCGTCTATATACCTTTTCCATGGGTGCAGACACGACAGATGTGGATTAGTGTCTGCAAAGATATGGTCCTGTTCGAACTTGTGGACATACAGGTTAGCGAGACTAGGAGCAAAAACTCTGCCCATACTAGTCCTGCTAACCTGTAGATAGATTGACTCCTCAAACTGAAAAAAATTCTCAGTCATGGCCAAAGTGGCCAGGGTCATAATTAGTCTTGTTGGCGTTATTGAGTTTAGATCTCGATTCGTCAAAAGTCCCTCGATCACCTCCAGTGTTTCAGTCTGGGGGATAGATGTATACAGACTTTCGACGTCAAAAGATACAAGGATGTCTATATCTTCATTGTACTCGATGTCAGGGAGAATCCTAAGGACATCCTTTGTATCTTTGAGAAATGTGGGCATTTCATTAACTATTGGTTTCAAAAAGAAGTCTACAAAAGTAGAAAGGGGTTCAAGTAGTGAACCAATGCCCAATATAATGGGCCGACCAGGAGGTGGCCTTTGAACCTTATGTACTTTTGGCAGTACAGAAAAGTACGGCATTCTAGGATTCACTGTGCACAGATATTGAGCCTCTCTATGGGTGACCCAGCCTTCAGCTAGAGCCTCCTCCACTATATGTCCAATAGCTATAGTGAGTCTTTCGGTGGGGTCACTAGTGAGCTTGCGGTAAGCCTTGGCGTTGTTCAATTGGCGCAAACATTCGTCTCGATATGTACTTGAATGTAAAAGGACGATTGCGCCCCCTTTATCTGCTGGCCACCACCACAGACTCATTATTGGCCAACGTTTTCACTGCCTCTTGTTCCTTTCTGGACAGATTGATGAAAGGGCTTTGCTGTTGTTGATACATTTTTCTTACATCATGGTCAACTGCCTCCTCAATGGCTAAGACTTTGGCTGGAAGGCCAACAGAAGTAGGATTAAAAGTAGACGGCCTCTTGAGGCCGGTATTTTCAGCACTTTCTACATTGTCTGCAATGTTGCTCTCTTTGTTAGAAAAAAGGTAATGTAGCCTTATTTTTCGGAAGAATTTTCCCATCTCAATTTGGGCAATGAGCGGATCACCTCTGTTAGTAGTAACAAACCCCAGTCCCTTGTTAAGGACTTGAGTCTCAATCTCAGTAAGTACGTGAGTGCTGAGGTTTATTACAAGGTTTGCCCTGCTGATGTCCCCTGTTGTTCCGGTGGGATTTTCTTCCCGTTCCTGAGATGCATTGTTACATGGGGAGGTTCCAACGGACCTGGCCCTGTTGTTGGGTTCTCCGACGTCCTCTCGACCGTCCCTGGCCCTGTCCTAAAAAAGACTGGTGACTATAATCAGGATAAAACTGCTGTGGGCCAAAGGGACCTCCGGGGGGTGGAAAGGTAGGTGGTCCCCAGGGTGTAGATTGCCACCATGGGGGAATTTGGGGATGGCCAAAATGTTGATTATAGCCCCTCCAATTTTTTCTATTATTTCCCCTACCTCTATTCGCATTTGATGTATTACCTCGGTTAGAGGAGTCTGAATCAGTGGATCCTTCATCCGAGCTTAATGTCCCATATGTTGATCCCCCTTTACGTTCATTCTTATTAAATGGCGTGGGTACATATGCATCGCTCGTGTAAGGATACACCTTCTCGGCAGAGAATTTGGCTAGATCTTTCTTAGACTTTTTCAGTTTACCAAACAAAATAGAATCATGGAATTTTTTACTGGCTTTGTTGCCTTCTTCTTGACCTTTTGAAAAGGCCTTACCCGAGATAGTGGTCCTAATTTGGCCTTCCAGGGTTTGTATTTCGACTAAGATTTTGTCAGCCATCTTCTTCGCCGTCTTAATAATCAACACCAACCAATCGCGGGTGCACTTACATGCTATTAAATACCAGTCCCTGAGAAAATCTTTATCATCAAGGAATAGGCGGGGGGCATTTGTCACAATTAGGCCACTTGGGGCACAATTGCCCCGCAAGTATTCCGCCATAGATATCCCATGCACGCACACTCTGGCTAGATTCTTTTTAAGTACCAGAATCTTAGCCCATCCGTCATCGCTAGTGACCTGAGCGGATGGCAATAAATCCAATACACTGGGGTTATCAGCCAAAATTGACTGAACCTCGGCCTCATCGAACGCCAGCCCTAAAATGGTGGCCTTACTTGTGAGAAATAACCAACACTCAAAGGCGCGCCCGTAACGAACTAGCAAGTCCTGTGGTCGTAATCTCAATTCCTTTCTACGTCGGGTTAAAAGTTTAGGACCCGCAGCCGAGGCTGCACTACAACAACAAAACACAAGGGGAAGGAGGGTCCTAGGGGAAATTATTACCGACCAACAACTGCTATACCCCCTATTAACATGTACACCTACAAAAAGCAGCAGTGGGTCATCAGACTAACTCAATCATGTATCTGTACAAAACAGTGTGTTCAAAAGCCAAAAAAGATCTTGCTGGGAGGGACTCCTCAAATGCGAACGAGTTCCCATCAGTCACCATCGAGACCGCCCTTCATCATCTGGGTACTCTCAAGTTTTGAGGGTACTCTCACCCACACAAGATCGGCAGCTGTTTGGTACCTAAACTGGTGTGTGAAACTAATAGAAGGCTAAGGGTGTAAATGAATGTGTCTCTCAAGGAACTGAATAACAGTGCTAACTCAAGTGAAAGTGAAAAAGTGAATTATGCTCTAAAATTGGATAGTGGTGGGGAAAATATATATTTATTCTGCACCCCGTCACTCCCAAATCAATAAAAACAGTGCAAATAGTAGTGTAACAAATAACCACTAAAGAGAATCTTAGGTCAACATGTTTCTGCAGACAAACGGAGCCGAATGGTCTCCTGCTGCTTCCTCAGGACCATTAATGCTACTGCTATACATATAAAAAGAAATCATATCACCTGAGAAGTGTAATATATATTCATCCTCCTGACTTCAGACCATAACAATCAGCAGGGGTGGATCCACATACATAAAAAGAGAACCAACAGAGCACAGTCAATACCTTAAACATTGTGCTAGACTTAACAGTTAGTTTAGACTTGTTAAACATGCTAGCCCCTGAGTGCCAGCCACATATGGGTCATGTAGTATACCCTGTATCCCAATTCGTGATGTTCACTCACCTAATTAGGCCGGAGGGAACAGCCCCACCTCACCTGGCGCCAGCTCAGGTACTGGGTGCACCGCTCTAATAGAAGGAAAGAAAAGATGCTCAACTATGGAAGAGTCTCCCTTAGAAACGACCATGCATCGCCCGTTCATCACGTTTCACATCGAGCGTTAATCTGCCTCTCACAAAACTCATCATGTGTACTTAATACACGCTTCGAACCAGTGATTGTATGATGAAATCGTAACACTGATCACAAATGCATCAATTGCTGGTAACTAAAAAACAACAGACAACACCCCGAGCGGTGTGCGCAATAATGATTAGCCGTATCCCTTATCAACCACTACCACCATCTGGTAATCGTGGTCAACTTTGGTACAACGCTAACGCCGCTCGGAGGGAGTAAAGGGACCTTTCACCTCTCCGTCGGTACACCGGTCGTCCCTCTGGGCTGTTTCTTGGGGAGGTGACGATCCGCTGTGCCGACGGTAAACAAATCACTTTCCGGTCCCGGCGTGGAGGGTACGCATGACATCATCACGACGCGCCCCGCAAAGTGTGTTGGGAAATGTAGTTCAAGTGTACATCAAAGCGTTGTGTCTTTATTAGATCGGGCATGCTGACAAAGTTAAATTATCGTCGTACTCATACTCATTCATGATTCATCATACAAATTTTTGATTAAACAAGATGACCATGAACCAATGCACTGTATGAAATGTAGTGCGTGCCTGCACCGATGCGTTTTTATGCGATATAATTATCGTCATAATCTTACTGGTTCATAATGCCATTAGTTACTTTAACATGGATTCGAAAACTCAGGCCCTAGCGAAGTACTACAGAGATCATATACAGCGATATCACTCATGTATATCAATATACGATACTGTTTCAATGCGCACTATTGGAAACCAAATCTATCCACACGCAGGTAGCCAGGAACTAATTTCTCTTTCTGTGTCATGATGACTCGTAATAGCCAAAAGATGTACACTTCATGTCTAGGCCAGTTCATAGATGGGATTCTTAATAGACATACCACAACTATAGATTGACAAGATTTTAATCAAATCGACAATAGGACTTAATCCGGTGCACTTGCGAAAGGTGGGGAAAATTTACGCATGCACACTGGACACTGAAAACTCCCATCACAGTCACTACGGATGCTCTTTAAAGTGACATCCAAGGAATTTCCTCATTTAGCCCAAACTTATCCGTCTTAAGTCTGAACACCCATTTTTGTTCACGTCTAAATAGAAATGTGGAAATATCCGTAACCCCTGTCGGAATTAGAGGTTGGTCCCGTACTGTCCAGTGTAGATCAGTAGGCAGATGTCCCACCTCTAGAAAATGGTTGGTCAGTCTCGTGGCCTGCTTTGAACATCGAATAGAGCTTTTATGCTCGGGGATTCGAACCTTAATCTTTCTGGTCGTCATCCCTACATAGTTCTTATTGCAGGGACAAGAAATCAGAAAGACAGGTTACCGCTATTGCAGTTCGTGAATCTTCTGAGCTCCCAAGGACGATCAGTGCCAATATCTACACTGTATGTCTTCGTAGTTTGGGGACAGGCAGCGCAATTTCCACAGGGATGGTGTCCTCTGACCGCAGGCAGGTCCCACAATGTACCTACAGCGCGAAGAATCAATGTTTTCGGTCTGGTATGGACCAGTTGGTCTCTCAGACTCTGTCCTCTTTTAAATGCAAACAGAGGAGGTGGCAAGGAATCAGTGCCAGTATTAAGGATCTTCCAGTGTTTTTTCACGATTTTTTGCAATTGGTTGAAGTGTGTGCAGAAAGTGTTTACACAAGTAATCCTTTCCTGTTTAGGTTTTGGGGGTACTAACTCTAACAAGCTTTGTCTGTTGTTATTGGAAGCCCTTTTCTTTGAGTTCTGTGTCATGATGACTCGTAATAGCCAAAAGATGTACACTTCATGTCTAGGCCAGTTCATAGATGGGATTCTTAATAGACATACCACAACTATAGATTGACAAGATTTTAATCAAATCGACAATAGGACTTAATCCGGTGCACTTGCGAAAGGTGGGGAAAATTTACGCATGCACACTGGACACTGAAAACTCCCATCACAGTCACTACGGATGCTCTTTAAAGTGACATCCAAGGAATTTCCTCATTTAGCCCAAACTTATCCGTCTTAAGTCTGAACACCCATTTTTGTTCACGTCTGAATAGAAATGTGGAAATATCCGTAACCCCTGTCGGAATTAGAGGTTGGTCCAGTACTGTCCAGTGTAGATCAGTAGGCAGATGTCCCACCTCTAGAAAATGGTTGGTCAGTCTCGTGGCCTGCTTTGAACATCGAATAGAGCTTTTATGCTCGGGGATTTGAACCTTAATCTTTCTGGTCGTCATCCCTACATAGTTCTTATTGCAGGGACAAGAAATCAGAAAGACAGGTTACCGCTATTGCAGTTCGTGAATCTTCTGAGCTCCCAAGGACGATCAGTGCCAATATCTACACTGTATGTCTTCGTAGTTTGGGGACAGGCAGCGCAATTTCCGCAGGGATGGTGTCCTCTGACCGCAGGCTGGTCCCACAATGTACCTACAGCGCGAAGAATCAATGTTTTCGGTTTGGTATGGACCAGTTGGTCTCTCAGACTCTGTCCTCTTTTAAATGCAAACAGAGGAGGTGGCAAGGAATCAGTGCCAGTATTAAGGATCTTCCAGTGTTTTGTCACGATTTTTTGCAATTGGTTGAAGTGTGTGCAGAAAGTGTTTACACAAGTAATCCTTTCCTGTTTAGGTTTTGGGGGTACTAACTCTAACAAGCTTTGTCTGTTGTTATTGGAAGCCCTTTTCTTTGAGTTCTGGATCAAGCGTTTGGGGTAGTTCTTCTCGGCCAAGTTAGCTTCCAAATTCATGGCATGGATTTCAAAAGCAGACTTCGTGGAGCAATTTCTCTGTATTCGGAGAAATTGCCCAAAGGGCAAGTTATCCCTCAGAGCCTTTGGGTGACAGCTATCGTAGCTCAACAGAAAATTCCTCGCCATGGGCTTGCGATATAATTCAGATTGTAGCCCTGTGGTTGTCGATGTAATCAGCAGATCTAAAAAAGCCAGATGGTGTTTATCAAACTCCATCGTAAATTTGAGAAAGCGATTCCTCTCATTAAACCAGAGATGAAACCGCTGGAGTTCTTCTACTGTCCCACGCCACACCACCAGGACGTCGTCTATATACCTTTTCCATAGGTGCAGACACGACAGATGTGGATTAGTGTCTGCAAAGATATGGTCCTGTTCGAACTTGTGGACATACAGGTTAGCGAGACTAGGAGCAAAAACGCTCCCCATACTAGTCCCGCTAACCTGTAGATAGATCGACTCCTCAAACGGAAAAAAATTCTCAGTCATGGCCAGAGTGGCCAGGGTCATAATCAGTCTTGTTGGCTTTATTGAATTTAGATCTCGATTCGTCAAAAGTCCCTCGATCACCTCCAGTGTTTCAGTCTGGGGATAGATGTATACAGACGTTTGACGTCAAAAGATACAAGGATGTCTAGATCTTCATTGTACTCGATGTCAGGGAGAATCCTAAGGACATCCTTTGTATCTTTGAGAAATATGGGCATTTCATTAACTATTGGTTTCAAAAAGAAGTCTACAAAAGTAGAAAGGGGTTCAAGCAGTGAACCGATGCCCGAGATGATGGGCCGACCAGGAGGTGGCCTTTGAACCTTATGTACTTTTGGCAGTACATAAAAGTACGGCATTCTAGGATTCACTGCACACAGATATTGAGCCTCTTCATGGGTGACCCAGCCTTCAGCTAGAGCCTCCTCCACTATATGTCCAATAGCTATAGTGAGTCTTTCGGTGGGGTCACTAGTGAGCTTGCGGTAAGCCTTGGCATTGTTCAATTGGCGCAAACATTCGTATCGATATGTACTTGAATCTAAAAGGACGATTGCGCCCCCTTTATCTGCTGGCTTCACCACCACAGACTCATTATTGGCCACCGTTTTCACTGCCTCTTGTTCCTTTCTGGACAGATTGATGAAAGGGCTTTGCTGTTGTTGATAAAGTTCTCTTACATCATGGTCAACTGCCTCCTCAAAGGCTAAGACTTTGGCTGGAAGGCCAACAGAAGTAGGATTAAAAGTAGACGGCCTCTTGAGGCCGGTATTTTCAGCACTTTCTACATTGTCGGCAATGTTGCTCTGTTTGTTAGAAAAAAGGTAATGTAGACTTATTTTTCGGAAGAATTTTCCCATCTCAATTTGGGCAATGAAAGGATCACCTCTGTTAGTATAAACAAACCCCAGTCCCTTGTTAAGGACTTGAGTCTCAATCTCAGTAAGTACGTGAGTGCTGAGGTTTATTATATGGTTTGCCCTGCTGATGTCCCCTGTTGTTCCTGTGGGATTTTCATCCCGTTCCTGAGATCCATTGTTACACGGGGGAGGTTCCAACGGACCTGGCCCTGTTGTTGGGTTCTCCGACGTCCTCTCGACCGTCCCTGGCCCTGTCCTAAAAAAGACTGGTGACTATAATCAGGATAAAACTGCTGTGGGCCAAAGGGACCTCCGGGGGGTGGAAAGGTAGGTGGTCCCCAGGGTGTAGATTGCCACCATGGGGGAATTTGGGGATGGCCAAAATGTTGATTCTAGCCTCTCCAATTTTTTCTATTATTTCCCCTACCTCTATTCGCATTTGATGTATTACTTTGGTTAGAGGAGTCTGAATCAGTGGATCCTTCATCCGAGCTTGATGTCCCATATGTTGATCCCCCTTTACGTCCATTCTTATTAAATGGCGTGGGTACATATGCATCGCTCGTGTAAGGATACACCTTCTCGGCAGAGAATTTGGCTAAATCTTTCTTAAACTTTTCCAGTTTACCAAACAAAGTAGAATCACGGAATTCTTTACTGGCTTTGTTGCCTTCTTCTTGACCTTTTGAAAAGGCCTTACCCGAGATAGTGGTCCTAATTTGGCCTTCCAGGGTTTGTATTTCGACTAAGATTTTGTCAGCCGTCTTCTTCGCGGTCTTAATAATCAACACCAACCAATCGCGGGTGCACTTCCATGCTATTAAATACCAGTCCCTGAGAAAATCTTTATCATCAAGGAATAGGCGGGGGACATTTGTCACAATTAGGCCACTTGGGGCACAATTGCCCCGCAAGTATTCCGCCATAGATATCCCCTGCACGCACACTCTGGCTTGATTCTTTTTAAGTACCAGAATCTTAGCCCATCCGTCATCGCTAGTGACCTGAGCGGATGGCAATAAATCCAATACACTGGGGTTATCAGCCAAAATTGACTGAACCTCGGCCTCATCGAACGCCAGCCCTAAAATGGTGGCCTTACTTGTGAGAAATAACCAACACTCAAAGGCGCGCCCGTAACGAACTAGCAAGTCCTGTGGTCGTAATCTCAATTCCTTTCTACGTCGGGTTAAAAGTTTAGGACCCGCAGCCGAGGCTGCACTACAACAACAAAACACAAGGGGAAGGAGGGTCCTAGGGGAAATTATTACCGACCAACAACTGCTATACCCCCTATTAACATGTACACCTACAAAAAGCAGCAGTGGGTCATCAGACTAACTCAATCATGTATCTGTACAAAACCGTGTGTTCAAAAGCCAAAAAAGATCTTGCTGGGAGGGACTCCTCAAATGCGAACGAGTTCCCATCAGTCACCATCGAGAACGCCTTTCATCATCTGGGTATTCTCAAGTTTCATCCCCTGTTGTTCCTGTGGGATTTTCTTCCCGTTCCTGAGATCCATTGTTACAGGGGGGAGGCTCCAACGGACCTGGCCCTGTTGTTGGGTTCTCCGACGTCCTCTCGACCGTCCCTGGCCGTGTCCTAAAAAAGACTGGTGACTATGATCAGGATAAAACTGATGTGGGCCAAAGGGACCTCCGGGGGGTGGAAAGATAGGTGACGGGGTGCAGAATAAATATATTTTTTCCCCTCCACTATCCAATTTTAGAGCATAATTCACTTTTTCACTTTCAGTTGAGTTAGCACTGCTATTCAGTTCCTTGAGAGACACATTCATATACACCCTTAGCCTTCTATTAGTTTCACACACCAGTTTAGGTACCAAACATCTGCCGATCTGGTGTGGGTGAGAGTACCCTCAAAACTTGAGAGTACCCAGATGATGAAGGGCGGTCTCGATGGTGACTGATGGGAACTCTTTCACATTTGAGGAGTCTCTCCCAGCAAGATCTTTTTTGGCTTTTGAACACACGGTTTTCTACATACACATGATTGAGTTAGTCTGATGACCCACTGCTGTTTTTTGTAGGTGTACATATACAACAGCACGTTCAATTGTTAAAATGCGTTGTGATTCTTCCTTACCTTGGCCAGATTTAATGCTATGAGCTAGTTTTAGTTCTGACTTCATTACTTTGTCCAGCGATATCTTAAATTCTTTCTGTTTCTTTTTCCGACGGAAATTCGAAAAGCTCAGGGTTTCCCCCCTTATTATAGATTTAAAGGTGTCCCATACTGTTTGGACCGAAGCCGTCTCATTATTATGTAAGAAAAATTCATCTATAGTCTTAGCCATATGTGAAAGGTAATCCTCATCTAACAACAGATTCCTTTGAAATGACCACTGTCTATTCAGATTTTTATTCTGCGAGGATAACAAAAATTCTAAAACAAGAGGATTATGATCGGAGACCACTCGTGGTAAGATGTCGATCTTTGCTTTTTCCAAAAGAGCTGAAGAGATAAAGAAATAATCCAGACAAACGGACTTTTGATGTGGAGCAGAAAAAAAGGTGAAGCCAGGCTCAGTAGGTCTCAATTTGTTCCACACATCAATCAACCCGTTCCCTAATATTAGCCCCCTAAGAGCCCTATAAGTCCTGATCTTTCGACCTTTATATTACCAAATGTTCCAAATATTAAAATCGGATTCCATATGAACATTAAAATCACCACAAAGGTTGACACCAATCAGCCAATTCTAAATTGATTGTATTCATTACCTCACTATCATCCAAATTTGGGCCATATGTAGAACAGACGGTGAATTTATTACCTTCAATAACAAATTCTGCTAGCCCCCATCTCCCCCATTTATCCGCTGAGGTTCTGACACATTTCCCCACCCTTTGCTTCATAAAAATAGCAACTCCTCTTTTAACACCAGTCTGTTTTGAGCAGACTAACAGCTCGAGACCTAATTTTTTAAGCAGATTCCGCTTATCCCAAGAAATATGTGTCTCTTGTAGACACAAGATATCAATTTGTAATAATTAAATTAGTCTACGTAAGATCCCTATCTTCTTGAAATCATTGAGGCCATTAATATTTAGCGTACATAGTTTTATTTTCTTATCCATTTTGAAGCTATAAAAATTAACCTAATTAATACATCTCTACTCTGGCTCTTGCTACCCTTACAAAATAAACATACTAAATTAGTCTGCTCTGCTGTTCGTTCAAAATTAACTACCGCTGCCTTACACCCCACACCCCACCACCATCCCAAGCGCCTCCACCCCCTGGTGGATGACCAGCCCCCACCCCCCTCCCCAACAAATGAGGCTCAGGAACTCTCAGTTCCTGTAAAGTATGGTATGCCGCGCCCCCCCAACTCCGAGGACCATGAGAGGGAAAAACCAATTACACTAGAAGACAAAATAAAGTTCAGTATATATCAACACTACCATCCCTACAGACCCCTTAGTCATAGAGACTTGCTCATAAAGCTCATAGAGATTCTAAATATTCCTTAGCTGTTATTTCTGATAAGAAAAATTTAGTCTGCCCTTTCCAGATTGTTTTTAACTTGGCTGGATTTTGCAAATACACAGTGGCCCCTTTTTTCTGAAAATCAGGTATTAATTGCTGGAGATGTCATCGTTTGGTCACTGTGGCCTGACAAAAATCAGGCCTTACAAAAAACGAGCATTGCTTAGCTGTTGCTTTTTTCTCGGGTCTAGCTAAAGAGTATATCTCCTCTCTGGCAAGAAAATTATTAAAACACACTAGGATTGCCCGGGGGTATTCACACTCCGCCTGACGAGTTTTCTTGACAGAGAAGGGGAATCGGTGTGCTCTTTGTACTTCTCTTGCCCAATCCCATGCCGTCAACTCGGGAAAAGCCTCTGTTAGTAACTCCACAATAAATTTCCTAGTATCGCCCCCCTCTTTTTTCTCAGGTATCCCTAGAAAGCGTAGATTATTTCTACGGGCCTGATTCTCCAAGCCCGTTAATTTATAAGAGAGATCATCACTATGAGCTCTGACTGTCTTGAGTTCTTGCTTCTGTGAAACCGACTCTTCTTCCAGAGCCAAGATCCTCACCTCGGTTTCAGTCACTCTATCAGCTGTTTCAGTACATATTTTAATTGCTCGACGGACAGCATTCTTCATTTTCGAACAAGTAGCTTGAGTACGCAGGTTTTCCGCTTTGCTTTCAGAACGGTGAGCCATCATTGTGTTGTAGATAGTAGTTAAAGTAATTTCTGTACTAGTCTCCGAGGTCTTTCCATTGTCTTCAACATCCAAACCAATTACAGGAATAGTTCCGCCCTCCACTGATGGGTTCACTGTGGCCCCGTTGTTCGTCTTAGGATCCTCTGGGCATGATTCTGTGTTTTTAGATCCAGAACGCTGCAAGCCTCTTTTCCTGCACCTTCTGACAGTCGAAACACTAACATTAGGTGAGGTTGACTTAGTTCTCGAGTCCTCTTCCTCAACGAGCTACTTTCAGCACTATATTCGGCCCAGTCTTTACTAATATTAATACTGTCGTCTGAAGTATGGTCAGATAAAGAAAAAAAGTTCTCCCCTTCTTCCTACATATCGTGAACATCCTGAGCTAAATTAGTACTTGCAGGATTCAATTCCATTCCAGCACACAGCTCCTGAATTAGAGGATCAGGCCTGCCCATAATACATGATTCACACTGCTCTCCGCTCTGGACTCCATCTCCCAAAATGCCCCTAATATCTTGTATTGTCTCCTGAGTTCGTGCATCACTTGGGCTTGAAACAATCTCTCCGTTGGGGTTATTCTGCAACATTGTTACTTCCCCCTGAGTTACGAGATTTTTAGTCTTAGTGGATCTTTTCTCAAATAAACCTGAAAGTATAAGAGTTCCTTGTTTCATGTTCCGTGAAGATGAAGAGTCTTTTTGAGATGAAACGCACCCCCTAGCGCCATTAACACTCTCACCTTCTGGGTTTTCGGCGTTCACGACTTGATCCAATATCCCCTCTGTAATCGGTTGCTTTGTTTTGCCGCTCCGGGTGAGAACCGTCGTTTGAACTTTCGGCGGCATTTTCTTCCTGCGAGTGCCCCCGTGGCCCTGCACAACCGTACTTTGAAAACCGGCCAAAATCGCCAGAAAACGCCACAGCGGGATACGCCGCCGAGGGAAAAGCAAGTCAATCAGCATTCGCCGCTATACTGCAGGTGAGGGCGAAACCGGACTTTCAAATCAATCCAATTATGCAGCAGGAGGGTAACACAGACTCACGGGGAATGCTCTGTTCAGCAGGGTTGCAATACTTGTATCCAGTCGAAGTATATTACACTCAAAATTGAAGTCGAGCCTTGCACAGAGCATTAACGGTAGTAACGCACATCTTCATTCAGCAACAGATATCGCTCTGACCGGACTCAATCAGGCAACAAAATGATCCCCTCTCAGGAACGCGGAGCAGAGGGCTGAGCTGCTCACACAGCCCACGCCACAGCCGCCATCTTGCCTCAACATCTCCGGCCCCATCAATTCCAAGTGCGTCCTTTAAAATATGACGATTAAATGCAGACTCTTCAGTGGTCCAAACCATGTGCCACAAAAGAACAGGTTGTATCTTGATCACATTCTCAATATAAGGCAAACCTATTTCGGTGTGGCAGATAAGTGTGGACGTACTGTCCGGTACTGCCAAGAGATATCTGAGGAAGATGTTTTCTGCCACTTGGAGTGAGTTAACATTGGCGTACCCCCAGATACCTGCCCCAGATGTGGCAATCGCTACACATTTTGCCCTATAGATACTCAACAGTTCTTCTGGGGAATGTCTACCCATTTTCCTGCTGAAGTTCGTTAGTGCCATTAATGATTTACAGAATAGGAGACTTCTAGCTTTAATTGCACTACAACAGGAACCTAACTAATCAAATAAGATCCCTAAATAAGAAAATATGTTAGTGTTCTCTATTGCCTTGGAGTTGATAAAAATAGAATTTTTCTTTTTGTTTGCCCCAGGCCCACATTTCATTGAGAATGTTTTAAAGCAGTTAATTGGTTGGACCCAAATTTGTCATAAATTGTGTAAACAAGATTACAACCCTTTGTAGACCAATGGTCATACGGGCCATCAGGACCACATCATCTGCATAAAGGAGTTGCGGGATTGGGCGAGTAACTGCCATTGGCAAGTCCCTGTACTCCTTCATCAATGTGCTTTCAAGATCATTGATGTATAACGTAAATAGGAATGGGGCAAGGACGCAGCCCTGCCACACTTCTCTCGAGATTTGAAAGTTCCTAGTGCAGTCCCCACCCTGTCCAAAACGGACCCTCACCCTTGCTCCCAAATAAAGCTGCCTTAAATAGGAGACTATGGAGTTGTCCACCCACAGCCCTTCCAGGATCACCCAGAACTTTTCATGAACAACACAATTGAATGCTGATGATAAATCAACAAAAATGTTAAAAACAACCTCTCCCTTTTGGCCTTTGAATATTTATCTCAAAGAATGTGAAGGTTTAGACCCTGATCTATAGTGCCTAGGCCCTAACAAAACCGTATTCGAGATTACTTACAATAGAATGCTCCTCCGCCCAGTCTATCTAAAACCACACGCCTTATTATCTTAACTGTAGAATCCAATAATGAAATTGGGTGATAGCAAGCTGGATTTGCCCTATCTCCCTTTTTATAAATAGGGACGATAATGGATTCATACTATGACGTTAAAAGCCCCATAGAGCAGCAAGAGTTAAAAAGTTGCATTAGGAGAGGTGCCCATAGTGCCATGTTATTTTTGAACAGGTCAACCGGGACACCATCCGGGCCCGCTGCCTTACCACCCGTGCTAGCTAGTATGGCTAAGGTCACCTCGCTCAGAGTGAAGTCCACTCTTGAGCTATAGAAGGTGGGTTGAGACTCCAGATCAACCTCAGTTTCCACAAGTAGCTGATCATCTAATATTTGATTGGTGTAGAGATTAGTATAGTGTAGTACCCACTCGTCCCTAGTAATGGCAATCTCTATAGTTGCTTTGGATTAATCAGTGAAGAAGGGCGCATTAACCGCCTTCCAGAAGGCAGCAGGGTCACGATTAGTTGATGCTTCGTGCAGGGCATTCCAAGCTTACTCTTTTATCTCGTCCTTCCTTACTGCTAATGCCCTCTTGTAGTTCCTTCTGGCTTCCCTGATAAGGTCCTGATCCTTAACTTTAGCTTTTAGAGCATGTTTAAGTATAGAGCGGGCCTTAGTACAAGTGGAGTCAAACCACCCCTCGCTATGATTGTCATGCCTTTTAGCATTTAACCAGAGAATTTCTTTAATTTAAGCAAAATTAGCTACAGAATTCTCCACAATTACTGGGTGAGAGGAATTTTCATCAAGGCAGGCATAAAACTATGTTTACACTTCTTCATTAATTTGGAGAGAAATTCCTCTGGAATCACCTTCATCCACTTCAGTGTATACCCATTTTGCCTGCTCAGCGTGATATTATTTAGGAACTGCGTTGATCTACCTTTTCCGTTAAAGTCTTGATTAAACACCATAATATCAATGCTTAACGGAAAGTGGTCGCTTAAAGCAATATCATGCGTAATAAAACTCCTGACATGGGTGGAGTACCTACTCGGTATCAAAATATAGTCAATTGTTGAAAAAACACGTCGACCATTAAAAGTTGGACTAAATGGGACCTCGGGTAAACATAGACTATTTGCAAACCCCATGTCGCAGGAGAATACAATGTCATTCAGGAGGTCTCCATGCGGGGAAAGAGAAAAATGCGGAAAACTAGTGTCTTTTCCATAATTAATCCCATAGATCCCCTTATCCCCCTTATGACATAGGAAACAATTAAAATCCCCCCCCCCAAAAAAAGAACATCTTTGGTAATCCGATTTTGCTAATTATTCACATCTCTGCTTAAATTTCCAAACACTTCCTCCACCATTGCAGAAGAGGCATTATTATAAAAATTCAATATAATCACACAGGAAGTCTGGTCCACGTACATAGTAACAATATGATAGTAACTATTACTAACAACTAACTCGACTTTCCTGGCTTTTAAGTAATTGGAAATATAAGTACAAAGACCCCCTTTTGCTCTACCATGAGTCGATCTCGTTGCTGAGGTATGGAATGTTTTGTAACCACACATATGAATTGGGTCCTCAACCCAGGTTTCTTGTAAACTAAATATCTCATATTTGTTCACAAAATCCACCCACACTTTATTAGTAACTTTTGTTTTCAATCCAGCCACATTCCAAAACATAACCCAGCATTTAGTATCCTTCACATTACTACTAGACATACCTCCAGAGCCCTCATCAAGCACGGGTATAACTTAATTGTGGTGTATGGGAGTGTACGCACTGACATCCAGCTTCTCTACGTAATTCGCATCTATGCTAGCTGATATCTCTGGAAGAGGTTGTTCTACTGTAGTACAACCGGGGCTAAGTAATAAGGGGCCCTTGTAGCGGGCATCATCCAGGCGTCTAATTATAACTGCTTGGGTGGAGTCCACAGGACTTAGTCAGTTCACTACTTCGAGATGGTTAAGTCTATCAAAGCGGTTTTGGGTAGGAATATTAAACTGTCTCCTATAAAGCGGAGTGGGATTTTCCCAATTCGGCATAGGGGATTCCAATGTGAAGGCTGATAGAAATATCCTAAGGGAACTACACTAATATGTGAATTTCCTATGAAATTATCTCCCACTCTACTCAAGATCAATCTCACAAAATGTGCCGTTTTGAATGACAGCACAACACAGTCCCCTTGATGAGTTTTTGACCCTCTTCCTAGCCATCCCAATCTCCTTGCCATCTTAAACTCATCAAACAATTTTTCAGTTAAGCCAGATCTAGAACCCAACCATTGCAAGGACTTGTTCCTTAGATTCTCCTATGTTTCTCCTATCTCATCCATCAGTGTAGGGACATTAACTTAGACCGCTACATACGGTGTGGCAGCTGGTGGTAGATCTAAGCGTGTGGCATGGTCTATCCCCTGAGTCCGGCTCACATAACTTGGGTTCAATGAAGTTGGAATTGGTACCGACTTAATCATGACTGGTGCAATAGTAGATAGATGGACATTAATATTTACGGGAGGTTATGAATAATGGCAGAGGGCGCATATATAGGGATATTAGAGCTAGTAGTAACAAGGCCAATATGATTTCTATTTGAGTCATTAACTTGATGGTCATCTTTAGTAGTGTGCTTGAGCAGACACATTCTGCCTGTTACTGATAACTGTAGAATAACTAAGCATTTGGCTGAGGACGCCTCGGTAGTACCTAATCTGGTTGTCAGGCTACCTAAGTTGTCTTTATTCAGAGTATCTAAAGCATCCAGCTTTACTTTTAACTTTCCTACCTCGCTCTGTGTACGCATGTTGGTGCTAATTTAATCCTCCCCAGGAGTGCTCGGGCAATCATTCAGGGTTCCTGGCACGCTTCTTTGGTGGTTGGTGCTTCACCTCATGTTCCTGCTTACTGCCTGACAAGTGATAGGAGATATTGACCACACAGCCATTTATACCTGATGTACTGCTCTGTCCCTCACAAAACTCAGAACTTGCCTTCACTGTGGTACTCTCATCCACCCCAGGTTTTAAGGCCCCTTCGACCATATTAATCTGCCGTTCTATGGCACATACAGCACCAGTAAGATAGTTAAGTAATGACTGGCGGGAATTCTCCCCCGTTTTAACTGGCTTCTTATTCTGAGAAGAGATCGTTTTTCTTGACCCCTGCCAAAGGTTAATTGCCCATTAACATGGAGGGTATAAAGCACTACAAAAACGTTCCTTTAGGGATATGTTACAACAATGCAGAAGTCCATTTTCAATCTTAGTTAATAGTGAATGACTTCAAGGTTAATTCCCACAGAAGTTATTCCTTCTTTTTCAAGTTAAGCTCAGAGTCACAGTACCTTAGGACGTAAATGAAAGATCTATGGCCCAGCCCGGCCTCTGTTGGTCTATGATGGTGAGGAAAATTGAATTTTGCCTTGTCATATGTGCCTACGTGTTCCCCATCCTATGTTATATGTGCATGATTAATATGCATATATCCCCCTATGACCGATTAAAGACGCAATTATAGTTGTGTCCAACGTTAGTATGCCAGTTTCCAGTCCCTGTGAAAGCAACGAGTAATAGGCCTATGTTGCCAACGTTTTACATTATGCACGTTAATTCATTGAATTGCCCCGTTTCTAGGCCTCAAAAGGGCCTGAACACCAGATTCAAGCTCCAGTCTCCTGAAACCACTCCGAGGAGCGATGCAGCCCCCACCCGCATCCCTGACCCTTCGCTTACTTCCTGCCGCGCAGCGCGGTGCCCGGCCTGGCTCTGTCTGCCTGTCTGCCAAGAATATGTTATGCCTCTAGTTATCAGTTCAGCTCTCCGTCTTCACATTCCTAAGCTAACGAACCGCATAAACATCTCCAGTTATAGTCTAGTCTTTCTGTCTCCATGCAAGTGAATTACTGTATTAATATTCATGGAAGATTCATAGCACACGCAATACATGAAGAATATATGCATGCACCAGTCTTAGTGTCCAGTAGCCTTTGCTCTGATAACTTTTAGATTCTATCATCATGTACTCCAAACACCAGATACCAGATATGCTATAGGTACATGTCGTCCTGACATCGCAGACTTTAGTCTCCTCTTCTAGCACAGAAGTCAGAGCCCCCCAGCTCTCCCCAGTTACACGTCATGGCCCGTTTGCGCGCACCACTAGGTTAAAGGTTCCAGCTGCCCAGGTAGCCCCCTCCATGTATCCACCCATTTATGACACTTCTGTGACGTTTTCATCACATGTCTTCGTGCACGCCCTGTGCACGCCTTCTTTTTACGCCCATGAGTTCTTATCTTACGTTTGTCACTTGTCACGCCTACTGTATTCAATGCAATTGTAATGTTTCCCTATATATACTATGTACTGTTAATGAAACATTGCAGCTGCCATTCCATGCCATTCTATTTCAGGCTGTTCCGATCCTGTCCCTTCCCTTGTGCCTGATTAAAGCCTGTTCAACTCAGATACCCCGGATCCTGCCTCTTATTTATTGAGCTATCTGTTTATTGAATGCATAGAAAAATAGTACCGGTAATTAATTATTTATTTACCACATAATGGCGCCCGAACAGGAACGAGCCCCTTCCCCACGCGCCGGCGATGTAACGCAGGCCCCCTGACCCTTCTACAGCCGTGACGGAACCTCTACTGCGCACCGGCAGAAATTTCTGCTCAAGTCTCCCTCATGCCCACGGAGGAGACGGAGACTGCGGTCCGGCATCCAGACGAGGCGGTGAGGAATGCGGTTCGTCCCGACCAGAGCCCAAGCCGAGAGAGCAAGGTCCGAGGTATCCGGAGGCCCACCTGTAACCGAAACCCGAAGTTCGAAGCGCATGCGTAGCAACCAGACGTCGTAGCAGTCCAGTCCAGTCCGAGGCCTTCAGTTTCTGCTTCCCGGTGAGTACCGTTGCGGGGGAAGTATCTAGACAGGTTCATTAGTTTGTCCCTGGTCCGATGGGTTTGGGTACACAGATCCAGTCCGACGTGTCCATCTAGGTGGATACGGTATGACGTGTCTCTTTATGAGACCGGTATGTTCTGTACTGTTTTAGCAGTGCATCCAGTAATTCTAGTAAGTCCGTTCTCAAGAAATTCAAGTATGTTTTCAGTGTATCAGGTAGTATTCTGTTCGAACTGTTATTAATGTATTTTTTTATGTCGTGGTATGAGTGATTTGTTTGCCATTTCATTACTGTGATTATTGTGTATTGTGTTTAGTTCAAGTACGACTCGATTATGCCTTTGTTTTTGAAATTACGTCAGATAAAAACCAGAAAAGGGTTACTCGAAGAATCAGTTCCTGTCCCTCCTAGGGACAGTCCTGGACACTTTATGTATTACAAGCATGGCTTAAATGCCATATTATATCTAGACTTCTGGGTGGATTATACAAAGGATCTTGAAGAGAAATATAGATGGCCTGTAACAGGTACATGGGATGCCGAGTGCATCATGCGAGTAGAAGAAGCATTATGGAAAAATAAGGCTAGACAGTCCCAGAAAGATGCCATCGAGTTATGGCGCAAAGAATCTCATAGAAGAACTGAAAAAGAATTCAGAAAAGCAGAATTAAGTAGGGAATCCTCAGAAAAAGCCCAAGAAAGGGAACTTCTAGAAGAAGGTGAACGAGTTAGAGCAGAACAGTCCGATAGACAGAGAAATGCCCTTATTAAAGGTATGTATCCTCTTCTTGCCGAGGGTTTGCCGAAGGCAACCCCGGAAACACCCTGTAATTTACCGCCACCATTGGTCCCGATTAAGCTACGTCATAAACCGACTGCAGCTGAAATTTTTCTTTCGTCCTACTTGGACGATACAGTCCCAGCATATGCAAATCCTATTCCGCCTGCTCACCCTCAGCACCCTGTTAATAATGTAATTCCTGTTCCTCCAGCCACTGGTCCCGGGGACCACGTTAATGTGCTAGTACCCCCGGACCAGCCCACATTAGGAGTGCCCGTTTTGCCAGTCACTTTACCAGCACGTACAGTATTAACTGACGATTCCAGTTCAGGAGGAGCGGGGGGAGGTGTTCCTATCACCCCGCCTCAAGTAAGACGACTGACGCCGAGAGAAGCAGCGTTACAGCGTACGCCAAAAGTGGCTACATACGCAGACCTCAAGCAACATCTTACTGACTGCATATATGATTCAGTTCCAGGCGAAGATCACATGATATTATATTCAGTACGTTTAAGACGAGTTGCCAACTTTTTGGCCACCCTGCCTGACATGAAAGAACATCTAGACAGAATATATCATTTTGTCCGTACAGGAGAGAATCCAGGAAGTATTCACGAAGCTATGGCACACAGGAAAGTCGAGATTCAAAGTATGATTTTACAGTTCTTGATTAACTGTTTAATAAGAGAGCAGGATTATCCTGATAAAGACAAAGACGAGATGAAAGGCCTGACTAGGTGGAGTGACAATATAGCCGAGGGAAAACACAAGACACAGAATAGTATAGAAAGTATGTACAGGAAAATTCGTAAGGAAATTATAAGTATACACCAGAAAGAGGAAGCAAAAAGAGCAACCGAGAAAGAGAATGACTCTTCAAGTGAAGAGGTAGACAGCGAGAATCCCGCCAGAATAGCGTATGTGGGTAGAACTAGATTTTCCGACAGACATTCACGCCTAGATTACAAGAAAGTTTTTCCTCCTCCCGTACCAGAACAGTGTTCTCTTGAACAAGTATTCCAGGTCACCGATAAAATTCTGAAACTACGAATAGGTCATAGTGAGCTTAGTACCATGCATGAACAAGAACTAGCCCGATCAGCCGTTCGATGGACTAGTGATTCTACCACGTTTCCAGATGAAATAATGGCCCAAACGTTTCTGAAACTGCCCCCAGCCGAGCAGCGTCTGGTGGGTACGTATATGATCCAGCACCTCATTACATTGTATGAGGATCAGCATTCTGATCCAGGTCCTTTACATGATGTACTAAACGAGTTACTCCTAAACAGATGGAAAGGTCTAGGTACCGATTTAATTAGTGTCATATTAGAACAGCGCCACAAATACAGAACGTTCCTGAATCCACATTTTGTTCCTGTTCCACCCCCAGTAAGAAAATCATTCTACATAGACAGACAGAATCCGTTGCGAGAAGTACATCCAGTTAAGGGAGAGGGGGGTGATCTAGAACGAGTATTTGTTTACACCCCTATCACGAAAATAGAACTTCTAGAAATGAAAAAGTTAATACCCTGTCACGATAAAGATCCAGCAGGGTTCCACCGTGAATTAAAGGACATGCTCCGTATGGGAGAATACACGTATCCTGATATCATTAAAATGTTAAAGGTCCTGTTGCCTGCGGGCATATATGAAAAACTCAAAGAAAAAGAATGGGAGGTGGGAGAGAAAAAGATAGATTGGACCGCATTAGAGACTGGAGATAATACACGAGTTCCAGGTACTGGTCTTGGGGAAAAAGCTAAAGCATTGCCCGAGTTGTTAATACAAGTCTTGCCAAGATTACTAGCCACGAAAAAGGAAGACTGGGATGCCATCTCAGCCTGTAAACAGAAACAAGACGAAGACACTAGTGATTTTTATTCGAGATTTGAGAAATGTTTCATTATAAATAGTGGTCTGAAAACAAGTAGTGAATCGTATCCACATCTTTTGGTTACCAAACTAGTTGAGAATTCTTTACCACAAGTTAAAAATCGAGTACTGAAAGTCGAAAGTACCTGGCAAGCTAATACTCCGTCACAAATGCTCCAGATGCTACAGTATCACCAGAACAGAATCAGGGAGGAGCAGGAACATGAAAGGAGACGTATGAAAGACACGAAAATGAAAGTACTAGTTGCACAATCTGTTCCACAAGACAGTCAGAAGAGGGGTCCGAATCAGACTAGTCATTCTATAGCTCCTGTTAAAGGGACATGCAATTACTGTAAACAGCCAGGTCATTACATAAACGAATGTGCAGTTCTGAAACACAACATAGCTACAGGTAAAACAAAAGAGAGACCACGTGCACCTAGACAAGAACAAGTTCCGCAGAATTCCCAGCCACCGCAGAACGCACAACAGACAGTTACAGTACCGCAGCCTATAGCTGCCACACAACACGTTACACAGCAGATGTACCAGTATGCACAGTCAGAATATCCGGACTATCAGCAGTATTCATGAAACGGCCTAGAGAGGGAGGTTGGCTTGCCTCTCATCGAGATTCCTGTAGATCAAGAGGGTCCCTATGTACGCAGTCAAGTATTAGGGAAAGACAGAAAGTTTCTGATTGATACAGGGGCAAGTAGGACTACCATCAGTCATGACGAGGTTCCAGGGGCTCCACTCTCAGGCTCTAGAAATGTTTCCCTTGGATTTTCAGGAAAGCCTATTGTTAATGAAATATCAAAACCAGTTTCCCTAGAAGTTGGTCCATTGTCCCGAACTACAGACTTGTTACTCACGAAATCATGTCCAGAGAATTTACTAGGTATTAAGACACTGAAAGAATTAGGAGCAGTCATATGCTGCTCCCCAGAAGGAGTGCGATTGTTTTTGTGAGATTTTAAAGGTCATTATGTATTACGTGATTTTGATCCAAGATTATTGAATGTACCTCAGAATTTATGGGCGCAAGGTCCAACTGATGTAGGTTGTATGCACATTACACCCTATCGTGTCACTCTAAAGCAAGGTGTTGTATTACCACGAATCCGACAGTACAAATTGCCACCTGAGGCTGTAGCAGCCTTATCAAAAATTATTGACGAGCTCATTGCTCAAGGAGTAGTTGTAGAAACTGACTCCAATGTATGTAATTCTCCTATCATCCCGATTCTAAAACGTACTGATCCCAATGCACCTCCAGTTTATCGATTAGTGATTGACCTTCGAGAACTTAATAAATGTATCATACCCCAGTACCCAGTGGTTCCAGATATCTCTTCCCTATTGACAGCTATTGATTCCGAAGCAGAGTTCTTTACTGTTATTGATCTCAAGAACGCATTCTTTAGTGTCCCCATTCATCCAGACAGCCAGTTTCTTTTCGGATTCTGTTTAAATGGAAGGAGGTATAAATTCACACGAGCTCCTCAAGGTTTCACAGAAAGTCCTAGCATTTACAGTCAAGCACTTAAAAGACAACTAGACAATATTCATATGCCAACTGACACTGCCCAGCTCCAGTATGTCGATGATCTATTGATCACAGCCCGTTCTGAACGTGACTGCGAACGTGCGTCACTTACAGTTTTGTATTTCCTGGCCGAGATGGGGCACAAGGTGTCCCCTTCGAAACTGCAATTCTGTGTCCAGCAAGTGGTCTACCTTGGACACTTACTGTCCAAGAGGGGTAGGCAGTTGACACCAGACCGTATCCAGTTAATAGCACATCTTCCACAGCCCAAGACACAGAAGGAGGTGCGAGCTTTTATCGGCCTCACTTCTTACTGCAGACAATGGATTCCTCAGTACGCATATCTAGCCAAGCCACTGATACAGTTAACGACACAGGAGGCAGCCACATCGACTGTCCTCCCTTGGACCCAAGAACATACACTTGTTTTCAATGAGTTAAAGAAAGCTTTATGCCAAGCACCTGTTCTAGCAACACCAAACTACAGTAAGCCTTTTACACTTTTTGTCACTGAACGTGATGGTACTGCATTATCTGTTCTCACACAAGATCAAGCAGGACAATACAAGCCCTGTGCTTATTTTTCTAGCACATTAGATCCGGTGGCCCAGGCTCTGCCTGCGTGCCTCAAGTCAGTTGCAGCCACAGCTCTAGCTATCAGACAGAGTGATTCCATAGTGTTAGGACACTCCCTGACAGTACAAGTTCCACACTCCGTGGAAGTTCTTTTAAACCGAACACAGACTCAACACTTGACAATTGCACGTTTAACAGGATATGAACTGACACTGTTTCAGCCACACATAGAAATCAGACGCTGCAACATTTTAAATCCAGCTACACTGTTACCCTCAGTTACTTCAAATCCTGCCATACATGACTGTGTGGAAGTTGTTAACACCATGACAAAGCCAAGACAAGACTTGACAGACATTGCATTACCTGATCCCGACCTGACACTTTATGTGGATGGTTCATGTATGAGGACAAGTACAGGAGAACTAGTAGCCGCGTATGCAGTGACTACTGAAACTGAAGTTATAGAAACACATCGTATTGACACCCTGTCCGCTCAAGCAGCAGAGCTCGTCGCTCTGACCCAAGCCTGCATACGAGCCAAGAACCTGAAAGTAAACATATACACAGATTCACGTTATGCATTCGGAGTCGTACACGACTTTGCAGTACTCTGGCAAGAGAGAGGTTTCATGACTTCTCATGGAACCAAGATTCAGCATGGCCCCCTCATTCAAGCTCTGTTAGATGCAATACATTTACCGACAGCTATCGCTATTATGAAGTGCAAGGCACATACGAAAGTTACTGACATCATTTCCCAGGGTAACGACCTGGCAGATCGAACAGCCAAGCTTACAGCTCAGACTCCAGACATTCCAGTTAACACGACACAGACAGACATTCCAGTTCAGACGACTTGTATGACAGTTAAGGACCCTACACAAGACGTACTAGATATACAGTCACATGCTACCCCAGAGGAAATGAAGAAATGGTCTGAACAAGGAGGGGTCCAGACAGATCAAGGATGGTTGACGAAGGGAAAAGCCACATGGTTTCTCCCCGACTCTATGGTTCAAGTCATTATTAACACCGCACATAGTCCAGCACATTTAGGAGAAAAAGCCATGTTAGACAGTATCCAGAATATTTGGTTTAACAAGCACTTACGAGCAGCAGCCAAGCAGAAGGTGCGTACCTGCATGATCTGTTGTCAGTTCAATCCAGGTAAAGGTGTCCCGGTGGAACAAGGTGGATTCCATCCTCCTGACCACCCTTTTGAAGTCCTCCAGATGGATTATATTCAGATGGATCGATGTCGAGGTTTCAAGTATGTCCTCGTAGTTGTATGCGCTTTGTCCAGATGGACGGAAGCTTATCCAGTCCCAGATTACACTGCCGCGACCACTGCCAGGCAGTTGGTTCGTGAGTATTTCCCCCGCTATGGTTTGCCCAGGGTCGTGTATTCGGATAACGGCCAGCCATTCTCATCCGAACTCATGAAACAAGTATCCCTTCTGTTAGGGTACCAGTGGAAGTTCCATTGTGTACGACATCCTGAAGCAGCTGGTCTCGTAGAGAGACATAATCAGACCCTGAAAATCCGCATTGCAAAGGTATGCGCAGAGAAAGGCGTAGATTGGATGGTAGCACTGCCAGTCGCCCTTTTTTACATGAGAATGGTCGCTCACTCCCGTTCAGGTCTGTCCCCTTTTGAAGTGGTATTCGGTCGTCCCCCGAACATGTGGGGTACACCAATGTCCCGTAAAATTACGGATGTTGACAGTAATATGCTGACAGATTACCTGGCTTCCTTGATGTCTGCACTACTCTCTTGTCGTTCACAGGTCGCCGCTGCTTTTCCAGACAACACCCAAGTGAAACCGCACGAGGTCATACCAGGCGACCTCGTTTTGATTAGGAACTTTGATCGTTCAAGTCCGCTGGAGCCCCGCTGGAAGGAACCAAAGCTCGTTCTGATGACAACAAGGACTGCAATCAAGGTCGAGGGTCGCAAGGGCTGGTTGCATTCCAGTCACGTGAAACGATTTCATGGACTCCGTCCAAAGACTTTTTTCAAAGACTGCCCCGTTCTCAAGGACTGCCCAGATACTGACTCTAAACTTCCTCTGTTAGAGAAAACTCCGCAGCAGGAGTATAAAGAAAAATTAAGGTCTAGTAAGTCAGCCAGTTTAATTGTCTAAGTCCCTCTCGGGTGAAACGGTTAGACAGGTTCCTGACATGTATGAGATAGACCAATATAGTGAGAGAGTTAGTCAAAACTCTAAGAGAATACGTTATCGAAAGAATCTTCGAAGTCGATGCATTGTTACTCTATTAATTTTATTATTTCTGAGTCTTACGATTACAGGCATAAGTTATGTTTTACATATATATTTTCCTCCTACTGTTTCTCATGTACATTTTTCCTCTAATGTTACAGTAGAGCACACATTTAGTGAACTGCCTCCTCACGAGTTATCCTACAGACTTGCCATGCGCAATAATACTTTTATCCGAATGTTACACTATTCACACCAGACTAGCAATGCCACAAATTGTTGGGTGTGTGGTCGACTCCCCCCTTTCCAGACACCGAAGGGAGTTCTGCCACTCTTTCCCTATCCGTTTTCACACAATGGTTCGTGTGGAGCATGGTCCACGTTAACGTCATCCTCAAACGATACGTCCCTTCTGAATAGAACATGTTTCCCAGACAAGGAAGGTCTTGAATTTGAATTTAAAAACATTTATATAGCGCACATTTACCACGCGGTTTCTTGGCGCTTTTAGATTGCGAGAAGGCAGCAGGAGCGAGAAGGTTTTAGAGAACGTGGGCTCGGGAGAAAAGCAGAGTTTTGAGGCCTTTACGGAACTCAGTGTAAAGGGAAGTCATGCGAAGTTCCGCGGGGAGGGAGTTCCAAAAACATAGGGGCAAGGACTGCAAATTTGGTTCCACCCGCCTTTTTCTTCCTAAACCGGTGAGTGGTGAGGAGTGCCTGATGGGTAGAACGGAGCTCTCTGCCCGGTACATAGGGTTTAACAGCGGAGCAGATAAACTCCGGGGCAGTGCCCATTTTAGCCTGAAAGGTAAGACAACCAAGCTTAAATAAGGCTCGCTCTCTCACTGGCAGCCAGTGCAGTGCCTGCAATAAAGGGGTGGAGCGGTGATATTTAGGCAGGCCGTGAATCAGGCGGGCAGCCTGGTTCTGCACTAGCTGCAGCCGGTGGATGGCATAGGCCGGAGCGCCATTATAGATGATATTGCCATAATCAAGGCGCGAGAGCACCATGGCCATCACTATGATCTTTAAGGCGGGTAGGGAGAAAAAGCGAGAGATCTTCCTGATAGTTCTAAGAGAAAAAAAGCAAGAAGAAACAACCGAATTCACCTGTGAGTGAACAGAAAGTGAGGAATTAAGAAAGATACCAAGGGTTTTGACCTTAGGAACAGGAAGCGGGGGAACACCGAGTGAAGATGGCCAGTGGGAAGGGGACCAGGGACTGCAACCACCTCCGGTCAAGACTAACTCCGTCTTGTCCGGATTGAGTTTGAGGTGGTTGCAGTTCATCCAATCTTGTATGTACAACATAACAGACTGGACATTCTGGGAGGATGAAGGGGAGTGAGAAAGGTTGAAGATTAGCTGGAGGTCATCGGCGTAGTTAAACACCGTGACCTCGAGCTGCTGTAACATAAAAATGAGGGGGTAGATGTATAAATTGAACAAAAGAGGGGAAAGTGAAGAACCTTGGGGGACCCCACAAGCAACCTTACGAGGGGGGGCCCTGAAACCAGCTAGGTGGACCGCCTGAGCCCTGTCACTCAGGAAGGACTCAATCCAGGCGAGGGCAAGGCCCTCTATGCCCGCCGCCCTGACACGGGTAAGAAGAGTGGAGTGGTCCACCGTGTCAAAAGCGGCGGACAGATCTAAAAGAATGAGGGCCTTTGGTAAGTTGGTGTCAATGCCCTCGCGTAGGTAGTCCATCACTGAGATCACCACCTTCTCCGTTGAATGGAGGGGGCGAAAGCCCGCCTGCCGAGGGGAGAGGCAGTGGTTGTTTTCCACATAGGCGCTCAGGGTGCAGGTTACATGGGTTTCCAGGACCTTGCCCAGGTAAGGCAAGAGAGAAATGGGGCGGTAGTTGGAAGGGGATGAGGGGTCGGCACCAGCTTTTTTTAGGATAGGAATGATAGCCGCAGATTTGTGGGCAGCGGGAACCACTCCATTCCTGAGTGAATCATTCAGAAGGGTAAGGGGGGGAATTGGACAGGCTAGGAAGATATCTCTCAAAATATAAGCAGGGGCAAAGTCCAGAGGGGAACCTGATTTCACCTTTTGGAGCAGAGGAGGGAGCGTGACTTTTGTCAGAAGGGGAATGGAAGTGAGTTTAGAGGTAGCAGTAGGAGGGGAAGGATTGATGAATGTGGGGGATGGAGGGGGGATGTTGGCCTTAATCTTTGCGACTTTATCAACGAAAAAATCGTTGCGCGAATCGCAGAGCGGTTGTGAGGGGGGGATCGAGGCCGTGACTCTGTTGGATGAGGCAAGCTCGTGTACCGTGGCGAAGATTTCTTTAGATTGTGACTCCGCAGACAGAATCCTGTTAGAATAAAACAGGGTCTTAGCATCTAAGATGCCTTGCTTGTAGACCTTAAGTACGGAAAGGTAGGCCTTTTTTTGGGCAGGGCAGTATGTTTTCTCCATGCGCGCTCTGCTCTGCGCGCGGCCAACTTTTTCGCCTTAAGATCAGGAGTGAACCAACGGTTAGCAGCATGATTCCGCTTAACCGTGATCCATCTTAATGGAGCAAAGTCATCGCCTGCGTGGGTAAGCCAGTTGTTAATGGTGTCCAGTTGGACCGGGGCGGCAAGGCCGATAAGATTTTTCCAATAGAACAGGGTTAGATCTAGAAAATGAAGTATATGATCTAGGTAATTATTCCTCGAATTTCATGGTTTTGAATGTTCAGTCCGAGACTACTCCAGATTTGCCTGCTATTACAGTTCTACCAGTAAAAGGTGAATTATGTGTCAGAAAGAATGGTTCAGTACATCTAGGACACAGTGATTGTACTACTGTGGTCGAGTATAGTGACAGTGGGAAATCTAATTTCAAAGCCTCACGTCATTCTTATTTTGTGTGTGGTCAGACCGCATATGTTCGTCTGCCCCTCGATTGGGATGGAACATGTTACATTGCCTTCCTACTGCCACCAGTTTTTCTAGCCCCATCCGATTATCACAGGAATACACATCTAGTACACGTCAGACATAGAAGGGAGATCGAGTCCCCAATTGTCGATCAGACTGAAACTGCCTTAGAACAGTATCAAGACTTCAATAAAGGTTTCTTTTTCTTCATAGGTCCTGTCCAGAATAGTAAGCTAATACGTAGGCTAACCAGAACCCTTGAAGCAGTAGTGAATGAGACTACTTCCGCTCTAGGTAACTTAACTGAAGAACAATCTGCTATGAGATTTGTCGTGCTCCAAAATCGTCTCGTCCTTGACGTCATACTGGCCGATAGGGGCGGAGCTTGTAGAGTCATCGGATCTAGTTGCTGCATTTTCATTCCTAATAACGCACCGTCTGTTTATTCAGCTATAACCAGACTTCATAAAATAGCCCATCAGTTACACCAGAATCCAGGCACCTGGACATGGTCCGGTTGGCTCTGGAGTATAATATCTGCCTGGGGATGGAAAGTATTGTCATTCCTGGGTATAGCAGTAATGATCATATTCAGTTGCTGTCTCTGTTTACAATTTGGCGCTGCGATTTGCGGCTTGTGTGCTACCTCTTGTATTCCTAGTCCTAAGTCCCGTTCCAAGACAATTCGAGACGAGCAAATGATGCTCTATGAACAGATAGATGGTATCATGAATATTGATGTTTCCTGATGGAAACGTAGGGCACAAGGAGGGAATGAGGAAAATTGAATTTTGCCTTGTCAAATGTGCCTACGTGTTCCCCATCCTATGTTATATGTGCATGATTAATATGCATATATCCCCCTATGACCGATTAAAGACGCAATTATAGTTGTGTCCAACGTTAGTATGCCAGTTTCCAGTCCCTGTGAAAGCAACGAGTAATAGGCCTATGTTGCCAACGTTTTACATTATGCACGTTAATTCATTGAATTGTCCCCATTTCTAGGCCTCAAAAGGGCCTGAACACCAGATTCAAGCTCCAGTCTCCTGAAACCACTCCGAGGAGCGATGCAGCCCCCACCCGCATCCCTGACCCTTCGCTTACTTCCTGCCGCGCAGCGCGGTGCCCGGCCTGGCTCTGTCTGCCTGTCTGCCAAGAATATGTTATGCCTCTAGTTATCAGTTCAGCTCTCCGTCTTCACATTCCTAAGCTAACGAACCGCATAAACATCTCCAGTTATAGTCTAGTCTTTCTGTCTCCATGCAAGTGAATTACTGTATTAATATTCATGGAAGATTCATAGCACACGCAATACATGAAGAATATATGCATGCACCAGTCTTAGTGTCCAGTAGCCTTTGCTCTGATAACTTTTAGATTCTATCATCATGTACTCCTAACACCAGATACCAGATATGCTATAGGTACATGTCGTCCTGACATCGCAGACTTTAGTCTCCTCTTCTAGCACAGAAGTCAGAGCCCCCCAGCTCTCCCCAGTTACACGTCATGGCCCGTTTGCGCGCACCACTAGGTTAAAGGTTCCAGCTGCCCAGGTAGCCCCCTCCATGTATCCACCCATTTATGACACTTCTGTGACGTTTTCATCACATGTCTTCGTGCACGCCCTGTGCACGCCTTCTTTTTACGCCCATGAGTTCTTATCTTACGTTTGTCACTTGTCACGCCTACTGTATTCAATGCAATTGTAATGTTTCCCTATATATACTATGTACTGTTAATGAAACATTGCAGCTGCCATTCCATGCCATTCTATTTCAGGCTGTTCCGATCCTGTCCCTTCCCTTGTGCCTGATTAAAGCCTGTTCAACTCAGATACCCCGGATCCTGCCTCTTATTTATTGAGCTATCTGTTTATTGAATGCATAGAAAAATAGTACCGGTAATTAATTATTTATTTACCACAATGGGCGCACACGGGCCCGCTCTTGGTCCGCGCGCGTCCTGCGATGCAGGAGCCCCCAGCCGCTTAAGAGTGGTAGCTGCCGCACAAGGGATGTGCTGGCGCCTCCAGGCGCAAGGGCTGCTGGAGATTGTAGTCTGTCTTCCCTCGCGGCCGCAAAGAGCTTTGTGCTATGTCAGGTAAGGACCCCTGTTAGGCTCCTCCACCTGCTTAATAAAAGTGCAATGTGCAAACAACTTGAATGAGGCTCCCGCCCTGCCGGAGGCCCCGGCTGCTTAAGAGCGGTAGCTGGCGCACAAGAGACGTGCTGGCGTCTCCAGGCGCAAGGGTTGCTGGGGATTGTAGTCTGTCCCCCCTTGCGGCCGCAAAGTGCTTTGTGCAATGCGGGATAAGGAACTCTGTAAGGCTCCTCCACCTGCCCTAAATGTGTAATGTAAAAACAACTTGAATGAGGCTATCTATCCTACTGAAAATAAATAAAAATCATTAGAGTAGCTAGATTGTATATGCAGACTTTTTGGTTGAAACCACACCACACAGGATTGTGATTACATTTAACCACTTGTATGTCACTTGAGAGAGCTCTCTAGTAACTACTTTCAGAACTGCATCTCCCCTTGTGAAGTGTTGTATTAACATTGTCAGTATTCAGAAATACTTCTCTCAAATCAAAGCTGACACCCAGCAAAGCATAAACAGTCGATTTAAGCTATCTAATTGTACTTGTACTTACCAGCGAATAAAAGTTCTTAGAAAAAGTAAGGTGTGATCACAAATGTAAACAAAACCAAGAAATGTATTGAAATCAGAAATTGTAAATTAATATTATGAACCAGCTTTGGCAAACATTTCTTCCTATGGAAAACAAGCACAAATGATTAGAATAGAAAAAGTGTGTATTCAAATACAATTCAAAGGGGATTCTGCACATGATTTCTTCCTTCAGATAGATAGGCTAGGTGGGACTAGAGGACAATGGTCCCACCCTTGTCCTCTGGCTTGATCACTGCCCTTTGTTGTTCCTTCAATGCAGTTATGGCTTTCCTATGTTCTTGCGTGATGTTTCTTGTCACATGAATTGGCTTCTTTTCCAACCCATCTAGTAGGGACAGCACAGCATGTTCAAAAGCGATGATATTCATAAGTGTGCTGTATGTTGGTGGGCAAAACGTGGATTTATTTCGTAACCCAGAGGCCTCTACAGATGTCTAGAGGCCTCTGGGTTAAATCCACATTTTGGGTTGGAAAAGAAGCACATTCATGTGACAAGAAACACGTGCAGAATCCCCTTTGGTACCGGCGTATTCCACGGGATCCGACATTGGAAATTTCACAAGAAATCACAAATGTGGTGACTGAAGGTGTTGAGCTGGGCATATAAGGACCAAAAGAATCTGAATACTTAATTAAAAACATCCCAGGGTGCCCCTACTTTACTTCCTCCCAAAGTTTCACAAGGGCGCAAGCAATCCACCGGGTCGCCCAATTGTTTCTGGGTGCGATTCCATCCTGGAACCACTGTCCAAGTACGTGGATATCTTTCTCAAACCATTCCTGCAAGAAATTCCATTGTACATACGGGACACCATGGACTTCATTAATAAAATAGAGGGTGTCCCCTTTGATCCAGAAACCAATCTACTAGTCAGAATGGATGTGTCATCACTATACACTCAGATTCCCCAACAAGATGGCCTTGATGCCATGGAAGTATTTTTGGAATCTAGACCTAGACCTCATCGGGTTCCGATGGAATTCATTCTGAAATTTGCATCAATCTCACTGAAGAATTTCTTCAAATTTGACAATTAATTTTTTATCCAAGTCAAATGCGTAGCCATGGGCTGTTCATTTGCACCTGAGATGGCAGTCCTATACATGGCTAAGTATGAGGATCAATTCCTGTATCAGAACAATCCATACAGTCCACACTTGAAACAGTGGTACAGGTATATCGATCACTTTTGGTGCCTGTGGGAGGGGCCCGCCAACATCCTACAAGAATTTCACACATGGTTGAATGATGGCAACCCAGACATCAAATTTAGCCTTGAATACAGCAATCAGAGCCTTGCATTCCTGGACATGAGTGTGAAAATGTCACCCAGTGGGTTAATTACCACACTGCAAACAAAGCCCACGGACACAAATAATGCCCTCCACTACAGAAGTTACCAACCCTGAAACATCAAAGACAATTTGAAGTTTGGCCAATTTTTGCGCATACGGCGTAATTGCTCAAGAAGGGACGACTACGAGTTCCATGCAGAAGCACTTGTTAACAAACTTCGGGAAACTACCTAACTACTAACTAACTCCAACAGGGCAACTAGTACAATCCCATCACTCCCTCTGACTAATGATGAACCAAATCAGATTACACATACCCTAGACTCTTTCCCCCTCATCACTGCAGAGGAGGTATCATCACTATCCACACAGATTAAGGGGCCGATTACGATTGCGGATTTCCCGCATCCACCGGGCTGGCGGAAGCCACCGCCGGCCCCGGAGGATGCGGGATATCCGCCGGGGAGCCTTGCAAGACCCACCGCCATATTAGGATGGCTGGTGGGTCTTACTATCTGTCCACCGCAATTCCGCCGCAGGCGGATTCCGCCCGCGGCGGAAAAGCATTAACATGGCTGGCGGTGTCTATCAGACACCGCCAGCCATATTAGGATGACTGCGGAAAGATGCCTTTAAACGGCGGTATTTCCGCCATGTAAAGGCATACAGATTTGTGTTTGGGGGCCCGTTGTGGGCCCCCAGGGGTGAAGGGGGGTGTGGGGGGTGCACATGGGGGGTACCTATGGTACCCCCCTGCATTTGCCTGCACAAAGCGGCAGGCACCGCGAGGTGCCTGCCGCTTTGTGCATGAAAATGCACAACTTACTTTTTTATCATTGCGGCGGGTGCTGCTTCAAGCAGCACCCGCCGCAATGATAAAAATACAGGATGTGACCGCCAGGGTGGCGGTCACATCCTAATTTGCACGGAGGGACCGCCGCTGCCCCTACGGACGGTCCCTCCTTCTCCATGGTGGCGGACGGACTCAGGTCCGTCCGCCATCATAATCGGCCCCTTAGAGTGGAAGCCCGGACGACACAATCCCAGCCAGAATAATGCCCATTCTTACTGAAGAATTATGCCCTGTGATTAAGAGGCTCGTGAATCTTTCACTAACTTCAGGTGAGTGCCCCAGGGAATGTAAACGGGCTCTGGTAAGACCAATCAGGAAAAACACTGCCATACCTTGAACCGAACTAACCAATCTTAGGCCCATTTCCCTACTACCATTCTTCGGGAAACTGACCGAAAAACATGTTAACCATCATCTGTCTAACTACACTGAACTTTCTGGTGGCCAGGACTATTCACAATCAGGGTTCAGGTCAAAGCACAGCACTGAGTCCACCCTTCTATCAGTCACGGACGACCTGCATATGTATCAGGACAAAGGCTACGCCGTAATCCTGGTACTATTAGATCTGTCGGCGGCGTTCGACACTGTGTCACACACCATCTTAATTGACTGGTTGGCTAACATTGGATTAAAGAACAAAGCCCTCGCCTGGCTAAGGAGCTTCCTATCTAATCGCACCCAGAGCGTCATCATGGGTGCTTACCGCTCAGAGGAGGTGGAGATTTCGAAAGGGGTGCCACAGGGCTCCTGTTTAAGCCCAACCCTTTTTAACATCTACGTGGCACCCCTGGCAAGAGTGATGCGCACGTATGGCTTCATCCCGGTGTCATACGCGGATGACACACAGCTCCTCTTCCCTTTCAAAACTCTCTCCTCTGAAGTAATAAGCTCCTTCTCATCAGGCATGAAGGCTGTAGCACAATGGATGTCCTCCAACTGCCTCCAGTGCAATGTTAACAAAACAGAAGTCATGTTGCTCGGGGAGGCCATAATGCTGTGGGCTCCTGACTGGTGGCCACAAGACCTGGGAGCAGTTCCAGAACCAAAACAGGTCGTTAAAAATCTAGGGATACGTCTAGATCAAGAACTATCGCTGAAACAACACAGCAACTTTGTCATAGGCTCTTGCTTCCACACTATAAGCCTGTTGCGCAAAGTTTTCCCCCTGCTCCCAGATTCTTTCAGGAGAACTCTGGTACAGGCTCTTGTGTTAAGTCGGATCGACTATTGCAATGGCCTACTACTTTCTGCAAATAAGGGTGTGCTGGCTAAGCTCTAAGTAATCCAGAACACGGCGGCCCGTTTAGTCCTGAATGTCCCCCCAAGAACGGCATCTCAACCTCTTCTGGAACAACTGCATTGGCTCTCAATCCGGCAGAGAACAAAGTTTAAAGTATGCTGTTTTATACATAAAAGTCTTAACGGACAAGGGCCTACCTACCTGGAAAAGAAATGTACCCCATATATTCCGACCCGTTCTCTCAGATCCAACGACCACCTTCTTTTGGTGGTACCCCGTGCTAGAAAGGCCAGGCATGGCGGTAAAGCTTTATCTATAACGGGACCCTCACTGTGGAACAAACTCCCTTTGTCCCTCAGACAGTGCTCAGAGCATCTAAAATTTAGAAAGCAGCTCAAAACCATGCTGTTCAGTAATCAGATCTAGATTCTGCGGTTGTCATTCTGTTCTCTTTGTCCTTGGCTCCTAAGCGCAGAGATACTCCTCTGGGAGTCGATTCAAGCGCTCTATAAACCCGCAAATAAATAAAATAAATAAATAAAGGGAGTATCCTAAGAAATTGTTAAAACACTCTCTCAAAAGGGCATGGTTCATACCTAGGGAACATTTGTTAACCAAAAAAATACCGTCACCACTGATTGCATTTGGTGTGCTTCCACCTTCGGGCCCTACACACAACCCATGAAGAAAATCATACGCAACAACTGGCACTTGATTGAAGGTATAATTCCTAACTTCGGACCACCCCTCTTCGCTCTGAAAATAACTGAAGTATTGGGCAACAAATTGCAAACACAGCAGGCCAAAGTAAAAAACCATCTACACTTTGCACCATGCTAAATCTTCCACCGGTGAAAGGGCATCACAAATGTGGAACATGTTCGGTATGCAGTTTCACCACTAAAGGCTGCACTTTCACTGACGGACAGAGACTTGGGCATCACAATCAATTTACTAATTACAAATCCAACAACGTGGTTTACGCAGTTACCTGCCCATGGAAAAAGAGTTATATTGGAAAAACTTGCAAGAAGTACGGAATTGGATTGTGCAACACCGCTCACGTTTGAAGAATAAAATTCTTACTGCCCCCATAGTTGAACATTTTATAACTTTGAACCACAGATTTGATGACTTTACATGGACTGTATTGTCTCTGATAACAAAGAACAACCTGAGAGGTGGTGACCCTGAGACAGTATTGGCACGAAGAGAGGCATTTCTCATTATGAAATTTAACACAGCCTTGCACGGCCTGAATGAGTTATCTGAAATTACTAAACTCTGAAATGTCACATGTTTTGAATATGGACGACATGGCCAACAATGCCCGGGGCCTTTGACATCTCAGTTCAGCTTCCAGGTTGTTTAAGGAAGCATCAGTGGCAGTTACCAAGTGCCACCCGTTTGAAGGAGAGGAGCAAGAAATGAAAGGCTAGTCACAATCTGCTGCTGGAATAGTTGGTGTTTCACATAATCAAGGAGCCTCCTTTCATGTAGTTTTCCATTCACACAGGAAACAGTCTGGATTATTGCAGAAGAAATTCACAACGACGGGCCCTCAAGCTCTAACTACATTTCACGAGTCTCAAGGTAACATTGTAGCGCAAGCCAGCTTTTCACTGATTTACTCTAAGCGCGCACAGAATGCAGGCAGAGTCAGTGGTGATAATAATTTCACTTACCATTCCTAGATCCTGGACCATTTTTAAATCATTATCAAAAGCTTCCACACACCCATAAAATTTAAGGTAGGAACTCTGTTCCATGATCCTTTTAAATACGATGTGTTTCTCATGTAGTACATCGTACATTTAATGCCTTGATGTCTATCTTTTTGTAGCCTCGATTAATACTATGAATTGAAGAACAGATAATGGACATCTGTCTGTAGCACAATTGAGGTACCTATCATACAATACAAAACTAGTAGTGGCTGGGTAAGTCTTGCGCAACAACAACTGCTGTAATACTCTCAAAATAAAGCGGCTCAAGGGAACAGGGAGAAGCGGCCACCAACGCCCCCAAAAAAAGGAGAACTCCTCTGAGACCAGGGAGTTCAAATGACAAAGATAAATTGTCCCCGAGCACATAGACACAGATTCTTAGATTGTCCCAAGAGAAAAGATAACCACAATCAAACTTGTTCTTTCAAAGTTCATCAAATCAAGTTCCTTTAATTTTCATTTCTTTTCTCTTCATATATCAACAAAAACTCTTCATAATCTCCTTCAAATTGACATAGAAATGTAGCCAATGCATCAAGGACCAATGCCAACACGTGTTTCGTCAGAGGGTGCAATTACCCAAATGACTTCTTCAGGGCAAAAGATACAGTCCAAATATGAGGTCAGGTAAACAAATTCCAGAAGATATTAGTTCCTCAAATATTACTGAGAACTCAATCCATTTTCTATCCCAGAGTTCTTCTTGTAGAGTAAAATATAATTAAGATCAAGGAGAGTGCTCCTCACGCCGTAAAGAGGGGTTCGTTTTCTATGAGGCATAGAAAAGTCATTTGGGTAATTGCACCCTCTGACGAAACACGTGTTGGCATTGGTCCTTGATGCATTGGCTACATTTCTATGTCAATTTGAAGGAGATTATGAAGAGTTTTTGTTGATATATGAAGAGAAAAGAAATGAAAATTAAAGGAACTTGATTTGATGAACTTTGAAAGAACAAGTTTGATTGTGGTTATCTTTTCTCTTGGGACAATCTAAGAATCTGTGTCTATGTGCTCGGGGACAATTTATCTTTACCTATCATACATGTGCCTCCCATTAAGTTCTGGTCATACAAGGGGTCGTCAGATTTATAGCAACATATTTTATTTCTTTATTTTTTTAGAGCCCAAAACAAAACCAAGTCCGATTCCTGAAGAGAATCCCAGAATTGTTGGGGATTTGAAACTCGTTGGCTGTTGAGTGTGGAGGAAGGTAGAACAGGGTGTGCCACGAGGGGACTGAATAGAAATTATTTCCCTCCTTTTTCTAGGTTGTCAACACCCTTAAGTAGGATATGCATCCCCACCCTCCCACAGGCAGGACAGTAGCTTTGAATGGCTTTGAATGATAAATTGCACACCTTGTGTTTTCAGTGCAAATGCAGGACTGGTTTAATTTCAGGCTGGCACACATAATTTATCGATGTTTGTCTTGTGATCATTAGTTTGCTGTATAAATTTTTGTCACGAATAATGTTTTCGTATTATGTATGTGTTGTATATATTGCCTCACAAAAGAAATGGTTATAAATCATGCATATAAATGTGTTGCAATTGTGTGATTTACTAATGTGGTGTTTCCTTTCAAAAGACATGTTCAATTGATTTATGAATGTCTTTTTGAAGTATCAAAACTAAGCAGAATACATGCTCAAAAACCTCAGAATTAGTGGTGTCAAGTTTATCGCGAATATTTAAAATAAACCTCCCTTGACACCTTTCTGTGATTTCAATATTTGGGTGGTCCAGTCTGGGGAGTACAGGATCCAAGCCTTCCCTGTTTTCACTGTTTTTAGATCTGAGGCATCAAGGAAAGGTTTTAGTTTCCGCAGGTAGCTCAGGTGAAACCTGGCAGTTTTAGCCATCAAGTTGATGTGGTCTCGCATATTCAGGTTGCTGTCTAGGATTATTCCTCGAGATTTGGTAGATTCCACTATGGTCGGTGTGCAGTTTAGTGCTGTGAGCGACTTAGTCCATTCCCGGATGTCAGTGTTACTTTTCGATGGGAAGTTAGAAGGAACTCCAATTTTTGTGCATTTAGTTTGAGCTGCTTGCAGGCGAGCCATTGAACAGTCATCTTTAGGGCCACATTCAAAAAGTAGATCTCCTCTAAAGATGAGATTTTGATGTAGATCGGGTATCATCGGCATTAAATGTGGTAGGAGATGTTGGCAGTATGTAGTAATTCAGCTAACAGTTTAAGGTAGAGATTGAAGAGGGTTGGGGAAAGAGTTGATCCTTGTGGAACTCCAATCGTTATCGGGGAAGGAACAGATAGATTACTGTTGACTAAGAATCTTTGGGTGCGGTTCAGGAGAAAGGATCTAAACCATTCGAGAACGGTTCCCCTTATCCCAGCCTGAATTTGAGGTGTTCAAGTAGTTTCCTCTGGTTGACTGTGTTGGATGCCGAGGATAAATCCAGTAGTATTAGAAGACATGTTTTGCCTTGGTTAAGGGCTTGGAGAGCATCAGCCACAATATGGAGAATAGTAGTTTCCGTGCTGTGCCCAGGCCTAAATCTAGATTGGAATTCATCTAGCAGATTAAAGTTGGTGATATGTTGGCTCAGTTGAAGTTGCACACATTTCTCCAAAGATTTGGCTAGAAGTGGGATATTTTATATTGGACTGACATTGTCTGGTCGTTTCCACCACAGTGCACAGTCAGGATGTCAGGGTGTTGGAGATGCAAACAGGTTTTAACCAAAGGCAACAATTGGTGCCACTTCAATCCTCTCTGTGGAAACCATTTAATGTTCACATTTTGTAAACTTAGGTCTAAGTCAATACCTCTCCGTTCTGCATACCTCTTGCACCATAAAACAAAGCTATGTCCTATGATCCACACTAGCATTTTGAAGGTATGGCTGGAAGGTATGGAAAGATGTCTGTAGCTAATGCAGTTCCTTCGTAGAATAAAAGATATGTTTCAAGATGGGGAAGTAGTTTTTTTTTTCAGATACAAAACGATACCTTATTGGGAGATGAAAGGCATTGTTTGTTAAAAGTAAGGTGCATATTCGTTTGGTGGAAAAGCATCTTTGTGATTGGTTAAGAAAAAGAAGTTTGAATGTGGAGTACATATTATAGGATAAAATTTGCTCAACTCAACCACACCTGCTACTTGCATTTGGAAGGCACTGTTCATATTTAAAACAATTGTGAACTTTTAACCTGCACGTGCCGTTAAATGTTTGAGAAAATGTTGCCAAAAAATATTGTTAGGTTTAAAAACATTGATGAACGTTTAACCTGCACCTGTTGTAGAATGTTCTAGAAAGTGTGTTGATAGAATACGTTGCACTGCTGACTTTGATGTGTCGTTGAAAATGAAAAAAACTGTTTAGATGGAAAATTAAAAAGAAACTAATAGAGATAAGTTTTGAAACGTAAAAGACTCAAGGAAGTATTCTAATTTGTTCATTACATGTATTTATGTGAGGAGGAGCAAAAGTATAGAAACAAAAGCAGCACGAAGAGAAAAAGCAGGGAGTGGGGGGTCGGGTAGAGATGGGCACAATGTCACACATGTACAAACAAGTATAGCACAAGTATAGAGAAACAATGGCCAAAATGAAACACACGAACAAGGCGCATAAGTCACACAATCCGGTAATATCACATCACTGAACGAACATAGAAGTGAAAAACACGCTGCATTCATACAGGATGTGTACAAAGGCCGGTCATGGGTGTTGTGGGATGTGTGCGACCGTAGTCATCATGGATGAGATGCCGAGCAAGTGGCACATGGGCGGGTTCCCTGTGTGTTACGTTGCCAAACAGCAGCTCTTCTCTCCCACAAGCCCCCATACTTTTGTACGGTGCTCTGTTATATCCAGTGCACTCAAACGGCACACCATTGTAATGCCTATTTGCTCATGTCCTGCTGCTTTCCGACTTTACCATGACAGTGCCGTTTGGCAGGTGGTGCATGCCCCTTCACAACATCTACTGCTGCGGCCCTTGTGGCAGGCCACACCATAACACAGAGACACACTTACCGTACTTCCTGCACACGGACATGTACGATACAGCCCGTTGGGAAACGGGCTGACCTGAAATTGAATGCGCTGACCTGTGAACGCTGGACCAGCACACGTGTGTTGTGCTTGCAGGAGGATGCATACGTAGTTACATGTCCAGGGTCACTGCAAACGCTGAGGTGACATGGTAACGTCTGCTGAAGACAGCACACTGTGATGTTGCAGTGCCCATGCCTATCATGCTAACACAATGACCACACGGACACACTTGCTCAGATGTGGGTTTGGGGGGCATTGGTGGTCCTGGGGTTGTTTGATGAGTCCTGTGGCCCTCATGGCTATCCCTGTATCATGCTCAGTGACTCTATGGCACCTGTGGGTGTTCTGGTGTGGCTTTTGGCTGTGTTTCCTTTCATGCTGCCGGTAGTCGTCCTGCTTAACACCAGCAGAAAGCAGGTGTAAAATTTCTGGTGGTAAAATGGGTTATCGCCTGAATTTGCTTTGCAGTTGTGAAAGTTTTCATTTTTTCATGTGCAGAACAATATACAAACTGGGCAGTGTATCCCGTTAAGATCCAGCACCTGACAAACTATTCCTAATCAATATAAATACAATGAGATGTCTTCATTTAATTTGTGTGTACACTGTATGTGCAGGCACTCCCTCAGTGCAATTCAATACAGGATTTTAGTATTTAGAATAAATCGCAAAGGTGCACCTCGTGTCTTTTTGCACGGGCACAGCTACTCTGCATTTCATTATCAGCACTTTAATGCAACTAAAGGTGAGATAAATCTAACACAGTATTCGACGACAGAGCCTGAAAAATAAAGCACAAAATAAGGCAGTGTGTAATGCGCATATCAAAGGACTGAGAGAGAGAAACAGAGAAGGAAAAACAAACCAGAGAGAAAAAGAGAGGGAAGGAAAGAAAGGGAGTAAGAAAGGGAGAAAGGAGAGAGAGATAGAAGGAAAGGAATGAAGAGAGTGAGAGAGAGTGAGAGAGAAGAAAGGGAAGAGAGAGAGAGAGAGAGAGAGAGACTGTCGCATCTGCACATCCATGAGCAAGTAATTACCTGGTGCCGGCAGAGTGTGCAGCAGTGGGCGGACTCCTCGTGCCCGTCAAAACCCCGCCAATCTCAGATGTGTTGCTGAGTCCTGAGTCATAAATGGTGGAGACCACATCAGATACTCGCTGATCTCAGATGTGTTGCTGAGTCCTGAGTTCTGAATGGCGGAGACCATATGTGATTCTGTTCGGGTCTTATAGATGTCGCTGAGTCCTAAATGGCGGAGACCACATTAGCTGTTCCACAGATGTGACAGATGTCGCTGAGTCCTGAATGTTGGAGACCACTTCAGCTTCTCCATGGCCTGGCAGATGTGAGACACGTCGCTGAGTCCTGAGTCATCAATGGCTGAGACCACTTCAGGGTTTGGTACAGCTAAGCCTGTGAAACTCAAGTTCGTGCCACGTGGTGGAAGGCTCCTGATGGCTACATGAGTTTGGGGTGGCACTAACCCTATGCATATGAAGTCCGCGCCAAGGGGATGGTAGGCCGCTGATGGCCATACAGCTGAGGGTGTGACTAACCTTCTGCGCAGCTTTTCAGGGTCTCTTCATGGTTGAGATCCGTGGAGCATTCGCCATCTAGTGCACCGGCAAGAAAGGATGTGACATTGTCGATCTATTATATGCGCGTGGTCACATGACCTGTGACGCATGTGCCCGATGGGCGTGGTGGGTGTGGTGGGTGTGGTGTGTGTGGGAACCTGCCCTCGGGGAGTGGTCGTGAGATGTTGAGAACTAGACCACTGACCTGCACACCAACAGCGAGTTCGCCTGCGACAGGTAGCTATGTGGGGCCAATGTCGGAACGAAATCAGAGTGGCGTGGCGTGGCGTGGCGTACGACCGATCAGGGCAGGGATAGATACAATGACGCAGAAGGCTCGTAGTACTGCATCTGGGAATCAAGCAGATGGGCCGCAGCTGTCCCTCTGCAAGCTTGGGTCTGAACTGTTGATAACGCACACTATATAAGTATTGAAAAACCATTTTGTGATTCAATCCGTCAGCTGGCATCTGTCCGAGGCATTTGTGAAAAGACATCGGAGTTATTTCTGTGAGGGATACCCCTTTGATGCTCCCTCTCCCCATATTACCAACATACCCCCGCCAACATTCTTGGGCCCGGAAGTGTCCTTGTGCGGTTGGAGAAAGAAGAATCTTAGTCATGTATAGATTTACATTTAAAAAAATATATTTAAAGAAAAGAACAACAAATAAGATTAAAGGAAGTCTGGTGCTGTGGTCACTGGTACGAAGTTGGGGTCACTGCAGTTCAGTACTCAGGACACAGTTACACATGTGGGATTGCTTTGTGTTAAATAGGGTTAGTGACACCAGAAGCATTGAGACTGTATGAGCCTGTGATGGTGCTTGGTGTGGACGGCCTCACCGGGAGTAATGTGTGTTGCCTACTGGACTGCCTCATGTGGAATTAGGACTCTATCTGAATTGTAAGCTCTGCTGATCATACTGTAGGCCAGAGGTAGCAATGAGGAAGGGCACACAGCCATGTGCATACGTTGGTGGCTCGACCAGCCTGTGTAGTGCAGGTTCAGTGACACCGCTTGTCGGCAGACTTCAATCTGTAAATACTCCTCACTAATCGAAGGGAGTGAGGTGCTGTGGTCGCTGCCACGAAGTTGGGTTCGCTGCAATTCAGGACTCAGGACAAAGTTATACATGTGGGATCGGCTTGTGTTAAAGAGAGTTAGTGGGACTATGTGTCGCCGGCATTGTATATTGAAATATGCCTCACTGATCGAGGGAGTGAGGTGCTGTGGTCACTGACACGAAGTTGAGGTCGCTGCAATTCAGGACTCAGGACACAGTTACACATGTGGGATCAGCTTTTGTTAAAGAGGGTTAGTGGGACTACGTGTCGCCCACCTTGTATATCAAAATATACCTCCGTGATCGAAGGGAGTGAGGTGCTGTGGTCGCTGCCACAAAGTTGTGGTCGCTACAATTGAGTACTCAGGACACAGTTACACATGTGGGATCGACTTGTGTTAAAGAGGGTTAGTGGGACTACGTGTCGCCGGCCTTGCAGATTGAAATATGCCTCACTGATTGAAGGGAGTGTGTTGCTGTGGTCGCTGCCACGGTTTTGGGGTCAGTGCGATTCAGGAATCAGGATACGGTTACACATGTGGGATCGGCTTGTGTTGAACAAAGTTAGTGGCACCACGTGTCGCCACCGTTGCATATGGAAATATGCTTCACTGATCAGAGGGAGTTTGGTGCTGCAGTTGTCTCATGTAGTTGGGAGTCACTGCTATTCAGGACTCAGGACACAGTTACACATGTGGGATCGGCTTGTGTTGAAGACAGTTAGTGCACCATGTGTCGCCAGTGTTCTACAGTGTACGCCAGAGATAGCGGTGAGCAAGGGCCCACAGTCACGTGCATATGTTGGTGGCCCCACCGGCCTGCGTAGTGCCAGTTCAGTGTCGCTGGCCTTCCATATGCAAATATCCCTCACTGATTGAAGGGAGTCTGGTGCTATGGTTGCTGCAAAGAAGTTGGGGTCACTGCAATTGAGGACTCAGGACACAGTTACACATGTGGGATCGGCTTGTGTTAAATAGAGTCAGTGGCAGCACGTGTCGCCAGCCTTCCATATGGAAATATGCCTCACTGATTGAAGGGTGTCTGCTGCTGTAGTTGTCTCATGTAGTTGGGGGTCACTGCTATTCAGGATTCAGGACACAGTTACACATGTGGGATCGGTTTGTGTTGAAGACAGTTAGTGGCACCATGTGTCGGCGCTGTTCCACAGTGTGCACCAGAGGTAGCGGTGAGCAAGGGCCCACAGTCACGTGCATAATTTGGAGGCCCCACCGGCGTGCATAGTGCAGGTTCACTGGCACCACGTGTCACTGGCCTTCCATATGCAAATATCCCACACTGATTGAAGGGAGTCTGGTTCTATGGTTGCTGCAAAGAGGTTGGGGTCGCAGCAATTGAGGACTCAGGACACAGTTACACATGTGGGATCGGCTTGTGTTGAACAGAGTTAGTGGCAGCACGTGTCGCCAGCCTTCCATATGGCAATATGCCTCACTGATTGAAGGGATTCTGCTGCTGTACTTGTCTCACGGAGTTGGGGGTCACTGTTATTCAGGACTCAGCACACAGATACACATGTGGGATCAGCTAGCGTTGAACAGGGTTAGTTGGCACCACATGTCGCCGGTCTACTACAGTGTAGACCAGAGGCAGCGGTCAGCAAAGGCTCACAGGCAGGTGAGGTTGACTTGAGCTGCTCAGATTGGGAGCATTTGGTCTTCTTAACCCACTATAGTCTCTTACATAATTTTCGTCGCTACTAATCTTGAATTGTGAACCGTGTAACCTCAGTGTAGGGCGTAGACAGCGGTCAGGGTGGGCGTAGAACCATGTGGCATTGAGAGAGAGAGAGAAATCTTGTTTATTTAGACCACAGCCTTTTAAACAGTACAAAACACAATCAAGATCAAATAGAGTAAACAATCTAATTTCTACGACATAATAAATATTTAAAATACAATACATATTAAAAGAAGGTGACACCCTCAGGACCTACAGTTCATTAAACGCAATTTACAGAACGCTCTAAGTTTCTAAAAAAAGAAGAATTCACATTTTATGGGAGTCCTATAAACAATTAAAATCATTGCCCCTTCAACAGTTTTTCCCTTACAAATTCTTTTATAGCCTTCTGGAATTTTCCCAATCCTATTGCAATTTCCAACGAGGGCATATCTGTAAGTAAACAAGCCGCTTGGGCACGTGAATTTATCTTATGTGATAAAAATATTGGCCGTAAAAACTATTTCCGTATGGCAAGGACAAATGTGCAATCAAGCAATATGTGCAACATGTCATCCCTTAGACCTAGCCCACAGTTACATTTACCATCTGGGCCTATCAATACAGACTTTATTTTTCCATCTATCTTCCAAGGATTAATCCCAACTTGGGTCCTTAAGATTTCATATCTTAACCCTTGGTTGGGCAATATATCCAAATACGGAAACCAGGCTTCATTTTCCCATGAGTTCTTTAACCACTGGACCGATTTTTTCAATAACATATAGTCAAGGTCCTGGGCCCTTCAGGAAGCCTGACCTTGTTCCCTAAGCATTCTCTTTGTGAAGTCGGCCACCAGGGAGTGCTGGGAGAGTCTCACGTTAAGGCACCCTGCTACTTTCTGGAGGGTTCTTCTCACATCCTTTGCCCAACCAAGGCTACTTGTTTGAATCTCCTCTCTACACCATTGTGAGACCTTCTGTGCAACTCCTGGGTCCTGGCGTTTCCAAAATCTTAGCAATTCTATTTGAGACTGCACACTCCAGGAAGTTATCCCTAGTTCCATTCTGATTGCTTGAACCATTGTGCAGCTAGGTAGAGACATTCATATTTTTAAAATTTTTCCTTCTTCCTGATCCCACCCCTGCTTACCACTCAAGTATAATTTCTCTGCCCCATACAATACTTGCGGGGGATCATTGCTTCAAATGCCTTTAGCATTGGTCTGTGTGTCATATCGCCATATTCTTTGTTAAACTTTTTAGCCCACATATTGACTAAAAGGCTTTAGCTTTTTGTGCCTCCAAGGGGGTGCGCCATTTTAGCGCGGTATCAAATGAGAGGCCTAAGTATTTATATTCTTTAACTGCCTCCAGTTTGTCGTGGCCCAGGAACCACTTAAAATTCTTTGTAATTCTTCCCAAAACATAGATCCTTAGTTTTTTCCATATTTACAGTCAATCATTTCCTATAGCAGTAGTGTTTCAAAACATTTAGGGCCAGATGTAGGAGCACAAATACCGGTCGGTAACGTCCGATTTCGGCCGTTACCGACCGGTATTTGGGTTTTGTAATGTAGGGGGCTAGAAAATTACAGAATCAGTATATTTACCGAATTGGTAAATTTACCGATTCGGTAAAATACCGAATCAGTAAATTTACCGATTCTGTAATTCAATATGTAGGTGGCCAGTTTACAGTGCCACAGGCCCCTAGAAATTCGCTATTTACCACCTAAAACTATTGGGTGGTAAATTACGAATTTCTGTGTACATGCACATCTGTGCAGGTACACCTGTGCCATGTGGCACACATACATGCCCTAAGCGCATATATGTGTGTCACATGGCACACAAGCCAGAAACAGGGGTGCAACTGATAGAGCGCGCGAGGTCACCCAGCCAATGATTCCGCCGTACCCGGCTTCAGGGCCCATATACTTTCAATTCACACTACTCATTGACAGGGCGACTTCACGGGCTGCTACCAATTGTGTGTGTTCCCTACCGTTATTTCTCAGTGTACCCGACTTACCATCCACCGACACGGGTACCTATGACCTCAACAGATCAGGAGCCTAGCTGTAAAAGGAAAGGCAGCCAATGCAATTTCAAATGACATTCAATACTGTTGTAAATGACCACGGACAACTGGAAGTTTTAAAGTGTTTATCTAAAGTTCGTTTTCATCAAGCATTAAACTTACAAGAATAAGGCAGTCGATAACCAAGATAATGAAAAGTACATAACTATAGAGAAATAAAGTCAGGGTAATCATTTAAATGGAAATATGAGATGCAAAGGAAATATGCTATTCATTCAAGGCAAGAACTCTTTAGAAAATTTAAGTAAGGCCGTTCTAGACCATATCAGAAAATGACAAATAGCAATGCAAAATATGATTTCTAAAAGGTAGGGTAACATGGGAACATATCAAGAAAATATGCAAATGACTTTACGTTTCAATAGTTTGCGGCAAAGCATGGAAAATCAACATATGCAAGGTGTGTCTTTATTAAAGCAAAAGACAGAAATATAGAAAGGTGCAAGTTTAAAGAACTTAGAGCAGTATTTACCTAGACTGGTGTGGAAACCAAACCCTGGCCACGGGTCAGTTAAGGACAGGAAACCCTCAAGGAAGGATACCCTTCAAAGGACAGCAGGTGCAGAATGGACACCCCGGACAGGACAGGATACCCTCAGATTAAGAATCAGGACAGGACCTCAGGACAGGACAGCAAACCCTCAGGACAGGACCGCTCAGGACAGGACCGCACCCGCAGTTTGGAAGCAACGCCTGCGCTCCACCCTCTCTGCAGCTATCGATCAAGACCCCGATTGGGTCAGCGAACTCCCAGCAAAGTGCTTCGCCAGCACTTTAAGGTTCAGTAAAACCTTAGTCTATGGTCAATTTTCGGACAGAGTGCTCAGCAGCGCTCTGTATCTTCAGTCACCTATTGAGTGCGATGGGTCAGTGACAGGTCAGCTAAACCAGACAAGTCGGACAAATTCCCTAGGCGAACCCAGGATAGATATACTGTTTTGGGACAGGGTCCTACCCCCCAAATGTTGCAAAGTGTCAGAATCCCCAATTTCGATTGGTCCTAAGGTAGGATTTGGGTAACACACCAATCATAACACACTATTTGGATGCTTCATTTACATATCTGGGTACCGCCTAGCGAGATTGGGGTTCCCATGAGAAACTGCAGCAAAATACAATGACAATTGTACAATGTATCGGAGCCGGAACATGTGACTCCGTTCAGCCGAGTTCGCAGGTCAGTTCTCAGGAGCATCTTGCCCATCACTGCCAGCTGGCTAAGTTCCATCAGCCAAGGTTGTCAGGTCCCAGAAAAGTCACACATGCGCAGAAGGGACCTCCAAGATGGCTTTTAGAGCAGTCAGACCCCCATTCCCCGCGGTACATGAAAAGCAAGCGACAACAAATTAATACATAGAAGTAACATTATGAAAACACATCACAGGGTTTATACTTTCAACTTATCACTAAGAAATATACTTATGCAGTTTAAAAGTTAGCTACATATCAACAGTCACAAGAGCAGTGGCACGAGCAGTACCACATGATTGGCAAAGCTATGTATTACGCATGCGCATAAATTTCCCTCCAACTCTGCAGACACATCAGGACACGTGAGTGTGGCTGACGCATGCGCAGTAACTAAATACAAGCGGCGGACATATTTTACGGACACGGATTAAATGCATTAAAAATACACATAGGCAAGCTTCTTAATCCTTATTTAAACTTAATATAAACGTTAGTAAGACATACAAATATTACCTTGTTACACATAAACGAGGTTTATGAATACAGCAAGTCGCAAAATATGCGAAGCTTTGCTTCATCAATCCCCTCTTTGATGATATTTACTATCATCACAAAATAAATGGAACCAGATGCCAACTTTCTCTTACACTTTATACAGCTCTATCTCTTCAAGCAAACGCTCCAACTTTTATCTTTCAGTTTTGGTAGGGTGAGAACTCTTCACCTTTTTATAGATCTGATTATTCACTTCTTCTAATTCAAGCTCATCCACACTTCGTTTCACCCCTCTTGCATTCACTTCATGCTTTCTGGTGCGCTTGCGGCATTTGCAACAGACAAATATGAAAAATAGGATGAGACCTATAATTCCAATTGGCATCAGTACTTTAAGCAATAAGCCTTTACCTACGCTAGCAAGCCAATGACCTACATTTGAGAGACCATCTACCAGTCTCTTCCAGGCACTATCAACCTCGAGTGGTTTGAGTTCCTTTGCCAAATTAGTAATGTTTTTCACGTATCTTTTAAGCTGTACACTTTTATCCGGAATATAAGTGCAACAATGTTGCGCCTTCAACATCCGGCAGACTCCGCCCTCTTTCGCTAATAAGGTATCAAGAGCAAGTCGATTCTGCAAAACCATTGATCTGATCGCAACCATTTCGGTATTGACCAGCAGAAATCCATGAGCTGTCTCAGTAGACAATACATCCACTATAGTGGACAATTTACAAATTCTGTGAGTGTTCAGAACCACTCCCACTCCAGGTATCAGTGCACTGAAAATACTACCCATAATTTCACCTATACTTTCTCTTTTACTACGCACTAAGCCATTAGTATTTTCACTGCTTCCAGCAACTCCATTCACATGGTATATTTTCGGGAAGACAATGCCAAAATAGCAGCTTCCATACCAGTGATCCGGCAATTTGAAATAAGCCTTGTCCCCACAAATATAATAAATGCCAGGAAACACAGGCTCTGACCCATTTTTGAAACCCCAACCTCCAATTACCTTGTAATTATGTTCGCACTCACTGGAACCAATGAAAATGTTATTATAATAGCTAGTCTTCTCGCAGTGAAGACATAGCTTGCCTTTCTTTTCAAAATCCAGCAACAGAGCAGGACCCGCCCCACCAGTTGAGGTGCCTTCCATGTTCTCTGCCCATCTTGGCCTTTTCTGACTTTCGTCATTAGCCTTCTTTTGTATTTTAATTCTCCTTTTCTCTGCCATGTTCAGGAACATCTTTTCCTGCTCACGCAAAGAACAAGTCAAGTTATCTCTGTGTGCGTCAGCTATGTCGATATTACCTATTGTCAGAAAATAGTCTCCCATATATCGTATTACGTCACTTTTGGTATGTACAGGATTCAAGTTCCCACGTATAGGAAGTTCAGAAAAGATCACGTCATTGTTAGAGTAATAATACTGTAACGGTCCTCTTTTGTAAAATAAACTAGCTAAAATGCTACAGGAGATTCCATATGTCAACGGCAAGTGATGGTATGTCACGCCTTCAGCTACAGAGGTAGGTAGCTTCATGCAGACATAGCAATCTTCAATTTCCATAGTCTCTACATAGTGTATTAACAAGTTTGCGAAAACATTTAAGTGTGTCCTGTTCTTAACTCCATGAAAATGTAGTCCTCCCTCATCTGATGCTTCTAAGTCTTGTTTGGTTTGTCTCAGTGCTCTCTCGTGTCTTGTTACACTCTGTGTTGTCAGCTCCTCACTGTCAGTATTTACAATTTCAGTAGGGACAATATTAGTATCTTTACTTACAGCAAAGGGAATGAAAATTGTTAATCCTATCCAAACTAATATCAGGACAACTACACTACAAACACATACCTTGCAGCATGTTTTGCAACAGCTGCGGCTAGGTCTACCACTCACGTTTGAATCAGACATTTTGGCTCAGAAGAAGTTTCTCGACCCCTCTTTGTGTCTTTTACACGAGTATCTTACTTTGTGCAAATTCACGGTGGCTCGTCTTCTTCCTCGTCAGAGTACTCAGGGACGGGCTCTCCGTCGCTTACGTCAGTTATATCAAGATCCTCAAGTTCTTCCAACACAAGTGTCCATTCAGGTGACTTGTACTTTTTGTTTTGTCTTTTTATTCGATCACTCCTTCTTTTGGAAGTACTTTCTTGTTGCTCTGCTATGCGAGCACTTCTCCTTTCTTCTGCACGTTTTTCTTCCACTGTCTTTATCCTTAGTCTTAATTTCTTTACGAATCTAGGCTCAAGATTCTTTCTTTTCTTAAGTCTTTTGGTTGGTACTTGGACTTCGTTTCCTTCTCTTGCCCTTTTGTTCTCATTAACTGTTGGCAATTCTGTTTCAGTTTCTTCTTCTTCTATCTGACTAAGCCCAGGGCTCGCATCTATTTCTTCTGCCTGGTTACTAATCTGGCCTTGTTCAGGTAAATTGTGTGTTTGCTCTTCAAGTGGCTCTGACTCTGTTTCCTGAACACGTTCTTCTAATTCTATCTGATCCTGTTCAAGCACTTCGATCTCTGGACTTTCTTCTGCTCGAACTATTACACTATGTCTAGTCTGTCCCTTCCCGATATCAGGAGTCAGTGGAGGAGTATCAAACGCTGGCTCTGTATCCTTCACTTGTTCAGTATCGGGCACTTGTTCAGTATTATTCACTTGTTCTGTATCAATCACGTGCTCTGTCCCTGTCTGACCTTCTCCTTCCTCAGTTTTGATGTGAATCTCAAGATTCTGAGGTTCTTCGCCTGTGCCTTGCTTTTCCTCTCTAGTCCACTCTCTACCTTCCCAAAGTCTCTCACTTGTTCGAATAGGGTCTTCAGTGAGGTCAATCAATGGAATCCACTCTTCTGGCCATATGCTTGGCAGCTCGTCTTCAGCTACTTCTGGCTCAGCTTCTTGGACCCCTTCAGCAGGCTGGACTCTTGGTAGTTCGTCATCAACTATTCTTGGGCCAACGTCTGCTGATTCTGCAGTTCGACTGGTACTGGGCTGTACGTCGTCAGCTACTTCCGGTCTGGCTCTTGCAGAGTCCTCTGCTGGACGTCCTTCTGCTTCAGGCACCTCGTCTGGTGGTACCTTCTGGGTGTGGCTAGCGTGTACCCAGCGTGGAACTCCTGCACACTTTACTGCTGTGGTAGTTACCAGGATCACCTGACGTTTTTCTCCCCACCTTGGCTCCAGGCAGCTCTTCCGAGTATGCTTCTTTATCTTCACCCAGTCCCCTGGGACCAGTTTGTGGAGAGGAGTCGTTGGATTGAGGATGGCGTCTTCTCCGATCTGGCGAGAGATAGAAGGCACTTGGTCACCCAATCTCTTGCAGTATTCAAGCACCAAATCATCAGTAATACTCAACAGTTTGCTTCCTGGCACCCATGCTTGTCTCATCACTCTTCCCATAATGATTTCATGGGGACTTAGGCCTGTCTTGCGATCAGGAACACTTCTGAGTCCCATCAGGACCAGGGGCAGGGCCTTCACCCAGGTCAATTTAGATGCATCACACAGTTTTGCTAGTCTGTTTTTGATAGTTCCATTTATTTGTTCCACTACTCCAGAAGCCTCTGGACGGTAGGCACAGTGAAGCTTTTGTGAAATTCCAAAGGCCTTACAGAGTTCGTCGATCACTGCATTCTGAAAATGTGAGCCTTGATCTGATTCAATAGTGACTGGAACCCCGAACCTAGGTATCAGTTCTTTCAGTAGACACTTAGCTACTGTTTTTGCGTCATTTTGGGGAGTAGGGAAAGCTTCCACCCACTTTGAAAATAAACAGACCATAACAAGGACATATCGCTTCCCTTCACAACGGGGCATGGTGATGAAATCAACCTGTATTCTCACAAAGGGACCCCCGGATCTCCCAATTTTGCCCAGTTCCACCAAAGTTTTCTTCCCTGGGTTCATCTTTTGACATGACAGGCACCTCTGGCAGAGGGACTCTGCTACTTTCCTGAACTTTTTACTGTACCAAGTCTGTTGGAACACTAGAATCATGGCGTCCCTACCAATGTGTGATCCTTCATGTATCAACCTCGCCATTGTGCTAAGTAGGTGTCTAGGCAACACAGGCATACCAGTTGGACCTAAGATGACACCATCCACACGTCTTGGTCTACACCCATCGTCCTTCCACTTCTCTCTTTCTTGCCAAGGTGCCGCCTGCTGCCACTCTTTCACTTCATCCCATGTGGGCACTTCTTCAAACACCTGAAGTTGGCAGCTGGTTCCTGGCCCCCCTCGTTTTGGATTTACGATATACCGATCTCTGGCGCACCATTGAGCCACTCGATCAGCATAATCGTTTCCCAGTGATACTTTGTCCATGCTCTTCTTATGAGCAACACATTTTACCACTGCCAGTTCCTTTAGTAACTGGATTGCATCTAAAAGGTCCTGAACAACTTTTCCATTTCGAATAGGGGTACCTGATGAAGTCAGGAACTCCCTCTGTAGCCACAATTGGCCAAAGTCATGCACAACCCCATAACAGTACTGACTGTCAGTATACACTGTTATGCGTAAGTTCTTCCCAATTTGGCAAGCTTTTATCATTGCAATCAATTCGGCTACTTGTGCAGACTTTATGTGATACAGGTAACCTGCTTCTTCAATTTTCTCTAAGGAGACTACCGCATAGGCAGCACTCAGGCCTCCTTGTTCATGCCTTAGACATGAACCATCTACAAATAATTCTTTGTCATGCTCAGGCAATGGCATTTCTTTTATGTCTGGGCGTGGCTTGGTGTTGAATTCTGTTAGATCAATACAATCATGCTCATCATCCACCCCCCCTTCCATGTCCTTTGGGTCGGGGAGTAAGGTGGCTGGGTTCAGAATACTGCACCTAACAATGTTTACATTTGCAGCACCCACAAGAATCCTCTCGTATTTAGTCAGCCGACTAGGGGTGAGATACTGGGTTTTTGTTCTGGTCAACAAAATTACCACTCCATGTGGGACATACACAGTTACCGGATGTCCCATGACAATTGACTCACTCTGTTCTAAACTGGCACAGGTAGCAGCTACTGCTTTCAGACAACCTGGTAATCCAGCAGCCACTGGATCCAAGGTGGCAGAGAAATATGCCACAGGCCTTCTGGTAGTGCCATGTTCTTGAGTTAGGACAGACAACACGCAATTATCGCGAGTGTCACAGAATAGGGCAAATTCTTTGGAATAGTCTGGCATTCCCAATGCAGGGGCTGTACACAGACAATCTCGCAATTTGGTGAAGGCTGTTAAGCTTTCATCATCCCATTCTACAATATCTGGTGTTCCTCTCTTGGTCATTTTTATCAAGGGCCTAGCTAGGACTGCAAATCCCAGAATCCACTGCCTGCAGTATCCTATCACTCCCAGGAACATTCTGATCTCTTTCTGAGTACGGGGTAACTGCATCTTTTGAATTATTCTCACTCTTTCTGATGTCACTTTCCTGACCCCTTTCTCTATCTGGTGCCCCAGATATTTCACTGATTTTGCACAGAACTGTAACTTGTCAGGGGCCACTTTGTGTCCCTTTTCACACAGGTGGTTCAGTAGGGCAATGGTGTCAATCACACAATCCTTATGACTTTTAGACGCCACCAAGAGGTCGTCTATGTATTGCACTAAGACAGAGTTCCCAGGTAAGACCAAAGTTTCCAAGCATTTTTTCAAGATCTGATTAAAGATAGAGGGGCTCTCTGTGTACCCTTGAGGGACCCGGTTCCAGCAATACACGTGACCATTGAAGGCAAATGAGAAAAGAAATTTACTATCTGGATGCAAGGGAATGGAAAAGAATGCATGACACAGGTCTATTACTGTAAACCACTCAGCATCCCAGGGAATCTGATACAGAATCACTGCTGGGTTCGGGACAATAGGGCAACAGGGAACTACTATCTTGTTGACTTTTCGTAGATCCTGCACTACTCTGTACTTGCCACTAGGCTTCTTGATGCCCATAATCGGGGAGTTACATGGGCTACTCATTACCTCCTGTATGATGTTTCCTTCTAGCAATTTCTGTATTTCCACAGTAACACCAGCTTTCACTTCTGCATTCATTCTGTAGGGCTTATTATTGGGGTATACTGCATTTTCCTTGATGGCTATCTGTATGGGGTCCACATTTTTCATTAACCCTACATCTTTCCCAGTAAAGTCCCACACCTCTGGCTTCACTGCTTCTTGGAGTTCTTTGGGCAAATCCTGCATGGTCATTCGTTTAATTTCCGAGTCAGGGCGGACTAACATTAATTTGTAAATGCCGTCTTCATCTGGGGTCTGAATTTCAACACCCTTTGGTGTGCAAAAGATGGTACAGTTCATTTTGCACAGCAAATCACGTCCCAGTAAGTTTACTGGACTGGTGTCACAAACGAAAAATCTATGCATTTCCTTAAAGTTTCCAATTGATATTTCCATGGGCTTGGTAACAGGAGTACTAATCAATTGATTAGATACACCCACTACTTGGATGGCTTCTCCCGAGAGGGGTAGGTTTGGAACGTCCACTGTTCTCACAGTAGAACGGGTAGCGCCAGTGTCCAACAGAAAGGTGACATCATTCCCGTCAACGTTTCCTTCAATGTATGGTCCGGACTGGTCTACCGGCAAGGAGGCGCCAAGTACGCACTCCTCGTCCTCCCCTCTCAGGCCCCGTCAGTACTGGTCATCACAAAGGAAGGTATCATTTAAAAGATACTGCGAAGTTGCTGCATTTCTGTTCTCATTGCTTTCCCAGACTTCTATCTCATCTCCCTCTGCCTGTTTTCCCCTGTATACTTGCTTTGGTGCTCGGGGCACCTGAACCGTTTTTACCTGTGGTTGAGTCTTTCTTGGTCTTTCTTTCTGCGTCTGTGGAGTTAAATCAGGTGTTTTGGGGTTATCGTCTGGCAAATAAGGACACTCGTTACGCCAGTGTCCAATTTCGCCGCACTGATGGCAGGGAAATTTCTTCATAGCCTCTTCCCTGCTCATTTTGGGCCGGGGCTTGCCTCCTCCCCCTCCCCCAGGACCTTCGTTCTTAGCATTTTTGACCATGTTACTCAACTGCTTTTCCTGCTGTTCTGCGAGCTTCACCTGAGCCCACATCACTTTCTCCTTCAGAGCTTTTTTCTTTTCTGCCATCTCGTCCTCGCAGTACTTTGCGTACCGCAGGACCTCGTCTACCTTTTTGGAGTGCCAACAGATTTTGTTATCTTTTATCCACTGACAAATTTCAGGTCTTAAACCGTTTACAAACCTGTAAATAAAGTGCGTCATATCCTTCATCTCGATGTTATCTATCCCACTGTATGCTTTAAACACCTGCAACAGCCTTTCATAATAGGAGTGCACTGTCTCCTCTCTTTCCTGCGTTGTTCTATCTATCCTGGTCCAATCAGTTTCCTTTGCGGGCACCTTTTCTTTCAAGTGCTGTATTACCTGCTCATATTTTCTCATGACTTCCTTCGAAGGTTCCCCTGTTTCTTTATCTCTTGTGTACTCCTCACTAGGCCAGGCTATGGCTATTTTACACTCGGTCCATAGATCGACCGGGACCACAATGTCGAAAAACCCATCCAGGTCTTTCCACAGGCATTTCTGCACCTTTACGAACCTTTCCACTTGTCGGTACCATTCAACCGGCTTCTCGCGCAGTTTCGGAAAATCGTTAGTAAAGGACACAATATCCTGTCTGGACCACGGAACGTGCACATACCTCCCACCTGGTACTTCACGCATGGGGCATAATGTTTCGGGCTTGTCTACTTCTCTCAGAGGGAACTCAGGGGTAGCTTGTCTGGATCGAGCCTCATCTTTCTTTCGTGCCCACCTGCTTCTCCATCTTTCCACATCTCCCCATTTTTGCAAAACTGCAAGCAACTCTTTAATCTGCACCTTCTTCCCTGACACATTCAGGTTCTCTAAATCCTTGTCTGAGAATTCAGCTCTGTAAGGCTTTTGTAAGGGCTTGGATCTTGAAATATCTACCCCCATACTAGCTGCGGTGTCTGTCAGCTTTTCGTGGAGCACCCTGGTACTTCTGGTAAGGCTTTTACACATAAACAGCAACTCTTCTTCAGAATAGGTGTTTAATCTGTCTAACCCCACATTTCCTGCCATCAATTCCTCTATTTCTACCCTCAGCTTATAGAGGTCTAAAGGTTTCGTTTGCGGAGCCTGTTTTTCTAATTCACGACTCCAATTTTCAATTTCTTCTGGCGTTACCAAAGAGACACTCCTGGTACCCGTTGCTGATTCTAATTTAATTTCCTTTGTATCAAAAGGATTATGCCTCTTCTGCACTCCTTTCCCTGTTTGTTTGTTTGGCAGGTCCAAGAATACAACTTCGGACTCGCACTCACAGGACTGATCGTCTATCAGTAGGGGCTCTTGCCTCGGCGGGGCCATTATTGGGTTCATAACTGGAGGGTTCGGACTTCATTGACTATTCCCATACAACGGAACCACTGGTCCGATTGTTACCGGAATAGTCAAAGCCTCAGGACTAGTATTTAACTGGGAGATCTTCTGAATTATTTCTGTTCTTTGTCTAGCTAGAACTTCTTGCTCCCTCTCCTCCAGTATCCTTCCTAATGTTCGTTCAGGCATTATCTGTGGGGTCAGATGAGGAGTAAAACTCGGGGCAGTAGGATGCGTTTCACTTGGTCCTCCGCCATAATTTGGGTTTGGGAACAAAGTTCCTGCACCAAATGACCTGCGCTCTTCCCCATATGGAGGCTGCAAAAAGGGCACTCCTGAACCTACTGGCTTTTCTTCGTTCTCATAAAGAGGTCTGGGGAAAAACGTTCTTTCACGGGAATATTTTTCCTCCGAGCTCACGGGCATTCTAGGATATATATCGCGTACCTCTGCGGGTCCGGGATTCTCAAAATAGGGCAACACCTGGCCACCTCCCCCTCTACATAGGGATCTGTCCTCCTCCTTAATAGATGGACGCTGGGGATTCTCTCCTGCACTGGAAGGTCGGGTTCCCTCATTATAAGGGGGCGGACTTCTCGTAAAGATGTCATCTAACAATTCATCGTCCGACTCCCCCATGGCCCCCCAATGCTTACTCTTTTCTGTCCTTTTCTCTCCCCCAGAAGGGTTCCCTGCTGGCATCATGGGAAACAGACCCTCAACAATCATGCTCTGCCTCCACTGTTTCATCCTCTTATCCCTTGTCTCCTGTTTCAGCCTGGGGTACCACTTGGTCAGACCTTTGTCCATTCTGGGTTTTTCTCTTTCGAAAGCCTCAATCTCCCATTCCTCTAATGCCTCATACTGCGTTAGTCTCGGTCTGGGATGTAATTCATTCATTCGGGTTCTCAAATTAAATAAAATTCTGCCATTAAAAGTACCATCTAACGGAAAAGCCAATACTCCGTCATCTTGTGTGTACTTTACCCAATTCTCCAACCACACACAGGTGTTGTACCCTCGGTCAAACATCATGAATGAGGCGGGAGTATTCGGTGGCGGGATAGTAACGCCCTCTCTAGACTTAATCGGTTTGTCCGTTTTGAAATAATTCTTTACCCTACTTACAAGGGACATCTTTCTCTTAGCTCCGTACATGATATCGTATCTATTGGCTTTCCACTGATCCCTTTCAAACCCTTGGTTTCTCGGATCGGGTCTAGTCTCTGGACAATACGAGTGCCACATACGATTTCTACGCTTAACTCTGTTTACAAAGTCACCTCCAATCAGAACGCGTCTTGCAATTCCGTGCGACCAATGAGGTGCACGCGTCCAAATAGTTTCGACCAATGGGTGCGCGGCCCCTTCGTGAGACAGTTCTCACTCCTCGGCGCTTCACCCCTCCTTTACAATTCCAGCCCCGCTACCCGCCCGCTGTTTCTACCAATCCCAGCGCGGCACGGAGTGACGTCAGAGGCGCTTCGCGACTTGACTCCCTCCCTTCACAAGGTAACGGAAACTTTCTTTCTTTCTAAAGTGCTCAGTGCTTGGTTATTTTACAACAAATACACATTCGCCACAGTGCTCAAGTGTCTAGACAGAAAGATTTCTTTTACTGCAAGTAAACTACTTCCATTTACTTTTCACGCGCTGCGGGCAGATCTCTTCCGCCTACCCTTCACTCTAGCATCGGTGAACCTGTTATTCCCCTAAACTCATCCACTTCTCCGGGATATATCCGAGTCTAAGGTTTCCCAGCGGACCCCTCTGCTTTCACCCTAGCTCCGAGGAACCTGCTACTCTTCCGATGTGACCCTTACTAGGTTACGCCACTATGGGAATTTTGCCAATGAACCTCGTTACTGACATTTATTCACACATGTATTCAGAAAAAAACCCTAGTTAGTGCTTCCCGGTTATCCTAACCTGCACCTAACTTTCCTTAAGCCTGTGACCTCAGGACAATGGATTCTATTCACCACTTGCCCTTTCAATTCCCCGGGGAGTTCGGACAACACAATACAAGACGGTTTACAAATGCATGGATTAATACATATAACAATATAAGAACAAGGATAATAATGAAAAAACAGTTCATGAATTGTTTTCACAAGAGATTATTCATGCGTATTCACAAGGGATTGATCAGGTCCCTCCGAACGACCGCTCTTATAGCAGCATTAATATACTAGCAGCTTCCGACTTAACTAGTCTAGTCCTACCTAACCTTTAGCTAGTCCCTAACCATCCTCTGCTACCAGAAAACTGATAGAGCGCGCGAGGTCACCCAGCCAATGATTCCGCCGTTTCCGGCTTCAGGGCCCATATACTTTCAATTCACACTACTCATTGACAGGGCGACTTCACGGGCTGCTACCAATTGTGTGTGTTCCCTACCGTTATTTCTCAGTGTACCCGACTTACCATCCACCGACACGGGTACCTATGACCTCAACAGATCAGGAGCCTAGCTGTAAAAGGAAAGGCAGCCAATGCAATTTCAAATGACATTCAATACTGTTGTAAATGACCACGGACAACTGGAAGTTTTAAAGTGTTTATCTAAAGTTCGTTTTCATCAAGCATTAAACTTACAAGAATAAGGCAGTCGATAACCAAGATAATGAAAAGTACATAACTATAGAGAAATAAAGTCAGGGTAATCATTTAAATGGGAATATGAGATGCAAAGGAAATATGCTATTCATTCAAGGCAAGAACCCTTTAGAAAATTTAAGTAAGGCCGTTCTAGACCATATCAGAAAATGACAAATAGCAATGCAAAATATGATTTCTAAAAGGTAGGGTAACATGGGAACATATCAAGAAAATATGCAAATGACTTTACGTTTCAATAGTTTGCGGCAAAGCATGGAAAAATCAACATATGCAAGGTGTGTCTTTATTAAAGCAAAAGACAGAAATATAGAAAGGTGCAAGTTTAAAGAACTTAGAGCAGTATTTACCTAGACTGGTGTGGAAACCAAACCCTGGCCACGGGTCAGTTAAGGACAGGAAACCCTCAAGGAAGGATACCCTTCAAAGGACAGCAGGTGCAGAATGGACACCCCGGACAGGACAGGATACCCTCAGATTAAGAATCAGGACAGGACCTCAGGACAGGACAGCAAACCCTCAGGACAGGACCGCTCAGGACAGGACCGCACCCGCAGTTTGGAAGCAACGCCTGCGCTCCACCCTCTCTGCAGCTATCGATCAAGACCCCGATTGGGTCAGCGAACTCCCAGCAAAGTGCTTCGCCAGCACTTTAAGGTTCAGTAAAACCTTAGTCTATGGTCAATTTTCGGACAGAGTGCTCAGCAGCGCTCTGTATCTTCAGTCACCTATTGAGTGCGATGGGTCAGTGACAGGTCAGCTAAACCAGACAAGTCGGACAAATTCCCTAGGCGAACCCAGGATAGATATACTGTTTTGGGACAGGGTACCACCCCCCAAATGTTGCAAAGTGTCAGAATCCCCAATTTCGATTGGTCCTAAGGTAGGATTTGGGTAACACACCAATCATAACACACTATTTGGATGCTTCATTTACATATCTGGGTACCGCCTAGCGAGATTGGGGTTCCCATGAGAAACTGCAGCAAAATACAATGACAATTGTACAATGTATCGGAGCCGGAACATGTGACTCCGTTCAGCCGAGTTCGCAGGTCAGTTCTCAGGAGCATCTTGCCCATCACTGCCAGCTGGCTAAGTTCCATCAGCCAAGGTTGTCAGGTCCCCGAAAAGTCACACATGCGCAGAAGGGACCTCCAAGATGGCTTTTAGAGCAGTCAGACCCCCATTCCCCGCGGTACATGAAAAGCAAGCGACAACAAATTAATACATAGAAGTAACATTATGAAAACACATCACAGGGTTTATACTTTCAACTTATCACTAAGAAATATACTTATGCAGTTTAAAAGTTAGCTACATATCAACAGTCACAAGAGCAGTGGCACGAGCAGTACCACATGATTGGCAAAGCTATGTATTACGCATGCGCATAAATTTCCCTCCAACTCTGCAGACACATCAGGACACGTGAGTGTGGCTGACGCATGCGCAGTAACTAAATACAAGCGGCGGCCATATTTTACGGACACGGATTAAATGCATTAAAAATACACATAGGCAAGCTTCTTAATCCTTATTTAAACTTAATATAAACGTTAGTAAGACATACAAATATTACCTTGTTACACATAAACGAGGTTCATGAATACAGCAAGTCGCAAAATATGCGAAGCTTTGCTTCATCACAACAGGTTGTCAAAGTGACACCCTGTCCCCCTGGGAAATTCGGTATTTTTACCGATTCGGTAATTACCGAATCTGTATTTGCTATTGATTCCTATGGGCTTCAAGGCCCGTAGGAATCAATGGCAAATACTGATACGGTAATTACCGATTCGGTAATTACCGATTCTGTATTTTTACCGATTTTTTTTCCTACATAGCAATTATCGATTAGTAAATACCAAATCGGTAAAATTCGGTATTTACCATTCGGTAATTTGCTATTACCTACATCTAGCCCTTAGTTTCCTTTGGAGTCCTATTTCTGTTTGATCCAGTATCACTAAATTATCTGGGTATAGGAGACAAGACACTTTGTGACCGCTCATTCTTGGATTAGCTCTTCTTTCAACTACTAATGTTGCAGGGAGATTAGCCAAATAAAATTGAGAATAACAGGGGTGCCAATACACACCCCTTTCTTAGGCCATTCCCGACAGTTATCTTATGAGTTAATGAGCCCTGGATGTCTCTGATTATCTGGGCACAATTCCCACTATGTAATTCTTTTAAGATCATCAATAGGCCATCCGGGATTCTATATTTTATCATATCTTCCCAGAGTCTACTACGGTCCACAGAGTCAAATGCTGCCCAAAAATCGACAAAGCAACAATGTAACTTCCCATTTTGCTCTATCGATTTCCGAGCTAGGGCCCATAGACCAAAACAATGATCTATTGTGGAATGGCCTTCTTTAAATCCGCCTTGTTCAACTGGGATAATCAATCCCTCTTCTGCCCAAGTCTTTAACCTACCTAATATTATTTTAGCAAATATCTTTTCACCAATATCAAGTAGGTTAATTAGTCTATAATTCCTGGGTGCATAGACATCTCCTTTTTTATGGATTGGCCTAATTATCGCACCCTTCCGGGATTATCCCTGTGTCAAGGATTACTGAGAACATTAGAGAAAATAATTCAGCCCACCATGATGTCCGTGACTTTATTATCAAAGCTGGCAAGTTATCTGGGCCAGCAGCTCTTGTTAAGTTTAGGGTTTTTATTGTAATTAGAATGTTTTCTACTGAAAAGTCCGGTTTTAGAACATCTACCAGACCACTCCAGTCCCCTAATACTTCCTCTTCAGTTTCTCTCCCCGGGGAATACAATTCTTTCAGGTAATCCTCCCAGGCACCCTCTTCTACTACACAGTTCATGGAAGCGGCGGGATACTCTGTTGCTGATTGTACTAGCTTGCAGAACAGTTGAATGTTCTTTGCTTCGATCGCCTCCAACAATTTACCCCAGCAGGTTTCCTTATGGGCTCTTTTTGTACTATAGAGAAGTGTAGTATATTCCTTCTTTAGTTTGGCAACATTTTCTGCCCTAGATTTATCAATTTTTTTACGCAAGCTGCGCTGTTCTCTCCTTAATTCTCTTTTCTTGTTTACACACTCTATATTAAACCAGTTACCTTGCTTGGCCGTTGTAATTTGTTTACTCTTAATGGCCTTTTCATCTATTCTAAGTTCAACCTTGATACTTTGTATCACTTGATTTATTTTTTCAATATACCAGGGCAGGTTTAATCCATCTACAGTTCCTAGAATAATGTTTTGTTGTAGCCTGGTTAACTTTTCTATATATTATTCTGTTAACTGTGTTGAAATACGCCTTGGGTAATCCATCTGTTGTATGATTACTTTCTCACAGACAGACTGATGGAGGTATACCAGCTCCAACTCTAGAATATTATGGTCACTACCTTCTGTATGATTTACTCTAAAGCCCTTTATTAAGTTAAAATTCCATGCAGGCATGAACACATAATCTATGGGGCAGTTTTGTGTCCCTTGTTTAAACGTTTTCTTTGCAAAGCAGTCTTGGGAAAGCCTACCGTTCAAGCAGAAGAGACTTTTGGTTGCTAGATAATTTCCCAAACTTACATCATGCATTTAGCAAAGACTTTCAGGAAACTATGCTTGGTTTATTTCATAGGACTCTAAAATTTCAAAAAACATAAGGTCTTGCTGCTTTGGGTTTAGTTTATGGTTAAAATCCACTGCCTACACAATCAAATCAGAATCATACTTTTCACACAAAAAATCTAAATCATTCTTAAAATATCCCATTTCTACACCATATTCCTCCTGAGTGCCCCATTACATATATACATTTAGGATCAACACATTTTCTATCTTATTGATAGCAGCAATTGGGGTTATTCTACAACAAAGCAGCCATTTGCATGTTACAATGAGCTGGGATACCTTTTTCACTAGATTTGTAGATAATAATATCAGTAAGCCACCTGCCGGGTGGCCGGCCCTAGATTTTACTGCCGGACGATGAACTTGACGAAACCCATCCACTACTGGGGTCTCCCCACATAGCCAGGTCTCCTAAATACAAATGATCTCGTTATTTTTCACCAATTCTTTTATCCATTCAAGCTTTATTTGATTTCCTAATCCATTTATATTCCAGGAGGCCATTTTTAAGCCATGTGGCTGCCCCGTTACCTATTCTACATCGCTAAGGGGCCCAAACCTATTGGATTCCTCAAGGTAGCGCTGAGAAGGCCCTGGGGAACCGGTATTAAGGCTCCAATTCTTCCAAGAATCCTCAGGAGCTGAGTTATTTATTACTATGTTAAGGTTTCCCAGGCCTGGTCTTACATCCCTTTCTAGTAGTCTCACTTGCTAATTATTATATTCTACCCTTACTTCTTCAACGTGTACTAGCCGAATCCCTGCTTTTTTTATCTCCCCCTCTGCTTTCTCTATGGCAATTTTTACCAGATCTGAGTAGACTTGTACCCTGATAAGCCCTTTTCCATCAAGGGTTGATTGAAAGCCCACCAGTCGGAGATCTTTTGTGCCGATTCCTTTTAAGTTGGGGCAATGGGCGAATTAATTAAGGAGAAGTGATCTATTTAGATACGATCTATTTGTTTCCCCCCCTTCCCATTTTCACTTGTTCAAAGTACAACCACTGGCTTCCTTTAGCCTCCATTTCTATTGATTTTGGCCCCCTTTGTGGCTGTTGTGTATTAGATCTAGCCCCATCCTCTGATATATTGCCCAAATGATGCCGCTCTTTAAAGGCAACAGTTGTAGCAACTTTTCTAATTGTATTGCATGGAGCATATTTTATGCATCTAGTCAATTTCTCCTTGTAGTTTTGTTCATTACTACAAGTACCTTTTTTGGCTTGGCACTTTACTTGTTTTTCTGTAATTCCTATATTTATTCTACTCACATTCTCTCTCATAAGTTTTAGGGCCTTTAATTTCGGCAATTGTTCAACTGGCGATTCCTCCTTCTCTATCCCTTTACCTACCACTCTACTTTTTCCCTTTCTTTGCACACCTTTTCCAACATATCTGATATAACCACCCCTTCTTTTAACCAACATTGGCCATTTTGAGATGTATACATTATGGTTGGCCGATGGAGGTTCTGTGGTCCTGATCCCCTCCCCCGCCGCAGTTGGGGTTGTATGCTTGGGGTCAGGAACAGGTCTTAACATTACAGGCATTTGGCCCCTTATTCCTTGTAGTTCCCCCTGAATTTTAGAAAGGTACAAATTCTGTGTTTTTAAAATATCATGATTTAACATTGTAACTTCCAGGATCCCCTGGAGTCCTTTTTGCAACAATAATATTAATTCCAACATTGAAGAGGCCCGAGTTGTGGAATATTCTGAATGAGGCTGAAGCGATTGATTACAGTCATTAGTGCCCTTGGACCCTGTACTATGCTCATCATCCACTTCATGTCCCTTCACACTTTCGTCCATGGCAGAACCCTCTTCCTCCTCTTGCCATAGGTCTTTACTATTTATTTCCTTAGGGCCATGAAGTAAGGACAGCCTTGGTGACGAGGATAGTCGAGGTGTCATTGCAGGTCCATTAGAAGCTATTAAAGAGTGTAGGGATTGGTTAATTTAGTTTGCAGAGTCCATGATTTGTCCGTCAAAAATAAGGGAGGAACCTCCCTTCCATGGTTCCTCCCCGGCTATTTCAGGGTCAGGTGCAGGGGGCTTGACTGGTGAGAAAACCCTTTTTAAGTGCTTTCCTACAAAGTCTTTCAGAGCGTTTGATGCTATACCCCCCTTTTCTCCCACTTGCGGTGGCTCCTTGGGTATTTTCTCTTTTTTCTTCTGTATACGTTTAGATTTTGTTTTTGTACCTGGGTACACTGGGCTTCCTCCCGATACATTTTGGTCCATGGGGGGGGGGATCTTTTAATATCTTTGTCTGTCCTAGTGCACTTTTGTTCTTCCTTGGAGCCATCAGTTACACTCTTTAAACTTGGAATTAACGACTTCTCTGTACCCCAACTGGTCCAACCCCTTAATTCCAAACACCGTCCTCAGGACAGGAGTGGCCAGATAAGGTATTTAAAAATAAAAACAAAAGAGATAAAAGAAAAGGGAGAAAAGGAATAGACTCCCTTTTTCCCCACTTACTTATGTTGTGCTTTGTGCGTGTACCTGCGCCGTGCCCGTGCTCTTCTCTATTTTGCACTTAGAGTAACCTTCTAAAGGACAGAATTCCTCTTTACAGCAAATTTTGCAATTGAACACATTAATTAGCAGCACTCTTGTCACTCGCACACCCTTCAGGCTTTAGGCGTCTCTCCCTGCCTCTCCGCTTATACCTGATGCAGGGAGTCGCAGGCCAGGGGGGACTGAGGGCCGGGTGTCGGGTCAATTTTCCCGTCTTTCTCCTCTATATATTTAATGCTGGAGCCAAGTGCCAGATGCCGGGTGCTGGCTATCGTGGCCTGGAGGGCCGGGGGGGGGGAGGGGGCAGGGGCCGCAGGCCAGGTGGCAGATCTTTCGCCTTCTGGCTTCTTTTTACTTTCTCTGTCAGCCGGGTTTCACGGGCCGGAGGCCGAGGAGTTAGATGGCGAGTCGGGTCTCGGGACTCGTGTCTCTCGCGTCTCGCGTCTCTGCTCCCTCAGTCACGTGGGATCACGGGGTCTCACTCCACGCAGTACGCACGCACAACACAGAATGAAGACGGACAGACATTAGGCCTTGAACCGGTATGCGGCCGGATACTGAATAGGGGCCTTGAATCAAATTACACCTCCTGTCTCCCTCCGAAACCAATGATTTTGGTCCTGTGGCATTGAGTTGAGCTGCACAGTTAGTGGCACCTGGAGCACTCAGCGTGTGCACACCCTGTGATGATACGTGGTCCCTGCGGGCCGCACTGGGTTTAATGTCTTGCCTTGATAAGGCCACGTGGAGATGACTTATGGTGCAGTGAGTTAGTAGCACCTGAAGCACACAGCGTGTGCGCATTCTGCGATGATGCGTGGTCCCGGCAGGCCGCACTGGACGCAACGTTTCTTGCCAACTGGACTGAGTCATCTGCAATCGCCACTGCATCTGAATTGTGAGCCCTGCTGTCCGCAGTGTAGATCGAAGGCAGTAGTTAGCATTGACATCGAAGAATGCTTTTTGTCACTTCTTGACAAAATCCGAGGACATAGAGTACAATTAATAAATCAAGGCTGAATTCAAATTGTGAACCCTGCTGTTTGCAGTGTAGATTGATGGCAGTAGTCGGTACAGAGATAAGTCTGCGGTGCTGTGCTGCTGGGTTCGCAGGGGGCCTGTGTCGAGGAGGCCTGCGGTCATGGCGGCAGCCACGAGCCAGGGTGAGGGCTGCCGCTCTGGCAGAATCGTTGGTCTTCCCAGAAGTGAACCACGCCTAGGGTCTGTCCTATTTATTCATACTCCTACGCTGGAGTGGCGTACGTTGGATCAGACCACTCCGCTTCTGCTTCCAGGGGGGGACAATACACCTACGTGACAGAGATCTTCCCCACTGCCTGAGGTAACATGATTGCGTCCACTGTGCACTACAGTACAAGTATCAATAGTATATCTCCACATGGAGATGTTTGTGGTTTGCATAGTGAGGTCTGTGCAGCACATAAGCGTTACAGTTGGCATTGTGTACGTTATTATTGCTGGAGTGACTTGCTTTCTTCATTTATAGTTGGTTGCCACATCGCCCAACATTCAGCTATTGTGCAGCTGAAGGGCCATGGTGTTTTGGGAAGGTCCGTTGTCCTGTTTAGCGCTGCCTTGGTAGGAGTAGCGGGTGGTGGTCCAGGGGAAGTTCTGGTGGTGGTGGCGCTGGGTGTTGTGGTCTTGTTGGGTGTTGGACCTGCATGATCAGTAGCTCTATCACATGTTGGTCTTTAGATGTGGCTGTGAGTTGGGTCTAATTCACGCAGAAGATAGTCGACCTCCTTACACCAGTTAAAGGTTGATGTTAATTTGTTACTGCTAACTCAGCTTATCGCCTGCTTTTTGGATCACATTGTAGATTTGGCTGGTTGTTGAACATATAGGAAAGTGGTGTTTTTGTGGTTTGTTTTGCACGGGAATGCCTACTTTGCATATTATTAGCGTTAGATGTGGCTCCCATTTGTGGCAATTTTGTTGGTGGAAAGTATCGATGGCTGAGTGGTGAGATTTGCAATTTTCACCAGGTTAAAAATGGGATCATATTTAAAAAATTCAGAAAAAAAGATAGCTTTAATTGTATTGTATTGTAAGGGGAATTTATAAAGCGCGCTGACACCATGGGTTTCCTGGCGCTGGCAGACTACTGGGGGACAGGGAGGGTTTAGCCAGATTGAGGGATTAATGAACATTATAATTAGATATTAGTATTTAAAAAACCTTTGAAATTCACTGAACAAACTATAGGTTTCAGGAACGTTATAGTCACAAATTAGCATTTAAAAAAAACTTTGAAATTCACTGAAAAAACCATCGGTTTTAGAGATGTTATAGTTATATATTAGCATTTAAAAAACCTTAGAAATTTGCAGAAAAAAACATAGGTTTCAGGGACGTTATAGTTACTTTGACATTTCACTCATACAAAATGATAGAAATTCGGCTGTTACAGTTAGTTGAGCTAACTATAACTCGTGCCCACGCAATGCACTTGTGATGACGTCACATATTACATCATTCACGACATGGTCAGTGACATCACTGATGACATCTCAAATGACATCACTGGTGGCATCACTGATTACATCATCCATGTGACAATCTGATACACCTCTTCAGACCTTAATATAACACTTCATATACCCACTCTAAAATACAGACTATATTTTTGGAAACCATGAACACACCAGTAATAATTAGTACATATCCACTGACTAATTCTTAGGTCTACATACACATCAATTCATTCACCTATATAGTCATTCATACATAGTCAGCCATCAATACAGCATTATCATATCCAGTCACATATCTATACAGACACTCAGACACCGCCTCTCATTCAGATAGAGTTATTTACACACCTAGTCAGAAATGGAGTAATTAATCACACTTTTATTTACTCACCTGTACAGTTATACACATACCACCTCATTTATTTAAACATATACTAACACAAACTTACACTCTAATACAATTTAATTATTTATTTGTTTGTATAGTGCTAGAATCGACCCCCGAAGGGGTATCTCTGCGCTTGACGCGAACTGTAAGGAGAGACAGCAGATTCCAACAAGATCAGCGAGCACAGAACAGAAAGGTCTTAAGCAGCTTTCTAAATTGCAGATGTTGTGGGCACTGTCTTAGAGGGAGAGGGAGCTCATTCCAGAAGCCGGGGCCAAGATAAGAGAGAGCTTTTCCTCCTAATCTAGCCCGTCTCACTCGAGGTACCACCAGAAGGTGTTTAGCACCTGAGCGGAGGGGTCTTGGTGGTACATTGGGAAGGAATTTAATCAGTTGACGGATAGGGAGCCAATGCAGCTTTACAAGGAGAGGGAGGAAAGGGGTCCGAGGTGGAACATTAAGGACCAGCCGTGCTGCCGTATTCTGAGCCACCTGCAATCTGCTGAGTAAGGTATTGTTAGCCGAGATCAGCAGGCCATTACAATAGTCCAGGCGACTTAATACCAGTGCCTGGACTACAGTTTTGTGGGTGGAATCCGGAAGCAGGGGGAAAACTCGGCCGAGCAGGCCTATTACTTGAAAGCAGGAGCCAGCTGTTTGGGCAACATGCTCCTTCAGGCTGAGGGGTTGGTCTAGGCGAATAGCCATATTTTTGTCTGTGAGCTTAGGAGCGGGGTGAGGACCCAGGTCAGTTGGCCACCAATCCATGTCCATAGGGGGGCCTCTCCAAAGAGCATGATCTCCGCCTTGCCCACGTTACACTGGAGCAAGTTATTCTTCATCCAGTGTGATATTGACCTCATTCCATTAGAGAAGGCCAACTGCACCGAGGAAGTCAATTTGATAAATGGGAAGAGAAGCTGAGTATCGTTGGCGTATGATATGGGGCTGAACCCATGTGTCCTCAGAAGATTGGCCAAGGGATCAATATAGATGTTAAGTATTGTAGGGCTCAAACATGAGCCCTGGGGTACTCCCTTAGTCAGTTCCATAGGGGCCGAATGATACGAGCCTAGATTAATAATCTGAGAGCGATCAGACAGAAAGCTTTTCATCCATGATAAGGCTGATTCTCTTAACCCAACTTCTTCCAGTATTCTGAGCAAGATACTATGGGAAACTGTGTTGAAATCTGCGGAAAGGTCCAACAGCACCAGAATCATAGAATGGCCCTTATCTAGGGTCATTCTGATTTTAACTGTAACTGTAAGTAATGCAGATTCTGTGCTGTATTTGGGCCTAAAACTGGACTGGGAATGGTCTATACATCCAGTCAGTTCGACATAGTTGGACAGATTGGTATTAACATGTTTCTCCATTAGTACAATTACAATAAATAACACAAGCACACACTGATGCATACAAGCACTCTCACAATCCCTCACTCTCACATATAGTCATTTATACAGTCTAACACTCATATAAAATGCCTTTCACATATGCAGTTACTCACACATGTACCAGTGAGGTATCCATTCACTCACTAAGACACTCATACACACACTCATCCAGCCTTACAGCCCTTCACAGATACAGTCTTGAACACATATACCCAGTGAATTATCCACTCACACATCTCGTGGAGAAGTGTGGCTCAATGGTTAGAGCGGCAGACCCTGATGCAGAAGTCTAGCCTGGGACCAGGGTTCAATTCCCTGCATCGGCGGGTTTTGGGCTCAAAATTCCACGGACCTGATAATTCTCGCCTCGGTGCCTATTCCAATCATGGAGTTCCACTCTGCAACTCTGGGCAATAGCTTGCTTAATCTCCAAAACGGTCCCCACAACAACGCAAAGGATGCCGGGCCTCCACCTTGGGGGTGCCCTGGAGTGGACACCTCACAGGGAAACCCAGGATGGGTTCCACAGCGGTATTCGTACAAGCGCCTTGAGACCCTTGCGGGTGAGTAGTGCGCTATACAAGTATCAATTTACATTTACATCTCTGCACAGAGTCACACCCCCTCACACACCCACACAGACACTCAGACACCCATACAGATACTCAGACAAGCAATCAATAACCCATATAGGTCTTCATTTAGCTGCTAACCAAACCATGCAACCACTTACACATCTTCTGACAACCTAAACTGTGTGAATGTCTGTATCAATCACTAACACATGCATTAAGCAAGACACAATTAATCACTCACTTATACAGTCAGTCACACACGTACTTAATCATCCATCCTGACTCTTATATACCCATTCATGTCATCAGTGATGTTACTGACCAAGTCATGAATGATGTAATATGTGACGTCATAAGCCGTGCATTGTGGGGGCACAAGTTATAGTTAGCTCAACTAACTATAACAGCTGAATTTCTATTGTTTTGTATGAGTGAAATGTCAAACTAACTATAACGTCCCTGAAACCTATGTTTTTTCTGTGAATATATATATGTGTGTGTGTGTGTGTATATATATATATATATATATATATATATATATATATATATATATATATATATATATATATATATATATATATCCTCAATCAAGTGCTCCTTCTGGAGCTGAACGGCCTATGGGGAGTAGCACGTACCCCAGCAAAGCGGATTGGCAATAAAGTTTTGTTGAACAAATTCAAGTACTCGCGCTTTCAGGGCCAAAGGCATGGAATCCGAAGTTGTTGCAAGATCTGTTTTTATTAAATTACGCATTTCGGCTGACGAACAGCCTTGATCACATTTATCATATACATACATGCATGCATACATACATACCTGGTTTGGTATCCCTCTCAAGTCAAAACTTAACATTTCCTTCCCAAAGCAGCAGTTCCTCAAGGCATTACTAGAACTATACATTATGTACTGATTTAAAAATGAAATATGTGCACCACTTCTACTTGTACATTAATTCTACATTCATGTATAACTGGATAATTGTACAAATTTCAAATTGGATTACAATGTGGAAGTTTCGATACAGTTGAAATTTGAGTTGTTTACCAGTCTGTCTTTTAGTTTCACTGCTGGGACATTTGTTTCTACACCTATTGCTGCACATTTTTGTATTTAGTGAGTTTATTTAACAGAGCCAAGTCTGCACACCGACTCGTTTCAGCCTTACGTCCTTGGTCACGGTAGGTGGTATTACATTAGTAGCTGTATTTATGTAATTTCCTTTCTACAACATACCCATGAATTCTGGGACACGTAATTTGTATTGTTTTAAACAGATCTCCACAATGCAGACAACGTTTATGAATTAAGCAAAATAATAGTGCGGTGATACTCTTTGTTTCCCAACGTGTGTTCACTTATTATTACCGTAACTCTAATAACATAATGTAAACAACTTAGGTACATGTGCGCCTCCGTAAAAATAGCGATAAAAATGCCTCACGTTATATTCTGACTCGAGTATGAGACATACATTTATTGTGGATGTAGTGACATAGTGTCATCATATTTCTGACAATTTTCATTCTGTTGTTGCACATTATCTGCACAATGCTTGTTGCTTGAGGCATCCTTATAGTTGTTCATTAGGGACAATTGAGGGTATAGTACCCTATTTTTTGGAATAGGAGAAGCAAGGTGAAAGGAGGAGAAAAAGAGAGGGGGAAAAAGGAGAAAAAATAATGAGGGTAAGTTGCGTGAATAAGAGTTGAGATTACACAAAGTGCAATGGTTTCATCATATATACAATATAAATTTGGATTTGTCAATGAAGGTTCAAAAAAGTTCTTCTTCAAGATGAACATAAAGTTCCTTGTCAAAGTTCTTGCCTCTTGGTTGTTTAGTCCGGATCCTGATAATATATTTTGACTCCAATTGACGTAGTTTTTTCTTTGGTCTCTCAATCTTTCATTCGTCTCAACTGTGTCTATGGCAAAGTAACTCATGTTGAGCCAGTTCCCACCTTGGCATGTTAGGAGATGTTTCGCCGTTGCATATGCCAAGTCTTTATTCTTGACTGCCCTTATATGTTCGAGAATTCTCTTCTTGAGCATATAGGTGGTACTACCAATGTATAACATTGCACATTCACATTGAATTGCATGGACCACGAATTTGGTAGTGCAGGTGATCCGTTTGTCAATTTGAATTGCTCTGTCTTCTGGGTCTCGTATTTTTTCTTTGTTTACTCCGATTTTGCAGGCCTTCCAGGTGTTACATTTCTTGAAGCCATTTTGTTGTTCTATTAGCCAGTTAAATTTCTGTCCTGGTGGATTGAAATGGCTTTTAACAATCAGATCTTTAATTGATGGTGCTTTCCTAAAAGTTATTTGCGGTCCCGAGCCAATTATGTTGGATAGTTCTTGGTCTTGTTTTAACAGTGACCAATATCTTTGTACAGTTTGACACATATTTTGGTATTCCTTACTGTAGGTTAATATCAATCTGGGTTCTGCTTGCTGTTTTACAGACTGCTTTATTTCCTTTGTTTTTTTGATGAGAATCTCCGTCCTAGTGAGATTTTCAATTTTTTTCTTGCTCTTGTTCAAATCTCTTTCTCTGTATCCTCTTTTTCGTAGTATGTTCACACTTGTTTTAATTTCTTTTATGGCAACAACTACCTCTTAAATAACGAATGCCTAAACCACGAAGGCTAAACAACGACCAAAGCCAAACAACTATGTACCGAACCACGACTTACTGAACCACGAAAGTTAATCTATTGGCATATACTCTGAATCTACCACTACGTTTATAACAACGCATGTTTGAAACACGATCCAAAAAATGTAATTTAATTAAATTAAACAACACTTCTATTAAAAACTATTTTTAATAAAGAATCTTGTGCCTCTACTGTTCCAGACTGGTCCAGTGACTCTGCTGAAGCAATGTATTGCTGCAAATCAGCCCTTTCAAATAAAACCCAGTAGCGCTTTTGCCATGACTATTACTAATTGTGTTACCTCTTTCCGAAAATGCTTATCTTGGAAATTGGGTCATCACTTCCGCTGGTCACTAATTGATATTTGTTAATTGCGTGCTTTCCAAATAAGCAAGTGTGTAACTTTAACCGTGCCGTGTCAATTTACATACAGCCACTTTTTGCCAAAATTACTGTACAAGTGCTGTTCATTTGAAGCTAGAAACGTCTGCTTATACTGAGTCCAGTTTCAGATTTTGCAATCGGTTGGGGTTTTAAACCCAAGGTCATGAACATGGACATACTTTTTACCCTCATACCCTTATCACATAATAAATATTGATGGATCACTAATTGTCGAGCTTGCTTTTAAACAGATTTTCATATTTTAGTAAACATGATATTGTTGAATTCTTTAATCAAACCATTTATACTAATATGATCTGTTGAAACCATTAACCATATTTGTGAACTTATAATACACTTACTTACCTCTGAAAATTTGTTGTAAATGAAGTAGTAGTAAGGAGGTCGTGGTTCAGGTCAAGTAGTGGTTAAGGAGGTCGTGGTTCAGGTACAGGTCATTGTTTAGGTTTTGTTGTTAAGGCCACTCATTGTTAGAAAATCGTTATTAAGGTTGTTTCCCGGCACAGGGCTCCCCTCCCTGGGCAAATATTGACCCCCCGCACCCGTCTCTCAGGGCCCCATCAGTAAAGGGTGGGTGCCCTGGCACCCACTGCATATTTGTTATGGGCCATGGGGGAGGCTCCAATGTCCCTGTTGCACCGGCCAGCTCCAAACCTCTAGTATTGCTCCAGCCCACAGGGAGCAACAAAACTGCTGCACCATGGAGCAGGAGCAAATGATTTGGAAACAGAAGAAACCTACTCTACCAGCAGGCGAGAAGCAGTATTTCTGCTCATGCCTGCTGGGAGCAGACTTAGTGTTTGCTCTCACTTGGCAGGAGCTTTAAAATTGCACCCACCAAGCGAGAGCACACACAGTGGGCAGGTAAACCTCTATGTCACAGGAATGGGTGTCGGGGACATTGCTGTAGCAGGCCCCGGGGATGGGGTCTCCAGGCCCATTATCAGCTCTGGGAAGGGGAGCATGTGGTCCCCTCCCTTTTCAGTGCACAGCCGGGCCCCAGGGGTTAGGGTCCCCGGGGCCAAAAACAGCCCGTTAGAGGTGTCCCCTCCCTATTTTCGAATTTCAGCCGGACCCTGGGGCGTGAGGTCCACACTTTCAAACACAACTAAAATTGATAATTTCCTACAAGTGTGATCCACAACATAGTCATTCTCAGTTGCTCTGACCCCTGTTCCTCCACAAACTGTGCACCAAATAAGCACACCAGCAGTAATTGATAAATTTTGGTTGTGTGCTTTCACTGCGACCCACATGGGGAATACATGGACTACCAATCCCATAATCCTTGACACAAGTGTTTGCTCTTCTGAGTGTGCTGACTGTTTAACATGGGGATGATTTGAAAGCAATGTTGCCGCCCTTGCGCACTTTGCCTTTGAGAAAGGATGTGAAGTCCGAAACGCATCAGCATCTTAATGCTGTTCCTGTGCGATTTACCGAAGCTGTTCTCTGCTAATAAATGCCAGGTAGTGAGTGCACTTCTCATGGGGGCAGCTTCTTATGAATTTATATATTCACTGAAAAAACCATAGGTTTCACACATGTTATAGTTAGCTGGACATTTCACTCATACAAAACCATTGAAATTCTCCCGTTATAGTAAGTTCAGCTTCGCGCGCCCGCAATATACTGCTGATGATGTCACATATTACATCACTCATGACATGATCAGTGACATCACTCATGACATCACTGACGACATCTCAAATGACATCACTGATGACATCACTGATGACATCATCCAGTGAATGTGTATCTTTTCTGAAAAATAAATATTTTTTATATATGTATGTCTAAAGGTCGATGGAAGAATAAATGGGTAAATAAGTGTCTAAATGGATGTTTTTTATAAAAATTGATTGTATAACTGACTTATTAAGTGTATCTTAGTGAATACATCTATTAGCGAGTAATGTTTAAATATTTAAATATCTGTATCAGTGTATCACTTTGTGTATAAGTGGATGCTTGGGTTGGTGAGTAGCTACATGAGTGTGTATATGGGTTATTAGTTGGTTTTTTGAGTATCAGTATGAGTGTTTGTATGGTTCGGTGGGGGATATTACTTAGCACATAGATGCATGAATGAATGACTCACTGTTTGTATGTGTTTTGAAGACAGCATGTGTGCAGGACTGTATGGGTGGATGAGTGTGTATGCGTGTGTTAGTGAGTGAATGACTGTCTCAATAGTGTCTTTTGTGAGTAAGTACATATGTTTTAAACTAGTATATGTGAGTATTGATGTATATAAGTGAGTATATATGATTGCGAGAGATTGGAAGAGTTCCTGTATAAATAAGTGCGTGTTTCTATAAGTGATTGTTTAAGAGAGTAAGTATGTGTACGTTTCTGTAGAAGTAAGTGTAGTGGTGTGTGTATAGCTGTATATGCAAGTAAATGGATGTTTGATGGTTTATTTGCATGTGTGAGTATGTGTGTGAGTAACTCTATGTATGAGTGTAGGTGTGTAACAGGATGTATAGGTGTGTGAGTACATATGATGAGTGATTACATGTAAGAGTGACTATATCCAACTGTTGGTTAATGAGTGGATGTGTATGTAGATTTTGGAATTACTAAATAGGTTGTTCTAACTGGTATTGGTATCTCCATTTTTTTGAAAATTTTAGTTTCTATTTTTCAATGTGTGTATCAAAGGTTATATTAGGGTGAGAGGAGGTCTGCCACTCTTTCACAAGGATGATGTCATCAGTGATGTCATCAGTGATGTCATTTGAGATGTCACCAGTGATGTCATGATTGATGTCACTGACCATGTCATGAGTGATGTAATATGTGACATCATCAGCAGTGGATTGCAGGAGCGCAAGTTATAGTTAGCTAAACTAACTATAACGGGGGAATTTCAATGGTTTTGTATGAGTGAAATGTCCAGCTTACATGTGTGAAACTTATGGTTTTTCAGTGAATTTCTAAGGTTTTTTAAATGTTAATTCCTAACTATAACGTGGCTGAAATCTATGTTTTATTCAGTGAATTTCTAAGGTTTTTTAAATGCTAATTCCTAACTATAACGTGGCTGAAACCTATGTTTATTTCAGTGAATTTCAAAGGTTTTGAAAATGATAATTTTTAAATGTATTAATTGTTCTTTTTTTATACTGATTTACTACATTGTTTTAAACTATTTATTTTCAGATATTTTATTTTTTAAATTACATGACATATTTTTAATATAAATTGAAAAAAAATGTTTTAAAAAATATTGAAATTGTAATATTTGTTTTTTTCTATTTTATATATTTTTTAATTTGTATATATTTTATATAGCAGGCAATAATATCCTATGGAAGGAAATTCAAGTTACTGGTAGGTAGGGTTAAAATTATTTTTTAGGATCAGTACTGGCTGAAAGATGCTGCACTGAGGTCTCTCCTGATAACAGGTGAGTAAATCGGAATTCATAGTTCGGCTGATTTTAGAGGAATATTTTAAAGTTCCAAAACTCCACACTTAGAAGAATTTCCAAGTGAAACCAGTCAATGTTACCATATGGAAGGAAATTCACTTAGCAGGTAAGTAGTGTTATGTTTATACTTTTTCTTACTCAGTGGTGGATCCTGGATCCAGCATTGGTGCATCTCCTGTAAACAGTTGAAAGAATGCGTTTAAGTCATACAGGCGAGTTTTTTTGCAATATTTGTAGTTTGTGAAAATAGACATTTAGAAACTTTTCTGGTGAAAACCAGACAATGGATTCCTATGGAAGGAAATACAAGTTACTTGTAAGTATGGTTAGAATTACGTTTCAGGTCAGTGCTGGGCTAAAAGATGCAAAAGGGGGGTGGTGATGAACGGAGCATCTGAACCAATCAAACACTCCCACCCAGTCAACAGATCTGGGTTTAATCCATCACTGTTCTTTAGCCCACTCTACCACCCCAGTTCAGACATGGCCATATGCAAATCAGTCTGACCCTGTGCCTCATGGGAACAATCCAGCCCGAACTACCAAGCCATGCCTTCCCTGGACCGGAAACAAGCTTCCGAGGACCGGTTTCTGGCATTTCAGCCGTCTTCAGCCCGGCTTGCTTGAATCCAGTGGCAAAGTGAGCAAGGGACTCACGTCTGAGCATACTCTGCCAACTTATGCCAAACAAAGTGGTACAAAAGGGGGTGGTGATGGACGGAGCATCTGAACCAATCAAACATTCACACCCAGTCAACAGATCTGGGTTTAATCCATCACCGTTCTTTAGCCCACTCTGCCACCCCAGTTCAGACATGGCCATATGCAAATCAGTCTGACCCTGTGCCTCATGGGAACAGTCTACAATTACTTTTCAGGGTCAGTGCTGGGCTAAAAGATGCAACATTGGGTTATCTCCTGATAACAGGTGAGTAAATCCGAATTCGTTGTTCGGATGATTTTAGGTGAATATTTTAAATTTGCAAAACTCCACACTTAGAAGAATTTCCAAGTGAAACCAGTCAATGTTAGCCTATAGAAGGAAATTCCAGTTACTGGTAAGTATGGTTAGAATTACTTTTCAGGATCAGTTCTGGGCTCAAAGATGCTGCACTGAGGTCTTTCCTGATAACAGGTGAGTAAATCGGAATTTGTAGTACATCCAGTAAGCGCCACAGAGCTGCGTAGCAGATAGATGTAAAAAGGGGCATGGCCTGCACCCCCTCACTGCAACGCAGCGCAGTGGCGCTTCCTGGAATCACCTGGTGGGCTACTTGGCCCCCATGGTCCCTCAGGTTTGAAGTGGAATTTTTACCCCAACTTAAAACGCGGCACAGGGCGTGTTTTCACACATCACGTCAGGCCCCTCCCCTCCCTTCACCACTGTATAAACGCACCATGCCACAGTTCTAAGTTGAGAGATTAAGTCCCCTTCAATCCTAACGGTCCCTAGGGTCAAACTAGCCCACTTGGTACCTCCAGTAAGCGCCACAGAGCTGCGTTGCAGCTTGGTGTAAAAAGGGGAGTGGCCTCTGAACACCTATCTGCAACGCAACTCCCTGACGCATACTGGAGATACCTGTTAGCCTATTTGGCCCTCAGGGAACCTCAGTATTGAAAGAGAATTATTTCCCCAACTTAAAACGCGCCACAGGACGCGTTTGCCCAGTGGTGAAGGAAGGAGGCTTGGCCTATGGTGATATGTCTACAGGCACAACCTGTGGCACGTTTTAAGTTAAAGAATTAATTCCTCCTCAATCCTGTGGGTCCCTGGGGGCCAACTAGCCCACCAGGTCCCTCCAGTATGCACCAGGAGGCTGCGTTGCAGAGAGGTGTTCAGAGACTACGCCCCTTTTTACAACACTCTGCAACACAGCTCCGTGGCACTTACTAGAGGTACCTGGTGGGCTAGTTGGACCCCAGGGACCCTCAGTATTGACAAGGAATTAAATCCCCAACTTAAACCGCACCACAGGGCACACATGTGAACACATGTTTGCACACATGTGAACTCAGGCCCCGCTCCACCCCCTCCCTTCTCCACTGTGCAAACCCGCCCAGTGGCACGTTTTAAGTTGGGGAATTAAGTCCCTTTGAATCCTGGGGGTCTGTGGGGTCCAACTAGCCCACCAGTAAGTGCCACAAGACTTCATTGAGAGAGGTGTAAAAAGCGGCGTGGCCTCAGGACACCTCTCTGCAACGCAGCTCCCTGGTGCATACTGGAGGTTCTAGGTGGGCTAATTGGCCCCCAGGGACCCCCAGTATTCAAGGGGAATGCTTTCCCCCTCTGAAAACGCGTCAGGGTGTGCGTTTGCAGTGAGGTGCCATGAGGGGGCGTGGCCTCCGTAATGGCGGTCTTTTTTTTATGTTTTCATTTTAAGAAGGGGGCTGTGTAGCCCTCCTACTTTTTCAATTTTTTGGGCCCTGGGGACCCCATCCCCCAGGGCCTGCCCCCTAATTAGTTTTTTTAAAATAAAACATTAAGGAAGGGGGCCGCGTGACCCCCCTCCAGAGGCCATTATCAGCCCCGGCGACCCCATCCCCAGGGTCATGGCCTTTTTTTAATTCTATTTGTATAGGAGGGGGGCTGCCTTGCCCCCCTCCATAGGCCATTTATGGCCCGGGGGACCCCATCCCCCGGGGCCGGCATTATTTTTATTTATTTATTTATTTAGAAGGGGCCGCGTGGTCCCCTCCCGGGCCACTACTAGCCCGGGGACCCCATCACCCAGGGGTGGCCCTCTTCGCTGAGGGCTGTGGTCCCTGCCGGCTCCCCGCGTCCTGCGGGAGCTGGGTGGGCCATTATTATTAAAAAAAAGAAGCCCCGGGGGGTAGCAGTCCCCGGGGGCGGGGGGGCCCCATTACAATTAACTACATTACCCCCGGGATTTGGCCCCCCCGGGGCTAATTACAAATAAAGCGGGATACGTTTTTTATTTTCACAGGATACGCGTATCCTACGCGCATCCCACGATTTAAAAAAAAATATTTAAAAAGTTTGGGTCTTGGGGGTTCTTGTGGGACCTCCTGAGTAGGCCTAGTGGGTCAAGGTGTTTCTACCCTGCTCCCTTTGCGTCTTTTGCGCACTTGTTTTTCAGTTTTCATGTGCCTCGGTTCTACCGAGATACAAGATGGCTGCCAACACTTCCTGGTTTGGAGTGCTGACAGAAAGTTGACAGCCAATTAGCATGCAGCTTGTGCTCATAAGGGTACGTGTACCCTACGCGCCCATAGATATATCTATGATTTTACTTTTGATTTTCTCAGGAACTACTGCACGGATTTACACCATTTAACAAAAAGCATGATCTGTGAACCAAACTCTACATTTTTGCCAAATTTGCTGTAATTCCGTTCAGCAGTTCGGGCTGTAGCCGCGCTTAAATTCCCCTATAGAAAATTGCATGGTGAAAACATGTTTTGGGACCCCCTTTTTTCTCGGCCTCCGCTTGACGAATCACCCCGAAACTTGCAAGATAGGAGCAAAGCGGAGTGCCCCATCTTCTTGGAGAATTTTGCAAAGATTTGTCAACCGGCGCCAAAGTTATTTCAAATAGAATGTTGCAGATTTTCTATGGAAACTAGGTCCTAACTATAGCTATAGTTAGGACCGCCAGTAGGTAATATATATATATATATATATATTCACTGAAAAAACCATAGGTTATAGACCATATATAGTTAGGAATTAGCATTTACAAAACCTTGAAAATTCACTGAAAAAACTATAGGTTATAGACCATATATAGTTAGGAATTAGCATTTAAAAAACCTTTTTTTACTCACACAAAACCATTGAAATTCCATATATAGTTAGTTGTACTAACTATATATCGCGCACCCGCAATCCACTGCTGATCATGTCACATATTACATCATTCATGACATGGTCAGTGACATCACTGATGACATCACTGATGACATCTCAAATGACATCACTGATGACATCACTGATGACATCTCAAATGACATCACTGATGACATCTCAAATGACATCACTGATGACATCACTGATGACATCTCATTTGACATTACTGATCACATCACTGATGACATCATTCATGTGATCATACGATGAACCTCTTCAGACTCTAATATAACCTTAGATACACTCAGTGTAAACAGACACTCACAGACTGTCACTCATCCATGGAGTTATTCACACACTTAGTCAGTCATGCAAAGAATCAATCACACCTCCATTTCCTCAACTATACAGTTATACACACCTTACTTATTCAAACATATACTAACACATATTTACTGTCTTTTACAATGCCTGATACAAGTACACAATGATCCATACAGCCACTCACACATTCACTGGCTCTTATGCACAGTTATTTATATATGTCAAATGTCACATGTACTGTGTTTTACATATGTACTTACTTTGACATGTAGCACTGAGATATCCATTCACTCACCAATGCACTCAGTCAACCGCCCATACAGGTGTTTCCACATGCACTTTTGAACCCATACATCTAGTGAATCAACTGCTCACACATCTATGCACAGAGTCATACACATCCCAGCCACCCACACACACACACTCAGTCTCCCATACAAATACTTGGGCAACCAATTAATAACCCATATACTTACTCATATAGCTACTGATCAACACATGCAGCAGTTTACAGAACAACAGACATAATGATGCACAAATTAAGACAGTTTAGTCACTAACTCATGCACTCAGTGACACACATTTATTCACTCACTCATACAGTCAATCATGCACCTAATAAATCCTTTATCCAGACACTTATACCTCCACTCATTCTTCAATATGTAAGACATATTTTAACTTTACAGAAACATACAGTCACTGGATGTAGTCATCAGTGATGTCATCAGTGATGTCATTTGAGATGTCATCAGTGATGTCATAAGTGATGTCATTTGAGATGTCATCAGTGATGTCATTTGAGATGTCATCAGTGATGTCATCAGTGATGTCATTTGAGATGTCATCAGTGATGTCATCAGTGATGTCACTGACCATGTCATGAATGATGTAATATGTGACATGATCAGCAGTGGATTGCGGGTGCGCGATATATAGTTAGTACAACTAACTATATATGGAATTTCAATGGTTTTGTGTGAGTAAAAAAAGGTTTTTTAAATGCTAATTCCTAACTATATATGGTCTATAACCTATGGTTTTTTCAGTGAATTTTCAAGGTTTTGTAAATGCTAATTCCTAACTATGTATGGTCTATAACCTATGGTTTTTTCAGTGAATTTCATTGGTTTTTTAAAAGCTAATATCTATAGCTGTAAAATGTATTCTTCTTTAAATCAAAAAATATATTTTATATGTTTATTAATAATTTTTTTTATTATTATTTTTTTTTGTTTGCTCCCGGTTCGCGAACCGGGAAGCTTCCCGTTAGCTCAATTTGGTGCCGCGACCCGGTCCGCAAACCGGTAAACGTTCCGTTTGCGCAACTGCCGCGTTAGAAATCAACATCGTGACGCGTTGCGGAAGCGCGACGTATCACGTTGCCGCGTAATGCGTCTTATGACGCGCCGCGTTAGCGCACCCGGAAGTGCTCCGGAGTGCGAACCGTGGCGCGAAGCGCAGCTCCCCGGAAGCGATCCGGGGCGCGTTCCGCAGCGCGTAACATAAGCGTAACAGGTCATGTGACTTGTTAATACAACTTTTCATTGGTTCATTTCACTTTTGGTTTCCTAATGATGTAAGGCTAGGTCAGGTGACCTAAAAATAACACTTTTCATTGGTTTAGAACAATTTTTTTCCCAAATGATGAAAGCCCCCACCTTTTTTCTCACTCTGACTTTCAACTTTGTGAAAGGAAGACCTATTTTGCTCAGTGGAAAATGGCTTCACTAGTAGCTGCAGCTGGTGCACCCCCACCACCACCACCACCTCCTCATAGGAAGAGAGGACCACCTCCACAGTTCCTTCCCAACACAGAGGAGGAAGAGGATCAAGAAGAGGAAGAGGAAATACAGGCAACACAGTTTTTACAAGAGGAGCCCCGGGTATCTCATCATAAAAATTGTTTCATTTGGCAGTTTTTTTCTTTTCCTGAAGGACAGAAAAAAGTTAATGCTCGGTATGTGACGTGCCTCATATGCAAAGAGGACTTATCTAGAGGCACAGATAAGAAGTATAGTTACGGCAACTATACTATGCACCGTCACATGCTGAGGTGGCATCCACTAAATTACAGCTGGGCAGAGATGCGTGACCTCCAGGACAACCCACCAACTCCTGTGGCCAGGACATCGTCACAGGTATCTCTTTCGGGGCCAGGGGCACGGGAAACAGTGCCAAACATTCAGGATAACTTTGTCCACATGAAGATTGTCTGTTTATATTGCGGTACCTTACTCTCATGTGCCAATATGAGCATTAACTTAATAAACAGAGCATTTGAAAACCACAAGTGCTCTAAACGCCCCCCAAAAATTTTTTTTTTTTGCTCCTGTTGAGCCCTTTCCAATGCCTGTTTTTTGTTGTTTCCCCCCCAAAAAAAAAAAAAAACATTAAATTGTTCAAAAAATACAAAAAAAAAAAAAAAAAACAACAAAAACATTAAAAAAAAGTTCTTTTCAGAACTACCTCCCCTTTATAAAAAAAATTGCTAGAATGTTTAGCACTCTGGCAAGCTCTATTTCTTTTGGTTCACTTCCCGGTTCGCTCGCCGGTACGCGAACCGGGAGCGAACCAAAAAAAAAAAAAAAAGAAGAGTAAGTGTAAGGGAAGTAAACAGAGAGTAATGTTAAAAGAAAGACAGCTATAGGGACTAAACCAGAGATACTGTTTAATAGATTTATTTACCGAAGAAAAGATGGAAGAGGATATAATTGTGAAAAACAAAATAGATAAGGAAATGAAAGAAAAAAAGGAGAGTAGAAGAATAACACAGAAGAGTTTCTTAGAGAATGTGAGTGAATGTTCAAAATAAGATTAAAACATGTGGAATAACAGAGAGAAAAAACAGAAAGCAGAAAAGAAGAAGTGACAGAAAAAGAATAATTGAAACAGCAAAGAAATGTAAATAACATAGGCCCATATTATCAACATAGGCAATAAAAGTTTTGCAGCTTTTATCGGCAGAAATGTGTCGCTAAAGCCGCTTTTGCGGCAGAAAACTGCCGCTAAAACCGCTTTTGCAGCAGTTTTCTGCCGATAAAAACAGCAATAATTTTATTGGCTCTGTTCATAATATGCCCCTTAGTGTGCTTCAACTACACAGAGAAAGCATAATGAACAAGTAGTGAAAGAGTGATCAGTCAAAGACACTAAGAGTAATAGAGACGGAGTGAGTGAACAAGAGTGAGGAACTATGAGAAGAGAGGGACTGAGAAAAGGAGTGGAAGGAGTAGAGTAAGTAAGTAGAGGAGAAAGGAATGAGGGAAGTAGCAAAGGCAGGAAAGTGTGGGTTAAAGAAATGAAGCAGTGGAACTAATAGTAGTTAAATGTGATAGAAATGTAATGAAAAGAGTACAAAACATTTACCTTATAATTGTCGTTAACTTAGTCACTTGTTATTTTTATACTTTCAATCTGTGAAAGAGAGAACAAACATTTGAAAAATATTAAAACATGTATTTAAAAATTAGAAAAGACAAGGGAAAAGATTGAAGGACAAACAGTTTTTCAACAACTTTGACACTTACAGAAGCTTCTGCTTCTCCAGGCCCCCTACATAGTCCTAAAGATATACATTTTAAACTAACAGTATCTTGATGCAGATGAAGGGAGGCCTATCTTGGAACATGGTGCATCTTTTGCACTGCTGTTGTCTCACAAAAGTGACGCAATGGCAGCGCAAAAGAGGTGCACAATCATCATAAAACTGTTCCTAACATTTTAAATGATTGTTTCAGGATGGCAATAAGGTGTGTCCTATCCAGACGTTTGTTTCAGGTGAGGCCTACTCAGGATTGCAGATCAAATTTAGCCTTGTTGAAGAGTACAGAGGAGATAATACATGTGCAGGCCAACCAATAAAGTTCAGACTTCCTCTGTTTCCCTGGACAGGCCTAAACTTCATCTGCACAATTTGATTCGTAATGTTGCGAAACACAGGTAATGTATTTTAAAAATGTGCAATTTCTTTTGCTCATTTCACAATCACATCACTTGTGTTTCCTTTGGTTAGGTATCTCATTGTGCAGATGTAGTCCAGCATATGAAAGAGTACGCACTGCATGCAACAACTTTGACACTTACTGAAGCCTCAGCTTCTCCATACCCCCCACACAGTCCTAATTATATACATTTTAAACTGACGGTATCTTGCTGGAAAAGAACTGAGGCCTATCTTGCAACATGGTGCATCTTTTACACAAAAGTGACGGAACAGCGGCGTAAAAGAGGCACACAGCCTTCATAAAACTGCCCTTAACATTTTAAATGATTGTTTCTAGATGCTGATAAGGTGTAACCTATCCACAGATTTGTTTCAGGTAAGTCCTACTCAGGGTTGCAGATGAAATTTAGGCTTGTTGAAGAGTATAGAGGAGATAATACATGTGCAGGCCTACTAACGAAGTGAGTCATGCCCACTGCACTCTTGAACAAATGTCAGACCTCCTCTGTCTCCTGGAACAGGCCTAAACCTCATCTACACATTGTGATGTGTAATGTTAGGAAACACAGGTAATATAATTGAAAAACGTGCAATTTTTTTTGCTCATTCCACAATCACATCACCTGTGTTTCCTTAGCTTAGGTATCTCATTGTGGAAATGTAGTCATTCATATGAAAGACTATGTAGAATGTGAGCACTGTATGCAACAACTTTGACACTTACAGAAACCTCAGCTTCTCCATGTCTACTACACATTTCTAAATGTAGATCATAAGTACAAAAAGAACAGAATTAATTATACATGTTAAATGGTTTATTTTTGCTGTTCTCAGAATTTATCAAATTTCACTAAAAACAGTGACTTGAAGGTATTCATCATATAACAGCGGGGGAAAAAAAGACACAATCAAAATGATTGTGTTTAAAAAACCCATATAACATAACCAATCAGAAATCAGAACTCCTCAAAAGTAACTTACTTTCCATGACGTCGAAGGATGTCCTATGAACAGCTTACACTCGGTTGTGCTGTTTTTATTTTCAGCCCGCCACTTTCTGAAAGAAAACCTCCATCGTTTTGAAAAATATGTTACATACAATAAATGACTTCTCGCTCTCTACCACATGTTTCCACAAGGCCAAATCATGTAAGAGCCATTTATAACTCTTGGAATTCTTTTAACAAATCCCGTCATTTTGTATTTCCGCAACTTTCAGAAAGAAAACGTTCAAGATCACTTTCACAATCCTGGACTAGTAATATCTTACCCTTCTTGCTCACTCATGTTCTACATTTCCTATGACACTGATACTGCTTACTATGAAGCAGACTTACACTACCTCTATGACTACTACAATTATTTAATTGTCTACATCACTTTTAATCACAAAGCAATATAAAACAGTAGATAAAATTATATCAACCCCTAGAATCATTATACGCCAGTTACCTACCCTAAATTCTCTTTTCTTAAAACAGAAAGTAAGAATATTTTTAAATAAAAAGGCAACATTGTATCGTAGTCAAATGGGAATAATTTCCAAAACAGCAATTTTTTTTACATTTTAAGCTGTGTAATAAGCGGATCTGTCAAATGACCATCATGCCATATAATAGCTGCAGTTACAAATGTTCTTCCTAAAATCAACGACTGTGTAGCCACAACATTTGTAATTAAAGTTGAAGACTTACTTTCATCAGGTTTATATAGTTGGATTTTCAAAATGACATTATAATCAAAAGTTTGGACCAATAATCTAGACAGCATTGCAGACTTACATTCCCTCTACTCCATGTTTTGATTGGCTGCTTGAATTAGCTTATAAAAAGAAACAGTTTTTCTGAACTCATACAAAGTGCAGGTATTTTTCCATGACGTCAAGTGTTATGGTAAGAACACCGTTTGCTTTGGGAAATACTCTGTTGTCCTTCAACTAATCTCTGCCCTCCACTTTCTGTAAGAAAATCTTCCTTTTTTTCCAGGAACTATTTAAAACTCAAAAATAACTTTTGACTCTGTACTACACTTATCCTCAAGGCCAAATCGTGTAGGAGCCATTAGAACCTCTTGAAATTCCTCAGAGCAAATCCTGAGATTCCTTCCCTAAAATTTTGGTTTTAAAAACACCAGGTAAGAATTTTTAAGGTCAAAAGGCAATTTTTTTTAAAAGTTAAAACAGAATCATTGCAGAATGACCAGCCATTTCTAGACTTTAAATAAGCTGTGTAATGTCCTGATGTTATTGAAGGACCGTCATGATATATAATTGCTGCAGTTACAAAAGTCCTTCCTGATATTGACAACTGTGAAGCCACAACATTTTTAATTAAAGTTGTCAATTTTGTTCCATCAGGCCTACATCGTTGGAACATTAAAATGACATACTGGCCATATGTTCGTATAAATAATGTTGACAACATTGCAGACTTACATTGGCTATACTCCATGTTGTGATCAGCTGCTTTTACTAGCTTATTAAAGGACACTGATTTACTGTCTGGCAAAGTTAAATATATAAATCTTTCTGAGTCTACACTAGTAGTACTTGATACCCTACAGTTCTCGCAGTCATGCTGCCATTGATAAGAAAGCCCAAACAGGTGATCTACATCTACACCTTCAGCATGCAATACATCAAGCATATACATTAAAAACTCCTGACAATCTTGCTGAATATTTTGGGAGAATTGTGTTTGACCTGAACATCTGTCTAACAGATTTCGAATTTCAGACACACTTTCTATTTTTGTTCTATCAGTGCTACATTTCTCTAACACAGAATTTAACAAACTGCAAAATCTTTGATCAGAATTGACCACAATCTCTTCTTTTACATTTTCTAGAGAAAACAAAACATTAACCACTACATTAGCATAGCAGTTGACACCAGAACTGTTTTCAAATTGAAAACCAACAACATCTTCAACAGAATCCTTTTTCTTTCTGCTTATAATTTCAGGTTCATCGACTTTTCGTCTTTTTGCTACAACCTCCCTACTATTGGTCACATTTCTTCGTTTCCGGCCTACCACACGTTTCTCAAACAAAGGATATTGAGGCAAATGTGGCGCATACTCTCTTCTTAACCTATTGTATTCCTTAACACAATCTAGATCCGCACAAATGTTTGTGACATCACACTCAATCAAGTACAATCCCGATAAAGTTCTAACTCGTGACAATGCCACATATGCCATACCCTCCTTGAACACAGAACTGCCAATATTCACCAATGCACTGTCTACACTTAAACCTTGCGATTTATGCATTGTCACCGCATATGCCAAGCAAACAGGAAACTGCTTACGGCGAACATATAACTCTTTTACAAGCAAAAATCTAGCAGAACAACGACCAATTAGCTGTACTTCCTCAATGCCATCAAATTTAATTTTAAAAAATTCAATTCCATCTCTATTTCTGTATTTCACAAAATCAACAACATTACCCATTGATCCATTTACCAGACCTCTTTCAACATGTAAATTCCTTCTTAAAATTATACGGCAATTTAAGCACACATTCAGAGTCTTTTCAAAACCCGCTGTTTTAGATATAGTCTTCTCTAATGAATCCAATTTTGTTTTCAAATTCTCAGACAAAATAATTGTTGATCACATATGCTCTACTCTGTCAATAGCTTCCAGTTTCACAATCTCTTGGTTTTCTAAATGCAACATTTTGTTGTTGAAGATGGCACATTCTGCAAGAGTTGGCATCAAACATATTCCAGATTTCTTCTCAGTAATTTTCTGAAAAATATTCTCAGGCACAACGTCTTGTTCTGGATATAAATTTGACAGTAATCGTGCATGTAAAGCTTCTTTCCCATGCTCGGTCACTTTTCCAATTCTAACATCTTGTAGAATATTCTTGTAAACTTCATCCTTCGCCTGACGCATATTTTCATGCAGTTCAGCATAATTGAAGTTTAACCATATATTGACGTTGCCAATGCTCCCTAGGCACTTCCTGGTATCTTCATGCGTGAGCATTTTGAACACAGGTTGTCCTTTCACTGGTGTCAGCTGCAGAAGATCTCCGAAAACAATGATGTGTTTGCCACCAAATAACACATCATACTCTGTTTTAAGAACTTCTTGCATTCTCAAATGCACAAAGGCAAGCATGACATTGGAAACCATGCTTACTTCGTCAATGATAAGAAGTTTCATTTTCCTCAAGACTCTTGAAACTTCACAACAAGCATCTCCAGATAACTTGTGGTGTTGTAATTTGTTATCATGCTCCACTGGCAGCATCAATAGACGATGCAAAGTAATACCTTTAATGTTATGTGCTGCCAGTCCAGTTGGAGCGGTGACAACACAAGACAGCGATGACTCAGTCCTTTCCTGCAAATAACATGAAATTGCTTTAATGAGGAAACTTTTTCCAGTTCCCGCTTCTCCACTCACGTACTGTCGGACAGGCTTCAACGACGTACATGAGCACTCTTTCTTCTTATGACGTAATCCATGATCAATTTGCTTGGTAACTTCGTCATATATTTTCCTCTGCTCAACGTTGAGTTGTCTTTCCAAGTCTTCTAAGTTAACCACATCCTCCTGAGCATGTGCCATGGCTCTTTCCACTTCATTCATGGCAGTGGCAGCTTCATTTTCGATAACAGGTCCTCCTAGTGGATCCTGACTCAATGAAACAGAACACTGACTGTCCTGAGAACTGTCTCTGGCAATCTCGGCTGCAATCGTTGCTTCCTGCTCGATTTCCGCATTCAACATTTTAAGATATTTGGGAAAAGCAGGACATTCTATGGTCTCCTTGGCGGCAGTGAAAGAGTCTTCGTAACAGAGGAAATATCCAAGCAGTTCCTCTTCTGCACGCCAAGGCTTGCAAAAGTGCTAAATAGAAAAACTCCCTTTTTTCAGGAGATTCGCCACTCAATTTTCGATGGTTTACCAAGTGGCATTTTCTTTGCTTGACCAGACCTCCCTCACTTCCAATTACAGCATACACTCCTTTATCAATATCTTCGTTGATGTTCCTCTTGAATATGTAATTTTGTAGAATCTCATACAGACAAACATTCTCGAGGTGACTGCTTCGATTTGGATAATATGTATCCAACATGTTGGTCTTCAAAATATCGGTACTGTTTGGCTCCTTTTCCGCCAAATACTCAATTTCCCGCACAGGTTTCAGAACTCGATTACGCGTTGCAGCAAGACCAAGACTCGCCCAAACGATACTCCTAGATTTGGCATAGAGACTTGCTGAAGACAACCGGTCAGAACATTTGTAAGCTCCGATTTCTCGATGCGACAACATCTTCAGACTGAAACTGTACAACTTCTTACTGAGGCTCTTTTCATGGGAAATGTCCTCCCACATATCCTTCAATTCTGTCTTTTCTTTTTTGGTGATGTAAGATGTCACATACCGAGCCACAGCCATACAGTTATCAGCCACAAACTGTATATCCATGTTAGCATTCCACATGGACAAAATCACTGGGTTGTAGTCGTTGATGTACTTGGAGTCTTCGTTCCTTTTCAAATTGTATGTGTTTTTAGGTGATTTCTTCATCACATTATGTCGCAGCGAAGACATCAAACTGTTTACTCTTCCTTTAGAAATCACCGGTCGTGGAAAGGCGAAACGACATTTGGTGTAGAACTTGTCCTTGTTTCTGAATTTATGACGACAGTACTTTCCGCAACGATGGCTTTGGAAGCGTAGAACTTGTTCTCTTAGGTTTTTGTCCTCCTTTGCATTTGGAACAGCACATGTAGAATACTGTTCTATGAAACTCATCACTAAGTCTTCTGGATCCGTTCCAAATTTAGGTGCATCCTTGATCCACACCAGCATATGTATATGAGGAGCACCTCTTGCTTGGTACTCCTTTCTCCAGAAGAAATCCAACACCTCTCCAAGAGGTGGATTTCTCTTGTTCATGATGAAAGACATCATAGCTTCAAATCTATGATTGAAGTACCTGCATACATTCACTGGATCCAAAGAGCACAGTTCTCCGGGTGTCTTGAATTCGATATTTTCAATGTTTCCATTTGCCTCTCGTAGAAATTCAAGTAAGTCTTCCCAGCCATGCTCGGCACAGCTCAGAGTGAGGAACCATGTGGGAGTTCCTAAGTTCCTCAGCATACATTTTAAATCACCATGACGACGGTACCAGTACTCATTAGTATCACGCTGACACGCCATGAGATTAATCAGGTGACAATCCAAAATACTGTCTTGCACATTGACTTTATCCATAAAGTCACTTGCAGAGATGTTTTGCATCTGTATACCACTTTTCAAGATGTGGTTCACTGCATATGACAATCCAGACAGATCGCTTTCAAACAGGAGATGAAACAAATAGGGAATGCATTGTCGAAACCTAGCATCTTCTGCATACAATCGTAAAGTCCGGTATTCAGAAGCAGGAATTTGATGAGGTCACTCATCATATCTTCCTCCTTGACCTGTTGGAAATAGCTGTGGGAAACACCGAGCTTCCAAACTTTCCTCCCAAAAACTAATGGGACTCCCTTTGGCTTGTTTCATTTGAAACAACTCAATAGCATTCCCCATGACTTCCTTGGAATGCAAAGGATGAACACTATAATGTTCATATATTTCTTCACTTTTAGAGGTTTCTACTTTCTCAATTTGACCAGCACACAAATCGCTATCCTCTTCCTCACTTACTTCCTCTTCTGCAACATATACATTCTTATAGTACTTATTATTTTTTTTCAAATACAATGTTGCCTTTTTGACTTTCCTAACATCCACTAAATCTTGCCATATTTTCTTATTCTTTGTCGGAACCCCATTAACTAAGATAACCAGAGGTTCCTCTTCCACTTTTTCTACTCCAATTGTGTTAATGTTTTTCTTCAAATCTAGAGGCAAATAAACAACTCTTCCCTTTAATCCTCTCTGTAAATCTGATGGAGGCAATTTCCCTGTCTTTGGCTCCATTCTTACAATAGCCTGAAAGGGATGGATACTTTGAATCAAAATAGATTCATAAGTATTTAAATCCTTCAATTCAGAAGGAATCTCAACCAATTCCAGATTATTATGAACCGCTCTAGCAGGCATCTGGTTTTGATTTAATTTATTACAACAATAAGTACACACACGTTGATCCAATCCCAAATCAAAACAATTTTCTACCATCAAGTATGTTGCAAAATCCTTCCATTCACTATTATTTTCCCTTTCACTTTTTGCATATAAATCCACTAACTTAGTCTGATTCTTATAATAAGTGCGTCGACAACACACACAAGTGAAATTAGGCCTCTCACTTGATTTCACCTGAAACGTGGCAATTTCCTTCTGAAAATTATCTGTACTGGAAACCTGTACACTATCTTCCACATTACCCTCTTCTTGTGGGTCAATTTCAACATTCTCCTCTTTACTTCCAAAGTAACAAAACTCAATTTCTTCACACATATTCTTCACATCTATTTCAGAACCATGCAAAAGAGCAGCGCATAATTGTTTAAGCATAACTGCTGGACTCTTAGCATAATACAACATTCGAACTAATTTCCTCACTTTATTATGATGCACTGCTAGCATCCTGAAATAATGAAAAACACTCTGGCATACTCTCCTGGAAAGACAAGCCAGTGAATGACCATGAAAACCTGTCACTTCTCTCACTCTGCAAGGATCTAATTCTTGCAACAACTTCATTTTCTGCTTCAAACTTTTCTTATTAAATGTCCGTACAAAATCACAAAGCAAATTGATGGAATCCTGTCGCACACTGCAAATACTACTACACTTCCAGGTGTACACAGGACCCTTAGGACGTCTTCCTAAAACCTCATTACCTAACACCTCTTCTGTCTCTGTTGTCACAAGTTTTTCATTTTCAACTGGACAACCATCTTTCACCTCATAAGCTCGACCATTGGTGTCAACTGCATGCACCAAATCATTATCCTGGAAATAACTCTCCTCATTAAAAAATGCCTCACAACTTGAACTATGCATCCATTCTCCGGAAAAAACTTCACAAAAATTACTACGATTAACTATTCTCTTCCATCTACTATTTCTTTTGGAATCATAAATTGCCTTGTTTAGCTTACTAATTCTATTGATTATCAAAATAAATAACTTTCGTTTAATTTCAAATGCCTGATCAATAACTTTCTCAACTTTTTTTTTTCTCTTATAAAAAACCACTTTCTGTTGACCTTTCTTAATATTTTTTAACAAATTGCCAATTATCCTGTTGCGGAACATTCGTTTACGAATGTCCCTAAACTGTTGTTTCCTTCTACTATCATGCACAGAGTTATCTCTTGCTCTAGCAGTAACATTTTGGATTGGCCTTTCCTTTCCGTTTAAATTGCTTCTCTTTTTCTGGACTAAAACATTTTCTGTAGTACTACTTTTTTTTTTACAAATGTTTCTTATGAATGATTTTGTGGTCTTACCCGGTGCTTTCTTGGTGACTTGACGATTTTTTATTGTAGAGGACTGCTGCATTAATTGATGAACCTGCTGTCTTTGACGTTTTGTAGCCTTTCTGATTCTATCCTTAGACGGCATTCTCAAAATTTGAAATGATCTGCAGTTGAATCTGTGGTAAAATATAATAAAAAATGTTATTAACCACTATTACCAAACAGTAAATCAATAACAGTCATCAAAAACTTAACACACTACTTGACATTTTTACATAGAATATTTTTTAGTGCTTTGGCAAATTTTGAATACACAAATAGCAGAAAAGAAATGGAATTCTTCTTCATTTTACCTGTCCTGTTTTATATGTGAATCTGATCTAATTTTATGAGCATATTTTAATATTTTATTGAAGACACTACACATAACCTGTTTTTGAAGGTGTGTTTAATTTTAAATGAAACGGTTTACATTTTTACTTTTCATTTATTGTAAATTTTAAAAATAAATGTTTATAGTTCCATAGGCTCAAGCAGGTCAGCTTCCCACCCTATGTCATACAATTCTGACAAATCGGCATTCTCATCATGTTCTTCATCATCCTCAGGATTTAAATCATCCAAGGGATCTACTTCCACTGATGTTTCAATTACAAGTTCAATGATACGGTCGAGATCAACTGATTGCTGATTGTCACTCATGGTTGATGTTGTCGTTATCTTTAAAGAAAGAGAACAACAATGAGATGTTGCAGAGTAAGAGACAAATCTCAGAGATTATAATAGTAAAATTGTTTAACACAAGTAACATTTTGCAGCTATTATTTAGCCATGTCCAGAGATGCTGAGGAGGTGAGGCCTATGTCCAAGTTTTCAGTGAACAGGACTCATCTCTTCTTAACCTTGGATAAGCCTCACCGACTCTGTGTCCCCTGCTCATACTTAAATGTACAGGGGCAGATTTATGCTAAGTGGTGCATCCCCACGGATGCACCAGTTAATGTGCACCGCTGCTCTGCCACCCATAGTGTGCCGCATTTACAATGTGGAGCACCATTGAGCAAAAACAGCACAGATGCGTCACGCATCTGTGCCGCAAAAGCAGCACATTGCAGGAATCACGTCATAAGCGCGACATGTCTACTGCAATGCACAGGAGGAAGCCTCACATTGCATGGTGCATCACTTCTTATGCCTGTTTCAAACAGGCGTAAGGATTTGATTCAGCAATGCTATAAAGCTGACTCAGTGAAATCTTCTAAATTTCACTGTGTTAGTTTTACAGGGCTTTCATGCAAATTAATGCATACCTTGCAACAAAACACCTATATGAAAACTGACGCAGGTTTCATGTGGCACAGGACTTTACAGCATGACACATCTGCCTAGATGCATCAAGTTGTAAATATGTCGCCACATAGTAAATCATTTGCACCGCCGCTGCGTCACAAAAGTGACCCACAGTGACGCAAAAGAGACATACACCTATCATAAATCTGTCCCTAACATTTTAAATGATTGATTCAAGATTACGATAAAGTGTGGCCTATCCAGAGGTTTGTTTGAGGTGAGGCCTACTCCGGGTTGCAGATGAAATTTACGCTTGTTGAAGAGTACAGAGGAGATAATACATGTGAAGGCCTACCAATAAAGTAAGTCATGTCCACTTCACTCTTGAACAAAGGCCAGACCTCTTCTGTGTCCGTGGACAGACCTAAACCTCATCTGCACAATGTCATTCGTAAACTTAGGAAACACAGGTGATGTAATTGAAAAATGTGGAGTTTCTTTTCCTCATTTCACAATCACATCACCTGTGTTTCCTTTGCTTAGGTATCTCATAGTGCAGATGGACTCTAGCATATCAAAGAGTACACATAAGTTGAGCAGTGTATACAACAATTTTAACATTTACTGAAGATTCAGCTTCTTATCTTGTTGGAGATGAAATGAGGCCTGTCTTGTAACATGGTGCATCTTTTGCATCACTGCTGCATCGGTTTCATGTGGCACGGGACTTTACAGCATGACACATCTGCCTAGATGCATCAAGTTGTAAATATGTCACCACATAGCAAATCTTTTGCACCGCCGCTGCGTCACAAAAGTGACGCACAGTGACGCAAAAGAGGCATACACCTATCATAAATCTGTCCCTAACATTTTAAATGATTGATTCAGGATGACGATAAGGTGTGGCCTATCCAGAGGTTTGTTTAAGGTGAGGCCTACTCAGGGTTGCAGATGAAATTTACGCTTGTTGAAGAGTACAGAGGAGATAATACATGTGAAAGCCTACCAATGAAGTAAGTCATGTCCACTTCACTCTTGAACAAAGGCCAGACCTCTTCTGTGTCCGTGGACAGGCCTAAACCTCATCTGCACAATGTCATTCGTAAACTTAGGAAACACAGGTGATGTAATTGAAAAATGTGGAGTTTCTTTTCCTCATTTCACAATCACATCACCTGTGTTTCCTTTGCTTAGGTATCTCATAGTGCAGATGGACTCTAGCATATCAAAGAGTACACATAAGTTGAGCAGTGTATACAACAATTTTCACATTTACAGAAGATTCAGCTTCTTATCTTGTTGGAGATGAAATGAGGCCTGTCTTGCAACATGGTGCATGTTTTGCATCACTGCTGCATCGGTTTCATGTGGCACGGGACTTTACAGCATAACACATCTGCCTAGATGCATCAAGTTGTAAATATGTCGCCACATAGTAAATCTTTTGCACCGCCGCTGCGTCACAAAAGTGACGCACAGTGAAGCAAAAGAGGCATACACCTATCATAAATCTGTCCCTAACATTTTAAATGATTGATTCAGGATGACGATAAGGTGTGGCCTATCCAGAGGTTTGTTTAAGGTGAGGCCTACTCAGGGTTGCAGATGAAATTTACGCTTGTTGAAGAGTACAGAGGAGATAATACATGTGAAAGTCTACCAATGAAGTAAGTCATGTCCACTTCACTCTTGAACAAAGGCCAGACCTCTTCTGTGTCCGTGGACAGGCCTAAACCTCATCTGCACAATGTCATTCGTAAACTTAGGAAACACAGGTGATGTAATTGAAAAATGTGGAGTTTCTTTTCCTCATTTCACAATCACATCACCTGTGTTTCCTTTGCTTAGGTATCTCATAGTGCAGATGGACTCTAGCATATCAAAGAGTACACATAAGTTGAGCAGTGTATACAACAATTTTCACATTTACAGAAGATTCAGCTTCTTATCTTGTTGGAGATTAAATGAGGCCTGTCTTGCAACATGGTGCATGTTTTGCATCACTGCTGCATCGGTTTCATGTGGCACGGGACTTTACAGCATGACACATCTGCCTAGATGCCTCAAGTTGTAAATATGTCGCCACATAGCAAATCTTTTGCACCGCCGCTGCGTCACAAAAGTCACGCACAGTGACGCAAAATAAGCTTACACCTATCATAAATCTGTCCCTAACATTTTAAATGATTGATTCAGGATGACGATAAAGTGTGGCCTATCCAGAGGTTTGTTTGAGGTGAGGCCTACTCAGGGTTGCAGACGAAATTTACGCTTGTTGAAGAGTACAGAGGAGATAATACATGTGAAGGCCTACCAATGAAGTAAGTCATGTCCACTTCACTCTTGAACAAAGGCCAGACCTTTTCTGTGTCCGTGGACCGACCTAAACTTCATCTGCACAATGTCATTCGTAAACTTAGGAAACACAGGTGATGTAATTGAAAAATGTGGAGTTTCTTTTCCTCATTTCACAATCACATCACCTGTGTTTCCTTTGCTTAGGTATCTCATAGTGCTTATGGACTCTAGCATATCAAAGAGTACACATAAGTTGAGCAGTGTATACAACAATTTTGACATTTACAGAAGATACAGCTTCTTATCTTGTTGGAGATGAAATTAGGCCTGTCTTGCAACATGGTGCATCTTTTGCATCACTGCTGCATCGGTTTCATGTGGCACGGGACTTTACAGCATGACACATCTGCCTAGATGCATCAAGTTGTAAATATGTCACCACATAGCAAATCTTTTGCACCGCCGCTGCGTCACAAAAGTGACGCACAGTGACGCAAAAGAGGCATACACCTATCATAAATCTGTCCCTAACATTTTAAATGATTGATTCAGGATGACGATAAGGTGTGGCCTATCCAGAGGTTTGTTTAAGGTGAGGCCTACTCAGGGTTGCAGATGAAATTTACGCTTGTTGAAGAGTACAGAGGAGATAATACATGTGAAAGCCTACCAATGAAGTAAGTCATGTCCACTTCACTCTTGAAAAAAGGCCAGACCTCTTCTGTGTCGGTGGACAGGTCTAAACCTCATCTGCACAATGTAATTCGTAAACTTAGGAAACACAGGTGATGTAATTGAAAAATGTGGAGTTTCTTTGCCTCATTTCACAATCACATCACCTGTGTTTCCTTTGCTTAGGTATCTCATAGTGCAGATGGGCTCTAGCATATCACAGAGTACACATAAGTTGAGCAGTGTATACAACAATTTTCACATTTACAGAAGATTCAGCTTCTTATCTTGTTGGAGATGAAATGAGGCCTGTCTTGCAACATGGTGCATGTTTTGCATCACTGCTGCATCGGTTTCATGTGGCACGGGACTTTACAGCATGACACATCTGCCTAGATGCATCAAGTTGTAAATATGTCGCCACATAGCAAATCTTTTGCACCGCCGCTGCGTCACAAAAGTCACGCACAGTGACGCAAAATAAGCTTACACCTATCATAAATCTGTCCCTAACATTTTAAATGATTGATTCAGGATGACGATAAAGTGTGGCCTATCCAGAGGTTTGTTTGAGGTGAGGCCTACTCAGGGTTGCAGGTGAAATTTACGCTTTTTGAAGAGTACAGAGGAGATAATACATGTGAAGGCCTACCAATGAAGTAAGTCATGTCCACTTCACTCTTGAACAAAGGCCAGACCATTTCTGTGTCCGTGGACAGACCTAAACCTCATCTGCACAATGTCATTCGTAAACTTAGGAAACACATGTGATGTAATTGAAAAATGTGTAGTTTCTTTTCCTCATTTCACAATCACATCACCTGTGTTTCCTTTGCTTAGGTATCTCATAGTGCAGATGGAGTCTAGCATATCAAAGACTACGCAGAAGGTTAGAACTGTATGGAACATGGCTATGTAAGTCAAATAATCAAAATCTAAATTTGCCAAGCACACATGGGGGCGTATTTACAAGGACCTTGCACCACAGGGAAAGGTCTTAAATTAAAATGGGAAAAATAACATCAGAGAGACTCAAAGGCCTTATAAATATGCCCCAAGCAACCTATGAACCTCTAGCATTACATATCAAGAAACCTAATTGATTTCAAAAAACGTTTTTAAACACAACTTGTAAAGCAATTATATTCATACATTCATGGGGAAGTTACTTAAAATACCCTAAGACACATGAAAGCGTTTTTTTAAGCCCTTGCTCCATTTTTAGATCACTTTTAACATGGCTATGTAAGTCAAATAATCAAGATCTAAATTTGCCAAGCACAGATGGGGGCGTATTTACAAGGACCTTGCACCACAGGGAAAGGTCTTAAATTAAAATGGGAAAAATAACATCAGAGAGACACAAAGGCCTTATAAATATGCCCCAAGCAACCTATGAAGCTCTAGCAGTACATATCAAGAAACCTAATTGATTTCAAAAAACGTTTTTAAACACAACTTGTAAAGCAATTATATTCACACATTCATGGGGAAGTGAGTTAAAATACCCTAAGACACATGATATCATTTTTGTAAGACCCTTGCACTATTTTAGCGTCACTTTTAACATGGCTATGTAACACAAAGAAACAAAATCTATTTGTAAAACACTTGACACAAATCAAAATTTTAAATACACAACTTTCTTCATAATGTTCTCCCTAAACCATACTATTCTCTATCTAAATTAAATTAATCTTTTCTCACCTTAGCAAATACTTTATGAGTTTCACACACATATATATATATTACCTACTGGCGGTCGCCATATATATATATTACCTACTGGCGGTCGCCAGTAGGTATATATAGTTAGGATTTTTTCTCTGTGGGATTTTTGAAAATTCTATGTCTAATAACTTTGGCGTTTGTGGACGGAATTGGCTGAAATTTTCAGGAAAATGGAACATTTTGTTTCTGAGCAGCCACTGAAAATTTGGGGTGGTTCGTCAAGGGGGGGCTGAGAAAAAAGGGGGGTCCCAAAACGTGTTTTTCCCATGTTAATTTCCATAGGGCGGTTGGCCTCACTTTTAGCCCGAACGGCTGAATGGATTTGCACGAAACTTGGCAAAATTGTAGGGACTGGTAGCCCGATGTGCCTTTGCTAGGTCTCAATATATGTGATCCAGTGGATTTTGAGAAATTAACGTTCAAAAAAAGATATATATCTGTAAGCGCGCTCCGGGCAGCGCTCCGGTTCGCGTACCTGACGCGTAACGGAACTTCGCGTAGCGAAGCTGATTGGCTCTCCGGTGTCTGTCAACATTCTAAACAGTCCGGAGCGGCCGCCATCTTGTCTCTCGGTAGGATCGAGAGACAAGAGGAGGCAAAAACAAAGGGGGAAATGACCATAAGGGGGCATAGTAGATCCTTCCTGACCCCCTAGGTTTGATGTGGAGGCTTTAAAAGGGCCCCGCGGGGCAAAAAAATATATAAATTTTTTTTTGTTTTTTTTGCGTGGGTAGCGCCCGGTACGCGCACCGGGAAGCGGTCCGGGGAGCGTACTATAAGGAAAAAAGAATGCTAGACTATGATATTTTGAAATATTGTATGTTTATTGATTGTTCTTTTTGTTGTTTTTTTATTTTTATTTAAGTAGCAGTATTAATGATTATTAAATATAAATGTATTTTTGAAATTGTGCACAGTATACTATAAGTCTGACTTTACTTTATAATCAATTTGGTACTAGTTTATGAATTACATATAAAAATGATTAAAGACTCAAACAATTTTTAAATATTAAATATAATTTTATTTTTCTGATTCTTTTTCAAAATGTAATAGAACGTCTAACATTTGACTGTCCGATATGTCCTCTTGTTGAGTGAACATAACTTCCCACATTTTACCGTCATCATAATGAAGTAAATGATCCACAGATTCTACACATTGTAGAAGTTCATGGTCTCGTGATTCATCCATGAATTCCAAGTCAATGGGTTCAATTATTTCCTCATTATTTATGTCTAGGACAATCTCAAAGGAAACGTTCTGTTCTCCTTGCATTTTTGTGCTGAAATTTGAATAAAAAATAAATATATCAGTAGAGATAGGGCACTGTTGGGTTTAAGTTCAGACAGGTAGTTTTGAGGCATGAAGTAGTACTATTAAAAATTGCCTGTGAGAAAGCCTATGTAAATTCATAATAATACCACAGAAACCTAAATCAATCCATAATTATAATAAACAAGCCTTTCTCAATGTCTAACTCTTACAGAGGGATAGTATATAACTATCTGAAAATGTTTTCAAATTTATAAAATAATATCTTACCTTTTGAAAACAAGTTTAAGTTGTGAGTGAAAATGATCTTGCAATGTAGTTCAGGAAGTAGTAGTCAAAATGGCTGTGTTTCTCTCTCTTTTTTTATATATATTCAGGTACATAACCAATCAAATGTCAGGTAAAAAAAGTAGAAAATGAAAGTAACATTTTAATTGGTTGTCAATTCCAACACTTCAGATGTGTTTTGTGAAGTAATTTACCTCAGGGTATTTAGAGAGGTCTACAGGCTAAATGGCTAAATGGAATTCCAACCAAATGTGTGAAAATGGTAGGGATTGATATGTAGTATGAGCTAATCTATATTTGGTGAAAGTGTCTCCAGGGTTTCTTCTGTAAATTACTTTCCCACCTTTTTTAATGGCGCGCTTCCCGGTGAGCGCCCCGGTACGCGAACCGGCAGCGTTACGGGAGTCCACCATTTTGTGTTTCGGTCGAATAAAGATACAAGATGGAGGGCAAATAATGTTCAGAATGGGTAGAAGGGGGCACGGTAGACGTATTTTGACCCCCTAGGTTTTCTGAGGGTGGCTGAGGAGGCCCATATGTGTGAAAAAAAATCATTTTTTAAAAAAAAATTGCGCGGTTAGCTTCCGGTTCGCGTACCGGGTAGCGCTCCGGGGAGCGTACTTTGTTGAAAATTAGTGAAAAAAGTTAGAGTAAAATAATAATTGTGAGTGATCAGATGTAGGGTAGCTCTGAGAAGAGCTTTTGGGTTTATGGTACATTTAGGTACTTATAAGTAGGTACCAATGCACATTTTTAAATTCAGAATGAAAACTCTGTTCCCTTCATCTGAGAAGTGAACTCCATCTCCTCTGTAGATATCTTGCATGTAGTAACGTAAGTTATTGTTGTAGATGGAGCCCATTCCATGGTCTCTCATGTAAGCTGAAACAGATTTGTTTACATGCTTCCTCGATTTCTCAAATTGTGGACAAAATTGGTTCGACCACCTCCATTTCTGTCTTTGGCATATATTTGAATATACCAAGGCAGTTTGAGGAAAAAGTGCCATCAATTGCTCAAAGGTGTCCTTTAAAAGCATTTCCAGACCTACCCCAGTCAAAGTGCCCAAGTCATTTCCTCCACAGTGCACAATTAACAGGTCAGGTTTAGGCAAATGCATAAAGGTTTTCACCAATGGTATCAATTGGTCACATTTTAATCCTCTGTGGCCAAACCACTTAATTTCCACATCTTGTAAATTGAGGTTAGGTAAATTTCTGTTCTCAGCATACCTTTGAGCCCAGTAGATGTAACTATGTCCAACAATCCAGACAGAAAACATGGTGAGAGGAGGTTCTGCTGCAGTCAGATGAAGTGTGGCAATGAAATGGGAGTTGAAAAAATAAGAGTTTAAAATGAAAAAAACTGTGGAGTTTCTGTGTTAAGGAAGCAGTAGCAGTGATTGGTGGATTTTGATTGCTGAAAACAGAAAGTTAGGGTGCATGGATGTGTTGTTTGAAAGGTGTAATTTGAATGGTCAAGAAAAAATCATTTAATGAAAGATTGCACTGGATACGCAGGTGCACTGAGAGTTCAGAGTTCAATTGAAACATTGTTGTGTGAACTTGCAAACATGAGAGGTCTTTCAGGAGGTGGTTGCTATGCAAAAAAGGCAGAAAGGCCAGAGGGGGGAAGGGTGTTGATTTGAAAAAAGTGAGGGAAGAGTTTTGATTGGGTGACATGAGAGATATGTGTGATGAGTTACAGCATTTCTGTGCTTTTCATAGCTGCAGACTCTGGAGTGCATACCTTTTGCTCTGCTAAAGACAATTTGGTGTGTTTCTGAGACTGTTTTGAAACTCATAAAGTATTTGCTAAGGTGAGAAAAGATTCATTTAATTTAGGTAGAGAATAGTATGGTTTAGGGAGAAAATTATGAAGAAAGTTGTGTATTTAAAATGTTGCTTTGTGTCAAGTGTTTTACAAATAGATTTTGTTTCTTTGTGTTACATAGCCATGTTAAAAGTGATGCAAAAAAGTGCAAGGGTCTTACAAAAATGCTTTCATGTGTCTTAGGGTATTTTAACCCACTTCCCCATGAATGTATGAATATAATTGTTTTACAAGATGTGTTTAAAAACGTTTTTAAAAATCAATTAGGTTTCTTGATATGTACTGCTAGAGTTTCATAGGTTGCTTGGGGCATATTTTCAAGGCTTTTGACTTCCTTTGATGTCATTTTTCCCATTTTAATTTAAGACCTTTCCCTGTGGTGCAAGGTCCTTGTAAATATGCCCCCATCTGTGCTTGGCAAATTTAGATTTTAATTCTTTGACTAACATAGCCATGTTAAAAGTGACCCAAATATGTTGCAAGGGCCTTAAAAAACCGCTTTCATGTGTCTTAGGCCGTTTTAAGTCATTTCCCCTTGAATGTAGGTATCTAATTGATTTAGTTGATGTGTTTAAAAACGATTTTTGAAATCAATTAGGTTTCTTGATATGTACTGCTAGAGCTTCATAGGTTGCTTGGGACATATTTATAAGGCCTTTGTGTCTCTCTGATGTTATTTTTCCCATTTTAATTTAAGACCTTTCCCTGTGGTGCAAGGTCCTTGTAAATACGCCCCCATGTGTGCTTGGCAAATTTAGATCTTGATTATTTGACTTACATAGCCATGTTAAAAGTGATCTAAAAATGGAGCAAGGGCTTAAAAAAAACGCTTTCATGTGTCTTAGGGTATTTTAAGTAACTTCCCCATGAATGTATGAATATAATTGCTTTACAAGTTGTGTTTAAAAACGTTTTTTGAAATCAATTAGGTTTCTTGATATGTAATGCTAGAGGTTCATAGGTTGCTTGGGGCATATTTATAAGGCCTTTGAGTCTCTCTGATGTTATTTTTCCCATTTTAATTTAAGACCTTTCCCTGTGGTGCAAGGTCCTTGTAAATACGCCCCCATCTGTGCTTGGCAAATTTAGATCTTGATTATTTGACTTACATAGCCATGTTAAAAGTGATCTAAAAATGGAGCAAGGGCTTAAAAAAAACGCTTTCATGTGTCTTAGGGCATTTTAAGTCACTTCCCCTTGAATGTAGGTATCTAATTGATTTAGTTGATGTGTTTAAAAACGATTTTTGAAATCAATTAGGTTTCTTGATATGTACTGCTAGAGCTTCATAGGTTGCTTGGGGCATATTTATAAGGCCTTTGTGTCTCTCTGATGTTATTTTTCCCATTTTAATTTAAGACCTTTCCCTGTGGTGCAAGGTCCTTGTAAATACGCCCCCATGTGTGCTTGGCAAATTTAGATCTTGATTATTTGACTTACATAGCCATGTTAAAAGTGATCTAAAAATGGAGCAAGGGCTTAAAAAAAACGCTTTCATGTGTCTTAGGGTATTTTAAGTAACTTCCCCATGAATGTATGAATATAATTGCTTTACAAGTTGTGTTTAAAAACGTTTTTTGAAATCAATTAGGTTTCTTGATATGTAATGCTAGAGGTTCATAGGTTGCTTGGGGCATATTTATAAGGCCTTTGAGTCTCTCTGATGTTATTTTTCCCATTTTAATTTAAGACCTTTCCCTGTGGTGCAAGGTCCTTGTAAATACGCCCCCATCTGTGCTTGGCAAATTTAGATCTTGATTATTTGACTTACATAGCCATGTTAAAAGTGATCTAAAAATGGAGCAAGGGCTTAAAAAAAACGCTTTCATGTGTCTTAGGGCATTTTAAGTCACTTCCTGATGAATGTAAGTATATAATTGATTTAGATGATGTGTTTAAAAACGATTTTTGAAATCAATTAGGTTTCTTGATATGTAATGCTAGAGCTTCATAGGTTGCTTGGGGCATATTTATAAGGCCTTTGAGTCTCTCTGATGTTATTTTTCCCATTTTAATTTAAGACCTTTCCCTGTGGTGCAAGGTCCTTGTAAATACGCCCCCATGTGTGCTTGGCAAATTTAGATTTTGATTTTTTGACTTACATAGCCATGTTCCATACAGTTGTAATCTTCTGCGTAGTCTTTGATATGCTAGACTCCATCTGCACTATGAGATACCTAAGCAAAGGAAACACAGGTGATGTGATTGTGAAATGAGGAAAAGAAACTCCACATTTTTCAATTACATCACATGTGTTTCCTAAGTTTACGAATGACATTGTGCAGATGAGGTTTAGGTCTGTCCACGGACACAGAAAAGGTCTGGCCTTTGTTCAAGAGTGAAGTGGACATGACTTACTTCATTGGTAGGCCTTCACATGTATTATCTCCTCTGTACTCTTCAAAAAGCGTAAATTTCATCTGCAACCCTGAGTAGGCCTCACCTCAAACAAACCTCTGGATAGGGCACACCTTATCGTCATCCTGAATCAATCATTTAAAATATTAGGGACAGATTTATGATAGGTGTATGCCTCTTTTGCGTCACTGTGCGTCACTTTTGTAACGCAGCGGCGGTGCAAAAGATTTGCTATGTGGTGACATATTTACAACTTGATGCATCTAGGCAGATGTGTCATGCTGTAAAGTCCCGTGCCACATGAAACCGATGCAGCAGTGATGCAAAAGATGCACCATGTTGCAAGACAGGCCTCATTTCATCTCCAACAAGATAAGAAGCTGAATCTTCTCTAAATGTCAAAATTGTTGTATTCCCTGCTCAACTTATGTGTACTCTTTGATATGCTAGAGTCCATCTGCACTATGAGATACCTAAGCAAAGGAAACACAGGTGATGTGATTGTGAAATGAGGAAAAGAAACTCCACATTTTTCATTTACATCACCTGTGTTTCCTAAGTTTATGAATGACATTGTGCAGATGAGGTTTAGGTCTGTCCACGGACACAGAAGAGGTCTGGCCTTTGTTCAAGAGTGAAGTGGACATGACTTACTTCATTGGTAGGTCTTCACATGTATTATATCCTCTATACTCTTCAACAAGCGTAAATTTAATCTGCAACCCTGAGTAGGCCTTACCTTAAACAAACCTCTGGATAGGCCACACCTTAATGTCATCCTGAATCAATCATTTAACATGTTAGGGACAGATTTATGATAGGTGTATGACTCTTTTGCGTCACTGTGCGTCACTTTTGTGACGCAGCGGCGGTGCAAAAGATTTGCTATGTGGCGACATATTTAAAAATTGATGCATTCAGGCAGATGTGTCATGTTGTAAAGTCCCGTGCCACATGAAACCGATGCAGCAGTGATGGAAAAGATGCACCATGTTGCAAGACAGGCCTCATTTCATCTCCAACAAGATAAGAAGCTGAATCTTATGTAAATGTCAAAATTGTTGTATACACTGCTCAGCTTATGTGTACTCTTTGATATGCTAGAGTCCATCTGCAGTATGAGATACCTAAGCAAAGGAAACACAGGTGATGTGATTGTGAAATGAGGAAAAGAAACTCCACATTTTTCAATTACATCACCTGTGTTTCCTAAGTTTACGAATGACATTGTGCAGATGAGGTTTAGGTCTGTCCACAGACACAGAAGAGGTCTGGCCTTTGTTCAAGAGTGAAGTGGACATGACTTACTTCATTGGTAGGCCTTCACATATATTATCTCCTCTGTACTCTTCAACAAGTGTAAATCTCATCTGCAACCCTGAGTAGGCCTCACCTCAAACAAACCTCTGGATAGGCCACACCTTATCGTCATCCTGAATCAATCATTTAAAATGTTAGGGACAGATTTATGATAGGTGTGTGTCTCTTTTGCACCGCTGTGCGTCACTTTTGTGACGCAGCGGCGGTGCAAAAGATTTGCTATGTGGTGACATATTTACAACTTGATGCATCTAGGCAGATGTGTCATGCTGTAAAGTCCCGTGCCACATGAAACCGATGCAGCAGTGATGTAAAACATGCACCATGTTGCAAGACAGGCCTCATTTCATCTCCAACAAGATAAGAAGCTGAATCTTCTGTAAATGTCGAAATTGTTGTATACACTGCTCAACTTATGTGTACTCTTTCATGTGCTAGAGTCCATCTGCACTATGAGATACCTAAGCAAAGGAAACACAGGTGATCTGATTGTGAAATGAGGAAAAGAAACTCCACATTTTTCAATTACATCACCTGTGTTTCCTAAGTTTACGAATGACATTGTGCAGATGAGGTTTAGGCCTGTCCACGGACACAGAAGAGGTCTGGCCTTTGTTCAAGAGTGAAGTGGACATGACTTACTTCATTGGTAGGCTTTCACATGTATTATCTCCTCTGTACTCTTCAACAAGCGTAAATGTCATCTGCAACCCTGAGTAGGCCTTACCTTAAACAAACCTCTGGATAGGCCACACCTTATCGTCATCCTGAATCAATCATTTAAAATGTTAGGGACAGATTTATGATAGGTGTATGCCTCTTTTGCGTTACTGTGCGTCACTTTTGTGACGCAGCGGCGGTGCAAAAGATTTGCTATGTGGTGACATATTTACAACTTGATGCCTCTAGGCAGATGTGTCATGCTGTAAAGTCCCGTGCCACATGAAACCGATGCAGCAGTGATGCAAAAGATGCACCATGTTGCAAGACAGGCCTCATTTCATCTCCAACAAGATAAGAAGCTGAATCTTCTGTAAATGTCAAATTTGTTGTATACACTGCTCAACTTATGTGTACTCTTTGATATGCTAGAGTCCATCTGCACTATGAGATACCTAAGCAAAGGAAACACAGGTGATGTGATTGTGAAATGAGGAAAAGAAACTCCACATTTTTCAATTACATCACCTGTGTTTCCTAAGTTTACGAATGACATTGTGCAGATGAAGTTTAGGTCTGTCCATGGACACAGAAAAGGTCTGGCCTTTGTTCAAGAGTGAAGTGGATATGACTTACTTCATTGGTAGGCCTTCACATGTATTATCTCCTCTGTACTCTTCAACAAGCGTAAATTTCATCTGCAACTCTGAATAGGCCTCACCTCAAACAAACCTCTGGATAGGCCACACTTTATCGTAATCTTGAATCAATCATTTAAAATGTTAGGGACAGATTTATGATAGGTGTATGTCTCTTTTGCGTCACTGTGCGTCACTTTTGTGACGCAGCGGCGGTGCAAAAGATTTGCTATGTGGCGACATATTTACAACTTGATGCATCTAGGCAGATGTGTCATGCTGTAAAGTCCTGTGCCACATGAAACCTGCGTCAGTTTTCATATAGGTATTTTGTTGCAAGGTATGCATTAATTTGCATGAAAGCCCTGTAAAACTAACAGAGTGAAATCTAGAAGATTTCACTGAGTCAGCTTTATAGCATTGCTGAATCAAATCCTTACGCCTGTTTGAAACAGGCATAAGAAGTGATGCACCATGCAATGTGAGGCTACCTCCTGTGCATTGCAGTAGACATGTCGCACTTATGACGTGATTCCTGCAATCTGCTGCTTTTGTGGCACAGATGCGTGACGCATCTGTGCTGTTTTTGCTCAATGGTGCTCCACATTGTAAATGCGGTAACTGTGGAGTCCCAGGCACTCCACACCACTTGGAGTCAAGCTAGCCGGGCTGATGAGAGGTGTTACCTCGAAACCAGTCCGGTCCTCGGATGCTTGATTCCGTTCTGGGAAGGACATGGCTTTTGTAGTTCGGACTGGACTGTTCCCATGGGGCAACAGGGTCAGAGCTGATTTGCATATCGCCATTGTCTAACCCAGGGTGGTGTGGAGTGCAAAAAAACGATGGATTTGGGCCCAGATCTTTTGACTGGGGGAGTGTGTGACATTGATCCACATTCAGTCCATCATTTGTTGTTTTTGCAATTGCCGCCCTAAGTGCGCTGGGGATGCCCAGACGTGGGTCCCAGGCACTCCACACCACTTGGAGTCAAGCTAGCCGGGCTGATGAGAGGTGTTACCTCGAAACCGGTCCGGTCCTCGGATGCTTGATTCCGTTCTGGGAAGTACATGGCTTTTGTAGTTCGGACTGGACTGTTCCCATGGGGCAACAGGGTCAGAGCTGATTTGCATATCGCCATTGTCTAACCCAGGGTGGTGTGGAGTGCAAAAAAACGATGGATTTGGGCCCAGATCTTTTGACTGGGGGAGTGTGTGACATTGATCCACATTCAGTCCATCATTTGTTGTTTTTGCAATTGCCGCCCTAAGTGCGCTGGGGATGCCCAGACGTGGGTCCCAGGCACTCCACACCACTTGGAGTCAAGCTAGCCGGGCTGATGAGAGGTGTTACCTCGAAACCGGTCCGGTCCTCGGATGCTTGATTCCGTTCTGGGAAGGACATGGCTTTTGTAGTTCGGACTGGACTGTTCCCATGGGGCAACAGGGTCAGAGCTGATTTGCATATCGCCATTGTCTAACCCAGGGTGGTGTGGAGTGCAAAAAAACGATGGATTTGGGCCCAGATCTTTTGACTGGGGGAGTGTGTGACATTGATCCACATTCAGTCCATCATTTGTTGTTTTTGCAATTGCCGCCCTAAGTGCGCTGGGGATGCCCAGACGTGGGTCCCAGGCACTCCACACCACTTGGAGTCAAGCTAGCCGGGCTGATGAGAGGTGTTACCTCGAAACCGGTCCGGTCCTCGGATGCTTGATTCCGTTCTGGGAAGGACATGGCTTTTGTAGTTCGGACTGGACTGTTCCCATGGGGCAACAGGGTCAGAGCTGATTTGCATATCGCCATTGTCTAACCCAGGGTGGTGTGGAGTGCAAAAAAACGATGGATTTGGGCCCAGATCTTTTGACTGGGGGAGTGTGTGACATTGATCCACATTCAGTCCATCATTTGTTGTTTTTCCACATTGTAAATGCGGCACACTATGGGTGGCAGAGCAGCGGTGCACATTAACTGGTGCATCCGTGGGGATGCGCCACTTAGCATAAATCTGCCCCTGTACATTTAAGTATGAGCAGGGGACACAGAGTCGGTGAGGCTTATCCAAGGTTAAGAAGAGATGAGTCCTGTTCACTGAAAACTTGGACATAGGCCTCACCTCCTCAGCATCGCTGGACATGGCTAAATAATAGCTGCAAAATGTTACTCTTGTTAAACAAATTTAGTATTATAATCTCTGAGATTTGTCTCTTACTCTGCAACATCTCATTGTTGTTCTCTTTCTTTAAAGATAACGACAACATCAACATGAGTGACAATCAGCAATCAGTTGATCTCGACCTCATCATTGAACTTGTAATTGAAACATCAGTGGAAGTAGATCCCTTGGATGATTTAAATCCTGAGGATGATGAAGAACATGATGAGGATGCCGATTTGTCAGAATTGTATGACATAGGGTGGGAAGCTGACCTGCTTGAGCCTATGGAATTATAAACATTTATTTTTAAAATTTACAATAAATGAAAAGTAAAAATGTAAACTGTTTAATTTTAAATTAAACACACCTTCAAAAACAGGTTATGTGTAGTGTCTTCAATAAAATATTAAAATATGCTCATAAAATTAGATCAGATTCACATATAAAACAGGACAGGTAAAATGAAGAAGAATTCCATTTCTTTTCTGCTATTTCTGTATTCTAAATTTGCCAAAGCACTAAAAAATATTATATGTAAAAATGTCAAGTAGTGTGTTAAGTTTTTGATGACTGTTATTGATTTACTGTTTGGTAATAGTGGTTAGTAACATTTTTTATTATATTTTACCACAGATTCAACTGCAGATCATTTCAAATTTTGAGAATGCCAACTAAGGATAGAATGAGAAAGGCTACAAAACGTCAAAGACAGCAGGTCCATCATTTACTGCAGCAGTCCTCTACAATAAAAAATCGTCAAGTCACCAAGAAAGCACCGGGTAAGACCACGAAAACATTCATAAGAAACATTTCTAGAAAAAAAAGTAGTACTACAGAAAATGTTTTTGTCCAGAAAAAGAGAAGCAATTTAAACGGAAAGGAAAGGCCAATCAAAAATGTTACTGCTAGAGCAAGAGATAACTCTGTGCATGATAGTAGAAGGAAACAACAGTTTAGGGACATTCGTAAACGAATGTTCCGCAATAGGATAATTGGCAATTTGTTAAAAAATATTAAGAAAGGTCAACAGAAAGTGGTTTTTTATAAGAGAAAAAAAAAGTTGAGAAAGTTATTGATCAGGCATTTGAAATTAAACTTAAGTTATTTATTTTGATAATCAATAGAATTAGGGAGCTAAACAAGGCAATTTATGATTTCAAAAGAAATAGTAGATGGAAGAGAATAGTTATTCGTAGTAATTTTTGTGAAGTTTTTTCCGGAGAATGGATGCATAGTTCAAGTTGTGAGGCATTTTTCAATGAGGAGAGTTATTTCCAGGATAATGATTTGGTGCATGCAGTTGACACCAGCGGTCGAAAGATGGTTGTCCAGTTGAAAAAGAAAAACTTGTGACAACAGAGGCAGAAGAGATGTTAGGTAATGAGGTTTTAGGAAGACGTCCTAAGGGACCTGTGTACACCTGGAAGTGTAGTAGTATTTGCAGTGTGCGACAGGATTCCATCAATTTGCTTTGTGATTTTGTACGGACATTTAATAAGAAAAGTTTGAAGCAGAAAATGAAGTTGTTGCAAGAATTAGATCCTTGCAGAGTGAGAGAAGTGACAGGTTTGCATGGTCATTCACTGGCTTGTCTTTCCAGGAGAGTATGCCAGAGTGTTTTTCATCATTTCAGGATGCTAGCAGTGCATCATAATAAAGTGAGGAAATTAGTTAGAATGTTGAATTATGCTAAGAGTCCAGCAGTTATGCTTAAACAAGTATGCGCTGCTCTTTTGCATGGTTCTGAAATAGATGTGAAGAATATGTGTGAAGAAATTGAGTTTTGTTACTTTGGAAGTAAAGAGGAGAATGTTGAAATTGACCCAGAAGAAGAGGGTAATGTGGAAGATAGTGTACAGGTTTCCAGTACAGATAATTTTCAGAAGGAAATTGCCACGTTTCAGGTGAAATCAAGTGAGAGGCCTAATTTCACTTGTGTGTGTTGTCGACGCACTTATTATAAGAATCAGACTAAGTTAGTGGATTTATATGCAAAAAGTGAAAGGGAAAATAATAGTGAATGGAAGGATTTCGCTACATACTTGATGGTAGAAAATTGTTTTGATTTGGGATCGGATCAACGTGTGTGTACTTATTGTTGTAATAAATTAAATCAAAACCAGATGCCTGCTAGAGCGGTTCATAATAATCTGGAATTGGTTGAGATTCCTTCTGAATTAAAAGGATTTAAATACTTATGAATCTATTTTGATTCAAAGTATCCATCCCTTTCAGGCTATTGTAAGAATAGAGCCAAAGACAGGGAAATTGCCTCCATCAGATTTACAGAGAGGATTAAAGGGAAGAGTTGTTTATTTGCCTCTAGATTTGAAGAAAAACATTAACACAATTGGAGTAGAAAAAGTGGAAGAGGAACCTCTGGTTATCTTAGTTAATGGGGTTCCGACAAAGAATAAAAAAATATGGCAAGATTTAGTGGATGTTAGGAAAGTCAAAAAGGCAACATTGTATTTGAAAAAAAATAATAAGTACTATAAGAATGTATATGTTGCAGAAGAGGAAGTAAGTGAGGAAGAGGATAGCGATTTGTGTGCTGGTCAAATTGAGAAAGTAGAACCCTCTAAAAGTGAAGAAATATATGAACATTATAGTGTTCATCCTTTGCATTCCAAGGAAGTCATGGGGAATGCTATTGAGTTGTAGCAAATGAAACAAGCCAAAGGGAGTCCCATTAGTGTCTGGGAGGAAAGTTTGGAAGCTCGGTGTTTCCCACAGCTATTTCCAACAGGTCAAGGAGGAAGATATGATGAGCGACCTCATCAAATTCCTGCTTCTGAATACCGGACTTTACGATTGTATGCAGAAGATGCTAGGTTTCGACAATGCATTCCCTATTTGTTTCACATCCTGTTTGAAAGCGATCTGTCTGGACTGTCATATGCAGTGAACCACATCTTGAAAAGTGGTGTACAGATGCAAAACATCTCGGCAAGTGACTTTATGGATAAAGTCAATGTCCAAGACAGTATTTTGGATTGTCACCTGATTAATCTCATGGCGTGTCAGCGTGGTACTAATGAGTACTGGTACCGTCGTCATGGTGATTTAAAATGTATGCTGAGGAACTTAGGAACTCCCACATGGTTCCTCACTCTGAGCTGTGCCGAGTATGGCTGGGAAGACTTACTTTAATTTCTACGAGAGGCAAATGGAAACATCGAAAACATCGAATTCAAGACACCCGGAGAACTGTGCTCTTTGGATCCAGTGAATGTATGCAGGTACTTCAATCATAGATTTGAAGCTATGATGTCTTTCATCATGAATAAGAAGAATCCACCTCTTGGAGAGGTGTTGGATTTCTTCTGGAGAAAGGAGTACCAAGCAAGAGGTGCTCCTCATATACATATGCTGCTGTGGATCAAGGATGCACCTAAATTTGGAACAGATCCAGAAGACTTAGTGATGAGTTTCATAGAACAGTATTCTACATGTGCTGTTCCAAACGCAAAGGAGGACAAAAGCCTAAGAGAACAAGTTCTACGCTTCCAAAGCCATCGTTGCGGAAAGTACTGTCGTCGTAAATTCAGAAACAAGGACAAGTTCTACACCAAATGTCGTTTCGCCTTTCCTCGACCGGTGATTTCTAAAGGAAGAGTGAACAGTTTGATGTCTTCGCTGCGACATAATGTGATGAAGAAATCACCTAAAAACACATACAATTTGAAGAGGAACGAAGAGTCCAAGTACATCAATGACTACAACCCAGTGATTTTGTCCATGTGGAATGCTAACATGGATATACAGTTTGTGGCTGATAACTGTATGGCTGTGGCTCGGTATGTGACCTCTTACATCACCAAAAAAGAAAGGACAGAATTGAAGGATATGTGTGAGGACATTTCCCATGAAAAGAGCCTCAGTAAGAAGTTGTACAGTTTCAGTCTGAAGATGTTGTCGCATCGAGAAATCGGAGCTTACGAATGTTCTGACCGGTTGTCTTCAGCAAGTCTCTATGCCAAATCTAGGAGTATCGTTTGGGCGAGTCTTGGTCTTGCTGCAACGCGTAATCAAGTTCTGAAACCTGTGCGGGAAATTGAGTATTTGGCGGAAAAGGAGCCAAACAGTACCGACATTTTGAAGACCAACATGTTGGATACATATTATCCAAATCGAAGCAGTCACCTCGAGAATGTTTGTCTGTATGAGGTTCTACAAAATTACATATTCAAGAGGAACATCAAAGAAGATATTGATAAAGGAGTGTATGCTGTAATTGGAAGTGAGGGATGTCTGGTCAAGCAAAGAAAATGCCACTTGGTAAACCATCGAAAATTGAGTGGCGAATCTCCTGAAAAAAATGAGTTTTTCTATTTAGCACTTTTGCAACTTTTCAAGCCTTGGCGTGCAGAAGAGGAACTGCTTGGAGATTTCCTCTGTTACGAAGACTCTTTCACTGCCGCCAAGGAGACCATAGAATGTCCTGCTTTTCCCAAATATGTAGAAATGTTGAATGCGGTAATCGAGCAGGAAGCAACGATTGCAGCCGAGATTGCCAGAGACAGTTCTCAGGACAGTCAGAGTTCTGTTTCATTGAGTCAGGATCCACTAGGAGGACCTGTTATCGAAAATGAAGCTGCCACTGCCATGAATGAAGTGGAAAGAGCCATGGCACATGCTCAGGAGGATGCGGTTAACTTAGAAGACTTGGAAAGACAACTCAACGTTGAGCAGAGGAAAATATATGACGAAGTTACCAAGCAAATTGATCATGGATTAAGTCATGAGAAGAAAGAGTGCTCATGTACGTCGTTGAAGCCTGTCCGACTGTACGTGAGTGGAGAAGCGGGAACTGGAATGAGTTTCCTCATTAAAGCAATTTCATGTTATTTGAAGGAAAGGACTGAGTCATCGCTGTCTTGTGTTGTCACCGCTCCAACTGGACTGGCAGCACATAACATGAAAGGTATTACTTTGCATCGTCTACTGATGCTGCCAGTGGAGCATGATAACAAATTACAATACCACAAGTTATCTGGAGATGCTTGTTGTGAAGTTTCAAGAGTCTTGAGGAAAATGAAACTTCTTATCATTGACGAAGTAAGCATGGTTTCCAATGTCATGCTTGCCTTTGTGCATTTGAGAATGCAAGAAGTTCTTAAAACAGAGTATGATGTGTTATTTGGTGGCAAACACATCATTGTTTTCGGAGATCTTCTGCAGCTGACACCAGTGAAAGGACAACGGGTGTGTTCAAAATGCTCACGCATGAAGATACCAGGAAGTGCCTAGGGAGCATTGGCAACGTCAATATATGGTTAAACTTCAATTATGCTGAACTGCATGAAAATATGCGTCAGGCGAAGGATGAAGTTTACAAGAATATTCTACAAGATGTTTGAATTGGAAAAGTGACCGAGCATGGGAAACAAGCTTTACATGCACGATTACTGTCAAATTTATATCCAGAACAAGACGTTGTGCCTGAGAATATTTTTCAGAAAATTACTGAGAAGAAATCTGGAATATGTTTGATGCCAACTCTTGCAGAATGTGCCATCTTCAACAACAAAATGTTGCATTTAGAAAACCAAGAGATTGTGAAACTGGAAGCTATTGACAGAGTAGAGCATATGGGATCAACAATTATTTTGTCTGAGAATTTGAAAACAAAATTGGATTCATTAGAGAAGACTATATCTAAAACTGCAGGTTTTGAAAAGACTCTGAATGTGTGCTTAAATTGCCGTATAATTTTAAGAAGGAATTTACATGTTGAAAGAGGTCTGGTAAATGGATCAATGGGTAATGTTGCTGATTTTGTGAAATACAGAAATAGAGATGGAATTGAATTTTTAAAAATTAAATTTCATGGCATTGAGGAAGTACAGCTAATTGGTCGTTGTTCTGCTAGATTTTTGCTCGTAAAAGACTTATATGTTCGCCGTAAGCAGTTTCCTGTTTGCTTGGCATATGCGGTGACAATCCATAAATCACAAGGTGTAAGTGTAGACAGTGCATTGGTGAATATTGGCAGTTCTGTGTTCAAGGAGGGTATGGCATATGTGGCATTGTCACGAGTTAGAACTTTATCGGGATTGTACTTGATTGAGTGTGATGTCACAAACATTTGTGCGGATCTAGATTGTGTTAAGGAATACAATAGGTTAAGAAGAGAGTATGCGCCACATTTGGCTCAATATCCTTTGTTTGAGAAACGTGTGGTAGGCCGGAAACTAAGAAATGTGACCAATACTAGGGAGGTTGTAGCAAAAAGACGAAAAGTCGATGAACCTGATGTTATAAGCAGAAAGAAAAAGGATTCTGTTGAAGATGTTGTTGGTTTTCAATTTGAAAACAGTTCTGGTGTCAACTGCTATGCTAATGTAGTGGTTAATGTTTTGTTTTCTCTAGAAAATGTAAAAGAAGAGATTGTGGTCAATTCGGATCACAGATTTTGCAGTTTGTTAAATTCTGTGTTAGAGAAATGTAGCACTGATAGAACAAAAATAGAAAGTGTGTCTGAAATTCGAAATCTGTTAGACAGATGTTCAGGTCAAACACAATTCTCTCAAAATATTCAGCAAGATTGTCAGGAGTTTTTAATGTATATGCTTGATGTATTGCATGCTGAAGGTGTAGATGTAGATCACCTGTTTGGGCTTTCTTATCAATGGCAGCATGACTGCGACAACTGTAGGGTATCAAGTACTACCAGTGTAGACTCAGAAAGATTTATATATTTAACTTTGCCAGACAGTAAATCAGTGTCCTTTAATAAGCTAGTAAAAGCAGCTGATCACAACATGGAGTGTAGCCAATGTAAATCTGAAATGATGTCAACATTATTTATACGAACATATGGCCAGTATGTCATTTTAATGTTCCAACGATGTAGGCCTGATGGAACAAAATTGACAACTTTAATTAAAAATTTTGTAGCTTCGCAGTTGTCAATATCAGGAAGGACTTCTGTGACTGCAGCAATTATATATCATGATGGTCCTTCAATAACATCAGGACATTACACAGCTTATTTAAAGTCTAGAAACGGCTGGTCATTCTGCAACGATTCTGTTTTAACTTTAAAAAAAAAATTGCCGTATGACCTTAAAAATTCTTACCTGGTGTTTTTAAAACCAAAATTTTAGGGAAAGAATCTCAGGATGTGCTCTGAGGAATTTCAAGAGGTTCTAATGGCTCCTACACGATTTGGCCTTGAGGATAAGTGTAGTACAGAGACAATAGTTCCTGGAAAAAAAGAAGATTTTCTTACAGAAAGTGGTGGGCACAGATTAGTTGAAGGACAACAGAGTATTTCCCAAAGCAAACGGTCTTCTTACCATAACACTTGACGTCATGGAAAAATAACTGCACTTTGAATGAGTTCAGAAAAACTGTTTCTTTTTATAAGCTAATTCAAGCAGCCAATCAAAACATGGAGTAGAGGGAATGTAAGTCTGCAATGCTGTCTAGATTATTGGTCCAAATTTTTGATTATAATGTCATTTTGAAAATCCAACTATATAAACCTGATAAAAGTAAGTCTTCAACTTTAATTACAAATGTTGTGGCTACACAGTCGTTGATTTTAGGAAGAACATTTGTAACTGCAGCTATTATATGGCATGATGGTCATTTGACAGATCCGCTTATTACACAGCTTATTGAAAATGTAAAAAAAATTGCTGTTTCGAAAGTTATTGCCATTTGACTACGATACAATGTTGCCTTTTTATTTAAAAATATTCTTACTTTCTGTTTTCAGAAAAGAGAATTTAGGGTAGGTAACTGGCGTATAATGATTTTAGGGGTTGATATAATTGTATCTACTGTTTTATAGTGCTTTGTGATTAAAATTGATGTAGAGAATTAAATAATGTAGTACTCATAGAGGTAGTGTAAGTCTGCTTCATAGTAAGCAGTATCAGTGTCATAGGAAATGTAGAACATGAGTGAGCAAGAAGGGTAAGATATTACTAGTCCAGGATTGTGAAAGTGATCTTGAACGTTTTCTTTCTGAAAGTTGCGGAAATACAAAATGACGGGATTTGCTTAGAAGAATTCCAAGAGTTATAAATGGCTCTTACACGATTTGGCCTTGTGGAAACGTGCGGTAGAGAGCGAGAAGTCATTTATTGTATGTAACATATTTTTCAAAACGATGGAGCTTTTCTTTCAGAAAGTGGCGGGCTGAAAATAAAAACAGCACAACCGAGTGTAAGCTGTTCATAGGACATCCTTCGACGTCATGGAAAGTAAGTTACTTTTGAGGAGTTCTGATTTCTGATTGGTTATGTTATATGGGTTTTTTAAACACAATCATTTTGATTGTGTTTTTTTTTCCCCGCTGTTATATGATGAATACCTTCAAGTCACTGTTTTTAGTGAAATTTGATAAATTCTGAGAACAGCAAAAATAAACATTTAACATGTATAATTAATTCTGTACTTTTTGTACTTATGATCTACATTTAGAAATGTGTAGTAGACATGGAGAAGCTGAGGCTTCTGTAAGTGTCAAAGTTGTTGCATACAGTGCTCACATTCTACATAGTCTTTCATATGATAGACTACATTTCCACAATGAGATACCTAAGCTAAGGAAACACAGGTGATGTGATTGTGGAATGAGCAAAAAAAATTGCACGTTTTTCAATTATATTACCTGTGTTTCCTAACATTACACATCACATTGTGTAGATGAGGTTTAGGCCTGTTCCAGGAGACAGAGGAGGTCTGACATTTGTTCAAGAGTGCAGTGGACATGACTCACTTCGTTATTAGGCATGGACATGTATTATCTCCTCTATGCTCTTCAACAAGCCTAAATTTCATCTGCAACCCTGAGTAGGCCTCACCTGAAACCAACGTCTGGATAGGACACACCTTATTGGCATCCTGAAACAATCATTTAAAATGTTAGGAACAGTTTTATGATGATTGTGCACCTCTTTTGCGCTGCCATTGCGTCACTTTTGTGAGACAACAGCAGTGCAAAAGATGCACCATGTTCCAAGATAGGCCTCACTTCATCTGCATCAAGATACTGTTAGTTTAAAATGTATATCTTTAGGACTGTGTAGGGGGCCTGGAGAATCAGAAGCTTCTGTAAGTGTCAAAGTTGTTGAAAAATTGTTTGTCCTTGAATCTTTTCCCTTGTCTTTTCTAATTTTTAAATACATGTTTTAATATTTTTCAAATGTTTGTTCTCTCTTTCACAGATTGAAAGTATAAAAATAACAAGTGACTAAGTTAACGACAATTATAAGGTAAATGTTTTGTACTCTTTTCGTTAAATTTCTATCACATTTAACTACTATTAGTTCCACTGCTTCATTTCTTTAACCATCACTTTCCTGCCTTTGCTACTTCCCTCATTCCTTTCTCTATTACTTACTTACTCTACTACTTCCATTCCTTTTCTCAGTCCCTCTCTTCTCATAGTTCCTCACTCTTGTTCACTCACTCCGTCTCTATTACTCTTAGTGTCTGTGACTGATCACTCTTTCACTACTTGTTCATTATGCTTTCTCTGTGTAGTTGAAGAACAATAAGGGGCATATTATGAACACAGCCAATAAAATTATTGCTGTTTTTATCGGCAGAAAACTGCTGAAAAAGCGGTTTTAGCGGCAGTTTTCTGCTGCAAAAGCGGCTTTAGCGACACATTTCTGCCGATAAAAGCTTCAAAACATTTATTGCCTATGTTGATAATATGCCCCTATGTTATTTAGATTTCTTTGCTGTTTCAATTATTCTTTTTCTGTTACTTCTTCTTTTCTGCTTTCTGTTTTTTCTCTCTGTTATTCCACATGTTTTAATCTTATTTTGAATATTCACTCACATTCTCTAAGAAACTCTTCTTTGTTATTCTTCTACTCTCCTTTTTTCTTTCACTTCCTTATCTATTTTGTTTTTCACAATTATATCCTCTTCCATCTTTTCTTCGGTAAATAAATCTATTAAACAGTATCTCTGGTTTAGTCCCTATAGCTGTCTTTCTTTTAACATTACTCTCTGTTTACTTCCATTATACTTACTCTTCTTTTTAAAAAAAAAAAAGAAATTTGGTTCGCTCCCGGTTCGCGTACCGGGGAGCGAACCGGGAAGCGAACCAAAAGAAATAGATGTTGGCAGATTGCTAAATATTCTACCAATTTTTTTATAAAGGGGAGGTAGTTCTGATAAGAACTTTTTTTTTATTGTTTTTGTTGTTTTATATTTTTTTTATTATTTTTCTGAATTTTTTTACTTTTTCTGTATTTTTTGAACAGTTTTATATATTTTTTGGTTTTTTTGGGGGGGGGAAACGAAAACGATTCATTGTAAAGGGCTCAACAGGAGCAACAAAAAAAAAAGTGTGATGCTACTTTCTCTGTAGCAAAGTAATTGGTTACAACGCACGCACACTTGTTTCACTTCCCCAAACCTCATCTGTATATTTGGGATCGTCTCCCTCGCCTCTGGTCACGTCACTTCCTGTACAACTGATCTTCTGGCCATAGAAGGGGGATTATCTTGCTGGTCACGTAACTGTGCAGCACTGTAGTTGATAGGATGCTACCTCTCCATATGGCGATGCATAGTATAATTCCCGTAACTGTATTTCTTATCTGTCCCTCTGGACAAATCCTTCTTACAGATCAGGCAAGTTACGTACCGTGCATTGACTTTTTTTTGGCCCCGAGGATATTTAAAAAATTGCCAAATAAAGTTTTCTTTCAGATGAGACATCCTGGGCTCCTCAGGCAAAAAATGCCTCTCTTCCTGCTGTTCCTCTTCTTCTTCTTCTTCCTCCTCTTGCTGAATGATAACTTTAGCAGGTGGTCCTCTCTTCCTTGAAGGTGGTGGAGGTGGTGGGGGTGCACCAGCTGAAGCTACTAATGAAGCCATTGCTCAGTGATCACAAAGGGTCTTCCTCTCACAAAGATGAAAGTCAGAGTGAGGAAAGAAGGAGGGATTTTCATCATTTGGGAAAAACAATACTTCTAAACCAATGAAAAGTGTTACTTTTAGGTCACATGACCTAGTCTTACATCATTAGGAAACCAAAAGTGAAATGAACCAATGAAAAGTGTTATTAACAAGTCACATGACCTATTGTGTTTACGTTACGCGCTTTGCGCCGCGTCCTGGATCGCTTCCGGGAAGCTGCGCTTCGCGCCTCGTTCGCGTACCGGTTCACTTCCGGGTACGCTAACGCGGCGCGTCATATGACGTTTCACGCGACAACGCGATACGTCACGCTAACGCGACGCGTCACGATGTTGTTTTCTAACGCGGCAGTTGCGCAAACGGAACGTTTACCGGTTCGCGGACCGGGTCGCGGCACCATTTTGAGCTAACGGGAAGCGACCCGGTTCGGGGACCGGGAGCGAAACAAAAAAAATAATAAACAAAATTATTAATAAACATATAAAATATATTTTTTGATTTAAAGAAGAATACATTTTACAGCTATAGATATTAGCTTTTAAAAAACCAATGAAATTCACTGACAAAAACCATAGGTTATAGACCATATATAGTTAGGAATTAGCATTTACAAAACCTTGAAAATTCACTGAAAAAACCATAGGTTATAGACCATATATAGTTAGGAATTAGCATTTACAAAACCTTATTTTACTCACACAAAACCATTGAAATTCTATATATAGTTAGTTGCACTAACTATATATCGCGCACCCGCAATCCACTGCTGATGATGTCACATATTACATCATTCATGACATGGTCAGTGACATCACTGATGACATCACTGATGACATCTCAAATGACATCACTGATGACATCACTGATGACATCTCAAATGACATCACTGATGACATCACTGATAACATCTCAAATGACATCACTGATGACATCTCAAATGACATCACTGATGACATCTCAAATGACATCACTGATGACATCTCATTTAACATCAATGGTCACATCACTGATGATATAATTCATGTGACAATACAATGCATCTCCTCACACTTTAATATAACCTCTGTTACACCCAGTGTTAAATACAGAATATAATTTTTTAAACCATTGACACACCAATACTAGTTACTACATACGCACTCACTGATTCCTACGTCTACACACACATTCACTCATTCACCCATACAATCATTCATACATACAATCACTCATCTTTACAACACTATCATATGCACTCATACATCTATACAGACACTCACACTCTGCCACTCATCCTTGGAGTTACTCACACACCTAGTCAGTCCTGTAAAGAATCAATCACACTTCCATTTTCTAATCTATACAGTTAAACATAGAGTACCTTACATTTTGAAACATGTTTTAACACATACTTACTCTCTTATACAATCATTGATACAAGAACACATTGATCTGCACAGAGTCACACATCTCCCAGCCAGCCACACACACACTCAGTCTCCCATACAAATACTTGGACAATCAATCAATAACCCATATAGTTACTCATATAGCTACTGATCAACACATGCAGCAGTTTACAGAATAACAGACATAATGATGCACAAATTAAGACAGTTTAGTCACTAACCCATGCATTCAGTGAGACACATTTAATCACTCACTCATACAGTCAGTCACGCACCTACTAAATACTTCATCCAGACACTTCTACATCTACTCATTCTTCAAATTGTAAAACATATTTAAAGTTTACAGAAACACACAGTCGCTGGATGATGTCATCAGTGATGTCATCAGTGATGTCATTTGAGATGTCATCAGTGATGTCACTGACCATGTCATGAATGATGTAATATGTGACATCATCAGCAGTGGATTGCGGGTGCGCGATATATAGTTAGTGCAACTAACTATATATGGAATTTTAATGGTTTTGTGTGAGTAAAATAAGGTTTTGTAAATGCTAATTCCTAACTATATATGGTCTATAACCTATGGTTTTTTCAGTGAATTTTCAAGGTTTTGTAAATGCTAATTCCTAACTATATATGGTCTATAACCTATGGTTTTTTCAGTGAATATATATATACACATATATATATATATATATATATATAGATAAACACACATATATTGCCTACTGGCGGTCGCCAGTAGGTAGTTATAGTTAGGACCTAGTTTCCATAGGAAATCCGCAACATTCTATTGGGAATAACTTTGGCGTTGATGGACGGAATTGGCTGAATTTCTCTAAGAAAATGGCCAGCTCCACTCCGCTCCTTCCCTGAAAGTTTGGGGGGAGATTCATCTAGCGGGGGCCGAGATAAAAGGGGGGTCCCAAAACATGTTTTCCCCATGTTAATTTCCATAGGGCGGTTGGACTCACTTTTAGCCCGAACGGCTGAATGGATTTCCCCCAAACTTGGCAAAATTGTAGGGACTGGTAGCCCGATGTGCCTTTGCTAGTCTCAAGATATGTGCTCCAGTGGATTTTGAGTAATTTAGGTTAAAAAAAATATATATATCTATAAGCACGCACGCACCGGGGTGCGCACCAGCGCGCTACGCGAGTTCGCGAGCGGAAAGCTGATTGGCTCTCGGATGTCTGTCAACATTCCAAACAGTCCGTAGCGGCCGCCATCTTGTGTCTCGGTAGGATCGAGACACAAGTGGTGGCAAAAACAAAGGGGGAATTGACCAAAAGGGGGCAGGGTACCGGGGGAGCGTACCCTGGAAAAAAAAGAATGACAGAGTTTTATAAAAATGTAGCATTTTTTTATAAATTGGAGGTAGTTCTAAAAAGAACTGTTTTTTTTATTCTTTTTGTTGTTTTATTTTTTTTATTGTTTTTTTGAACATTTTTTACTTATTTTGGCTTTTATGAACAATTTTATATTTTTTTGTTATTTTTAATGGGGACAAACAAAAAACAGGGAATTGTAAACGGCTCAACTGGAGCAAAAAAAATCAGGAAAAAATTAGGGTTTCTTTCTGCAGTTGTGGTTGTCTCCAGCACGGTTTATTAATTTGATACTTTGCTCTCCATTGGAAATTGTAGTCCCGCAAAATATACAAACTATTTTAAAATCTCTAAACTAGGGTTGGATATTTGGGACCATCTCCCTCGTCTCTGGACCCGATGGAGTGGGTTGTTTGCTTTTGGAGGTGCTCGGAGAAGATTGGGGAGGGTTTCTGGTCAGTTCTCTGACCTCTGCCGCAGCATAGTTGTTTGGGTGCCTGCGTTGCATATGGCGAATCCTGGTATTGTTGCCAAATGAATACTTTTTTGCAGGGTTCCCCCTGCAAAGTACAGTGCCACAGATCAGACATGTCACTTTTGGCGCATTGACTTTCTTTAGTCCCCTTGGGATTTTAAAAAACTCCCACACAATGTGCTCCTTTGGTTTATAGGGGGTATTATCTTCAGGCAGGAACTGCCTCTCCTCCTCTTCCTCCTCCTCCTCCTCCTCTTCTTCTTCACCACCACTGTGGTGTTGTGGTGGTCCTTGTGGTGGTGGTGGTTGAGATGCTCCTGCTGCTGCTGCTACTGTAGCCATTTCTCACTTACTAGAAACAAGTCTTCCTTAGTCAAAGTACAAAGTGAGAATGAGGAAAAAAGGTGGGGGCTTTCATCATTTGGAAAAAAAACTGTTCTGAACCAATGAAAAGTGTTATTTTCAGGTCACATGACCCGACGCGCTTACGCTACGCGCCCCGGGACGCACCCGGGGGCGCTTACGTTGCGCGATCGTATGCGCTCGGGCGCTTCCGGGTGCGCTTACGCCGTGCATCATAAGACGCATCATGCAGCTACGCGATACGTCACGATGATGTTTTCATTCGCGGCAATAGCGCTAACGGGACGCTCACCGGTACGCGCACCGGGGCGCGCCGCAACACTGCGCTTACCGGTGCGCTCACCGGTACGCGCACCGGGAACGCTCCAGGGCAAAAAAAATATAGAAAATAAAAAAAGGAAAAATATACATAAAAAATAGTATTACATAAATATACAATATAAAATTCATTATAAAAAATATTATATTTCATAGCTATAGAGATTTGCTATTAAAAAACCTTTGAAATTCACTGAAAAAAACATAGGTTTGAGGCCCTATATATAGTTAGGAATTAGCATTTACAAAACCTATATAATTTACTGAAACAACCATAGGTTTCACACCAGTTATAGTTAGGAATTAGCATTTAAAAAACCTATTAAATTCACTGTTCAGTTCAGTAAATCTTTATTTCGAAGAATAAAAATTCCTCATAAAAACACATTACATTATAAAATTTCATTAAATATCATTACATTTCCTTACTGAACTTCTTATATTAAAAACAACAATTACAAAGAGAGGATATAATTCCCGAGGCAGGTATAATTTTATAAAACAAATTCATTTCTTGTATTCCTCAATCTTACTGCTACTTTTAAAAAGCTTAAAATGGCGCATAGGGTGTGGGGATCAGTAGCTTTCTGTAAGAACGACAATGCAGTTTTTGCTTGGCGGAATTTCTGTTTCTTTAAAATGTCTACCAAAAACAAACGTCTAGGATTGCTATAAAAAGAACATAAAAGTACAAAATGAAGGGTGTCCTGTGGAGACCTATTGTCGCAGCCGCAGGCACCCTTCTGCTCAATTGTTACAGTAAAACCAGCAGGGTAAGCTAAAATGTTTGGTAACCAATTGAGCCTAAAACGGCACATTAAAAAATGATCATTTTGGCTATACATCAGAAACAGATATGGTTCCATTCCCTCCCCGTTTCTCACAAGATCATAGGCTGCTAATGATTTCTTTGCCAGGCCACGACTTCTTCTATCGGAGGCAAATTTTTCTAAAAGCAATTTTTTCACCTTTAGTTTACAGCTATATACAATAGAAGAAGGATCATTAAAAAGTTGGCACTGGTCAATACTTGTTAGAGAGTCTTTCACATATTTCAGCCAAGGGATTTGTAGGGCCTTGTCTCTTTGTAAACAGTCTGTGACTATTTCCCTGGTCAGGGCTGCCTCCGGATTGGTCCAAATTCTCATCCATGCCATGGTTGGCCTTAGTTTGACAGTGTCAGAGATATATGGCATCCCCAGTTCATCATGGGCAATTTCTGCAGGATGGTTTGCGGGATTTTTAAAATTCTTCGAAAGAATTTATCTTCATGCTTTTGGAGTTGCTTACAGTCCCTGAAGCCCCATACCTCAGCACCATACAAGGCCTTTGCTGTGCTGATTGAGCCATATAGTGCCATTATCTGTTCTGGGCACCAACGTCCCAATCTCCGGGCGAAGCTCGAGATGGCCCCATTAGAGGAGACAAGCTTGGTGCAATAGGCCTCAAGCAGGTGGTTAAACTGCATGTCCCCATCCATTAACAGCCCTAGATAGGGAAAGGTCTTTACTTTGCCCAGGGTGTGTGACCCAATTTTGAACACGCTCTTGCTGGCGGGTTTTTTGCTGGCCACCATAACAAAAGATTTTGTTAGATTGACAGACAGGTCCAAGTCCCCCATGAACTCAACAAATCCGTCCACCAAAAGTTGCAAAGCCCTTGGGGTCCTGGCCAGCAGGACCGCGTCATCCGCGTACAATAGTACTGGGATATGACGCGGTCCTACTTTAGGAGAGTCAACTTCAAGAGCAATAAGGGCACTCTCTCGGGCATTAATGTAAAGGGAGAAAAGAAAAGGGGCTAATATGCATCCTTGTCTTACTCCCCCTGAACATAAAATTTGATCAGTTTGCCCCCCCTCTGGGCTGAAGCGGACATTGGCCGTGGTGTTCCAGTGCAGCTCTTTCAGGATGTTAATCAGCCCCTCCTCTATCCCTAGGTTAAGCATCATGGACCACAGTTTAGACCTATTGACATTGTCAAAGGCCGCGGCTAGGTCCATAAATGCCATGTAGACCGTGCTCCTGCCTGCTTTCGTATACTTAGCTGTCAAAAGATACAAATTTAGGCACTGGTCACTTGTCGATCTGCCCTCCCTGAACCCATATTGTATTTCAGCCAGGATATGGTGTTCCTCAGTCCACTCCATAAGCCTGTTTAAAATCACTCGCCCCAGAATTTTAGCAGAAACGTCAATAAACGAGATCGGCCTATAACATTTAGGATCATCCCTGGATCCTTTTTTAAAAATCGGTATAATCAGTGCCGTGGACCAGGAACGGGGTAGGCCGAATTTAATGGCTGCATTTAAGACCCTCGTTAAGATCGGTGCCCATAGGTCTATATTGCTTCTATATAGATCCGGTGGAGTACCATCTGGACCAGGGCCTTGTTTGGGGTCAGCCCGCTGATTGCATTTGTTATCTCCACTAGCGAGAGGGAGATTTTATCACTCCGTGTGCCCTGCCATTCGCCCTCCTGGATTGCTAAGTGTAACTTATTATATAGCCCTTGGAAGTGATTGACCCATTCCTCTGGGAGAATGTTACTACTAATCACCGGGGCAGAATTCTTGTTGAAAGAGGGCCGATTTACAATTCTCCAGAATTCTGCAAAATCCCTGTTTTCTCCCGCCTCTCTCAGGTCTGCCCTCACTTCTGCCTGTAGCAGCTTCTTCCGCTCTTTTACTTTGGTTCTATAGTTTAATCTGCAGGAGGCCACTTCTTTCTTATTCCTTGGTTTAACTTTAAGACAGGCTTTTAGATCCCTTAAGGCTTTGGAGCAGCTCTTGTCGAACCAACGTGGGTTCCTCTGCTCTTTCCTCGGACCTTTGACTTTCAGCATTTTATCCACTCTGTTTGTGAGAATTGTGAAGGATTCCATTAGTTCTGGACCTTCCTTCAGGGGGTCCAAACAGTCTTCTATCTCTTTTCTGCCATTTTGGACAAGCGATTTATAAAACTCGTCAGAGTTTACCCTTGCCCACTTGAGACGCCTACCCTGATCTGTTGGCTGGAGGCTAATTCCCCCCCCTTTGGATTTGCCCACCCCACATACATCTTTAATTTCTAGAACTAGAGGGTTATGGTCACTAAAGGAACTCCCTTTAGTTTTGACCCTGGCAATTCTGTTTTTAGCAAAGGAGGATATTAGTATATAATCTATTATAGTAGAATTCCCTCTGCCTTTGAAGGTTGGAACATATGTACCCTCTGCCTCTGGGACTATTAGGTCCATCGTGTGTACTAGTAAATGGGCTTCTAACATTGCGTTTAATTGTATGCCCTCCTGGGTATGTTCCCAATGGGGTCCCTCAATAAGGGGGCAGGTGTCCCAATATAGATGATCATGAAACAGGTCTGGGCAGAAATGACAGTTAAAGTCGCCCAGTACTATTGTCATTGGTACCCCCCCTCCCTTCTTCAACTCAGCCTCATATGTGATTTTCTCATCTAATTCACTGAGTGCGCCATTTATTCCCTTTATGGGTCCGGGGTTGTAAAAATTGAAAAACTGCACCCTCAGCCCTCTACTCTGGAATGTTTCGGTTTGCAGGGTATGTGAGGACCAGGATGGAACAGTCCATTTCCCTTCCAGTGTTAGATCGACATAGAGCGCCAACCCTCCTCTCGCTCTTCCCGCCCTGCCTTTTTGTGCAGGCACAAAAAAGCACTTATAGCCCTCTATTTGATATATTGCTGCATTGACTGCCCATGTCTCTTGAAATGCCAGGATATGATATCCCTGTATCTTATTCCTCCATTCAGGGTTATGAAATTTGCCTGCTAAACCCGCTACATTCCATGTCAGGATGTTCACTTTTCTTATATGTGCTTCCCCACTGTTTGTATCCCCTAAAACAGGGTTTGGATCTATTAGCATTTTGTTGCCAGCTCTCGCTATTTCTGTTGTTTTATTGTTTCGATTTTCTGCCGTGTATTGGGTGCCTTCGCATCCCTCCACTTCCACCCCTCTAGCCAGCGTTGCAACCTTTTCTCCCTTATCCTTCTCAGCTTCCCTTAGTCAGTCATTTTCATCCATCGATTGTAAGGGGCTGTATCTATTTGTCCATTGGGGCCCTCCCTGGTGTGATGTAGTTTGCCCACCATACTCCATGGGCCTAGGACCAGGTCCATCTATGAATCTGTTCCTTCCCGGGAAGTGAAAGTTTGTTTGGCGTGTCACCAATTTCCTGGGATAGAAGTATGCTAGTGGCAGGGTCCTTACTGTGCTGGTGGTGTTTCTATTGTCATTAGCTAGTATATACTCCACCAGATTCGGATCCCTGAAATTGGCAATAATACAATTCCCCTCTATTTCTTTCTTTCTGGTTCCCACCCATTGTAATCTCCTTAGATGTAGAATCCCCCCCCTTCCACCCTGTAAAGGTCTATGAATGTTTAGCCAGGTTGTAATTTTTTGTTTAAATTCTGTGAACGTTTCTCTCTGCCTCCGTCCTAACCCTGGGACCCCCGTGAAGATAACGACAAAAGGGCTTGCTTCCGGGGGTAGGTTTACACATGGGAGTGGGCCTTGTACTCTAGCATTATGCTCAGTAAGATATTGTTGGTTTTTTGCCTGGTGTGAGATGCCGGTGTTATCTGGCTGCATTGGCCCTCCCACACCCTGTCTTTGAGTATTATTTCTAAACGAATTTCCATGTGTGTTGGTACTCCCGCCCCTGTCTACAGTTGCCCCTTCAGTCGCAGCATGCACCTGAGCAATGGTGCATTGTTCATAGCTAACGCAGTTATTAGATGATACTGGTCGTTGAGCTGGGGCATTATTTAATGAGGTCCCCTTAGCATTTTGTGTGGGTGTTGGGGATTCCCTTGCCTTGACCTGTCTTTGTAATTCGCTAGCTATTTTATCTATCTTACTCACTAGTGGTTTGATTAAACTAGTAATAAATGTCTCCAGGTGCTTTTGTAGCTCTAGAATTATAGGGTCAAGCCACCTCGGGGGAATTGGGGCGGCTTTGGGTTCTATTATTGGGACTTCATCCTCTATATCTTTGGGCTTACTAAACTTATTGATCTTTTTCTTCCCCGTTGTTTGTCTGCTTCTGTTATGGCGTTTTTTAGTAGGTAGTTTCGGTGTTACGTTTGTTTCTATGTTTATGGATGCTTGGTCCTCTACTGCTACTTGTGCACTGGGGATAGTGTCTAGTGAGTTTTCACGGCTCCCTTCAGGCGATATATCAACTTGGGTTACATCCTCAGTTAAAGTTGGTGTCAGTGGCAGGGAGGTTAAGGTCATTGATATGCGTCTCTCTGCACGCTCAATGTCCCCTGTGACCTTTTTTAACATTAAATCAATGACGGTGGGAGTGGCTTTATGGGTGGATACATCACCAGGCCCTGGGCCTGGGTTCTTTGGTTTAAGAGGGGTTCCTACTTTGCTCTTAGTCGAGCGGGTTTTAGGTTTAGTTGCCATAGTTTTTCAGGTTACAGTGTCAGTAATGTGAACCTTCTTCCTGTTTTGTATAAAACAGTTTGGACAAAAATAGTAAACAAAACAATAGCAATAAACTGTCTGCTTTCCCCCCTAACAGTTGTTAGGCTTCCATGTCAGTCTTAATGAATTTGACCAGGTCCTCACAATCTTTGGCGAACGGCTTTTACAGTACCTTTCATCAGAACCACAGGATGTGGCCCGTCCCGTCCCTGGTCGTCCCCGGACGGCCACAGACGGCCCGCCCTTTGCCCGGGCTTAGCCCGGCGACGCCCGCACGCGTCCCGCGACGCGGGAGCCGAGCCAGTGATTTCAAACGCCTCCGGGCGCTTGATTGGTGGTGGCGGCTGGTGGCAATGCCGCTGAGGAGTCTGGGGCTGGTAGTTCCTCCCCTCCACTCGGCGGCCGCTGTGTTGGTGTAGCGGCGGCGGGAGGGAGGACAGCCGAGGCAAGCGGTCAGGCAGGTGAAAAGACGCTGCGCCAAGTCCCCCAAGCAGGTCAGAATGGCCCCCGCTCCAACGGGGCCGAGCCGGTGATTTCAAACGCCTCCGGGCGCGTGATTGGCGGTGGCGGCTGGTGGCAATGCCGCTGAGGAGTCTGGGGCTGGTAGTTCCTCCCCTCCACTCGACGGCCGCTGTGTTGGTGTAGCGGCGGCGGGAGGGAGGACAGCCGAGGCTAGCAGTCAGGCAGGTGAAAGGACACTGCGCCAAGTCCCCCAAGCAGGTCAGAATGGCCCCCGCTCCACCGGGGCCGAGCCGGTGATTTCAAACGCCTCCGGGCGCGTGATTGGCGGTGGCGGCTGGTGGCAATGCCGCTGAGGAGTCTGGGGCTGGTAGTTCCTCCCCTCCACTCGGTGGCCGCTGTGTTGGTGTAGCGGCGGCGGGAGGGAGGACAGCCGAGGCTAGTGGTCAGGCAGGTGAAAGGACGCTGCGCCAAGTAGCCCAAGCAGGTCAGAAAAAACCATAGGTTTGACACTAGTTATAGATAGCTGGAAATGTTACTGACATAAAACCATTGAAATTCCCACGTTATAGTTAGTTGGACTCACTATAACTTGCGCGCCTGCAATGCACTGCTGATGACGTCACATATTACATCACTCATGACATGGTCAGTGACATCACTCATGACATCACTGATGACACCATCCTTGTGACAGAGTGACAGACCTCCTTTCAGTGTAATGTAACCCTTGAAACACATATTCAAAAATAGAAACTAAAATTTTCAAAGAAATGGAGATACCCATACCAGTTACAACAACCAATTCAGTAATTTCACCATCTATATACACATCCACTCATTCACCAACAGTTCTATATAGTCACTCATACATATACTCACTCATCATATGTAGTGATACACCTATACATCCTGTTACACACCGACAGTCATCCAAAAGTTACTCACACACATACTAACACATGCAAATAAACTATTGAACATCCATTTATTTGCATATACAGCTATACACACACTACCACCTTACTTCTAAGGAAACTTACACATACTTACTCTCTTAAACAATCACTTATAGAAACACATACTTATTTAAACAGGAACTCTTACAATCTCTCACTCTCACATATACTCAGTTATATACATCAATACTCACATATACTAGATTAAAACATATGTAGTTACTGATAAAGACACTAGTGAGACAGTCATTCACTCACCAACACACACATATACACACTCATCCACCCATGCTACATTTTTTAGAAACTCTGTCATTCTTTTTTTTCCATGGTACGCTCCCCGGTACGCTCCCCGGTGCAGGCAATCATAAGTCACAGAAAACAAAATCCAAGGAAAGACATGACTCCAAGGTGAACTCGCACTCTACAGTTGGGATATTAGCAGGAACGTTTATTTCGGCAATGTGTTTCACCCGATCCTGGGCTTCTTCACGGCCAAAACTGAATACACTTTGTGCCCAACTTCCTTTAAAGAAAAATATAAATAAAAATAAACAATAGAAAAAACACGAAAGGTCTTGCTTCTCAATGCTATGGACATTTAAGACAAATCATCCGCAAGCTAATGTACAATGTTGAACATACAGTATAATTTGCAAAATGCATGACAAAGTAATCCCAAATTCATAATAACATCCTGAAAATAAGAAAAATTTAGAAAATTATAGACATGAATTTAACATAACAGTCCAATTTAACAAAAAAACACTCAAAACCCATTTTCAAGGGTGTAAGAGCAGATAAAAAGTAGCTTGTGCATTGTCAATGTCGCGACCAAGGGCTAGCAAATGCCTGATGACAATAGAAACCCCCAAAGAGGGCAAAGTCAGGCGTATGCCTATTGTTACATTAATGTGGAGTTGCCCCAGGGGGAATAATTAATAAATACTGAAACCCTTGGAGGGTGTACCAAATTCCAGGCAAGTGCCCATGCTAATACACAGCAGAGAAAAATTTTCCTAGGTAAATGTCAACATTCAAGATAAACAAATTGTGTGCAAATGACAAAAGAACAACCATTATACAAAAAGTATAACAATAATAGTAAAAGTGATTAACAATATTTACAGATGGCAGTAGTGGTCCAATTGGTAGCACATCTATTCTCTTTGTGCATTAAATATAAGCATCCAAATATTGGTGCCCCTCGAGGTTAGAAGAACTGCACCCCAAGGCCCAATTGGACCCAGTGAGGACGTGAAACAGATATATAAACCTTGGTACTTTCATTCAATTTTGTATTGATTCATACAGTTTGTATACACAAGTCAGTTTGAAGTTCCAGCAGGACATAAGACTTGTTCTTGTCGTATCAATTTAATATGAGTATACACCAGAGTTTTGAATCACAAATTTAAAAAGCAATGATAGTATAATTCAGGAGTAGACAGCTTGGTATGATAATCCTCATTTCGAGCGTTGAACCGGCAGCCGACACATGTTTCGTTTCATAGAAACTTTTTCAAGGCTTCGAAAACCGATCAAGTAAAAGACCAAAAGGTTGTATAGAGATATCTGGATTCTTGTGGTGGGGAAACGTCTATCCCTAAATGTATTTTAGCACTTTAGCAGAACAAAAACCGCGTCATGTATTTTTATTGAATCCACTAGTTATTTCGTAGTGCTAGCAATCGCAGAGTCTAGGGCTATGATATGGCCCTGTAGTAAACATGTCTCCCTCACGGCGCAGTCGTTCCAAAGGTGTTACATGTACATTTAGGGACTGACGTTTCCCCACTACAAGAATCCGGATATCTCTATACAGCCTTTTAGTCTTTTACTTGATGTCTTATCCTTTTTTGGTGTTGATAGGATCCTGCCCAATGTCCATAGAGGAGATAGGAAGCAGAGACTTAGCGGCTCATTATGATGCAGTGTTTGGGACCGCCTGCCAGACATGCGGCAATCCCACCACTGCGATTAGGATGTGCCCGCCATACTGATGGGGGCATCCTGGGCCTTTAACATTGTGTTTGTCCGCCCGTCATTCTAATGATGCCCTTAGAGTCTTGGAATCGGACTACATTGTCCTGCTTGGTAGTAAATGCCCAGTGGGCCAGAATGAGGATTAAGAGCTATATGTGCATATTGGCTGATATTGCGTAGGATAAGTGTAAATTGCATCTCTTTTTTCTTTCTTTTTCCTTTTATCATGCCATCTCAGAGGCATTTGTAACCAATGTATTCCTGTCAGTTTTGGTATTTGTGTAACATTTCTGCCTTGGAAGACTTGTGTCTTCCGGTATGAAAATTAAGCTCCGCATTTTCAATTTTTTCCTTTAGAGACCACGTCTTTTTCTGATCTTCTGTCCTGACAGTTTCTGTGATGGTTCAAATATTAGACACTAGGTGCTAACAAATGTTTGTAATGATGGGCTCAAGCCAGGTTTTTGTACGTTCAGCCACTTGGCTACGATTTCAACATGATGTTGATTTACTGTATCTCCTTTATTATTATTGTTATACTTATTGTTTAACGATTTTTCTTTTGTCATTTGTACACAATATCTTGAATGTTGACATGTACCTAGCGAAATTTTTATCTACTGTGTATTAGCATGGGCACTTGCTTAGAATTTTGTTTACCCCTCCAAGGTTTCAGTATTTAATAATTATCCTCCATTGGGCAACTCCACAGTACAGTAACACAGGCACTAGGCTGACTTTGCCCTCTTTGGGGGATTCTATTTCCATTAGGCGTTTGCTAACCCTAGGTGGGCACATTGACAGAACACAAGCTACTTTTTATCTGCTCTTAGACCCTTGAGAATTTGGGTTTGAGTGTTTTTTTTGTTAAATTGGATTGTCATGTTAAAATCATGTTTGTGTAATTTTTCAAAATTTTTGTTATTTCTAGGATGTGATTATACATTTGGAATTACTTTGTCATGCATTTTGCAAATTATAATGTATGTTTCAGAAAAAGCCCTGCACAATCAATCTCAAACAGATTCGATTAAGCTCAATTTGAGGAGGACCCTAAAGACTCCTTAGTGTGGCACGAGATGCTTTTTTTGTCCATTGGACCAGCCCAATGAAAAATCTATTGACTAGAACAATTCATTTCATAACTCTGGACCAAAGCATGACTTTAATACGCTTCTCTCCCCTATCAAATTGCCACATGGGAATCCAACTTCTTTAATAGAAATGAGTCCCCGCCTTAGGATTGCCGATGAGGGGGTAATAGAGAGCAACTCAAATCTGCATTCACAACCATTAGGGTTTAAGGAAGAACATGTGAAGACATTCTATGCCAACACAGAAAGGCTCTCCTCGGTTATGTTAACTTCGATCCTTCCAACCTCCTTTTGCTCCCCTCTGCTCAACGCCATGGAGGTGGTATCATTGGCTCTAACCTTTCACTTGGACAAACTTGAAATACAGGTTGAACTAATAAACGCCTTGTTGGCTCATATACATGGCATTGACCGAAAGCTACAAGTTCTGAATGACATGATTGAGTACAACAATATCCAGCCACATCTTATCAAGTCAAAGTGAAGTCAAAAACAGCTTTATTCGATTTTGATAATAAAAAAATCATAAAAGCACAATAAGACAATAAATATACAGTAACATCATTAATTCATTATATAAATGGGGTTACTTAGATTTAAAACACAATTAAAATCGTCATAACAAGGGAGAGTCACAGTGATTAGCACAGAATTATGTTAAAATTAATTCATTGTAATCCGGGATTTAATTATAGATTTAAAAAAAGATGAGACAAGGTACATAATCAGTTCGTCTTCCAACATTTGCAGTTTCATCAAAGCGGTCCTACATTGCCTTAGACCCCAGTTCTTTAGAAGTGGTATCAAAAATCTTTTCCTTGGCAGGGTGTAAAATTTACAGAAAAGTGTACAGTGTAGGGTGGACTGTTTTGATACATTGTCACAAGGACAGAATACCAAGTTTTTCGATCAGCAGTTTAGATCCGGGATTGTTATCATTCTGAAAAAGGTGCCCCCCCTAAATCTTGTCAATAGCATGCGTTTTGATACATTGTCACAACGACAGAATACCAAGTTTTTCGATCAGCAGTTTAGATCCGGGATTGTTATCATTCTGAAAAAGGTGCCCCCACTAAATCTTGTCAATAGCATGCGTGAATAGCAGATTTGCACCATAATCAGATATTCCTGGATACCTTGCCCTTGGAGAATCAAATGATCTTATCATTCTTGGCAATGTGCATCGACATTGGACCTACTCTCAACAGTCCCAGTCTTATTATCTGAACGGCATCCAGAGTTGCCCAAAGTCAAGAAATCATCTAGGTGCTCCTAACACACATCAGAAATCTTGAGAACATTCAGGAAAAGTACTGCAAGCCACATGCTCCCATAAAATTTAGAAATTATAAAATGTCTCACGTAAGCAATCTGAAACCTTAGCAACTGACGTTCAGGTGTACTAGAGAAAAAATATCTGCCCTGCACCTGTTATAAGAAGCATAGTAGGCCTTGGGTATGGAGCACTGTGCAGAATAAAACATGCAGCAGTGAAGAGTATTAGTCACACAATACAAGCATGCTACAGAGTAATACATTAGGCACAAAGCTTGCTCCAGTGAGTGCACCGCAGCGAAAAGCATAGGGACTGAATACACTGCAGTCAAGTACACCAGACACAATGAACACTACAGTCAAGTAGATTAGACACAGCGCACACAGCAGCGAAGTACAGAAGTCCCAATACAGTGGAGTACATCGGTAACCAGGCACAGTGAAGTGAATTAAATCAGACAATTAACTGAGAACAGATCAGATTGCAGATAAACACCAGTCACTGCACCAACAGAAGTCACGTTTTCCTCAATCTTCTACGAGTAAATCCAATGAATAGAATCTCCTATATTTCAATGCTTAAGACAAACAACTGCAAAATAGAAGTTAGCAGAGTGGCGTATGATGACAATAAAGCACAGACCTCTATTTTGATTACCAGAAATGGCGTCCATCCATTTTCCAAAGCTTGAAGGCACAGAGCAGACAGCTAGGAAACCTGGCATCTCAAAATTTCCAGGAGAAGGGACTGCTCACACTGTGCACTCCAGCCTTCCCGTAGAGGGCCCGGAGATCTCTACGTCATTGCTACAGTCCCTCCTGAGCTACAATTTGATTTCCTGGATAATTTCAGGCCCTTTGTGGCAAGTTGCAGGTATGGCCTGCGCTGACTCAGGCTCAACCTAATAACTTATGGGTTTACAAGCAGGTGAACTTCCTTATGCATCCAGAAGTTTCGGGCAACAATAAAAAGGTCACGATAACTGTGGTGATTAATGTTCCTACTGATGAGAGATCGATATTTTGTCTAGTGGTAGTTTTGACTCATCATAAATTTAGGTCAGAGGGTTAATGTGCCTGCTGCCAAGAACACATACCATGCAGATCACAGAACTGAGTGTGAGAAAACTATGAGAAGTGGTATAAACAATGAAATGTATGTCAGAGAGAGGTTATGGAGACATGAGGGGCACTGTCAGAAATTGGGAGAGTGGGAATTCAGGGAGAGGGAGGTCATGGCTGGGGTGCAAAAATAAACCACACACTCCGGGTACCCCCAGCACTAAATCTGTCCCTTTCTATAAATGACCGTGCACTACCAGATCATGTTTTGCTAATATATTTCTGACCCTGTGTTCCAAAATGCACTCCCTTACCATTCACCTGCTGAATGGTCGTGGCTCATTTGCTACACTTGCTCTTTGAATGGCGCTATAATTTTGCACAATCCCCATGGCTTCAAGGGCAAAACACTGATGGCAGTACTTCAACAGCGAAAACTGAGAGTACGGTTTCCGAATCTATTTCTGTAAACTCTTGAGAATTCCTGAAATTCGTAAGTCTGCACCAGTGCAATGATATACACCTGTAGGAACACTATAGTGACTTTCTCTAAGATCTGGGCCCCAAATTTAGTTCTATTTTCCCATTAAGTTTTTACACTCCTTCTCCATTATTATTGTTCAAAAAAAATTGCATGCATCAAATATGTTTTACTAAGCGATGCTTCAGGCTAAGTATAGCTAAAGCTGCACAACAGCTTAACCAAACATTTGTTTTCAATGTGCAAATTTGTATTCGCATTTTATTTTAAATGCAAATCAATCACCAATCTGGCTTTCATTTTTTTCTAGGTATTTGAGCATAATATGGGAACATTCTGAGTGCGCTATAAATGTATATATTTTATTCTGGAACTATTGTCAGTAATGCGAGCTGAGCTTACAGCATTTTTTGAGAGCACTCGCCAAAATAGTAAAGACTTTACATTAATAAACAATGTATACAATTACGAAAAACGTTTAGGCATAAACTCAAATCTGATTTTATTTGCAGGTGATCCTCTTTCTCAGAGTCATACGGTGATATTATAAACTGGCAACCGGAGAACTTGTGCTGTTGAGGCTTACTTGTCCAGTGGAAAAAATTGACATGAAAACCTAGTGTCCTCGGCCCAAAACAATATGTCCTAGACATCGGGTCGGGTGATAGGAATACCACACCCTTGATTGAGTATTCGTTTTCATAAATATGTAAATACGCCATTCTCATTTCAACTTTATGAACAACATTGACAGCGATGGGCACATAAATATAACTTACTAGTCCAATCCTTATCACTAATTTACAAGCTTGGACCCCTTGGGTGTTACAGACTATGGCAATACCCCATGGCTGACAAGAAACTGTAGATCAGTTTCTATGGGGAAAAACTAGTACAACTGAGTACCACAACCATAAAGTACCGATCGTGTACAGTACTATTTTCCAAAACTCACATCACTATGTGTACTAAGACCCTTCACGCTGTGGGGGCTGTGTCATGACTGATAGGTTCTAAAAGTGAGCAGCATAGCTCCAGACAGGAGTCAGAGACTGTAGTGTGCTTCGTGAGGCTTCAATGGATCTAGCATGGCTCCTGACAGGTGTCATAGTTTACAGCATTACTCTTAAGATATAATGCAACTCGGTTTCTGACGGATGTCAATAGATGTAGTACGGCTTCTGACAGGCGTCAAAGGCTTTAGAATGGGCCATGAGGTATAAAAGACTGTAGCATGGCTGAGAAACTGTAGTGTGGCTCACACTAGCTGTCACCCGCTGTAGGCTAAGTCCCTCAACGTGTCACATCCTGCAGCGTGGCTCCTTACAGGAGGCAGTTTGCTGTGTGGCCTGTGGATCCTGCCTACTGTATGGGCCTGCAGCAGGACTCCTTCCTGCCAGGTGTGAGGGCCTGCCTGCAGCAGAGCCCCAGGCTCCTGTAACAGCCTCTAGCATGACAACTGACAGTTGACATTTGTCAGGTCCCGCAGCATGATTCCTGGCAGGGGTAAAAGCATGCATGAGGACTCCTTACAGGTGACATAGCCTGTAGCATGGCCCCTGACAGGTGAAGCGGCCTGTAGTAAGGTGACTGACAGGTGACACAGCCGCAGTAGGACTCCTGACAGACATAAGATACTGCATGTTAGACCTGGCACCTTGGCGTGAGTCTCCCTTCCACTTTTTGCTGTTGTGCCTCAGATGTTTTTCTGGTGTTAGCTGCTCAGGGCACTGTGCCCTGCCAATCAGTGCCACAGTGCAAGTGCTCCCTATGGAAAGTGTACATGTAATTGATTTCCATGATTGGCTTATTTGGTTTACTGTCAGTCCCCAGTAAAGTGCACCAGGAGTGCCAGGGCTTGTAAATACAAATGCTGCTAGTGGGCCTGCAGCGCTGGTTGCGCCACCCACAGAAGCAGCCCTTTAAAATGTGTCTAGGTCTGCCATTGCAGGACCTGCGTGCAGTCTGGTACTGTCATGCTGGCTGGGCAAGTCCTCACACTTGCCAGCCTCCAAACCTTCCCTTAACTTCATATTAGTCACCCCTAAGGTAGGCCCAAGGGCATGGTGCATTGTAAGCATAAGGTAGGACAAGCCCTGATGTGTGTGGCGTGTCCTAATAGTGAATTACAGCCATTTTCGTTTTTCACTATTGTAAGGCTACCTGTTCTCATAGGCCAGATTGGGCTGCTGGAATTATTACACTCTATAATCCCAGCAGGCTCAGGGAACATGGTAGAAAGTCAAGTTTAGTATGCCTGAAATCATAATAATAAAATACTTCTTTTAGTAAAGTTTATTTTAATATCCTGTGTTTCCAAGTGCTACTTTTAGAAAGTTGCTAAAGCTTAAGGAGTTAGGTCCAGGGACGTGGAGGGGGCTGGACCTTCTTAGAACACTAATATACAACTTGCTCCCCTCACACTTCTTTGTTGCTTGATATTGCAAGTACATGAATCAGGACTACTTCTGATTATGTAGGTTTATTTAATTTCACCCTTTACTTTTCAATTTTAAGTACAAAAAGGTTTGTCATTGCATGTATGAGAAACACGAAACATATAAAACGTTTAGACAAATATGCAAACCATAAATGACAACAAAACTTATCAAATTCAAAATATGAAACAACACATTTGCACATTATTTGAATATTACAACATTTGTTCAAATTGCAACCAAAGTGCTAGTATCAAAAATACTCTTTTTCATAAGTTCATTGAAGGACAAAGAGTTTGAAAGAGGGCTAATAGGATACAAATCAATGAGTCCAAATCGTAATTAATCCTGTTTGTTTTATAGCCTTCTTTGTGCCGACGCGTTTCGAACCCGTTAATTGGATGAACGGGGTCTCATCAGGGCCTTGTCACTTCTAATATCTGTGTGTTATGTGCAAAAAGAGAAAAGAGAACAACATCTTAGTTCTGTTGTCCTAGCCCATTTCACTTTACTTTCACTCTGCCTCTAGCCAAAATCGTACCTGTAGCTTTGCTTGTGGCCGGATTCACAAGGTTCAACAGCCTTCTAGCTCTCTGACTGTCTCTGGGAAATCTGTAAAGTTAGTTATGGATATTTTAGAAAATTGTAAACTGAGTGGTGATCGTCCCTAGCTCGTGAGGGGTGCTTTCAATTCATACCTGTTTTTAGCACCGCTGCTCTTAAAATGTGTCTTCGTCTCCCCCTTTGTTTTCTGTTTTCTTTTTTTGGAACTGTGATGTGGCTTGTGCTCCCTATTTGTAAAAGGTTGAGGTTATTTTAGAATTCATATTCGGGCATGCTTGTTTAACGTGTGGGAGGTTTTACAAAATCATTCTACCTTCAAGGGAAACGTCCCTCGGCAAGCGTGAGTCTGCTCTCTTGGCCTTGCAATTCCGTTTTCTTTAATCTGTCAGAAAAACGGGGGTTTAATTATTCTATGTTTGGCTTGCATTTGTGTAATATATTTAGTTCATTTCGGCCTGTTTGCTCCTACCTTTAGTGGAAAAACGAGGGGCTCGAAGTTAAAGCATCCGCCAGTCTTCGGTGCTCAGTCAGTCTGTGCTTCCGCGTTCCAGCCGGCATTCGTTAGCAACAGACATCTGACTGCCAGCGTCATAAGGAACTATCAGTGACGCAGTCCAGGGTTTGTGGGACTTGTAGTTCGGAATGATTGGTGTACCATCTTGTATAAAAGAGGTTTGTCAAGGTGATCTTATGAAGGAAACACGTTATTGCGCTGACTCACACGAAGCACTATTAAAGCATTTAGCCTATACATTTTTCAAGGGAGTTAAAGCCTAGAAACTTCTGACAGTGTGTTTAGACCACTTTGGGTACTATTGCATTTCGAAATTAGATATGCCTCTTTTGTTAGAAGCACATTTTCAGTATCTGGGGGGCATTTCATCTGGTTAATGCTGTATAGTACAGTCCCTTGGGGGCTTCAGGTGAAAAATGTCCCAGTAATCTTTACGGAGGACGCTGAATATAAATTAGGCTTTAGTCAGATAAACACAAAATGTAGCCGGGACCTCATGGTTCACACCATTGAGACCGCACAAAGACTTTGTCGACAGGAACTTGATGAAATCGAGAAATTAACTAAAAGTATTGCAGAAAGTGAGGTGATCCCCGATGCGAAGACTTTAATAGAGAAAATAGAGAAGGAAATCCTGCAGTTCAAAGATATCACCATTAACAATAAAACTGCCCAGTACGAGCGAGATTCAAAGTCATTTACCTTGGAGAAGGCATACCCATTCTTGAAGGACGACTACTACTCACAAGCAGACTCACGCGGAGCACTATATAATTATCAGGGACGCTCTCGCGACAGATTTAAAACATTTTCAGAGACAACCTCATCAGACTCTTTGGGCTCCGATTCAAGAAGCAATAATAAAAAACAAGTTTCTTTTTTAGAAAAGGGCCAACAGCCAAAACCAAGGCAAAAAATGCCATGGGAAATGCGGACACGCAAACAATTCTACAAGTCGTGAGAGCACCCTCTTCCGTTGTAAATCTGTCTAAAAATGTTTTAACACAGGACGAAGAATCCGTGTTGAATCTAGGACTCAAATTTGTCCCCAGAAAACATACAGATTTTGCAAAAACAAAAATGGAGATCATTGCTTTTTGTCGCAAGATACGACTAAAAGCATTCTTTGCTAATCAACCCCCAAGTATTGAGATGGAAACAACAGGACTCAGGAATAAATCCACCTTCTGCCCGAATCACAATATTCCAAAACAGATTCATGTATTTGAACAAGTTTTGCTATCTTCCTTAAATAAACTTGAAAGGAACCAAAAGTATGTTCACCAGAACATAAGCAAAGGACAACAAGCAGCATTGAGGGCACTCAGGGAGGATTCAACTGTGGTCATCAAACCGGCCGACAAGGGCGGGGCAGTAGTGATCTGGCCCCGCGACAAATATCTTAGAGAGGGGTCCACACAGGTAAACAATCAGGTGTGGTATAGACCACTCCAGGAAGATCCATCCAAACAAATACAAGGGGTTATAAAAGAACTAGTGCAAACAGGGATTGACAGTGGGTTCGTGGGACCCAAGGAGGCAGAATTCTTGGTAAAGAAATGTCCACGAACACCGATCTTGTATTTTTGCCTAAGATCCACAAGAGACTCAATGATCCACCAGGTCGACCGATCGTCTCTGGGTGCGATTCGTGCCTGGAACCGATCTCTAAATATGTAGACTTTTTCTTGAAGCCGTTTGTGAGCCATGTAAAATCATACCTCAGGGATACCACCGACTTTTTGGTCAAAGTTGAGGGAATGGAATTTGACAACAAAACTGAGATTATGGTGACTATGGACGTCACGTCACTATACACGCAAATACCACAAGATGAGGCGTTAAAGGTTATGGAAATGTACTTAGACACCAGAGAGAGACCCCATCGGGTCCCCACATCGTTCATTCTACAACTAGCTGAATTGACACTAAAGAAAAATTATTTTTGCTTTGATGACCAGTTCTTCATCCAAATCAAGGGTACGGCCATGGGATGTCCCTATGCGCCTGAGATGGCGGTTCTGTACATGGCAGAATATGAGCACAAATTTGTGGAGAACAATAATCCATTTAAAGCACACATCAAACAGTGGTTGCGATACATCGATGACGTGTGGCTCCTGTGGCAGGGGAGCCACACTGAGTTGATGGCATTTCACCAATGGCTGAACAACAGACATCAGGATATTAAATTCTCGATTGATCAAAGTAACAGCAAAATGACGTTTCTCGATGTAGAAATTTCTAATGATAAGGGTTGCCTAAAAGCATCCCTTTTTAAGAAAAAGACTGATAAAAATACAATCCTACACCATAGTAGTGACCACCCCAGAAATCTTTGAGCGAACCTCCCCTGTGGGCAGCTCCTTAGGATAAGGAGAAACTGCTCAGAAGTTGCGGAATATGACCAACATGCCAAGACATTCTGTGGCGAAATGATCAACAGAGGTTACCCCAAAAAATTACTGAAGCATTCGCTCAAACGAGCTAGATACACTCCCCGAGAGTGCCTGCTATCACAGGACAAGCAAAAACCTGAGCTTGACAAGATGGTCTGTGTGACCACTTACGGTCCCGATACCCATAAAGTCAGACAAATGATCCTCAAAAACTGGCATCTCCTAGAGGAACTGGAATGTCCCTTTCCGAGGCCGATATTCGCATATAAAAAGAACCAAAGCATTGGTCAGCAACTGGTACGTGCTGATGTGCGAATCCAAAAAACAAAAAGTGATTTGCTCTCTCAATGGGGTCTCAAACCCATAGTGGGACACCATAAGTGTGGGAACTGCGTATCTTGCGAAACTACAATGGAAGGGATTGAATTCATCCATAAAAATATCAAATGGAAGAATGTAGGATTCTCCAATTGTCGGACAAGAAATGTTGTGTATGCAATCGTATGTCCATGTGACAAAATCTATATTGGGAAAACTAACCAACAAGTAAATACTCGCATTACGCAGCACAGATCCAGAATAAAGAATAAGGTAGCAAATGCGCCTATGGTGCAGCATTTTACAGAGAAAAACCATCGAGAAACTGAATTTAAATGGACTGTACTATACAGCATTAACCAGATGAAATGCCCCCCAGATACTGAAAATGTGCTTCTAACAAAAGAGGCATATCTAATTTTGAAATTCAATAGTACCCAAAGTGGTCTAAACACACTGTCAGAAGTTTCTAGGCTTTAACTCCCTTGAAAAATGTATAGGCTAAATGCTTTAATAGTGCTTCGTGTGAGTCAGCGCAATAACGTGTTTCCTTCATAAGATCACCTTGACAAACCTCTTTTATACAAGATGGTACACCAATCATTCCGAACTACAAGTCCCACAAACCCTGGACTGCGTCACTGATAGTTCCTTATGACGCTGGCAGTCAGATGTCTGTGGCTAACGAATGCCGGCTGGAACGCGGAAGGACAGACTGACTGAGCACCGAAGACTGGCGGATGCTTTAACTTCGAGCCCCGCGTTTTTCCACTAAAGGTAGGAGCAAACGGGCCGAAATGAACTAAATATATTACACAAATGCAAGCCAAACATAGAATAATTAAACCCCCGTTTTTCTGACAGATTAAAGAAAACGGAATTGCAACGCCAAGAGAGCAGACTCACGCTTGCCGAGGGACGTTTCCCTTGAAGGTAGAATGATTTTGTAAAACCTCCCACACGTTAAACAAGCATGCCCGAATATGAATTCTAAAATAACCTCGACCTTTTACAAATAGGGAGCACAAGCCACATCACAGTTCCAAAAAAAGAAAACAGAAAACAAAGGGGGAGACGAAGACACATTTTAAGAGCAGCGGTGCTAAAAACAGGTATGAATTGAAAGCACCCCTCACGAGCTAGGGACGATCACCACTCAGTTTACAATTTTCTAAAATATCCATAACTAACTTTACAGATTTCCCAGAGACAGTCAGAGAGCTAGAAGGCTGTTGAACCTTGTGAATCCAGCCACAAGCAAAGCTACAGGTACGATTTTGGCTAGAGGCAGAGTGAAAGTAAAGTGAAATGGGCTAGGACAACAGAACTAAGATGTTGTTCTCTTTTCTCTTTTTGCACATAACACACAGATATTAGAAGTGACAAGGCCATGATGAGACCCCGTTCATCCAATTAAAGGGTTCGAAACGCGTCGGCACAAAGAAGGCTATAAAACAAACAGGATTAATTACGATTTGGACTCATTGATTTGTATCCTATTAGCCCTCTTTCAGACTCTTTGTCCTTCAATGAACTTATGAAAAAGAGTATTTTTGATACTAGCACTTTGGTTGCAATTTGAACAAATGTTGTAATATTCAAATAATGTGCAAATGTGTTGTTTCATATTTTGAATTTGATAAGTTTTGTTGTCATTTATGGTTTGCATATTTGTCTAAACGTTTTATATGTTTCGTGTTTCTCATACATGCAATGACAAACCTTTTTGTACTTAAAATTGAAAAGTAAAGGGTGAAATTAAATAAACCTACATAATCAGAAGTAGTCCTGATTCATGTACTTGCAATATCAAGCAACAAAGAAGTGTGAGGGGAGCAAGTTGTATATTAGTGTACTTTTAGAAAGTTAGCATTTGCTTGCCTGACCATTTCAGCCCACCTCTGCTAAGATGTGTATCTGCTGTCTGGTTTCTGTGAGTGACAGGGCTGGGGAATTCCAGGGGACAGTCTGGGCTGCCAGGTGGTGAATAGAGGGATTACCTCCAGGATAGGTGGGAGGAGTGCCCCTTGACTCTGAATAGGGCTGTGCTCTGCCACCACAATGCTGGTTACACCCCCTGGAGAGTGTCTGATGTTCCTGCCCTGCTCTCTGAAAGAAGAACCTCAGTCTGCAAAACAACGTGCTCCAGAGCTAAATTGGACTATGCAAAGGCCCCCCTGGCCTGAAAAGACCAAAGAAACTGTGTATAAAAAGTGGAGCTCTGCCCCTAACAAATCAGATCCTGTTTTAACCACAAAGAACCTCTGCCCGACTAGAAGGACCAAGAGAAGCTTAAGGAGGAAAGACTGTCCCTGACCTGAAGGACTGGCCTGCAGTGATGCCTTGCTGAGAGAGGAGAGGAAAAGACCAGAAAGGACTTTGTTACATTTGTGCCTGAAACTATCTCCAAGGGGTTGATCTGAGCTTGCCCCCTGAACTGAGCCCCAGGACCATTGGGCTCAATCCTGCCTGTGCCCGTCTGCTGCTGGGCCCTTGCGTTCTCTTCCCTCACCGGAGCCGGGACTACTGGTGCCCTCGACCCCCTCCTAAGGTTGTGACAGCCCGGAGCCTGGCCTCCCAGGCCCGCTGAGAGCCGCACTCAAGTTCAAGTCGCTCTCTCCCCGCCGGGCCGGGCCGCCTGCTCTCCTGTCACCTCGCTTGCTACGGAGCCCTTGGTGCACCTCTCACCCCCTCCCGCCGGAATTCGCAGGAAGCGCATTTCATAGCCCCGGACGGCCCGTACTTCGACACATACTCGGCCGCTCCGCTTTGCCCTCCTGCACTCCAAGGTCCGTGCCGCACTTCCAGAGAGTTTCTGGTACGTCCCGTGCCAGAGGCCCCGTGCGGTGCCTGACTACCCGGGAACACAACGCCCCCACAGATCCACAGGTACGGTCCCTGCGACGTGTACTGGCAGAGTACGGCTCGTACGCCGGTACCCGGACAAGTACGCCATGCACTTTCCAGCGTACCCAGAAGAAGTACGCTCTGCAGGCCTGAACGGTGCCTCGCCCCGTGAGCCACCCTAGACCCCGGATCGCCCACACCTCTCCACGCCATCCCGCTCCCCCGCCTCGCACCTCAAGGAGGCTCCGAGCCGGATAGTGCAGCGGGAGACCCACCGGCCTCGTCCCAGGTCCTGCCTCACTTGTGGCCCTGCCTGCAACACCTCGGGCACCCGCAGCAAGGTACAGTGTACCGCAAATTCGAGCCTGAGTTCTCATTGGATCCAGGGTCGCAACGTTTGTTTTCCCTGCCGGTTCTTACTTGCCAACGGGTCACTTCACCAGCGCGAAGCGCTCATTGACCCCCAGTGTACCTTGCTGGAAGAACCCTAAAAGAACACTTGCCTTTTTAAATCTTGCGGCTTCATTTTCTAAACGTTATTGGTCTTGTAATTAAGCCTGCACATGAAACCTATTTTTACATAAAGCCTACGTAGTTTTGATACAAATCTTACACCTGGTGTCCATTTGTGGTGGGTCTGTGATTTTACTGTATGTGGTCATAAATGCTTATCTGACTTAGCACCCTGAGGATTAGCCTTGTCTGCTCGCGCCACGCAACCTGAAGGGTGAGCAGGGGTTATTCTGAGGAGTAGTTCTCTTGCCCTGACTAGAGGAAGAGGGTCCCTGTTTGTCACAAGTGTATACCTGTGCCAAGCCCAGGGCAGGGTGCATTGTAAGCATAAGGTAGGACAAGCCCTGATGTGTGTGGCATGTCCTAATAGTGAATTACAGCCATTTTCGTTTTTCACTATTGTAAGGCTACCTGTTCTCATGGGCCAGAATGGGCTGCTGTAATTATTACACTCTATAATCCCAGCAGGCTCAGGGAACATGGTAGAAAGTCAAGTTTAGTATGCCTGAACTCAGAATAATATAATACTTATTTTAGTAAAGTTTATTTTAATATCCTGTGTTTGCAAATGCTACTTTTAGAAAGTTAGCATTTGCTTGCCTGACCATTTCAGCCAGCCTCTGCTAGGATATGTATCTGCTGTCTGGTTTTTGTGAGTCACAGGGCTGGAGGATTCCAGGGGACAGTCCGGGGCTAGATACAGTGTATCGTGAATTCGAGCCTGAGTTCGCATCGGATCCAGGGTCCGCAACATTTGTTTTCCCTGCCGATTCTCACTTGTCAATGGGTCACTTCACCAGCGCGAAGCGCGCATTGACCCCCAGTGTACCTTGCTGAAAGAACCCTAAAAGAACACTTGCCTTTTTAAATCTTGTGACCTCATTTTCTAAACGTTAATGGTCTTGTAAGTAAGTCTGCACATGAAACCTATTTTTACATAAAGCCTACGTATTTTTTATACAAATCTTACGCCTAGTGTCCATTTGTGGTGGGTCTGTAATTTTACTGTATGTGGTCATAAATGCTTAACTGACTTAGCGCCCTGAGGATTATGTTATGTTATGTTATGTTATTGATTTTTATAAAGCGCACAGCTGCCCCAGCGAAGGGGCGTCCTGGCGCTTGAACAGGTACTAAAACATAACACGAAGAAAAATCAAGAGAACGGCTAACCCAGTACAGAAAACAGGAAAGTTTTAATAGCACGTCTGAAAACGGTAAGATTATTCAGAGCACGAATGTGCACCGGGAGAGAATTCCACAGACCAGCGGCAAGCACTCGGTAGGAGCGGCCACCCATCCTACTGAGTTTAAAATGGGGGCAGACCACAAGATGAAGAGCCTCCGATCTCAAGGACCTCAAAGGGATATAGGGGATAAGCAAGTTCCTGACTGGCAGCCAATGAAGGGCAGAAATAGTGCTGGACACAGAACAATGTCTAGGAAGACCGACAATGGCCCGCGCCGCAGCATTCTGTACCCTTTGAAGCCTGGATGCCTCTGCCTGGTTTATCCCCAACAGCAGCGCGCTGCCGTAGTCCAGCCGAAATAAAACCGTGGCTTGGACCACGAGCTGCCGGGTGGAGGGATCAAAAAACTTAAGAACAGGTCTTAAGCCTCGCAGAATACCGTAACAGGTGGCTGCAACCTTCTTCGTATGGCTCGTAAAAGTAAGAGCGGGATCCAGCAAAACTCCTAAATTCTTTACCTCGGAGACTGGAACGGGAGTGACGCCCAGTTCAGGAGGCCACCACTGATCTCCCCAAAGCTCTGCATGTTTCCCCAACACCATAACTTCAGTTTTTTTGGCGTTCAGTTGTAAGCAATTGGTTCTTAACCAATTTGCTACGGCCACTAGTCCTGCTCGGAATCTGGGGTCATCCACCTCAGGGTCTCCGCTCAGTGTCACCGCCAGCTGCGTATCGTCAGCATATGAGGTCATCGTCAAACCCCATTGTTTGACGATCGCAGCTAGCGGTTTCACATAGAGGTTGAACAAGGTTGGGCTGAACGAGGAGCCCTGAGGAACCCCCAGATCCAAAGGATGGAAAGTGGACTGGCCAGGTGGTATAGCCACTTTAAAGGACCGACCGGAGAGGAAAGAGCAGAACCACTGTAGAGCAGTCCCCGCTATTCCAGCTTCCTCTAGGCGCCGAATTAAAACACGGTGGGAAACAGTATCGAATGCGGCGCTCAGATCTAATAAAAGGAGCGCCGCCGTTCGCCCAGAGTCGAGCACCCCACGTAGGTGCTCGATCATACAGAGCAAAGCGGTCTCAGTACTGTGTCCCGACCGGAAGCCATTCTGACTCGGGTCCAGAATATGGTTACGAGAAAGATGGTCAGATAAGATGGAATTTACATAAGCCTCAGTGACTTTGGCTATCCAGGGAAGAAGGGATATGGGGCGGTAGTTCTCAGGCATGAGCGGGTCTAAATTTGCCTTCTTCAGAACAGGGGTGATTACCGCCTGCTTCCACGAAGAGGGGACCGTTCCGGAAGATAGCGACAAATTAACCAAGGAAAGTATCGGAGCACAACACCAAGGGGAGAGACTCCTGATTTGATCAGGCTTCAGCGGATCCAACGGAGAGCCAGATTTAATCCTGAGGCTCAGCATGTCAAAAGCCTCCATAGACAGGTCCGGCAAGGAGGTCAAAGTCTCAACAGCCAGGGAGTTAGAGCCAACTGGCTCTGAGTCGAGCAGAGACAGGTCAAATCCTCGGTAGATAGTCTGCACTTTCTCTACAAAGAAGGATGCCAGACTTTCACAATGGGCGTCGGTGCAGATTTCAGCCGAGGTGGCCCTTTTATTCAAAAGGTCTTTAAGGACCTTAAAAATTAGTTTTGAGGGGTTGGTACTGGTTTGGAATTCCTGGGCATAGAATGAGGCACGAGTTCTACAAATTGCCCTGTGATAGATCTTAAGTTTGGCAAAATAGGAGGACTTCAGACTAAGATCGTAAGACTTCCTCCATTCCCTCTCAGCTTTCCGGCAGATTTTTTTAAGCTCGGCAAGAGAATTATTATACCACGTGCTTGGTATTTTAGTATGACATTTTGACCAGCACATTGGTATGAGGGAGTCGAGGGCATCCGAGATCCATTTGCAAAACATTTCGTAACCTTGTTCCACATTCAGAATAGAGCTCAGGGGTTCCTTCTCGAGTGACCTGTAAAACTCCTCAAGTTTAAGCTTGTGCCACTGCCTTTTAAAAATCAGCCTATCCACCGATTTGAATGGCAGATCATCAATGGGACAAAAAACTTCCACCAACAGATGGTCAGTCCAGCCCACCGGAATCGGGTTGGACACCTTCGCCCTCTCGAGAGTGGTGAAAAAGGGGTCAAGAATATGTCCCCCAACATGGGTGGGAAGTGTAACAAGTTGAACAAGTTGCAGTGCTTCAAGGTCCGCGAGCAGTGTGTCTATTGCCGTAGACGTCCTACAGTCGAAATGAATATTGAGGTCACCCGTGATGTTAAAATTCGCACAGCTAGGCGCAAAAGAACTTACCATATCGGCAAGAGCGGCCTTGAAAACTGTGTCGTTGCCTGGAGGGCAGTAGATGAGGATACCGCTAAGCGTGAAATGATGGCTAAAGGCCACTTTAAAAAGGGAACTCTCACAGGCTGGCAGACCAAGAGATTTCCATTCCGAGGGGAAGCACGATTTTACTGCCATGGCGATGCCACCTCCCCTCGTCGAACGATTCAATGTAAACACCGTATATTCCGATGGAAAAGTAAGACTGAGGATAGCGGCATCCGAGTCCTGTAGCCATGTTTCGGTGAGGAAGAGTAGGTCGGGCGAATCCTTTTCAATGAGGTCATGTACAGATTGGTGATGCTTGACCAATGACCTCACGTTCAGGTTCCAAATCCAAAGCACACGACCCGCGGTGTTATTGCGCGTGGTCGGGACACTCTCTTCCAGAGATCGAATCCTGGCCGGCTTGTCTAGGGACCAACCATTACAGGCACATACATATGGGCCGGATAAGGGGTCCACCGGATGACACCGACAAACATCGACCCTACCACCAATGGACAACAGCTCAACCCGCGTATAACTGAGTTTCGGTAAAGCCTGCATGCTGGTAATCGGGCTTTATGACCAGAGCCCTGCCGCAACTCGCGCTTCCTCGTTGCTGACGGGCGCAGACGGGCAGGACTCTGGCACGACTCTGGCACGACTCTGGCACGACTCTGGCACGACTCAGGCTACGCGAAGGCGCCCCGACAGCGCGTCCCGCTGCGCGGGAGAGGGCGACTTTAAATAGGCGCTCCGAGCAACAGTGCGAGCGCAAGGACGCTCAAAGATGGCACCCGCTGGGATGGGCAGAGCCCAAAGCAAGATGGCGCCCAAGCAGGACCACCCCTGGGACCCGGACCCACCAAAGCGGCGGTGATGTTATCTCAATTATATGCGGTGAGAGGGAGGGGGAATGCCCAACCTAGACCCGCTAAAAGCAGGGGAAAAATAAAGTAAGCTCACGCAAATATGACAAACCAGGAGAATATTAAAAACACAAGCGCTAGCAGCAGCGCGAGCGCAGCAGTGCAAGTACCTGTTCAGGCAGCAAGCAACTGCGAGTCCGCCTTAAATAGGCGCTCCGAGCAACAGTGCGAGCGCAAGGACGCTCAAAGATGGCGCCCGCCGGGATGGGCAGAGCCCAAAGCAAGATGGCGCCCAAGCAAGACCACCCCTGGGACCCGGACCCACCAAACCGGCGGTGATGTTATCTCAATTATATGCGGTGAGAGGGAGGGGGAATGCCCAACCTAGACCCGCTAAAAGCAGGGGAAAAATAAAGTAAGCTAACGCAAATATGACAAACCAGGCGAATATTAAAAACACAAGCGCTAGCAGCAGCGCGAGCGCAGCAGTGCAAGTACCTGTTCAGGCAGCAAGCAACTGCGAGTCCGCCTTAAATAGGCGCTCCGAGCAACAGTGCGAGCGCAAGGACGCTCAAAGATGGCGCCCGCCGGGATGGGCAGAGCCCAAAGCAAGATGGCGCCCAAGCAGGACCACCCCTGGGACCCGGACCCACCAAAGCGGCGGTGATGTTATCTCAATTATATGCGGTGAGAGGGAGGGGGAATGCCCAACCTAGACCCGCTAAAAGCAGGGGAAAAATAAAGTAAGCTAACGCAAATATGACAAACCAGGAGAATATTAAAAACACAAGCGCTAGCAGCAGCGCGAGCGCAGCAGTGCAAGTACCTGTTCAGGCAGCAAGCAACTGCGAGTCCGCCTTAAATAGGCGCTCCGAGCAACAGTGCGAGCGCAAGGACGCTCAAAGATGGCGCCCGCCGGGATGGGCAGAGCCCAAAGCAAGATGGCGCCCAAGCAGGACCACCCCTGGGACCCGGACCCACCAAAGCGGCGGTGATGTTATCTCAATTATATGCGGTGAGAGGGAGGGGGAATGCCCAACCTAGACCCGCTAAAAGCAGGGGGAAAATAAAGTAAGCTAACGCAAATATGACAAACCAGGAGAATATTAAAAACACAAGCGCTAGCAGCAGCGCGAGCGCAGCAGTGCAAGTACCTGTTCAGCCTTGTCTGCTTGCGCCACGCAACCTGAAGGGTGAGCAGGGGTTATTCGGAGGAGTAGTTCCCTTTCCCTGACAGAGGAGAGGATCCCTGTTTGTCACAAGTGTATATCTGTGCCAACCAGAGACCCCCAATTCTAACACTGCAGTATGCCTCCTGACACAAGTTAAAACACTGAGCTTGGCTCCTGCGAGTGGTCCATGGATGTTGCGCAGCTCTGGTGAGGTGTCGATTTGTGTCCCATGAAAACTAAGAGTACTATTACATATAGAACAACTTTGTTCAGATGTTAGCACCAATGCAGCAAACCCTCTTATTGCAGCAGCGCATGCACTTTGAGCCCAACGAACGAGGCCAGTGCCAGCAGTCGCTACACCATGCCATGCCAGTAGCCATACAAAGCCCACACCAAGTTCACCCCACACCCACACCCATGACTGAGGCCGCTGCATGTCAGAGGTGCCGGTACCTGTAGGCCAGCTTTATGCACTCGAAGAGCTTCGTGAGGGACTCGTCGATGAACAGGCGGCAGGTGCTGGCCTTGCCAAAGCTGTACATCTGGCAGGTCTGCTTGCTGGCTGTATCGAAGTCGTAGCCCTTCTTGGATGGGTGTTGATTGTGCGAAGACGACACCATGAAGTGGCAGCTGTGGATGATCTGCGCCTCGGAGTTGTCAGGCTTCCTTAGCAGCAGCTCAGGCTCGTCCATGTCAGAGTCGTCGCCTGGCTCTTGCTTGACGATAACGGGCACACGGCGGTGCAGCACCAGCTGCTCGCAGTGAGCTTGAGGCACGGGAATCCCTCGGGACAACATATTGAGCCCTGGCCTTAACGGAACCAGTTTAAAAGCAAAAACTTCTCCCTTTCCTTAACTAAATGGGGTGTCCCGCGCCCATCAAAGCACAGTATGCAAGACCCCTTCTGCCAGCCCGGCTCCTTATGACCACACAACAAAACACAGGCATGGCATGACGTCACGCCCACCAGCCATCCAATCGGGGCGCGCTGACACCTTAAAGAGGCAGAGGGCTAACACTTTTGAAAGAGGACTCTGACAACTTACCAGTCTGCGTGTTCCGTCTTGCGCCTTCATCACTCTACGCCTGCCTGGTTGAAGCCAGGCAGGCCTTTTCTGTCTTCTACTTTCTAAACGAATGGGAAAGAGAACTTGCAGCACAGATCACGCGTAGCCGCTGTGATTGAACGTAACCTTGCCTCATTCTAAAACCTGGGCAAGGAGAGAAGGAAAAACAGCTGAGGAGTTCAGTGCGCATGCGTAAAATAGCCGTCAGCAGCGCGCTAGACCAAAAAAGAGTGCGATCACCCAGCCAATCCCACAACAAATAAGCATTTCTAATGCAATAGGACGCGTATTTACGGGTGACCTATTGCATTGGAAACAGGAGGGCGGGCCTCCAGGAAGGCACAAACTGGAGATGGAGGGGTGGGGGGGCAAAAAGTCACAGACTGTGGGAGGGTACAGGGGGAACACAGGGCAGAAAATAGTGTTTGAGTAAAGGGGCCAATAGCCAGGGAAGGTTACAAATCAGAAGGAGGGACTAACAAACCAAAAACCAATCAGCAGGCAGTATTTAGGATGTAAGCCAATCCAAAAGATGGGTGAAGAGTGGGTGGAGCATAAACAAAGCTTCCCAGCTATAGGGTATACTGCATGCCTCGCTAACCAAGCAGCGCTTTGCACTGCAACACTAGGCGAGACCTAAAAAGGCATGGTATAAATCAATTACATTGAACCATCCTGCGCTCCATGGTATCTGAAATAAGATCACTGTTGGATTTGTTACTATTGGACAACATGGTACAACAATTTTATACATTTTTTGCAAATCTTGGACCACTCTCTATATTTGCCGTTAGGCTTCTTTATACCAATTATAGGTGAATTACAGGGACTAATCATTATTTGTTTTAATATGCCTTGCTCGACTAAACGTTCAATTTCTGCTGCAACACCAGCTTTTATTTCTGGACTAATTTTGTATCGTCGGTTATTTGGGTAGACTGCACCTTCTTTTACAGTCACTTTTACTGGATCTACGTTTGCCATTAATCCTACTTCTTTTCTGGTAAAATCCCACACGTCAGGATTCACAGTATTTTGGGCCTCCTCTTTTAACTCATTTAGTGGCATTCTTTTAAATGTGTCATTTACTGCAGTTCCCTGCCTAGCTAACATAATCTTATACACTCCGTCTTCATCAGGAGTCTGAATTGCAACACCATCCGGTGTGCAAAATATTGTGCAGTTCATTTTGCACAATAAATGTCATCCTAGCAAATTTACAGGACTCGAGTCACACAACAAACTTGTGCATTTATCGGAAATTGCCAATACATACCTCTATTGGTTCGGTAATTGGGGTCCTAATCTGTTTATTAGAAATGCTCACTACTTGGATTGCTTCACCCGAGAGGGGTAGGTTTGGGATATCTACTGTTCTCATAGAAGAACGGGTAGCACCAGTGTCTAATAATAACATGATGTCATTTCCGGCTTGGATGCGCCAAGGGCGCATTCCTCTTTACCCCCTCTCAGGCACTGTCATTGGGTTTCCTCATCAAAAAATGAATCCTGCAAAGGAAACTGTGGTGTTACAGAAGTTTTCTTACCACTTCCCTCCCAGAATCCGGTGTGGACACTGTACTTGGCTTGACTCACAAAATCTGGCATAGGGGCAGGTGGCAATTGATGCTGTACAAGCTGCTGCGGTTGCCTCATTAACACCTCATTCTGCGTCTGTGGATTTAAGTTTTGATTTGGGGCATTATTATTCTGTAAAAATACGGCAGAGCGCATGCGTACGCGCAGCGGGTGCGCCGATTGTGCGCCGAAGGCACGCCAAAGGCAAGCCCGTCTGCGCCCGTCCACGCCTGGACCGCGCCCAGCGCCAGAACCCCTGGCCCCCGAAGATGCCAGCCCACCCACCGGATTTACGCCGCCGCCACCCTCAACGCACTCAACACCGACCGGACCCCCGGCTGCCACCGAGCCACCCCAGGACGCACCCACGGACCCTTCACCTGCCAATCCTGCAAGTTCTCCTGCATCCGGACCTGCATCAAACCCGCCAAGACGAGCACCAGCAGCAACCACCTGAAGTGCATCCTGCTCAACACCCGCTTCGTCCACAGACACGCCCTCGAACTCTGGAACCTCCTTGACTCCACATCTCCAGACGTCGCCTTCCTCATGGAAACATGGATGAACGCCTCCTCAGCGCCCGACATCGCCATCGCCATCCCGGATGGATACAAGATCACCCGGAGGGACTGCGTCAACCAGACAGGAGGAGGCATCACCATCGTCCACAAGAACACCATCCGCATCACAACCAACTCCGACGACACCCTAATAGCCGCCGAATACCTGCACTTCCAGATACACACCAACCCCAAGACCACCCTCAGAGGCACCCTCATCTACAGACCCCCGGGACCATGCACACAATTCAGCGAAGACATCGCCGACTTAATCAGCCCGCACGCCCTCCCCTCCGCTGACTACATCCTCCTAGGGGACCTCAACTTCCACCTGGAGAACAACATCGACCGCAACACCACCACCCTGCTGGACAACCTCGCCAACCTCTGACTCAAGCAACTGGTGACCACCCCCACCCACTATGCCGGCCACACGCTTGACCCCGTCTTCTCCTCCAGCAAAGACATCTCCTTCAGCCATGCCACCGGACTCCACTGGACAGACCACAGCTGCGTCCACTTCAGCTTGAGAAGGACCACGACCTACCACCACCCGCAACAGGTTCCCCGCAGAAGCTGGAACAAGATCACAGCCGAACAGCTCGCCACATCCCTGAGCCAGCACCCTCCCGCCAGCTCAGCGAACCCCAACCAAGCCGCCAACAACCTCACAAGGTGGATCAGCAACTGCGCAGACGACCTCGCTCCACTGAAGACCCCCGTCAGACCCGGCAACAAGAGAGCACCCTGGTTCACCGACAAACTCAAGAGCTCTAAGAAGAACTGCAGAGCCCTCGAGAAAACCTGGCGCAGAGACCCGACACCAGACAACATGACCTCCCTCAAGCTCGCCACTCGAAAACACCACCAGCTGATCCACACCACCAAGAAAACCACATTCAAGGAACGACTAGACAACAACGCCCACAGCAGCAAGGAACTCTTCTACATTGTCAAAGAGCTCTCGAACCCTAGCGCCGGAAACAACGACATCACCCCATCGCAAGAACTCTGCAACTCGCTCGCCTTGTTCTTCCACAGCAATATCACAGACATACACAACAGCTTCAGCACACAGCCGACGCACCCTACGACCACACCAACACCCCCCACCACCACCATCCGCGCCTGGACCCCGGTCAGCACCGAAGACACCATCCGCACGCTGAACACCATCCACTCCGGATCACCAACCGACCCCTGCCCTCACCACGTCTTCAACAAGGCCGACTCCATCATCGCATCCCACCTCCGAGACATCATCAACACCTCCTTCGACACCGCCACCTTCCCAGAGAGCTGGTTTCTTTTCACTCAAGCATTAAAGTACCTGTTAGTCCTTTAGTATTACCCTTTCTAGATGATATAAGACTAAAACCTAACCATCCTCTGCTACCATGAAAATAATGATGGCACGGCTTAGGTTATTTCTTAAACATCATGCTCACCAGGGCCCATAAACATACATTCAATAAGCTGATAATAACCCTCTGCCGATCAGGAATTATTTTACTTTATAATGACTTATACCTGTACACTATTTCTTATCAATACCTTTACTGATGTCTCTTTATTTCCTCAGGTCGATAGATCAGGTTGTAGCATAATAGGCATAAATGACATTTGCTTTTATTTCTTTGAATGACCACAGACTCGGGAGAGTTTTTAAAACTTTATCTATGCAATATTTAGTGAGTCAAATACCAATACATGTCAATCACCAACTTCTCAAGAATGTAAATAATGATCAATACAAAAATCTTTAAAGACTTAGTAAATCTTTAGACATTGGTACCTGGGAAGGGTATGAAAGGAAAACGGTACACGGACATACCACAAAGATGTATATTTACCCAGAATGGAGCGAAGACCAACCCCTGGTCAAGGGCTGGAAAGAAAGGGCTCCCGATTAATCAGCAGCCAGCAGTTCAGGACTTACAGGACAGGACAGATAACTTCTTCTAAGTTCAATACCAGCGTTACACCCATCTCTGGTGCTACTCTCTTCCCCTTCTAGATGGATCAATTCTTCTTCATCAGCAATCTTCCGATTCTTCTTTCAGAGTGCTCTGATCTCTGTGGCATCTACGATCTTCTCCTGCAACGTTGGGTCAGTGACAGGTGTGTGACAAGTCGGACAATCTAATTATCTAAGTCTACCTTAGTTATACTATTCTCAGTGTATGTACCACCCCCCCCCAATGTTTCAAAATTCATGTATTCCCTTCATTCGATTGGTCAGTGGGACGGGGAGAGGTCATCACACCATACTAATGTGAAGTCATCTTTTTTGGTTTCATTTCTAATTTCCCACCCCTAAATTTACGTTCCCATGCTTTAATCCTCCCAGCAACATTCATATTAGAACTAATACCATGTATACAATATTTTTTCAATTTCTTCCTCTCTTCGGGTCAAGAGGTAAAGTTCTCAAGCGCATTGCTTGTGTGACAGTTCTTGGCTGACGTTCAATGTCATAATCCCAGGAGTCTCATGAATTCAATACGCATGTGTAGAGATCAGACAAGATGGAGAATTCAGTCACCCGCCAGGCCCAAATAAGAACTAATAATAAAGTAAAAGAAGAACATGTTAGAATATGAAAATAAATGAATGCACTGTATACCACTTATTCCTACGCTAATCCCATTAATTTATTTTATCTATTGCATTAGCAGTTAAGCAAAACATACAAATTTAGTTTAAGCATAGCCATATATGCATTAGCATGTGCGGTTCAAAGTGGCCATTTTAGGTGCTACTGAATTCCCACCAAAACCAAAGGACGTCATACTACTTAGATGCAGTAGACGCATGCGCAGAAGAGTTCGCGCGTTTTCGGGAGCCATTTTAAGACACTCGGGTTACTGGTTAGTAAAGCACATAGGAAACTTCCTCTAGATGAAAACATGCTGTGTGGTGCAATTATTAGTAATCACAAAACATGTTGATTAATTTATTACTTTTTATTTCAAGAGGATTGAATCCGAGCAAGTTTCTTTATGTATGAAACCTTGCTCCATCAGTGGTGTAAGTCAAAGACTCTAACAACCCTATCTCCCCACACAATTCTTCCCAGATTTCAGATTCCACCTCGGGGGAATGCCAACTATCAAACCAATCCCTTAACAGGCTCATGGCATTCACACTCTAACAAGTATGGCTCCAAGGACAGCCCTAAGCCAGAGCATGAGCCAAAATTGCTCAAGGAGGGACCCTCTAATCCGCGCACTTGCAAGCCAGCCACCAAACTTTCACTCCTACAAATAGAGCAGGAATCAGACCTCCCTCAGCAAAGCCCATGAACATCCCTTTCAAAAACAAAGTGCAATCACCTCAGAGAAGCAAGAAAAAACAGAGGAAGAATTACACCAAAGATCAGCAACAATGCACAAAATGTCGTAGATCACAGTCATCACAGAGAGAAGTCGGGGACAGAATACCCGGCATCATAGGTCCACTTGCAAGATCAGCCAGCCTACCTAAGCAAATCTCTGTATCTCAATTGGTAATCCTGCCCCTATCCCGCAGCCATCAGCAGTGTCCAAATCCCAAATGTTTCAACAGGTCAATTCCGCTGATAAAGCCACTTTACCATTACTCCTTCAGTGTGCAGAAGATCCAACTACCACCAAGGGACAGCATGCAAGAAGCATCCAGATTTGACTTCTCGCATGTATCATGTTCATTAGACCACCACTCTACCAAGTCTCCTCCACTGCTGGTAAACCAAGATATCTGTATTGTTGCTGTTGCAAACCCTTAGCCATCCAGGCAAAGGTCCCCACCACACATGACTTCCATTCAACCAAGGTCTCTTGACTTCCCTCAACAGGTAAAGATGATCTCACCAACATCACAAATGTATGAAAAGGTGGTCCAACTACGTAGAGCAGGTGATATTGTTCAGGCATTGTGGGGCTAGAAATAATTCCTCACAACAACACTAGAGGTCAACGTGATATTTTAAACAGACGTGTGATACTATAGCTGACCGGTGCCTTACAAGGCTCGAATCACATAAGATTTCACCCATATAGAAGCAGATGAATTCAAGCATAATCCGTCTACACCAGGAAAAGAAACACGACAGCTTGTCTGACGCAGTCATTGTGACCCAGGTATGGCAGCACAGAGAGCAATTCTCAAGATGGGCCATTGACATCAGGAAAATGGAACCTGTACGCTATCCAAGCCCTTTGGAATTTGGAATTTGGAATTTGGAAACGGGTTTGTAGAGCGCGTAGCTACCCTAGGGCGTCCCAGTGCTGTCGAAGCCCTTTGCTGCCGGCACTGCCTATGCCGCCAGGGGTGCCCAGCACAAAGCATGAGCTGTTGAGGGGGACAATTGGCTTATCCAATAGAAGCCTGGGAGAGCTTACAAATTGAGAGAATTCAACAATCAGGATGCTTAGAGGATGGAATCTTCGTTAAGTACAGAGCTTAACATCTACAGCAGCTTACTGGTTTAAGGACTCCAAGGGGAGGGTGAGTTCAACGGAAAAAAAGAGCCTCAATCGTGGACCAGCCACTTAAATTTTGCTCATGGAGTGTGAATGGCCTTGGCAGCTATGTGGGGGAGAATGAATCTGCAACCTACTTATGCACATTTGATCCTCTGCACCTGTAGGAAACCTGGATGCAGACGCCAAAACCATTATCCGGCATTGAGAAATATATCATTGAAGCATGCTAAGCCAGTAGACCAGGAAGAGTGATAGGGAGGCTTATGCTTTATCTTAATCTATTGTTGGACCAAGAACACTTAGATCTGGGTCTCCCCTGGATTCATTGTGTCAAGATTTCGCCCTCCCCCCTTTCAGTGAAGCAGTATACCCTACATGTCTTGAAACTATATATCTATATGGGACAGAAAAACAAATAAGAAAATTGAGACTTCATGGTCTTACTTAAAATCCTTCTGTATTCCCATCCACAAACTCATAAAGTGCTGTCTGGGGACTTCAACATGCATTGGCTCCAAGCCCACAAGAGAAGGCCCCTCCTCAAACATCGCAAACACAAGACCCAACAAAGACAATTTCCAGCTATGTCAGAACAGATTACAATGGCAAGGCCTGCATCAGGGTGCAGGAAGGCCTTGGACCATACTCTCTAAATGGGCACTTGCCCCAGGACCATCCTGCAGCTTTTATTAGGCTGCTACACAAATCAAACTCCATTCTGGACTACACCCTGGTAGATGCTTAGCTATTCTAAATGATCAGTAGTTTCTTCATAAATCTTAGAGTGGAGAGTAATCATTTCCCCCAGAAATTTGTGCTAAAGATTTGCTCACCAGTGGCAACCGGACTATCATAGACTCCCCAGGGCTCCAATTTAAGGCGTCTCATATGGAAAGATCCTGCTGCAGCTAGGATTATTGACTTTGCCATTTCCACCTGGGAAACAGACCCATTGTGCATGACTGCCATTTCAACTCAAACACAGCTTTGGGAGACTTTTCTCTGTATTTCCAAGCAAACCTCCCTCAAAGCAAGGCCGTGGACCAGCAGGGGCAGAGTGATTTTCGTCACAATTGCTGCAAATGAAAGGGTCACTAAATAGGGAGATTAGATAGGCATTGAAAGGTGAGCAACAGTCCAACCAAGAGACCAGTACAAAGCTTATCACAATGAGACAAGCCTATAAAAAAGCCATATGAATGACAAAAAAACAACTAAATGACAGGGATTTGGACCAAACTGCTCCATGTGAGCAAGCAAACAAAACTGCAAATCATTTTGGGCTGAGATAAATAAATTAGTAAATGCAAATCATCGTCATCACAATGTTGGCATCACTGAGGCTGACTGGTCCACCCACATAGCCTCAGTGTATGCTTCAGATGAACCAGACCAGCCTATGAGGCAACAAGTTGCTCACCATTGGCCCAATGCCTCCAAGCATAACACCTCCAAGCCGGCCAATCTCTGACAAGTATTATCATTGATCTCAATCCAAGTTGGGGCACACCAGTCACCAAGCCATCAGCCAACCATAGGTTCTACCACATGTTCCCTCGTTCGCCCATTGGAGGAATCTTCCTCCATGCCAGATCAATGCCCCCAGTTGAACCATTCCCAGGCCATGAGATTTCATAAAAAGCTTAGGCCTGAGGAGGCACCAGTGCATATTGGCTTGTCTAGCACTCTATTTAGAAATGATCCTTCATGTTGGGCCACTCACATAACACCTTTGTTTGATCAAACTTTTCTTACGAACTCCATCCTAGATTCTTGGCATCGTAAAATACTCCACCCAATCTACAAATCATGTGCACACTCCAACTCTGCAAATTGCAGATTAATTGCACTTTTTAATGTGGAAGCAAAGCTTTCTACCTCAAAGTTGTTATTAGAACTGGAGGCTTTGGTCCACAAGGAAAACATTATACCAAAAACCCAGAACGACTTCAAAAATGGCATGAATACAACAACAAACTTGCTGTCAATTACTCTTCTCGCAGGTTTTTGCCTGTTTTGTTGCTCTTAAGTTGGCCTTTGATGAGGTCCCAAGGGTACGCCTTTGGGAAGAAATGGCTCACTGCCGCTCAACCTTTTGAACGCAATTATCAACTTATACCCTGACACCTGTGTATAAATCAAGGTTGGCAATGGCCGGAAAATGACACATAAGATAAGCACACAAACAGGCCTGCAACAGGGGTGTGTTCTGACACCATGTCTAATTAAAATCTACACTGCTGACCTGGCCATCTGACTCAAGTTGTGCGAGATGTTTCCAAGCTCAACAACTACAATGCCTCCTATACGCTGACAACATAGTTCTGCTTAGCCAAATGCCAATCAGTGTGCAGTGCCTTATTGATCAATCGGTGGGATGCACAAATAAATGGTGGCTGGAATTGTTAGACCTGTCATTCTTAGGGTGTTCTTTCAACTAGACTTTATGCCTTTTACCTCTTATTTTTCCTGACTCTCTTTGTTGGCCTTAGGACTCTGACCACTTTGCCACTGCTAATCAGTGCTCCCCTAAACATGATGCCATTGGTGTATACCTGATTGACATATTTGTTGTACTGGTACATTCCTTTTAAAGTGGTATACCATATACCCAGGGATGTATTTCAAATGCTCCTAGTGGGTTGCAGCACTGATTGTGCCACCCACAAAAGTTGCCTTTCAAACCTGTTTCCGGCTCGCCACTGCAGTGTCTGTGTGTCCAGTTTCTTTACACATCGACTTGATTACTACAACTACTTGTCAAGCCTTAAAATCCCCTTTTATTACATATAGGTCACCCTTAAGGTAGGCCCTAAGCAACCTAAGAGCAGGGTGCCATGTAAGTAGAAGGTAGTACATGTACTTGTATGTTTTGCATGTCTTTGTAGAGTCACACAACCTATTTCATTTTTCACTGCTGTGAGGCCTACCCCTCTCATAGGCAAGCATTGGGAATTCCTTAGTACACTTTTAAGCTATAATTCCTGATCAGAGAAGAGTAAATGTTTTATGTTTCCTATGTTTGGAAAGGTAATGACTTCACTGATGAAGTTGTATGTAACATTACTGCTTTAGAAATATCACTTAAGTGGACATTTCTCATTATTTACTGCTTATTGTTAGCGACAGTCTTTCTCCAGTACACGTCTGGGTTGGGTGAGGCTACACTTTGTGCATTCCTGCTAGACAGCCACAAACACAGGGAGGGGAGGCTCACCAGCATTATGAGTAATCATCTGCATTCCTCTGCATTCTGATGGGTCTTCCTGGGCTGGAGGAATGGGAGGGCTGACACTTAAACTTCAATATGTAATGTCCTGTCCACACACAAAACATTGATGTGCCCCCACAGGCAGCCTCACACACCGGACTGGATTGAAAGGGATCCATGTGCATTTCCGAGAGTTGATTTGAAGTCACCCCCTACATCAAAGGCACTTTTGGTATAGGTACTGGGTCTCTGACCCCCAAAAGTCAGACACATCTGGAACTTGAACTGAACCTCTGTCAGAAGGACTGCTTTGATATTTATTGGACTTAACTGGTGTGCTTTTCTAGAAGGACTGATATTTTGCTTGTTGCCCTGATGCCTGCTGCTCCCTGATTCTGTTGAAGTAGAGCTGGACTCTGCCTTTCTTCCAAGGGACCTCAAAGGGAGTGCTAGATGGCCTCCTGTTTTCTGAAGTCTCAGGAACACAAAAGACTTCATGCACTTCTGCTGGTGCTGCTGGACAGAAGTGGGTTCTGCAGGTGTTTTCTTCAAAACCGACGCATTGTCATCACTGCGCCAATTGGAATTGACACATCGCCCTTCGATGCAGAGGATGTTCGATGACAGTGGTTTTACTGCCTGTGCGGGAAAATGGCGACGCTCTCCGCGGCTCAAGGACGACACATTGCCTTCACTTGTATGAAGCTCAATGACGACGCAGCTACCGGACTGTGTGCAAAAGATCGACGCATTGACCCCTCCATTGAACCCTCCATCCAAGGTGCTTTCTCAGCTGACCCTGGGTGGGTCCTGTAGCAAGCCTGCCCTCCATCGCAATTAGCCTGAACTTTAGATTTGCACTCACAACCTCAAGTAACCTTGGCTGCTAGTGAATTCTAAGCACTCTTTTTGCATTTCAAAATTCCTATCTCGACTTCTACTGATTGGATTTTTGTTGTTTTGTTCTTATTCTGCTCAGATTAATATTCTCTATTTGCCTAAACCTGTGTGGAGCCTTTTTGTGTTGTATTCATTGTGTTACTGTATGTGTGTGTTGCACAAATACTTTACACATTGCCTCTTTATATAAGATGGACTGCTCTGTGCCAAGCTACCGGAGGGTGAGCACAGGTTAACTGTTAGTGTGCATGCAGCTTACCCTAACTAGAGTGGTGGTTCCTGCCTGGCTTGGCTGTATACCCCAGCAAACCAGGAATCCCATTTCTAACACAAACAAAATCAAAACTAAAATAATATGGTCTGCTCATGGAACTCCTCCTCCAGGACAAAGACAGTGGTCACCTGGTGGGCAAAGGGTCTGCCCCTAGAACTGGTCAAATCAAATAAGTACCACAGTGTGTACATGAACTTCCATCTAACTCTTAGAGAGCCGCTTTCATCCAGAAGAGCAATGGTGAACAAACTTCTGTTTGCATTTAAACTGCTACAAAACAAATAATGCTATACCACGTATCATCACTTGCTTCAGGTCATCAATGCAAATTTTCTGCCGTCAATCAGTAATCGTTCTGAATTGCAGAAGGAAGCAATGTGACCATCTTTAATTTGTTCCAGTCAACTCTTTTGTTAAAGCTACTCTCTTTACCACAATTCATCCCACAATCCCAAGTCAGACTAAAGTTTGGCTTCTACCACTAGGGACCCGTGAGAAATGGGGCTCTTGTAAAATTGTGATGGAAACATAGACCAACCCCCCAAACACAGTGGATTGTCTGTGCTAGTTGTAAATGGAGAACCAGCCCTATTCGAAAACCTGATGGCCCACCATTTTACAACAAGCTATTCAAGCTTGGAAATTAGAGGAAGGCTTGAACACCATGGGCCGGATTCTCAAAGAGCCTCAGTACTTGTAGTGGAGGCCAAGCAGTTGTGGGGAAGTCTCTGCACTTGGGGTGGAATCTGCACAATGAGAATTCACATTGCAGAGAGTGCTGAGATACCACCCCAAAAGCAGAGATGTTAGGTTTGAAATTCCCATTCCTGCAACGCACTCGTTTCATGCTATATTAGGTTAGCAGTGCGTGGCTAAATGTACCCTATATGTATTCACGTTGTGCAACCTACTGAGTTATCCCCGTAAAGTGCAAAGCTTCAGTTAGCAAGTGTGACTTCATTTTGTATTCCGTATTCCCTATTAGACTGCTAATAGGCTTGTCTTAGCAGAACACTGTATTTCGTTATTATTTTCTCTCCTGTTCAAGGCTGCTTCTTGACTCACTAATGAGTAGGCCATTCTGCCCTTGCATACCTATCCGAGTGTGTAGTTTCTGCTCCCACATTAGGAAACACTGAGATCCAGCGCCGTAGCCTTAAATCACAGGTAACATGTACCCATCTGGCAGGTGGTAGCTCATCCTACTATGCATCTTTGTTCATGTTCAGCCCAGGCTGGTAGTTTTCCACGGTGGGTGTGGTTGGAGGCTTCTCTGGAGGAATGATTATTCACTGTGGACTGTTGGGGGACCAGTCCCTCGGCAGAGATCTTAGGGTGCAGGTCAGAATGGACTCCTGCAGAGTATTGCTAGTTGACTAACTGTTTGTATTCTCTACTGTCTGATCGACTCTTAATTCTAGGGAAGGCATAGCAGGTGGTTATACGTATCCCGGGTGGCCCCTAAGGGCCATTTCCTTCAGTTGACGCCCGAACAGGGACCCTGCAAGGTGATTTGCAGGGTCGGGGTGAGTCTGGTCGGTCGGCGGATTGGGGTACCCCACACGCTAGAGCTTAGTTCTCGCAGCTACCCCGCCAATCTGATCTGGCGACTCCTCATCTAGTGGTCAACAGCTGGGGTCCTGAGAAGGCAGAACCTTTGAATTGATTGTTTGGTCCAAAGAGTCGGCAGTGGAGAATAATTTGACTCGACCTGAGTGCACCAGGTGAGTGATTTGATTCTTGGGAAAATGGCACCTTTCTTCTGCGACATGAGCCTGCAGGCTGTGTCTTGATACAGTCTCTTGACTGTCTTGCTGCAGTCCTTAGACTGCCTTGCTTGATCGGCACAATCCGACGGGCTGTGTCTTGGTACGGTCTTTTGGGCTGTTTTGGTTTGACCTTGGTGGGGTTGCGGACCCTTTTTGAAAGGCACAGAGTGTTTGTGAACCGTCTGCCAGGCCAACCAGTAATTTGGTCTTCTCTAAAAAAGGTCTAGGGCTAGAGTCTGTCTTCTTGAATTTGGTGCAGTCCCTGGTTGCTGTGGGTGGTTTTCGGCCCGCTGGGGCTAGAGCCTGTCTTCTTGAATTTGGTGCAGTCCCCGGACTGCTGTGGGTGGTTTTCGGCCCGCTTTGGGTTTGTTCTTGACCAAATTTTTCCTTTTCAAGATGCCTTGTTTAAATAAGTTAGGATGTTTTGGATGTCGATGTTCTTTTACTGATGTTTGATTGGAAGAGTGCCTGCCTGCGCCTCGAGAGGGTTCTCCAAATTTTGACCTATACGTCAAACACGGTATTGACCCTATTATGTTTAGCACGTTGTGACATAAATATATGAGGAACAGTGCTGAGTTACAATGGCCACTTACTGGTTCGTTTGATGAACAAAAATTGAATTTATTGCAGGACAAATTATTCGCTAAAAAGAGTAGGCAGTCTATGTTTGGTTCTCTAAGAGTGTGGCAGAAATAAGCAAAGCAATGCCGTATGAGAGCAGAGAAAGAGGCTCTGAAGAGACAGATACAAACTATAACGCAGAAAGCAGTAGCCTATGAAAGGGAAAAGATAGAGAAGGGAATAGAATACGCATATAGAAAGTTTCATTTACTGCCCAATAAATGTTATGTTACTAGACAGGAGGGTGATGATTTTGTTGAAGAGATATTGGATTTTCGCCCTCCTCCACCTTATACCCCTGAACGGATATACCCAACAGTCCCGACGTCTCAGTCCTCAGTCCCTAGTGTTTCTGTTTCTAGTGCTACCGCCTCGACCCCGGCCCCAGTCGCTTCTCCTCGACCCACGACAATCACAGGGGCAGGTGCTGTTAACTCTCCCGCCCTGTCTGCCGGTGCCGTATCGACTGCTACTCCTCCTTTCACCCCTACAGCCCTGTCTCCCTACATGATGGTACCAGTCTCTGCATCTGATCTTTCTCCTGTTAGTGTGGCACCCCAAGCACTTTCGAATGTCAAAACACCTGCGCATGGGGTACATGAGGTGAATTGGGCAGCAGCGCAAGACCGCATGGAGAAAGTGTTGGTGCATTCTGCTGGGGGCGATGAAGAAAAGCAAATGGTGGTGAATCAGGCAGCTCAGTGGGCTCAGAACTTGATCTATATATGGTGGAAGATGTGTGGAGTGTGATGAAAGATTATAAGCCATTCATACAGCAACATGCTCCTAAGCATATGTCGGCCATGCTAATAGGACTATGGGAGCAGTGTTTTCAGGGTGTTGCACCGCAAATCATCTATGACATATGGGACAGGGTATATGCTATGGGTATGGCCCCCAACAAGGTTTTCAGCAATGTAACTACATTGGTGGGTTACCGAGGCAGATTGCTCCAGAAGGTTGCAACGATAAAGACACAGCATCCCATGAGGGAGGTCCATCCCATTTACCACCCTGAAATATCAAAACTGCGTGACACCACAGACACTGTGATTAGACCACGAGTTGACACTCGGTTTCAGGAACAGTGGATCTATACTCCTTGGAAGTTGCGTGAGGTCATTTCCTTAAAGAGGCAGCTGCCAGACCCCCAGAAAAAACCTTCTGCATATTATAAACAATTGACAGAGGCGGCCTCATCCACAGTGATGACGTTATACGATATTGAATTGTTCTTCCTGTCTGTTCGTACCGGTAGATATATGGAGGCAGGGTCATACGCAGTATCATGCACTAGTGTTGGGTGGCATGTGGGAAGAGATCAGGGCTTGGGATAAGGAGCGTAAGCCTGGCGATAAGCTGAAACAGGATCTCCTAACTTTGCCAGGGCATATCATAACTTACATGCACTCACTTATCCCGCCAAAGAGACTGGACTGGGATAATTTGACTGCATGTCGTCAGAAGGATGAAAGTGTGTTGGATTTCTTTCCTCGATTTGAAGGGGTGTTCTTGGATTTTAGTGTTCAGGACCTGTCACAGGAGGATGGGGTTCATTTGTTTGTTAACAGATTTGTCACTAATTTGCTTCTTAACATTGCAACCAAGTTGCAGGCTTCAGAAAGTACTTGGATGACCTCATCCCAGTCAGTGATATTGAGTATGGCACAGTACTATGAACATAGAGGGAATGAGGACCAGGAAAGGGTAGAGAAAAAGTCAAAGGATCTGAAGATGAGGGTAATGATGCAGAAAGTTGCGAGGGGAGGTGGAAGAAGAAGAGGTTCGGGTTCGGCCCCACGGCTACCCCGGTCTAACAGGGGTGGTGCTTCAAGTGGCCCCTCGGGCTAAATCAATGTGCATACTGTAAGCAGGAGGGACATTGGTGGAACGAGTGTCTGGAGTTGTTGCAGAAAGGTGAGGCCCGAGAGGTCGGGGTTTTCGATGATGTGGGCGAGGAGGAAGAGGCCAAGGGGAGACACAGTCAGAGGATAAATCACACAATAGGAAGAACGGGGACTATTTTGACGTGGGAACTATTATGACTGCCCCTGAAGCCAGCAGTACTACCACGATGACTATGACATGGATGAGGTGAGTGGGTTGTCTCACAGCCAGGACAGCCAGGGACAGGGTAAAGGACCAGTTCCGGTGCCTATAGATCAGCAAAGGCCTGCTGATTTGTAGGGTATGACCGAATTTGTATTAGTTGATACAGAGGCTATGAATAGCTCCGTTTCCTGTTCAATGGTCCCGGGGGCAGCTCTGTCTGGCCCAAATAATGTTTTGGTGGGTTTCTCAGGTGTGCTAGTTATTAGCCCCATTTCTAAACCCCTTGCCCTCACTATTGGCCCCTTTACGGTTGACTCACCCTTTTTACTAATGTCTAATTGTGGGGGGAATTTGTTGGGATTGGATTTTTTTAAAAGATTTAATGCGACAATTGTTTGTCCTCCAAACGGTGTTAACATGACTATTGGACAGTTCGTGGCCTGCGCCAAGCAATGCCTTGCAAAGGACTACCCCCTCCCCTCTAAGTTGAACCCTGTGCCACGTATACAGGAGACACAGATGTGGGATTACTCCATATCACCCCAGTCTCTTTACAGATTGAGGACAATGCTGTGTTGCCATGATTTCCCCAGTCAAGATATCCCAGGCAGGAGAAAAGGCTCTATTGCAAATAATACAGGATTTGATTAAGTCTGGTGTGGTTGAGGAGACAGTGGCGAATGTGTGTAAGTGCCCTATCCTCCCTATTCTTAAAAAGGCACCCTTGGATTCTTTGGATGCCCACCCTGATGTTTACCACTTTGTAATTGACCTTAGAGCAGTGAACAAAATAGTACCCTGTGGGTCCAGATATTACTGAGATTTTGACAATGATTCCCTCGTCAGAAAAATTATGTTCCGTCATCCATTTAAAGAATGCTTTCTTCAGCATTCTGATCCATTCGGATAGTAGATATCTGTTTGGATTCTCAATGGCCGGCAGAAGATTTAGATTCTCCTGTGCTCCACAAGGCTATACTGAAAGTCCTAGTATCTAATGCCATGCCTTGAAAGCTCAGTTGGAGTTCTTTGATTCTTCCCCCGGTAATGTGCTGTTGCAGGACATTGATGACCTCCTTGTGCTTCAGACACTGAAGATGGTTGTAAAGAGGCCACAGTTAAATTATTGTCACATTTGGCACACCATGGCCACAAGGTGTCACTTTCAAAAATGTCAATATTTTCGACAGGAGGTCACCTATTTAGGTCACCTACTGTCGAAGGAAGGCCGCAGACTAACACCTGAACGCATAGCTGCTATTACTAATATGCCTGTTCCTAAGACAAAACGTGAGGTACGCACAGTCATTGGGATAACTTCGTATTGTCGGCATTGGATCCCTAATTATCCTCTACTACCAAAACCCCTTCTTTATCTGACCCCCAAGGATGTGCATGAACCCTTGCCTAGGACACCTGCATGGCAGCAAGCTTTTGAGCAATTAAAAGTTGCACTTTGCTCTGCTCCTATGCTTGGCACTCCTGATTACCAGAAGCCTTTTGTGCTCTACGTGCATGAGGCGACAGTAGCGCGCTTTCTGTTCTAACACAAGGTTTTGGTGGTAAGCATATTTCTCTGCCATGCTTGATAATGTTGCCAGAGCTCTCCCAAGCTGTCTGAGAGCTGCCAGGGTGGTGGAAGTTTCTATCAGACAATCGACAGGGCTCGTTCTTGATACTGATCTCACGGTAATGGTACCTCATTCTGTGGATATGCTATTGAATAAGACAAAGACGCAGCACCTTACTAGTGCACGTCTGACTAGATATGGGCTAACCTCATTTGCGCCGCACATTACCATCAAACGATGTGCCACTCTGAACCCAGCCATGTTACTACCCCTCCTTTCAGAAGAAAAGGACAATGTTGTCTATGATTGTTTATTTCGGACTGAGGAAGAAACAAAAGGACTGGTAGGCCTGACTGATGTTACCTTATCTGACCTCAAGGAGAACTATATGTCGATGGCTCTTGTTTCAAACTACCAGATGGTACTACCACCGCAGCTTATGCAATCATAATGTTACATACTGTAGTTGAGACATCCCGTATCCCATTTCAATCTGCCCAAGCTGCAGAGTTGGTTGCCCTCCTCAGGGCTTGTAAATTGAGTGAGGGACTGGCTGCTAATGTCTACACCGACAGCCAGTGCACCTTTGGGGTGGCCCATAATTTTGGGCACGTCTGGGCGGAGAGAGGGTTCTTGACTTCGCATGGAGTGCAAAGAAAAAAAAAACCATTGATACATAGATTGCTGTACGCATTGACACTTCCCAATAAGTTAGCAATAGTAAAATGCAGCGCCCATAAAGCAATCACAGATGATGTTGAGAGGGAAATGCGTTTGCAGACCAGACAGCTAAGGAGGCAGCTCGATCCAAGATATTTGTGGCAGGTCCCACTAGGTGGGTTCCAGATAATTGAATGTTAGAGGACACATTGGAAAATGTCAGGGAAATTCATGGTGAGGCGACTCTAGCTGAATTGGCAATGTGGGAGGAGAGAACAGGTCATTTGGATGAGGATGGATGTTGGACTGACTTGTCTGGGAAACAGCGATGGTTGCTGCCCAATTCATATGTGCTCCCTGTTGTTACCATGGCCCAGCGCACATTAGTGCCAAAGGAATATGCAAGCTACTGGACCCAGTATGGCAGAACGATAATATCTCTAAGGTAGCCACACACTGAGTGAAGCATTGTATCATTTGTTTTAAGCATAACCCTGGGAAAGGTACTCCTTTACCTGCTGGTAACTTTGCACCGCATTCCTTCCCTTTTGAGGTTCTCCAGATGGATTTAATCAAAATAGAACGAGTTAACAATTTTAAGTATGTGCTAGTAGTGATTTGTGCTTTCAGGAAATAAATTGAGGCTTACCCCACTAAAGAGAATACAGCTATGGCGACGGCGAAGGCACTCTTAAAAGAGTTTTTCCCGCACTATTGCCACGTGTGATTTGGTGTGACAACGGAAGTCACTTCAATTCAAACGTCATTGAATTGGTGTGCAAAGGCTTGCATATTAAGCAGAAGTTTCATGCAGCGAACCACTCTCAGTCAGCAGGCCTGGTTGAGAAGTACAATGGTACTCTAAACTGAAGCTAGCAAAGATTCAAGAAAGCACAGTACTGCGATGGCCAGATCCGCTACCCTTGGCTTTATTATCAGAGGAACATTGCATTCTAGAACAGGGTTGTCCCCGTATGAGGTGGTCTTCAGATGCCCTGCTAATGGCTGGGGCATCCCAAGACACAAGTGCTTTTCTGAGATAGAGTACCCCTGCTTGAACACCATCTGTATGAGTTGTCTAAAGATCTTCATTCTCTTCACCAACAGATACACGCCATGCGGCAACCGGTACCAAAGGGGCCCGGGCATCAAATACAGTCCAGAGACTTCATGCTTGTCAAAAACTTTCAACGGAAAATTGTTTGGAGCCAAGATGGAAGGGGCCCCTCTTCATCCTCCTCGCCACCCGTACTCCTATGAAGATTGAGGGCAGAAAGCACTGGGTCCATGGATCACATGTCTAACATGTAACCCTACCACTCCTGTATGACCGTTGGGTCCTTGACGGCATCGCTGATCAGGAAGGAGAGCAGGTGCCACCCTTCGTTCCCTTCTCTGATGCCCGGTTGAGGTGGGCGCAGATGGAAAAGAAAGTGATACAGTCCTGTTCGAGGCGATCCCACCAGAGATAAGGGCCACCCCGAATAACACAGTTTCCAATACACCAGAATCTGAGTCTCAAGGCCCACCTGACCCTGAGTTTCTGCCCCTTTTTGTTGATGAAACAGTGCCTGGAATAACGAGCTACAACCTGCAGCCCCGAACCGAAAGAAGGACCGTGCATCAGCCGATCAGTCCAGGAGTTAGAAAAGGACATGACCTTAAGGCGCAGGTGCTACACTGGTGCACTTTCCTGGACACTGGACAGGATAGTTGAGGGTACTTGCCCCCGAGGGAAGGTGCCCTATCCTGAAAGAAGAGGATTTATTTTTCTGCAAGGGCTGCAATCGCGCAGCTCCTCCGTGGGAGTGCTTCATAGCACCCTCGTTGATGAACAATAAGAGCCTGCCAGTGAGGCTCTAAACGGACGTTGGGTGACTTGTGCCCCCCCGTTACTGTTGTTGCATTAGTGGCTCCAGCTTGTGATTTTCTTTCCTTGTGACACATATAAGTTGTCTTTGAAGTTTTATAAATGTATCACTTTGGTCGTCCTATCCATGATGAGGAACATCCCATTTCGGCTCCGCATCCCACTTCAGATAGACCTGTTTGGTCCGCGTGGTCCACTAAGAGGAAAATAGTGTTTGTTGTAATAATTTTGCTTTCCCTGCTATTCATATTTGGGTTGCTGTTCTTCCTAGTAGAAAAATATCCTGTGCATGCTTGGGTAAGTACAGCCGCTCCTGAACATATTTTTGGTAGCTTAGCGCCTCATAAAGAAGAACACCAGAAGTCCTATTAGGACAATGTTTTTATTCAGACGTTCCATCAAACGCTTGCTGCTTCTAATACAATGAAATGTTGGGTGTATGGTTTGTTACCTTCTGTCACGGTTCAAAGTGAGAACTTGTTTGCCTATGCCCTTATCCTATGTTAATTGTTGTGAGGGATGGTTCACCTTACTTAGTTTGATCCGCTCATTCTCTCAAGTTGACTCCTTGGAACAAAGAGACACCTGTTCCTGTTCCTTGACAATGAATGTGTATTCCCAACATAGGTACCCACCTGGTGTTTCCCCTGGAGATGGGCAGTTTGATTGAGTATTCTTGAGTTCTTGCCTCAGGGCGGCAGATTGAGGTAGAAAGGCAAACAGAACAGAAATGGAAAGAGATAGGTTTTCGCAGTTCAATGTATCAGAATATTACCAATCCTTCCAAGCCCGTCATGTCACCAAAGATAAGCCCATTCCCCTGGCGGTGGTAGATGTACTGGCTCCTTTTTGTGTTCAAGGGCCGGGATACATAGAGGTCGGGGACAGTAGGTGCAACACCACTACCATATTGAGAATGCCCAAAAGTCCACCCTTGATCCCGCCACCTAATGTTTATTTTGTTTGTGGTGCTCGTGGTTATGTGTGGCTCCCTGAGTGATGGTCCGGGCGGTGCTACCTTTCCTACCTCCTCCCCCCGTTTATCATTTATCTAGCCCCTCCCAACTACAACAAGACTCATTGCCTACAGAGTAGTGGTGTCCTAGCCTCCCGATTTAAAAGGATGAATAGTACAGACGATATAGACCAGACTGACACGACCTTACAACAGTTTACTGATGCAATGAAAGGCATTCTACCATTCTGGGGCCCTATGGCCAATAGCCTCAATATTGGAGAACTCACCCGGGGATTATCAATATGACGGCAGGAATACTGACCAACATTACAGTAGAGCTTCAGGGTACAAGACTTGTTGCTCTTCAAAACCGGATTTTTTTAGAAGTCATTCTCGCAGATATGGGTGGAGCTTCTCACGTCATCTGGAGCAGTTGCTGTGTATACATTCCTGATCATGCCCCAATGTATATTCTCCCATACAGAAGCTCCACAAGCTTGCATCTGACATTCACCAAGATAACGGGTCATGGTCCTTGACAGGGTGGTTCTGGGGTTTGCTGAGTTTGTGGGGTTGGAAGATACTAATAGCATTAGTAGCTATCGCAGGGGTTATCTTCACATGTTGTCTATGTATTAAATGCCTCCCAGACTGTTGTGCCTATTGTATGAGCAAGCTTGCCCCTGTCCCTAAATAATCAGGACATGCACGTAAGGTCTCCACTATGATGATGCCGGATGTCCAGGACATTATGCTCATTGACATGGCCATTTTCAAGTATTAAGTGGATTTTTATGCTAAGTGTTTTGCTTTATTTCCCCTTGTGACATAAGTGCCTATGCATTTTTCTCTCTCTCCCCTTAGAATTGTAAATACCCTCCCGGATAACCAATAAAGCATTCAGCCACTCATGCGAAAAGGAGGGTCTGTTAGGTTGGAAATTCCCATTCCTGCATCGCACTTGTTCCATGCTATATTAGGTTAGCAGTGCACGGCTGAATGTACGCTATTTGTATTCACATTGTGCAACCTGCTGAGTTATTCCCGTAAGTGCAAAGCTTCAGTTAGCAAGTGTGACTTTGTTTTGTATTCCGTAATCCCTATTAGACCTTTTAGACTGTGCCCGAACTAGACTTATTACTCAGTATTGCTTGTTTCAGCAGAACACTGTACTTCATTATTATTTTCTCTCCTGTTCAAAGCTGCTTCTTGACTCACTAATGATTAGGCCATTCAGCCATCTCATACCTATCTGAGTGTGTAGTTTCTGCTCCCACGTTAGGATACGCTGAGATCCAGTGCCGTTGCCGTGAATTGCAGATAGCATGTACCCATCTGCCAGGTGGTAGCTCATCCTACTGTGCATCTTTGTTCACGTTCGGCCCAGGCCAGTAGTTTTCCATTGTGGGTGTGGTTGGAGGCTTCTCTGGAGGAATGAATACTCACTGTGGACTGTTGGGGGCCAGTCTGTCGGCAGACATCTTAGGGTGCAGGTCAGGATGACCTCCTCTGCAGACTATTGCTAATAAACTAACTGTTTTTATTCTCTTCTGTCTGACCGACTCTTCATTCTTGGGAAGGCATAGCAAGTGGGCCACTTCCTTCAGAGATTCCCCACAACTGCTGGGCCTCCGACATGAGAGTGGAGGCCCTTTATGATTCAGGCCCTTTGATGGAATACATTGCCTTCAAGCGAGTTACCAACAAAGCCGCCATGTTCCAATCACAAATCCTGTATAAGGCAAAGTTCACTCACAAGTAGCATGCATGAGCAATCCTGCCATCATATGTTGCCTTTGGCCCACAGCCATACTTGATCTTCCATTTCTCAGTGGGCCTGAACCATGTTCTGTTTATTATTCGCCTTGCCTTATTTCCATCAATGGACTTTGTCCCCACTTGGAAGCAGTCTTGGTCCAATAAACACAGCTGCTTATGGGGGTACACCCAAGAAAGTATGCGTCACTTAATCTGTGTGTGTCTGGGCCTCCTATCTCTTAGGAGAACATTACTTCAGCTGGTTGTGAGAGCCCTCCAAATCAGGTCTGGCCACCCCTATGTGATCTCACTTTCAAAAGGGCATTCAATTCAATTGTCTTGCAACGCAACTCGATTTCTTACTTATGCACCCAAGCAGCTGGAACACTCATAACCTTTTTAACACCACCGTGTCCATTGAGGAACTAGTATTTTATCGAGTTACAATGAAATTAACCTATTGCTTGCCGTCACCTCAAACGGACCATAAATGAACTGTCTTGCAAGGCATACATGCATCCAAACTGCTGGCACATCAAAAAAAAACTACACCCCAAAGTGCCCCAAGACCTTTCAGTGACCCGGGAGACAACTGTTTCGGTCATTTGTTTTTTTTATGCACCAGCACTTTATTGAGTCACAATGACATTTTACTTTTTTGGCCCTTGTTTTATTGTCAGTTTCTTTTTCAGTAGTATCCGGAGCGCTCTTACATTCTGCCCCATTTAATCGATGTTGCCCAGAGACCGCATCCCGCCCCTCTGTAATGTTGTGTCACCACATGTAACAACAAGAGGGTCAGATTTGATGCACATTAATCCATAGGCATAAATTCATGAAAACGGATGTTCACAATCTTCGATGCACCTCAATTCAAAGCACTAGCACTTTATGTTGTGGACTTTTCTACTAATTTCATTCCACTTTACTCAAAGGAAATTAGCAGGAACCATGACCAAAGAGGGTGTTTATTTGTCTAGCCCAGATGACAACACGTTTCCCCCCTCATGAGGAAGCTGCATTGGCTTCTCAGACCCCAACGCTGTGTCTTCAAAGTCAATTGCCTTATTTTTAAATCCTTGTATGGCACCAGCCCTAAATACATCTCTAGCCTTATTCAAAGGCATAAAGCTACCTGCAACCTGTGTTCAGTCCACATGAACCTCTTGGTCACACCCTCCTACAAACAGAAGCGACAAGGCGGATGCAGGTACGCAGTGCTGGCGCCTAGATTCTGGTACACCCTACCACTTGACATCAGATCCTGAACTGACCTCTCGAGATTCAGAAGACTTCTCAAGACATGTTTATTCACCCAGGCATACGATTAAATCATTAGGGCACTGGTTATTCCTAGAAACAGCGCCAAGAAGCCAATCGGTGTATGTGCGCTCTGTAAGTCATTTTAACATGACATAACATAACATAAAAAATGAGCCATCAGGTTTTTTTTATGTTTTAATTCAATATTTCATTCATGTATATGTATAATTGTAATTATTTTAATTAATCAAACAATAAAAATTACTTACTTTTGTTTGCCATTAAGCTCCACCCTGCTCCACATCCCAAAAACAGCAGAGATGCCGACCTGGTGATATGATATTCCCAGTGATATGCACCTCCTCACAATACTAGACATATTATGACAACGTGAGACTGATTCTCAATCTACCAGAGCCATAAGCAAGTCTCAACGGGTGAAAAGCATTGCTTAAAATGCAAATGTAGTCCCTGCATCTGCTTTCACAGAGGCATCAGGTCGCGATTCACGCTAGTCTGTGCCTGCATTTGCTCCTGCCCTTTGATATGTGAGATGCGGGGACTGCTCAAAGGTTATGGGGAAATTGGGGGTACAAGTACTTGTATGATAAGGAAAATGCTGCACAGATACTGCGACATCGGGTTTCAACCACGCAGACGGTAAGTCTGGAGGTGAGGTGAAACTGTAACCGCACACTGAAAAGGGCATATGGGGTTAGGAGCAATTGGCAAGCAGAATTGTGCTTTTTACTGGAGGTTTCGCGTAGGAGTTGTGAAATCCAGCGCTAAGGTTGTTTTTTTTTTAAAGTGAAAGTAGTCATTAGTTCAGTCTGCGGCAAATCGCGTGTTTCGGGTGGTTTCCTAGAAGGCGAAAGATATTTACATGCAATAGATCCAAGATAAGACTCAATTCATTTTCTGTTTTTGTACCCTTCATACAGCTTACGTCAATGTTTAGGTTTTGTAAATGGCATGACTGACCGGGGGCTTCCCAGTGCCTACTGAGAGAGTGCTGAGAGTACAGTGGGTCAAGGAGTGTCTGGTTGAGACTTCTCCCAAATACTGAGGCACTGAGAACTTCACAGAAGTCCGGGCCAATTAATGAAGATGTAATTATCTTATTCTTAAAGTAGCACATTATGTATCCAGGCATGGGCAATATCGAGAAACTGTTGGCCAGACCCCTTGTGCGAAAGCGTACACTAGGGACCTTATGATTACAGTAGCAAATTTTCAGCAGAATATTATGGAATAACCTAATTATAGAATTACACTGCAGACTATTTTTATCTTGAAAACATATGGTTTGTGAATTATATCATAGTGTAGGAAATGTTCTCTTTAGTACATAACGATTATTGATTTACAACTACATTTTAGGACTTACACCTTAATTTTAATAGTAGGCATGGAACAATACCTTTCTTAAATACTTACAAATTATTCCGGTTTAATAAAGATTCCTGAGTGGCTAAATATATTTATTCTTTTTGATTACCAAAGTGGTACAAGACAGCCTCTTAGATTTGGAAAGGAAATGGGTTATATATTTTGTTTGATGCCATCTGTTAAACAAAAAAAGGCATATCCCTTTGCTTTTCTAAAGCAGCTTATGAAACCGCGCAACTAACTTGCTGACAAGTATAGTCCTTGTCAGGGTGAGTCACAAGCAAACTCCAAATTAACTCAACCCTCTGCTAGCTTGGCACAGAGCAGGCAGGCCTAACTTAGGGGATTTGTGCAAAGTATTTATGCAGCACTTCTAACATTAATAAAGTAAAAGCACAACACAAGAAAATCCCACACCAATTTAGAGAAATAGTGCAAAATGTAATAAATAAATCAAGACTAAAACAACAAAAATCCAATTAGTAGAAGTGAAAGCAGTGCCTAAAAGCCCAAAGCACCACTTGTTACTTTCCGGTCATGTGAGACCGGAAGAAAATCACAAGTTCAGGCCAAGAGAATTGGTGTAAGGCCCAGATAGAGGAACCAAAGTAGTCCCTTTGAAAAGATACCTTCTCAGTCCAGAGCAAAGAGTCCTATTGCCGGTGGAGGGGGCCACAAGGACCAGGGAAGCGTTTCAGACCGTTTTGGATGTAGCACAAAGAGCAGGCATGGTATCATGGGTGGGCGTTGCTCTAGCACAAAAATCCTGTTGTCATCGCTAGTGCTTCGTGGTGGCACTCCCTATGAGTGTTCAATGCTGTAGCAAGAAGGGTGGGGCTGACGGAACTTTGGGTTTATGGACTGTGTGAGTGACAAGGTTTCAGTGCCATCGGGCTCATTTGCGGTTGTGGAGAGCCCAAAAACTTCAATTTGGCATCTCTGAGGCACCAATAGAGGGCCAATAACTGAGGGGGCACCACTTGGGGTTCAGGGGCTTACTCCAGCTGGATTTGGATGCTGGTTCTGGTGGTAGTGGCCCTGTCATATCCCTGTGGCTCTGAACAGGAGGGTGGCAGATTAGCCCTTGGAGTCACTCTGGGAATTCTGGGTTCAGGTGCATGTCCAATCCCTCTGTCTCAGGCAGTAGGGCAGCAGGGCAGCAGGGCAGTAGGGCAGCAATTCAGCAATGCAGCAGGGCAGTAGGGCAGCAAGGAAGCAGTCTAGCAAGGCAGTGGCAGTCTGTTCAGCAACACAGCAATCCTTCTTCCTGGCAGAGTCTCAACAGGTTCAGAAGTGTACTGAAGAATCCAATATTTACACCAGGTGCCTCCTTTAAAGTATAAGAATTACCTAGAGGTTTCCCCTTTGAAGCGTGCAGGTTTCTACCTATATTGCTCTGGCTCCAGACTAACTACAGGGGGTATGCAGCTCTTAGTGTGTGGGGGCAGGACACAGACTATGCAAGATTAGGTAGGGCACTGCCATCCTGCCACTGATGGGCCATCCAGGCACACCTAAGCCCTTTATTGTGGGTGGTTGCCCAGGAGGAATACACACAGCCCAACTGTCAGCTGCACCCAGTCATGTGACCCAGTGACAGTCTGCAGGCACTGAATGGCTCAGGCAGAAAAATGGCAACTTTCTAAAAGTGGCATTTTCAAAATTGTAATTTAAAATCTGACTTTACCATAAGAGAGGGTTTCTCATTATAATTCCAAAGACACCAAACACAAACTGGTGTCCTGTTCCCATTTGGAAAATACAGCTTATTAAAGGTAATAAGGTAACTCCAAGTCTGCTATCCTGTAGGAAAAGCATGTTTAGCAGTAGAAAAAAGCGAATGTAAAAGTTTTTCAATTCAAAACTTAGACGTATATGTCCCACTTTTTGAATACTCTGCGCCCTGCACTCTGTGCTGTCCAGGAGCTATTATAGGGGTGCATCATATGTATTAAATAGGAAGAGTTGGGCCTGGCTAAATGTTTATATTGCCAGGTCAAAATTGCAGTATTAAAACTGCACACACAGCCCGCAATGGCGGACCTAAGACATGTTTAAAGGGCTACTTAAGAGGGTGGACAAATCTGTGCTGCAGGTCCACTAGTAGCATTTCATTTATAAGCCCTGGGCATTAGTAGTGTAGTTTACAAGGGATTTATAAGTAAATTAAAAATGAAAATTGGGTATAAGCCAATTCTATCAGGCTATAAGGAGAAAGCACAAGTACTTTAGCACTGGTTAGCAGTTGTGAGGTGTGTGGAGTCCTAAAAGCCAACATAAACGGGTTCATAAAACAGCAGGGGAAAGGCAAATATTGAAAACAATTTAGCAGTAGGTAATTTTAACCTTGCAGTCCCCCACTTACTTTTTTTCTTAGAAGTAACTGACTTGCCTCATGTATATTGTATATGACAGTCTTATTTTCAATTCGGAAGTGGGAGCGAAAATTTAGTCATGATTTTCACAGAGTAATGTCAAATCAATGTAGAATAATAAAGCTCTCTGCCAGCATTTTAGTAGAGCATGTCGTGCCTTGAACCATGTTTTACTGCCTTCTGAGGGCCCTAAATGTCCAAATAAAAGTAAGGAAATTCATATGTTCTGGCTCAACCTAACTCCTCCCAATCTCAGGACTTTGCAAGTACATCAGCCTCCAAAGAAAAACTATAGTTGAATCCACCGCCTCACCTGCCTGCACTTGCCATAATATCTGCTGATGACTGAGTAAAGTAGGAAAATGGAGTAATTGTGATATTTGCCTGCACATTTCTTGTTATCACTGACCTGCATTCAAGTGTTCTAGCAGTGCAATCAGAACTTAATTTATATCAAGACAGAAGGGTGTATTTGGGTTGTGACTCTCCCCTCCAAATAAATATATTCTCTGCTTGGTAGTTGGGTCTGCAGAAGAGTAACAGCAGCACACATATTTGCAGTAAAGGCCTGGAAAGCTACACCAGTCATACGTTTCATGGCATACTACTGGCAAAGAAACACCCAAAAAGTGATGGGAGAGATGCTTGTAAAAAATCTAATCACTGGTAATCCCTCGGGTAGCATTTCAAACTATTATTTTTTCACAAACATGCCAGTCTAGACAGAAGGCCTGATTTAGCAGGGTGAAGCAGATAGGATGGCAGAGGACTTTACCGTCTTGACTCCACCTGCAAAATTTCAAGATGTCTGCCAGACCAGTGGACATCTCTGTACACTGGCAACCACTGTCACTGTAGCTCCTGTCAATGTAGGAAAAGTTTAATGGACGGCCATCAAAGTTTTCAAAAGTTTTTTTATTTTTCAAAAACAAACTCACAAAATGAGAGTTCGTTTTTGAAGAAAAGAAAATAATTACCCCCACCTCGGGAAACAAGTGTTGCAAATGCATGCATTGCAAAACATGCTTTTACTCCACATGCTATTACAATGAAAATGGCTTGCTATAGGGGGTATAAGGTGTTGGATTTAACTCCAACACCTTCCCTACTGTTGCACAGACTGGAGTTGGAATAGTAAATTATACTATTCCAAACTCCAGCACTCCCCCGACGGCATGCTGGGTAAAAGTATGCGTTGTAACATCATACAACCCCCCACATCAGATTTCTCCCATGGTGTATGGATCATTTTTATTTTATTACTGTTCATCACTGCCAGGATATACCTGTCATTAATGGACAGTAAAAAAATTATGTCCACTCGTAATAGGATGGACAATCAAATAGCCTGCTTCCGCTGGCGCCTACTCGTCAGGACGTTGAAGGAAGTTTTATACTGCCAGAATACAGTTTGTTCCGTTGGCATAAAACCCTACTCAACATTGTGCTGGTGTACCATTAGTTTGGTGACCAGGATATTCCGTCTCTATTACACCATTACAATAGAGTACCTGTCTGCCAACTTCAGCCCCAGAAGCCCACGTAATGCAAATCAGTACTGACCCTGCTCCTCATGGGAACAGTCTACCCTGACCCTTGGTCACCTCACCTGTGGCTCACTGCTTTTTTAGTTGGGAAATTTGAGATTACCACACCCCAAATCTCACTGACTGGGCTATCCCCCATCCCCTATATGCTCTCACGATTGCTTTTGATAACATGCAGCAGCCAGATACAAGAAATTAGCATTCATGGGACAGAAATAATAAAAGGTCTGGACCAATTAATATGAACACAGATATATGTTAGGAAGCTGGAGCTCGCAACCACTCTTTTGTTGTTCTCAAGGCACATACATATATTCATTTAACTTTTGCGTAACTGAGGTATTTCCTTTCATTTAAATGGTGTTACAGGGGTGTTGTGGTGCTGTTCCAAATGTCTAGTTGTAAAAATCATTGCATTAATGTGTTTAATCTTCCCCATGAGAAAGCTGACCTTCGGGCCACCCACTGTCTCATTTCTTGCTAGAAGTCACTCTGGTTCCTGTCTGTTATACTGGTCGGATGATTATCCTTTGCAGCCAGTGCCATGCTTCTTGTTTTCCTTCCCTCTCTAGGCCTCATTTGCATGTGCTCATTCGTGCCTGCGAGGTGCAAAGCTACTTTCTCCATCGATCAGCTGCAGCACTCTCTGCCACATGCAACTTCCATCCACATCCTTTCTACTTTCTGACCCAAGAGGGAATCAAGATTAAGATGCCTATTTTGAATCCAGCAGTGCATCATACTCACTGCCTCGTTGCCCCATGGAACAATGTTGCTCTTAGCAGTCTCTTATTGAATTTCCTGTACTTCATCAAATTGTTTGTCATTTTTTATTAACTCAACATGTTACAAAACTACGAAGGTGACATAGGGGCATCTGAGGTGGAGCAGTAGGAAGGTCTTCAAACATCAGTTGCACATATTTATATAAGTGAATGACGCTTTGAAAAGGCAGTTGTATCTTCAATAAAATCCATTTGTACAGATACTCATGAGTCTTTTAATTATGTTTTTGCGTCACAGATATCTTGTAGAGGTCAAGGGAGTGTCCAGAAAATTAAAATACCCCCCACTTTGAATCAAAGCTCTTACAGCACCAAGCAAACAAAGCAAGACATCGCAACCTGTACCAGAAAAACTTTGCTTGTCTCTTCCATCCAAGCATCTATGCATTAACCTTTTCATCCTTTCATCCACCTGCTGATAATAACTATTTCACAATTTAAATTATGTCATCCATTCAGTCTTTCATCTAACATTCAGTCTGTCACAATTCTGTCCATCTGTCCGCCTATCCATATCCAAACCTATTCATCTATCTTCAAACCTATCCATCCTTTCACTCAGACATCCATCCTTTCACTTATTCATCCCTCTTTCATCCATCCATCCATCCTTTCAGTTATTCATCCATCCTTTCACTCATCCATCCATCCTCCATTTAACTAATCCATCCTTACATCCATCCTTTCACTCATTCACCCACATATCTATCTATCCACATTTTCACTCACCAATCCATCCACCATTTCACTCACACATCCATCAATCCACCCATCCATCTATCCACCCGCCCTATCTACCCTTTCACTCATCCATCTATCCTTTCACTCAATCATCCATCTATGCGTTCACCCTTCCATTCATCCATTTGTTCTCCCTTTCATCTGGCCATCTATCTATCCTCTGTTTCACTAATTCATCCATTCTTTCACTCATCTGTCATATCCATCCTTTTACTCATCCATACATTCATCCATCTGTCCACCTTTTCAGCCCATCCTTTCATTCAGTTTTCCATCCGTCCATCCATCCATCCATCCATCCATCCATCCATCCATCCATCCATCCATCCATCCATCCATCCATCCATCCATCCATCCTTTCTCTCATCAGCCCTCCATACACCCTTCACACATCCATCCATTTATCCGTCCTTCCTCCCTTTCACTATTCCATCCTTCAATCCACCCTGTCATACATTCACCCAAGCATCTATGCATCCACCCATCAACCATTTAACTCACACATCACCCATCCATCCTTCCATCCATCCACTAACTCATCCTCTCACCCTTTTGCAATAATTATGAGCCTTTGTCCGTGGAATTGAAGACAGAAGAGGGCCATCAAAACCCCCGCCCCAGCTGCATCTGCTAAAGCCAGGGGTTGACAACGCCTCTGGTGCTGCTGGTAGCAAGGTCTGTATTTTTCTTACGTGGGATGCGAGCCTAGACCAAAGACTTCCCAAAAGGCGTCTGATGATAACTCAAACTGTAGACTGGTACAATCATGCACACACCAATACAAATAACCACTGACACCAGTCTCATATTAATGCAGCGACTTAGTCATTCAACCAAACAATCGTACAGTCTCTCAAACACACACATACTGACACAGTCACTGATACACCCAGGCACACACTGATACATCTACTGACACATCCAGGAACACTCCGACACACAGACTCATACATTCATGCACACACCAATACAACCACTGATGCACCCAGGCACCTACCGATACAGTCACTGTCACATCCAGTCTCATACTGAAACAATAACGTACACATTAAAAACACAAAGTTAACTCTTTCTTTGACCAGATGGTGGTTCTAAAAATAAACTTTTTGTTTGCAGAAGGTATATTTAACAGTTTGAAAAAAAAAGTTTTCCCATCAAATAGTAAACAGGGCACTAAAAAGGTAACGTAAAGGAAATGCAAATAAGCAATCAGCTTCAGTGTTCAAAAACTTTAACCAGGAACTGGAAGCGTAAAAAAAACTAACCAATGCTTCTTCCCTTGTATCCAAAAATCCACCCACAAAAGACATTTTTACAGTGACACATTTCGCGGTGAGTAACCATCTCTTTAAAACATGGATTTTAATCACTGCAGCTGGTGACGGTACTCCCAAGGTTGCTGTAGAGGTGGACTGTTCTGCTGCACCTGCTTTCTCCCACATCATCCAGTTGTAGACCCTTTCGTAGACTGTCTTTAATTACTTTCACATGGAACTTTTCCCAGTGCCCCTGGCTAACTGTTTGCTGCAAATACTGCACTGCGCATATTTAGCAGTTCTTTTCCCCTGAAGGTATTGTGAAATGCTGTCAGACATCACTTTCTGTTCTTGCAGGTGCTTTATCTCCCTCCTCATCCTCAATAGGTTCTGAATTTTCATCCTGGAGAGAAGAGAGTCAAAATGGCGGCTGGGTTGAAAAATGGCTGCATCCCACTAGAGCCCAATGCTGCCCAGCAGCCTCCTTGAGAATTTAGCAGCCCCTTTGTGTTTCCAGACCCCATTTCTCTAAGATCCTGGGGCCTTATTTATGAAGGCCTTGCGCCGCCGGTGCGTCACTTTTAACATGGGAAAAAGTGGCGCACCGGTGGCGCAAGGCTTTCATAAATAAGGCCCCTGATGTGGAGCCTGTGTGGCTCCACTTAGCCCTCTTTGATGAATATTTGAGGCAATGCATGCGAGGAACAGCACTGTAGACGCCAGAGCACTTGAGATGAAGGCTTTCGAGATTGCGCCCATTCGGAGCCATTGTGCTGGAGGTTCCGTGCAGTAAGCAGTAAAAGAATGGGGAAAACATAATTGCCTTTATTTTAATTTTAAGAACATTCTGGGCTCCATTGGAGAGAACATATCAAAGAAACGGACACGCAAGCACTGCTTGGTTAAAACGTACACAAGTTAATTGCAAATTACAGTGCTCAAGCAACGTGTTTAGCTGCTGAATGGAACGCACTATAATCACCCAACTTATATGTTCGAACATTGTGTAACAATCTTTTTCTATTATATCACTCATTGCAAGTACTTCAAAAGTGATGAATTATAACCAAGGACAAGCAGTTTCTATTCAACGGGCCTCTGTCTCCCAAGGAAGCCAGGCCCCCAGTAAACATGTGACTGTGTGTTGAGGGCCTGAGTAGCCAGACAGTTACACCTGCTTCATGAAGTGGGAATGGCCAAATCTCAACATTATATCAATATTTGGCACCAATTTGATTTTTTTTTCAAGTGCAGTATCTGATTTTATGTTGACTAGGGAAGTCTGGAGCTCACGATTTGTAATATATACTGTGAATATCAGCCTCTTTCAATGAATTTGCAGATAGGTGGATGGTTAGTTTGACATAATTTTTTTTTAAGGAATTGTGACTACCAGGTTCATTAGATTTTGAGATGTGTGGTTGACATTCCGGGGAGGTTTCTCTCATTTAATTTTACGATTGAAGCAGGCACCCTTTGTCTTCTGACCATAATTCCTATGTGGGCAGCCTGGAGAGATGCGACCCTACTCTTGAGAGTGGATAGTACAGTTCATAAGGGCATGCCACTTTGGAACAATGGGGGAATTACTGTAGATTGACAGCAAGTCAGTTGGGCTCTATAGGAAGAACATGGAATTAAATCAATTTAAGATCTGCTTAATGGGCACTCGTTTCATTCCTTTGAGTCATTAAAATTGGAACTTTCTTTTCCCCAATCACAGCTCTATAAGAATTGGCAAGTGTGGAATTGCTTGAGAGGTAAAGTAAGATGAGATCCGATTGACTTCTCAGCTTTACTGATTGTGTACTACCTTAGCTTGTGGGGCTTTTCCAAGGTGGTGTGTCTTATATGTACCAAATACTTACTGACAATTTATACTCAGGTGATACTTGTTTTGCTGCAAAATTCTACTAGCAGGAGCGCTTAACAGTGGAATACTCAGAGGGCGACTTGAAGGAAATCTTAGAATACCAGGATTGCTCGCTCAGAGAAGCGTGCTTAAAGCTTGCTTATTTTAACGTTCAACATAATTGGTACTGGCCTCCTTTCAAATTGTATAAAGCTTATCTAGTTGCCAATGCAGCATGTTGGAGGTGTTCTAGCATAGCATGTGATCTGTATCACATACTTTGGTCATGCCTTGCATTAGATACATATTAGCGTTATATATAGGAAACTAAAAGTTCAACTAGTTTTATCCCTTTTGAGGAGTCAGACAAAATGGCTCTGTTAAAGGACTTTATCGATTTGGATAATACGACTTCCCATTGGCGTAAATGGATATCGACTGCCCTTATGGTGGTTAAGATCTGCATTTTGAGACATTGGCATATAACACAGGTGCCATGCATCAAGAATGGATAACTAAGACTTATAGGCTGGCAACATATGAATGCTGTATTTAAAAGGTTCAAGATCAATTCCAAGTTTATGATGAGGTTTGGGATCTTTTTTTGAGAATTTGTGGTCATTGAGTGTTTTGTTATTGGCATGGGATTACTTCTTTTATCCATTTAATTGAGACAGAGTTTGGAGTGCTTTCATTTAAGGATTATAGTCTGGAATGATTTGTTTGGGGCTTGTGATGTTATATGTTTATTTGCTGGGAGTTTGTTTTATATGGGGATACTTACAATGTGCTGGTTAAGCGTGATGGCCGTTATTGGTTTCTTAGTGCAGTTTATTTTTCTTATCTATTTCCATCTCTTCTTTCTTTCTTATGAACTTAATATTACTTATTGGAATCACATTTAGTTTAGTTCTTTATTTTAAGTGAGGTACTTTGTGTGCGTGCATGAGTAGCTGAATGGATGTTTGAACAAATACATATGTGTCTGCATGGGCGAGGTACAGGGTATCTTGGTGCATCAATGGGTGTGTAAGTGGGTGTATAGGTGAGTGTGGGGGTGTGAGTGGCTGCATGTGTGAGCGAATGGGTGTTTGAGTGGTTGTATGGGTGAGTAAGTGAGTGTGAGAGGTTGTATGTGAGAGTATGTGGTTCTCTGAGTCGCTGAACAGATGAGTATATATATTAGTATGTGTAAAAGTAACTGAGTGGCTGTGTGAGTAATTGTATGGGTGTGTTAGAGGTTATGTGAGTTACTGTATGGGTGAGTGAGTAGGTGTTTGAATGGGTGTATGGTTAACTCATTTACTGTGTCAATATCTGTATGGGTGTATGAGTGTGTGTGTGAGTGTATCTATGTCTCTATGACTGGATCTGTGAGTGGCTGTATTGGTAAGTGAGTAGGTGCATGAGTGGCTGTATATGTGAGTTAGTGGTTCCGTTAGTGACTCAATGGGTGATTTGATATCTTACTAGCTGTATGGATAATTGACCAGAAGTGACAGCATTTGTATGGGTTCTGTTAATTAGTAGTTTTATTGATTATGTGGGAGTGGGTGTATGAAATGATTATGGGGTATAAGTAACTGTGTTAGCCTTTCAGTGGATGATGTCATCAGTGATATCATTTGAGAAGTCATCAGTGATGTCATTAGTTTTTTGTGACTATGTCGCAATCGCTGCGGACACACTGCGAATACCGAGTGTTTTTGACAAAGTTGAAAACACATTGATAGACATATTTTATATTTCTAAAAAAATACCTTTCCGTCTTCACTGAGACACCGGAAGCCATGATACCATCGGTTCTCGTGAACAGCTAGTGACTCCTAAGTAAAGAAATTTTTATTGGTTTACAGTTTCCTTTATGAAAGGAAGTAAACACCCATTTCTCCCTTATTGAACTTTCCAGGTACTGGATAGTTTTGTAAAAGGAGCTGTTCCAAAATGATTTTGAAGATTGTGCCGATTTTAAGCTTTCTTAGCTATTTATACAAAAACAAAATGGCATCAGAAAAACTAGAGGAAGACCTACAACTGGTTGAAGTTCTTGAAGGCAGAAGGACTCAGCTGCACATGAACAGCCTTCTGATGAAGAACCAGCAATGAAGAAACAAGGCATAGCTTGGAATTGGTTCACTATTCCATTTGGTGAATCGCAGATAACATCTAAATTGGTGAGGTGCAGCATATGTGAGAAGACATTATATCGGGTACAGCGAAAACATATTCATGTGGTACAGCAAGCATGTTGTACCACTTGAAAACATACCACAAGAAGCAATTTAAAATTGCACAGAGATAGAGAGAAGGACAGGGATCATCAGCCTACAGACCTCCAGTACACGCTCCTAGTGACAAAGTTCCAGCTGAAGTGGAGAGAAGATGCAGTGAAATGTCACCAGAACTAAAGCGTTTTGCTACTTTCTTCATGGACTTTAACACCATCGTAATAGGGGTAGCAGTCTGTGGATGTAATTTTGCAGAATGTGAAAAACAATACTTGTTAATTTTTTTCCAGAACCTCCTTTTCTGGTTAAAAAAAGAAAGATATTTTGAATTATTGAATGAGTGCATGAGCTGTGCATGGATGTTAGAATGAGTACATGAGTTGGTGCAAGGATGATTGAAAGAGAGCATACATTCTGTGTGGATTTTAGAATGAGTACAAGATTGGAGCATGGGTGATTATATAAGTGCATGGGTAGTGGCTGGGTAATTGTATGAATGCAATGCTTATATCTGGATGATTGGATGAGTGCATTAGAACTGCCTGGGAAATTAGATGAGTGCAAGAGTAGTGTCTGAATGTTTGGATGAGTGCATTGGTAGTGCCTGGGTGATTGGATGAGTGCATAGGTAGTACCTGGGTGACTGGATGAGTGCATGGGTAGTGCATGGGTGTTTGGGTAAGTGCATAGGTAGTGCCTAGGTAATTGTATGAGTGCTTGAGTAGTACCTGGATAATTGCATGAGTGCATGAGTAGTGTTTAGGTGACTGGATGACTGTATGAGTACTGCCTGGATGATTGCATGCATGCCTGGATAGAGACTGGATGTTTAGAAGCATGGAAGCGTAGTACATGGGTGATTTTATGAGTGAATGGGTGGTGCCTGGGTGATTTTATGAGTACATGAGTAGTGCCTGGGTGATTGCATGAGTGCATGGGTAGTGCTTGAGTGAATGAATGAGTACAAGTGCTTGTTTGATTGCATAACTGCATGAGTACTGCTGGAGCAAATGGATTACTCTATAGGTACCGCCTGGGTGATTGGATGAGTGCCTGAGTAGTGGCTATGAGATTGCATGAGTGCAAGTGCAGTGCCTGGGTCCATGGATTAGTGCAAATGTAGTGCCTGGGTGAATTCATGACTGCAGGTGTAGCGCCTGGGTGACTAGATGAGTTCATTGGTTGAGCCAGGGTGATTTCCCCAGTATTGCCTGGGAGACTTAATGAATGCATGTGTACTGCCTGGGTGAATGGAGGACTATAAGTGCAGTGAGTGGGTGAATGGATGAGTGCATGGGTAGTGCCTGGGTGATTTGTTCAGTGCAAGTGCAGTGCCTGGATGATTAGATGAGTGCAAGTGTAGTGCTTGGGTGAATGAATGAGTGGAAGTACAGTGCCTGGGTGAATGAATGAGTGGAAGTGCAGTGCATGAGTGATTGGATGAATGTATGGGTAGTGCCAGAGTGACTGGATGAGTGCTTGAGTAGTGCCTGGGTAATTGGGGTGTGTGAATGGGTAGTGCCTAGGTACCGGTATGGCTGCATGGTTAATGCCTGGTTGATTGAATGAATGTATGGGTAGTGCCCAGGTGATTTTATGAGTGCATAAGGAGTGGCTGGGAGATTACATGAGTGTATGGGTAATGCCTGGTTGATGTGATGAGTGTATGGGTATTGCCAGGGTGATTTGATGAGTGCATGGGTAGTGCTTAGGTGATTGTATGACTGCATGGGTACTGCCTGGGTGATTATATGAAAGCATGGGTAGTGCCTGGGTGATTGGATGCATATATAGGTAGTGCCTGGGTGATTAGATGAGTACATGGGTAGTGCCTGGGTGATTGGATCAGTGCATGGGTAGTGCCTCCGTGATTGCATGACTGCAAGTAAAGTGCCTGAGTGAATGGATGAGTACAAGTGCAGTGCCTGTTTGGATGAATGAGTGCAAGTGCCTGGGTGGTTCATAACTGCATGGATAGTGCTGGAGTGAATGGGTGATTCTATAGGTACCAGCTGGGTGATTGGATGAGTGCCTGAGTAGTGGCTAGGAGATTGCATGAGTGCAAGTGCAGTGCCTGGGTGAGTGGATTAGTGCAAGTGTAGTAACTGGGTGAATGCATGACTGCAGTTATAGTGCCTGGGTGAATGGATGAGTTCATGGATTGAGCCAGGATGATTCCCTCAGTATTGCCTGGGTGACTCAATGAATTCAAGTGTACTGCCTGGTTGAATGGATGACTATAAGTGCAGTGAGTGGGTGAATGGATGAGTGCATGAATAATGCCTGGGTGATTTTATCAGGGAAGTGCAGTGCCTGGATGATTGGATGAGTGTAAGTGCAGTGAGTGAGTGAATGGATGAGTGCATGAACAATGCCTGGGTGATTTTATCAGCGCAAGTGCAGTGCCTGGATGATTGGATGAGTGTAAGTGTAGTGCTTGGGTGAATGAATAAGTGCAATTACACTGCCTGGGTAAATGAATGAGTGCAACTGCAGTGCCCGGATGATTGCATGACTGCATGGGTAGTGCCTGAGTGAATGGATGACTCCATTGGTACCAGCAGGGTGAATGGATGACTGCAAGTGTAGTGCCTGGGTGACTTAATGACTGCAAGGGTACTGCCTGGGTGAATGGATGACTATAACGGCAGTGTATGGGTGAATGGATTAGTGCATAGGTAGTGCCTGTGTGATTGTATCAGTGCAAGTTCAGTGCCTGGATGAGTGCAAGAACAGTGCCTTGGTGAATCGATAAGTGCAAGTGTAGTGTCTGGGTGATTGGATGAGTGCAAGTGTAGTGCCTGGTTGAATGGATGAGTGGAAGTGCAGTGCCTGGATGACTGCATGGGTAGTGTTTGGGTAATTGGATAAGTGCATGGGTAATGTCTGTGTGATTGTATGAGTAGAGTGCCTGGTAGTTTGGCTGGGCGCAAGTGCAGTGCCTGGATGAGTGCAAGTGCAGAGCCTAGGTGAATGGATGAGTGCAAGTGTAGTGACTGGATGAATTGATGAGTGCAAGCAAAGTGCATGGGTGAATGAATGAGTGCAAGTGCAGTGTCTAAGTGATTGCATGGCTGCCTGAGTGAATAGATGAGTGCATGTGTAAAGCCTGGTTGTTTGTATGAGTGCAAGTACAGTGCCTGGTGGAATCAATGAGTGCAACTGCAGTGCCAGGGTGAATATTTGTTAAGCTCGAACTACTCACCCTTACGGGTCTCAAGGCGCTGGGGGACGTCATGAAAATTAAGTGAGCTATTGCCCAGAGTCACATGGTGCTGAGCTCAGAGTGAACAGTGAACCCTGTGCTCCAAAGTCAGCTGCCCTGGCTGCTGCACCACACCTCTTCACGGATAACTGCAAGTACGGTGCCTGAGTGAATGAGTGAGTGCAAGTGCAGGGCTTGGGTGATTGCATGAGTGCATGGGTAGTTCCTGACTCAATGGATGACTCCATGGGTACCACCTGGGTGATTGTATGACTGCAAGTGTAGTGCCTGGGTGAATTGATGAGTGCAAGTGCACTGCCTGAGTGAGTAGTTGAGTGCAAGTGTAGTGCCTGGGTGAATGCATGAGTACACCTGTAGTGCCTGGGTGATTGGAGGAGTGCATAGGTATTGCCTGGGCAATTGGCTAAGTGCATGAGCAGTGCATGTGTATTTGGATGAGTGTATGAGTAGTTCCGGGTGATTGTATGAGTAAATCTGCAGTGCCTGGGTGTTTGGATAAGTGCAAAGTTAGTGTATGTGAGTGATTGATTTAGTATATGGGTACTCCCTGGGTCTTTGCATGTGTAGTTTCTAGAAGATGGAATGAGTATATGAGTAGTGACTTAATGAATCCATCACAGGATTAGTGATTTCACTCATGAAATATATCCCTATCTGCAACCACTGTGAAAAATGTATTAGGATTTAATTTTCATCATTAGGCAACCAAAACAAGATACAATATGTTTCCTCCAAAACTTTGATACAACATGGTAAAATGTTTTACTGTGTTTTACTGTTTTCAGCTTTCATAATTCTTCACTTCACTTTCAACAGTGGTCTGTATGAAGAATATTATCAAACAGTGGGAAAAGACAACCAATGGATTGTAGAAAATAGACAAATGTGCACAGTGCATCATTACAAGTATGTGATACAATGCATTCTACTCACTGCAAATTTGTTAATAGTGGCTTGCTAATAAGTTACTACCTTAATGAAAGCAACTATATCTTAAAACAGTTTCTGATATTTCTATATCTGGTACAAAAGGTCCAACAATTATGAAACACACTTAATTTTTTGATAACATTTTGTAAACATTATCCCTGTTAGGCCAAATTATGTGTTAAATGTCCTTGGTCCATTTATGAAAACATAGCACACAGTACCACGTAGAAGTTGCCATAGCAGAAACAAAAGGGGCATTTCTTTAGTGGTTAAGGGACTTCTAAAATGCAAGTTACGGCTGCTGGTATTATAGTATCTTTATTTAGTATTTATCTGTAGTAACAGAATGTAGTATTGTAATGTTTTAAAAATTCCTTTCACGCAGTTAAAAAGCGTCTTTTATTTCTAACAGCTTGCTGTAGATAATACCCCAAATAGGCCGAATACTGTCTCAGAAACAAATAATACATATGCATGTCAACACAATACCACATTTTGTTATCCTAAATTATCCTTAGAACTTTGGTTCTAGAAATAGCAGATGTGAGTTTGGTTACCTTTTAGGTAGTCTTGATTTGAATGTAAATTGTATGTCATTGTACTCTGTCCATTCTGTTTGACAGATTAAATATATTGTGTAATGTTCAGTGTTTATATTAACTCCTTCATGAAATATGATTGCTATAGATGTGAAAGTTCTTTTTGAAATGGAAATTTGCCCCGCTACAAAGTTTGTAATTTCAGTTTCTAATTTAGTACCATCCACTCTGCACCATTGTAGCATGATTATGACATCCTTTCCATACCTTTGTAGTAAGAACATAGACCTACGTTCTGATCTGCAATATGGACAGGTCATATCTTGATGGGCGTTTTTGGTTAAATTTTCAAAGGCCACAGAGTTACAATCTGGAAACGTCAAGTAGAAGAATCATTCCAAATTGATTTCAGTGCTAGAGGTGAATTCACAATCTTCACAGTTATGGTTCCGTTTAAAAGTTAAACCAAGTAATTCATTGATATTCACATCTTCTTTCTTTAATAGTCCTAGCATTGCCATAAAAAAGTCTAGAGCATCCTGTTGAAGATTTTGAGAAAACACTATTGACTCAGTACACTCATCTGTAAGTTTTCTTGTTCCAGAAGCAGAATGTACAACAGGTCTGTCATTCTTAATTCTTCAAGTAAACTACATAGTTGTGAAGACATTCTTTTATCCACTTTTTCTTGAATCGAATTTGTAAAATATGGCAACTGGTACAATACATTGAACACTACATTTGCATAACAGTTTACTCCAGCTTTATTTTCAACGTGCTAGCCTTCCATTTCCTTATTGTGATGTCATTTTCATTTCATAGGTCTGTGTCATTTTTCTTTTTGATTGTCTTTCTGTTCAGTTCTGATAGACTGCTTTGATATCTTCCACTTTGGACACATTACCGTTTTTTTAAACACCGGAAACTTGTCTAACTGAGGAGCATATTGATCTCTTAGCCGATTTTACTCCCTTACACAGTTCTAATCAGCAATTACTTTCTTTTCATTAAAATCATTAAGAAATAAACCAAACAATGTTCTAATTAGAGAACAAAGGTACATATGACATTCCTTTTTCGAATACATTGCTACCAATATTAACAAGAGCTGTATCTACACGTAAACCTTGCAATTTGTGTATAATTACTGCATGTGCTACAGACACTGGAAACTGCTTTCACTGAATGTGCAAGTCTTTCACGAGTAGGAAACATTCAATGCATCTACCAATCTGCTTAACTTCACCAATGGCTAAGTATTCCATGTAATTTCTGTTTGGATAATTAGTACATTTCATAACTTTGCCATTTGCGCCATTTACTAGCCCTTTTTCAACATTTAAATTGAGACGTGAGATTATACAACAATTTTTACAGATACATAATTGTTTTTCTAATCCTGCAGTTTGTGACACAGACTGTTCTAAACTATTCAATTTTGATTGCAGTTTTTCTGCTATGAGCACTATAGTTCCTTGATGTTCCATTTTATCACTTGCTCTAATTTTGATGATCTCTTCTTTTTCCAGCTTCAGTAAATGTTAATTGAATCTACTACACTCCTCATGGGTTGGCATCAAACAAGCAATAGACTTCTCTTCCTTAACAAAATTGTACATTACTTCTGCAACTGAAACATTAGTTGGAAACAGATTTTGGATGAGAAGGTTTTCTTGTTCCTTCTTCATGTGACGACTCCCACTCCTATTGCATAGCTGATGCTTGGCGAATATTTCTGATACATTTTTTGTATTCAAAGTTTTCCCAAATGTTCATGTTTCCAATAATTCCAAGTGAATTCCTTGTTTCATTACGTAGTAGTGTATTGAATACAGGTTGTCCTTTGACTGGAATTTGTTGTACAGGTCTTCAAACACTATTAAGTGTTTTCCTCCAAAAAGCACATCGTAGTCAGTTTTTAATATTTGGATGGGGGATGGGCTCACAATGCTTCACCTCCCAGCACAGTTCACCCCTTAGCATTTCCAGCACCCTCAAAAAGAATGTATTGCTCTCTACTGAAGAAGGACGACTATCCTGAAACACGTGTCTAGAGATACACTGCACTGGCTGCACAAACAAGGGTGGAAAACTAAAGCCTGAAACTGAAGTAAGTGTTATCATGCACTGCATTTACTATGAAACATCGGGGCAAACTGAGTGCTGGGATGTATGGCAGTGTGCACCCACTCTCCTCCTGTTTGAAAAGGCTCCCTTGAGCTAATGAGCTCACACACTCTGATTGATGCAGCTGCACCCAGCGAGCGGTACAGAGACCTGAGAAGACTTTGGGCAGCATTTCCAGCACCCCCAAAAACAATGTGTAGCTCTCTACTGAAGAAGGACAACTATCCTGAAACACGTGTCCAGAGATACACAGCACTGGCTGCACCAACAAGGGTAAAACATGAAAGCCTGACACTGAAGTAAGTGTTATCATGCACTGCCTTTAATTTGATGCATTGGGGCAAACTGAGTGTTGGGATGTAAGGCAGTGTGCACCCACCCTCCTCCTGTTTGAAAAGGCTCCCTTGAGCTAATGAGCTGATGAGCTCTGCTTGATAAATCGGCGCCCAGCGTGTGGTACAGAGATTTGAGAAGACTTTGGGCATCATTTTCAGCACCCCAAAAAAGAATGTGTTGCTCTCTGCTGAAGAAGGACAACTATCCTGAAACACATGTCTAGAGATATACACCACTGGGTGCACCAACAAGGCTGCACCAACAAGGTTGCACCAGGGTAAGACCAGGTTTCCCTGGTCTTAATTCTGGTGCTGCCTCCTATTTACGCCTCCCTTATAAATAGGAGGCAGCATCAGAATCATTGGGAGTTGCGGTGAAACGCCCACAGTAACCATAAACCCCATTTCTAATACTGACACTATGAGGCATATTTACAAGCCCCTATCATCATAACAACATCCCTTTCAGTGATGGCGGTAGGGGCCTTGCCTTATTTACAAGGCAGAGTTAAGCCACTTAACCTGGCTTAACTCTGCCTTGTAAATAAGGCTCCCTTTCACGCTATGCTTTGCCGTCCCTTTTCACACTAAGCATAGCGTGAAAGGGAGCCTTATTTACAAGGCAGTGTTAAGCCACGTTAAGTGGCTTAACGCTGCCTTGTAAATAAGGCAAGGCCCCTATCGCCATCCCTGAAAGGGATGTTGTTATGATGATAGGGGCTTGTAAATATGCCTCATAGTGTAAGTGTTAGAAATGGGGTTTATGGTTACACATTAAAAGATAACCTGTCCTCACCCTCTGGTAGCTTTGCACAAAGCAGGTAGGCTTATCAACAAAGGCAATGTGTAAAGTATTAGGTTAACACACAGTAACACATTGCATACAACACAAAAGACTCCACAATGGTTTAGAAACATTTAGAATATTTATCTGAGTATAACAAGACCAAACTGACAAAAATCCAATAAGTAGTTTATGATATTATCATTGTAAGGAATAAATGAAAAAGCAGTGCCTTTTGCCTAATAAGCATTCATAAATGCAATATTATACCGTGTTTCACAGTCCTAAGTGTCCAAGGGACACTTGCATTTGGTAGCATACTTGCAGTCACATTGCATTGAGTCCGCTCCCCATCGGGGATTGCTTAGATAGGTAATCACAAATAAATGAGCGCCTGAGCATGCAGGCCAAAATCACAAACACAGGAAGTGCCCTAGAAGTTTCCCATGCCCAAGAGTGGCTCCCTGAATGAGCTTCAGCAGTCTGTGAGGAATGCAGTACAGCCTACAGGAGCCGCCCAGATCTGTTGCCACGCAATACCTCCTTGGATGGGGTCACAGGGTTGGGGCAAGCAGCCGACGATCTCTGGTTCCAGGCTGAGTGAAGGGACTGCACCGAATCAGTGGTCCAGAGGATGCCTCTGAATGCTAGAAGTGATTTTAGTGATCTCTCCACCAGGGTAGTGGGTGTGGCCAGGCATTGCTCTGGCTCCGCTTCAACACGGAAGGGCATGAGAGGATCTGACAGCTGTAACCTATCTAGACTCCAATGCTCACACATGGGAAAGGCGATTCCCTGAGTAAGACCCACTCAGAATGCCGGGCCCAGCATGCAATCGGGCAGGCTCTGACCAGCCCTCGAGGTCTGGTCTTACGCAGGGGCACTGGCTCTTCAGAGAAAAGGCCTCTGCAGTGGTGCAGGAAGAGCTGAAAAATGGAGTCTGGGCTGAAGCAATCACGGAACCGTGAGCTTGTTGGGCAATCAGGCAGCAAGTTGTTTTACCAACACAAATATCCTGGCTCCTACAGAATGGAGCACTGGTTCTTACAGAAGGGCCTCTGCAGTAGTGTAGGCAAAAAGCAAACAACAAGGTATTTGATGCCCCTGAGGAGTAGGCCTCACAACAGTGAAAAATTGACAACTTATGTGGGTGGAAACATTTGTGCTGCAGGCCCACGAGTAGCATTTAGATTACAGGCCCTGGGTATATGGTACACTACTTTACAAAGGACTGACAGGTGAAGTAAATAAGCCAATCGGGCATACACCATTGCCAACATATTTAGGGGAGAAGTTTATTACTTTTAGCAGTAGTTAACAGTGATAATGAGTTCAGTCTCCTAAAGCCAGCAAAAAGATACAGCAAAACGTGGGAGCCAAAAGGCAAAAAGCTAGGGAAAGATCACCCGTGGTGTCATATAGCTACTGTATATCTTTATAATGCGTTAAGTTAGCATAGGCACATTACATGTTTAAACGCCATTTTTCCTTTTGCTGCTTCTGCACACAACACTTAATTGTTGATTTAGCTTTCAACCTAGTAGTTCGTTGTGGTTTACATGAGAATAATATGTTATTACTCTGATATCAGCTTTGCTTAATAAACTATGTCTGTACAGAGAGTGCTGAAGCTTCAGGAACAACACGATACTGAATTGTTATGAGGTCTGATCTTCGCGCCTTTATAGACATAACATAAGTGCAGCTTCTGCCAACTTTAGGTTTTAGGCGGGTTTTATATTGCTTTGCTCGAAGCACACAAACACACTTGATGCTGTTCGCAAGCAGAGAGAGAGCTGGTGTATGCTGATGTGATCCCTTCATTCTAGGATCCTGAGGTATGGGCCCGCCCTAATTAAAACCCAAAGAGACCTTCTTAGCTATTAATATAATATGTGTGTTAGGGAGGGTGAGAAATAAGTGTTGTTAACTCTTATTCATTACAGCATGTTAACATGCTGTCACCATTTGCTTTTTCTATGGACTAGTAACTATGCTGATAACTTTGCTTCTGAAAATATGTTTCCTTGTATTATCTAAGATACTGAGCCTGAGAAGACGGCATTAGTAAATAAATATTTCAAATGTTCATGTGTCCTCATTTACTCCACGTTCTGGTGTGAAATGATTGTATAACGAAAGAGTGCTCATGTGTTCCACGTAACCTGAGGTATTGTAAGCTCATGTTCTGGTTTGTCTAAACATTGGGAGTTTGTTATGACCAATGAGACACTGTAGCTAGCTCGGTAAGGGGTTTGTTGGGTACTAAGGTGAGTTTTGGGTCACCCTAATTCGCTGAGGTTCCAATCCTCTGTGCACAGTTCTGTGGGAGAACAGAAACCCTGCTACAGTGGATGACAGTTCTAACAGTCAGGCCAATGACCTGACTGATGTCTGGCATAACAAGAACCCTGAGACACAAGAAGGTACATATACCTTCTTCCACAGTGCACAGCACATGGTCCAGGTTAGAGTTCTGGTTAACGACCATAGATTTTTGCTCCTAGATGACTTCAATAAAGCACTAGGCCTGTTCACTTTCCAGTATTATTCAGTATTCAACTCCTAGGAGGGAAAAATGAGGCTAAAAAGTGGTGACACAGATTTCCAAGACAAAATTAAAGAAGACACCCTGGAGTACAGCTCGATGAATGCAGGCACTGTGGAAAATGTGATACAATGTGGGAGACGTTCAAACTGGTCATTAGGGGACGCCTGTTTTGCTATAATGGATTATACCTTCATAATCTTAGAGCTCATTTGGATATGTTAGAACAGGAACTACATATGCTTGAAGGTTTTTAGGTGAGAATTGGTGAGTCATCCATATCCGCGGAGATACAAGTTAAATTTCAGAATACAAAGAAATAGCTGAAATAGAAATAAAATTGAATGAAGGAACACTGCAGCGAGTTCCGTTGGTTAGTGAGAGTTACCTGGGCTAACTTAATTAAACAACCATGGCCCACTAATGACATAATACAAATTACCAATGATAATGGCCTAACTATATATCATGTAGAAAATATCATCAGCACCTATCCAAAATTGTATTCTGGTCTGCACTCTTCCAAATTCAATAATAAATCAAATCAGATAGACTTAAATACAGTACTCGCCTGGCAAGATGCTCACTTGCAGTGCTAAGACCAACCAATCACCATAGCAGAGGTTGCAAAGCTTTTACAATATATGCATTGCCTTGCTTTGAAGCAATAGGCAACAATGCCCTACCAAGTGAATTTAACTAAAACTTTGCCTCTATACTATCCCCACGCCCAATTGCTTTGTTTCAATAAGCACACAAAACGGATGTATGACATTACAAGGCATGCTTTTACCACGCATGCTTTTACATCGCAAGTTTTACAACGCATGCCTTTACAATGCATAGCGCTTTGGGGTGCTGGATAGTGAATAGTTTAATTTACTATTCCAACTCCAGTTCCCGTGGATAGTAGGGAAGGTGTTGGATAGTAAATTAAATCTATTCCCTATCCTAGAGCGCCTCCCAGCGCGATGCGTTGTGATGGTTTAGGTTGTAAAAGTTGCGATGTAAAAGCATTGCGTGGTAAAAGTTGCGTTGTAAAGGATGTGCAATCATGGCGCAGGCTGTGGTCATCCCGCAGCATAGTCGCATTGCGGTGCCAACCATTTACAGGCTTACCAAGTCCCGTTAGATGGCTTGGCTGTGATTTTGGTGGTGTGTGCAGATCCGGCGTACCCTTTCGAACTGTTTTATTCGTGGGTAACGTTTCCGGAAGTAGACGCTAATTCTAACGTGTTCCACACCTACACACCCTCACCTGTACCGGCTGAATATACACCGTACAGGGCACTGGAAATACCTATTGATCATTGGCAGCATCACGTTTGGTTTGATGGCGCCCTACCCCACTCTATATCCGCTGCGAGGTTGGGTCCTTTGTCCATTCCAGGCACAAATTGGCCTGCATTGGGTGGATTCACCCCGCACCCGAATCACGGCGCTTGTCCCCTTGCGGATATTCGCAGACTACATGTTGTCTCGATTGCCGTGATTCGTGCATTAGTGCAATACATAGGTCGTCATCTCCCGGGGGGTCCCCCGGGGGGTCCGGCCGTTCAAACGGAACATGGCGGTTTAAGACTCAATCCGGTTATGGTCAATTCGGTTTTTGGTAAGCGACCCGATGATAAAGATGATTTCCCTTTCTGGCTTGCCGATTAATTTGACCAACTGGAGGCTGTGTTTCCGAATTCTACTCCTGCTGATAAACATAGAATGTTGATGATTACTTTGCCTAAGGATTTAACTCCTGAACTCGTTGACTGTGAAAGTTGGGGGAAAACTTTTGCGGCCGTTTATACGAGGTGTTTCGGCACCCCGTCTATGTCCGTACTGCCTACGATCGTTAAGCGTGTTCAGGATGATCACGGACCGGAAGCAGCGGTTGAATTGGGTATGCGCCTGTGTGGTTCTTTTGAGATTGTTAGCGATCTCATCCTCTCCAATATAAAGGGAGATGCGGTGAACTTTCAGGTGTCGAATGCTTTGGCTGCTCTACCCGATGCCGAAAAACCCCGACAGTTAGCGAAGATTGTTGTGGCCGCATATAAAACTATAGGTCGCACAAGTAAAGGTCTGAAATATTTTCCTATCAAGGAGAAAAAACAACCACAGGGGCAGTCTGCTACAGCAGATGTCCAGCCCAAGTCCAAAAAACAAAATTGGCCTCAAAAACAGAAACAGGGGAAGCAACAACAGCAGACTCAGGAGTCTTATCCTGCGCCACAGGTTCCTGCGCCGACAGAGAGAGTATATGATTTGCGCGATCGCGCGATGATTAAATCGCCTGATAGATTTCAGGTTTTTGAACAACGCTCTCCTCGTTCCTTTCAGGACTCATCGGCCCCGAAGAACGGTGGAGGAGGAGGCGGTAGGGGACGTGGTGGCCAACAAGGACGTGGCCAGTCCCGCCAGACAGACGGCGCAGCGAAGCAGGAGGATTCTACGCCAGAGAGACCGCAGTTTGCAAAAAAAGTCGCGGCCTTAACAGCGCATCGATATGCCACAGATAGTGAGAACGCGGCTTCGGAATCTGACGTGGGCTCTGACCTTGCTGGACAGCGCGGCGGAGATTACCATAGTGAGAGAGGCGCTGCGTCCACTACTGAGGGTGACAGCGACTGATGTTTACGTTGTAATAGTAACAGTCGATACGAGACTTGCTCCCCCTGAAAGACTTTATGAAATTGTCCTGTTAATTGAAGGTGACATACAGCGTACCGTCAAAGGGGTATTTTGGGAAAATCTGTCTTCTACGTATGATATTTTGCTTTCGGAGGCTGACTGGCCCCCACCTTTTGTGCTCGCGGTTCCGCGAGGGGAGGAGGTAATCCTCCCCAGTTTCGCGAACACTGTCTCGAAAGAGCATGCGCAGCATTTTGCAGAAGAGTGGGCTCGTGCTCTCGCACCGGCTCTGTACCATAACCAATGTGGTTGGGACAAATTATCCCCTTGCCACGAAATTCCGTTGCGGTCTCAGCCTCAGCCTCAACCTCAATATCCCATTTGGCGTGAAGCCAAGGATTCCGTCGCGGAAATCCTTGAACAATTGGAATATCAGGGAGTTATTGAAACGTGTGTGTCACCGATGAATAATCCTCTTTTTACTGTGACCAAGCCAGACGGATCGTATCGTTTGGTATTGGATTACCGGCATTTGAACTCGCATTGCCGTAACTGTGCAGTACAGAATACTCACGGCTCTGCCCTAGTGGATGGTCTCGTGCGTAAGCGTTTTAAAACAATGCTTGACATATCCAACGGTTCCTATGCCCACAGATTGGACAGCTTTAGCTCCCAATGGACCAGTTTTACATGCGCTGGAGTCCAAAAACAATTCCGGCGTCTCCCAATGGGCTATAAGAATAGTCCTGGTATATTTACCGCACGCATAGTCTCTATTTTGGAGGCACTCGACCCGGATGCTTGTTCGTATGTGGATGACATATATCTCACAGACGACGAAATTTGGGAGCATCTGTGTCGTGTAAATTCTATTATTTGTAACTTTGCAGACATGGGTTACAAATTTAACTTTGCAAAATCGCACATTGCTGAGCACACAGTGTTGTTTCTGGGCTATGAGCTCAACAATGAAGGTAGAGGTTTGGCACCTCACTTCTTGGAGAAATGCGCACAGTTGCGCGCTCCTACTACACTGAAAAAATTACAGTCTTTACTGGGCTTTTTAAATTTTGGGAGGACATACATTCCGGAATATGCCCAGCGTATCAAGCCTTTGTATGCTTTGATACAACCAACTTTTTCAAAATCATGCTGGCTGCCTGAGCACTCAGCCATCTTGCAGTCCTTGCAGGCTGATCTGCTTGCTTCTAAGTTCTTACTGACTCGTGATAACCATACCAACCTGGTGATAAGAATAATACCGGGGACCCTGGGTTTCACGTACCTCACTTTTAATGAAGGAGACACAGTACCTATTGCTTACAAGTCACACTTGTACACTTCGGCTGAGATGCGGTTTCCCACTGTGGAAAAGGTTTTAACAGCTGTGCAGATGGCTATTCTTAAGGAACGGGCTCTGTCACAGGGGAAACGCATGTTGGTTGTTACACCCTGTCCTCATTTGGAGGCAGTCACGAAAGCCAGTGTACCAAATTCAAAAGCTTTGCACCCTCGGTGGATTCAGTGGGCTGCGTCCTTGACGTCCACGGATGTCACGTTTATTTTTGACGCCTCGTTGCGGTCGCAAGAGTACTTGCAGTATGAGTTTGTTCATCCTGCTCCTCTAGCTATGCGACCTTTGGAGGACTTCCATTGTATCATTTACACTGATGGTTCGGCGCAGGTTGCGCATGGCTCTAAACATGCCTACATTTCCGCATGCGCCATTGTGGTCGGTGCTATGTTGAACGATGAGTTTATCTCCAGGGAAGTGCACACGTTGCCACTGGGAGATTGCACCGCACAATTGGCAGAGCTTCGTGCTCTCTTACTAGCGTTGGAGTACGCAGATCCTAGTGTTACTACTCTTATTGTAAGTGATTCTTTCTACTGTGTCCAGTCTTACAATGAAAACTTGTTCTTTTGGATTCAAAATGACTTTCGTGATTCCAAGGGTAGCACAATAAAACATAAGATGATCTGGGTTCGAGTGGCGGAGCTTAAGGCTACGTTGCCGCTCGTTTTTGTAATTCATACTCTTGGCCACCAGCGTGTTGGAGTCCACGCTGTCGGTAACTCGCTTGCTGATGAAGCAGCGAAATCAGCAGGTGTCTACATACTTAGTTGCAGCAGTTACATGGTCCAAAAGTAAGATTGATAGTGACATCTTGGCGGCTGTTGCTGCCACTGAGAAGGGAGGTAAACATCCTACGGGGTTCTCTTCGAAGTACATATACCACTTAAGTCCCGAAAAGGTTCCTTTTGTGAAAATTCCTGATGTTGGGGAACGTTTGATTCCCAACTCGGATCGCATGGCTGACTTGATTACGGCAGCTCATGAAGGATTGGCGGCTGCGCATGCGGGCGTCTCAGCCACTGTAACTCAATTACAACAACGTTTCTGGTGGCGGGGACTGTACAAACAGACGCGTGATTATGTCCTTCTTTGTGACATTTGTCAGCAGATTAAACCTTCGACTGCTGCGCGTCCGCCACAGACACAGTTGTACATTTCTAATAAACCGCTAGGTTGTGTTTACTTGGATCACTGCGGTCCTTTTTCATCTGATACTGCGTATAAGTACATATTAGTTGCAGTTGATTCATGCACACGCTTTGTGTGGGTCTGGCCCCATCGCAGCGCTGATTCACGGACTGTCATTAGAGATTTGCGCATCTTTGTAGGGATGTTTGCCTGTGGTACCTTCCATTCGGATCAGGGTCCGGCTTTCGCCTCTAAGGCGTATAAGGATGCCATGAATTCGATGGGGGTCCAAGTCAAGTTTTCGTCTCCCTACAGACCTGAGGGTAATAGTGTAGTGGAGCGAATGAACCGTGATTTAAAGCAATCTTTGACAGCTCGAGTTATAGGCACTGGCACCTCTATGGCGTGCAGCGTGCTCTTAATAATCTCCCTACAAGGTCTCTGGGTGGGCGGACCCCATACGAAATGCTCTTTGGCATCAAGATGTTCGTCCCTGACCTTGACGGTCTAGACTGCGTGGCTCGCGCCACTACCTTTGACATAGATGAACATTGTAATGTATTACAGGATCTACAAAAGACCAGAGACAGTCTTGCGAAGGAACATTTGCCCTCCACTTCGGATATTGCGTTGCAGATCCCGGTAGTCGGCTGGCTACCCCAAGTTGGAGAACTGTTTCGAGAGAAGATCGACAACAAGAAAGAATTTGGTCCTTCCTATCGAGCTCCGGTTCCAGTACTTGGAGTGAAGGGGACAAGAACAGTCATTTTACCACCACTTCCTGGTCGTAAGGAAAACAGGTTTATCTCAATTGACAATGTCAAGATACACAGAGTGGCCGATTCTTCTTAGCATGACACCGGCTGTTTCCTGTCCTTCCATTGTGAGAAATTCAGTTTTGCCCACTACTTCTGATCATGAAACTGAAGTGGCAATCAAGTTGCCTGCTATTTCCAGTCCTTTATTAAGTACTTTGCCCGGTACAGACCTTGCTGAAATAGACTATACTTACCCCACTGACTTGTCCATGCCTGACCTGCAAGCCCGTTTGGCCACAGAATCCAGATTTTCATTTGACACTGTTTCCAATGCCTCGAAGAAACCCTCACGTTTTGCAGATTATGGCAGCTTATTTAAAAAACATTTTTTAATTCCGCCTTGGACATATATTTGGCTGGTGCTTTTTTCAATTTACCTTTTTATGTCAATTGGGTTTGTGTTTTATTTTTTCCGTCTTATGAATGGACATTATGTCGAAGAAAGAACATGCATTCGACATCTAAATGGAACTTTGGCCCCCCTTTCCTCATCGCATTCTGAACACAGATTGAAAAGAGACTTGACATTTGTTAACATCACTGCTTGGCCTGTTCTTGATGGGATAGTGTGGGATGCTGTTAGGTTTCAAATTCATGGCCCTACCGAGGTTGTTAATGTCCCCAATGTGCTTAGGGTTAACATGGGGGATGTTGTGAAACAGAACATTTGTTCTGATGATTGGGATGCTCAGGCCGTAGAGTCTTTGTTTTCTGATTTGAAATACTATGCTACCTTTGATGCTGAGGATTTGTACTTAGAATCTGCTAATTATGGTGATTTGTTTTGCTTTCAACATTTTGGCAATCACTTCTTACATAAAACAGCATCCAGAAGGAATACTGTAAATTATACACAATGGGAGCATTACCCAGCTCCTAAACAAGGAAGTTCGAGTACTTTTTTAAAAAAGTACACTTATTTTACTGACTTCAATCAGTCTAATCCCGAGTCCTTTTATTTCAAAATGACACAGAAGCCTATGTACAAGGTTAGACTTACCGATACCAAATTGTTGTATTCAAAGTTCTTTCTTGATCAGCTGGCTATTGGCGGCTATGAATTATGGAAAGAAACTATTGACTTAAAACCTGTTTGGGGCTCTAAGAGTTGGCAGGTACAAGGCACTGAGGCTTTGCACCGTGCTTGTCTCATCCCGAATCAAATGTTGTTTTTGAATTCCTCTATTTCACAAACGACGTGCTTTGGATTGGCTACTTCTAAAAAATTGAATTCTCCAACCATCCCGGAGTTAGAAGAATATTCTGGATGGAGTAATTATACTCAGTTTTCGAATAGGGACTTGCAATCCCTATTGCTGAATTTGTCCTTTAACATATCCAGTATGGATCCAAAAGGTTGGCTAGTGTGGCACAGAAGTGCGGATTCATGCCAGCACCGTTTTCTGGGTTTATCTGATGGCTTTACACAGGTTAGATCTGATCCACGTTTTGATACTGAGCATTCTGTCACGACTTACTCTGTGGGAAAATTGTGTCAGAATTGGCTGAAACATTCAACACTGTCAGCAGTTAAATTACATCTTGCAAAGCTGAATGATGATGTAGATTTAAATGACTTCATAAAGGGCCCGGCTAGTGGTAGATCAAAAAGATGGATATATGCTGTTTACAATGAAATCTGGAAGACATCACAGATTGAGGCTGCGACACGTCTTAGAGCTATAGATCAAGCCAATCTAGAAAAGGTGCTTGCTGTGGTAGATAATATTATTAACATGCTTTCTTCCCGCATTTACACTTTAGATAATATTGTGTCTTCTGTAGTGGATATTGTGCATGATGAAGTGTCTGTGTTGTACCATGGTCAGAATCAATTACGTTCTATCATGCAATTTGCATGGACCCTTCAAACGTTGAAAGCTGGCAAGGTACCATGGACCTACATGAATGTTTCTTCTCTCTTTGCCCCCTTTAATTTGACTGACAAGCAGCGCTTGCTTTCCATGCGAGATGCTTCATTTTCTATGTTACATATTGAGAGATTGGAGTCCTTGCCTTTTTCGGTGGCAGAGGCCAACGCTGCAACGTGGCTTATCCACGGTTTAATAACTTTACCTTTTGCATTGTATAAATTTACAAATTGTATGCGATATGTTGCCATAGGTCGCTATGAGCCCTTAGGTAGTGCATTTCTCCATGAAGTCTGGTCCCTTCCTTTCACTTATAGATGTTTGAAAGACGGACAGGAGGTTTATCTGAATGGGGAGGAGTGTACAGAAACGCCAGACCATTTGTTAATGTGTAGACACATACAATTACACGGTACTTGCAACCAGGACCGGCCAAACTTAGCCTGTTTTTTGAAAGGGACTCCTGTACCAGCAATCACCCCGACTTTTACCTTACTGGGGAACGGAAGTTATTTACTTTTGAATAATGAAGATTGTTGCGGGATAATTAAAGGTGTAGCTTATGTGGTAACCGTAACTGAGCGTGTCGTTTGCTGCAGAAATGTCCTTTACCCACCCACACATGAAAATAGGGAGGTTTCCATTTGGCCACGCATCCCAACCTTGAAAGCAGAATTCAGCGGCATGAGCAGAATAAGGGCTCTATTGTCCCAGAAAGAAGTGGCCTTGGGTTCGGCTAGGGAGACCTTCGTTCTTCACATAGCTAACACCCGGACTGAGGTTCAGGCCCTTTTAAATACTGATTTACCGTTGCATTTCAGCGAGATGGTACATTCTATCTTTAACGCGTCCTCCACAACTGGCCTGGTGCATTTTTTTAAATCTGTTAGCAGTGGTCTTGTAACTTCATTTGAAAAAATCTTTGGAGTCATCCCTGCTTTCTTCCATTCCATTTTTTCGAGTTTGTTTGGTGGATTCCCGGTTATCCTGGCACAAGCGGCAGCCGTTCTAGTGATTGTTTGCTTCCTGAAATATGGATGCCCCACATGTGGAAGGAGCAGCCCAGCCCCTCCTGGCGCTGATTCGCAACCGGATGCTTGAATATTATGGCACGCTGCCGCTTCGAATTTTAAGCACGGCATATGGATTATCGTTTCGATTTTCCTACTTCACCTGTGTCCAGCCTGTATTTCACTGCCTAAGCTGTGACTTCGATTGGGCCATTGATTTGTGTCTCTGCGGACCGGTTTCTCCTGAAGTCGACTTTAATCAGTTGATGAGTCCCATCGTTACTCACGAGTTGGTTTGTACTGGCGACAGGATTATGGCCTTAGCAGCGATGCTTGGACTAATGGGTCCTTGGAACATTCTTACAGCAGCGCAAGATTTCTTGGCACTGAGCTATCTTGAAAACTCACCGAGTTGCCCTCTGATGGTAATAGAGGCTCCAGTATTGGGTGAACACGTTTGTTCTTTTCCTCTTTTGAATTGGATGGCTGAACTGTTTTCGGATGAAGACAGTGATTTCCTGTTGGAGGCTGCTGCTGCATATTTTGCATATTCGGTCTTGCCTTGAAGAACCTTATTGGTTTATGATGATGCCCCACTTTTTTGCATTTTTTCACCTCCCAGTCCTATTGGCTTGAGTGCTGTGGAATTTTTTATATTTTGATTTGATTACTGCAGTTTTTTATAATTATAAGGTTGTTCATGGTTCTTGAACTCTGCTTTCATGAAGTTGCCCTTATCTTATCTTATCTTATCCGTCCTCGGATCATGGGGGGGTGTCATATAGCTACTGTATATCTTTATAATGCGTTCAGTTAGCATAGGCACCTTACATGTTTAAACGCCATTTTTCCTTTTGCTGCTTCTGCACACGACACTTAATTGTTGTTTTAGCTTTCAACCTAGTAGTTCGTTGTGGTTTACATGAGAATAATATGTTATTACTCTGATATCAGCTTTGCTTAATAAACTATGTCTGTACAGAGAGTGCTGAAGCTTCAGGAACAACACGATACTGAATTGTTATGAGGTCTGATCTTCGCGCCTTTATAGACATAACAGAAGTGCAGCTTCTGCCAACTTTAGGTTTTAGGCGGGTTTTATATTGCTTTGCTCGAAGCACACAAACACACTTGATGCTGTTCGCATGCAGAGAGAGAGCTGGTGTATGCTGATGTGATCCCTTCATTCTAGGATCCTGAGGTATGGGCCCGCCCTAATTAAAACCCAAAGAGACCTTCTTAGCTATTAATATAATATGTGTGTTAGGGAGGGTGAGAAATAAGTGTTGTTAACTCTTATTCATTACAGCATGTTAACATGCTGTCACCATTTGCTTTCTATGGACTAGTAACTATGCTGATAACTTTGCTTCTGATAATATGTTTCCTTGTATTATCTAAGATACTGCGCCTGAGAAGACGGCATTAGTAAATAAATATTTCAAATGTTCACGTGTCCTCATTTACTCCACGTTCTGGTTTGAAATGATTGTATAACGAAAGAGTGCTCATGTGTTCCACGTAACCTGAGGTATTGTAAGCTCATGTTCTGGTTTGTCTAAACATTGGGAGTTTGTTATGACCAATGAGACACTGTAGCTAGCTCGGTAAGGGGTTTGTTGGGTACTGAGGTGAGTTTTGGGTCACCCTAATTCGCTGAGGTTCCAATCCTCTGTGCACAGTTCTGTGGGAGAACAGAAACCCTGCTACAGTGGATGACAGTTCCAACAGTCAGGCCCATGACCTGACTGATGTCTGGCATAACAAGAACCCTGAGACACAAGAAGGTACATATACCTTCTTCCACAGTGCACAGCACATGGTCCAGGTTAGAGTTCTGGTTAACGACCATAGATTTTTGCTCCTAGATGACTTCAATAAAGCACTAGGCCTGTTCACTTTCCAGTATTATTCAGTATTCAACTCCTAGGAGGGAAAAATGAGGCTAAAAAGTGGTGACACAGATTTCCAAGACAAAATTAAAGAAGACACCCTGGAGTACAGCTCGATGAATGCCGGCACTGTGGAAAATGTGATACAATGTGGGAGACGTTCAAACTGGTCATTAGGGGACGCCTGTTTTGCTATAATGGATTATACCTTCATAATCTTAGAGCTCATTTGGATATGTTAGAACAGGAACTACATATGCTTGAAGGTTTTTAGGTGAGAATTGGTGAGTCATCCATACCCGCGGAGATACAAGTTAAATTTCAGAATACAAAGAAATAGCTGAAATAGAAATAAAATTGAATGAAGGAACACTGCAGCGAGTGCCTTTGGTTAGTGAGAGTTACCTGGGCTAACTTAATTAAACAACCATGGCCCACTAATGACATAATACAAATTACCAATGATAATGGCCTAACTATATATCATGTAGAAAATATCATCAGCACCTATTCAAAATTGTATTCTGGTCTGTACTCTTCCAAATTCAATAATAAATCAAATCAGATAGACTTAAATACAGTACTCGCCTGGCAAGATGCTCACTTGCAGTGCTAAGACCAACCAATCACCATAGCAGAGGTTGCAAAGCTTTTACAATATATGCATTGCCTTGCTTTGAAGCGATAGGCAACAATGCCCTACCAAGTGAATTTAACTAAAACTTTGCCTCTATACTATCCCCACGCCCGATTGCTTTGTTTCAATAAGCACACAAAATGGATGTATGACATTACAAGGCATGCTTTTACCACGCATGCTTTTACAAAGCAAGTTTTACAACGCATGCCTTTACAACGCATAGCGCTTTAGGGTGCTGGATAGTGAATAGTTTAATTTACTATTCCAACTCCAGTTCCCGTGGATAGTAGGGAAGGTGTTGGATAGTAAATTAAATCTATTCCCTATCCTAGAGCGCCCCCCAGCGCAATGAGTTGTAATGGTTTAGGTTGTAAAAGTTGCGATGTAAAAGCATTGCGTGGTAAAAGTTGCGTTGTAAAGGATGTTTCCCACACAAAACAGTTATTCTTCCATTGACTATGAGGATAGTACTCTTAATTAACACTGCTGAAACCTAGGAAGCCACTCAATCAAGCAAGTATTATTAACTGCTCTTACTCATAAATATAGACATGAAAATGATTTCCAATATAATTACTATCAGACTGATCCCTCTTTTCCCAGAACTGGCCCTCACAGATAAGCCAGGTCCTACTCCAGGCAGATCTACATCATATAGTTTACGTTCTCTGTTTGTCCTGACTCACCAACTGGACCCACATGTCATAGCAGATGTGGTATTCCTCTATGAGGCCAAGGTATTTGACACTCTTGAGTGGGAATTTCCTTTTGCTGGACCAGTAAGAATGGGTATGCCATGGCCATTCCAGGACGGACTCAAACTCCTTTACTCATACTCTACTGCAAGAAGCAAATGGCATTCTGTCTAATCCAATTTGATATAACCTAAGGCAATAGCCATGAATGTCCCCTATCTCCAATCTTATCTGACATTGTCCTCTAGGGCACTTGCCTGCAAACCTAGACAGTGCCAATCTGATAATGGCACCTGCTCCAAACCCCTTCACTGCCAGGTCTTTCCTCCCACCCATGCCACGCCTTTTTTGGGCTACTTGGGGTAGTTTGTGCTCAGGCCCTCATACCTTTTTGTCCACATAAAGAATCCACACCAAATGTGTGTCTTTTTTCCAACAGCCTTCGATTATAAGGTACGCAAGGTTTGTGGATTCTCCTAGAAGGGACTCAGAAATTAGCAAACATACAGCAAAATTGAGTTTTGGGGGTGAAAATGGCAAAAAAGTGCTGCAGAAAAGATATCAGTTTTTCCCTGCAAATGGTATCAACAAAGGGTTCACAGTGCTGAAATCACCACCTTCCCAGGTTTCATGAACAGGCCGACTTTTCCCAGAAAACCAAAATGTTCTACTCCGTTTTGACATTTTACTGGGACATAGTCACCCACAGGGGTTGGACGCAGGGTCCGGATGCAGTCCAAGCTCTACGCCTAAACCAGTTGCAGGGGTTAGCGTGTGGGCAGGTGTTTTGGACACAGGGCCTGCCTGTAGTCCAACTGTACACTGCGCACTGCAATCGTCAATTATCTTTGTGCTAAAAAAATTGTAATTCACTGAAAAAGCAAAGGTTAAAGGGACGTGTAAAAACAACCATTTTACTTGGAGCACCTCCTTATGTTCTGCAAATTTCACCTCTAATATCTTATTTCTCTATTTGGGGGAAATGTAAGGGAGTTACATCAGGAATATATAAAATATTCACATCACAATTAGTCTCTCATCCCATGACTAATCATATTAAAGACAAATGGCAATCACGATTATCAATTGCTTATAGTCGTCAAGAATGGACGGATTTACTGCTCAATTTAGCTAAAGGTACAAGAGAAGCCAGATTAAAATTCTGTTTATTTAAACTACTTCAAGTTTCAAGTTTTATTTATTATGATAAAGGAACTCTTTACGAGGTCCACATAAAAACCAAAATATACATACAAGGCAAAAATACATAAAATGTCCTTTTAACGCTAAACATAAATAAAAATTAACATATTAATAAAGATCCAAGAAACATTTAAAGAAGCCGTACAGTTTAAAACAGAACATTTCATTAGGAGGGTTAATCAAGGCCATCTGAAATGACAAGGCAGAAAGAATATTAAGTTGTAAGCAAATTGGACGTAACCATCTACGCCTAAAGGGCATCAGGGCTGGACAAACAAAAATAACATGATTTAAGTCCTGGTCATGCATCTGACAAAGATCACAGAGCGGAGAAAGACCATACCATCTGGCATAGAGAACTTTCAGCGGAAGCAGATTTTGTCTTAATAAGTACACTAAGCGACGAACGCCATGAGAGATGTTCCAGTACAAATAAGGTTGCGCTTTCCGCAAGATGCATGACTCAATAACCGGAGTACTACCTTTTTTTAACAGCCGGGAATCTCTGTCCTGACAAAACCCCAGTTCCCATGAAGAAGTCTTCAAGATGGTTTTTAATTGATAAGAGGATAGAGAAAATAAAGTTTATTCATCCAATTTCAATTGTGCCACAGCAAATCTGAAGTTTTTTACAATCAAGGAATGTTCATTGAGATTTCCCAGCAATTCATTTTTTATCAGATATCTCAAGGTATTAGACTCACTTTTTGCTATGCCTACTACCCAACGTATGGAGCCAGCCAAACCTTGAGCCCAGCTGCTGCGTAGACCAAGTTCCTGCCTCAGGGAAGCAGTTGAATTTGCTGTACTAACAGATAGTAAACTACGCAAGATTTTCCCTTCCGTGGAGGATAAAAAACTCCATTTATTTTGATCTATTAACTCTAAACCGTATAACAGGGAGGCAGGGACTTTCGCTCTGAATACATCTAAGAGAATAGAAAAATGCCTTCTACCTGTAGCTTTATACAAGGCTACTAAACTCTTTCCCTGAGAAATAGCCTTTCGGGAGTTATTGTCTATGTGCGCTTTGTCACTTAGGTTATTTGTGACAATTTTACCAAGGAAGGTGTATGATTTCACAATTTCCAATTTTTGCTCCCCCACACGCCAAGGAAAGTTGAGAAATTTAGGTTTCTTCCTGCCGGAGAAACACATCACTTTGCTTTTTGCCGTGTTTATCAATAGGTAATGGTTTTCAGCGTATTCAGACAGTGCCTGCAAGCGATTATTTAAGCCCTTCGGGGTAAGGTCCAAAATCAGGATGTCATCTGCATACATAAGGCATGCAATTGGAACTCCACCCAAGGACGGAGCAATACCAGCGCACGCTGAAAGGGCAACAGGTAAATCGACAGTATAAAGGGAGAACAGCAAGGGAGCCAAAAGGCAACCTTGCTTTAACCCATTAGAGGTAAAAATTATTTTAGATAAGTCACGTTCACCTCCCAATAGAACTCTGCACCATGTATCTGAATAGAGTGCACAAATTAACTTAATAAGAAAGGGGGGCATACCTAAATCAAATAGCTTTCTCCACAGCAATATCCTATCCACTTTATCAAAAGCGGTGGAGAAGTCAATAAACGCCCCATAGACCTGCCCCCCACGGACTTTAACATATTTTTCTGTGATAACTTGTAGTGCCGACAGGTTATCTAAAGTTCCGTGATTCTGTCTAAAACCTGTTTGTTCAATAGGTAGGATTTTAAATTCAATTACCCATTGATTCATTAAAGTAAGAATACATTTTGCGAAAACCTTACCAATAGCGTCAAGCAAAGCGATTTGGCGATAATTTTGGGGAAGATCTCTTGCCCCTTTTTTGTATAAGGGGACAATGATACTTCCTTTCCAGGAAGGGGGGACTGTTCCACTAGAAAAACAAAATTTAAAAACTGGAAATAGGATCTTGCTCCAGAGTTCACTCTGTTGTTTTAATACTGAGATGGGGACTTTATCTGGCCCCATCGCACCAGAGGAACGCATGTTCATAATAGCAAATTCAATTTCCTTTTCTGAGGGACAATCAAATACGCATGTAACATCATTAGATTCCATCCTATGTACTTGCAAATTATTGATACTGTACAATTTTTCAATATATTGAACCCAAATCTGTTCCTCAATGGCAATCGGGGTGGCACTGGCTCTGGTCCCACAACCCTTGCCAATTAAAGACCAGAAGGTTTTAGCTTGACCGTTATAAGAAGCTTCCCTCAATTGTATCCAAAGAGAGTCTTCCTTATTACGTTTTAGACGGGCCTTAAGCCTAACTCTCCTTCTTTTTAAAATGGACAATTTATGCTTGGCTTCTTGAGTAAATTAAACTACTTCATGATTGGCATTGGTCTCCAGTAAAACTGAACAAAGCAGGATTACTTCCACATACTAATTGTTGGAGATGTGATAGCTATGGCTGCGATATCATACATATTTTATGTAGTTGTCCCTTGATTCAATCTTATTGGAACTATATTGGACAGACGTTATGTCGTATTATCTCATTGCAATTACCACTTTCACCTTCAACAATTATTTTGCATTATTTTAGAATATTTCCACATCTTTCTAAACCTCAGAGTAGACTTATGCACACAGCATTAGCCACTGCTAAAATTTGCATACTTAGATTATGGAAATCTCCATCTCCACCTTCTCCAGAAATGTGGCTTACAGCAATGATACAAACTGCCTCCCATGAAAGAATTATATATAATATAAATAATCAGCTGGATTTGTTTAATCAAATTTGGGCTCCTTTCCTCACCATGGATGGTGTTTCTGTGGGAAATCATCCTTCTACCTCTTTACAACACATTTCTTCACCTTAACTCATCTATTATACTTTATTTTCATTTCTTCTTCTTCTCTATTACAATGTATTTGCTACTGTTATTAGATATATTTACAGCTCTGTTTTTCAATTGTACTGATATTATGATATTTAGATCATAATAGATTTAGGCTACCACACTTAGACTGATGACATTGTCTTCTTTCACATTATGTACATATAGCATTCTTATCCTCTTATTTCGATTTTATATTGTATAGTATAGCTATTGTCTGATTTGTTACGATCCATGGCCTCCTGACTTTCAATGCAATGTTTTCCTGATGGTGCTCTTCAGTTAATGAATGTCTGAATAACTTTATTTCATAATATATCATATATTTATTCTCTTTTTCATAACATATTGGAATTAGATGTTTATGTAATTTGGTATTTATTTCATGGCTGGATTGAGATATTGTTATATTTATATATGAAATTGTCTTTAAATATGAAATGCCAATAAAAAATTATAACACAAAACAACCATTTTAAATCAACAAGACCACGGAAATTCACCAGTAATAATTATCTCAAGTACCTATGAAACGTGCACTAAAGTAACTTTAAATAGAGCCCTCTCCATGCACTGCTAATTACCTCCCATATGTCATCGCTCATGAAACGTTCTATCACACTGATAATATAACTGCAAGATTTGAAATTACAATATTACACTGTTCATGGCAATGGTGTAAGTTATAGTTACAAATATCAATCCTACATCCTCTCAAAGTAATTCAGGCATGCTTTTGATGCTTGTGAGAGTTAGGAAGCATATATTTTCTAAACTTTCAATGCAATGCAGGGCAGAAAACAATTTGCTGCACTGCCTTGTGTGAAAGGGAAAGGGCCCTAATGCTCCATATTTACACAGACATGGACATTTCTTCGCTCTCCTTGCAGTGGCGCACTTCAGGCAGAGTAGCGCCAATGCAGGCACCCTTGTACCATGGTGCAATAGTGCCTCTGTTACAAGTAGAACTTTGTTTGGCAGAAGCACACAAAAAAACTCTCTCCAGACCTTTTCCTCTTTCTATGTGTGCTACAAAGTGTGCATATATAGAATGAGGAAATACCAAGGGAAGAAATTGTTTTTTCTCCTTGTTACGCCAGGCCTCTGGGAGGCATAGCGATTTCAAGCAATCCCAAGTTTACAAACAATTGTAATCTGGGTTTGCATAAAATCCAGGGGTTGATGCATGGGAACACCCGTGTTACACCACCCAGAATTAAATGTACGCAATTCAGCACAAGCCGCTGCATCATGTTAAAACCTTTTTGTACAAAGTCACGCAAGGTGGGGCAAATCGGCCATTGCATGGCTTTGTAATTTTCAACTAGAATTTTGCGTCACGGATGTGCAACAAAAGTGGTGCCGCCATGACACAGAATGTTAGTAAATATGGTACTAGGTGTTTATTTTACTAGACAGAAATATCTGGATGCATTTTGTCAGTACTCACCTTAATGACGGGTCAGGAAATGGTACCATTATCATAGTATAAAAAGTGTTACTGAGTGCAAAACAAAGAAGTACAATCAATTTACAGGAGCTGATAAATCCTAATTAAATGGGCACAACTTGAAATAGGTTTTTACACTGTGTAGATCTATATGTGAAACCATGTATGCTGTCTGGTTGTAAACAAAAAATATATGGATACACAGCCACTACATATATTTTATATTTGTAAGTTTTGTTGAATTCCATAGATAGCATTTATGAACCTCTCTCAAATCAAATATTAAAATGTGTGTAATCATCTAACGTTCTATTGCAATAACTTCATTCCCCAGTGGGCAGTAAACACATTTACCAATTAACCCATTTGCTGCTTCGAACGTTCCATGCCAGTGAGGAGCGTTCTATTAAGCGGGCTGGCTGCGTCGGCCAACGGACGTGTACAGCACTACCGAGGTAGTGCTCGTGACAGCCGTTGGCTGACACCCGCAGCGAACGAGTTAAACGTGTCTTTAATCAGACTAGATAGGCAAATTAGCTGTTACTTTTGTGCCCAAGTGGGAAGAGTATTGTCTGGGGCGAGCATTTATTATGTCTAATCAAGCCCTACTGGGCATCTCTGACATTGCACCTGGTGCCACTACACTAAATGTCCATTTCATCTTGCAGTCTTAAAAAATAAATTAAGAACTTAGCTCTGTTGATATCTCCTAGTTTAGAAATCACCCCTGGTGCGCTTGTGTTGGTAAAAACCACATTAAAACCGAAATTTTCTACTCTATTCATACTCCATTGCTGCAAGAGAAACAAACAAAAGAAGGCATGCCAATGTCATAGTCTATAATTGAATATACATTAGCCCAAACCTACCGCCATTTCTTAATATGAATTAGGATGAAATGTTTGAAATTATCATGTAACATGCTTCATATTTGTAGCACTATCTATCATGTGAATAACAAGTTATTGAACAAATGAGAGCAAACACGCCATGATAAACAATACCCAGTGCCTAGGCACTTCAAGGAGTTCCACCCCAATGAAAACAGCAAACTGTGCATTTCTGCATTTGATGGAATTCTTCTAACCCTTAAAGGCTGGAACAGGATCCAGGAATAATGAAGATTAGAATCCCTCTCTATAACAGTGACTTCACTAGGGAACCCAATTTAGGAGCCGACTACGATGGCGGGTGGACTCATAGCGGGATCGGGACTGCCCGCCTGTAAGGCGGCGGTCCTGCACCCCAAATTAAGATGCGACCGCCACCGTGGCAGTTGCATCCAGCAATTTAACATTGTGGTGGGTGCTGCTGGCTGCAGCACCCGCCGCAATGTTAAATGGCCACGTCGTGCATTTCCCTGCACAACGTGGCAGGCACCACCCGGTGCCTGCCACCTTGTGCATGGAAATGTAGTGGGGTACCCCAGTGCACAACTGGCTCCCCCAAAACAGCGGGGGCCCGCAACAGGCCCTCAAATCCAGCCCCCGCCAGCTTTTCTATGGCAGTTCAACCGCCAACAAAGGACTGGCTGACGCCCGGATTGTAAACGGGTGGGCGGTGCCTGCTAGGCACCGCCACCATATCCCCGGTCTTATCCGCTCCGCCAGGCAATCGTAACGATTGCCTGTGGTGGGCAGTCTTTGCTCTGTCACTCTTTCCGAATAATTCCCCCCGCCATCCTAATGTGGCAGGGGGAAACAAGCATTCAGATGGTAGAGGGACCGCCACTGCATGGCTGGCAGTGGCAGTCCCTTCGCCATCATAATCAGCCCCTTAGTCTTAATTCAGATTAAGAGATGGGAGTGTATTTGGGTTAATGTATATTTAGTTTGTAGGTACATAGTTAAAATACTAATACACGACAATATCTGTGAGTTAATCTAAATTTGATTAATAATTATACTAGAGATTTTAAAGACAGAACCTGTGAAGTTAACCTAGTGGTGTTTATGAGGAACGCACAAATAAGTGGAACTTTTATCATAGCACACTCTGTGCATCGCTTGGGTGATTGGCACAGGAAGTCAAAGATCCTCTAAAAAATAACCTAATTCTGTCTGATAAGATAATCTTTTAAGACGAGCACAAGTGTGAGGTTTTGGAATGAGTTTTAATTAGGCATGCGTGGAACTCAAAGAGTTTTACTCCACAGAACTCTGCGAGATTCTGCAGAGTTCCACCCACCTTCATGTAGCAAGCACTGTACTCTCAGTTCAATCAGGATTCAGTCACTTTATTAAATTGAGGGGTATATGTACAAGCCCCTTTTGCCACCGGAGCGTCACTTTTTTTGACACTCCGGTGGCGGTATGTCCTGCATCATATTTACAAACTGGCATTAAGCCACTTTTTGTGGCTTAACGCCACTTTGTTAATATGCTAACCTTTCACGCAAGTATCTTAATGAGTGGGATGTGTAATGAGTGTTGCTGTGGATATTCCACCACAACACCCATTGCTTTTTGAAGCTGCACCAGATTTAAAAGGAGGTATAAATCTGTGGCAGCTCCAAAAACTAACACCATGCAAAAGCAGGCATTATAACGGCACACAAGGAGAAATGCTTGTATTTCTCCTAGTTTTGCTTTTTCTATGTGTGCTACATTCTGCAGCACACATAGAAAGAGCAAAAAGCCATCAATGATTGTTTATGTGCAGGAATGTGTCCCTTGCTGCACATAAAAAAATAATTGAATAATGATGATTTGCTACTTCTATGTGTGCTGCACAATGCAGCACACATAGAAGTAACACATAGCCATTATGGATTGTTTATGTGCAGGACGGTCCGCCTTCCTGCACATAAACAATCATTCCCTCCAATGGAAGCACCCTTGCACTATGGTGCAAGTGTGCCCTCGTTGGCTCTAGACAGCTAAATTTAGTGCCAGTGCAAGGGAAAACACAAGGGTGCACCGTAGTGTAGTAAATACGGCGCATCCTAGCATTTTGAAAATGTCAGAGTGCAGCGCTGCCAAATATGTCGCAGCCCGACGGACTGACATTTTCTAGTAAATATGCCCCCCAATTTGGATTTTAGTCTAGCGGAAAGAAAGGTTTTCAAATCGTGCACAGTTTAAATAAACCCACACTTCACCAGCTCACGGGCATTGGTCTAGGTCTTGAACGCCATATTGCAAGCAGGAGGGCACAGGCTACATGCCCTTTGTGACTACACAGAAAAAATAAAGAGGTTCTAAAGCGTACTGGGCTGCACAGAAATAAACTCAAATCACACAGTAAAACCGAAATGGTTATTATTAAAATGTTTTTTTTTAAAAAGAAAGAAGAAAGAATCACCTTTATGGATTACTCGCCAGACTGCGCGCCGACGACCAAGGAGAACAGCAGAAGCACAGTTGCTAGGTAAGCCCTTATTCTCCCCAAGGATAAGGAGGTCTGTCTTGGTAGAAGGCTGGAAGGTCCAGTGTTTTTTTCGATCAGCTCTCGGGAGTGAAGGAGACTTCCTTTCTTCGTCTCTAGGTCTCACGTGGAGCTAGCCCAACAGGTTTCTTGGCCTCCATATCACAAAGTAAACCCAGTAGGGTAGGGGAGGTGAAACTCACGGTTGCGCCTTGAGCCCAGATTAAACTGCACAGACAGTGCTCTCCTTCACAGTACAGCCAACCATGGCAAACAGTCCTGCCCCACTGATCAAGGTGACTATACATTCTTGAAATAAAATGGTGACTCATAAAAAAAACTGTCCTGGAGCAAGGTGTGCTAACAATTGCTGCGTGTCAGTGCATGGGTGCAGCGTTAAAGACTGGCAGTGAGTGCTTCCCGGGGAAGGAAGGGGCATTGGCTCACTTGGCAATGCAGAAACAGTCATTGTAAGTTTTTTCGCAACAGTGCCGGCCTCATTCATGAGCTCCAGGGGTCCAGTGCCAGAGTGCTCTCTTCGGGGAGCCCCATGGCCAAGCAGCGAAAGGGACTCACTATTCACATGAACACCTGATGCAGGTCCGTGATATGAGATGGAATTAAACCCAGTGAGCACTCCTGGTTACAATACCTGTGCTGTTATGAGACAACAAGATGTAGCCCTTTTATATGGAGGGGGAAGAAATAGGAGAGCATGAAGTTGACGGAGACTGTTAGATCTGATCCCTTAGTGTGGTCTTCCCCCCAACTTTCTGCCTACCTCCTCCACCTTTCTGACCTCGTTTTTGCTGGCTTTAAGACTCAGTACACTTTACCATGGTTAACCAGTGCTTGTGCTCGATCCTCTGAAACATGCAATATTGGCTTATCCCTGATTGCAATTTTTAATTCACTTATTTGTTGTTTGAATCCGTTTATTGAAAATAAGTTTCATGATCCACATCTCTTTATCATTCACAACCAGTGTTTCTTAAGATTGCAGTACAAGAAACACACCAACATCATACTACACTGTGTGAGACATACAGCTAGATTCATGAAAGGAAATCCGGCTCGCAAAGGGCCAGATTCTGAGAATCTGGCCATTTGCGAGCGCAATTTTTGCATTTGGGATTCATCATCCCAAATGCAAAAATCGCTAATTGCGAAATCGCATATTTGCGAGGAATTGCATTTAAGGAATCTCTATTTGAGATTTCTTAAATGCAATTCATTAACCATTTCTTATTTGCGAATTCGCTATTTCTGGTCGCAATTTACCACGAAGTCTGACTTTGTGGTAAATAGCGAAAACTTAGAAAAATGCACTTTAGTGCATTTTCCTAAGTGGTATGTTACACACACACATGTCCTTTGGACATGTGTGTGCGCAACATCAGGCTACATTTACATTTCAGGGGTGCTACAGGGTGTCTTTTGGACAGGACACCCCTGGCACCCTTGAAATCGCATCCTTATTTGCGATTAGCAAATTGCTAATCGCAAATAAGGAATGACTCCCTATTCATTCCTATGGGCCTTTGGGCCCATAGGAATGAATGGGGAGTCATTCCTTATTTGCGATTAGCAATTTGCTATTCGCAAATAAGGAAGCTGTAGAAATCGCAATTAAAATTGCGATTTCTACATGAATCCCGTTTTGCAAGTCCTTAATAGTGATTCCTTAATAATCGCTATTAAGGACTCGCAAAACTGGACAATGATGAATCTAGGGGATAGTGTGGTAAATACAAACATTAGTGTATCACATGAACATCTCTTAATGTACACAGTTACAGTATGGATACAATATATTAAATGATTAATTCACTAATACGTCCCTGGTAAAGTGCACTACATGTGCCCAGGGCCTTTAAATTAAATGCTAATAGTGATCCTGCAGCATTTATTGTGCCACCCACTTAAGCAACTCTCTAACCATGGCTCAGGCCTGCAATTACAGAGCCTGCATGTTCAGTTTAAACTGCCATGCTGACCTCACAAAATAACCCTTTTGCCAGGTCCATACCTTCTCTTTTTATACATATATGTCACCCCTAGGTTAGGCCCTGCAGGGCAGGGTGCAGTGTATTTGAAAATCAGAACATGTACGTTTGAGCTTTATATGTCCGGGTAGTTAAAAACACTTACATTTATTTTTTAATACTGCAAGGCATATCTCTTCGATTGGATAATATTGGGACTACTTTGTTGCATTTTATAAGTGTAACTCCCAATTGTGAAGAGATAGACTGTGTCTCTGGAATCACAGTTTAAAATCCAAACTCATGGTGAAGTTAGATTTGAAATCGTAATTCAGAAAAAGCCATTTTTAGAAAGTAAGCATTTTCTCACTTTAGCAAATTGGTGCATGCTGCTTGTATCTGATACACATGTGGGGAGGGTGGAAGCTGGGCTTTGTGTATTTCCCCTGAACAGCCACACACATTGGGGGCTTAGTTGTGACTTGAAGGGTCCTCCTGTCAGGATGGGAGGGAGGAGTTGGACCCAACCTCACTTACACCTGAGAAGGCTGTGTCCTATCTCCACACAAAGGGTTGCATAACTCCCTTTAGTGAGTCTAGAGCCAGTGCAGGAAGGGAAAACCTCTATGAACTTCAGACACATGTCTTTGAAGTCTTCCCCACTTCAAAGGCACAACTGAGTATAAGTACTGGACACTTCTGCACCTATGAAGACGCTGCCAGGAAGAAGAACTGCTGAGCTGTTGAAGGACTGCCACTCTGCTGGACTGCTGTCTTGCTGGACTCCTGCCTTGCTTTGTAGCCCTGTAATTAGTCCTGGCTTAGGCCTAAGCCAGGACTAATTTTCAGAACACCTCCTTTGCTGTTGTAATCCAGTTTCCAATTGTATGAATTCCTTTTTCAACATTTTCAAAACTGCTAGGTGTTTCTAACTCTTTCAATTCAGGTTTCAAGTCTGAAATGCTTGTTGCTAATTCCTCTATTTTCTTGCTCTCATCAGGTATGTATAGACAACATTGGGATACTTTGAGCACCTTAAAGACGTTTTCTGTGAGTAAAATGTGTAACGCTTAGCAATCTTGCAAAAACATGGATTTAATTGCTAAAAGCTCAGTGTTTACTTTCAAGAAGGCTCCAGAAGTACTGGTTGCCGACAACAGTTTCCTAATCTTTTCATAATTTATTATGACTCATAACAATGGAATGTTCGCACCTAATATATATCCCACTAAGTCAACTCCACTTTCTGCACTACATCTGTACCTGTGTGCTGGTGTCATTGTTAATGCATCAATACTATAAACATGGTACATTTTAGGAAACAGTACAGCTAGATCGCAAATACCTTCCACAATCAGCAGGTAACTGGAAATAAGCTTCCTGTCCACAAGCAAAATATGCTCCTGGAATTGAGGATACTTCTCCCTGTACAATTTGCCATGTTCCTCCCATTAATTCAAATGTGTATTCACAGCTGCTAATCCCTGCATGTCTTATTCATTTGGATGTTTTTCTTTTATAAACACAAATTTTTCTTTTTATGTCGATTGTCTGATCTTAATTTTGTATTAATATTTGTTGTAATACTTTATTCGATAGCAAGGTCTCATAAAAGTAAATACATCATAAGTTGAATTAAAATACAATTACATCATAAAAAGAATAAAAATTGCTAAAGGAATATTCAGATATAAATTTTGTTTAAAAAATGGAGTTTTTCTAAAAATTCAGAGTTAGTAAAAAGGACAAGAGTCCAGATGAGTATGTCACAGCAAAAAAGGTGCTAGTAAGTAAAGTGCTAATACAAACAGTTTTACAGAATTTAAACATCTACCATCAGTCGCACCAGTTTGGATCGTATTTGCCATGCACTCCCCAGAAATTTTGCAACCCAGGCAATTATCATCATGGAGGTAGTGTCCGTTGTCAGGATGCAAAGGGCCACTGAGCACTGCCTTGTCCCCAGTTCTCTACAAACTGGGCTTAGCCATCTTTTCCTAGCCCCCTTGTATGCCCTACAGCCAAACAAGAAGTGACCAAGCGTTTCAGTGGGATTAGGGCACCCCGGACATGCCATTTGATGATGTTTAAAGTTTTTACACCTGCTGGTAAAGATATTCAGGGGTAAGGTGCCATGCCTCATTTTAAGGAACAAAGATCTGTCTGTTGGTGAGGTGTTAAAATCAAGGAATGACTCCAGCCTCGGCATTGGCTTGTGTGATAGGAATTGGTCGGTTAGAGCACCCCATTTTGGGTTTAGCGAGTCCCTTTCTTGGATCCTCTCCCAATACAGCTTTTTAACAGTGTCTTTCGGCGGGGGCTCCTGTGATAGCCATTCTTCTTTAAGTCCCAAGTTAATCACCAGGTCCCTTAAGTTTTTCAGCCAAGGAATCACCCCAAAGCCATCCAACTCAATAAGTTTGTCAAGGACTGCAGCATAGTGGCTAAGATCCGGCGTCCTTCCTAGGCGGACCCAAAATAATAAAGGTCGGAGGCCGACAATGTCTTTGATTGAACGGCGTCCTAAGTCATGGAGTAACGGTTTAATAGGGGTGGAGACCGGGAGACCCACTAGCTCTCTCATAAATTTGTGCTCAGCTGTGGCTAAATCAGTAACTCTTTCAGACCCCCAAAGTTCGGAGCCATAGGTTGCAGCAGACAGTGCCTTGCCCTCGTACACTGCTAGGACAGGGCTAATGGGTTTGCTGGATGTCAAACGGTGATCTCTGGCAATTGCTCCTGTCACCCTTTTAAAGTTAAGCAACATCTTAGCAATATGAGCATCCCACTTCATTTTACGATTTATTCTGACCCCAAGGTAATCAAATGCATCAACCTCCTCCAATAAAGTGCCATTCAATGCAATGTGGATTTTCTTCGATTTTTTGTTTCTAGACAAAACCATCAATTTGGTTTTGGTGGTGTTAATTGTAAGGCCACAATCTTTACAAAAGCTGCTGAACCTGTCTAGAAGTTTCTGGAGACCAGAGGGGATTTTAGACATGAGGAGAGTGTCATCAGCAAAGAGGAGGGTAGGTGTTTTTTCCCCAGCCAGGGTGGGGGCATCCGCTGGGTCCTCCCTCAAATGGTCTGCCTCCCCATTTATAAAGAGGGAGAACAAAGTCGGAGCCATCACACACCCCTGGCGGACCCCCCTCTGCACAGGTATTCTCTCTGTCAGCTGACCTTCATTCCCCCATCAGATTCTCGCATATGTACCATCATGCAATCTTTTGATTAGTTCCAGGAGGTATCGTGGAAGGCCCATCTCGTGCAGTACCTGACACAATTTGACCCGGGGGACAAGATCAAAAGCAGTTTTAAGGTCAATGAAGGCCAAGTATAACGACCCTTTGCCAATAGAAACGGTCTTCCAATAGGTCGTTGTGAATCTAAATACTTGGTCCATTGTACATATTTTTTGTCTAAAACCCGCTTGTAAGTGTGTTAGAATGTCCCCCTCTTCAAGCCAGGCCCCCATTCTGGAGATAAGAACCCTGCCAACCACCTTTTGGATGACATCAATTAGGCTTATTGGCCTGTAGTTGGCAGGGTCCTCTCTCGCCCCCTTCTTGTGAATTGCGACCACCTCCGCTCCCTTCCATGAATCTGGGACTGGGTAGCCCTTTAACAATAAATTCATCAGATGAAGGATAAGGTTGGCCCATAGTGTGGGGTCATGAAGAATTAGATCACCTGGCAGCCCATCTGGGCCTGCGGCCTTCCCACGGGTTATACTTTTGATAGCTGACTGGACTTCAAAAAGTGTAAAATAATCAGCGGGTTCAGGTGGCATAGGCACTGTCTCGGGGTCTGGGGGGCGTTCAGGGGTTGCTCTGATCTTACCTCACTGCAATAAAGATTTGAAAAATGCATAAACCATTGTTGTTCGGTTATGGTATTAGGGATGGGATCTGAGCCCCTTCAATCAATCAATCAATCATGCCATTTGTATAGCGCACTACTCACCCGGGAGGGTCTCAAGGCGCTTGGGGGGAGGGGTATGCTACTGCTCGAACAGCCAGGTCTTGAGTTGTTTCCTGAAGGCGAGATGGTCATGGGTCAGCCGAAGGTGGATGGGGAGGGAGTTCCAAGTCTTGGCAGCCAGGTAAGAGAAGGATCTTCCTCCGGCGGTGGCTCTTCGGATGCGTGGTATGGCTGCGAGGGCGAGACTGGTGGACCGTAGCTGGCGGGTGGGCGTGTAGAAGGTCAGGCGGTCATTGAGGTACTTGGGGCCCAGGTTGTGGAGAGACTTGTGTGCGTGGGTGAGGAGCCGGAACGTGATCCTCTTGTCGACGGGGAGCCAGTGCAGGTTCATCAGCTGGCTGGAGATGTGGCTGCGACGGGGGACATCCAGGATGAGTCGGGCGGAGGCGTTCTGGATGCGCTGGAGTCTTTTCTGTAGCTTGGCTGTGGTTCCGGCGTAGAGGGCGTTTCCGTAGTCCAGTCGGCTGGTGATGAGTGCCTGGGTGACAGTCTTCCTGGTCTCGGTCGGGATCCAGCGGAAGATCTTGTGAAGCATACGCAGGGTGTTGAAGCACGATGAGGAGACGGCGTTGACTTGTCTGGTCATCGAGAGGGAGGGGTCCAGGATGAAGCCCAGGTTGCGTGCGTGGTCGGTTGGCTTGGGTGCGGTGCCCAGGGCTGGGGGCCACCAGGAGTCGTCCCAGGCGGAGGGCGAAGATCCCAGGATGAGGACTTCCGTCTTGTCCGAGTTCAGTTTCAGGCGGCTGTCCTTCATCCACTCGGCGACGTCTTTCATCCCTTCGTGTAGGCAGGTTCTGGCGGTGTCGGGGTCTCTGGTGAGTGAGAGGATCAGCTGGGTGTCGCCGGCGTAAGAGATGATGTTGAGGTTGTGCTGGCGTGCGATGGCTGCGAGAGGTTTCATGTAGATGTTGAAGAGGGTGGGGCTGAGTGAAGATCCTTGCGGGACGCCGCAGATGACTTCGGTGGCCTCGGAGCGAAACGGGGGGAGGCGGACTCTTTGTGTTCTTCCGGCGAGGAACGAGATGATCCACTCCAGTGCCTTCTCTTGGATACCGATGTTGCTGAGGCGCTGGGCTAGGGTGCGGTGGCAGACCGTGTCGAACGCAGCGGAGAGGTCCAGGAGGATGAGGGCCACTGTTTCCCCCTTGTCGAGCAGGGTCTGGATGTCGTCGGTGGCTGCGATGAGGGCGGTCTCGGTGCTGTGGTTGGCTCTGAAGCCGGACTGCGAGGGGTCGAGGGATCCGTTCGTCTCGAGGAAGGCAGTCAGCTGTCTGTTGACGATCTTCTCGATGACTTTAGCAGGAAAAGGGAGGAGCGAGATGGGGCGGAAGTTTTTGAGATCGGTGGGGTCCGCTGTAGGTTTCTTCAGGAGGGCGCTGATCTCGGCGTGCTTCCAGCTCTCCGGGAAGGTGGCGGTGTTGAAGGAGGCGTTGATGATGTTCCGGAGTTGGGGTGCGATGGTGGAGTCGGCCTTGTTGAAGACGTGGTGTGGGCAGGGGTCGGTCGGTGATCTGGAGTGGATGGTGTTCATCGCGCGGGCTGTGTCTTCGGTGGTCACCGTGGTCCAGGTGCGAAGGGTCCAGGTGCGAAGGGTGGCGGTGAGGGGCATTGGTTCGACGGTTGGGTGTGTGGGTGGGGCGCCGAAGCTGTTGTGGATGTCGGCGATCTTGCGGTGGAAGAACGAGGCGAGGGAGTCGCAGAGGTCTTGTGACAGAGTGATGTCGTTGGTGCCGGTGCTGGGGTTGGAGAACTCCTTGACGATAGTGAAGAGCTCTTTGCTGTCGTGGGCGTTGTTGTCCAGTCGTTCCTTCAGGGATTTCTTCTTGGTGGTGCGGATGAGCTGGTGGTGCTTGCGGGTAGCGTGTTTGAGGGCGGTCATGTTGTCGGTGGTCCGGTTGAGGAGCCAGGCTTTCTCAAGGGTGCGGCAGGTCTTCCTTGAGTCCTTGAGGTCGTCGGTGAACCAGGATGCCTTCTTGCTTCTGGGTCTGCTGGGAGGGTTCTTTAGTGGCACGAGGTCGTCGGCCCAGGCGGTCAGCCACTGTGTTGGGGTCCGTTGTGTTGGCGGGTGGGCTCTGGCTGAGGGAGGTGGTGAGCTGGTCTGCGGTGATCTTGCTCCAATTCCTGTGAGGTACCTGTTGCGGGTGGTGGTGGGTCGTGGATCTTTTGAAGCTGAAGTGGACGCAGCTGTGGTCGGTCCAGTGGAGTCCGGTGGCGTGGCTGAAGGTGATGTACTTGCTGGAAGAGAAGACGGGATCAAGCGTGTGGCCGGCGTAGTGGGTGGGGGTGTTGACCAGTTGCTTGAGTCCGAGGTTGGTGAGGTTTTCCAGCAGGGCGGTGGTGTTGCGGTCCTTGTTGTTCTCCAGGTGGAAGTTGAGGTCCCCGAGGAGGATGTAGTCAGTGGAGGGGAGGGCGTGCGGGCTGATGAAGTCTATGATGTCTTCGCTGAATTGTGTGCATGGTCCAGGGGGTCTGTAGACGAGGGTGCCTTTGAGGATCGTCTTAGGGTCGGTGTGAATCTGGAAGTGAAGATGTTCGGCTGTGGCGAAGGAGTCGTTGGCGTCGGTCGTGATGCGGATGGTGTTCCTGTGGACGATGGCGATGCCACCTCCGGTCTGGTTGATGCGATCCCTCCTGATGATCTTGTACCCGTCCGGGATGGCGATGGCGATGTCGGGTGCAGAGGAGGCGTTCATCCAGGTTTCCGTGAGGAAGGCGACGTCCGGTGATGTAGCGTCGAGGAGGTTCCAGAGTTCCACGGCGTGTCTGTGGACGGAGCGGGTGTGGATCAGGATGCACTTGAGGTGGTTGCTGCTGGTGTTTGTCTTGGCGGGTGCGGGGCAGGTTCGGAGGCAGGTGAACTTGCAGGTGCAGCAGGTGAAGGGTCCGTGGGTGCGTCTCGGGGTGGCTCAGCAGCAGGCGTGGGTCCGGCCGGCATTGAGTGCGTTGAGAGTGGCGGCGTCGTAGGTCAGTCGGGTCGTCTTGCCTCGGCGGGGAGGGGCAGGGGTCCTGGCGCTGGGCGCGGGCCAGGCGCGGATGGGCGCAGACGGGCTTACCTTTGGCGCACCTTCGGTGCTCAATCGGTGCTCCCGCTGCGCAGTCGCTCTGGGGGCGTCATAAGTAAGGAGCCGGGAGGGAGAAGCAGCTGGGTGGCGGGAGCGGGGTGGCGAATGGAATCGCAGGGTGGCGGGGCCGCAGGGAGGCAGCGGCGGGAAATTTCAAGAAGCAGTGGGCAGCGGGAAATTCCCAGGAGCAGCGGGAAATTCCCAGGAGCAGCGGGCAGCGAGCGAAGGAATCTGCAGGCAGGAGGCAGTGAGTGGTGCGACCAAGCCCTGTGGAGGGCTGAGCGGTCACCCTTCTAGTTAATTGATTTATTAAGGCCCAGAAAATAGAAGAATCTTTTAAGTAAGCCGCCTTTTTTAATTCCTGCCAATGGTCCTCCTCCCTAACCCGTTTGGCAGATTCTGTAGATTTTGTATATTCTTGTCTGGCCAGCCTTACAGCTACAGGATCTTTTTTCTGTAAGGCTGAGGAAATGGCATTCCTTCGATCTCTACATTCTTTAGTGAACCATGGATTACCTTTTTTAAGTACCCGTTTTATCCCTCCCTTGGACCCCCTAATTTTAAAGTGAGAACCTATGTTTTCTATAAGTTCCTTATAGGATTTTCTAATGTCTACACTGATTGTTGGTTCAGGCGCGGAGTTAAGCTGGGAAAATTCTACCACCTTTGAAGCCACTTTAAGTCCTATACCAACTAATATATCCTCTTGACATGCTACTTTATTCCATTTGAGCTTTCGATTACAATTGTAGGGATCACTGCTTTTGAAGCTAGGTGAATATTTATGGTGTTTCCCCTAGTTTCCCATCTAATGTCTGCACAGAGTGGATTGTGATCACTATCTGGCATCTGCTTAACCTTCATGTCAACGACATATCCCCATGAATTTACATCTAGGATAATGTTGTCAATATGTGAAGGCCCATTCAATCTGTTAAAGGTCATGGCCCCGCTAGGGTCCGAAATAGTCCTCCCATTGAGTGCCCGTAAATTAACTTCCATGGTCAGGGCATTGATTTGTAGTGCCCTCACCGTCCACCTCTTGATGGGAGTTAGATTTAGAGGGGGGACAGAGTATTTAATATCTTCCTCCTGGGACCCTAGAAGATCTTCAATGCTTAGGGGTTCATACGTGCAGTTTAAATCCCCTCCCAAGATGATGTTAGAATGTGGGGGGATGCCTGCCAGGGCCATTTCCAAACAGGAGATTGTAACAGAGTTTTGGTGAGGCGGGCCTCCTCTTGCATATACATTGAAAAGGTAAATTCTGCTACCATTCAATGGCCCTTTAAAGGATAAGTGGAGGATGTCTTCTGAGTTGGCATTATGGACTTTAATGTTCAAGTTCAATGTTACTTTTACCCAGATGTGGAGTCCCCCCTGAGGGTCGGCCCATGCCTTGGGTTACTGCGGTATATAAAAGGTGGAATAGCCAGGAATATACAAGGGTTCCAAGCTCCAAGTCTCCTGGAACATGCAGATTTCATGTTTATTAATAAATTCATGGCAATCAGGGATGGCCAGTTTCTTTTTGAGACCTGCGATGTTCCAGGACAAAATATGGATTATTCCGTGGTTGCCCTCTCCTACCCCACCTACCTCTCTCATGATCTGATTTGGAGGGTCCGAACTAGGAACAATCAGGGAAGCATTCGGTGCCTTTGGAATGTTTACCACCGGGCTCCCCTCGGAATCAGAAACTTGAAGCGAACTAGAATTGCTACCTGTTAGTCAGTCTATTCTATTAAGACCTGAGTCGTCGTCTGCCCCTTTAGTAACCCATGCGGGCAGGCCTCTAATCTGAATGTTAGAATGACTAGGCGGGGAGGACCGTAACTCCAAATTCACCAAGTTATCCGCCATGCTTTGGTTATTAAATTGAATTTCAATACAGTCACTACTGGAGCTAAATAGGGACAATCTCTTGACACTTATCAGGTCCTCTCTAATGATGGATTTACAGCCCCTGACGTGTCTGAGCCAATGTATGGTTTTGTTATGTATGGAATCCCTGGATTCAAAGCCCTGCTTGTTGTTTAATTTTGGGACCCCGGTCATGTAAACTATCTTGTAGGCAGTTCTTGTGGTGTTAGGCACAGGTGTAAAAGACGAGCTCCCCTTAGCCAATCTTAATTTTGTATAAACCATTTACTTTCTGAATTCATTTTTTTTCTTCCAAACATTTTTCAATACATCACTGTTTAGCCTTACTATGTGTAAGTTTAGTGTTTCTCTCCTCTAAAGCCATAATCAAAACTTTCTCTAGATCACAACAGCAGCAGTGAGAAGAAAGGGGTGAAGATCTGCAGATTGCAACCCCAATGCATGTTCCTGTTGTTTCACAAAGTGGCACTGAAGCCTCTAATGAAGGAGAATCAGAGACTGACCCTCAACTTAGAAACATTATTGAGACAACATCTGTACAAACAAAAGATCCGGGTGAATGAACAAAAGCTGAAACAAGAAGAGTCACTCATAGAGTTGAATGGCCACTGAATTGTAATCAAGGAGGACTGAGAAAGAGCTTATCAGTTGATTGGATTCCATCAACAATCCATGAGGAGACAGAATCAAATGATGAAAGTGATACAGAAGGAGATCACCAAGAACTGAGAAGATCAAAAAGAGCAGGAGTGCCTTGTCAAAGGTATTCAGTGCCTTACTACGTGGACAAAGTACTGAATGTCACAGTGATGTTAAATGTGAACTGCTTAAACCTCCATGATATTACTGCAGTAAGCATTGTTGGATACACATACTTAACAGAAACAAACTGTGCAATTATAAAAAGACATTTGAATAGCCTAACAGGATTATTTTAAAGGTATAACAAGACTGACACAAACTAATTCACGATTCAGAAAAGGGGGTGGTGATGGACAGAGCATCTGAATTAAACAGAACACTCATACCCAGTCAAAAGATCAGGGCTTGATCCATCACCGTTTTTTAGCTCACTGCACCATCCCAGTTCAGAACCTGGCTATATGCAAATTAGTCTGACCCTGGCCCAGTGCATCATGGGAACAGGGCAGACCAAGCTACCAAGCCAATTCTTTACAAACTAATTCTCGTTTTATTTTAAAGAAGATTACCCAGGCCTGAGTCTGCTGTAGAAGAGTATGAATAACATTTTTAGAAGAACACGGCGTAAGGGTTAAGGATTATCTATATGAAGATTGCTTTGCTGAAGGACTGTTTATAAAAGCTAGCCACAATAAGAACCTACTTACAGAAATATGTGCTGAAAATTTTAACTTGCTCCATACAAGTCTGATTCTAGAAAAACATGTGTTGCCTCAGGAAAAAAGTGCAAATATGTTATGTACTAAATGTTTGCAATATCAATAACAGTAGCTACATTAGTGCTACTAGGGTTTTACTTAACACCAGAAAAAGATATTAGATCTACAAACATAACTAGCACACATACATACATGAATGATGAAGAGCAATTGAAAACCTCATTTATGAGCTACAAGAAGAAAGATTAGATGACTAACGTTTACTCTAGGTTAGTACAGGTATATACACATTCCAAAGCAGCAAAAGACATTCATGTCTATGCTCATCTGCCATCATCATCAATGGAAGAAGTCTCATAATATCACATAGCATCATCATATGCAATTTTCTGGAACATATTACTTTAACTTGCATATATATGAGATCATTATGAATATGTTTATTCAAACTATGATTTAATACTTTATAGACAGCTTTAATAGGAAGCATGAATTCACACCTGCAAGCAAAAGAAATAGTTTGGTACTACTTCACGTCACAAAGATCTATAAATAGTGTTAGGGCTTTTCAAAACAATTTAACATGAGAACTAGGCTCATCAGATGCTGTCCGACCGGCATCTGCTTCTGCGGTCTGATTGACGCATTACAATGCGTGCAGTCGGAGGCAGCAGGGAGAGGGGAAATCAGACACTTTCCAACTGGCTCGGAAGCCAGCCGGAAGGTCTGTAATCCCTACAATAGGGGCGGTGCCTTCTCATGCACCACCATAGTTATTACAATGTCTTTTTCAGTCTGGCCTTTCATGGCGGTTCACCGGCCTTGAAAAGGCCTACGGAAAGAGAAGTTGGGGGTCCCTAGTTGGCCCCACTTACCCCATGGCCCTCTGCTATGGAGCCTAGGGGGCATCTATAGTGCCCTCTAAGCATCCCTGCACCATGTGGCAGGCACCGCATGGTGCCTGCCACATGGTGCAGGGATGTTTTTAATGTGCATGTTTTCTATTGCGGCTTGTGCTGCAGCCTGCAGCAGAAGCCACAATAGAAAATATACACTTTGCGACCGCCATGAAGGGGGTCACATTATAATGAGGCCATGGGGTCTGCTGACTCCTTGTTGGGCGGTCCCTCTTCTTCTATGGTGCCGGTGGGACAAGAGTCTGACCGCATCATAATGATGACCTAAGTGTCCTCATCAGAACCACATGAGAAAGTTCAATTAAATGTACAGGCCAGCAGAGCACAATACCATGTAACTGAATCAACATACCCATTTCCCGAGACAATGTAACATTACCATTTTGATGGGATGTACATTTAACAGCTGCAATTTCTGCAGGCAACTGGAGAGTTTCTAGCAAAAGTTTTACTTGTATCACATTTCTAATGGGAGTTTCCTAAGATGTCATGAAATCTCTTTGTGACTACAATTTCCCAAAATCATGAACAACGCCAAAGTCATACTGACTATCCTTATATATAGTAACTATCATTTGAGAAGTTAAACTGCATGCTCTGGTAAGGGCAATCAAATTGTGCAACTTGTGCTGAGGTAGCATCTTGATGCTATGCAGCGTCAGTGGCATTATTTATTGTACACACAGCATAACCTGTTCTGAAGGTACTTCATTGTCTCTCAGATATGAGCCATCCACAAAAATTACATAGTCGAGCTCATTCAGGGATTCATCTTTAATATCAGGTCTAGGATTTGTGCATAAATCCATGAAGTCTAGGCAATCATGTTCAATTTCATCACTGTGTCCTTTACAGGCAGTAACGTAGATGGGTTCAAAACTTGACACCTCTTTAACACAATATTCTCTGATGACAAAATCTTCTTTTGTGAGTCTATTAAGTTAGTCTATTATGGGTCATGCATTAGTTCTTGGTTCACGTCAATGGTAATTTGACAGAGTGAGGGACCATTACAGCTGTGGGGTAACCAAGCACTATCCTCTCACTCTTTTCCAGACTGCTGTTCCCCATGTGACCGCTTTCAGGCAGCCAGGCAGTCCTTCGGCAACAGGGTCAAGGGTGGTTCAAAAGTATGCCACAGGTTTTCAAGCATCACCGTGCATCTGTGTAAGCATTGAGAGAGCACAGCCCTCCCTTTCACTGCAAAGCAATGTAACATCTTTACTGTAATCTGGCATTACCAGTGCTGGGGCACAACAATGTTTTTCTTTCAGTAAGGCGTTCAAACATTTGTTGTCCCAAGGAAGCAGAAGAGACACAATCTTGTGTGTCAGCTTCAGTTAATGCTTTGCCTCGAGGGAAACGACCGGTATTCACAGTCTACAGTAGCCAACCATTCCTAAAAACATTGAAAATTGATTTCTTAAGCACATGGCTGCCCAAGAGCGTCCCAGCGCTGGTACACACCGCAAGCTTCCATGATCCTCAGACAACGGACTCAGACTCCCTGCGGGAAAAGGAAGGTCTTTAAGGATTTCCGAAACTTCTGGAGACAGGGTTCCAGGCGAAGAGAGACAGGAAGATCGTTCCAGATCTTGGCAACATTCACAGAGAACCTCCGTCCTCCGGAACGTGCTCTCCTCACTCTGGGGATGGTCAGCAAGTTGCTCGCGTCAGAGCGGAGGGAAAGCGAGGACTTGTAGGGGCATATAAGGTCCCTAAGAATAGGGGGGCCCATTCCCTGGAGAGACTTAAAGGCGATGGAAAGGGCCTTACATTTAATTCTCTCCCGGATGGGGAGCCAATGGAGTGATCTGAGAGCAGGTTTGGCCGAAGTTCTTTTCGCCGTGCCTGTCAGTACTCTGGCCGCCGCATTTTGTACTCGCTGAAGGGTGTTAATGGCTGATTCAGGGGCACCGAGCAGCAAGGCGTTGCTGTAGTCCAACCTTGACAGTATTAGCCCCTGGATCAGAAGTTTCCTGGAGCTGAAGGGAAGAAGAGGCAACACCTTCCGGACAGAGCGTAACAAACCATAGCAGATACCTGCCACTTTCTTAGTTTGTACTCTGAACGTCAGGTCAGGCTCCAGCCATACCCCCAAACTCTTAATCTCAGTCTTTGGTTGGGGCACCTCGCCCAGACAGGGGGGCCACATGGCTTTGGGAAGGGAGGTGGAAAGGTTACCCAACAGCATAAGTTCCGTTTTGGATCCGTTAAGTTTCAGCCGTGATTCTGTCATCCAGGCCATAATACCTGTCAGACAGCACCCGAATCTTTCTGCCGCATTTTCCTGGTGGGATAGCGAGACGACAAGCTGGGTGTCATCCGCATAGGTCACTATTTTCACCCCGAAGGGTGAAACCACATCCTCCAGTGGGGCCATGTAGATATTAAAAAGCGTCGGGCTCAACGAAGAGCCCTGCGGGACTCCACACTGGAGGGGGATCGACTCGGAGAGGGTCGTGCCATCGCAGACCTGATAGGACCGACCATTCAGAAAGGAAGTCATCCAGCTTAAAGCCTGGCCGGATACTCCCACCCTAGTAAGGCACTGAATAAGGATACCATGGTCGACGGTATCAAATGCCGCGCTGAGGTCAAGGAGGACCACAGCTGCGGAGCCTCCTGCGTCAAGAATGCGTCTGGCTTCCTCCACTACTGCAATCAGGGCAGAGTCAGTACCCTGCCCAGGGCGAAAGCCTGTTTGCGAGTTCTTAAGCAAGTCATGACCTTCTAGAAACGTGGACAGCTGTCGATTGACCACCTTTTCCGCAATTTTGCTCAGTCCCGGCAGCAAAGAAATTGGGAGGAAGTTCGCCAGATCGTCAGGGTCAAGTCCCGGCTTTTTGAGAAGAGCCTTAACCATCGCCTTCTTCCAGCTAGGGGGAACTTCCCCACCACCGAAGGAGGTGTTCAAAAGGTCCGTGGCCCGCGGGGAGATGGTCTGTGCAATCCGCTTAAGAATATGGATCGGCATAGGGTCAGTGGGGGAGCCACTTTTGAGATTGACTAATTCTTTGTGGAAGTCTTCCTCAGTTATGGGAGTGATAACTTCCCACAAAGGGCTCACACCACTCTCGGCCTGCATTGAGGACTCAAAGGGAGAGGTACTGAGAGGAAGACTTTGTAGGATTTTTCTGACCTTATTGTCAAAGAAGTGTGCAAGTTCGTTGCACCTAGCTCTGCTCGTAGATTGCGGCAATGAAGGAGAGGGGGTTTTCAGGAGTTCCTTGACTATAATAAAAGTTTCTCTTGAGGAGTTAGAAGCAGTCCTGATTCTCTCTTCATAAAAGGCCGCTTTCGAGTGGTTACAGGCTAGCTTGTATGCCCTCATGGCATCCTTATATGGGATTTTACTATTGGTGGACCAGTCTTTGAGCCAGGCGCGTTCCAGTCGTTTGCAGACCTTTCTAAGGTCGCGAAGTTCAGCTGTGTACCAAGGGTTTTTAAACCCATTACTTTTCTTGGAACTACACTTCTTGGGAAGCACCGCATCCAGTGCTCCTAATAACCAGTTGTGGAAACTCCAATCTGCTTCAAGAGGGTTCGAGAGGGGGGCAGGAGTAGATTGCTCAAGGGCAGTGGTTAAACCGTCAAAGGACAGTTTAGACCAAGGTCTTTGTGAAGACCGAATAGAGCCCTTACAATCGGAACTTGATTCCGACATGAGGGTCAGACTAAAAGGAATAAGAAAGTGGTCTGACCAGGGGAGGGGGCATGGCAGGAAAGCCCTCAGGAGAGGAACGTTAGAAAATAAAGGGTCCAGTAGATGACCCTTCAGATGCGTGGGTTCATTATTGTGCAGGGTCAGATTACACGCTTTCAGTTCAGTCAGCAGATCAGCGGCCACCTTGTCTCCAGGGTCATCCAAATGGAGATTCAAATCTCCTAAAAGAAGGAAGTTGGGGGGCGAGGCTGCCAGTGTCAATGCTGTCTCTAGCAGGGAACTGATGAACTTCTTGACCCCACCCGGAGGTCCATAGATCAGCAGCCCTGACAGCGAGTAATTGGGAGAGAGTTGGATGGAAAACCGTATGCTCTCTGCGTCAGAGATCCCACCATTTTCCATCCTGCAGGCTAGAGTCTCCCTGTAGATTATAGCTAGCCCTCCACCTATGCCGTGAGGCCTGTGAAGGCACTGTATCGCGTAGCCCTTGGGCAAAGAGTTGACTATGTCGAACTCTGAGCTGTCAGAGAGCCACGTCTCTGTAAGAAACAGAACATCAGTTTTATTATCCTGGACATTCTAACTTCTTTACGTGTTTGAGGTGAATTCATCTGAAGAATTGCTTCCACTCGCTTTGGTGACGCCTTCCTAACTCTTTTCTCAATTTTGTGTCCCAGATAATGAACTACTTTTTGGCAGTACTGCAGTTTACCTGGGGTGATTTTTGTCCGTTGTAAGCCAGATGATTTAATGACACAATAGCATCTTGCTTACACGTTTCTCCCGTCTCTGATGTCACAAGTAGGTGATAAATGTACTGCACGAGCACTTATCTGTAAGACATTTGTAATTACTCTAAATTATTTTTTTCAAAATCTGATTAAAAATGGACGCACTCTCTATACACCCTTGTGGGACTTGGTTCCATTCCAAAACTCTGGTGAAGTAAAAAAGAAAAGAGAAACTGGCTATCTTTGTGCAATGGTACTTGTTAGAAAGGGGGGTCTCTAGTTGGCAGGGGTGGGTACCCTAGTCAGGTTAAGGGGATACACTTCTAAAATATTCCCTGCTCACCCCCTTGGTAGCTTGGCACAAGCAGTCAGGCTAATCTCAGAGGCAGTGTGTAAAGCATTTATGAACACATACAGTAATACAGTGAAAACACAACAAATGGACACCACATTAGTTCAGAAAAAGAAGTAATCTTTATCTAAACCAAAACAAGACCAAAACAACAAAAAATACTCAATACAGTAATAAAAATATGACTAGGAATAGTTCAATTCAAAGCAAATTGCAGATGCAATACTTTTCACACAAAGTACCTTGTATGCGTTGCGTACATAATAAAAAAGGGTTGCAGGGAAGGTGATGTGTCAGATCCTTACACTCAGGGAAGGTGATGCGTTTGTTCCTTACTCTGTGGGAGGTGATGCGTCAGTTCCTTACTGCTGCGCAGGAGAGGTGATGCGTTGTTTCCTTACCCGAGGAGAAATGTCTGACAAAATATCGATAACACAAATATCGATATACAAAAAAATCGGAACAAAAATATCGAAATCAAAAATATAGGAATCATATCCCTAACAAGGTAAGTACAAATATATCGAAAAAAATATATAGAATGACAAAAATATCGTTTTTTGTAAAATATCGTTTTTTTTTATTAAATAAAAATCTAATATTAACAAAATAATACTTATAAATGTAATAAACATATTTAAAAATGTACTATAATATTTAAAATTAATACATAATGTAATACAAATTAATATTAATAAATATATAATACATAATATATTTTTAATTAATATTAACCCTAAATTAATTATTTTCATAACTTATAAAAAATAAAAATATAATAAATTATTAATACATTTATATACATAAAATAATCACATAAATAAAAATTAATAACAACATAATACTAATAAAAAAGCTAAATACATTTTAGATAGTGTATGAGTAAAAATTACTATTCCCACTCCAGAGAGTGCAACAGTAGGGAAAGTGTTGGATAGCGTAGGGGTAACAATTACTATTCCAACTCCAGAGAGTGCAACAGTAGGGAAAGTGTTGGATAGCGTAGGGGTAACAATTACTATTCCCACTCCAGAGAGTGCAACAGTAGGGAAAGTGTTGGATAGCGTAGGGGTAACAATTACTATTCCCACTCCAGAGAGTGCAACAGTAGGGAAAGTGTTGGATAGTGTAGGGGTAACAATTACTATTCCAACTACAGAGAGTGCAACAGTAGGGAAAGTGTTGGATAGCGTAGGGGTAACAATTACTATTCCAACTCCAGAGAGTGCAACAGTAGGGAAAGTGTTGGATAGCGTAGGATTAAAAATTACTATTCCAACTCCAGAGAGTGCAACAGTAGGGAAAGTGTTGGATAGCGTAGGGGTAACAAATACTATTCCAACTCCAGAGAGTGCAACAGTAGGGAAAGTGTTGGATATCGTAGGGGTAACAAATACTATTCCAACTCCAGAGAGTGCAACAGTAGGGAAAGTGTTGGATCGCGTAGGGGTAACAATTACTATTCCAACTCCAGAGAGTGCAACAGTAGGGAAAGTGTTGGATAGCGTAGGGGTAAAAATTACTATTCCCACTCCAGAGAGTGCAACAGTAGGGAAAGTGTTGGATAGCGTAGGGGTTAAAAGAACATACTTATAAAAAATAATTCATTATTACTTAATTACATTAAAATTAGTTCCCACCATATTCCCCTATAAACACACAACCCGCAACAGAACACATTTATCAATTAATGAATTATTTAAAATTAATTACCAATTAATTATAATTATTTACCAATCAATAACAATTAATGTATGCTTCCTACTAATTAATAATTAATTCTACATAATTAAATTACTTCCCACCCTATTCCCCTATAAACACATAACCCGCTACAGAACATATTTATCAATTAATCAATTATTTAAAATTAATTAAAAAGAATTCTCAATTAATGAATTAATAATTCCTACTAATTAATAATTAATTTAACATAATTAAATTACTTCCCACCCTATTCCCCTACAAACCCATAACCCGCTACAGAACATATTTATCAATTAATCAATTAATTAATATTAATTACAAATAATTCTCAATTAATTAATTAATAATTCCTACTAATTAATAATTAATTTAACATAATTAAATTACTTCCCACCCTATTCCCCTATAAACCCATAACCCGCTACAGAACATATTTATCAATTATTCAATAATTATAATTATTTAAAAATTATTCTCAATTAATTAATTTATAATTCCTACTAATTAATAATTAATTTAACATAATTAAATTACTTCCCACCCTATTCCCCTATAAACCCACAACTCGCTACAGTACTAAAAGACAACATTTAATTAAATTACATTAAAAATAAATTAATAAACATAATAAATACAATATAATATACACAAAATTTATTTAAAAATCGATATTAGTAACATCGAAATTATTTACTTCGATATTACTGACCTCGATATTTAAAACTTCGATATTACTAATATCGATATTAAGAGTGTCGATATTACTTACCTTCTATATTATGTCCCTTCGATATTTAAACTTCGATATAATTGTATATCGAAATTTAAAACTCGATATTTTGTCTGTGTACCCCCGAGGAGAGGTAATGCATTGGTTTCTTATTGCCTGGGGAGGTGATGCGTCCATTTCTTACTGCATCCCCCAACAACGCAACAGACCTGGTGCCTTGATGCGATGCAAGGATCCAGGATGATGCATGGGTTCTTGCAGTCACACAGCAGGGCTTGCATCAGAATCGGTGCAGTGATCTCGGACTTCGGAGATCGTTGCACTCAATGAGCCATGTGGCGATTTCTCAAGCAGGAGCTTCATCAGTTTCTTTGGCGATGCATCGGAAACTGGTATGGATGTGTTTCGCTTCTTATCGTTGCATTGCTTTTCCAGCTCCCAACAGCCAGAACAACTTCCAGATACCCAGAACAGCTACAGGCACCTCTTGGCAGGTCAGAACTCCCAGTAAGAAAGTTCAGGGGAGCGGAGGTGAAGTCTTTGTGTCCCCAAGACTTCAGAACAGGAGGCAAGCTCTACTTCAAGACCTTAGAGATCTTCCTCAAGCAGGGGATACAGCACACAGCAAAGTCCTTGTCCTTTCCTTGCAAGAAACAGCCACTGCAGGCCAACACCAGACAGCACACAGCAAAGGGGCAGTACTTCTCAGTTTCTCCAGCTCTTCTCCTTGGCAAGGATTCCTCTTGATTCCCAGAAATGTCTGGGGTCTGGGCCCCTCTTTATATGCAGTAAATCTCTCTGTTCTCTGTGGCAGAGAAGCTCTTTGCCCAACCAAAACCAGTTCTGTCCTCTCTGGTGCAGCTTCCTGCCAGGAGGTGGAGACATCATTGTCCTTGGCAGACCAGGCCCATTCAGGTGTGAAAGAAATCTCCTCCCCTACTCTGAATGCAGCCCAGGTCTATTCAGCCCAGCCTGACTCACAGTGGAAAGGCAGGACACACCTCAACCCCCGCAAGTGGCTGTCTGGACAGAATGCACATCCCCAGCCCCTGTCACTCCAAAGCCAGACAGTTAATACACAACCTAGCAGAGGCACAATGGATGATTAGGCAAGAAAATAGCTGCTTTCTAAAACTGGTATTTTTAAACCCAGTATGTAAAAATCACCCTGACTAAAATATGCATCTTAACATTCTGAGTTCAGGCATATCAAACATTATTTTCCTATCTTGTTCCCATGGGCAGTTTTGCTTCAAGATGTTATGAGCAAACTCCCCATTCTAACCTACGGGGACAAATAGCCTTACAATAGTGAAAAACGAAATTGGCAGTATTTCCCCACCAGGACATGCCTCACACATGAGGGCATTTCCTAACTTTCACATACACTGCACCCTGCCCACAGTTGTACTGTGAGCCTACCTTAGGGATAACTAACATACAAGAAAAGGGAAGGTTAGAGCCTTGCAAGTGGGTGCACTTGCCAGGTCGACATGGTAGAACTAGACTGCACACAGGTACCAAAATGGCAGGCCTGGACACACACAATACACTGTACTAGGGCTTTAACAGTAAACCAAATAAACCAATCATGGAAACATCAATCCATAACAATTTACAAAGGGAGCACTTGCACTTTGGCTCTGAACAGCAGTGGCAAAGTGCCTAAAGCATCTAGACCAGCAAAACGAAGTCCAACACACAGCAAAAACATAGGAGACAAAGGCAAAAATACAGGGGAAACCCACATCAATGATTTCAGGTCTAACAGCACTGAAAGGAAAACCTGACTAAGATCAATGGCTGTAAACCATTCTGCAATACATGAAAGTTGTAAAAGTATTGTGGTTCGATACGGTACCACAGGACAGCATGGAAAAAGTATTTTGTTAATCTTTCTAAGATCCTGTACTATCCTATATTTTCCATTAAGCTTCTGCAATCTCATGATCGGAGAGTTACATAGACCCCCAATCAATTCAATTCAATTCAAGAGTTCTTTATTCGATGGTTAAAAACCATCATAAAAGCGCAGATTATATACAATAAAAAAAAAACAATTAAATCAATAATGAACCCAACTTGCAATACAATTCATAAAAAACAGGTTACATAGTACAGTCCAATACATAGTATAAAAACTAATCATAGTACAGTACTATACATAATATATAGGGCTAATCACAAGAATTTTTACTCATCCCCTAGGGACCTCCTTAATCTGACTGCAATTTTAATAAAGTCGATTACACAACATAACACCCAGGGGTCACTGGCCTGTTGCAGAAATAGTAAAGCTGTCTTTGCATGTCTAATTTTAGCACGTTTAATAATACTGATTAAAAATTTCCGCCTTGGCATCGAATAAATAGGACATAAAAGTACAAAATGAAGGGAGTCCTGCGGAGACCTATTGTCGCAGCCGCAGGCTCCCTTCTGCTCAATTGATGTGTTAAAACCCATAGGGGATGCTTATAAAAACGGTAATAAATTGAGCCTAAAACGACATATAAGATACCTCTCCTGGGCATTGTGCATGAGGCGCAAGTAAGGCTCCATACCATCCGTGGTTACTATTATATTGTGTGCTCTTACAGTGATTTTAGCGTCTTCTGCCTCGACTCTAAGCTTTATTCTAAAATCTAAAAAAGCCTTCTTTATATGCAGCTTATGCAAAGGAACAATTTTTCCTGGGTTACTAAAGAGGAAGCTATACCCCAATGCGTCCAAAGTTTCCTTTACATAGCTGAGCCATGATATTCTCATACATTTGTCTTTTTTAAGGCAGTCACTTAAGATTTCTCTACTCAAGGTGGCATCAGGATTGCACCATATTTTAATCCAAGCCAGTATTGGTCTCCTTTTGATCAAATCTTCCAAGTATTGCATTCCCAGTTCTCTATGAGCTATTGATGCTGGTACACTTTGGGGGATTTTAAGAATTGACCTTAAGTGCCTATTTTCTTCCGTTTGTAATTTGCATACATTGACAAAACCTCATACCTCAGCCCCGTACGTGAGATTTGAGCAACACATGGAGCTGTACAAGTTCATTACTTGCTCAGGGCACCATCTGCCCACCCTCCTGCAGTAACCTGCAATGGCTCCATTGGTGGATAACATTTTGGAACACCGGTCTTCCATCAGACTATCAAACTTTAAGGCTTCATCGAACAATATGCCTCGGTATGAGAATGACTTCACCCTTTTGATCTTGTGATTTCCAATCGTGAAAGCAGGCTTTACCCCTGGTTTATGCCCTACTGCCATGACAAATGATTTGCCCAGATTTACAGACAGATCCAGATCTCCCATAAAGCTGACAAACCCGTCTATTAGGATTTGAAGACTCCTCGGGGTACGGGCGAGCAAAACCGCATCGTCCGTGTATAGCAGTACTGGGATAAAATGTGCACCGGCTCTGGGACAATCAGTCTTCAGGTTTAACAAGTGCTGTTCTAACCCATTAATGTAGAGTGAGAATAGGAAGGGGGCAAGACTGCACCCCTGCCTTACCCCACTTCTACAGGGGAACGAATCAGTCAGACCCCCCTCCATATTGTACCGTACTTTTGCCGAGGTGTCAGTATGGAGCTCCCTTAAGATATTAACCAGGCCCACCTCAATGCCCACGCTCAACATCATGGCCCATAATTTTTTCCGGTTTACATGGTCAAAAGCGGCCGCCAGATCCATGAAGCCCAAATACATGTTCTCATTACTTACTTTGGTGTATTTGGCTGTTAGCATGTAAAGATTCAGGCATTGATCACCCGTAGACCTTCCTGACCTAAACCCATACTGGGTGTCGGAGATGATATTGTTTACCTCCGCCCACTCAGTTAGGCGATTAAGAATCCCCCTCCCTAATAGTTTAGCTGACACGTCTATTAGGGAGATAGGCCGGTAGCATTTCGGGTTGTCCCTGTTTTCTTTTTTAAAGATGGAAACTATAATGGCGGCCGACCATGATCGTGGGAGACCCTTTTTAAAGATGGGAACTATAATGGCGGTCGACCATGATCATGGACCCCCAATCAGTTCCCTCAAAATTCCTTTCTTTATCATGTCTTCTATTACAGGTATTATTCTTGGTGTGGTGGTGTTCTTGGATAAACTAAATTTTTCTTTAAGGTTTTTCAGACTGGTCTTTTACCTTTAATCAGGCCCATATCTTTCACTGTGGGACCCCCACACTTCTGAGTTCACAGTTTCTCTCAAATCAGAGGGCAATTCTTGAATTACCATTAACGGGAGTATTCCTACAGCTGTCTTTTGTTGAACCATTTTGAATTCCACATCCTTATTATGAGTCTGAAATTTAAAGCTCTCCAGTGTACCCTAAATAGTACACTTTGATTTGCACAATACTTTTCTCCCCAACAAATTTACAGGACTCGTATCATACAAAATTAACTGGTGATTTTCATCAAATGAACCTATTTTTACAGGAACCTTTTCTGAGACTGGATTCGTAATTTGTTTATTTGAAACTCCTACAACTTGGATCTTCTTTTCTGAGAAGGTTAGGTCTAAGACTTCCACAGTTCTAACAGTAGATCTGCTTGTTCCTGTATCAATAAGGAATGATTTTGGGTGGCCATTTACTTCACCTTCTGTGAATGGACCACTCTGGGCTTGTTGGACTTGTATCTGTGGAACTTGTTTTTGTATGGACATTTGCTTCTGTTACACTGGCATGTTCTGCACATCTGCAGTTCTCTCTGCATTTGCATATTTCCATTTGGATTATCAGGATTAAACCTACACTCCCTCTTCCAATGCCTGACCTTCTTATAAATGTGACAGAGGGTCATCTTCTTTAGCTTTGCAGCATCCATTCCTGAACCTGGATCAACTGAAACACCTCTGCCTCTACTATGTGAAAATCAAAACCTCCTCTTGGATTGCCCTGAAAACCTGCTTGCATACCTCCTTGATTTCCTGCAAAAGAAGAATTTTGAAAAACGTTCTGAGTTTTATCTGGGCCAACATAAATAATTCTTTAATCTTTCTGTGCTTCACCTCTTATTTATCGCTGTAATATTTTGCATACCTTAGCATCAAGCGATTTTTTCTGCCACAGATCAAACTTTGTTGTATTTGCGCATTCACCTCTGGTCTCAACCCTAGAACAAAGAGGGATACAAAAATCCCCATGTCACTCTCATCTGGATATTCTCTCCAAACTGTGCTGTTGAAATACCTGCAACAAGAGCTTATAGAACTGATGTACTGATTCTTTAGCTACTTGTGTAGTTTGTTTGATTTTTTGCCAATCAAGATTTTTTGGGCATTTTGCCTTTCAAAAAAGTAAGCACTGCTTCATATGCCTCCATAACAACAGGAGAGGGTGCATTAGTGCGTACAACTCTTGTTGGGGCTTCAAGTGGCCATTGTACAGCAATTTTACCTTGAGCCAAAAATCACTTGGCACTACAAAAACAAAAGATGTTCTCAAATCAATCTGCAGCCCCTTAGAGATTTTTTCAAACGGATCAACTAGTGTGTACCACTGCACAGGCTTGTCTCTTAATTTTGGAAAATTGTTTGTAAAAGCTGCAAGTTCACCTCTACTGCATCGTACATGGAAAATACTTCTCCCACTATTTCTCTTAGTGGATAAGCTGGTGTTCCATCCTGATCTTGTTCGTTATTTTTCCCTTCTAACTTAGGTTTTTTCTTTTTTCCTATCATGTTCTTTTGCCCATTTGTTCTCTGATTTTTTCAAAATCGCTCCATTTGCAAATGCATTTCATTAATTCTGTATTGTGTAACCACATTCATGAAGAATGCATGGTTTCAATTGTTTCATCATCTATTTGAACCGTGTAACTTTTCTGCAAAGGATATCTTTTAGAAAGGTCAACCTAAACTTTACGGACCAACTCGATCAATTTATCATGTGTAATTGCAGCCCGTCTTGTCATTTCTTTACACAGGTAAATCAATTCTTTCTCTTGATGATTAGATTTAGAGTCAAATGCTCTAAATCTAATCCTCCCCATATAATCTCTTCTAGATCCATATATAGTGGGCTTTCTTTCTCAGCCTCTGTCTTAACCATCTGCACAGTGTTCTCTGTCATTTTAATACCTGCTGCTTCCTCTAACCATGCCGGAAAAATTCCATCTTCAAACAAATTTGTTTCCCATGGAGCTATTGATGTTGTAATAACAATCCTTCCCCCATCTCTTAATGCTTCGACCATCTGAGGTGGCCTCCATGCAATAATCTGTGAATTCTGAGAAGTCAGAATAAATCCTGATGTAGGTACACCTCCTAAAGTTCCGTGAACCTCTGGAGTCTGGTTAATGTTTACTGGGACATTTGCAATTGGTCTAGGCACTGTCTGCACAGTTGCGGGTTGGGGTCCTTGCACTAGACTAGTCGGAACAGAGGTTGTCATCAGAGGTGGAATGTGGTTGAACAACAAGTGGTGGCATAATACGAAGTATTTAAAGTGGTCTCTCAACTTGTACTATACTGGCTTTTAATGGGGCAGTAGCTATTGTACTGCTTGTAATGACATAATTTCCAGCACCAATAGTTGGTGTTGCATATGTTGGGGGTCGTGCAGCTAACATTTCATCTAAAATATTATCCCCTGAATCACTATCTGTCACTTTCCTTTTCTCTTTTTTCCTTGGCTTTTTTCTGGGTCTTTGTCTTCTTCCCTTTCTTAGATATTTGTGTGGAAATAGCTGGATAAACTCTAGTCCCTTCAGCAGGGCAGGACTGGGAACCAAAACCGGCCCTGGCAAAGTGCTTGGCCGCCCCCTTCCCCTCCCCTGGGGGAAGAGGGTTGGGGGTGCCGCTGAGCTCTTTGCCAGGGCCGGTTTTCGTCCGATTTTGTTACAGGGAAGATTTTGCAGTTATGCTGCAAAAACGGCCCTGTAACAAAAACCACCCCCAGGGGCCCAAAACCACCCCCCCCCCCCAACCGTTGGGTGCACTGGGGGATTGCCCGGTGCCCGCTACGGCCAGTCCTGCCCTGCCCTTCAGATATGGCTTTCCTCCATCTCTGCTGTTCTTCATACCATTGAACATCTGCATAATTAGACTTTACTCTTTTTGTCTTTTCCTGATATTTTTCCCTTTCTTTTATTCAGGCAGCTTAATCCCACATTTCCAAAACTTCATATTGAGTAGGTCAAGGGGGGGTTTCGGTTCGGTTCTAAAAAACTTTATTCAATAAGTTAAAACTGTAATAAACGTACATACAATACATACATTGATATACAATACACTCTTTACAACAAATCAGATTAGTAGATATGATAAACAGGTCATCATTGTCATTCAGTCAGTAAAAACATTCCTGTGTTGATGCTTTTCCTTACATAAATAGCCTTAATAATAAAAAGAGCAACATGAAAACACACAAAGTGGTCATTTAGTGCAATTAAATATTTCAATTAATCTTTATGAGTTGTAATATTTTGCCCAACAAAAATAGGTTTCATATAGATACTATGATACTAATAACATAAAGTGCAGCATGTTTTGTTTTCTCGAACCATCACATGGGCATTGGGTCTTATCTAAAGGGCATGTTCTCATAGTGGGGAAGGCAACCAGATGGTGCATGATGCCAACCCTATGTCTGGTCTGGACAAAATGATGCTTTTTTTTAACATAAGATATATGGTTTTGATAACCCTCTGCCAGAGGCATTGTCATGTAGCATGCAACTATTGACTTCTTGATCTCATTGGCCATTCAGCATTCAGATCTATATTGATAATACATTTCTTTCATAGATTTTTCAATAAACTATAGCACCTGAACTGGAACTGACCACATTGACAATTTGAACATGTTACTAAAAGTTTAACTTATATAAGCTAACCAAGGAATCTGGGAAACATTATCCAGTATTAAACAATCTGAAATAATTGATTTGTTAAAGCTGGTTTCCTCTTGGAACATATGGAAAGCCATTATAGCAAAGGTCTTACCAATAGTTGGTCCTCCAAGTATTGCAAGCCAACCTCTTGATGGGCAATCAAAGATGGGGTGGATACACGTAGCTCGACTAGACATTTCAAAACACAGTTTTCTCCAACCTGTAGAGAATTACTAGGTGTATAACCCCACAAATCTGTCCATAGGTAGTAGTAGACATTCCTCTCACCTTTTATGTGTCAATCATTTCCTTAATAGGCCGACTACCTAGTTTGGTTTAAAACCTAATATCCCATGAGATATCCTGTTCATTTGAGCTTGAATGTTCAAAATCAGTTGTGCCCAGGAAACATCACGAGCTGACTCTAGTTAAGTGGGTATCACCAACAAAAATGTTTTTAGGCTTATTCCCACATACCCTGGTATAGGTTTTAGATTTGTTAATCACCATTTTTTTAGATGTCATAAACTCCCCAAAATCAATCATCGGTTTATTTAAGCCAACCGGGGTCCTAGAAAACAATACAGGTTTGTCAGCATTTATTAGCACCAGTATAGAAAGCCCGGCGACGCCAGGGGCATCAGCTTGTATGGCCTGCAAAGTGTTATCCACCCCATTAATGAAAAGTGAAAACAATAAAGGAAGTAGGAAGCATCCCTGTCTTAGGCCTCTCCCAATATTACATTTGGGATTACATTTCCCTTGGGGGCCATACCAGATTTGACTAGAAAACCAATAATCGCCCTAGGGGCACCAAGAGAGAGAAGCGCTAATCAAAGAATGGAATGGTCAACTAAGTCAAAAGCACTGTTTAGATCGGCAAAGCAGAGATACAGAAATCCTGATATGGACCTGGTTTATTTCCAAATCAATAGATTTAGGTTAACTCATTGCTCTATGGTCCCAAGAAACTTCCTAAATCCATACTGGGCTGTTAATAAATAGAGGATTACAGAGCCAACTCCTCCAGCCTCCTCAATAGGATTCTACTCATCAGTTTAGTTGAGGAATCAAAAAGTGATATAGAACAATAGTGTTTAGGTTCTGACTTATCGCCCCTTCTTAAAGATAGATACAGTTATTGAGGTGGTCCAGGACGAAGGTATTGTGTCCAGTATTGCTGCATTAAAAACCCTAATCAAAATTGGACCCCATAATTCCTTGGCTGCTTTAAAAACATCTAGCGGCATCCCGTCAGTGCTGGGTGCCCTTCCCCCTGCTCTATCATGTAGCGCTTAGATAACCTCAGCGGTTGAAATTTCCACTGGGAGAGGATTCCAACTGCAAATAGTTCCACACAGTTCTAAGCCACTATTCACACAATTCAGTTTAAAAATATCATAAATATATGTAAGCCATTCTTCGCAAGAAACAAAAGAATTAAACTCAGGGATTGTAACCTTTTAAAGACAAGGAACATTATCTGTGTCCCAAAATAAATTATTAGCATGAGTTTTCTGCAGCTAGAGCCATTTTTGTCCATGCCTCTACTTGGAGTAATTTCTTCCTAGCTGCACGTACCTTCCTCTATTCAAGACAAAGAGATATAATGATTATATTATCCTTGGGGGATCTATGTAAAGCCTCCTTCAAGCACTGGGAAGCCTGAGTACATACATGGTCAAAGAATCCCTTGTTTCTTTCTTGATTGGGGTTTGATTTCAGGGGTCAAGAGGGAATTAATAGAGCAAATAATATGGTTAAAGCAGGACAGTTCATTAGAAGCCACCTCTTCATTTAAGCAGTAGTTAAATTCAGTTAAGCAGTAATTTATTTTGTTACATTTTTTAGTACTTTAAAAAAATTCTATCAAGCTCAATTAATGCCCATTGAATTCATACTCCAGTAGACCTTGTTGGAACAATATTAGTAACTAAGGGAAATGCTTCTTGCCTTTTGCCTCAGAAAAAGAAAGATAACATAATGGTATCATGATCACTTAGTACAGTCTGTGAAATACTAGGGGTACCAATCAGGGAACTAGCTGAAGCAGCCCCCTGTCATGAAACCACACTCACAGCCTCTTCAATCCCCATAGAAGTAAAAACCTGCAACACGCACGTTTAAAAGCAGGGCCAATACTCAGTTTAGGAAACCCACCCCTGTCCCGTGCATCCAGCACTCCGTGTGTATATGTTTGTGAAAATGATGTTTAAGGTGAAGTGTGCGTGCATGCATCATTCTGTGTTTACACTTATTTCCTTTTGTGACTCTTGGCGGTGTAAGCTTGATTTAATCTGTTTGATAGGATGTAACTTTAGGCGGTATGCATTGTCATGCTTGAACTTATGAATATTGGTTTCTGCCTCACTTTAGCAGACAATCAGAAACACGCTTGTGCTCCGCTTCAGCTGAAAGCGGAAAGACGCGTTTGTTTACCTTTCGAGAAGACGCGTGTGCTCCGTTTCAGTCAAAAGCGGAAAGACGCATTTGTTTACATTTCTCTCTGCGCAAAGAGAGAAGCCCAGCGTCAGAAGGCACGCATGCGTCTCAGCGTTTGGGTGTGGTTCGGCTATAAAAACCACACCCGAGCTTCTGGAAGATGCTTAGCCTTCCAGCCTTGCTTGGGGAAACATCGCGCTACATCGGAAGACCTTCAGGATTCCTTCAAGGTTCGCAGATTGCAGTAAATCGTTTGAAGGACCAATGCAGGACAATGCAGCAACAAGATACTGAAAGCTAAGTGCAAACTCTTTTCCTCATTGGCGCCCACCGCTAGCAACCTTTTTTTTGGAAAGAACAATTTTTGGAACATTCCCTCTGAATTCACAAGAAGGGAATTATTGGAAGAAAGACATTTGAATTAATGTGTTCAATTTGGACATTGATTACAATTTCAGTTTAGTCTATTTGTATATTTCTCTGTTTGCTGTATATGTATATTTTTAGTTCTTTAAGCAGGAAATCAAAGTCATCTGAAAACGTGGAAGTGGTGAAAGATATTACAGTTAGCAAAAAAGTAAGTGCAAGTGGAATGGAAGTCGGTTTAGGATTTTTTCTTGTAGAATTGGTATAATTGTGCATTTGTATCTTTGTAGTGAAACTGATGCCACGCTGCATTTAACTTCAAGAACTCCATCTCCTCATCATCTCATCTCTGCTAACCTGTTCCGACACACCACACCACTTCCAGGACGCGAAGCCTCTCTTAGTAGATCGCAGGTAGGATACTTAAACCTAGAAAGAGGTTAACAGAATTATAGATTAAAAGTAAGAGAGTGTCAACCCCATTGTGGCCAAGATACTAAGGTGAGCTTGTTGCTTTGCAGGTCGACTACAAGAACTCACATTAGCGTCAGATCCGGCCACTCTCCCTTTTAGCTATCCAGCATCTTGGCACGTAAATCTGCTAGCCACCAGAGGTAGGATAGGTTTCAGGGAGTTTGGCTCATAGCGTCTCTGCAAAACCCGTCAAGCACCTTACAGGTAAGATTACACAGCCTTTCAGGTAAGAGTGACTTGATTCACCTGACAGAAGGCTAAGCCCACGGAAAACAGTTTTGCCCAGACGCTATGGACCAAACAGGTCAGGTGTCTCTTCAAGACATAGCAGCTATGTTAGCTGAGATTAGACACGAGAATGCTGAACTACGTAGGGACGTTTCTGAACTACAAAATAATTTACAAACTTCTAAAACATCTTGGACTTCTCCTATTAGGCCAGCAACCTTTCAACCTACAATGCAAACCTTGTATAGTGGTGACACATCTAGTTCCCCTTCTGCATCTACCCAAATTCAGGTGGTTACCCCTGTTCCTGTACCCTTAGCTCCGCCAGAGAGATTCTATGGCGACTGCAACAAGTTTGCTATATTCTTAAATCAATGCCATCTGCATTTCGTAGCCAAACCCACAGCATTCCCTGATGATTCAGCGAAGGTAGCTTTTATTCTTTCTTATTTGGGTGGTGAAGCAGCTCTCTGGTCTGTACCTTATGTAGAAAGGAATGATGCAATTCTATATGATCTAAGGCGATTTAAAAACACCATGAAAAAACTATTCGCCAAGCATGTCTTTGTCCAGTCGGCTGATTGCGAACTACTAAGTTTGAAACAAGGGTCCTCAGATCTTTTACATTATATCTCCTCCTTTAACAGATTAGTAATAGCAGCTGAATGGCCAGAAGATAAGCGAGTGTCTTTGTTCTATAGGGGGTTGAAGGATGATTTGAAAGACATGGTTACACAAATTCTTGATCCTCCCACTGACTGTGAAGAATTTATTGATCTGGTAGTTAAATTAAATCATCGTATAATAGAAAGAAAGGGAGAAAAAGGAAAGACAGATTTCAAACTTTTCTTATCTAAAGACAAAACAAATCCTAAACATGAATCCACGCCAAGACAAGATCCAACAGAACCAATGCAAATAGGGACAGTTAGAGGGCCTCTGTCTAAAGATGAAAGAGAGAAGAGAAGAAAATTGAATCAATGTATGTATTGTGGGAAATCTGGGCACTTTGTCAAGGAGTGCCCAACTCGACCCACAAAACCTAAAACAAAATCAGTCGATGTCAACGCGATATCGCAGTCGGAAAACTAGTGAACTCGGTAGATCAGGAGGTCAGTTTATCGGGTAAGCAACTTAGTTTGGCCTCTAATGCTCCAACTATCTCACATAGTCATCTCTGTATGAGAGTTCTACTTCAATCACAATTAGACAACACTCGCTCATGGTCTGTGGATGCTTTGATAGATTCAGGAGCCACAGGCAATTTTATCGACACCCAATTATTTGAGAAATTAGGTTTGCAAAGAACTGAGAAAAAGTCTCCAGAAATTGTCAGGGCCGTGGATGGAAAAGAATTGACTTCAGGTCCTATACAACATCACACTGAGATCTTGACTATGATATGTGCAACTAAACACAGTGAAGATATAACCTTTGATATTATTGATGCCCCTCAGTTTGGTCTAATCTTGGGTATTCCTTGGTTAGTCCTCCACAACCCTTACATTGATTGGGTTAATAGAACCATTCTCTTCAAATCTGATTATTGTCATGCAAAATGTTTTCGGCAATATCCAGGTACCGATCTCATAGTTCAGGGCTATAATTTTCCTAAACAAATTCAGAGTGTACTAACTATTACAGGGGTTCCAGAAGACTATCATGATCTTCTGGATGTATTTGACAAAACAAAAGCCAATACCTTACCACCGCACAGGGATTATGATTGTCAAATTGATCTGGTTCCAGGAGCTACATTACCATGTAGTAGAATCTATGCCCTTACTGAGAAAGAAAATGAACATCTTAGGACATATTTAGATGAATACCTTGCTAACGGTTTTATCAGACACTCTAAGTCCCCAGTCTCCTCTCCTTTATTTTTTATACCAAAGAAGGGTGGAGAATTGCGCACTTGCATAGACTATCGCGCAATTAACAACATGACTGTCAAGAATAGGTATCCATTGCCCTTGATTCCAACTCTACTTGACCAAATTAAAGATGCAGCAATTTATACAAAACTAGATTTACGAGGAGCATATCATCTAGTAAGAGTCCGAGAAGGTGATGAGTGGAAAACTGCTTTCCGCACAAAGTTTGGACTTTATGAGTATCAAGTCATGCCCTTCGGACTCTGCAACGCTCCAGCAGCATTTCAATTCTTCATAAATGAGGTATTAAGGGAATTTCTTGATGTATGTTGTATCGTCTATATTGATGATATCCTCATTTACTCCAAAAATACTTCTGAGCATGTGAAGCAAGTACGAGCCATTTTGAAGCAGCTTTTGCAGAATTCTTTATTTGTTAAACTAGAGAAAAGTTTGTTTCATGTTACCACCGTGGATTTCTTGGGGTATATCCTCAGTCCTTCTGGCATAGAAATGGATCAAAAGAAAGTGCAAGCCATAATTGATTGGCCCATCCCAAACAGCGTTAAACAAATCCAGAGCTTTTTGGGATTCGCACATTTCTATAGGCGATTCATTAAGGATTTCTCACAAATCATCACCCCAATTACTAAATTATTGAGAAAAAACGTGAAATTTGAATGGGACGCTGAAGCTGAAACAGCTTTTCAAAAATTGAAAACTCAATTTACTACCGCTCCAGTTCTAAAACACCCAGATCCTTCCCAACCATTTATTGTAGAGGCTGATGCATCTCAATTTGCTATTGGAGGTATACTTTCCCAAAGAAGTACTACTACTGGTCAAATGCATCCGGTTGCCTTTTTCTCTAGAAAACTCAATCCCACAGAGCAAAACTATGCCATAGCAGATAGAGAATTGCTAGCCATTAAAGCTGTCTTCAAAGAATGGCAACATTACTTGCTAGGGGCCAGACATCCTGTGACCATTTACACAGATCATAGAAACCTTCAGTCACTTAAATCTGTAAAGGCTTTATCAGCTCGACAGTTAAGGTGGACTTTGTTTTTTAATGATTTTGATTTTATCATCACCTATCGTCCCGGAAAAGAAAACAATAAAGCGGATGCTTTATCAAGAATTGGAGGTAGTGATGATATTAACATTAGACAAGAGCCCGTACTTCCGATCATTCCTGCTGAACGTTTTCTTGTAGGTCTTGTAGACTCAGATGTTGTGTTAGATCTTAAAGAAGCCTTTCAATCACAATCAAAGGAGGAATGGAATAAGGCCTATCCTTTGTTACAGTGGAAAGAAAATGTTTTGTACATGAATAATCAGGTGTTTGTACCTATTGAATCTCTTCAGAAAAAAGTTTTACAGTTGTATCATGACACCTCTCTGTCCATACATCCTGGAGTAACAAAGATGTACCAACTGATCAAGAGAAAGTTCTGGTGGCCTACATTGTATAAAGACATACAACATTACGTGGACACTTGTACTGTTTGTAGTCAGAACAAGCCGGTACATCATGCTCCTAGTGGTTTCCTATTACCATTAACTTTACCACCTCAGCCCTGGCATACTGTGTCGTTAGATTTTATTGTTGAATTACCTCGCTCCAAGTCAGGCTACACTACGATACTCACGGTAGTAGATCATTTCACTCGCTATGCTCATTTCATACCTCTTTCTAAGCTTCCCACAGCTTCTGAATTAACTCAAGTATTCATGAAAGAGGTAGTGAAATTACATGGAATACCATCAGTCTTAATTTCAGACAGAGGTCCACAGTTTATTTCCCATTTTTGGCGTAATTTGGGGAAGGCTTTGAATATGGAAATTCGTACCTCCACGAGTTACCATCCCCAAACTGATGGGTTAACAGAGCGCACAAATCAAACTGTTGAACAGCTGTTACGTTGCTTGTTAGCCACTCATGATCAGGATTGGTCAGAAATTCTTTGGGCCGCAGAATTCGCATACAATAATGCTGATCACTCCTCTATTGGTATGTCCCCTTTCTTTTGCACTTTTGGTTATCAGCCTAAGGAGATACTAGGATCAGATTTTGGTTCAACCTTAGTTCCAGCAGTTTCTGACTATGTAAAAGATCTAGTTGATATTCAGCAAGAAGCACAACAACATCTGGCACAAGCCAAAGAAACCCAAAAATTGTATGCTGACAAGCATCGTTCTAAATCACCTCTGTATTCTGTAGGAGACAAGGTTTGGTTGGCAACTAAAAATCTTAGGTTGAAATGTCACAAAACTTTCCGCCCCAGGTTCATTGGCCCCTTTCCTATAGAAAGAGTGGTCAACCCTGTTTGTGTGAAATTAACGTTACCAGCTAGGTTTCGCATTCATCCTGTATTTCACATCTCTTTGATTAAACCATGTAATCCTGGAACCAGAAGTCTTAAAAATCCTCCAGTTATAGATGTTGATGGAGTTCCAGAATTTGAAGTCAAAGCTGTTCTGGATTCCAAAAGGGTAAAAGGAAAATTACATTACCTAGTTGATTGGAAGGGTTACGGTCCTGAGGAAAGAACTTGGGAACCTTTGGTGAATCTGCAAAATGCTCCTAAAATTCTGAAGGTTTTTCATGCTAAATACCCTAACAAGCCCAAACCGGTTCCTACAGTGTTAGGAGGGATTCTACGAGGGGGGTACTGTCATGAAACCACACTCACAGCCTCTTCAATCCCCATAGAAGTAAAAACCTGCAACACGCACGTTTAAAAGCAGGGCCAATACTCAGTTTAGGAAACCCACCCCTGTCCCGTGCATCCAGCACTCCGTGTGTATATGTTTGTGAAAATGATGTTTAAGGTGAAGTGTGCGTGCATGCATCATTCTGTGTTTACACTTATTTCCTTTTGTGACTCTTGGCGGTGTAAGCTTGATTTAATCTGTTTGATAGGATGTAACTTTAGGCGGTATGCATTGTCATGCTTGAACTTATGAATATTGGTTTCTGCCTCACTTTAGCAGACAATCAGAAACACGCTTGTGCTCCGCTTCAGCTGAAAGCGGAAAGACGCGTTTGTTTACCTTTCGAGAAGACGCGTGTGCTCCGTTTCAGTCAAAAGCGGAAAGACGCATTTGTTTACATTTCTCTCTGCGCAAAGAGAGAAGCCCAGCGTCAGAAGGCACGCATGCGTCTCAGCGTTTGGGTGTGGTTCGGCTATAAAAACCACACCCGAGCTTCTGGAAGATGCTTAGCCTTCCAGCCTTGCTTGGGGAAACATCGCGCTTCATCGGAAGACCTTCAGGATTCCTTCAAGGTTCGCAGATTGCAGTAAATCGTTTGAAGGACCAATGCAGGACAATGCAGCAACAAGATACTGAAAGCTAAGTGCAAACTCTTTTCCTCATTGGCGCCCACCGCTAGCAACCTTTTTTTTGGAAAGAACAATTTTTGGAACATTCCCTCTGAATTCACAAGAAGGGAATTATTGGAAGAAAGACATTTGGACATTGATTACAATTTCAGTTTAGTCTATTTGTATATTTCTCTGTTTGCTGTATATGTATATTTTTAGTTCTTTAAGCAGGAAATCAAAGTCATCTGAAAACGTGGAAGTGGTGAAAGATATTACAGTTAGCAAAAAAGTAAGTGCAAGTGGAATGGAAGTCGGTTTAGGATTTTTTCTTGTAGAATTGGTATAATTGTGCATTTGTATCTTTGTAGTGAAACTGATGCCACGCTGCATTTAACTTCAAGAACTCCATCTCCTCATCATCTCATCTCTGCTAACCTGTTCCGACACACCACACCACTTCCAGGACGCGAAGCCTCTCTTAGTAGATCGCAGGTAGGATACTTAAACCTAGAAAGAGGTTAACAGAATTATAGATTAAAAGTAAGAGAGTGTCAACCCCATTGTGGCCAAGATACTAAGGTGAGCTTGTTGCTTTGCAGGTCGACTACAAGAACTCACATGAGCGTCAGATCCGGCCACTCTCCCTTTTAGCTATCCAGCATCTTGGCGCGTAAATCTGCTAGCCACCAGAGGTAGGATAGGTTTCAGGGAGTTTGGCTCATAGCGTCTCTGCAAAACCCGTCAAGCACCTTACAGGTAAGATTACACAGCCTTTCAGGTAAGAGTGACTTGATTCACCTGACACCCCCAATATGTAATCGATAACTGTAGAGATGCTTCTATCAGTAAAAGAGGGAATTGCCTCCCCATTAACCCCATATTTCATGTCTAACAATAATAATAGAGTTCCGTGCTTCTCCATAATCATTATGACAGAAATGTACTAACACAACCCCATCCTGAATAGTGTAGCCACATATGTGTTGTGCTTGAAGAGGGCAAGCTTAAATATTAAAATCACCTGAACAAATGAATACAAAATCAGTATGAACAGGTCTCAAAAAGGCTGATAGACCTTGATCAAGTGCGTGGACCTCTTTACTTCAAGAGGGTTCAAAACCTTTATTATAAAAGTTAACTAATACCAAGTCAAGGCCGCCCTTAAAAGTTACCCCCATCAACAGGGAATGCGGTCCAACAGATGAGTAGGTCTACGGGGCGGTTCCATTTTGTAAATGTTTACTTTCAATTCCTCAATAATTCTAGACCCAAAGCAACAGTATTATGGAAATTTTAAAGAAACTTTCTTCTCAGTATTCTTGTGTCATTGGTGAAGCCATAAACATGTATATAATCACAATTCACTGGTGGCGTGCCCTCAGGAGGGGCCTCCTCACATTCCTGTATCCAAATTGAAACATCACCCTTCACAAAACTCTTAAATTCTTTGAAAAAGTTCATGATTCTCAGAAATCCGTAAAGCAAACCAATCACAATTCAATATTTTGATTCTGTTCCGTAAACATCAGATTTCTTTTACTCCAATCCTATCACAGTTGTTATGTATTGAAATCCTACTAACAAATCCCAATATGATATTCATGCAGCCACTGACCTATTACAGCACCACACCCTGACGTCCATAGCCAATCCCTGTGCAAAAGTACACCTACTAACTAATCCAAGTGAGAAACACTATGATGTATGATCTCACTCCTTGCAGCCGCTCACCCTCCTTTACAATTTCTCTTGTACTTGCAAAACTCCACAAAAATCTTTAACACAACAATAACAAACATATAACAATTCCTGATTGCTCTGCTAAAGAAAAACAATAGTACTTCAACAACCAGAATATTAAGGTTTTTAAACTCTTCAACATTTGCCACACAAAAAGAATTTCACATTTGCAAGAGATTTCTCGACCAGCATGAAATTACTCTAATCAATGCAGATTCACCCTTTTTGTGCAATCAGGTTCTGCTTATATCAATCAATACTAAAACATTCTCAACAATTCATTTAGTGTCCCTATCTCAATTGATTAGGCAATGTCATCTCACACTCTGCACCACAGAAACCTGCAAACAACAAATATCATTTGACAATGTATTCTACGCCTGTCTGATCTTAGACTATGTCCAGGGTGAAACTCCACATATTTTCTAAGGGCCAATACCAATGTTGATCGGTTGGGAACTGTAACTGAACGACCTCCTATCGTAGGTCCCAGCCCAGCAAGTAGGATGCATGTGAACCCTGTTTGGTCACAATCTTATACTTTACAATGGTTTTATGCATTTCGAACAAAATGCATGCTCTCATTGTAAAGAGCAGGGGTGCAGTTCATCCCTGCAGCCCATGGCAGACACCTCAATTTGCCTGCCACCAGGTGCAGGGATCAACAGGGCTGCACCATAGGTGCCCACTAGACCGCCATTAGGTGGCCTTGCACCCATGGGTGCCCTGCTGGGGGCCCTAAAAGATAGATTACCAAAGCCTTTCTGTGTCAGAAAGGCAGGCACAGAAAGGCTTTTGGAATCTACCATCCTAATCCCTCGGCTGGAAAGATCTAGCCAAGGGATTACTGGAGGCTTTCCGAGCCCCTTGGAGGCCTTTAGAAATCCGATTTGGATTCCCTTCCGAACTACCCCATCAAAATGGATCTGTCAGAAAGGAATCAGGCCAGCTGATTACGATGCGGGCTGAAGAGCTCCGACCGATGGTCAGAGCAGTTTCAGCCTGCATCGTGATCGGGCCTTAAATATCTCCACTCATACAACCATTCACTCTTATCTCAATAATACACCGGTATACACAATTACAATAGAAAATGCATTGCTCTATTCATACTCACACTTACAAAACAGCAACTGCCTTTGACAATCACACCTCTCAGTTCTTTAAGCTCTGAGCATTGGATTTTAACATTTAAGTATTTTCTTCTAACATGGGCAATTATTTATAGCTCCTTGTTTGAGGTGTGAAATCATATCTGTGCTACCAGAAAACTCATAGTAGGGCGGTGGGGCCAAATTTTATATATATGGTTTCACCGTTTCTTATCATCAATCTCAGGGTTAAGCCCCATTTCCATTCTGGCTTCCGAGTGTAACTCACTTCAGGGGATGGATCTTTGTCACTGTTTTTCGAATCAGGAACTATTCTAGTGTCATAAGTTAAATTACAATGACAGTTAGAATATCAGTCAATGACGAGAATTTAAATTAGATTTAAAAGTTTTCTCATTAAGAGATTAGTAAGATTCTTTTTATTCAAATAAATCAATAACTTCAAGTAAGTTTACAGAAATCCCATAAAAACATGGTTAGAACAAATACTCAAATAAAGTATAAAGCAAGTTATCTAATGGACAATTACCACATTCTAAAGAACAAGATCAGAGTTTACAGTTATCAGAACTCACAAAAGTAATCTAAGAAAAAATTCTGACTTTACAACTTTCGGTATTCACAAAAGACATTTAAGAGTAGTAAAGTTAGGATTCCAAACTTTACTGCTCCTAAATGCCTTTTGTGAATACCGAAAGCCGTAAAGTTAGGACTTTGTCTCAGAATACCTTTATGAATTGGCCAAAAGAATTCAAATCCAAAGGAAAAGAGTGAGATAAAGAGAGCATGAAGCTCATAAGTCAATCAAAGGACCAGAACTTCCCATTAAGGGAAGGTCATTAAACTTAGATAAGTCTCACGAATTCAAGCAAAAACCATACAGCTAGGGTAGTAACCTATAAAGTTGAGCATCAATAATGAGCCAAATAAAGAACAGCAGCAGCAGTAGCCATGACCATTAAAAAGGGACAAGGGAATGGTCTGGGTATCAGCATCTCCCTTGCAATAGTCTAGTCTAAGGGTAAGATAATGTGGGTTAAATCTAACTAAGAACATGTACTAATATAAAAGACAAATATAATGTTCAGCTCTTCCTTTCCCACAAAATAACATGCAGCTTGCTAAGTTTTATCACAAGGTTTGTTACAGACAGCTTATGTACATTGCATCTTGGTTCATAAACGTCTGTTCATATAGGGCTTGAAAACAGTTAAACCGTCTAATGTTAAATGCTTTGTTGCATAGACAATGAACTATGCTAAAGAAAAGAGACATCAACTTGCAAAAATACTGTTTAGTAAGACATTTCATTAACACAAACATGAAATGCTGTTTTAAAATATACAACTGTTCTGTTTGAGCGTTATGTGAAATATGGAGTAAAGGAAAAGTTATCACAATCAGAAGTTTCTTAGCAAAGTTTAATATACTTGTTAAAGCAGACAATTCTTCAGTTATGAGGAATATTTCTAAGCATGTCACATTAAGGTCAGACCTCTAAATTTCAATGTGCAAATTTCAACATTGTCAAGTTCACTTCTAGCTAAAAGAAACTTGCATTTAAGCATTTCTTTAGCCTGTATGAATAACTAAAGGGCTCATTAGGATGACGGGCGGACTTTGTCCGCCAGCCATCCTGTCGTGGGAAGGGACCTCCCGCCATAAGGGCGGGGGTCCCATGCGTGGAATTAGGATGCACCCGCCACAGTGGCGGGTGCATCCCACATTTTTAACATTGCTGCGGGCGGTGCTGAAAGCACAGCGCGCTGCAATGCTAAAAATGCATGTTGTGCATTTCAAAGCACAACATGACAGGCACCGAGCGGTGCCTGCCATGTTGTACTTTGAAATGCAGGGGGGTACCATAGGTACCCCCCATGTGCATCCACACCCTCCCCTTCAACCTGGGGGCCCGCAACGGGCCCTCAAAGCAAAGACCGCATGCCATTGCCGCTGTGGAAAGTCATAGGACCGCAGGCATTGTAATATGGTTGGCGGTGTCTCGCAGACACCGCCACCATATGTACGCGCTTTTTCCGCCAGTCGCAAAGGCGACCGGCAGAAAAGCGGCGGACGGTCTTCCCGTCCGCCGCGGACCCCAGACATCCTAATGTGGCGGTGGGTCATTTCAGTGAGGATGGCGGGCGGATTGCCCCCGCCGGGCCGGGGGTGGCTACCGCCAGCCGGGCGGGGGCAATCCGCCCGCCATCCTAATGGGGCCCTAAGTCTGCCTAGTGCAGTTTACACATTAAAATGCATGTTGTTTTATTTAAAATGTTATGTTAATCATTGCACATATAGCTGTCATCCTAAATAATTAGCATCTTAACTAATTAACTTCTTCAAAGTCGATTGATCAGATAATCTTACTTAAATAGTCTGCCCTCCCTTCTTATAAGAGACTTGGGCCAGATTTACAAAGAAGTGCTGCAATGCAGGGCAGCAAGCAAAGTTGCTACACTGCTTTGAGTGTACTGGAGCGAGCAGAACTGCGTCTTATCTACAAAGAAGTGGTTTAGTTCTGCTCTCTTCCAGCGCTGGCACTCTTTTGTCAGCCATGAGTTAATGCAAGCACCCTTGTGCCATAGTGCATGGGTGTCTACAATATGGCCAGCACAGTTTTGTGAAAGAAGGAGTCCCTTCCTCCACAACAACTATGCTTTGACCCCTTCACTGCCAGGCCTTTCCCCTCCTGTGCTAAGTATTTTTTTAGCTATTTGGGTTAGTTCACACTTAGGCCCTTGTAACTCTTTGTCTACATAAGGTATCCGTTCCAACTTTGCATATTTGTTTTCCAACATCCTGAGGATTCTAATGGTATCCAGGGTTTGTGGGTTTCCCAGGAGAGGTCCAAGACATTAGGCAAAATACTGCTAATATTTGTATATCTTTTTTTGGGGGGGGGGGGGGGAATGGGCAAAACATGCTGCAGGAGAAAGTATCTGCTTTTTCCCCTTAAAAAGGTATCATCATGGTTTGTGGAGCTAAATTCACAATTTTGTCCAGATTTCAGGAACAGGCAAACTTTTGACAGAAAATCTACATTTTTCTGAGACATAGCCAATTTTTTACTATTTTCTTGTGCATTCAACCTCCTTCAAATTAGTGGTAAAAATTGGTGTAAAAGCAATAATGGATCCTGTAAAACTACACATTTCTAAAACCTATTTTAAATTCTGAATTCGTTAAGGGGTCATTTGTGTAGATCCTTCAAGGTTTTCCTATAAAAATGTACAGTTGAAAAAAACAAAATTGAAATAGAGTTTCAAAACCAGCCATTTGTGAAAACGTTTTCACCTGTCTCTTCTTCTAAGTACGGCAGATTTTTAAAATCAATATAGCGTTACGTCTGCTGGACCTTTCTGGTTGTGGGAATATTCACATTGCGAAAAAAGAGTCAGTTTTCACTGGAAAAATGTGAAGTATTCATGTGGCGTTTTGGGCAGTTTCCTGTCGTGAGCAATAGCCCTACCCACACAAGTGAGGTATCATTCTTATAAGGAGACTTGGGGGAATGTTGGATGTGTGGATGTTTGTGGCTTCTTGCAGATTCCAGAACCTTTCATCACAGAGATGTAAGGAAAATTTGTTTTTCTGTAACAAAGTTTGAGGTTTGCAAGGGATTCTCGAAAACAGAACTCGGTGAGAATTGCACAAGTCACCCCATCCTGGATTCCCCTGCGTGACTAGCTTTAAAAAATGTACAGGTTTGCTAGGTATCCTTCTGTGCCAGCAGGGCTAGGGTCCAAAATTCACAGTTAGGCATATTGTGAAAAAAGGGCCAGTTTTCACAGGAAAAACTTTATGTGTCCATGTTGCATTTTGGACCGTTTCCTGTCACGGGCACTTGGCCTACCCACACAAGTGAGGTACCATTTTTATCAGCAGACTTGGGAGAATGGTGGATGGGTGGATAGTTGTGGCTCCCTGCAAATTCCAGAGCTTTTAATCACAGAAATATTGGGCAAATGTGTGGTTTTTACAAGGTTTGAGGTTTGCAAGGGATTGTAGATAACTAATCCTGGTGAAAGCCACACAATTCACCCCATCCTGGATTCCCCTGGGTGTATAGGTTTAAAGAATGTACAGGTTTGCCAGGTTTCCCTAGGTGCCGGCTGCACTAGGGCCCAAAATCCACAGCTATGCACATTCTGTTTCGGTTTCAGTGGTCGGCCACGCGGGAGCCATTCGAACCACATGAGCTCTGTAGCTTCTCAAGGCTCCCGAACAGGTTAATGCAATTTTATCCTTGCTGTTTCACATTCAAAGAGGAAAAAACAAGAATAAACAAAGATATTTCTCCTTGTTATGCCACCCTCAGGGAACTGCAGGATTTCGGCACAAATCCATATCTACAATTCTTTGTAGATATGAACTTTCAACAAAATCCATGGGAGGCTGCACAGGAATATCCGTGCCCCACCCATGGAATGCCCCCTTAATGCAAAGTAACTCAAAGTAGCATATTGGCTGCATTGCATAGCATTTGGTCACAAACCAGAGCAAATCACCATTTGCATTGGTTTGTAATTACCAACTTTCATCAGATCTGTGTTAAAAAAAAGTAGTGCATACCTGATACAAAACCTTTGTAAATCTGGGCCATGGTCTGCTGCTGTTTCCTTCCCTACCTCTAGTGTGCAGACTGTTTAGTGCCACACAAATCTGTGTGCCATAATACAAAAGTGTGTGTGTGTGATGTCTAGCATGAATTTTGTAGTGGAGCTGTGAGCTTCCATTACAAAATACTATGCCTGCCAAGACAAATGTTTAAACTTTTCACACATTGGATGTGTGATGTGCAGTGCAAGCTTACTCCTTCTAAGCACCTGCTCAAATAGGCATTATTTTGGGGTGCAAAACCCTGTCCAACAATTCTAATAGATGTGATTTTGCATCAAAAACAATAAGTGGTAGCTAGGGAGCATCCATGTACCATCCATGGAACTCCGAAGGGCTACTTTCAATGCAAAAAAAGTTTTGCACTTTTATGGGCATTTTTTTATCAATACCTTGCGCCTCTTTATTCAACTTTGAGTGACTTTGCAGCAACACAATGCCACATTGTCTTTACAACTCGTGCATCATTTCTATTGATACATGATAATATTTGCAGATTCTTTTTTATGGCAATACCCCATAGGAATATTATATCCAAATAAAAACACGTCTTAACATGCATACTGTATTATTCTATGTTTATATGCATATGACTATGCCAATACTGTAGGTTGCTTTCCATAGAAACTATCAGCCTGATTCATCAAGCCGAAATCGGCTCGCAAAGGGCCAGATTCTGAGAATCTGGCCCTTTGCGAGCGCTATTTTTGCATGTGGGATTCATCATCCCAAATGCAAAAATCGGTAATAGCGATTTCGCTATTTTGCGAGGAATTACATTTAAGGAATCTCTATTTGAGATTCCTTAAATGCAATTCATCATCCATTTAAAAATTGCGAATTCGCAATTTCGGCCCGCTATTTACCGCGAGGTCAAACCTCGTGGTAAATAGCGAAAACTTAGAAAAATGCTTTTAAAGGCATTTTTCTAAGTTGCATGTTGCACACACACATGTCCTTTGGACATGTGTGTGCGCAACACCTGTTTCAATTTGCATTTAAGGGGTGCTACAGGGTGTCCTTTGGACACCCCTGGCACCCTTTAAATCGCTATCTTATTTGCGATTAGCAAATTGCTAATCTCAAATAAGGAATACTCCCCATTCATTCCTATGGGCCTTGTGGCCCATAGGAATGAATGGGGAGTATTCCTTATTTGCGATTAGCAATTTGCTAATCGCAAATAAGGAATGTGTAGGAATCGCAATTCTTTTTGCAATTCCTACATGAATCCCGTTTTGCGAGTCTGAAATAGCGATTCCTTATGAATCGCTATTATAGACTCGCAAAACGGGTCTTTGATGAATCAGGCTGTATGTCATTAATAAATCAGTGCAAAGCTCATGCCAGTGTGTAGGTTTATCATGCCCATCATCTCCTGCAGTACCTAAAAAAGACATTCGTGGCCTCACACTCGAAGAACGAAAGGTTAACATCAATATAAGATGACTCAGAAAATTAATATTTCTTTGTCTTCTGAAAATGAATGGTAAACTTGGAGAACGTGGGAGTGGGGGTACCTACAACAATGTTGTAACTTGAGTTTCGCCTACTGGGATGTTTTTGGTTTTTTTTGGAACTCAATTTAAGGAGAGCCTGCAAGTCAGAAAAATGGAAGAGCAACGTATGCCTCTCTTGGTGCCACAGCAACAAACTATCATAGACCAAGAGTCGGTTCACGACTCAGATGCTTTTCAGCACAAGAAACCCTAGAATGCTAACTTTCCTCATTCTTTGCAATGCAATGATTGTATTGCAAGTCAGAGAAGGCGCCGCGGAAGCCTGTGGCGTTGAAGAAATTATTGAAGATCTTGCTGAGCTCACAGAAACTCTCCAGGTAAGTGCCACTGAACTGTCTCTGTATGGGCAATATCCAACAGTTTTCAAGTTTATTTTTAAGCGCTCTTTCTTTTTTATTTCAGTTTAAATCTTATGCTAACTGCAACTGTGGTAAAAACAACAACATAATTGTAAGTACACCTAATTTGCTTTTAATTTCAGTACACAAAATATTTATATATATTTATATGTGTGTGTATACATATATATATATACATATATATTACCTACTGGCGGTCGCCAGTAGGTATATATAGTTAGGATTTTTTCTCTATGGGTTTTTTGAAAATTCTATGTCTAATAACTTTGGCGTTTGTGGACGGAATTGGCTGAAATTTTCAGGAAAATGGCACATTTTGTTTCTGAGCAGCCCCTGAAAAGTTGGGGGGGTTTCGTCAAGGGGGGGGCCGAGAAAAAAGGGGGGTCCCAAAACGTGTTTTTAACATTGAGTTTTCCATAGGGCGGTTGGCCTCACTTTTAGCCCGAACGGCTGAATGGATTTGCACGAAACTTGGCAAAATTGTAGGGACTGGTAGCCCGATGTGCCTTTTGTAGGTCTCAATATATGTGCTACAGTGGATTTTGAGAAATTAACGTTTAAAAAAAGATATATATCTGTAACAGCGGACCGGGCAGCGCTCCAGGACGCGTACTTTTCGCGCAACGGAGCTTTGTGAAGCGAAGCTGATTGGTTCTCCGGCGTCTGTCAACATTCCAAACAGTCCGTAGCGGCCGCCATCTTGTCTGTCGGTAGGATCGAGAGACAAGAGGAGGCCAAAGCGAAGGGGCAAATGACCATAAGGGGGAATAGTAGATCCTCGCTGACCCCCTACGTTTGATGTGGAGGTTTTAAAAGGACCCCGCGGGGCAAAAAAAAAAAAAATAATAATAATCGAACGGCTGAATGGATTTGCACAAAACTTGGCAAAATATTAGGGACTGGTAGCCCGATGTGCCTTTGCTAGGTCTCAATATATGTGATCCAGTGGATTTTGAGAAATTAACGTTCAAAAAAAGATATATATCTGTAACAGCGCTCCGCTTCGCGTACTTTTCGCGTTACGGAGCTTTGCGAAGCTGATTGGTTCTCCGGCGTCTGTCAACATTCCAAACAGTCCGTAGCGGCCGCCATCTTGTGTCTCGGTAGGATTGAGAAGGGGCAAATGACCATAAGGGGGCATAGTAGATCCTTCCTGACCTCTTAGGTTTGATGTACCATTTTGCCAAGTTTGGTGTAATTCCGTTCAGCCATTCAGGCTGTAGACGTATGTAAATGTCCTATGGAAAATTGCATGGGGAAAACACATTTGAAAGTGTTGAAATTTAGAACCAATTAAAATGTTACTTTGGTTTTGTATTTGTGTGTGATGAAAGTTAATTGGTTATGTATATATGTCAAATGAGAGGAAACCACAGCCATTTTGTGATACTACTGTCTGAGGTACATTTGTGAGGAATTTTTGGTGGTGAATTTCTGGTGTTTGATTTACACAGTACTAACACTTCTCCTACTTTTAAAAAGGTGAGTTGTTAATTTGTAAGGGGAACTATGTTGTACACTTGAAGATAATTTGAAAAATGTTTTCTGTTATTTATTTGCAGTCCTTCTGTTATACTAAATACTTGATAAAGTTAGTTTTATATTATGTATTACTAAAAACGATAAATGAAAGTGATTATTTTTTTCTGCAATTTACAGCAAGCAATTTCAAAATAAAATGGCTCACAATGAAGAGACCGTGGCAATTTCTTTTGAATTGTCCACTACATTGATTGAAATTGAGAGCACCAATAATGAAATATTGTCACAAGGAGGACATGACTTGTATGATTCCATTAGATTGATTGAAATGGACAGCACCAAGAATGAAATATTGTCACAAGGAGATGACTTGAATGATTCCACTACGTTGATTGAAATTGAGAGCACCAATAATGAAATATTGTCACAAGGAGGAGATGACTTGTATGATTCCATTAGATTGATTGAAATGGACAGCACCAATAATGAAATATTGTCACAAGGAGGAGATGACTTGAATGATTCCACTACATTGATTGAAATTGAGAGCACCAATAATGAAATATTGTCACGAGGAGATGACTTGAATGATTCCACTACATTGATTGAAATTGACAGCCCCAATAATGAAATATTGTCACAAGGAGGAGATGACTTGAATGATTTTTTTGATCAATCTCTTGATGGCGAATTTATCGAGTGTTTGGAGACCATAGAGTTACAAGAATCATCATTGCAGACTTTTCATGAGGACATTGCTGATGAGGACATGTTACTAGTTCTTTCAAATTTAGAAAATTCTGAAGAATAAATTTATATTTAGAAATCAAAAATTGTTTGAGACATTATTCATTTTTATTTTTAATTTATGAGGTTGTAGCGAAGTGATTGTAGTATAAAATGAGACTTATAGTATAGAGTGCAACATTTTTATGTTACATGGTAAGTTTACTCATATTTACTTCCCTTCTGCCACTATATTATCTCCAATGTGTATTTGACATCTCTTCTTCATCTCCGGCCTCCTTTCTCTCACTGTGTGTCTCCGATGCATCTTATCGCTGCTATTTTGTGTAATTACAGAAGAGAGTAAAATAAAATAGTTCGGAACGTGAAAAGGGGGCAAAGTAGCGTACTCCTCACCCCCTAGGCCTTTTTAGGCGGTCCCAAAAGGATCAGTTTCTGCTTTCCTGAGAGATTATGGTATGAGTTCCATATACCACAATAACTTGCATTACAACATGCAAGATATCTATCTCCTATTACCAACTTTTGGAGATATTCGCGCTAAGCGCGAATATCTCCAAAAAGTAACACCTGCCCTGAGCAGTTCTTAGCCATGTTATCCAATGGGAGGTGGATAACATGGCTAAGAGCATTAGCTCGGTAATGCATGAATATCGCTGAGTTTTTAGCGATATTCATGCATTGCGGCCGTTTATTATCGCATTTGCGATAAACCTTGATAATAGCAAAGTTTATCTTCGATAATTTCTGACGATGCTTAGCGGTAAAAAATTCGTTGGTAAGCATCGTTAGCGATAAATATCGCTTAACTTTGGTAATATGCCCCAACGTCTGTTAACGTTCGATTCGAAGGAAATGAGGAAGTGTTGAAAAACATTGTCTGCGCCATCTTGCCTTTTTTGAAATGCCACACTTTTGTCGTGCACGGCAGCCATTTTAGATGTCTTGACCAGACCCACTCTCTGCACGCTGTCGATTCGTAGCATGGCTCCTCACCCTCGCAAGCATCTTCCCCAGGCACTGGTCACCACCGCTCTCTGTCTTATGCATGGGCAATAAACCTCCCCCCATCTGCGCTGCTCTTCCCTGAGAATCACACTCTGTGCCCGCCCGACACCTCCCTTTCGCCCTATTCACTACCGCACCCTCTGACACTCCTCTTCCTCTGTGTCCGATTGTCCAGGCTATCAGCTAGCCCTGCAGATGTAGTTTATGGCCCCAGCTGTAAAGAATCACCCCTCTTCAAAGGAGTTATAGTAGATCAAGGCCCACACCCGATGAGATCCGTCACACCACACGTGTTCCTACTATCTGAAAACCATCCTGTATTGTGATTGGGGAGGGGACCGAGCCTGAAGCGGAAGATTCCAGGAATGACTCTTTGTACATCAAAGTTTTTACAATTATGTGTCACATTAAAAATATATAGCACTCCAACAAAGTAGTAGGAATATAAAACTTTAATAACATATAAATATATACAACAAAACAAAAACAGTAAAAACATTTAAACAACGAAGAGACCGTGGCAATTTCTTTTGAATTATCCAATAGATTTATTGAAATTGACAGCACCAATAATGAAATATTCTTGTCAGTAGCGGTCTGTTGTGCGAATAGTTCCAAGGCAGCAGAACGCGCTGAAATCTAGATGGCACGAAAGTGATGTCTAGCAAGTTGCCGCCCAGCAAATAACGGCGTGGGGCGCCGCGGGGGTGAGTGAGTCCAGTAGGCACCACAGCTATTCTTACCGGCATTGCAGAATTACTGCTGGGGACAATGCCTGTGCTGTAGCAGGGTCACAGCAGAAACAAAAAGGATTCTGTTGAAGATGTTGTTGGTTTTCAATTTGAAAACAGTTCTGGTGTCAACTGCTATGCTAATGTAGTGGTTAATGTTTTGTTTTCTCTAGAAAATGTAAAAGAGGGGGAGGCAGTCCAAAGTTCCGTTAAAAGGGCAAAGGAAAGGATCAGTGGTTTGAACTATCAGTCAAAAAGGGGAGGGGGTGCAACAATTTTTCCTACCGGGTCACACTGTGCTTTCACCGGAAGTGAGGTCTGCAGGATTCTAGTAATTCAAAGTGAGGCTGGCGCCAGCATGGGAGCGCCGACGTCCCGCGGATACAGTTTCGTCACTCCACGGGCGGTCATGGCAGTCATTCCCCATCGGGGGTCGGAGACTCCCGCGGCTCCTCTAGAATCTTCAAGGTCGTGGAGGACTACGGTGGTGGAGTCAACCAGTGACCGGGCCATTTCTTTATGCTGGGCCCGCTCTTGCCAGGTCGACCGCCATTTTGAGAGTTCGGTAGCTACTGGCGATCGCGGGGTCAAATGAGCGGACGGGCTCCACCCTGCCGGGCGAGACGTTGCAGCATGGCCACAGTGGAAGAACCCTTTTCCGGGCGCCTGGAGCGCTGAGGGTGCAGCTGGGAAGCCTCCACCTGGGGAGGCGGGAGAGGCCTGTTCGCACCGTCTCTCCCTCCCAGTGCACCCCACGGCGTCTCGCTTGAGATTTGTTATGGCCGGACCAGGCGATGAGGACGAGGGAGGGGGGGGGTCGGAGGCATGTGCAAGACATCCCCCCCCAGTGTTGTCGCAGCCATTATTCATGAAAGAAGAAGTGTCCCGTCCGTCTTCGGGCCGGGCTTCCGGTAGATGTCGGCCGGACGCCCCTGGCTCTGGCCCCATGAACGGGTTTCTTGGTTTATCGGCTGCAGCCGGATCCCGTCGGCCTCGGCCCCCCGACCGTTGGTGGCCGGACCGGAAGAGCATGTGGCGGGACTACCTGCAACTCTCAAGGGCCACCGCGGCCGGACTGGGAGAGAGAGGGGAGGGTCGAGGAGACATTTCCCCCCCCTGCAACTGTTCAGCGTTGTAAAGGCAATCCCCTGGCCGGGTCCCGCTGGCCTCGGCCTCTCCTCCGGCTACACCCTACGTTAGGATCTCCTGGCCGAGGCGTGGCAGCAGGACCTGCCTTATATGGGCTGCTCCCGGCTGGGCGTAGCCGGAACCCTGCCCCACCTTGGAAGTTTCCAGAGTGGGGGCGGATGTTCTACTGACTTGCATTTTCCCTAGTCTATCGATTTTTTTGGCGTGGCAGGCGGTGGGACAGCGAGGGGTGATTTGGTTTCTCTTACTGTTTTTCTGGTCTCTCACCACTGGCATATTTTAACGTTTTCTTGTTTCTAGGACATTAATAGGTTTTATCATTACGTTATGTTATCGTTTCTTTGTTCGTTGTTTAATAAAAGTTCATGTTCATCAGTGGCCTACTGATTTTCGTTTTCCTTTCTTTCCAGGTTGTTTCATGCTAAAGTTTCTGTTAACAGGATACAGTGATCACTTCGTTATTATTGCATATGTCCTTTTCACTAGGGGTGCTCTCTGGTCGGGCCAGATGACGTATGTCTAGTAAATGGTCCGGGTGAAACAGGTGCATCAATCAGTGGGGAGTAGATAGGCATGACAGATTACAACGGGGGAGAAAGGTCCGCATTACGTACCCTTTCACTACTTGCAAAGATTTTCCTACGTTTATTTGCAAACAGGGAATACCTCCAAAAAGAACTAATTCCCAAACAGTCAATGTTCGGACAATCAATCAATCAATGAGGAATGAAATAGGTACGACGTGTTAAAGGCTTGCGTTACCTACCCTTCACTATCTGCAAAGGGAGAGAGAATATTCCTATTCTTCCTCGTTTGCAGGCAGAGAAGATCCTTAAGAGAACCAACTTCGAACAATTCAATGCTCGATTCAAACAATCAACAAGGGGTACTGTGAACACAAATGAACGCCGCTTATGTACATACGCATTGCTATTTTCAACAGGTTGTTCCTAATGTTTCTATTTTAGCGAGGTCAAAAAGAGATCCCATTAGTGGCCTACTGATTTTGCTCGATTCCTTTTGTTTTTTTACACGATTTTTCGCTATCTGCAAAGACTAAACAGAGTATTGCGACTCTGTGCTTGTTTGTAAATAGAGAATGAACCAAAGAGAACAATCAATCAAATGGAGAGAGAAGCAGGCACGACGGATTACAAAGGGGGCAAAGGGCTGCGTTAACTACCCTTCACTATCTGCAAAGAGAGAGTACTCCTAATAGAAATGAGGGGTGGGGGGCAGCATTCAAAGCAGATCAGTGTGCATAAACACGAAAATGTTTTTAATTACCACGTACTTGACATTCGACAGCTTATGATATTTGCTATTAAAAAAACATTGAAATTCACTGAAAAAACCATAGGTTATAGACCATATATAGTTAGGAATTAGCATTTACAAAACCTTGAAAATTCACTGAAAAAACCATAGGTCATAGACCATATATAGTTAGGAATTAGCATTTACAAAACCTTGAAAATTCACTGAAAAAACCATAGGTTATAGACCATATATAGTTAGGAATTAGCATTTAAAAAACCTTATTTTACTCACACAAAACCATTGAAATTCCATATATAGTTAGTTGCACTAACTATATATCACGCACCCGCAATCCACTGCTGATGATGTCACATATTACATCATTCATGACATGGTCAGTGACATCACTGATGACATCACTGATGACATCTCAAATGACATCACTGATGACATCACTGATAACAACATCCAGTGATTTTTTGTTTCTGTAAAGTTTAAATATGTCTTACATATTGAAGAATGAGTGGATGTATAAGTGTCTGGACGAAGGATTTAGTAGGTGCATGACTGACTGTATGAGTGAGTGATTAAATGTGTCTCACTGAGTGCACGGGTTAGTGACTAAACTGTCTTAATTTGTGCATCATTATGTTTGTTGTTCTGTAAACTGCTGCATGTGTTGATCAGTAGCTATATGAGTAAGTATATGGGTTATTGATTGGTTGCTCAAGTATTTGTATGGGAGACTGAGTGTGTGTGTGGGTGCCTGGGAGGTGTATGACTCTGTGCATAGATGTGTGAGCAGTTGATTCACTAGATGTATGGGTTCAAAAGTGCATGTGGAAACAGCTGTATGGGTGGTTGACTGTGTGCATGAGTGCATTGGTGAGTGAATGGATATCTCAGTGCTACATGTCAAAGTAAGTACATATGTAAAACACAGTACATGTGAGAGTTGGCATATATAAATAACTGTGCATGAGAGCCACTGAATGTGTGAGTAGCTGTATGGATCATTGTGAACTTGTATCAGGGATTGTATAAGAGAGTAAATATGTGTTAGTATATGCTTGAATAAGTAAGGTGTGTATAACTGTATAGTTGAGGAAATGGAGGTGAGATTGTTTCTTTGCATGACTGACTAGGTGTGTGAGTAACTCCATGGATGAGTGACAGTGTGTGAGTTTCTGTATACACTGAGTGTATCTAAGGTTATATTAGAGTCTGAAGAGGTTTATCGTATTAGCACAAGAATGATGTCAAATGAGATGTCATCAGTGATGTCATCAGTGATGTCATTTGAGATGTCATCAGTGATGTCATCAGTGATGTCACTGACCATGTCATGAATGATGTAATATGTGACATCATCAGCAGTGGATTGCGGGTGCGTGATATATAGTTAGTGCAACTAACTATATATGGAATTTCAATGGTTTTGTGTGAGTAAAATAAGGTTTTTTAAATGCTAATTCCTAACTATATATGGTCTATAACCTATGGTTTTTTCAGTGAATATATATATATATATATATATATATATATATATATATATATATATATATATATATACATATATATATATATATATATATATATATATATATATATATATATATATATATATATATAATATATAGTTAGATATACACACATATATTTATTTAATTGAACTAAACAGCATATTTTATCTATACAATAAAATTCTCTCCGCAGAGCAAGGAACATTCGTCTAAATGCCTATGCCTTCAAGTTCCTCAGGTAACACATTTCCGAAATAGCAGTTCCTATTCCTATTAGTGGTTACAAAATATTTAATTGCAAAATGGTTGGATGCCCTTACTGGCTAAATATAACATTTGAAGGTTTCATGAAATATTCTTGGTTTTTTAGCAAAGTTGAATTATACATTTTAAGGGCCTAGCAGTGAACATTATTTATTGCATCTACTGCTTTCTGGGTAGATAGATTTAAAAAATAAATACAAAAACTGCAACAGAGCTCTGCAAAGAAGAATTTATCTGACAGTTATAGGATTAAAGTCTGAATAAATGAATTTAAAAATCAGTATTTCCTATGCATGTTGCACTTGAGCCCGAATTTCTTTTTATTAATTATGTATTGTGCATTTACACATTTCAGCAGCAAATTCGAATACTGAATTTCAGACCGCGAGTGGCGACATCTCATGTTTAGCAAGATCTGCCCTTATTTCATCTTATCTCACTAAATGATTTGCTTTTCTATATTGAAGCCTCTGCAGCTGATGTAATCAGATACGTTTCCACAATATGGTGTATGTTCTGTATGCTAGAATTTACTAGATGTCTTCTTCAAAGATGATTTATATCCCATGAATTCATGTTTATGTGAAGGTCACAAACGTCAGCTCACGTGTAATTTGATCTGCACATGTTTACTAAGATCGGTAGCAGTTGTGCGCTGGGATTGCTCCTGGCGAAAAGACATATATAAGTTGGGGTTTTAGGTTTAAACCTATAATAACTGATAAAACCCCACTGAAAGAAAAATAGCCCTCACCGGTAAAAACATATAAACACTGAAAAAACACCTGGACAGCCACAAACTAAATGCCATTCAAAGAAAGGAAAAAAAGTGAAAGAGTCATTTTTTCCTTCCTGAAGGGGTCAATACAAGTAGCAGTAAGAAAGACTGGCTAACACTATTCTGCTTTAGTTTTGTTCTTTAGGGATGCCACTAAAATATTGTTTCTTCTTCCTTTTACTTTTTCAGTTTTGTGGCCTTTGGTCTAAAGATGCAGGGTTCAGTTTCATGTTTTAGGTCTAGTTTAATTATTTTATAAACTATTAGAGAATCAGGAAATATCAAACTCATATTTGATATTTTGGCTGCATTTGATTCTTTCACCGATAGGTAAAGTGGCTGGTTTCATACAAAACTTTCATTATATGTGTCATCACATTTACCCACAGAGAATGGGTAAAAATCCTTAATATATCAGACCATAGTTTCTAGTGGGTCAGTATTGATAGTAGGTGAATTGCCAACACCTCAGGCTTTAAACATTCAATGCAAGGTATAGTGACAAGTATATATATCACCAAGAATCTGGGATAGTGGTGAAAACATGACACCAGACTTTTGGAAAACATGGAACGCAGTGTCACTTGTAATGCTCTGCAAAAAAGGTTCTTTCCAAGTTCAACAAAGATTGGAGTGATATTGTTTGTATTTGCAGTGATTCAGCTACGTATATAAAAAAGTTGTGTGATGACCTGTCAAAATTGATACCCGAGCTGAAGTGATTCCCTGCAGTAGATCCTTACCACTTGTTAGATAGTATGCTGAAAGCATCTTTACAATCTTAAGAGTTAATGAGGGATGCTATTGACTTTTTAGTCCATTCTGGTGCAGTGGTTTCTAATGCACAGGAACTAAAACCCAAATATTTATCATTTCATGCTTTCTGTGGCATCAAAGAAAGAGTCATCCCAGCTGTGTCCCTTAGCTAATGGTTCTCAGCCCAATGGGCTAAGAATGCTGAGATGGCCTTTTCACAGAAGTTTACATGGAAAGGAAAGAGCGAGCGCACATGACCCAAAGACTCACTGAAGAAGTATTGTATGGTGTACTACAATAAGATTAATTTGCAAAAATCTATTTGGCCCTCATATACACTATCTATATACCATGTTCTTTCAGTGCAGAAAGCAAGCAATAATAAAAGCAAAACGTTCCATAAACACCGGAAAAACACTTTTTCAGTTGTTTTTAGTGGAGCGAAAATGTGTAACCACTGTTAACAACTGTTTTTTAAGATATTGAAAACACTGAAAAAACCCCACCAGAATTTACCAAAAATAGAAACTGAAAACAGGAAAGCCTATATATAACACAGCATCTTGAACTGTTGAAGGAGTTTGAAATACCTCAGGGCACCTTAGAAATAGCTGCGCTAGTGAGAAAGGTCTGGTGGAAAACTAAATTTAGCCTTGCGCTGAGCACTCATCAAGTGTTACATCATGAAACTCTGTGGTAGCTTTATGTAATATTTAAAGGTTAAGGCAGTGGCGGCTCGTTCAGGTAAGCGTGGTGAGGTGGTGGGGGGCGGGGATGTGAGGTGAAAGTTTCATTTTTGTTTTTGTAAGGGTAGGCAGAGGGACTACTGCCTGCTCTTAAGAAAAATTTTCCAACCATTCTCAAAGGGGGAGGGATCCCTTGGTATGCCATTCCCATTTCCAAATCAGTTTCCAACAGCTTTAAGTTGAAGACAAATTGCAAAGGTTTTGCGGTTGAAAAACATTCCTACATGAATGAATGAATTGGTACTTGTAAAGCGCATGGCTACCAAAGGCCTCCCAGTGCTAGCGACAGAGCCATTACTACAGTAAGAGCATCAAGGGAACAGCAGGGTCTTCAGAGATTTACGAAAAGAGAGGTGATTAGTCTAGAGCCAAATATGATCTGCAAGTTGATTCCAACACTTCGCTGAGAACAGCTGTCCACAGCTCCGCACTCGATTAACTCTCGGGACGACTGCGAGACGTTTCTTCTTGGAGCGTAGCACTCTTTTTGGGAGGTAAGGAGTGATGATAGATCTTAGAATCGAAGGGGCCCTAGAAGACGGCACCTTGTGGGCAATGCACAAGGCCTTAATCTGAATTCTCTTGGCCACTGGCACCCAGTGCAGAGAGACAATAAAGGGCTTGGCAGATGCCCGGTATGGAGCCTGCATAAGAGAGCTCGCAGCGCAGTTGTTATGTTATGTTATGTTATTTTGTGACTTTTATAGCGCACGGCTACTCAAAAGAGTGTCCCGGCGCTTTATTAACATCCTGGCAAACACAACACAATAAAAAGAAGGGAACGAAGAAGATAAAATCTAAGAGGCAAAAAGCCAGGTTTTCAAGCCCTTCCTAAAAGATAGCAGGTTAGAATTGCTACGTAGCGAGAGGGGCAGAGAGTTCCAAAGCTGAGGGGCCCGGAGCATAAAAGAGCGACCTCCCAGGCGGGCCCTCTTCACACGAGGAACAATGTCGAGAAGCTTCAACTCTGATCTCAGAGATCGAGAAGGACGGTATGGCAGGAACCTCCTCTGCAGGTATTTTGCCCCAGTAGAATAGAAGGCCTTATGCGCGAGGGTCAGAGTTTTGAAGACTATTCGCTGTCGGATAGGCAGCCAGTGAAGCGACTGCAACAGGCCGGAAACATGAACTCGCCTGTGCAGACCAAAGATGGCGCGCGCCGCCGCATTCTGGACCACCTGCATCTGTTGCAGGAGGTATTCGGGCAGGCCAAGATATAAGATGTTAGCGTAGTCCAATCTTGAACCAATCAAGGCCTGCACCGTAATCCTCCTGTGATCCTCGGAAAGCAACGGAAAAAACGTCCGAAGCATGCGGAGAAGTCCAAAGCAAGTGCCCGTAAGGGCGAGAATCTGAGATCTTAAGGTCAAGCTGTTGTCAATTTTGACCCCCAGATTCTTCGCTAGCTGAGATGACTGCCTCGGAGGAGACATGTCCGCAGGCCACCACACCTGCCAGTCCAGGTCGGATTGACAGCCGAAGAAGAGTACCTCCGATTTATCTGAGTTGCACTTGAGGCTGTTCAGTTGGAGCCATTTAAAAACAGCCCCAAGGCACTCACGGATACTCTCTCCATCAAAATCCTCCCCTTTCCGGCAGGTGAAGAGCAGCTGGGTGTCATCCGCGTAGGATACAATCTGGGCACCGAAAGACTCGGCCAGAGCCGCCAGAGGGGTCATAAAGATGTTAAAAAAGAGTCGGGCTCAATACAGAACCCTGCGGGACTCCGACTCCCAATGGCGGCATCTCAGCGGAGGCTGAGGAAACCCAGACCGTTGTCTGCGACCAGCTAAGAAAGATGTAAACCAGCTGAACACCGTCCCCCTCAGACCGATCTCATAAAGTCTGATGAGCAAGACCTCATGGGGAACGGTGTCAAAGGCCGCCGACAGATCGAGCATGATCAGCATAGCTCTCCCACCCAAGTCTAGCGTCTCCTTGATGGCCTCAGACACCTCCAACAGCGCCGTCTCCGTACTCAGATTAGGGCGAAAGCCTGACTGAGTGGAATGGAGCAGATCATTAGATTCCAAAAAATCGGAGAGCACGCTGTGCACGTGCTTCTCCAGGGTCTTGGCCAGAGCCGGAAGAAGAGAAATAGGCCTATAGTTGGCCAAGACCTCAGGAGCCAGACCAGGCTTCTTGATAAAGGGGATAACCATGGCTTGCTTCCACGCCAAAGGAACCTCGCCTTGGCTCAAAGAGCGATTCAGGAGAGGGTTAACCAGCGGGTTAACTACCTCCGCCATCTTCGCCAAAAATTTGGCCGGGCATGGATCTAGTGGCGATCCAGATTTGAGATTGGCCAGAAGTGTCAAAGACGAGGCAGGTGAAATGGGCGGAAAAACTGACAGGACAGGCCCCGAGGGGACCGGAGTAACGGGACCAACCACGGAGCAGGCAAGGCAGCCGCCGGCCGCGGTGGAAAAGACTCCTGTATCAACTTGATTTTAGCCGTAAAGAAGCAAGCCACATCCGACGCCCACTTCTGAGTGGGAACAGACTGGGCCGCATTCGACCGCGGGGCGATATATTCCCTGACGATCGTAAAGATCTCTTTACAGGAGTTCGAGGCATCCTCGATCCTCCTGGCGAAATAGCTTTTCTTCTCAACAAGAATGGCTCGGTGATAGGCTTTGATCCTAGTTCTATATTCAAGTCTTGCCTTTGGGTTGTACTGGGCTCGCCAGGTCCTTTCCGCCACCTTGCACTGCCTGCGAGAAGCAAGCAGCGCGCCAGTAAACCACAGGGCAGAAACCCGTTTGGGTAATGATCGAGGAGACCTCAAAGGGGCCAGATCATTTAGCCTATCCTCAAACCAGGCCTGCAAGGATTCCAGGTCACTATCCAGAACCCCCGTAAGAGGGTAGGGATGTTCACACAGTGCTTTAGACAGCAATTCTGGAGTCACCCGGTGCAACGCCCTTATCCCTAAACCAAGCTGCCTAGGGGCACTACTCCAAGGTTTCTCCTTGCCCAGTATATAAAACTGAACCAGGCGATGGTCAGTCCAAAGAACTGGCATAAGTGCTGTCACCTCTATGGGGGAGGAAGAGAAGACCTGATCCAAGGTATGGCCTTTGTCATGCGTTGGTTCGAAGAGAAAGGGGGCTAAGCCCAGGGGAGTCGTGATATCAGATAATTTAATCACTTCTGAGTCCAGCGCATCGTCCATGTGAAAGTTAAAGTCACCGGCCAGAATGCAATGATCGGCTCTCATGGCCAGCGATAGCATAACAGACTGAAGTTCTTCAAAAAAAGAGCCTGCTGGACCCGGAGGTCTATACACTAACAAACCTTTCACTGACTGATGTGGCGCCAAAGATAAAGAAAAGGCAAGGGACTCAGACCCTTTGATGGCTTCAGTGGGGATAATAGAACATACAACAGAGTTCTTCACCACGATGGCTACACCGCCACCCCTTCCTTCCGATCTGTCCTGCCTGTAGATGCTATAATCTGACGGGATCGCCGAGGCGATATCCGGGTTGGAGGAAGCTCCCAGCCAGGTCTCAGTAAGCATCAAACAGACCGGTTTTTCCAAAGTAAGGAGGTCAAAGAGCTCCTGAGCGTGACTGCGCACTGACCTCGTGTTCAATAGCATACAGAAATGCTTCACCGGGACCACCTCCCGATAAGGGGGTGGCCGTGGACCAGAGCCTTTCGACGAGCCACAACCAGGGTATTTGCTCTTGCCCCTATAACGACCAGGGAAAACCTTGAAGCAACCACACGATACCCTTTGTAGGGACCGGAGTTGCACAGATGTGTAGCTGACCATGGTTGCTACGACTTGAGTACGGTCGCCCTAGGTCAAAGTCTCCCGCCGCTCCGCCCGGCTCTGGGACGCTGACGGGCGCAGACGGGCAGGACTCAGGCACGACTCCGGCACAGCGAAGGCACGCCCGCTGCGCTGATCCGCTGCGCGGAAGAGCGAGCTTTAAATAGGAGTCCCTGTGGACATCCAAAGCACTACACTGCTCACTCATGCAGTTGCTGACATTCACCCCACTCCAAGATGGCGCCCGTTCCTAGCTCACCACCCAGAACCGGGAACCGGACCCGCAAAATGCGGTGATAAACAATTAAACGTGCAGGTAAGGGCCCTAGAAACTGTCCGCTAAAAACAGGGTACAAGAAACCTAAAATAAATGAAATAGGCAAACGGGAGTATTTAAAAAGAGGAGCGCGATCAGAATCGCCCAGCGTTATTGCAGTCTTCCGGTGTCTTAGTATGGTATCACCGTTTGCAGCTTTTTTATGGTAGAGCACGAGGATCCTAGATAAAGCACATTGGCTTAGACAAGCCGTGACAAAATCAGGCCCTGCACCAGCAGTTTCCCTGCATTGAAAGGTAGCAAGGGAATGATTTTCCTAATCATTTTTAGGATTCCGAAGCAGGTGGCTGCCACTCTGCATGCTTGCTCCTTAAACTCCAATTTGTGGTCAAACCACACCCCAAGACTTTTTATATGTTCTTTAGGTGAGGGCACAGCACCTAAGCATTTAGGCCAAAGAACGCTAGGGTTAATGTTAGTGGTTTTTCCTAAAAACATCAGCCCAGTTTTAGCACCATTTAGCTTTAGGAAGGAGTTATCCATCCAGGCGGACACTCTCTCCAAGCAATTAGCCAAGCTGTACTGTTCTTGTATATCATCCAGCTGATTGAGGGACACATTCAGCTGCGTATCATCTGCGTACGAGACGATCTTAACCCCAAAGGGCTTGACCACTTCTGCCAAAGGTCGCACACATAAAACTGAGATTCGTATTGGGAAGGGACGTCCTCAACACACCCCTTCCAAACACTGAATCGCAAAACCCAAATTACAATTCATCAAGCTCAAATATGCCTAGTACATCTATTGCTTTATCGTTTATGGAGGAAGAAGAAGCAAGAAGCAACAAAGTGTCACAGGAAACATTAATAGTGGCAGTTGCATCAACTATAACTTTTAAAAAGTTAAATACAGCTTTATAGTGATAATCTACCCCATAAGCAGGCTAAAATGAGGATGTCCATGCTGTCTGAAAGAGTCTCTAGAAACGTGCCTGTTGTTTGTAATTACATCATAGCACATACGGGATTGTTTTAGTTTTCATTTTCTCAGTATGTTTTTTTTCTTTACAGAACACTTGCAACATCTCATGCTTTGTGGATGGATATAACCGTGTGACAGCAGTTCTTATGAAATTCTTCAAGACCAAAATACGCCCAAGGAGGGAACATATTCAGTTGCTCAGTAGGGATTGCGAGGTAAGGTTATTTATATATATATATATATATATATATCAAGGGTATTGCTCAAGCATCTCCTGCCCGCTCCAAACCGAAAGTTGTATCGTTGCAAAGGACTTCTTGGGCTAAGTCCTATTAATCAGGTTCAAGGAAAACGATACTTGTGGGATTTTAAAAGTTCTTTATTCCGCCGCCGCCAAACGCGTTTCGACTGCCAAGCAGTCTTGCTCACTGGACAAGAGGCAAAAGCGCGCGGCCATTTTTAAATAAAGAAGTTACACGTAATGAACTACATGTCAGCAGACATGAAAGACAGACTCGTAGTTTTTCTTATAATCATAACAGTGTTAGCAAGATCATTAATATTCTGCGGCAAAACAATATGACGATTAAATAAACCACATCTCTGTGTTACCTTTTAAGTTAGATTGGTAAAACGGACATGTTTGCATGCATTTGCGCGTACATTTAGAATCTGTCAACAAACTTTATCGACAAACAAAAGGATGTACAACCCCATTCTCGCCCTAGTGGGCTTTGCGCACATAAATGTGGATAGGCATAGGCTTACAATGTGGCTCAAGTGAGCATATACGTCCTTTTAAGTACATTAACCTGCTTAACCATGTCACATTTTAACTGAATACCATTGTCAAAATTAAACCTTCTGTTTTGCCAAAACTCATGTTTTAAATATCACTGTTTACTAACACTGTATACCACCAGCTCAGCTAATTGTCTAATAGTCTGTCCAAAAAATTTTCTTATTCGTGAACAGATAAATACATCGGTTACAGATAGCTACTCTCATTTTATTCACTTACTATAATTTAAAGGTGTGTGTGTAAATCTTCCTCCATATTGAGACCCTTCGGTTGTTTTGAATCTAGCTTTATTATATAGCGAGATTCCAACTGTCTTAATTTTTTTAGACGATTACCACCTCTTTGGCTTGCAGGGATTGAGTCAATCACATAATATGTCAGACCACTAGTGTCTTTGTTGTGCGACTTCTCAAAATGCCGTGCTACAGGGTAGGATCTATCAGAATTCTTGATGGCTCTCAAATGTTGCAAGATACGCTTGTGTACCTCATTGATTGTGCTCCCTACGTACCGCAAGCCACAAGGGCATTGCAGCACGTAGACAGCAAAATCTGTCTTGCATGTGTATTTGCCTTTGATTTTTTCAACTCTGTCACCAAGGCCTAATTTGTACTTATTACAATTAATCCCATGCATGCATGCCTTACATTTTAAACATTTCACAAAGCCATTTTTCTCTGATAGCCAATTTTTCTTTGGACGTGGTTTTTTAAGTGTGTTGCTCACTAGGGAATCTCTGAAGGATTTTGATTTTCTATAGGTGATTTGCGGTCGCCTGTCTACCTCCTTCCCAAGAATCGGGTCATTCTTAATGATATGCCAGTGCTTGTTGAGTATTCTTCTCACCTCAACATGTTGTTTACTAAATGTGGTTATAAACCTACACTGGCTCTGTTTAGATTGCGCAGTCTTCTGATTAGAAAACAGAATTTCCTCTCTATTCTTTTTTGATGCTTTATGAATTCCCTGATCGATCCAGTTTTCAGGGTACCCTCTTTCAGTGAATCTTCTTTTAAGCACCCCTAATTCTTTTGCTGTCTCTTCTGGGGTACTGCAGTTACGCCTAACCCTCAGGCTTTCCCCATAGGGGATGCTACACTTTAAATTTAAAGGATGAAAGCTCTGTGCGTGCAGCAGAGTATTGCCGCTTGTAGGTTTTCGATAGAGACTGGTTTGTAACCTTCCATTCTCTACATAAACTCTAAGGTCTAGGAAATTAACACTGTCCCTACTGATGGAACTGGTGAACGTGAGGTTTAGGTCATTAGTTTGCAGACTATTAATAAAAGCCTTAGCTTCGCGCTCTGTTCCCCTCCACACCACAAATAGGTCGTCGATAAAACGACTCCAGTGAACTATGTGTTCCTCCCACTCTTTCTGATACTGCGTCCGGACGACCTGCTCCTCCCACCAGCCCATATGCAAATTAGCATAGCTGGGGGCGAAGCAGGTCCCCATGGCAGTGCCACATGTCTGGTGGTAGAGTTGGCCATAGAAGAGGAAAAAATTGCTGGTTAAACATTTTTCCACCATACGTAGAATCATTTGAGTATGGGCCCACAGTGTAATCGACCTAGTTCCCAAAAAGTGTTTCACTGCACGTAAGCCATCGCAGTGCCTTATACTAGTGTACAGTGTGGCGACATCAATTGTGACTAGTAAATAGTCATCTTCCCAGGGTATATCATAGATCCTTTTAAGGAAATCCCCGGTGTCCAGTATAAATGATGGAAGTGCCTTGGTGAGTGGATTGAGAAAGGAGTCTACAAATTTAGAAGTATTTTCCAAAGCACTTCCTATTGCAGATATTATTGGGCGGCCGGGGGGATCAACAATGTCTTTATGCACCTTAGGTATTAAATAAAACACCGCTGTAGTAGGCTGGTCAATTTTAAGAAACATAAATTCATCATGGCTTATTAAAGATGAATCATACCAACTTTGCAGTTCTCTATTAAATTGCTCATTGCTGTTTAGCATCGTGTCTTCTGATACCTGAACATAACATTTCTTGTTATTCAATTGCTTATATGCTTCTAATAGGTATTTGTCCCTATCCCAGAGAACTACGTTGCCCCCTTTATCCGCATTGCGAACTATGCAGTTATCACATTCAGTTAACTTTTTTATCAATGCATAGTAGGCCTGTTGCTTTTTAGAAGTTGCTTTATTCGGTTGAACATTTTTGCCCAGATTTTTCAATTCATTTTGAACTAGTTCATTGTAAACATCAACAGTATCCTTTGCTGTTGTGGGAATGAATCTTGAACTAGGCCGAAAACTAGTAGGGGCATCCTGAAAAATGTCAATTTCTTCTTCTTCTGCAATCGCTGCAGCAAGACTGTTTACTCCTGGATCTTGTGCTACTATATTACTGGCACGTAAGTCCATCATCAAGTCCATGTCATCCACCACTAGGTTGCCTTCATGTGTTGCTCCACCCATTTGGTTGCCTGTGGTTCTTTTCCTTGGGTTCATCAAAAAATGTTTTTTTTAACTTCAGTAGTCTTATAAACTTAAAGAGGTCTATTCTGGTTTGCACATAGTCCAGATCCGCCTCTGGACAAAACGACAACCCCAGTTCCAAAATTTTCAGTTCTTCCTCAGTCAATTTTACATTCGTCAAATTTATCACAGATAACGTTTTCGTTTCGTTGGTTACTATGCCACATTCTTCTTTTTCTTCTGGTTGCCTCGCCCTGCAGATTGCCCTCTTCCGGCGGTTTGCCCTTTGCCTTTTCCTTTTCGCTGACCTGCGTTGGCACTCTGTGTTGGTGGCCTTTGACGCAAGTTGTATCGGCGCTCTACGTTTAAATAACCAAATTCTTCAATTATCGTTGGTATTGCTCCCTGAATGGGAATATTCATCTCCAGATCAGTATCTGGATCAGAGCTTTGTTGGCTGCCGGTTTCGGATTGCGCATCTGCTCCAGTAGTACTTTTGAAGCTTTTCTGCTTCCTGATTGATTCGTAGCGCTTAGCAAAAGTGTAAATTTGACCACGTTCATAGTCCAATTTATCTCTTAAGAATTTAAGTGCTTTGCGTTCTTTTATGGTGGTCTCTAGCTTCTTTAATCTCTCTTTAGCCTCCGTTTTGAATTTAGTTATGGTTGCTTGGTCCTCTTCTTTACTTAAATCTGAAAGCAAATCCATTATTTCTTCCATTATTTTTGACCTGTCAATGTCGGCATATTTAATCAGTATGCCTAGCATACGCCTCGACGATTCATTGTTATTGGCAGCCCACTCTTTTAGCATTTCCGGATTAGGATCCTCATAGCTCGGTGCCACCATTACTCGCAGGCCCCGGGGGATTCGCTGCACTTCCAGGTAACGCTGCAGGGATTTAGACTCCCACCACTTGGATAGCTCTGAACGTTGCAATTTTTCTAATTTCCTCAGTTTGGTTAGTAGGTCGTTTTGTATGTTACTCCCCGACTCTGGTGAAGTTGGATCGGCAGATTGGCCGCTTATGTTAGTGAATACTTGGAGAGCTGCCTGTTCGCGCCCACTAGGGCGAGAATGGGGTTGTACATCCTTTTGTTTGTCGATAAAGTTTGTTGACAGATTCTAAATGTACGCGCAAATGCATGCAAACATGTCCGTTTTACCAATCTAACTTAAAAGGTAACACAGAGATGTGGTTTATTTAATCGTCATATTGTTTTGCCGCAGAATATTAATGATCTTGCTAACACTGTTATGATTATAAGAAAAACTACGAGTCTGTCTTTCATGTCTGCTGACATGTAGTTCATTACGTGTAACTTCTTTATTTAAAAATGGCCGCGCGCTTTTGCCTCTTGTCCAGTGAGCAAGACTGCTTGGCAGTCGAAACGCGTTTGGCGGAATAAAGAACTTTTAAAATCCCACAAGTATCGTTTTCCTTGAACCTGATATATATATATATATATATATATATATATATATATATATATATATATATATATATATATATATATATATATATATATATATAGTTCCAAAGAAAGTTTTGGCGCTAAGCTGATCTGGCCCTTTGCAGCGGTGGGCTTCGGACGGGATCGCCAATCCCACAATACTCCAACCTTTCGTCCACAGATAAGAAAGAACGATGTCCAAGCCTCAGTTGTATGCAAAATGGAGTTTAATTCACATCCCACTCGACGCGTTTCGGGAAAGCCTTCCCTTTGTCACGAGTACATTGGTCAGTTACATCCATTCTTTTAAAGAAAAATCACATGACTTAATTGCATGATAAACATAGCCAACAGACTACCAACATATCCCATGTCTGGAGCTATGCATTGCGCCTTCTATTCCCAATATTGGGCTAAAGTATGCTTATAATTTATAAATTCAATTTAAAGGCTTGAATCTAACATTTAAATCCATGTTCTGTAACGGGTGATTTAGACAGCATATGTCACGTAATAAATCGAGCGCTTTTAAAACATTACATTGAGCATTATGTGATATTTTATCTTAGCGCTATTCAGTTTAAATAAATATCGTATTCAAACTCATGTCAATTAAGGAGAGAATCACACACGACATGAATCACATGGATGAAAATAAATAAATGAAATGAACAAATGACACGGCAGTTAGTCAGCCTCGAACCCGTGGTCAGGCATATGCTTCTGAATGCCGAGCGAGCGCGCTATGGGTAGAGCTACCATTAATCTCAGCTCGCTGCCACATTATTGTACGATACAGTTGCATTTGTGCTCACACATGCAGTAACTTGTATTTGAATGCTTACACTTATTTAGCAAGCGACATTCCGCCCCAGTGGGCATGCATATTTGTCACCCTTACATTAAGTTCATGCTGGGATCTTGACTCTTTCATGAGATTCATCATTCATCGTGATTTACCAGTTCATTTTGGAAATATTGAAGCACACTAGCACACAAAAGGACCGGCGCCTTCTCAAACTCTCCCACATTGTTAGGTACCTGTGGCAAAATAATAATAAAACAGTGTTACATAAATTTCAAAACATGTCACATCTTTCATACTTTCATACAATTTAAAATTTCCAGGGAATTGAGAGCAGCTTTGACAGAATGATGTACACACTCACTAAAAATCATCCCAGGTGCACACCTAAGCCTTCATCGCAGTTATGCCCTTGCGGTTGCATAAGTTGGTATTTAATTATGAACCTCGACTCCAGCCGTCTAAGTTCCTGTAGGCGATTCCCGCCTCTTTCTCTTATTGGCACTTGGTCTAGTGCCACATAGGAGAGAAGGCTGTTGTTGCTATTATGGTGGGACATAAAGTGCCTAGCCATTGGGTACTGCTTGTCCTGATTTTTAATCGCTCTTAAGTGTTGCAAGATTCTTTCCTTGACGGGTTTAATCGTGCTGCCTACGTAGTATTTTTTGCACGGGCATTTCAGTGCATACACCACGTGATCTGTATGGCAGTTCAAATGTTTGTTGATTTTGAACGGCTCACATATTCCAGACAACCTCACTTCCTTTGTGTTGTGGCTGAATTTGCAAGCTTTGCATTTTCCACATACATAGAATCCTACAACCGGGTTCGATCTCTTTTTGGTCACAATGAGTGTTTGACAGACTTTGTCTCTAAGGCATGTAGGTTTCCTATACGTGATTTGGGGATAGTCTCTAATGCTACAAGAGATATCCTTGTCAGTCTTAAGGGTGCCCCAAAATTTGTTGAGTGCCCCTCTTACTTTCTGTGTTTGAGAGTGATAATCGGTAATGAATCTCACTCCGTCCTTTTCATCATTGCCTTGGGTTTTAGAGGATTTGGTGTTATCTCTCTCTTGCACCTTAAGTATTGCTTCCTTGATACATTTATTGCTGTACCCTCTTGACTTGAATCTGGTGCACATTATGTCTCTTTCAGTCTCATAATCTGATTGCCTGGTACAATTTCTCTTGGCTCTCAAAAGTTCGCCAAAGGGTATTGAATTGACCAGATTACGAGGATGGCAGCTCTGTGCATGCAGGAGACTGTTGCCTGCAGTCTCCTTTCTGTACAGCGTTGTCGTGAGTTTCTTTTCATCAATGCTGACCTTAAGGTCTAGGAAGTCAACTGTTCTTTCACTAATGTGGCTGGTGAAAGTCAGATTGAGTTCATTCACATTCAAGGTTGCCACAAATTCCTCTGCCTGCTCCTTGGTACCATCCCAGACCACAAAAATGTCATCTATGTACCGGAGCCACGTACGTACTCCGGTACTAAATGGATTCAGTTTGCTCACAATGAGTTCCTCCCACCATCCCAGGTAGATTCCAGCAAAGCTCGGGGCAAAGCAAGTGCCCATAGATGTGCCAAGCAATTGGTGGTAGATGGTACCATTGAACAGAAAATAGTTCTGGGTGAGGCATATGTGGATCATATCTAAAATCATCTCGGTATGGAACAGATAAGATAAGGATCTTGTATTAAGAAAGTGTCTGCACGCCTTGATTCCTAGTTCATGGGGAATGTTAGTGTATAAGCTGTTTACGTCTAAGGTCATGAGTAAACAGCTTGGGGCTACTTCAACATCAGATATTTTCTTAAGGAAATCACCTGAGTCTTTTAAATATATATATATATTAACACGTTCTGTAAAGCATTACCTATCTCCTTTTGGCTAGTTTATGAACAAGTCCCCTTTCTTTTTCAAGTGTTCTTTGGACTGGTTTTGAGAATTTTCTTTTTACACATATGTACATTTGCAGAAAAAAGCACTGATTTGTACTTTCGGGTAAGAGTTTGATAGACTACAACAAACATGTAATGTACTATTTGCAAAAAAATAGAGGTTTGCGTCATTAGCACCATTGTTGATTTTATCTTTATGTCCTAGTCATATAGCATAATTTAATCACAGTCACACAATGTGATCATTTCCCTTTTTTAAATAAAAAAGCATATCCCATTCTAAATGGGATATTGCATGATGGCGAAAAAGAGTATCGCTTTTAGATCTATGTTAACTACACACCCAAGGTAGCTAATATTTAATGTATCACACAAATTAAAGCAAACATTTGTTTTGAGTGACCATAATGCACAATAAGAACATTTATTATGAGAGTCGATGAGTCCCGAGGTTCATACTGGTAAATGCCCTCCATTGTTTACATGACGCCCTGGAGCAAGCAAGGGACATGGTTCCTTGTACTGCTGCTATGGTAATTCTATAGAGCAAGTTTCATGGGTCAATGGGCCCTTCAGGTCTATGGCCCCAGTGCCATTGCACCAATGCTAGCCACATTATTCGAGTGAAAAACACCTGGAAGGGGGTGTTTGGAAATACAAGAGTGATTTTTCTGAGGAACTATTAAAGACAACCAGCCTTGCAGTTAATGCCTATAGGGTAGAATGTGCAGGGTGGTGCAGCCGAGGCTAAATGCCCTGGACCCCACCCTATGCTAGACTCTGTACCTCAACTGACAAGGCATGAGCAGGTGAATTGATCACAATAAAATGATAACATAGTCTAACAATAACCTTGTTAAGTCGGCCCCAGGAGCAGGGGTTATATGTCGTGCTAAACAGCCTCATTGTCTCCCGGCTAAAATATATTTTGCAAAAAAAGCACATCTTTTTAAGGTGAAAGTGCAGTGTTTAATTGTCTCATCCAATAAAAATGAATCCTGACATATCCACTTAGCCTTTAATCTTACCAAAGTCGCTAAAATTCCTCGGTTAGGGGCTCCCAGTAATATATTTTGCCTTGGGCTGACCAAAGCATTTAAGAGCGCTGTACATTTATGTCAGGCAGTCACGCAGTGATCATCTTGGTGACAAATTTAGAAAATCTATGCCTTTGGAAGCTAAAGGCACATAAAGTACCAGTTCAATTAATAGTTCCTACAGTTTCTTAAGTCTGTTTCTTAAGTCATTGTGTGAGCCTTCATAATGCCGCGCTTGTCATTGTTCCCGCAAGACATTTTCATTTTATACCGAGCACGAGAAAAACTGGAATTTCATGTATTACTAGAATCAGTCTTTATGTATGCGAGATTACACTTGCTTGATGAAAAACATTAATGCAACCATAGTTTCAATGAGCATTTTGTCTTTCTTCTTAAGCTAAAACTAAACCTAGTTCACTCTATTGAAAGCACTTTTACTAATACAAAAAAGTGTGGTATTTCTAAAATTGAGGGCTGGAGATCTTTCTCAGTTCATTATTAAGAGACAAAAAATTCACTCAATATTATGTTATTTTTTGTGAACTTTGATTGAACTAATGTGGCCTTTCAGCAAATAGGACATGCAGAAGTTATAACTATTTGGGTCTCAGGTTATCGGACGGGGCCAAACCCACAGCCCATCTGAAACATATAAGAAGTAAGGGGGCCGGTATCATACACAGCTTGAGAAATCTCAATCAATGTCTACAGAGTCCGACTGCCGAACCCATCTTGAAAGTTTTAAAAGCAAAATGAGTCCCCTCTCTTAACTACGGCCACCTAGCCTTCCCCAGAACCCTCACTAAGTTCCTCATAAACCACCTAATTTCTGCCTATAAGAAGGTGCCAGAACTTCCATGACAGGCCAGGAAAGCAAGAGTAAGGTTGGAGCTGGGTCTCACCAGTCCGGACATCAGCTGCTCAGGGGTTATTATAAAATATTTTATTAGCACCCTACGTGCTCCAGTAACCTCCTTGTATAATACAAATTAAAACAATCTTAGAAGAAGGAGGACCTGTATGGCAGGGTCAGCTGGCAGTAGCCATAGCATTTGCACAATTTAAATATTCCAGTAACCGCATGGGAAAGTACAGTGAATTCACAGGTTAAGAAAATATCCTATGAAAGAGATCTGGGAAGCTTACACCATCAACCCAATCTCTCAGCACTGGACACTTCCTACACAGTGGGCAAACCACTGCCTTACGTTGAGCAAGCACTGACAGTCCTGGCCCGGAAAAAAATCCCCTATATGAGACTTCTCGCACTGCCTATCGTGCTTTTTAACCAAGCCTGGGCCCGGAAGGATAATTCAGCAGCATGTCGACTTTGTAGTTACCATCGTGAATCCTGGCTCCATCTGCTGTGCTGCTGCCCAAAGCTATCTAGCGAGCGGCACCGACTGGTTCTTTCCATTTGCAGGTCTCACAGCCTTGTACGATGCAGAGAAGCCTCAGACCTGTGTTTCTCTGCTAAAACAGCTCAAACAGTTGCGCGGTTAGGTAAATTTACAGAATCAATCCGGGCAGCACTATCACAGAAAATAGAGTCACAAAAAAGAAACCAACTGGCTATCAAGCAAGAGTGACTTTGACAATACTCCCCACTAAGATTTATGCACTTGCACTTTATTGCCAGTTTGGATAAACAGTTTTTAATATTGTAACTCTCTTATAGTTTGCATCAAGTTGTGCGGGATTTTAACTCTTTTCCTCTTTTAGATTATTGTAATGATAGTATATTGTAACGATTTTAAGTAAAATTGGACAATAAAGCTTAACCCCCAGTAATGCAGCATATCCATTAACAAAAAGGTTTGGATTATGTTAAAAGGTACATGTTTATTTCTCTGTAAGTGTCTAGATGTAAGGTCCTTCTTTTTGGAAGCTTTTGCTGTTATCACACAACATTATGATGTTATGTAAAAATATGGGATATTGATATTAAGATTAATAAACTTGTCTTCCATAACACATATTTGGGAGTCATCATGAATAATCAATTGAACAACTCAGAGAGAGATAGATGGGACAGAGCACAACAGCTCAAACAGATCCAGACTACGATTCATGTTTGAAAGCTACCTGGACTGATGAGTACTAGGCGGCCATAAAAATATTAACAAATACCACAAAAATGTATAACAATAAGATAAGAAGCAATATCTTTTTGAATTTGAAAGAAAATAAAGGATTGTCCTGCTTATACTGGAAACTGTGGACTGAAATTGTTGGAACTCAGATTTTTCTCTGTTTGTGATTATATTGCCTCTCATCTTATTGTTATAGTTGTTTCTTATTTGTGGCCATGTGACAGCTGGTCATTTGAGGTGGGCAATATAGAATTTGTTACTTGTATATGACCATACTGGGTGGTGCAGTAACTTATACGTAGCTACCATTCTTTGTTTAAAATACCACAAACATATCTGATGCAATTATGTGGTCTAACATGACCAGTGCAGATGGCAAGCATCAGGGCTGTGATCTTGGGTTGGCTGTTTATTAAGCATGAGCGCAAAATCCGCTCCGATCGCGGATTTTGCGGATTTTCGGTGAATCCGCGGTCCGCGAACTCTCGCGAATTCACCGAAAATCCGCAATCCGCGATCGGAGCGGATTTTGCGGTCAAAAGTTCAAGCCTAATGCCTAATTTACGATGGCGCCGGCAAGCTGCCAGCGCCATCCTCAAATGGTTACTTAATTAGCTTCAACAGGAAGCTCTAACAGATAAGATAAAGCAGGGGCTCGAGCGCCTGCTTTATTTTATCAGTTGGAGCTTCCTGTTGAAGCTAATTAAGTAACTTTTGCAGGATGGCGCTGGCAGCTTGCCGGCGCCATCGTAAATTATTTGCATGGGGAAAAACGGTGGTGTCTTCTTGAATAAATATGAAGGGCAGGGTTCATTCTGGCACGACGGTCCTGGCACAAAAAATAAACCTCAACAGGAAACACTTGCAGATATCAATAACGCATTTGCCCTAGTTGAAGCTTAAATTCAGTGACTCATTCATCAGCCCAAAAATAATCATGAGCGTTGTGGAGGCTGGGCAGGTGTGTCGAGCACGAGTCTGTCTCTTAATCTGCTGCTCTGATCGGTCTCTGACCTTTTATACACACAAGCGCCATGTGCGCTCGCATGGAAGCCCCGTCCGTTTGGCCCCGCCCGAGCTTCTGTCTCTTAATCTGCTGCTCTGATCAGTCTCTGACCTTTTATACACACAAGCGGCATGCGCGCTCGCATGGAAGCCCCGTCCATTTGGCCCCGCCCACACACTCGAGGAAGCCCCGCCCCCAAATCCGCCGATCCGCATAATCCGCGGATTTTGCGGATCCACGATCCGTGAATCCGCAAATTCGTGAATCGTGGATCCGCAAAATCCGCCCATGGTTACTGTTTATGCCTCCAGCATGAAGGTGTTACTGATCTTCAGAGCAGTGTGAATTCCATTTGGTATCATGTGACATCAACCGCAGCCAATGCAGGTAAGAGTGGTCGGACGGCGGGCCCGGTGGGGCAGTTGGGCAGCGTGGGGGATTTTGACAGATGATGACAAGGGAAAATTAAATAAATAATTAGTTTTCCATTGCCATCGTCCGTCCGCCCAGTAGGGCAGCAGAGCAACAAGACAGCAGAGCAGCAGGGCATCAGAACAGTCCTTTATGCAGCAGCTCAGCAGAGTAATCCCTTTTCTGAGTTTTCCACAGGTCCCAAGCGATCTGAAGAGTGAGTGTGGTGGTCACTGTTTATCCCTGGTGCCTTCTTTGAAGTGGGAGAAACTTTTGGAGGCTTCCCCCACAGTAGTGTCTGGAATGTACTGCCTCCCTTTCCTTTATCCAGCCTGGCACAACAGGCTAAAGTCAAAATAATTTCTTATGAGTATGGCCCAGCCTCTTGATGTGTAAGTGGGGCTAGGCACATTTCACCTACCCAGTCAGTGATGGTCCCTTCAGTCACAAAAGTCCCTTTGTTTTGTGAATGTCTGGGAGGAATATACAAAGGACAACTGCAACTCACTCCTAGTCACGTGACGTAGGAACAGGCTACAGGCACCAAATGGTTAGGGCACAAAAATGTCAACTTTCTAAAAGTGCCAATTTTAGAATTTTGTGACTTAAAATCTGACTCTACCATTAAAGCCGATTTTGAATTACAATTTCTCAGATACCAAAGTTAACTTTCCTACCTGCTCTCAATCAAAAGTTAGTACTTAATAAATGTACTAAGGTAACCTAATGGTATCCTATCGGAGAGGTAGGCCTCACAGTTGTGAGCAACAAATTTGTGCATTTTTCACAACCAAGTCATGTAAAACTTAAAAATGCATGTTCAACTTTTTAATTACAATGTACTCAGCCTTATTGGTTGTTTAAGGCCTACATTAGGGGTGACATATGTATTAAAAAAGAAGGATTTAAGTTTGGTAAAAGAGTTTTTTGCCAGAACAAACTGCCAGTTTAAAACTGCTAGCAGTCTACAATGGCAGGCCTGAGACATGTTTTACAGGGCTACTTCAGTGGGTGCCTTGATAAGTGCTGTAGGCCCACCTGTAGCTTTTAATTTACAGGCCTTAGTATATGATTTACCACTTTACCTTGGACTTATAAGTAATTTAAATATGCTAATCAGGCGTAATTTAATCTGATCATGTTTCAGAGAGTAAGTACAAGCACTTTGGCACTGGTTAGTAGTCAGAAGGTGCACAGAGTCCTAAGGCCAAAGAAAACATATTCAGACAGCTAGGAGGGTGAAGGCAAAGTTATAAGGGAAGACAACTTAAGGCTGGTAAGTTTAGCAACAATTAATTGGCATTAACACCATTTTAACATGATTCATCTAGATGTACAATTTTATGGTTTTGGCTTAAAATATGTTCAATGTAGCGATCACTCACATTTGCATCTTTAATGGTGGTGGAAACACATAACAATATTATATCTCCCTATTTGTGCTTATTGCTTGATATAATATCATGAAATAGAAAAAAACATGTCCATCTGTGAGAAAGTGAATTATAAAGTGAGAAAGTGAGGTGGATAGACGTCCAAAAGAAGTAATAAGGTCACTATCTTGTTAGGTCCAGTAAAGATTCTACTAATTTATACCTGAGATCAGCCCCTGGTAGGTATTGCACAAAGCAGATATGCCTAAGTATTTAAAAGAACCACAGCAGTTAAAAAGTTGAGAACACCACACAATACAAATCCTTTTTTTAAATTTATAAAAGCATAAAATAATTTAATGGAAAAAATTACACCCAAAAAACAAAAATCCAATAAGTGGAGATACAATTTTTTTAAACTTTAAAAGCATAAAGTAATAAGTGCCAACGAGGGTCAACCAGGGCCGGACTGGCTACCGGGCAGTTAGGAATGCTGCTGAGCTGGGGGATGATTTCGTTAATGGGGACCTGCGTGAGCTAAACGAAATTCGTTTTGCTTTCCGTATTTCGAAGCTCACGCAGGTCTCCATGGATGAAATCAGCCCCCACTACAATAAAATCAGGCAGCAGCTCGGCAGCATTCCTAACTGCCCGGTAGCTAGTCCGGCCCTGGGGTCAACTGGTCACAGTAGACGAGGACCTAAGCATGATTTGAGGCTGACAGTCATGGAGCACAAATCAGAAACACCAATCGGGTGTGACCCAGTAGGACATTTTTCCTTGGGACTTAGGCCTGATTTATATCTAGGCAGAAAGGGTACACTATAACAATGGCAATGGAGTTCCCTCTCCACCAGGACTATGTCCTGACTAAGGCAACCTGAGTTAAATTCAGGCACACCATAGTTTGACGATGACAAAGTCTACTCTGTCTCTGCCTTGGTCACACTCTGCTGATGACCCAGTGGAGTAAGGGCTGTCAGAGGTTTGGCTGTATGTCAGCCCGTCTAATTTAGATGGACAGACATATAGCCATTTTTCAATGCCCGTCACTGCCAGGGAAAATCTGGATCTAAGGAGACTGAAATGTGCTCAATGTCCCCCTCATCATGGGAGGAAACTCACATGGCCAGGAAGGAACTGCTTTTCTTATTTTCAAAATTTGTTTTTGAGATATTCATTAACAAACTAAAACAAAGGTAACTTTAATGTACGGCTCTGTCATGTTTGATAGAGCTATCCCTGCAAAGTTACAATGCATTGGCACTGACAGCTGTAACAATGGTTCCTGTCAATGGTTGAAATGTCTTTTGAACCAATAGTTGCCCATAATTTCGCAGGTGGCACCTCCGTCAGGGCAACAGAGTAATTGACTCCATCTCCCTGATGGAGGACAGGCCTTCCACCAAGTGTTAAATCAGACCCTTAGGCTGTATCTGAGAAGGGTTCTATGAGCCCAGGTAGGCACTGGGTGAGGTCCCTATAAGGCCATTGGTTTACGGTGGAAAAGCTTTGACACAGAAAATTCAAAATGTGTGCCCAGGGAAGTCCCATTGGTAGCGGGACACTTTTGACACCTCAAATTTTTTACGTGTGAAGACGTCACTTCTTTAGGGCTCAGATTCCTACAGCTGGGCAAGGTTGCAGCTCTAGCCAAAGAGGGCTCCACTAGGTTTTTTCTACAAGGGTAATTTTTGTACACTACAAAAAAAGTTTGAAATGGAAAGTATCACATATTTTTTGACACTTTCCATTTCCATATTACGTCTATTTTTAACGAACCCATTTTCAGATTAAATTTATGCTAAATGATTTTGTCCATAATCTGAGGTAGTTAATTTTGAGCATGAGTATTTAATGTAATACATTAATTGTAACACAGAACTCTTTTTTTTAAAGTAAGATTTTCAAGGGAAAAAAAAGGAAAATATGTTCATACATTTACTTATTTGCCGCCAGATAGTTATGAAGCCCAAAAAAGCATTAGTGCTTTTTTGGATTTGCCTGCATCTCTTCTCGTTGACATTAGCTTCAGAGGTTTCTTTTTTTTTTTTTTACAATAGTCACTTTCATTCACATTGTTATTAACTGAGGAGGGTGAAAAGAAATGTGTGAGGGGCAATTGGTAAAAGTGAATGCTACCATTCAAACAGAATGACTCTCCTTAACATAGCACATGTATCAAAATTATACACTTTCAACTAAAGTGATATTTTTATTCACAGACATTCCCTTGCAGGTTATCATGTGAAATAAAGCAGCAGAAGAACATCTTGGAATTCCTGAACACTTTGAAGGAAAGTTTCCAGCACATCAAAACACACCAAATTGTCAGAGATTTTATTCATAAGAGATGAAGACAAGACATTGAAAATATTTATTTTATTTATCTTCCAAAAATATTTAAATGTTGCTGATATTATTATAACAAATAACATTTATTTTTATATTGTCCCTTATTTTTACTTTTTTATTCAAAGATACAATAATAAACATATTTAGTAATTCACGGAACTATTACATTAAACAATATTGCACAAATGTAAATGTATGCAACAATCAATAGACATTTTGTAGAGTAAAGCTGAAAAAAGAGTGATTGAAGTGCATTTTGCTATTATATGCTTCATATGAATTCAGCTGTAATGGGATTCTGAGATATTATGATCTGTAAATGGCCTTAAAGAAATACAAATGCAAATCTAATTTAGGGCAATGCCATATGTTGTGAGATCAGTTTGCCATTTCTATGGATTGACATCAAAATCAATTAAAATAACTTTGTAATTGATCTTATTTAGAAACTATAGAGTTTGATAAACATTCATTTTGAATAAAATAGCATTTTACAAAAATTGGCATCTGTTAAAATGGAAAAGCTAAACCTGTTTACTTTATTCCAGATTTCTAGAGATAAAACATTATCTTCTACCTTGGCACATTATTTATAATTTTTCAAGTATATATCTGATTAATATTCAATTTCCAAATCCATGCCAATCTTGATACCGTATTTTTAACTAAATCAGCGACTATCTCTTTATTACAGTGCATCAAGAAAGGTATTGATATTCATTAGTATAAGATATATAGCATTCTACACCCCTGGGAGCCAATCTTGACCTGAAGCTACTGTTGGTATTAAGAGTGATTTACAATTTAGATAATAAATAGTCTCAATTTTAGCAGGAACTTGATGCACAAATAATGTCTTGGTCAATTTTGATAGCACCATTGCAACTCAGGTAGCAGGGTTTTGGCTGGGGAGGGGTACAATTACATAATATAACATTTTAGATTTACTAACTTTGTAGCCTTCCAAAGACTAGAAAAAAAAAACATTGAAATCTCTCTCATACATTTATATATCTAGTTTTCAAAATAGCATTATGTCATCTGTGTAAAGTTAGGTTTGTCCCTGCCCTTCTGTAAAAAAGGAAGAAGGATGATATCACTTCAAAAGGATAAAGCGAATGGCTCCATAAAAAGGTAAATTAAATAGGGGAAAGAGAGCACCCTAGTCTACTGCTGAGCTGGACTTTGAAAGTACCTATGTCAGATGAATTTCACTATAAATGTAGACTCTGCCCATTTATAGATATTTTGCAAGAGTTGAAAGTGAAAACCAAGTTTTTGTTAAATATTATAAAGAATCAATAAGGCTATGAGGTCAAAGACCTTCTCGTTATCCAGTAAAAACATAGCTGGGATTTGATATGTAGTGAAAATATCAAGAGCTTCTATTACATAATCCGTATTAGCACATACACCTGACCCAGACTTACCATGTTGGTACTTATGAATGCACATATACTCTACCATATTGACCATATTTGCAATTAGTTTTATTAGAATTTATATTCACAATGTAAAAGAGAAATCTGGCAATATTAACGCAAGTCCTAAGGATGGCTGACTTTTTTTTAACTGGCAGTAATAGCTATATTAAATAAAGGAGGGTATGCAACAGCAGCCAAAATAAAATTAGCCAGATTTAGCAAATTACATTTTAAAACATGCGAAAATGCCTTAACAAATTCTGCAGGATAACTGTCTAGTCTTCACACTTTACCATCAGGTAAATGAACAAATACTTCTTCACGCTCTTCCACTCGAAAAAGGTTCCAAGATAGAAATCATATCTTTTTGAGTGAGGCATGGAATAGGAAGTTGATTGAGGATCACTTTCAATTTTATTTTGATCGACTGCTTTGGTTTGGTTGTAAATCTGTTTATAGTGTTCGAAATAGCAAAACAAAATGATCATGAGTAGCACAATCACACCAGTTCTCGAACATTTTAAAGTAATGATGGCACTTTTAGAAATTGTTTTTTTGTCAGGCCCTAAATCTATCCATGTTATCATTTTCTTCATAAATCCTTTGGGGATATCTAAACTTGCTTACATAGCACTTGGCATAATAGTGCTCCTGTATTAGAATTTACAATGTTATAGAGCTATTTTATTTGTGTTGGAACTATAAATCAAACATTTTTTCATATGCTTTCCTGACGTGCTTCAAGTTTATGTATTCATGATATTCTGGAGGTAATATCATAAGAAATTATTTCTGCTCGCATAGACACTTTTAAGGCGTTCCGAACCATATCTACTTTAGCAGTGCCTTCATTATGCCTCATAAATTCAGATATCTCTGATTTTTAGGCATGAAACCAGGCTTTATTTTTCAAAAAATATTTTATTAATTGCCTACTTTCTAGAATCTTTAAAAAGGAGAGATATTCAACTTAAGAGTGGAATGGCCAAAGAAGCCATTTGAAAAACAAAAAAATGCTCAGACCTAATTAAAGAAGGGTTGCTCAAAAGCAGATCTTTTTGATAAATGTCCAGAACCCTCAATATCCTTGGCTTCTGCTGTTTCTGATTTGGCATTATAGACTTTGCTGGAGGCCAAAGAAAATCAAAATGTCCTCCAATAATGATCCTGCCAGTGACCGATAAAAGTGATTGGAAGAGATTAAGGAACCTTGGTAATTGTCAATTGGGGCATACAACCTGACTAAAAGCCAGTCAAATGGATGAAAGGATGCACTTAACCCTACACCAGTGGCTCTCCTTTATCATACTGCCAGTTAGGCATTTCACTGAAATGATTCTTAGTGATAAAAATCGCCAAACCCCTGTGTGAGGCACTGGCAGAGGAAAACATCTAAAAGCCACTCAAGGTTTAAGCACAGTGAATCTCAATAACCTAGAAGTGGGGAGTTGGGTTTCTTGAAATAAAAAAATTGATGGACCATGCAACACTTCATACAACGACACAGTGAAAACACCCCAAAGAGACTCCACACCAGTTTAGAAAACTAGATTCTGAATTTATAAATAAAGCAAGACGAAAATGACAACCATTCATCCAGTAGAAGCCAAGATATGAATTTTAAAAATGTAATGTAAAATATAGCAGTTAGAAGCAAGTGGGGTCCATGAGAAAAACATCAGTTCTGACGTGATCCAGTTCTGGATGCAATGCAGCAGGTATCTCCACGCTGTAGAGGTGATGTGCGGAATTTTTCCATGCAGTGCCGGAGATGCTTCTGTTCCGAAGATGTGGTTCAGAGTGCGATGCGGCAGTTCCGAGTGCGATGTGAGGGTCCGGGTGTCTGCAACAGCGGAAATTCATGGATTCTTCTCTCACAGGAGAGGATGAGTGGTGCCACTGGAGCACTTCCAAGAGTCCTGGACTGAGGTGGCACCACTTGGCAGGACAGAAGCAGATGAGCCCAAGGGTTGGAACAAGAGGGTCGTAAGTTTTTTCTGTCCCTGAGAATAAGGCAGCAGGAGGCAACTTAGGCAACTGGAGGCAAGTCAGAAAGCCCTTGGAGTGACTCTAATTTTAAGTGCTGCAAGTCTAGTTCTTCTTACTCAAGCAGAGAGAGAGAGCAGCGGCAGTCGGGTGTCACAGCAAGGCACGAGTTCAGCAAACAGCACTTACCTGCAGAGTGGCAGTCCTTGAGCAGCACAGCATATCCTCATCTTCCTCGCAGAGTCGTCACAGATCCAGAAGTGTACTGATTTGGTAGTGCAAGAGATCCAGTATGTATACTTAGTGGTGCCTTTGAAGTGTGGGAGACGTTAAAGTAAGCTTTGAACTGCACACAGGCTCCCCCTTCTTGGCCTGGCTCTAGACACACTACAGTGGGGCAATCAATTGTTTGTGTGGGGACAGGACACAGCCCTTTCAGGTGTAAATATAAGCTCCTCCCTCCCATCATGCTCAGAATAGCCCATCTGCTTGCAGATAACCATTCAGGCAGACCTAACCTTACTTGGTGTGTGACTGTCTAGAGGGAATGCAGGAAGCCAGTTGTCACCCACCCCAGATGTGTGTTCCAGAGACAAGCAGAAGTTTCCAAATGGCTAAAGTACGTAAATGGCAGCTTTCTGAAAATATGCAAAAGAAACAATTGATGGACGGAATGCTGGACAATGTAAACATTCACCCCCAGTCACAAGGATCTGGGTTTAATCACTCATTCTTTTGCTTACCCCCACGCCCCCCAGGTTGGACCCATCCATATGAAAATCAGTCTTGATCCTGTACCTTATGGGAACAGTCCAGCCCGAACTGCCAAGCCAGGTCCTACCTGGACCGGAAACAAGCATCCTGGGACTGGTTTCAGGGCATCACCCTTCATCAACCAGGCTAGCTTGAATCTAGTGGTGTGGTGAGCACTGGACCCAAGTCTGGACACACCCTTCCCACTTAGGGGGACAGATGTAAAAGAAACAATTGATGGATGTAATGCTGGGCAATGCAAGCATTAACCCCCAGTCACAAAGATTTTGGTTTAATCCATCATTCTTTTGCTCACCACACCACCCCAGGTTGGACCCAGCCATATGCAAATCAGTCTTGACCCTCTTCCTTATGAGAACAGTCCAGCCCGAACTGCCAAACCAGGTCCTCCCTGGACCGAAAACAAGCATCCTGGGACCAGTTTCAGGGCATCAACCTTCATCAGCCTTCATCCGCCAGGTTAGCTTGAAGCCAGTGGTTTATGAGCACGAAACCCATGTCTGGGCATACCCTTCCAACTTAGGGCGACATATGCAAAATGATGAACGCAATGCTGAACAATGCAAACATTCACCCCTAGTGACAAGGATAATCCATCACTCTTTTCTTCACCACACCACCCCAGTTTGGGCCCAGACACATTCAAATCAGTCTTGACCCTATTCCTTATGGGAACAGTCCAGCCTGAACTGCCAAGCCAGGTCCTCCCTGGACCACAAACAAGCATCCTTGGACTGATTTTGGGGCATCACCCTTCATCAGCCAGGCTAGCTTGAATCCAGTGGTGTAGTGATCACGGGACCCACGTCTGGGCATACCCTTCATACTTAGGGTGACATATGCAAAAGAAACAATTGTCCATCAATTGTTCTTTTTGCAGTTGTCACCCCGAGTGGGACGGGTATGCCTAGATGTGGGTCCAATGCTCTCCATGACACTGGAATCAACCTATCCTGGCTGATGAGGGGTGAAACCCCAAAACCGGTACTAGGATGCTTGTTCCTAGTCCAGGGAGTACCTGGCCTGGCAGTTTGTGCTGGACTGTTCCTATTGGGTGCAGGGACAAGACTGATTTGCATATGGCTGGGTTCAAGCTGGAATGGCAGGGGGAGCAAAATAAATGATGGATTTAGGCCCCGATCTCTGTATTGGGGTGAATGAATGACATTGTTCTGCAATCTCTCCATCAATTGTTCTTTTTGCATTTGTCACCTGAGTAGGACGGGTATGCCTAGACATGGGTCCTGTGCTCTCCATGCCACTGGAATCAAGCTACCCTGGCTGATGAGGGTTGATACTCCAAAACCGGTCCTAGGATGCTTGTTCCCAGTAGAGAGAGGACCTGGCCTGGCGGTTGAGGCTGGACTGTTCTCATTAGGTGCAGGGTCAAGACTGATTTACATATGGCTAGGTTCAAACTGGAATTACAAAGGGAGAAAAAAATGATGGATTTAGGCCCAGATCACTGTACTGGGGTAAATGTATGACATTGTTCTGCATTCTGCCCATCAATTGTTCTTTTTGCATTTGGGACCGCGAGTGGGATGGGTATGCCTAGACATTGGTCACGTGCTCTCCATGTCACTGGAATCAAGCTATCCTGGTTGAAGAGGGGTGGAACCCTGAAACCTGTCCTAGGATGCTTGTTCCCAGTTCAAGGAGGACTGGCCTGGCAGTTCCTGCTGGACCATTCCCTTACGGAACAGGGTCAAGGCTGTTCAGTTCAGTTTTACTTGGACAAAATTAATCAAACTGTTGTTCCTGGCCCTAAAGCCATTCCTTTACATATATGTCTGCACTTTCTGCGAGTTATTTCTTGTTTCTTCAAATATTGTATCTCGTATGATGTCAGTACTGATTTAGGAACATTTTTGGTACCTGCTTTGATGACAGTGTCATCCACCTAAATTAAATCTGGAACTGGAGGATAATTCATCTCATATATATCTAATAAGTTGTAGGTCACTGATACAAAATATTAATGTCCTTGGGTGCCAGGATACAGTCCTGTTAGACACGCTGGACCAGGCAAATCTCATCGTATGGTTCAGACATTTCCTAACGATGTGCATGGGAACACACTGATGCAAAACAATTTAGACCTGCATCCATTGGCCTCTACAGTAGTAAGTAAATTGATGCTTTTGTGTAATGTTGAACTCTCAAGCAAATGTTAATACCTGTGGACCTAGGAAATGTATTGTTTCCAGATTGTTGGTGAATAAGAAAAAAAAACATAAAATTATGTTCATACTTAGATGTAAACATTTTTTAAACTGTGCCATTAAAGATCAGCAGGAGAGAAAGGTTTTGCCAGATATGAGCGATCGAGAATGACCTCAGAGGTAGAGATTCTAAATTAGACATGGGCTTTTTTGAACCAAAGAAGGCCCGATTCCCAAAGATTATGCTATGATTCACTCTTGTATCCTGAATTGCAGCAGTAAGCATGGCATACTTGAGCTTTACTGTTAAAACGTACGAGCAAGCCAAGTGTACTATGATAAGTCATATATACGTATTCACCAATCTTTGTGAGTCGGGACAAGCGATCATATGTCACATTTATTGGTACTTGTAACAGAAGGGAGCAGAGAAAAGACACTGCACCAGGAAGAAAGCGCAGGATCAGGGTAGAATTTGGAGAAGGATACCAAGGAGGAACAAAGAACTGGATCTCGGAGCACTGTAAGCAGTCTGCAAGGACCATGTCAACAGTGGGGTAGCAAATGGGGAACAGGGAAAAATATCAATGACAATGAAACTTCACTAAGCTATTGTAAGAACTGTGGACCTGATTACGACTATGGCCCAGTTGCGCCCGCTCTCCGCTGGCACAATTGTGCCAGAGCTGTGCAAGAAATGCTAACCTGACTACTAGTCCAACTCATGCAGGCTTTGCCTTTCCCATGGCGGTGCCAGAAAAACAGACACCGCAATGGGAATGGTAACAATGTTCCAGCACAGCATGGACGTGATATCCATGACGTGCTGGAACTGGGGTGCAAACAGACGGGGCACAGGTTGTGCCTCTCTGAATACATCCCTATGGGGGGATGGGTGTCATAGGGGACCTAAAGGGCCCACTTTGTTCATCCACCTCCAGCCTTTTCATGGAGGGGAGCCCGCCATGAAATGTCTGGTGGTGGAGAAACTCGTAATATGCTCAGCGGGACTGGCCAGTCTAGCTCAGCACGTCACATTGGGCCTCTTCCTCGCCAGTGCCAGGGAACGGTGGCTTCATGGTGCTGCCGGCGGTCCACCGTCAGAACGACTTTCAAAGTTGTAATCTGGCATACACTTGTAATTAGCCCCTACAAATTCACACACTAATTTAACTTGATGTGTCTGTAGATTCAGATATCACTAAGATTAATATAGAATATAGAAAGTTAATGGGTCTAAGAACCAGTTTGCCACAATACCAGTAGGAACCACCACAAATAATGCATAGTTAGGTGAAATAACACTTCTGTGTTCTTTAGCCGAGTAGCACCACGCTTACACAGATACATATAAACATTTACTTTTCCCTAAAACATAATGGCGGTTAGGGAGACTTTATTAGTATAATGAATTACTCAAGACCTGGCTTGTTATGCCACCCTCAGGGAACTGCAGGATTTCGGCACAAATCCATATCTACAATTCTTTGTAGATATGAACTTTCATCGTAATCCATGGGTGGCTGCACAGGAATGCCCATGCCCCACCCATGGAATGCCTCCTTAATGCAAACTAACTCAAGGTAGCACATTGGCTGCATTGCATAACATTTGGTGACAAACCAGAGCAAATAACCATTTGCATTGGTTTGTAAATACCAACTTTCATCAGATCTGTGTTTAAAAAGTAGCACATACCATCCATAATACAAAAGTGTGTGTGTGTGTGATGTCTAGCATGAATTTTGTAGTGGAGCTGTGAGCTTCCATTACAAAATACTATGACTGCCTAGACACACGTTTAAGCTTTTCACACATTGGATGTGTGATGTGCAGTGCAAGCTTACTCCTTCTAAGCACCTGCTCAAATAGGCATTATTTTTGGGAGCAAATCCCTGGGCAACAATTCTAATAGATGTGGTTTAGCATCAAAAACAATAAGTGGTAGTTAGTGAAAATCCATGTACCATCTGTGGAACGCCGAAGGGCTACTTTCAATGCAAAAAACCGTTTGCACTCTTATGGGCATTTGTTTATCAACACTTTGCGCCTCTTTATTCAACTTTGAGTGACTTTGCAGCAACACAATGCCACATTGTCTTTACAACTCGTGCATCATTTCTATTGATACATGACAATATTTTCAGATTCTTTTTATGGCAATACCCCATAGAAGTAAAGAATATTATATCCAAATAAAAACACGTCTTAACATGCATACTGTATTATTCTATGTTTATATGCATATGACTATGCCAATACTGTAGGTTGCTTTCCGTAGAAACTATGTCATTAATAAATCAGTGCAAAGCTCATGCCAGTGTGTAGGTTTATCATGCCCATCATCTCCTGCAGTACCTAAAAAAGACATTCGTGGCCTCACACTCGAAGAAGGAAAGGTTAACATCAATATGAGATGACTCAGAAAATTAATATTTCTTTGTCTTCTGAAAATGAATTGTAAACTTGGAGAACGTGGGAGTGGGGGTACCTACAACAATGTTGTAACTTGAGTTTCGCCTACTGGGATGTTTTTTTTTTTTTTTTGGAACTCAATTTAAGGAGAGCCTGCAAGTCAGAAAAATGGAAGAGCAACGTATGCCTCTCTTGGTGCCACAGCAACAAACTATCATAGACCAAGAGTCGGTTCACGACTCAGATGCTTTTCAGCACAAGAAACCCTAGAATGCTAACTTTCCTCATTCTTTGCAATGCAATGATTGTATTGCAAGTCAGAGAAGGCGCCGCGGAAGCCTGTGGCGTTGAAGAAATTATTGAAGATCTTGCTGAGCTCACAGAAACTCTCCAGGTAAGTGCCACTGAACTGTCTCTGTATGGGCAATATCCAACAGTTTTCAAGTTTATTTTTAAGCGCTCTTTCTTTTTTATTTCAGTTTAAATCTTATGCTAACTGCAACTGTGGTAAAAACAACAACATAATTGTAAGTACACCTAATTTGCTTTTACTTTCTGTACACGAAATATTTATATATATATTTATATGTGTGTGTATACATATATATATATATATATATATATATATATATTCTCCAAAGAGCTATCATAGTACCAACGCGTTTCGCAACGTACTGTTGCTTGATCAGTACGTTGCGAAACGCGTTGGTACTATGCGAGGAATGCTGCCTTTTTGAACAATAAAAGGAAAATTTGGGAAATATATCCTTTGTTTGAGTGCTGACTTATGCTATCATTGATAGCTCTTTGGAGAATAGACGAAAGCGGGGCTCTGCTTTGAAGTCAGCACCGGTGACAAGAGCGCCATTGGACTACGAGTTTGGAGCCTAATCTGTGGATATATATATATATATATATATATATATATATATATATATATATATATATATATATATATATATATATATATACATATATATATTCAATCCGTTTTTTTGCGTGCATACACAAAAGATCCTGCGCACTCCCAGCTCCGTTTTTCAAAAACGACAATACTCCAAAATTGCTTGCTGTTATTTTATTTTCATAACAGTGCCTCCAGAAACACTCCTCAGGAGGAGTGTTGAAGCCAGAAGAGCGCTTGGGAGTCCTGACAGAGGCCACTGGCTTTGGATATATATATATATATATATATATATATATATATATATATATATATATATATATATATATATATATATATATATATATATATATATATATATATAATATTTAGTTAGATATACACACATATATTTATTTAATTGAACTAAACAGCATATTTTATCCATACAATATTATTCTCTCCGCAGAGCAAGGAACATTCGTCTAAATGCCTATGCCTTCAAGTTCCTCAGGTAATTTAACACATTTCCGAAATAGCAGTTCCTATTCCTATTGGTGGTTACAAAATATTTAATTGCAAAATGGTTGGATGCCCGTACTGGCTAAATATAACATTTGAAGGTTTCATGAAATATTGTTGGGTTTTTAGCAAACTTGAATTATACATTTTAAGGGCCTAGCAGTGAACATTATTTATTGCATCTACTGCTTTCTGGGTAGATAGATTTAAAAATTAAAATAAAAAGTCTGCAACAGAGCTCTGCAAAGAAGAATTTATCTGACAGTAATAGGATTAAAGTCTGAATAAATGAATTTAAAAATCAGTATTTCCTATGCATGTTGCACATGAGCCCGAATTTCTTTTTATTAATTGTGCATTTACACATTTCAGCAGCTAATTCGAATACTGAATTTCAGACCCCGAGTGGTGACATCTCATGTTTAGCAAGATCTGCCCTTATTTCATCATATCTCACTAAATGATTTGCTTTTCTAAATTGAAGCCTCTGCAGCTGATGTAATCAGATACGTTTCCACAATATGGTGTATGTTCTGTATGCTAGAATTCACTAGATGTCTTCTTCAAAGATGATTTATATCCCATGAATTTATGTTTATGTGAAGGTCACAAACGTCAGCTCACGTGTAATTTGATCTGCACATGTTTACTATGATCGGTAGCAGTTGTGTGCTGGGATTGCTCCTGGCGAAAAGACATATATAACACAGCCTCTTGAACTCTTGAAGGAGTTTGAAATACCTCAGGGCACCTTAGAAATAGCTGCGCTAGTGAGAAAGGTCTGGTGGAAAGCTAAATTTAGCCTTGCGCTGAGCACTCATCAAGAGTTACATCATGAAACTCTGTGGTAGCTTGATGTAATATTTAAAGGTTAAGGCAGTGGCGGCTCGTTCAGGTAAGCAGGGTGAGGTGGTGGGGGCGGGGATGTGAGGTGAAACTTTCATTTTTTTTTTGTAAGGGTAGGCAGAGGGACTACTGCCTGCTCTTAAGAATAATTATCCAACCATTCTCAAAGGGGGAGGGATCCCTTGGTATGCCATTCCCATTTCCAAATCAGTTTCCAAAAGCTTTAAGTTGAAGGCAAATTGCAAAAGTTTTGTGGTTGCAAAATATTCCTACAGGAATGAATGAATATGTACTTGTAAAGCGCATGGCTACCAAAGGCCTCCCAGCGCTAGCGACAGAGCCAATACCGACAGTAAGAGCATCAAGGGAACAGAAGGGTCTTCAGAGATTTACGAAAAGAGAGGTGGTTAGTCTCGAGCCAAATATGATCTGCAAGTTGATTCCAACACTTCGCTGAGAACAGCCGTCCACAGCTCCGCACTCGATTAACTCTCAGGACGACTGCGAGACGTTTTTTCTTGGAGCGTAGCACTCTTTTTGGGAGGTAAGGAGTGATGATAGATCTTAGAATCGGAGGGGCCCTAGAAGACAGCACCTTGTGGGCAATGCACAAGGCCTCAAACTGAATTCTCTTGGCCACTAGCAACCAGTGCAGAGAGACAATAAAGGGCTAGGCAGATGCCCGGTATGGAGCCTGCAGAAGAGAGCTCACAGCGCAGTTTTGCACCATTTGCAGCTTTTTTATGGTAGAGCACGAGGATCCTAGATAAAGCACATTGGCATAGTCAAGCCGTGACAAAATCAGGGCCTGCACCAGCAGTTTCCTTGCACTGAAAGGTAGCAAGGGAATGATTTTCCTAATCATTGTTAGGATTCCGAAGCAGGTGGCTGCCACTCTGCGTGCTTGCTCCTTAAACTCCAGTTTGTGGTCAAACCACACCCCAAGACTTTTTATATGTTCTTTAGGTGAGGGCACAGCACCGAAGCATTTAGGTCAAAGAACGCTAGGGTTAAGGTTAGTGGTTTTTCCTAAAAACATCAGCTCAGTTTTAGCACCATTTAGCTTTAGGAAGGAGTTATCCATCCAGGCGGACACTCTCTCCAAGCAATTAGCCAAGCTGTACTGTTCTTGTATATCATCCAGCTGATTGAGGGACACATTCAGCTGCGTATCTGCGTACGACTCAATCTTAACCCCAAAGGGCTTGACCACTTCTGCCAAAGGTCGCACATAAAACTGAGATTCGTATTGGGAAGGGATGTCCTCAACACACCCTTCCAAACACTGAATCGCAAAACCCAAATTACAATTCATCAAGCTCAAATATGCCTAGTACATCTATTCCTTTATCATTTATGGAGGAAGAAGATGCAAGAAGCTACAAAGTGTCACAGGAAACATTAATAGTGGCAGTTGCATCAACTATAACTTTAAAAAAGTTAAATACAGCTTTATAGTGATAATCTACCCCATAAACAGGCTAAAAGGAGGATGTCCATACTGTCTGAAAGAGTCTCTAGAAATGTGCCTGTTGTTTGTAATTACATCATAGCACATACGGGATTGTTTTGGTTTTCATTTTCTCAGTATGTTTCTTTTCTTTACAGAACACTTGCAACATCTCATGCTTTGTGGATGGATATAACCGTGTGACAGCAGTTCTTATGAAATACTTCAAGACCAAAATACGCCCAAGGAGGGAACATATACAGTTGCTCAGTAGGGATTGCAAGGTAAGGTTATTCATATCTATATTCACTGATGTCATCAGTGATGTCATTTGAGATGTCATCAGTGATGTCACTGACCATGTCATGAATGATCTAATATGTGACATCATCAGCAGTGGATTGCGGGTGAGCGAAATATAGTTAGTACAACTAACTATATAAGAGCAATTTCAATGGTTTTGTATGAGTAAAATGTCCAGCTAACTATAACACCACTAAAACTTATAGTTTTTTGAGTGAATTTCAAAGGTTTTTTAAAAGCTAATTCCTAACTATATAACTCCTGAAATATATGGTTTTTTCAGTGAATTTCAAAGGTTTTTTAAATGCTAATTCCTAACTATATAAGGCCTGAAACCTATGGTTTTTTCAGTGAATTTGCAAGGTTTTTTAAATGCTAATTCCTAACTATATAAGGCCTGAAACCTATGGTTTTTTCAGTGAATTTCAAAGGTTTTTTAAATGCTAATTCCTAACTATATAAGGCCTGAAACCTATGGTTTTTTCAGTGAATTCGCAAGGTTTTTTAAATGCTAATTCCTAACTATATAAGGCCTGAAACCTATGTTTTTTTCATTGAATTCGCAAGGTTTTTTAAATGCTAGTTCTATTAGCGGATAACGTTTTTATATATTAAAACGTTTTTTAAATCTCAAATGCCTGCTTTGCTAACAGAGTTTTTAAGCACAGGCTCTTTTGTCTCTGGTGGCCATCTTGGAAGACTGCATATCAGAATTTTTTTAATGAAATATAAGAGGATTTGAGAAGTCACTCAAAATGTGCCCTAATTTTTCTTTCTTCAGCACTAATCAGAATTTCTGTGGCAAAATGAACCCCCTCATTTTGTTCCTTTGCAAATTAAATGTTTTAAGTGTTAACACTTTATTCCAATCAAGATGACTTCAGGTGTGCCATACTTTTGTCATAAGTAAGACTGTTAGCGCTCTAGTTGTTCTTTAGAACACTCTGGGACATTCTGTCATTGGGCTATAGTTGGGCTACATCTGGCTGATATTTGGGCAACATTTGGTTTTTTTTGTCTCTGGTGGCCATCTTTGGGCTACATTGGGCTACATTTGGGCTCTAACATATATATAGCCCAATGTAGCCCAATATATATTTTTTCAAAGTTAATTTTCGTAAAAACCACTGGAGCACATATCTTGAGACATAGCAAAGGCACATCGGGCTACCAGTCCCTACAATTTTGCCAAGTTTGGTGGAAAACCATTCAGCCGTTCGGGCTAAAAGTGAGTCCAACCGCCCTATGGAAATTAACATGGGTAAAAAACGTTTTGGGACCCCCCTTTTATCTCGGCCCCCGCTTGACGAATCCCCCCCAAACTTTCAGGGAGCGCCGCGAGGCAAAGTTAGGGAAAATTTCAGGAAGATTCCTCAACCGGCGCCAAAGTTATTCCCAATAGAATGTTGCGATTTCCCTATGGAAAACAATCCTAACTATATATACCTACTGGCCCCTAACCCCGTTCTGTAAAGCATTACCTATCTCCTTTTGGCTAGTTTATGAACAAGTCCCCTGTCTTTTTCAAGTGTTATTTCGACTGCTTTTGAGAATTTTCTTTTTACACATATGTACATTTGCAGAAAAAAGCACTGATTTGTACTTTCGGGTAAGAGTTTGATAGACTACAACAAACATGTAATGTACTATTTGCAAAAAAATAGAGGTTTACGTCATTAGCACCATTGTTGCATTTTTCTTTATGTCCTAGTCATATAGCATAATTTATTCACAGTCACACAATGTGATCATTTCCCTTTTTTAAACAAAAAAGCATATCCCATTCTAAATGGGATATTGACTGATGGCGAAAATGAGTATCGCTTTAAGATCTATGTTGACTACATGCCCAAGGTAGCTGATATTTAATGTATCAAACTAATTAAAGCAAACATTTGTTTTGAGTGACCATAATGCACAATAAGAACATTTATTATGAGAGTCGATGAGTCCCGAGGTTCATACTGGTAAATGCCCTCCATTGTTTACATGACGCCCTGGAGCAAGCAAGGGACATGGTTCCTTGTACTGCTGCTATGGTAATTCTATAGAGCAAGTTTCATGGGTCAATGGGCCCCTCAGGTCTATGGGCCCCAGTGCCATTGCACCAATGCAAGCCACATTATTCGGGTGAAAAACACCTGGACGGGGGTGTTTGGAAATCCAATAGTGATTTTTCTGAGGAACTATTAAAGACAACCAGCCTTGCAGTTAATGCTTATAGGGTAGAATGTACAGGGTGGTGCAGCCGAGGCTAAATGCCCTTGACCCCACTCTATGCTAGAATCTGTACCTCAACTGACAAGGTATGAGCAGGTGAATTGATCACAATAAAATGATAGCATAGTCTAACAATGACCTTGTTAAGTCGGCCCCAGGAGCAGAGGTTATTTGTCGTGCCAAACAGGCTCCTTGTCTCCCGGCTAAAATATATTTTGCAAAAAAAGCAAATTTTTAAGGTGAAAGTGCAGTGTTTAATTGTCTCATTCAATAAAAATGAATCCTGATATATCCACTTAGCCTTTAAACTTACTAAGGTCACTAAAATTCCTCAGTTAGGGGCTCGGTTTGGCAGACCAAAGAATTTAAGAGCGCTGTATATTTATGTCAAAGCGGTACAAAAGGGGGTGGTGATGGACGGATCATCTGAACCAATCAAACACTCACATCCAATCAACAGATCTGGGTTTGATCCATCACCGTTCTTTAGCCCACTCTGCCACCCCAGTCAGACATGGCCATATGCAAATCAGTCTGACCCTGTGCCTCATGGGAACAGTCCAGCCCGAACTGCCAAGCCATGCCTTCCCTGGACCGGACTCAAGCTTCCTAGGACCGGTTTCTGGCATTACAGTCATCTTCAGCCAGGCTTGCTTGAATCCAGTGGCAAAGTGAGCAAGGAACTCACGTCTGAGCATTCCCTGCCAAACTTATGGCAAACAAAGCGGTACAAAAGGGGGTGGTGATGGAGGGAGCATCTGAACCAATCAAACACTCACACCCAGTCAACAGATCTAGGTTTGATCAATCTCCGTTCTTTAGCCCACTCTGCCACCCCAGTTCAGACATGGCCATATGCAAATCAGTCTGACCCTGTGCCTCATGGGAACAGTCCAGCCTGAACTGCCAAGCAATGCCTTCCCTGGACTAGACTCAAGCTTCCAAGGACCGGTTTCTGGCATTACAGCCTTCTTCAGCCAAGCTTGCTTGAATCCAGTGGCAAAGTGAGCAAGGGACTCACGTCTGAGCATACCCTGCCAAACTTATGGCAAACAAAGTGGTACAAAAGGGGGTGGTGATGGACGGAGCATCTGAACCAATCAAACACTCACACCCAGTCAACAGATCTGGGTGTGATCCATCACCGTTCCTTAGCCCACTCTGCCACCCCAGTTCAGACATGGCCATATGCAAATCAGTCTGACCCTGTGCCTCATGGGAACAGTCTAGCACGAACTGCCAAGCCATGCTGTTAGAACTGGGATTTCTGGTTAGCTAAGGCTTACGCCAAAGCCAGGCAGAAACCACCATTCTAGTCAGGCAAGGGAGTCACACGCCAAGATAACCCCTGCTCACCCCCTTGGTAGCTTGGCACGAGCAGACAGGCTTATCCCGGAGGCAATGTGTAAAGCATTTGCACATGCACACAACAGCAACAACATCCTAGGCACACCACAAAAAGGAACTCCACACAAGGTTATATAAAAATAACTGTTGTATTGTCATAACACATCAGATAGTAATCACACAATATACATTGTGCCAACTGGCACGGGAAATATTCACAAGGGATTATTTACAGGACAGGGCCACATGGGCCACTGTCAGGATCAACACTTTTAGAACTAGAAATACTGTTAGAAATAGGACTTTGTAGATCATAGAATAATAATCACTTTAGCACACAACCAGTAACTGCTGGCAACAGGTAAGTGCCACCTACGCAACCCTAACCACCTTAGGAGAATAATACGCAGGGAACCTGGGCTTCACTAGCACATCTGTACTAGAAAGAACAACCACCTAAGTTTCACCATACATTTAGGGATATAGGCAAGAACACATTACACATGATGCATCACAACATTCAGAGGTGTAGGGAAGGAAAACACATGATGCATAAACATACATTCAGCGGTGTAAGAACAAGGCACATGATGCATCAAAACACATTCAGAGGTGCAGGGAAGGAAAACACATGATGCCTAAAACATTCAGAGGTGCAACACAGGAAAAACACATGATGTATAACCAACACATTCAGAGGTGTAAGAAAACACAATTGCGCAAAACATCACCTTAGGCAATTACTATCATAAACATAGCAAAATCACATTACGGCCTTACTCCCCATCCACATACCAGCCCCCTGGCCAACTGGCCATCCAACAAGGGGACTCAAAAGCCCTGTGTCCAGAATGTCAGGGCGCGCTGCCAATGCAGCGCCAGTCAGGGGTGCGCCACCAGCGCAAACCTAAACGTTGCAGCTGCCCACTAATTGCTGGGCAGCTGGGAACACCAACAGGGCCTAAGCGTTGCAGCTGGCACTAAGTGCTTTGCAGCTGTAGAAGGCCTGGCACCTCTGTGCCATCTCTGTCCCACACAGGGACTCTCTCTCCCTGGCGCCTCAATGGTGCAGCTGCCCACTAATTGCTGGGCAGCTGGGAGACAACATAACTGCGACAGGGCCCTCACTGGCCGTAGAACATAACTGCGCCAAGCTGAGCCATCTGGCTCTGAAATACACCTTGCGCACTTTTGGAGCCCTCTAGGCCCGAAAATCAACTGTGCCCAGGAGCCATCTAAGCTCTGAAAATAATGTGGGCATGGGACCACTCTGGCTCCTTAAAGAAAGAAATGCCCCCATCGTTGGAGCCACGGGGCTCAGTATGGGCTCCTCTGGCCCTTTACACCACTCTTGTGGGGCGGGGGGGAGACATCTAGGCTCCTTAAACAAATATAAAAAGATAAGAAAACATGCCCTACTGTTGGAGCGGCCCGCTGCCAAGTGGGGCCGCTCTAGGAACTAACGCCCCCCGAGCCCTCCCCTTACCGGGCTCTGGCGCGGGGGGACTCTCCTCCTGATGTGTACGGCTCTACCAGCAACACTCCTCATACGCGGGGGGGGCAGGCACCGGCAATGTGCCTCGGGCCCCCTCCGCCCCCGTCTCCATACCTGCGGGGCTCTCAGCATAGGAGCCGGGTTGAGACCGGCTTCACCATCAAACTCACGGAGCCCCCCCCCCGTCCTCCTTTACTCACCGGGCATCTCTCGGGGGACTCCAGCATTCTCCTCCTCGTCTTCTCTACTGGAGGCGGCAATACGCGGCATCACCCGGGCCTCCTCCTGGGACCCGGAACTCTCCTGGACACCGCGGGATCAATCCCTCCATGCCGCAGCCACCATGCTTCTTCTCTGCCAGGGCTTCCGGGAGGTTGCCTGGGGAAGCCCTCCCGGAAAGGGCCAATCATGGAGCTTCTCACCAGTGACGCGGGAGGAGTCTCTGCTGGCTGGGCCAATCCCAACATGGCCTTTTTGTGACGTCGGCGGCTGCTTTCTCTTGGCCCGGGGCAGAGGCGGTGATCGGTGGGCAAACTACGGGGTTGGCTCCCGTTTAAAATGTAAAATACCGGGCAAAATGCCGGGTGGGAACCGGCTCCTTGGAAATAAACAATAAATCGAGGTGGCACTCGATATAATTTAAATATCTGCAAATACGGGCATAACGCCGGGTAGGCACCGGCTATACCGGGACAAAGACGGGGAATACCAGACAGCAGCCCAGAGCTGCAAAAGCACAAAAGAGAAGCGCTCTCTAGGCGCTTGGGGCACAGACATCTCCAAAATGCCCACGGGATGACCCCTACAGCAAGAAGGGCCCCTGTATCACAGGGCAAGGCTTCCAGGGCAAGGAGAGTCTCCCAGCCATCATCAGGCCAGGCAGAAGGGGCCCCAGAAAGAAGTCCTCCAGCAATCCAGGGGCTGGGCAGGGCCCAGGGAGGCAATCCCCTGGCAGGATTCAATTCAGAAACAAGAACATTTTGGAAGGGGACACAGCCCCTTTTTATACAGTCCAAACCTTTGTCTAAAGCTGCAGGGTGGGGGAAAAACCAGGCACAGCTGGTTTGGGAGCCCCCTTGATGAGCTCAACCACCCCTCCCATTCACTAGTCAGGCTAGGGTCATCAGTCGCATCACAGGGGGTGGAGCCAGCATTGTGTGGGGAAAACCCAGCCCTATTCAGGACCCAGGTGCACCCCTCCCCTCACATCAGCATGCTAATCTCAACACTCAGCACTGGGCAGACCCATCCAGACATCCTGGAGCCAACTGGATTCAAGCAAGCCGGGCAGAAGACGGCTGAAATGCCAGAAACCATTCCTCTGAAACTTGTTTCCGGTCCAGGGAAGGCATGGCTTGGCAGTTCGGGCTGGACTGTTCCCATGAGGCACAGGGTCAAACTGATTTGCATATGGCCTTGTCTGAACTGGGGTGGCAGAGTGAGCTAAAGAATGGTGATGGATTAAACCCAGATCTGTTGACTGGGTGTGAGTGTTTGATTGGTGTAGATGCTCCGTCCATCACTACCCCCTTTTGTACCAGTACATTTATGTCAGGCAGTCACGCAGTGATCATCTTGGTGAAAAATGTAGGAAATCTATGCCTTTGGAAGCTAAAGGCACATAAAGTACCAGTTCAATATATAGTTCCTACAGTTTCTTAAGTCTGTTTCTTAATTCATTGTGTGAGCCTTCATAATGCCGCGCTTGTCATCTTTCCCGCAAGACATTTTCATTTTATACCGAGCACGAGAAAAACTGTAATTTCATGTATTACTTGAATCAGTCTCTATGTATGCGAGATTACACTTGCTTGATGAAGAACATTAATACAGCCATAGTTTCAATGATCATTTGGTCTTTCCTCTTCAGCTAAAACTAAACCTAGTTCACTCTATTGAAAGCACTTTTACTAATACAAAAAAGTGTGGTATTTCTCAAATTGAGGGCTGGAGATCTTTCTCAGTTCAGTATTAAGAGACAAAAAATACACTCAATATTATCTTATTTTTTGTGAACTTTGATTGAACTAATGTGGCCTATCTGCAAATTAGGACACGCAGAAGTTATAACTATTTGGGTCTCAGGTTATGGGAGGGGGCAAAACCCACAGCCCATCTGAAACATATAAGGAGTAAGGGGGCCTGTATCATACACAGCTTGAGAAATCTCAATCAATGTCTACAGAGTGCGACTGCCGAACCCATCTTGAAAGCTTTAAAAGCAAAATGAGTCCCCTCTCTTAACCACGGCGACCTAGCCTTCCCCAAAGCCCTCACTAAGTTCCTCATAAACCACCAAATTTCTGCCTATAAGAAGGTGCTAGAACTTCCACGACAGGCCAGGAAAGCAAGAGTAAGGTTGGAGCTGGGTCTCACCGTCCGTACATCAGCGGCTTATGGGATATTCTAAAATACTATATTAGCACCCTACGTGCTCCAGTAATCTCCCTGAAAATACAAATTAAAACAATCTTTGAAGAAGGAGGATCTGCATGGCAGGGTCAGCTGGCAGTAGCCATATAATCACTAGAAATAGATGCTCAAAATTTGCACAATTTAAATATTCCAGTAACCGCATGGGAAAGAACAGTCAATACACAGTTTAAGAAAATATCCTATGAAAGAGATCTGGCAAGCTTACACCATCAACCCAATCTCTCAGCACTGGACACTTCCTACACAGTGGGCAAACCACTGCCTTACTTTGAGCAAGCACTGACAGTCCTGGAAAAAAATCCCCTATATGAGACTTCTCGCACTGACTAGCGTGGATTTTAGCAAGCCTGGGTCCGGATGGATAATTCAGCTGAATCCTGGCTCCATCTGCTGTGCTGCTGCCCAAAGCTATCTAGCGAGTGGCACCGACTGGTTCTTCCCATTTGGAGGTCTCACAGCCTTGTACGATGCAGAGAAGCCTCAGACCAGTGTTTCGCTGCTAAAACAGCTCAAACAGTTGCGCGGTTAGGTAAATTTACAGAATCAATCCGGGCAGCACCCTCACAGAAAATAGAGTCACAAAAAAGAAACCAACTGGCTATCAAGCAAGAGAGACTTTGACAATACTCCCCGCTAAGTTTTATGCACTTGAACTTTATTGCCAGTTTGGATAAACTGTTTATAATGTTTTAACTCTCTTATAGTTTGCAGCAAGTTGTGCGGGATTTTACCTCTTTTCCTCTTTAGATTATTGTAATGATAGTATATAGTAACGATTTTAAGTAAAATTGGGCAATAAAGCTTAACCCCCAGTAATGCGACATATCCATAAACAAAAAGGTTTGGATTATGTGAAAAGGTACATATTTACTTCTTTGTAAGTGTCTAGATGTAAGTTCCTTCTTTTTGGAAGCTTTTGCTGTTATCACACAACATTATGATGTTATATAAAAATATGGGATATTGATATTAAGATTAATAAACTTGTCTTTCATAACACATATTTGGGAGTCATCATAAATAATCAATTGAACAACTCAGAGAGAGATAGATGGGACAGAGCACAACAGCTCAAACAGATCCAGACTGCGATTCATGTTTGAAAGCTACCTGGACTGATGAAAGTACTAGGCGGCCATACAATATTTATGTGCTAACCAAATACCACAAACATTTATAACAATAAGATAAGAGGTAATATCATTTTGAATTTTGAAAGAAAATAAAGGATAGTCCTGCTTGGTTGTATGTCAATACAGCGCGGTGTTTACACCGCACTACCATTACAACGCTGGTTTTACAACGCAAGTCGTTACCACGACTTGCGCTGTAGGGTGCTAGACTTAGGAATAGTAAGATTTACTAATCCAACACCAGCCTACGTACAGTAGGGAAGGTGTTGGAATAGTAAATCTACTATTCCTTAGCCTAGAGCGCCCTCCAGCGCAAGTCGTGGTAACGACTTGCGTTGCAAAACCAGCGTTGTAATGGTAGTGCGGTGTAAACACCGCGTCGTAATGGATGTTCCCCGTCCTGCTTATACTAGAAACTGTGGACGGAAATTGTTGGAACTCAGATTTTTCTCTGTTTGTGATTATATTGCCTCTCATCTTATTGTTATAGTTGTTTCTGATTTGTGGCCATGTGACAGCTGGCCATTTGATGTGAGCAAAATAGAATTTGGTACTTGTATGTGACCATACTGGGTGGTGCAGTAGCTTATACCTAGCTGCCATTCTTTGTTTAAAATACCACAAACATATCTGATGCAATTAGGTGGTCTAACATGACCAGTGCAGATGGCAAGCATCAGGGCTGTGATCTTGGGTTGGCTGTTTATGCCTCCAGCATGAAGGTTTTACTGATCTTCAGAGCAGTGTGAATTCCATTTGGTATCATGTGACATCAACCGCAGCCAGTGCAGGTAAGAGTGGTGGGACGGCGGGCCCGGTGGGGCAGTCGGGCAGTGTGGGGGATTTTGACAGATGATGACAAGGGAAAATTAAATAAATAATTAGTTTTCCCTTGCCATCGTCCGTCCGTACAGTAGGGCAGCTGAGCAACAGGACAGCAGAGCAGCAGGGCATCAGAACAGTCCTTTATGCAGCAGCTCAGCAGAGTAATCCCTTTTCTGAGTTTTCCACAGGTCCCAAGCGATCTGAAGAGTGAGTCTGGTGATCACTTTTTATCCCTGGTGCCTTCTTTGAAGTGGGAGAAACTTTTGGAGGCTTCCCCCACAGTAGTGTCTGGAGTACTGTCTCCCTTTCCTTTATCCAGCCTGGCAACAGGCACAACAGGCTACAGTGAAATTATTTTCTTATGAGTATGGCCCAGCCTCTTGATGTGTAAGTGCAAGTGGGGCTATGCACTGTTCCCCTACCCAGTCAGTGATGGTCCCTTCAGTCACAAAAGTCCCTCTGTTTTGTGAATGTCTGGGAGGAATATACAAAGGCCAACTGCAACTCACTCCTAGCCACGTGACGCAGGAACTGGCTACAGGCACCAAATGGTTAGGGCACAAAAATGTAAACTTTCTAAAAGTGCCAATTTTAGAATTTTGTGACTTAAAATCTGACTCTACCATTAAAGCGGATTTTGAATTACAATTTCTCAGATTCCAAAGTTGACTTTCCTACCTGCTCTCAATCAAAAGTTAGTACTTATTAAATGTACTAAGGTAACCTAATGCTATCCTATCGGAGAGGTAGGCCTCACAGTTGTGAGCAACAAATTTGTGAATTTTTCCCTACCAAGTCATGTAAAACTTAAAAATGCATGTCCAACTTTTTAATTACAATGCGCTCAGCCTTATTGGCTGTTTAAGGTCTACATTAGGGGTGACATATGTATTAAAAAAGAAGGATTTAAGTTTGGTAAAGGAGTTTTTTGCCAGAACAAACTGCCAGTTTACAACTGTTAGCAGTCTGCAATGGCAGGTCTGAGACATGTTTTACAGGGCTACTTCAGTGGGTGCCTTAATAAGTGCTGTAGGCCCACCTGTAGCTTTTATTTTACAGGCCTTAGTATATGATTTACCACTTTACCTGGGACTTATACGTTATGTAAATATGCTAATCAGGTGTAATTTAATTTTACCATGTTCCAGAGAGTCAGTACAAGCACTTTAGCACTGGTTAGTAGTCAGAAGGTGCACAGAGTCCTAAGGCCAAAAAAAAAACAACATATTCAGACAGCTAGGAGGGTGAAGGCAAAGTTTTAAGGGAAGACAACGTAAGACTGGTGGGTTTAGCAACAATTAATTGGCATTAACACAATTTTAATATAATTCATCTAGATGTACAATTTGATAGTTTTGGCTTAAAATATGTTCAATGTAGCGATCACTAACATTTGCATCTTTGATGGTGGTGGAAGACACATAACAATATTATATCTCCCTATTTGTGCTTATTGCTTGATAGAATATCATGAAATAGAAAAAAACATGTCCATCTGTGAGAAAGTGAATTATAAAGTGAGGTGGATAGACGTCCAAAAGAAGTAATAAGGTCACTATCTTGTTAGGTCCAGTAAAGATTCTACTAATTTATACCTGAGATCAGCCCCTGGTAGGTATTGCACAAAGTAGATTAAGAACATGCGTAAAGTATTTAGAAGAACGACAGAAGTTAAAAATTTGAAAACACCACACAAAACAAATCCTTTCTTTAAATTTAAAAAAGCATAAAATAATTGAATGGAAACAATTACACCCAAAAAACAAAAATCCAATAAGTGGAGATACAATTTTTTTAAATTTTAATGCAAAAAGTAATAAGTGCCAACGAGGGTCAACTGGTCACAGTAGATGAGGACCGAAGCATGATTTGAGGCTGACAGTGACGGAGCACAAATCAGAAACACCAATCGGGTGTGACCAATTAGGACATTTTTCCTTGGGACTTAGGCCTGATTTATAACAGAGACGGAACACTATCACAATGGCAATGAAGTTCCCTCTCCACCAGGACTATGTCCTGACTAAGGCCCCCTGAGATAAATTTAGGCAGACCATAGTTTGACGATGACAAAGTCTACTCTGTCTCTGCCTTGGTCAAACTCTTCTGATGGCGTAGTGGAGTAAGGGCTGTCAGAGGTTTGGCTGTATGTCAGCCCGTCTAATTTAGATGGACGGACATATAGCCATTTTTCAATGCCCGTCACTGCCAGGGAAAATCTGGATCTAAGGACACTGAAAAGTGCTCAATGTCCCCCTCATCATGGGAGGAAACTCACATGGTCAGGAAGGAACTGCTTTTCTTATTTTCAAAAACAAAATTCTTTATTGAGATATTCATTTTCAAAACTAAAGGTAACTTTAATGTACGGCTCTGTCATGTTTGATAGAGCTATCCCTAGAAAGTTACAATGCATTGGCACTGACAGCTGTAACAATGGTTCCTGTCAATGGTTGAAATGTCTTTTGAACCAATAGTGGCCAATAATTTCGCAGGTGGCACCTCCGTCAGGGCAACAGATTAATTGACTCCATCACCCTGACAGAGGACTAGCCATCCACCAAGTGATAAATCAGACCCTTAGGCTGTATCCGAGAAGGGTTCTATGAGCCCAGGTAGGCACTGGCCGAGGTCCCTATAAGGCCATTGGTTTACGGTGGAAAAACTTTGACACAGAAAATTCAAAATGTGTGCCCAGGGAAGTCCCATCGCCAGCAGGACACTTTTGACAGCTCAAGTTTTTTACGTGTGAAGACGTCACTTCTTTGGGGCTCAGATTCCTACAGCGGGGCAAGGTTGCAGCTGTAGCCAAAGAGAGCTACATAAGGATTTTTCCTACACGGGTACTTTTTGTACACTACCAAAAAAAGTTTGAAATGGAAAGTATCACATACTATTTGACATTTTCAATTTTCATATTACGTCTATTTTTAACGAACTCATTTTCAGATTAAATTTATGCTAAATGATTTTGTCCATCATCTGAGGTAGTTAATTTTGAGCATGAGTATCTATCGTAATACATTAATTGTAACTCAGAACTCTTTTTTTAAAGTAAGATTTTCAAGGGAAAAATAGGAAAATATGTTCATACATTCATTTAATTGCCACCAGATAGTTATGAAGCCCAAAAAAGCATTAGAGCTTTTTTTGATTTGCCTTGTTTTTTACAAGAGTCACTTTCATTAACATTGTTATTAACTGAGGAGGGTGAAAAGAAATGTGTGAGGGGCAATTAGTAAAAGTGAATGCTACCATTCAAACAGAATGACTCTCCTTAACATAGCACATGTATCAAAATTATACACTTTCAACTAAAGTGATATTTTTATTCACAGACATTCCCTTGCAGACTATCATGTGAAATAAGTCGGCAGAAGAACATCTTGGGATTCCTGAACACTTTGAAGGAAAGTTTCCAGCACATCAAAACACACCAAATTGTCAGAAGTTTTATTCATAAGAGATGAAGACAAGACATTGAAAATATTTATTTTATTTATCTTCAAAAAATATTTAAATATTGCTGATATTTTTATAACAAATAACATTTATTTTTATATTGTTCAATATTTTTACTTTTTTATTCAAATATACAATAATAAACATATTTAGTAATTCACAGAACTATTACATTAAAAAATATTGCACAAATGTAAATGTATGCAACAATCAATAGACATTTTGTAGAATGAAGCAGAAAAAAGAGAAATTAAAGTGCATTTTGCTAATATATGCTTCATATGAATTCAGCCGTAATGGGATTCCGAGATATTTTGATCTGTAAATGGCCTTAAAGAAATACAAATTCAAATATTAAACACTCAAAATTCTCTAATTTAGGGCAATGTCATATGATGTGAGATCAGTTTGCCATTTCTATCGATTGACATAAATATCAATTAAAATAACTTTGTAATTGATCTTATTTAGAAACTATAGAGTTTGATAAAGCATCCATTTTGAATAAAATAGCATTTTACGAAAACTGGCATCTGTTAAAATGGCAAAGCTAATTCTGTTTACTTTATTCCAGATTTCTAGAGATAAAACATTATCTTCTACCTTGGCACATTATTTAGAATTTTTCAAGTATATATCTGATTAATATTAAATTTTCAATTCCAAATCCCTGCCAATCTTGATACCGGATTTTTAACTAAATCGGCGACTAACTCTGTGTTACAAAGCATCAAGAAAGGTATTGATATTCATTAGTATAAGATATATAGTATTCTACACCCCTGGAAGCCAATCTTGACCTGAAGCTTCTGTTGGTATTAAGAGTGATTTACAATTTAGATCATAAATAGTCTCAACTATTGATGCACAAATATTGTTTTGGTCAATTTTGATAGCACCATTGCAACTCTGGTAGCAGGTTTTTGGCTGGGTGGGGGGGAATTACATAATATAACATTTTAGATTTACTAACTTTGTAGCCTTCCAATGGCAAGAAAAAAAAGAAAACATCAAAATCTCTCTCATACATTTATATATCTAGTTTTCAAAATAGCATTATGTCATCTGTGTAAAGTTAAGTTTGTCCTGCCCTTCTGTAAAAAAGGAAGAAGGATGATATCACTTCAAAAGGATAAAGCGAATGGCTCTATAAAAAAAGGTAAATTAAATAGGTGAAAGAGAGCACCCTGGTCTACTGCTTAGCTGGACTTTGAAAGTACCTATGTCAGATGACTTTCAATATAAATGTAGCCTCTGCCCATTTATAGATATTTTGCAAGAGTTGAGAGTGAAAACCAAGTTTTTGTTAAATATAATAAAGAATCCACAAGGCCATGAGGTCAAAGGCCTTCTCAAAATCCAGTAGAAACATAGCTGGGATTTGATATGTAAGGAAAATATCAGGAGCTTCTATTACATAATCTGTATTAGCACATACACCTGACCCAGACTTACCATGTTTGTACTTATGAATTCAAATATACTCTACCATATTGGCCATATTTGCAATTAGTTTTATTAGAATTTATATTCACAATGTAAAAGAGAAATCATGCAATATAAACGCAAGTCCTAAGGATGACTGACTTTTTTTAACTGGCAGTAATAGCTATATTAAATAAAGGAGGTTATGCAACAGCAGCCAAAATAAAATTAGCCAGTTTTAGCAAATTACATTTTAAAACATGCGAAAATACCATAACAAATTCTGCAGGATAACTGCCTAGTCTTCACACTTTACCATCAGGTAAATGAACAAATATTTCTTCACGCTCTTCCACTCGAAAAAGGTTCCAAGATAGAAATCATATCTTTTTGAGTGAGGCATGGAATAGGAAGTTGATTGAGGATCACTTTCATTTTTATTTTGATCGACTGCTTTGGTTTGGTTGTAAATCTGTTTATAGTGTTCGAAATAGCAAAACAAAATCCTCATGAGTAGCACAATCACACCAGTTCTCGAACATTTTAAAGTAATGATGGCACTTTTAGAAATTGTCTTTCTGTCAAGCCCTAAATCTATCCACGTTATCATTTTCTTCATAAATCCTTTGGGGATATCTAAATTTGCTTACATAGAACTTGGCATAATATTGCTCCTGTATTAGAATATACAATTTTCTAGAGCTATTTTATTTGCGTTGAACTATAAATCAAAAAATTTTTCATATGCTTTCCTGATGTGCTTCAAGTTCATGCATTGATGATTTTCTGGAGGTAATATCATAAGAAATTATTTCTGCTCGCATAGACACTTTTAAGGCATTCCGAATCATATCTACTTCAGCATTGCCTTCATTATGACTAATAAATTCAGATATCTCTGATTTTTAGGCATGAATCCAGGCTTTATTTTTCAAAAAATATTTTATTAAATGCCTACTTTCTAGAATCTTTAAAAATGAGAGATATTCAACTTAAGAGTGGAATGGTCAAAGAAGCCATTTGAAAAAACAAAAAAACACTCAGACCTAATTAAAGAAGGGTTGTTCAAAATCAGATCTTTTGGATAAATGTCCAGAACCCTCAATATACTTGGCTTCTGCTGTTTCCGAATTGGCATTATAGACTTTGCTGGAGACCAAAGAAAATCAAATTGTCCTCCAATAATGTAGAAACCATCGCATTGGACCGCTAACTATTTTCTCTACTGATGAGGGAAGTTATCCCGAAACCCGAGCCATGTCTCGGGCGATATCCAAAAACCCGGGACATGTATCGAGTCTAGAGATCATCAGTTCAACAAGTACCTACTTGCACCCACTGGGGTGAACCACTCAAGAACTCCATGTACCAGAGTCCTTAGGGGCGATCCGGAGGAGGGGCTAGCGGTGTGCGGTCCATTGCGATTGTGTCTACAAATTGGCTAACTTGAGCTTTGAGCCGACGTGCTCCTGGACGACGCACCTGCGTGCCGGTTCGGGCATTGAGGACTTTGACGGTTGCTTGGCGGCCTTCTCTTCCACCCCTAACTATTTTCTCTACTGATGAGGGAAGTTATCCCGAAACCCGAGCCATGTCTCGGGCGATATCCAAAAACCCGGGACATGTATCGGGTCTAGAGATCATCAGTTCAACAAGTACCTACTTGCACCCACTAGGGTGAACCACTCAAGAACTCCATGTACCAGAGTCCCTAGGGTCAATCCAGAGGAGGGGCTAGCGGTGTGCGGTCCATTGCGATTGTGTCTACAAATTGGCTCCCTTGCGCTTTGAGCCAACGGGCTCCTGGACGACGCACCTACGTGCCGGTTTGGGCATCGAGGCCTTTGACGGTTGCTTGCGGCCTTCTTTTCCACCCCTAACTATTTTCTCTACTGATGAGGGAAGTTATCCCGAAACCCGAGCCATGTCTCGGGCGATATTCAAAAACCCGGGGCATGTATCGGGTCTAGAGATCATCAGTTCAACAAGTACCTACTTGCACCCACTGGGGTGAACCACTCAAGAACTCCATGTACCAGAGTCCCTAGGGGCGATCCGGAGGAGGGGCTAGCGGTGTGCGGTCCATTGCGATTGTGTCTACAAATAAGCTCCCTTGAGCTTTGAGCCGACGGGCTCCTGGACAACTCACCTGCTTGCCGGTTCGGGCATCGAGGCCTTTGACGGTTGCTTGGCGGCCTTCTCTCCCACCCCTAACTATTTTCTCTACTGATGAGGGAAGTTATCCCGAAACCCGAGCCATGTTTTGGGCGATTTCCAAAAACCCGGGACATGTATCGGGTCTAGAGATCATCAGTTCAACAAGTACCTACTTGCACCCACTGGGGTGAACCACTCAAGAACTCCATGTACCAGAGTCCCTGGGGGCGATCCGGAGGAGGGGCTAGCGGTGTGCGGTCCATTGCGATTGTGTCTACAAATAGGCTCCCTTGAGCTTTGAGCCGACGGGATCCTGGACAACGCACCTGCTTGCCGGTTCGGGCATCGAGGCCTTTGATGGTTGCTTGGCGGCCTTCTCTCCCACCCCTAACTATTTTCTCAACTGATGAGGGAAGTTATCCCGAAACCCGAGCCATGTTTTGGGCGATTTCCAAAAACCCGGGACATGTATCAGGTCTAGAGATCATCAGTTCAACAAGTACCTACTTGCACCCACTGGGGTGAACCACTCAAGAACTCCATGTACCAGAGTCCCTAGGGGCGATCCGGAGGAGGGGCTAGCGGTGTGCAGTCCATTGCGATTGTGTCCTCCAATAATGATCCTGCCTGTGACCGATAAAAGTGATTGGAAGAGATTAAGGAACCTTGGTAATTGTCAATTGGGGCATAAAACCTGACTAAAAGTCAGCCAAATGGATGAAAGTGTGCACTTAACCCAACAACAGTGGTTCCCCTTTATCATACTGCCAGTTAGGGATTTCACTGCAATGATACTTAGTGATAAAAATCGCCAAACCCCTGTGTGCCGCACTGGCAGAGGAAAACATCTAAAAGCCATTCATGGTTTAAGCACAGTGAATCTCGATAACCTAGAAGTGGGGAGTTGGGTTTCTTGAAATAAAGTAATTGATGGACCATACAACACTTGATACAACGACACAGTGAAAACACCCCAAAAAGGCTCCACACCAGTTTAGAAAACTAGATTCTGAATGTATAAATAAAGCAAGACGAAAATGACAACCATTCATCCAGTAGAAGCCAAGATATGAATTTAACAAATTAAATGCAAAATATAGCACTTAGAAGCAAGTAGCACCGAAATAGTTAATTGGTCACACTAGACCTGGACAAAGTCAAGAGTTGAGTCCAACCACAATATTGAGTGGGCGGAATACAGGACCCATTCAGACAGCGGAGTTAAGGTACCTTGAATCTGGTCAATGATCCCCACGTAGGTGAGGTGTTGTCCTGACTTTCGCGATGCCACTGCAGTGATGCAATGCGTCCATGAGCAAAGCATCAGTTCTGAAGTGCCCCAGTTGTGGATGCAATACACCGGGTTTCTCCACGCTGTAGAGGTGATGTGTCGATCTTCTCCATGCAGTGCCGGAGATGCTTCTGTTCTGAAGCGGTGGTTCAGAGTGCGCTGTGGCAGTTTCGAGTGCAATGTGCTGGTCCGGTTCCTGCAACAGTGGAAATTCATAGATTCTGCTCTCGCAGCAGAGTATGAGTGGTGCCACTGGAGCAAACCCCTAGGTTCACTTCCAAGAGTACTGGGCTGGGGTGGCCTCTTGGCAGGACAGAAGCAGATGTGCCCAAAGGTTGGAACAAGAGCGTTGTAAGTTTTTTCTGTCCCTGAGAATAAGGCAGCAGGAACCAACTTAGGCAACTGGAGGCAAGTCAGCAAGCCCTTGGAGTGACTCTAATTTTAAGTGCTGCAGGTCTAGTTCTTCTTACTCAAGCAGAGAGAGAGCAGTGGCAGCCGGGTGTCACAGCAAGGCACAAGTTCAGCAAACAGCACTTACCTGCAGAGTGGCAGTCCTTGAGCAGCACAGCAGATCCTCATCTTCTTCGCAGAGTCGTCACAGATCCAGAAGTGTACTGATTTGGTAGTGCAAGAGATCCAGTATGCATACTCAGTGGTGCCTTTGAAGTGTGCGGGACTTTAAAGTAAGCTTTGAAGTGCACACAGGCTCCCCCTTCCTGGCCAGGCTCTAGACACACTACAGAGGGGCAATCAATTGTTTGTGTGGGGACAGGACACAGCCCTTTCAGGTGTAAATATAAGCTCCTCCCTCCCATCATGCTCAAAATAGCTTATCTGCATGCAATTAACCGCTCAGGCAGACCTAACCTTACTTGGTGTGTGACTGTCTAGAGGTAATGCAGGAAGCCAGCTGTCACCAACCCCAGATGTGTGAGACAAGCAGAAGGTGCAAAATGGCTAAAGTACGTCAATGGCAGCTTTCTAAAAGTATGCAAAAGAAACAATTGATGAACGGAATGCTGGACTAAGCAAACATTCACCCCCAGTCACAAAGATCTTGGTTTAATCCATCATTCTTTTGCTCACCCCACCACCCCAGTTTGGGCCCAGCCATATGCAAATCAGTCTTGACCCTGTTCCTTATGAGAACAGTCCAGCCCGAACTGCCAAACCAGGTCCTCCCTGGACTGAAAACAAGCATCCTGGGACCTGTTTCAGGGCATCACCCTTCATCAGCCAGGTTAGCTTGAAGCGAGTGGTTTAGTGAGTACAGGACCCATGTCGGGGCATACCATTCCAACTTAGGGCGACATATGCAAAAGAAACAATTGATGGACGAAATGCTGAACAATGTAAACATTTACCCCCAGTGACAAGGAAAATCCATCATTCTTTTGCTCACCACACCACCCCTGTTTGGGCCCAGCCACATGCAAATCAGTCTTGACCCTGTTCCTTATGGGAACAGTCCAGCCCGAACTGCCAAGCAAGGTCCTCCCTGGACCAGAAACAAGCATCCTTGTACCAATTTTAGGGCATCACCCTTCATCAGCCAGGCTAGCTTGAATCCAGTGGTGTAGTGAGCAAGGGACCCATGTCTGGGCATACCCTTCATACTTAGGGTGATATATGCAAAAGAAACAATTGTCCATCAATGGTTCTTTTTGCAGCTGTCCCCCGAGTGGGAAGGACATGCCTAGACGTGGGTCCTGTGCTCTCCATTACACTGGAATCAACCTATCCTGGCTGATCAGGGGTGAAACCCCAAAACTGGTACTAGGATGATTGTTCTTAGTCCAGGGAGGACCTGGCCTGGCACTTTGGGATGGACTGTTCCTATTCGGCGTAGGGACAAGACTGATTTGCATATTGCTGGGTTCAAACTGGAATGGCAGGGGGAGCAAAATAAATGATAGATTTAGGCCTAGATCTCTGTATTTGGGTGAATGAATGACATTGTTCGACATTCTGTCCATCAATTGTTCTTTTTGCATTTGTCACCTGAGTAGGACGGGTATGCCTAGACATGGGTCCAGTGCTCTCCATGCCACTGGAATCAAGCTACCCTGGCTGATGAGGGGTGATACCCCGAAACCGGTCCTAGGATGCTTGTTCCCAGTAGAGGGAGGACCTGGCCTGGCAGTTGCGACTGGACTGTTCTCATTGGGCGCAGGGCAAGACGGATTTGCATATGGCTAGGTTCAAACTGGAATTTCATGGGGAGAAAAAAAACGATAGATTCAGGCCCAGATCTCTGTACTGGCGTAAATGTATGACATTGTTCTGCATTCTGTCCATAAATTGTTCTTTTTGCATTTGTGACCGCGAGTGGAACAGGTATGCCTAGACATGGGTCACATGCTCTCCATGCCACTGGTATCAAGCTATCCTGGTTGAAGAGGGGTGAAACCCTGAAACCTGTCCTAGGATGCCTGTTCCCAGGCCAAGGAGGACCTGGCCTGGCAGTTCCGGCTGGACTGTTCCCATAAGGAACAGGGTCAAGACTGTTCAGTTCAGTTTTAATTGGAAAAAAGTATTCAAACTGTTGCTCCTGGCCCTAAAGCCATTCCTTTACATATGTGTGCACTTTCTGCGAGTGATTTCTTGTTTCTTCAAATATTGTATCTCATAGGATGTCAGTACTGATTTAGGATCATTTTTTGTACCTGCTTTGGTGACAGTGTCAGCTACGTAAATTAAATCTGGAACTGGAAGATAATTCGCCTCATATATATCTAATATGTTGTATATCACTGATACAAATATTAATGTCCTTGGGTGCTAGGATACAGTCCTGTTAGACACGCTGGACCAGGCAAATCTCATCGTATGGTTCAGACATTTCCTAACGATGTGCATGGGAACACACTGATGCAAAACAATTTAGACCTGCATCCATTGGCCTCTACAGTAGTAAGTAAATTGATGCATTTGTGTAATGTTGAACTCTCAAGCAAATGTTAATACCTGTGGACCTAGGAAATGTATTGTTCCCAGATTGTTGGTGACTAAGAAAAAAACCCATAAAATTATTTTCATACTTAGATGTAAACATTTTTTAAAGTGTGCCATTAAAGATCAGCAGGAGAGAAAGGTTTTGCCAGATATGAGCGATCGAGAATGACCTCAGAGGTAGAGATTCTAAATTAGAAATTGGCTCTTTTGAAACAAAGAAGGCCCGATTCCCAAAGATTATGCTATGATTCACTCTTGTATCCTGAATTGCAGCAGTAAGCATGGCATACTTGAGCTTTACTGTTAAAACGTACGAGCAAGCCAAGTGTACTATGATAAGTCATATATACGTATTCACCAATCTTTGTGAGTCGGGACAAGCGATCATATGTCACATTTATTGGTACTTGTAACAGAAGGGAGCAGAGAAAAGACACTGCACCAGGAAGAAAGCGCAGGATCAGGGTAGAATTTGGAGAAGGATACCAAGGAGGAACAAAGAACTGGATCTCGGAGCACTGTAAGCAGTCTGCAAGGACCATGTCAACAGTGGGGTAGCAAATGGGGAACAGGGAAAAATATCAATGACAATGAAACTTCACTAAGCTATTGTAAGAACTGTGGACCTGATTACGACTATGGCCCAGTTGCGCCCACTATCCGCTGGCACAGCTGTGCCAAAGCTGCGCAACGATTGCTAACCTGAACAAGTTCAACTCGCGCAGGCAGACAGTCCTTTTGCCTTTCCCGTGGCGGTGCCAGAAAAACAGACACCGCAATGGTAATGGTAACAATGTTTCAGCACAGCATGGACGTGATATCCATGACGTGCTGCAACTGGGGGTGCAAGCAGACGGGGCACATGTTGTGCCTCTCTGAATACATCCCCATGGGGGGATGGGCAGCATAGGGGCCCTATAGGCCCCCCTTTGTTCATCCACCTCCAGCCTTTTCATGGAGGGGAGCCCGCCATGAAATGCCTGGTGGTGGAGAAACTCGTAATATGCTCAGCTGGACTGGCCAGTCTAGCTCAGCACGTCACATTGGGCCTCTTCCTCGCCAGTGCCAGGGAACGGTGGCTTCATGGTGCTGCCGGCGGTCCACCGTCAGAACGACTTTGAAAGTTGTAATCTGGCATACACTTGTAATTAGCCCCTACAAATTCGCAAACTAATTGAACTTGATGTGTCTGTAGATTCAGATATCTGTAAAATTAATATAGAATATAGAAAGTTAATGCGTTTAAGAGCCAGTTTGCCACAATACCAGTAGGAACCGCCACAAATAATGCATAGTTAGGAGAAATAACACTTCTGTGTTCTTTAGCCGAGTAGCACCGCGCTTACACAGATACATATAAACATTTACTTTTCCCCAAAAAATAATGTCGGTTAGAGAGACTTTATTAGTATAATGAATTACTCAAGGCTTGGCTCTTTGATGGAGACTCAGCGTCCAGATACCCCTAAGGGTGACAGTGTCGCTCTTTCCACATGGTGTTTGATTGATTGGTTGACATTTAAAAAGTGTGAGTTGTACAAGAGCAAAATATTTTCATGTAGATTTCAGTGCAGTATGCCCTACAGCTGGTGTGGAGTACATGAATATGTTCCCCTGGTATACTGATTGAAAGTACTTAGGAAGGGCAAGGTTTGCTGTGCTGTAGAGATATATACGCACGTATAGAAATCATGGTTTTTAGTAATATGTTAATAAGACTGCATATCTATAAGCCAGTGTGCAGTAGCCCACATATGCATTTCTGTTTAATATTTTTGAAAATACAGCTTTTAGTGTTGCATTTCTAAAAAAACCCTGTGAATCTACGCTAAAAACACAACCTTCTCTGCAACTGCGCCATTACTGTGTTGCTGTATTGCCCAGCCAGCCAGTCTCTAAATGTACCTTAATACACATGGAGTTTGTTCTAGTATGGTCGATTGCCTGCATAGCAACATTCAGCCTGCCTAATCTAGAAGCACCGACGTTATACGATAAAAATAGCAATAATTGTACTCGTGGTGCTCTGCAGCACCTGCTGTTTTATTCCACGTCCAGAAATTGCAGCATAATTTACTTTAAAAAAGAAGTCTTTATCTTTCCGTCGTAATTGCTCCATTGAATGACTTGCCCTAGAACGTTTGCTGGCAGGCCCTTGAAATCATGACAAACTGACCTATTTATGGAGCATCATGGAAATTCACTCTGGTGTTACTGCATGGACCTGTCATGGCCTGCCGTAGTTTTAAGATTACCCAGTTCACTCTTGTGTAAATATCCATTCTTACCCCCAATCGAATTATTTCGCTATATTCACAGTGCCAGTTGTGGAGGCAGAAAACTTTAGAAATCTCTCAGTATGTACCTCCGTGCAGGATGATGTTTGCATAACATATAGCTGTTTTACGAACTGAACATTTTATCACTAAAATTGATAGCTGTTCTTTTTATACGATGTATGTGTTTGCTGCCAGGCCAGGGGACCACTTTGTTGAAGTCCAGCTCAAGCCGAAGAACTTCTAGAAATATGTGCGAGACAACCAAATGCTTGCAATAAGCAGATAAAAATATGTTTGACCAATGGAAGTGCAGCAGGGAGGTCTGGAGCACAGGTATAAGTCACACATTGGAGTGGAAAGCTATCACAGCATCAGATCATACAGAAGATGTATAACACAAGCTCCCCAACAGAATAAAACGAGAAAACAAGTCCAGGGTCACGTTATTTTTTTTTTGTTTAAGACATTTTTATTAATATTTTGAAATAAAGAAGAAAAACAATACATATGTTATAAGTATTGGAAAAAAAGTACATAGTAATATGGATAACAAAACATATGTAACAAGGATTAAGTCAACAGTGAGAGGGATAAAAAGAAGAAAGAGGAAGATACAGGAGAAAAAGGAAAGACAAAAGAATATAAGAAAGAAAGGAAAGAAAAGGGGAGGGGAAAAAAAGAGAAGACTAGAATGACAAGTGGGAATAATATAACGCAATCAAGAAGGAGATGCGGAGGAAAGATAAGTGGGAAAGGGGAGCCAACAGGAGCCAACTCTTACAATAACCCACTGAGAACAGGAGCAGCCAGCTACATACAAGAGCCATGGGAAGCCAAGCTTGTGCATCTGCCTGGTCATGGGAAAGCAGCTGCAAGAAGAAATTCTCTGATGAGTGTAAAATACAGTTTTTGTAGATATGAAATCACATTTTCCCTACTCCCATGAAACTCACACACAGATTCAGAAACACAAAAATGCACACACCATGAGAACTGCTTAGCTGCTTAGCTCGTAATTTGGTCTATTTAGATTTCCTATAAGGCCATACTATATACCTTATAATTAATAAGATACCCCTATGCAGGTCTTAGGGTACATTATAATTAAAAATGGGACATGTAGAAAATTCCTTTTACAATACCCCTACAGAGACAAGGCACCAACAGCTATGTTCACTGCAGAATGCACCGGCTTTCAGTTGATGAAAACTAGACTGCAGAATAAATCATGAATTCTGCTATCGCAGATTCGTGAAAAGATAAAGTAAAGTGAAACCACTATTTTTACATTTTGTATTATCGAATTCAATGGTGAAGTAAACTTTTTAATAAATATTTAGGGAAAAAACTTTTACACAATTACCTTTCCCTGCCTGAAGCTCTTAGATTCTAACTTGCATTAGCCTGCAAGACACCACCCTGTTAGTGCTTGACCTCAATGAGATGTGAAAACTGCTCTCAGAGCAGGAGCAATGGCCTGGGTGGGTACGAGGAAGTGTTTTTCTTCTCTTTGCAGGAAGATCAGTTTGAGTGGAACCAGAATCTTCATTAAATTGTAAAGAGACAGATCTTTCACAAGTAAATGTAAGGTGAGACCTGGGGAAGGCAACCCTTTTTTCCCCAGCCAAGCTACTCCCAGGATCAATTTTGAATGAACACAAAGGAGGGGGTTACCCGTTTGTTTGGTCATAACTCTGGGGAAGCAGGCAGACCCTGCTCAAGGGACAACATTTTACTCGATTTTAGATTTCTGGATTATGGTGCACTGTGGGTTATTATCAGGAACAGAAATTGGTGAATAGTGGGTACGGTTGCTCATGGCACCTTTTACCCCATTGCTTAGGATGGAGCCAGGAGTCACGCCCACCCACTAACAAATGCCATCCATCCATAAATGTGGCACCCCTAAGCCCCTTCCTCAGAAAATCTCTGCACCTGTGAAGAACTGAAGACCTATGAGGAGACCTGAAGTTATGGACCTGTTCCCACTTGTACCCCAGGGCAAAGAAGTAGCCTCCAAGGGTTTGTTGGGTGACAAGTGTCCTTTTCCCAGTAGTGCCCATCTGACCAGTTGCAACTGAGACTGGACCCTGCTGGTGACCTCTGCTGGAGAGTATTTTAAACCCATAAAAGCTGTCAGTGGGGTCCTGAGTCCCTTGGGGGTGTCTAACTGGGCTACCAATACTATATCTGAAAAACTGTGAGACTTAAAAACAATTCTGACTTGCAACTGCCAGAGGACCCAAACCAACCACTTGAGTCGATCATACCAAGGTGCAACATTGCTGGGCTAAATAAACAGGTTTCTCCTGCTTGGAGTTTCCCAGCTGCAGCAAATCCATTTCTGCTGCCCCCTGGTGAGAAGGTATACATCCTTGTGGAACTCATTATCGGACATATCCTGCAACTTTACCCCTAAGGAGGATCCCAAGCTCCAAAAAAGAGATTAAGTACAAACAAAGAAATTGCTGACCAGGTGAAGTTGAGAAAAGTATATGGCCAACGAGAGGACTTCCATGGGTGTGAAAATTGAACTTTTCCTGTCTGGAGCTATTCCAGCCAAAACCAACAGCCTCAGCCAGACCTCATCCTACAAATATTTAGCTTTGAGAGGACAACTAATGTGTGACTACAGGGAAAAATATCTGCAGGAGGAATCACTTAGCTCAAATGATGCTGGAGTCGTCGTGTCCAGATCCTGCGCCCAACCCCACAAATGCCCAACCCCTAGCCACAGACAGCTGAAGGCTACATGCACCAGATGTTTGGCTGCCCCTGGCAGTTAGGTGCAGAGACTGGTCTGCACCCAATCACCCAGTTGTGGCCCATTCCCAAACACGCATGACCTTTTGCTGCAGCTAGCGTTGAGTTGCCCTCAGGGCCTGGACTCTAGGGAGGCCTGTGCCTAACCGCCCATAGGCTCCAATCCACTTGCAGCCTCACAGAAACTGTCTTTTAACTGCAAGTGTATGTCTTTCAACCCTGTGACTTAAAAGTGTGGGTTGTGTGAAGTCTTTAAGTGGTTAAGCCCATTGAGGTGAATAGAAAAATGTTAACAGGTATAGCGAGTTAAATCCCTTCAACAAACTATGAAGAACAGCGTTACAATGATTTAATCCGCAATATCATCAATGATGTCATGTGAGATGTTATCATTGATGTAATCAATTATGCCATTTAATATATGTAATGTGTGTAGTTATATGTGAAGTCATAAGCAGTGCATGGTGGGGTGCAAATTATAGTCGACTCACTAAAATATAACTTTTAAATGTTTTTTACACTGAATTGCTAGTTTTTTTAACATAAGCTTAATTCGTATTACTATACCTATTTATAATGTCACTTTACCAGTTGATTTTTGAGTGAATTTCTGAAGTTTTTTTTACGTAAGGTAAGATCTTATAACCATACCTAACTATGATGTCACTTTAGCTTTTATTTTTTTCTGTGAATTTCGTTTTTTTTTATCATATTCATCCAACTCCTCCACTGAGCACAGCTTTTGGCTGTGAGTAGTGGTGGGTTGCCCGCAGGTATTGGCCTCTGGCAAAATTCTCAACATGTGGCAACTCACACAGCTGAAGGCTGCATGCAGCATGGGTGTTAGCTGCCAGCAGATGTTGGGCACAGAGCCAAATGTTGTGTGCAGTGTGGTGTTGTCTACAGGGCCTGCCCATTGTTCAGGCCCTCTACCCAATCCCCCATGGGCAGTCAATCCCACTGGTTGCAGGCTTCAGTCATGCAGAGGGGGTAGTTGGGCACAGGGCATAGCATTCAGCCAGATATTCCCTAATTATAATGTCGTTTTAGCCAATTCATATTCCTTGTTAACACCCACCCTTCAAGTATGTATTTTTTTCATAGTTCCCTGCAGTACCCCTATCAAGCATCACACCCTTGTCCCATGGGACAATGCAAGCTTCACTCAGTAAAGATTGCATGGTCCCACTGAACAATTTCTAAAAGAGGCCTTCCTCCCAGGAGGGCTGCACTAAGTCCCCCGGATGTATTGTGGTACTCACAGTATGAACATTTTTTAGACATTTTTTGGCCCTTGGGTTGGTCTCTCTGCCCCCCCCCCCCCCATGAATGGCAGGGAGTCAGAGTGTTCCAAACCTGTACCCTTATATATCTTCTTTAACCACTTAAGGACATCTGGGCCTTTTTCTTCAAGCTGCAACCAGCCAATCAGATAGTTCCTTCCCACAGACCTGGGACCCAATAGGACTAACAATGAGAGAAATGTCTCTCTTGGCCAATTGGAACCCCTTGTTTTATAAACTTAGAGTACTGTGGGAGTCTCGCAGGACTCCCACCGGGACATTCATCCAAATATACCTATTTTAAAAAAAAACTTTTGAAGCCCACCTTGGGCACCTCTTTAAGCTTTAATTTCTTGAAATGGATAAACATATCTACACCAGATCACAAGAAGCAGGCTTTCTGAGTAAAGTTTTAACTTTCTGACAAATTCGGTATCCTTTCTGTCAGCAATTTATTCTGTATCGGTTCTCCAAATGTCATATGGGATTCAACATTTTGGCAAAGCCCTATTTTGCACCCCTTTTTCTTGTCCCCACTTGATGGATCATCCCAAAATTTTCCAGGAAGGAGCTGAAGTGGATTAACTTCTTTTGACAATTTTTGTGAAGATTTGTCAAACAGCACTAAAGTTATTAGCAAAACAAAACACTTTCTTCCTATGGAAACTCTGACCTAACTATAGAGCAGTCCTTCTCTGGCAAACTTTAATTACAAGAGCTGCTTTTGTTTATTCAAGATTTGCTTTGATGATATTTTACCAATGTTGAGCTGTAATACTGTGTTGGAAATGGTAAAAGGTTTTTGTCATTTTTCTGGCCCGCTTGAGACTGCACATGTGTTGCATGCTGTATCACTTGTGAGAGATACTGTGTTCAATAAGGAGTTGCAGCCCACCCATTATTTAACATTTTGTGATGGGGGGGACCCTGACTCGGGCCCCCCCGATGTACCTACTCATGTATCTCCTCTCTCTACACAGCACACGGAAGCGTGGAAGACAGCCGACATCGTATGCAGTCCAGTGACGGACACCGAGGAGGACTGTTTCTTTAAGGGGGCGGATCCGGATGCAAGACCGGCCCCCTTGGACATGGTAAAACACCCCCAGGAATCCAGACAGGTGTGTGTTACACCCGGAGGAGGCGAGTGGAGACTGGAGAGCGAAGGCGGAGCGGAGTGGAGGTCGAGCGAGGAAGGAGAGGAGTGGAGATATCGAGAGGACGGCGAAGAAGAGGACGGGAAGAAGAAGGAGGACGCAGGCGAGCAGAGAGGAGCGGAGGAGCGGAGCAGGAGAGGAGACCCGACGGACCACAAAGGTCAGAGACCAAGAGAAGGAGCGGAGGAGCCGGAGAGAGACACCCGCGACAAGCCAGGAGGCCAACAGGAAGGCGGATCGCCCAGCCACGCTTCTCGGGAAGTGTGGCTAGGACAGGTACGGTCACGTTTCCTGGGTTGGGCGGGGCGAAGGCGGGACACCCACCAGGGACCATAACCGTGCACTGCTAACCCCTGATTCCCTCACTTTACACCTCCAGGATAGCAGGGTATTTAGTCGCACAAGTGTTCCCTCACTGACCCCCCCCTTTGTGTGGCATACCAAATAGCGGACAGCCCATTAATATTGGTCTCCCTTTTTCTTTACTTTCCATCGGAACCCGGCTCGTGTGCCACAACGGCGGAAGCCAGGACTACGACTCCCAGAAGACAACGGGAGCTAAGAAGGCGAGGACTGGAACGGGAGGCAACGGAAGACGCAGCAAATCCTCTTCCCTTCTATCGCATCCCTGTACAACAGAGGAAATTGTATAAAACAATAAAACCAGCTTTACCCTCTATCCAGGTGTCTGTGGATCTATTAGATATCCCTCCCGAAACCCCACAAGTGGTGGAGAATGCGGGCATAGCGGAGGACACCATCAGGGACACAACGATGGATGAGATGATCCAGGCGCTGATAAAGGGACAGGAGCAGTTGGGGTGGGCGGTAGAGCAGCAGCTTGCCGCCGCCCAATTGGACCGGGATACGTTCAGTCACACCGTGGTGTCACAGCTCGAGGGAATGCGCCCTACAGCCGACCCCGGCAGCCAGCAAGTACGAGAGAACCGACCACCAGCCACACCACCCGGTATTTCTCTGCAAAAGTATGTAACGGGAGAGGATCCGGACGCGTTTCTCACTAACTTTGAGAGAGTGGCCCTGGCGTGTGGATGGCCTCTGGACAAATGGCCGTTTTTCCTGGCACCGCTGTTATCCGGTGAGGCCCAGGCAGCCTATCAGGTTGCCAACAGTACCGGGCAGACCCCGTACGGACAAATCAAAGCGCTTATCCTTGATCATTTGGGGTTGGATGCCGAGGCGTACAGAGTGCGTTTCCGTAAGGAAAGGGGACAAGCGGGGGATAACCCAAAAACATTATTTTTTCGGTTAAAAACCGCAGCACACAAGTGGCTCACCCCGACAACAAGCTCAAAGGAGGAGATCATGGATAAGATCTATCTGGAGCAATACCTCGAGGCCTTTCCATTTGGGACCCAGAGGTGGCTCCGCCAACACTCCAATCTGTCCACCATCCAGGCCATGGAGATGGCAACCACGTATGCCCGCGCCCAGCCCCGACTGCATACGACGGAGCCAGAGAAACCATCCAAACCGGTACCCAGACCAGAACGGAGGATGAGGCCCCCCCCTCGACTGTGGAATGTGGGGGCACATCGCCAGACTATGCCCACAGAAAAGACACCAGGAAGAGCCCATGGATGTCAGCTATCTACCAAAGGCAGTCATGTACTCCGCAGAGCTGGGCGGTGCATACCACGTGAGTGTTCAGGTCAATGGTGTAGCGGTCCGAGCCCTCCTGGATTCGGGCTGCAAGCAATCTGTGATACAGGGATGTTACGTGAGGCCCCTCCAGGTAATGCCAGACGCCGTAGTGTTTATCAAATGCGTACACAGAGATGTTAAGGGGTACCCAGTGGCGTATGTCCCCATATCGGTAGAGGGAAAAGAGACCATGATTGTAAAGGTGGGAGTTTTGGACGCCCTTCCCGAGAATCTTATACTAGGCACTGACAATCCCCACTTCCTGGATCTCTTTAGGGACCGGCTACAGCAGGGTAAAAGAGAGGGTGGGATGGCGATTCCAGCCCTGACCTCCCCGGATCCATGGGAGGGGGATAGGAGTTTCAGGTTTGCACAGGCGAACGACCAAAGCTTATTCAACGCCTGGGAACAAGCCCAGAAGGGAACAGAACGATCTCCAACCCCGATATCCGCGCTTCTTGATTAAAGAGGACCTCCTTTACCGACAGGCCAAACAGGAGGAACCCATGCAGCTGTTGGTGCCAACCTGTTTTCGCGACCAAATCATGTTTTACGCCCACACACATTTGCTTGCAGGCCACATAGGGAGCGAAAAGACAACGCAGAACGTCCTCAGGAGCTTCTATTGGCCAGGGATCTACCACGATATCAAGAAGCACTGTCAAACATGCAACTTGTGTCAAAGGAAAAACACCCACCGGGCACCTGCCGTACCGCTTCAACCTCTTCCCATAATCGGAACCCCTTTCGAGAGGGTCGGTATGGATCTCATCGGACCATTGCCCCAGACCAAGAGAGGACATAAATATGCGCTGGTGATCGTGGATTACGCCACGCGTTTTCCGGAGGCGTTCCCCCTGAAGAATCCAACATCCAGGAACATAGCGGACAAGTTCATGGAGTTGTTCTCAAGGGTGGGGTTTCCCAAAGAAATCCTCACCGACCAGGGAACCCCCTTCATGTCGAGGGTCATGAAGGAAGTATGCGTCTTACTCGGATTACACCAGATAAAAACCTCAGTATATCATCCCCAGATGGACGGTCTCGTGGAGCGTTACAACGGCACCCTTAAGTCCGTCTTGAAGAAAATGTTGACAGTGAACGAGACCGATTGGGACTTGCTTCTTCCTCTGGCCCTATAGGTCATCTGAGGCCAGAAACAAAGCAGCTTAGGGTGCTCCTCCTTTGAGATGCTATATGGGAGGCAACCCCGCAGCCTCCTGGACATGACCAAAGAGGTGTGGGAGAGCGAACCCACGGGAGACACCAGACATCTGTTGTAATACACCCAAAACCTAAAGAATAAACTGGGTAAAATACGCGAGCTGGCATTTGCTCATCTCGAAGTGAGCCAAAGAAAACAACAGGCTCATTACGATAAGGGGAAGAAGTGGAGACAACTCCTAATAGGCGACTGGGCCCTGGTACTCCTACCATCGACTTCGAAGAAATTCCAGAACGAGTGGCAAGGCCCGTACAAGGTAATAGAGACAATCGGGAAAACCACCTATCGATTGCGCATGAGGGGGAGGAAGACACAGATATTTCATATCAATCTTCTAAAGAAGTGGCTGGGAGCAACCCCGGTGTCTTCCCTCCTTGTCGTACCGGGCGCGAAAAACAAGGAAACCACGCTAGGCGAACTGGTAGTCAACGATGAGCTGTATCAAATCGAGCAAGAAGGCCTACAAGAGACCCTACGCCCGTTTAAACCGATCTTTTCTGACCTCCCAGGCCTTACACGGCTGGCAGAACACCGGATAGACACCCCTGAGGGCGTCTCTGTCAAACAACGCCCGTACCGGATACCAGAAGCCAAGATAGAAGCCATACGGAAAGAAGTGGACGAAATGCTTAAACTTGGGGTGATCCGCCCGTCCCGAAGCGAGTGGTCCTCACCCATAGTGATGGTGCCAAAACCCGACGGCAGTAGCAGGTTCTGCATGGACTTCCGGGCCTTGAACGCGGTGTCTACCTTCGACGCATATCCGATACCCCGAATCGATGAGCTCATCAAAAAGCTGGGGGACTCCAAATATATCAGTACCCTGGACCTGACCAAAGGCTACTGGCAGGTGCCCTTGCGGGAAGAGGATAGAAAGAAGACCGCTTTCGCCACGCCCGACGGACTGTATGAGTTCAACGTCCTCCCCTTCGGCTTACATGGAGCCCCAGCAACCTTCCAGAGACTGATGAACGAGGTATTACGTAGGCACCTGAAGTATAGTTCGGCGTATTTAGACAACATTATCATCTTCAGTCCTTCATGGGAAGCACACCTACAACACCTACGGGTCATTCTACAGTAGCTAAGCGACGCAGGCCTACATGTCAATGCCAAGAAATCCAGGGTCGGATTCCAAAAGGTTAAATACCTCGGCTATTTGCTAGGCCATGGGGCTATCGAACCGCAGATAGAGAAAGTGAGAGCAATAACCGACACCCCGTTTCCCAAGAACACAAAGGACATGAGGGCCTTCTTAGGATTAGTAGGCTACTACAGGAGATTCATCCCATCGTTTTCTGATGTGGCAGCGCCCTTGACGGACACTTTGAGGAAGCAACAAAAGGGCATCGACTTCCTCAAACCCACGCCGGCCATGTGGAAGGCCTTCCAGACGCTCAAAAGAGCCATTACCACAAGCCCAGTGTTGACATCTCCGGACTTTACGAGGCCCTTCATCCTGCATACAGATGCCTCGGATTTCGGCATCGGTGCTGTCTTGTCGAAGGACACAAGGGAGGGGGGAGTAAGGCCCATACTGTACATCAGCAGAAAGTTATTCCCTAGGGAGGTGAAATATCCCACAATCGAAAAGGAGTGTCTGGCCATACGGTGGGCCATTGACAAACTACGGTATTACCTGGAGGGACGTCCGTTCGTTCTGTACACCGACCACGCCCCCTTGTTGTGGATGAGCAGGAACATATCGAACAATCCGAGGGTTATGAGATGGTTCCTTGCCCTACAACCGTTCCAATTCCAGGTGCGCCATATGAAAGGAAGGGACAATGTGAACGCGGACTTCCTGTCCAGGGTTCCTCTCCCCGATCGGGAGAATCCTAGGGGGGAGGTGTGTGACGGGGGGGACCCTGACTCGGGCCCCCCCGATGTACCTACTCATGTATCTCCTCTCTCTACACAGCACACGGAAGCGTGGAAGACAGCCGACATCGTATGCAGTCCAGTGACGGACACCGAGGAGGACTGTTTCTTTAAGTGGGCGGATCCGGATGCAAGACCGGCCCCCTTGGCCATGGTAAAACACCCCCAGGAATCCAGACACCCGGAGGAGGCGAGTGGAGACTGGAGAGCGAAGGCGGAGCGGAGTGGAGGTCGAGCGAGGAAGGAGAGGAGTGGAGATATCGAGAGGACGGCGAAGAAGAGGACGGGAAGAAGAAGGAGGATGCAGGCGAGCGGAGAGGAGCGGAGGAGCGGAGCAGGAGAGGAGACCCGACGGACCACGAAGGTCAGAGACCAAGAGAAGGAGCGGAGGAGCCGGAGAGAGACACCCGCGACAAGCCAGGAGGCCAACAGGAAGGCGGATCGCCCAGCCACGCTTCTCGGGAAGTGTGGCTAGGACAGGTACGGTCACGTTTCCTGGGTTGGGCGGGGCGAAGGCGGGACACCCACCAGTGACCATAACCGTGCACTGCTAACCCCTGATTCCCTCACTTTACACTTCCAGGATAGCAGGGTATTTAGTCGCACGAGGGTTCCCTCACTGATCCCCCCTTTGTGTGGCATACCAAATAGCGGACAGCCCATTAATATTGATCTCCCTTTTTCTTTACTTTCCATCGGAACCCGGCTCGTGTGCCACAACGGCGGAAGCCAGGACTCCGACTCCCAGAAGACAACGGGAGCTAAGAAGGCGAGGACTGGAACGGGAGGCAACGGAAGACGCAGCAAATCCTCTTCCCTTCTATCGCATCCCTGTACAACAGAGGAAATTGTATAAAACAATAAAACCGTCTTTACCCTCTATCCAGGTGTCTGTGGATCTATTAGATATCCCTCCTGAAACCCCACACATTTGTTAGCTTCATAATCACTTTTATTTGCTGCCTTCTAGTTGGCCAGCGTGTGCTTGCTTCACTTCCTTTTCTTTTGGCTGGAACATGGACAAAGCACAAACTACCAAAGCTTGATTGCTGTTCTTCCATTAATGCCACTGTTGTTGAGGTAAAAGCTTTATTTATTTTTCTTCACTGTTGTCCTTGTTGAGCCTCTTGCCATTTGTAGCAATGTTTTACTATGACACACACACACTTCAATTAAGCCCTTTTCTCTTTTGGTATATTTATTGTTACTATAGATGTTATATGCCCTGATTGTGACAACAGAAGTAATCTGCTTCTAAATGAATGATTGCTAAGACATAGAGATGGGCACAATTGCTTTCCTAACGTGATATGATTTTTCCCAAATGTCATTGTTTTCTTTTTCATCTATGAGGAGATTAACTGATTTTCTCGAATTCACAGGGGTGTTTTGCTTATATTGAAGAAGCATTGGCAAAGCAAATAGGGTTCGCCTTTGACACTATTGGCTCTGTCATTGTATTTTGTTCATGCTGTGCAGCATGGGCATTGCTGACTTTGACAATGATTTGTATCCTGATTTGTGCCGCTTGTCTAAAAATAATATTAACAAAGGGACGATGATGCATCCTGCGCATATGCACTTTAAAAGAAAGCACATTAAACCTACCTGCTTCATAGCACTTTTTAAAATTAGTTTTAGGCAAATTGCATAGCATCCGTGCCGCTGTACAGCATGGCTACAAAGTATTGCCAAAGCAAGCTGCTCTCCTAGGTGAGACTTATTGGCACCGCCAACTCTTGTTCAGCTTTGCTAGCAAAGCACTATCTAATTCTGTGCTCACTTTTCTAGCTCAGCATAGATGGCAACGTGTTAATCAAATGCTTAAAAACTCTTCTATAAAAACAAACATTTGAGGTGAGCACATTTAGAGTGTCGGTGGTGTAGTGTTGTTGTAGAGTGCTCCATATAAAGGAGCAGCACTCCACCTAACACTTGACAATATATATAAATCCAGTGAACTCCTATGGTTGTTTTTAACATACAGTAATATTTTATCACTATACATAATACCACCCAAATGTCATGTACAGCTTAATGCTGTTCGCAGCATGGGGTTAGCCATGGGGTTGGCCAGAGGCATGGTCTGCAGTTAAGTCTTGCATCCAACCCCCCACGGCCAGCCGAACACCTGCAGCACACAGTGTTCGGCAGGGCAGGCCACTAGTCTAACCACCGCAGTCAACCAACCCCCTCCCCAGGCATGGCCTTTGGTGGCGGCATAGAGTTGACAGTAGGAAGGCACCACAGACACTTAAGTTTAGCCTCCTTTTTTAAAATATTTTTTTAATACAGTGAGTTTCCTGTGGGAGTCAATGAAGCCCCCTGTGCGCTGTGTGTGAGAAATTGGTTTACAGGTTGAGGGATGTTGAAACCCTACTCAAGCAGAAACCACAATACTAGTCAGGGAGGCACAAGCAAGCCCCAAATTAGCCTGTAGCTTGACACAGAGCAGTTAGGCAACGTGTAAATTATTTATGCAGCAAACCACAGCACAAGAAAATCCCACACTAATTTAGAAAAATAAAACAAGACTAAAGCAACAAAAACCTGGAGAAACGAAGATATGCCGATTTAAAGATTTCAGTAAATATAGTGCTAAAAAGTAAGTGTGGGCGAAATCTGCGAAATCACGGTCCGTGAAATCGTGCGAAAGCGAATTCGCAATCTGCATAATTTGCGAATTCGTGCGAAATTGCGAATTTTGGGTTTTTTGCGTGTTCGCGGGGCTTTGTGCGTGTTCGCGAGCCGCTAGCACGGCGAAGTTACCCATGCGGTCGTGTATGGGCACCACTACCACCCTCTGGTTCACCCCTGTCACCCTCTGGTTCACCACTGCCACCCTCTGGTTCATCACTGCCACCCTCTGGTTCATCACAGCACCCTCTGGTTCACCACTGACACCCTCTGGTGCACCCTGACACCCTCAGGTTCAGCACTCACCACTGCCACCCTCTGGTTCATCACTGCCGCCCTCTGGTTTGCCACTGCCACCCTCTGGTTCATCACAGCACCCTCTGGTTCACCAGTGCCACCCTCTGGTTCATCACTGCCACCCTCTGGTTCACCACTGCCACCCTCTGGTTCATCACTGCCACCCTCTGGTACATCGCACCCTCTGGTTCACCCCTGTCACCCTCTGGTTCATCACTGCCACCCTCTGGTTTGCCACTGCCACCCTCTGGATCATCACTGTCCCCCTCTGGTTCATCACTGCCACCCTCTGGTTCATCACTGCCACCCTCTGGTTCATCACAGCACCCTCTGGTTCACCACTGACACCCTCTGGTCCACCCCTGCCAACCTCTGGTTCAGCACTCACCACTGCCGCCCTCTGGTTCATCACTGCCACCCTCTGGTTTGCCACTGCCACCCTCTGGATCATCACTGTCCCCCTCTGGTTCATCACTGCCACCCTCTGGTTCATCACTGCCACCCTCTGGTTTACCACTGCCACCCTCTGGTTCATCACTGCCTCCCTCTGGTTCATCATAGCACCCTCTGGTTCACCACTGTCACCCCCTGGTTCATCACTGCCACCCTCTGGTTCATCACTGCCACCCTCTGGTTTGCCACTGCCACCCTCTGGATCATCACTGTCCCCCTCTGATTCATCACTGCCACCCTCTGGTTCATCACTGCCACCCTCTGGTTCATCACAGCACCCTCTGGTTCACCAGTGCCACCCTGTGGCTCATCACTGCCACCCTCTGGTTCACCACTGCCACCCTCTGATTCATCACTGCCAACCTCTGGTTCATCACAGCACCCTCTGGTTCACCACTGACACCCTCTGGTTCACCCCTGCCACCCTCTGGTTCACCCCTGCCACCCTCTGGCTCAGCACTCACCACTGCCACCCTCTGGTTCCCCACAGCACCCTCTGGTTCACCACTGCCACCCTCTGGTTCACCACTACCACCCTCTTGTTCACCACTGTAGATTATGGTGGGGAAAGCACACCTTCCCAGCCTCAACGGAGATGAATTAATTTGGGGCTGGTTAATGTGTCACTGAATTTGAGCTTCAAGTCTGGCACCTGCTTCCTTAGCTGTAAGTGCTTCCTGTTGCAGTTTAATTTTTTTTACAGGAGCATTGTGCCATACTTGTGACTATTCTCTGACCCTGCTTTGAGGGTCAGAGCAGGGTCAGAGAATAGTTGCAAGTAGGCAACTGAACTCTGGAGGGGCCCCTCAGGAAGCACTACAGGGAATGGTTACAAATTAGCTTGAACTTTTGCACCTTTTAACTGCTTTCAGTTTTCCAAAATTCGTTTTTCTACCATTTCGAGACATTTGCGGGGCGCGAATTTGTGCGAAATCGAACTTGCAATCCGCAAATTCGTGCGAATTTGCGGATTTCCTTTTTTTTGCGTGTTTGCACGGTTTTTGCTTATTCGCGGACCGCTTGCAGCGCACCGACCCCGAGGTTGCCCATGCGGTCATATATGGGCGCGGCCATCTTGTTTGCGTGACGTGTTTCCGTTTCCAGCCGCTAGTTGCATGCTCGCGTCGTATGCGGCGAGTGATTACGTATTCACGGGTGTTTTTGCGTGCTCGCACGGGAAATATCGCGCGAACTTACCCACGCGGTCCTCAATGGGCGCGGCCATCTTGTTTTTCATTCATTGCTATGGTTCTGTGCATGCTTTCTAATCCTCCTTTCATCTGTTCAATCCTTTGTTTCTTTGGACTTTTTTTTTTATCTTTTCTACTCTATATATATCCCTCCTTTTTTCTAGATCTATATTTTGTGTTTTTTTCAACTTTTCGTTACTTTTAAAGCTACTTTAAAAAAAAAAATTTTACTTGACTTTTTCCCTATTCTTTCCTTTTTTTTTTCTTCCTGCTGTACAGGACCATGGCAAAGGGAGCCGGGAAGGAGAAGTGGAAGGGGAAGGGGAAGGGTCCCGCACCCCGTACCCGGCTCCCATGTGGGCCATTGCGGGGGGAGAACATCACAGTCCGGGAGATCTGTAGCACGGAGGAGGTGGCTGCACTGGTTTTTTATGTCCAGCGCCGCTTCCCCAAGACCATCTTGGCAGGCGGCAGGATCGCTGGCGGGTACGGGCTCCGGGAGCGTCGGAAGCGGTGGGAGAAGGTGTGCCGGCCATGTATCAACACTCTCGGGTCCGGCGCACCTACAACCAGGCCACGCACCGGTGGTCCGACCTCCTGGACCGTGAATGTGACCTGCTCGACCTGCTAGGCGTCGAGATCCCCGGGCTTGGTGAGTAGTAGTAGCTATTTAATCACTACTCTGTTTTCTCCTGCTCTATGTGTTATCATATTGCAAATTCTTTTTTTTTCCAAAGAGCAATAATGCTGCCGATTACAATGTAGGTAAATTATGTTTCAAAATGTTCTGTGATTGCATTTCAGGTGCACTGCTCTCCTGCTCAGTGGCGGTGCTACTATGCTTATTTGTTTTTGATTTTTTGTGTTGATCTCATTGGCCTGAGTAATTATGTATGAGTGTACTTTACAGAACTGCGTAATGCTAGACACCAAGGGGCAGATTTACAATTACTGGCGCCTCCCCATTAGCAGGGATGCGCCAGTAATTGTGCGCCACGCCTCCACCACCCATGGTGCGCCGCATTTACAATGCAGCGCAACATGGGGCAAAAACGACACAGAAGCGTCGCGCATCTGTGCCCTAAAGTCAGCGCATTGCTGGAGTTGCGTCGCAACCACGACGCAGCTCCAGCAATGCTCTTGGGTGCCCTATCTCCCCAATGCTGCGTCAAGCCGTACGTCTGCTTCAAGCAGCCGCAGGGTTTCGAGTGACGCAGCATTGGCCTAAAAGTAACTGAGTGAAATCTATCTTGTAGATTTCACTCAGCCACTTTTAGGATGCGTTCCTGCGCAGGAACGCCCTCCCTTGCACCGGAATGCCCCCTGATGGCACAGGGCTTTACAACGTGATGCATCTCCCAGATGCGTCATGTTGTTAATATACCCGGCACCATGGCGCCTCTTTTGCGCTGCCGCTGCGTCACAAAAGTCATGCAACGACGGAGCAAAGAGCCACAAGGGACTTGTAAATCTGCCCCTAGAGACTCAAGTCCAGTCCTTCCTTTGTACACCTGCCACTAATAAGAGTGGTGGTGGATTGATAGTTTGAGTATTTTAATGACTGATTATGTAGTAGGAAACTTACTTTAGTGTTCTCACTGGTCTGCAATCACGATGGACTTTGTCTGACACTTCGCGTGCTCCGGAGTGCTGCCTGCCAGTCCCAGTCGAACCTTTTTGTAGTTGGTTTAGTGAGTTACATAACTTTCCAAGTCGACAGTCCGCGAATCCAGAAATACTAATATCCTAGTAGACCACACCAGATAGGTCAATAAATGTAGTGCAATTGTTGTCTATTTGCTATTTCCCCGAAATAATTTGTTATTGTTCTTTTGAAATGTTTGATTTGGTTGACAACAATCATCCATGTTTGGGTCTTTTTTTCATGTTGTACATCAGCTCCCCCCAGGGGCAAGAGGACGGAGGAGGAGGTAGCGACGCCGGCGGCTGAGGACCAGGAAGGCCAGGATCGGTCAGGCGAGGGCTCCTCTGCTGGCCCCAGTAAGTTTTCATGTTTTCATCAAGAATCCCTCTCAAACTCGATCCCACCCCTTCCCTCATCTCACCACGTCTTAGATGAACTTTGATGAATTGCAGATTGGCCTCTAGACACGCAGTAGACATTACCGACCTCATCATTGCACAGGAGCTGGACCTGATCGTCTTACCAGAAACCTGGCTAACTGAATCCTCCTCACCCCCCCTGGACATTCTTGTTCCACCAAATTATGACATCATCAGACTGGATAGGAGCGGTAAGCTGGGGGAAGAAATCGCGTGCATACATCACAGCAGCATCTCAGTAAACAGAGCCTTATCCCCTACACTTTCCACCTGCGAATACATGTGCATTGACATCATTAGCACTGATACTCCAATCTGCTCTTTACACATTATCTATCACCCACCCGGCGACAACCTCACATTCACGAAACATTTCATGGACTTGGTCACAACGAACACTGGACGACAAAACACTCAAATATTCCTAGGCGACTTCAACCTCCATTGGAATGACCTCATCGATTCAACGGTCAATAGTCTCAAAAACGTCATTGGTGCGCTAGACCTCACCCAAATTTGCAACAGCCCCACACACAACAAAGGCGCAACCTTGGACCTAATAATCTCCAAAAATGACCCCATTCAGCTTGACTCAATCCTACCCTGTGATTGGTCAGACCACCATATCATCAACTTCTCTATCAGGGAAATCGTGAAACTCAACTCAGTTCAATTCACCCAGCCGAAGATATGGAAAAGAGACTTAAAGAAACTCAACCCCAACTCGTTACCTGCCTACAGCCTTAAACTACTCAAGCCACCGGCTGGCCTCTCCAACGTTCACGACCTCACCAACCACTACCTCAACTCGATGATCTCCCTTATCAACGAGGCTGCTCTGCTTCAACTAAAGCGAGTATCCTCAAAAGACTCTAAACCTTGGTACAATGACATGCTGAATGATGATAGAAGCTCTCTTAGATCTTCCGAACGCATTTGGAGATCAGTGCCATCCACCAAGCACCTCAAAATTCTACGTAAAAAGAGGAATGCGTATCATAGAAAGATCAAGCGCACTAAAACAGACTTTTTTACCCACCAACTAGACCAAGCAAGAAACCGCCCCAAAAAGAACTAATCAAAACACAATCTAAGGATGAACCTCAACGATCACAAGATACCGCTTGTACTCAACCTTACACGACCTAACCCTACATTCAAGCGCGCACACCAAAACACCCCTTACTCTTCCATCGTTGCCACATTTTGCCACCTCAAAATTTGAACTAAAAAACGACGCAGCTTTGACTTCCTTTCAACTCTACACCGAAGAAGCAATAGGCAAGATCCTCAGCACCCTCAAGCCAGCCAACCACACCTCCGATCCTCTCCCCGCTAACGCAGTTAAAGACTTAACCCCACTGATCCTGCCGCTCTGGACCAAAATCATCAACAGCTCACTGCTTCAAGGCTGCATCCCTGACATTCTCACAGTAGGACAGGTTTCACCCATCCTCAAAAAACCCACAGCTGACCCCATGGACCTCAACAACTATCGCCCGATTTCCAATAGCCCTACTCTAGCCAAACTCCTGGAAAAATGCGTACTACATCAATTGACAAAACACATTGACCACGTCGATCTTCTGGATAAACACCAATCTGGCTTCAGAGCAGGTTACAGCACTGAATCAGCTATGACACACATAATTGATGATGCTCAACAAATACTTGATCAGAACGGTTCATGCCTACTCATCTTATTAGACCTCTCTTCAGCCTTTGATACTGTCAAACATGAGAACTTGATAGATCTGCTGAATTACAGAATGGGACTATCGGGGTCAGTACTTAATTGGTTTATCTCCTTTCTTCAAAACCGGACACAAAAATTCAAGGCCAACAATTCCCTGTCTAAATCCGTGCCAGTAACTTTGGGAGTTCCACAAGGGTCCGCTCTATCCCCAACACTGTTTAATTTATTTATGGAACCGCTCACTGTTCTATTGCAAGCATCAAACGTACAATTTCACATGTACGCAGATGATACACAATTTTACCTTAAGATACACACACCAGAGGACATCATACGGCTCAACAAAACGCTTCTGAACACACAGTCATGGTTAGCTGATAACCACCTCAAACTAAACGCACTAAAAACTGAATTCCACCTTATAGCTCCACCGGCCAAAAGACCTTTCTTGCATGAATGGTTCAAACACCTTACGGCATTCAACGTCCAACCAACCATCATCGACTCCGCAAAGTCACTGGGTATAACCCTTGATTGCAACCTCAACATGCACAAACATATTAGCAACGCTACAAAGGGGGCAAACTTCCAGATCCATACACTGCGAAAGCTGAAACCCTTCTTACCCTTCTTACCATTCAATGATTTCAAGACGGCTGTTCAAGCTCTAGTTATGTTATGTTATGTTATGTTAAGGGGGTATTTATTGAGCGCACTATCACCGTGGGTATCATGGCGCTGAAAAGGTACATGAGGAGGAACAGAAGGAATTTAGCTAGGTTGTGGGAAAAGCCAGGTTTTTAAAGATTTGCGAAATTGAGTGAGAGAACCAGAAATCCTAACTGAGAGAGGAAGGGAATTCAAAAGTTTGGGGCCGAGGAAGGCAAATCTTCGACCACCAGATCTGCAGAGTTTAAAGGAAGGGACCACCAAGAGATGTAGATGAAGGGATCTAAGGTTACGTGAAGGGCAGTAGGGTCGAATAAGAGTTTTCAGGAAGGCGGGGCAAGCACCAGAGAAAGACTTAAAAACGAGACAGCCAAGCTTAAAGGCGGCCCTTAGGCTGACAGGGAGCCAATGAAGCTTGGCAAGGAGGGGTTTGGCAGACTGCCACTTCGGTATCCCGAGGGCCAATCTCGCCGCCTGGTTTTGAATGATTTGCAACCTGTAGATGGAACATTTGGGCAAACCATAATAGATGGAGTTTGAAAAATCCAGGCGGGAGAGGACGAGGGCCATGATGACTTGTAGCAGGGCATCGGGGGTGAGGAGGTAAGCCACCTTCCTAATCCTGCGTAGCTGGAACATGCAGGAGGAAACCTAGGGTGGATTATGGAAGCGTCTCTCTCTGTGGCCTCCCAAAAGCGTCCACAGCTCCCTTAAGAGCCTCCATCAATGCTGCAGCCAGACTCATCACAGGTTCGAAAAGAAGATCCCACATCTCCCCTGACTTAAAAGCGTTGAATTGGCTACCTTTCGAAGCCAGAATTCACCTGAAAATTGCCTTCATGACTCACAAAGGCTTACACCATAATGCACCAAGCTACCTCACCCAGAAACTGACTATCTCTGGTGGTACTAGATCCACAAGAAGTGCAGAAAAACTATTATTGAAGCCACACAGATTCAACAAGACGAAAACGTATAAACGATCCTGCTCAGGGATGGCTCCTAGGATCTGGAACGCAATACCCCCAGAACTCAGACTTACCACATCTACGGCACTCTTCAAAAAGGAATTAAAAGCGATTCTCATGGAAAAATTCACATGAACACTATCTTAGGAAACCACAAGCTCACTAGTACCTCTACCGATATCTCTTTTATAGACTTGATATACCTGTTATTGTTCTAATTTACTGTCTACACTATGCTATGTGCACACATTTTACCTGTCGCTATTTTGTTGCATAACTAGCCGTAAACTTCTAGTTCACTAGTACCTCTAACGATACCTCTTCTATATACTTTATCTATCTGTTAACGTTTTGATTTACTGTTTATTGTATGCTATGTTTACGCATGTTATCTGTTGCTATTCTGTTGCATAACTGTCCTTCACTGATTGTAAAGCGCTCTGATACCCGCAAGGGTCTTGTTCGCGCTCTTTAAAACTTTCTAAATAAATAAAAATAAATGTTAATATTAATAATTATACTTACCTACCTTTTAGAGTACCTATTCTTTACTAACGTTCCTCATTCGATTTTTCCTACATCGTCTTATAGACTGTTTCTAAATTCTTATCCTGCCTCTACTATGACTCCCTGTGGTACTACTAGATTATTATTATTAGTCTGTCTGTGTAGCTAACTAAGCTTGCACAGTTGGCAAAATGTGTTAAACGAAACTCCCATTCTATTCATCAATAGCTCTATGCACTGAGTGCAGTCCTCTGGGTTGTCCATAATATCTTATGAAGTCTTCTAAATGTTTATGCTTTGACAATTCCCAACAAGAAACTTTCAATGACCACCAAGAAAGAATAAGATACTAGTTTACTTTTTGATTGGATAGGAGGACAATCCATACTACTATTGTTGCAAGGACAATTCTGCACAAACAGAACTATGGACACTAAATAGTGCATTGTTTATCAATTATAATAGGCGCAGTTAGACTTTCCACATACCTCAGTCATAACAGAATTTGAACCCCCCATCTGCTTACTGACTAGCTAGTGTGACAGAGTCATTTAGCTCCCTAAATCATCGATGATTGATCCCCAATGATGATTATCCAACCCAGGACATAAGACTACGGAGTCAGAGTCCAGAACTGTAAGGAGCTCATGCTTGCAAATTGCAAACCCTTTCGCTCACTCACTCATGACTATAAAAACCACAGAGTCTATGTAAGTTTTAAAGCTTTATTGAAAGTAAAAACATTTATTAAAATCAAGTTCATCATACAACATAAACGGTGGATTGAAAATGGAAAAGTGCTTAGTGATTTCACACATTAAGGGGGTCATTAGGATCGCGGATTTCCCGCATCCTCCGGGCCGGCGGAAGCCACCGCCGGCCCGGAGGATGCGGGAAATCCTCCACGGATGCTTTAAAGACCCCCCGCCAAATTAGGATGGCTGGTGGGTCTTTGAATCTGTCCGCCGCTTTTCCGCCGCGATCGCCTTCCGACCGTGGCGGAAAAGCATTAACATGGCTGGCGGTGTCTATCAGATACCGCCAGCCATATTATGATGGAGTGAAAAGTATGCTTTTCCACGGCGGCTTTTCCGCCGTGGAAAAGCATACGGACCTTCACTTCGGGGGCCCGTTGTGGGCCCCCTGGGTGAAGGGGGGTTGGGGGGTGCACATGGGGGGTACCTATGGTACCCCCCTGCATTTGCGTGAACAAAGCGGCAGGCACCGCGCGGTGCCTGCCCCTTTGTGCACGCAAATGCCGTGCATGAAGCTGCACCCGCCGCAATGTTAAAAATAGAGGAGGTGACCGCCACCCTGGCGGTCACATCCTAATCTGTATGGAGGGACCGCCGCTGCCCCTGTGGACGGTCCCTCCTACTCTATGGTGGCGGACGGACTCAGGTCCGTCCGCCATCATAATCGGCCCCTGATTGTGGGCGAGCCCTCACCTGGTTGGGAACTTCAAATCTTCTTTGTGGTGCTGAATCGTTGCTGACTCCGTCCTAGTGATGATGATCTGATGTTGCTCTTGTTCTTAGAAGGGAAGCTTCTGTCTGTTATGAGAAAAACGGTGCATGTTAAAAATCAAGCATTCATCAATTGTGCCAAAAACTGTAGCAAGACAAGCAACACCCTTCCCTGAAAAAAGTGAAATTTTTAGTTTTGAGTTGACTAGACATTCACAAACTATTACATTTGTTTGTGTAGTCGTAGTGACATTTTTTCATTCCTAGACAAAATATGGCATCTAAGAATCTGAAATGTATTTTTTTAGGCGGAACGTCGGTACAACCATCTACCGGTGCCAGGGCCAGCGCGGAGGTGGGCACTCCTGGGGCGGAGGCAGTGCAACAGCCAGCGGAAGCTGCTGTGGGGGATGCCACGGTAGTGGCGGACAGTGGTAAGCTATTACTTATTGAGATAGCAGACTGCAGAGTGTGCTCTCTGCACGGGTGTATATGTTGTACAGGACAAGTATACTATACTGTTAAGAAGACTTACAAATTTAGAACTAAGTTTTTATTAACCAGGCAGTAGCCTCCTCTAAATTGACTTCAACTCAGCTGTGAAAGTTTTTTCGAGAATCCAAGTCAGATCAGAGATGAACTTAATGGATGGGATGAACGAAAAGGGAAAGAAGGGTGTAAGTAAGTGTGGAAGGACGAGCGAGTTAAAAGCAATGATGACTGGCAAAGAATGATACGTGTTTTTCAATGCTGCCCGAGGTGGCTGGGAATATGATGCATGGCCGGTTGAAGGATGAAGCAAGGATGGGTGGAAGGAGAAAGGAAACAGGACTGCCTGGGTGGGTGAAACAGAAACTGTATGTGTGTCCAATATATCCTTTGGTTGAAATTCAAATGCAAGTCAAGCACGGATGCATGGCTTGCGGTTTCCAAAATAAAATGAAAATTTTGTTTTCCCGTGAGAAAAAGTAAGGTTTGTCCACTTGAGACATTAAAAAGAATGATTGACATTTACTTTGAATGGATGGATGCCTGGATCATGGTACTATCTGACTCATAGATAGCATATGTGTATGTAGAGAGAGTAGACGTCACTGGATGAACTAAGTGTTACTTTGAAGAGCATGTAACACCGCACCCTCCCGTCCGTTCCAGTGTAGGAAAGGCAAGAAAAAGAAGTTGTCATTTTCCCGAATACTACCATGAATAGTAGCAGTACTTTTTATTGCTAGCACAGCATATATCCGGCGATTACGGGGGCCACTCACTACCTCTGTTAATAATTTTAGTACAACTCTGTCATTCATGTGTGGCCTATCAGTGTTCACTCAATAAAAAACAAATCACCTAAAGTCATCCCATATGTAATCAAATACACATCCTGTGAAGGGATAGCTAATCATATTATTTATCTTCTTCATTTTCCTTTTCTAGTAGTCATTGGCACTGTAGGGTGAAAGTTAAATTAATTAAGCAGTAGCCCTTGTAACAGAGTTTTCTCAGTGCCACCCGTAATAGAAAAGTAAGAGCTTCACCACCTGCATGTACTGGACTGGTACAGTAACGCAAGCCCGTGTCATCATGGCGTGCGTCTGTTTTTCTCGGGTGCAAGTAGACTGCGCTGGCATTATGCCAGCTTCCAGAAGTTTACGTACCAATTTTGCTAAACAAGAGAGAAGAAGAAGAATAAGACTGGTGTACTGTCATAGTTGACTCTAATAATGTAGTGAGTCCATAGTGCTCATAGAATTGATTCCTGAAACTCCCACTAATGTTAGAGCAAGGCTGAAGAAGTGGGAGGTTAGATAGATACAGGCCACAAATGTTATGTACTGTGCTTGCAAGTTGCTAGTTCTACTGTGACACAACTTTCTGCTAAATTATTTTGTGTTAATCTTAAAGAGCATTGCTTACAGACTATGTTTTTCTTTCTTCATGTAGATGGTCCTTCCAAACTGTCACGGAAGGAGCTGGCGAGACCGGCCCGGCAAAAGAAACTGGAGGCAACTGTCGCCAAATATCGGCGGCTGGTGGCCCAGGAGGAGGAGGAAACGCAGTCGCAGCCCACCACAACATCTACAGGGACAGCTGCATCCTCCTCCGTGCTCCCTGGGTCAGCCATTCAGCGCAGGCCTCCAGCGGTACGGAGCCGTGGTACCGCAGCCACCCGCCACCGCCAAGCAGCCAGAAAATCAGCTGCCCCCCACAGCAGGTGCAAGGCACGCGTGCACCGCCTAACACTCAGGGTGTCCTACCTTGAGCAGGAGCAGAAGAAACTGAAAATCCTGCTCAAGAACCTCCGCAAGGAGCATGACCACCTAGCCCAGAAAGTACGCCGCCGGCGGCATTAGAGAAGGAGAGACTGTCCCTTGCCCCTTTTTTAAAGACTTTTGGGGGTGGGAATTGGGAGTTGGGTTTTTTGGACTTTGGGGATTTTTTATTTCACGGACATTCTTTGGGGTTAGGGAGTGGGGGTGGGTCGGGTCTTGCGGGATAGTTTATTTTTGTTAGGGATATAAATAATTATTACTTTCAACTTAAACATAGTATACGTGTTTTTACTGCAGTTGAGGCTGGAGGGCGGGGGGGTTAACTGTCAGTTTATTTTCCGGAAACTTAAGTGGCTTCTTGATTCAAATTGTGTAAGTAATTGCCCAAATGTTTACAAAAGTAAGTGCCTCTCACTGAGTTAGTGAATTCAATTGTCCCAGGACTTTACTAGTACTACCGCCAGTCTCTCGTCTCTCATACTACTCCTTTATTCTTTCCCCCCAAACGCTTATCTTACCTGTAATTCGTGTTTGGAATTAGGGCTAGGCACAGGGCTGGCTGCATGGCAAATGGCGATTAAGGTTGGCAATCCTTGACGGTTGAAATGGCATCATTGCCGTGGTACTAGTGGTGGTACACAGTGGCAGTTGCAGCATATGAAAAAAAAGATATTGAAAACTTGACTGGCCTTAGCGGAGCATTAGAACGGTACAATAGATACTATAGCACGTGACAGTACACTAGAACAGTGCCAAAATGTAGCCTTACAAATGCCAAAGTATTGAAAGTATAACTACTACTTGCGTGGAATTTGGCATTGGCTACTACTACAAGAAATAGTGCTGAAGGAGAAGGACACAGCCGCGTAATCATTTGCCACATGTAGGAGGAGGATGTTCTTCATGATCAATCCATTTCATGGCGCCCATGAAAATCTGCTTTGATTTGCCAATAGTCATGGGTCTGTGTCAAGTTGACTAAGAATATATCCTTTGATTCCTTCACCAGCATTGAAATGTAATTCATTTTCAGTTGCTATGACCTTATCCTCCCCAGCAAGTGTGTGGAATTATTGCTGTCATTTACTCACACATCAATGAAAACCACACAGCCCGGGGGAAGAGGGTTAGGGTTTGGAAATTGGATGGGAATGGGTTTTTTTGGGAAAGTTTTGTTGTGAGAGTGGACAAAAAACACAGCATGGACAAACAACAAATGAAGATAAACAAATCTTGGGATACGAAGATATCCATAAAGGGGCATAAAGGAAGTGCTTGCACTTCTGCAGGCATGAAGTTGATTGCTACATGGATGGTTAGGTTACTTTAACTAAGTAGAACTTTCTAATGAATGAAAGAATGCGACAGTACAGGGCTGCAGTAATTATGCGTTTTCACTTGCCTATCTCTGCACTCGGAGAAACACTTTGTTCATTAAATTAGTTTGAAAAATAGCAAAGTAAAAGTATACAATGGCTGGAGGGATGAATTTAGAAGCAGAGAGCAAAGAAATGCCGAGTCACACTCAAAGAAGTTCACAGCAATAACATTACTTAAAAGATAAGTAGAAATGAATGGATACTGTTACTGTATGTTGTTGTACTTGTCCTGTTGAATTTGGGAAGTTGCATGCATCAAGCCATTCCTCTTATCTGCGGTACTCCTCCATTCCATCTGACGCTCCGTCGATCAATGTTGGTGACCAGAAGACACCCTGTTTACTGCCTGCCTGGCAGATGCTGAATTGCGGGACGCTAATGTGAAGCCTGACTTTATCCTTTGTTCCATTGCACAGGGTGAAAGCCGCCCTGTAAATGTTGATGGAAAAACAGGAAGTGATATTAAAACACCACCGAGAAAAAAATATACGGTACGTACGCTGTGTAGTGCAAAAAGTCCCACTTTCAGTTTCAGAATCGACAGTACAATCGAAAGGGCATACTCTGAGTCTCCTTTTGAAGGATAAATAAGTATGGGCAAATTTTGCGGATCTTTCCCCTCAAGCTAGGTGTAGTGTAAACTACGATTTTAGAACAAAATGAGACCTTCCCAGCAGTGCTCCCAGACCCTTAAACACAGACGCTAAAATGTAGAATACCCCCAATCAGACCCCATAAACGTGCGATACTGCTACCTGTCTGAGGCCTAGTGGAAAATGGTGACGAAACGTACTTTGAAAGTAAAGTAGGCCCAAATCCCCCCTTTCCCACCATGGATGTTCTTCAAACCACTTGCAACCAAAATTAGACATTTCTCGACAAGTGCTCCAAGAGTAGACCCCAGAACCCAGTTGGCAAAATCTTGAACACCCCCAAACACATGCAATACTGCTAACCCTAACTAGCCCTAAGTAAAAAATAGTGTCAAACGCTTTCTTCAACTAGGCCCTAACTCCCCTTTGCCACTATGGATTTGCTTCAAACCTCTTGCAATCAAAAGTATCCGTACCCAGCATTGCTCCCAGACCCCAAAACCCACCCCCAAACACCAGGAACCCCCCCAAACAGAACCCCAAAGACAAGCAAGTGAGCAAAAACGCAAAAACTTTTTCACCTCCGATTTTCTCCAAAACACTTTTATCCGGTATTGGAAATTCCCAGCAATGCCCCCAGACCCGTCAACCCAGGCGGAAACAAGTAGAAGACCCCCAAACAGCCAAAAAGCAAAAATACAAAAATGGGGACTTAGAAATGTTTAGGCAAATTTCCAAAATCACTCCGCGCGCGCTCTGCAGCTAGCCCTAACTCCCCTTTGCCACCATGGATTTGCTTCAAATCAAAAGTATCCATACCCAGCGTTGCTCCAAGATCCCAAAACCCACCCACAAACACCAGGAACCCCCCCAAACAGGCCCCCAAAAACGCTAAAGTGAGCGAAATGCCTGAAAATTCAAAAACGTTTTCACCTCCGATTTTCTCCAAAACACTTTTATCCGGTATTAGACATTCCCAGCAATGCCCCCAGACCCGTCAACCCAGGCGGAAACAAGTAGAAGACCCCCAAACAGCCAAAAAGCAAAACCTTAAAAAGTGAGACTTAGCAAATTTCGGGCCAACCTGGAATTCAGTCCAAATGCACTGTGCAGCTAGGCTCTAACTCCCCTTTTCCACCATGGATTTCCTGAAAAACAAATGCAATCAACATTAGACTGTGCCAGCAGTGCTCCCAGACCCCCCGACCCAGCACCGCAAATCTAGAACACCCCCAAAGAAACCCCCAAAAACCTGCAATACTGGTATATTCAAAACATGGCAAATTGCGCTGTTCACAAAAAACAAACAGCAATTGGTTTTAACAGAGACAGACAGCCATTGCTGTCCACTGCATGCCATCTTCTCATTATTCATTACCTGTTCTACTTTTTATCCGCATCTTCTTCGGAAAGTGAGGGCCCACAGGGCAGCCTCTCCTGTAAATTTCAGAAGTAGGTCTGTCAACAATCAGCAAGCATGTAGTCAGTCAGTTATTTCAGTCCCACTTGAGGGGACTCGTCTACGAAGACAAAGTTTGTTTTTTCTCCATAATCCATCCATCTGCCTTGAGGGAAATGGATAGGGGGTGTCTGGAGGAGCATGATTGAGTTGTTAACTTGAGAACATCTGAATGCAGACTGCGGCACCTTCAAATCAAAATGGAAAATAAGATGAAGACAGTGCTGATGATGGACTTATTGTGATTAGGTGATTAGAGTTTTGTTGTGGTAAAAGTAGCAAAACAAAGAAAGACACACAGGAATAAAAGTGAATAAGTACGGAAAAAAAGGAAGTAATTTTCAGGCATCGGTGTCAGGGAAGCAGAGCTCGTCCTCCAAGTCTATGAAGTGAGACGGGAGTAGGTCTGGTGACCGAGAAGAACTTCCGTCGTCGTCACCTAAGTCGGTGTCCTCTTCTTCCTGCGTGCAGTCACGTATTTTGTAATCGGGTGGTATGAAGTGCTGATTCTTCTTGATTATTGTTAACCTCTCCACATTTTTGGGCAAAAGGTGAGTCCTTTTTGAAGTAACAATGGCACCAGCAGCACTGAAAACACGTTCAGAAGACACGCTTGCGAGTGGGCAAGACAAATAATTTAAGAGCCAGGTTGGTGATCAGTCGCCATACAGAGCATTTCGTATACCAATATCCCAATGGGTTGTCATTATGACAGACCTCTGTTGGGTCACCCAGATGGGCCTGCACCACCGACTCAAGGTTCTCCAGGGTTGATCCACTTTGCGTACCATCTGCGACCTTTTCATCAGTGGACTGAGCAAACCCTTGCTGAGATAGCCAATCCCCTTCCGACAATATTTTTGGGCGGCCAGGTGCAGGTGAGGAGGACGATGATACGGTTGCTGGTGTCGTTAACGGCTGTGAGGGAAAGTCACTCCCTTCGGCCACGGATTGAGAAGTGGAACTTGACGCCGGAATGCCTGCTGATTCAGTTGTACTTGTGCTGCCTTCTTGAAGGTTCTGCCGCTCTCTTTCGAACCGAGTGGCTGACACAGCTAGCCAATGTTTGTACTTTGAAACATCTGCTTCATCAAAAGGAATTAATGCTTTGCTAGCCACTGCCTTTTTGTACCGTGGATCAAGAATAATGGCACAAATGTAATGTTGTTCTGTTTGTATCTTTTAAGCCTTTCATTGTCAAGTAGGCGCCTTAATAACTTCTCCGCCAAATCATATGCTTCTCGCTTTTCACCATCATCTCAGAACGTTGAAGTCACCTCCTTCAGTTGGTGCTCTAGCATGCGCAACAATGGGATAGCTTTGCTCAGAGAACAGTCCTCCCTGCTGACTACACGCATGAAGAGCTCAAAAGGACGAAGCATGTCTGTCAGGCTTGCAATTAGCTTCCATTCCTCCAACTCTAGCCTCATCTCTTTATGAGTAGAACCCAGTTTAAAGACATACTCATGTATTACCTCCCACTGCTCAGACAGACGCTCAAGCATGTAAAAGGTTGAGTTCCAACGTGTTGCCACCTCCTGGATTAGTCCTTTGACTGGCAGTTTACGTTCATATTGAAGGCTCCTCAGCTGCTTCCGGGCCTTAAAAGAATGGCTGAAATGTGTGCAGATTCTTCGGCAGATGGTCAGTAATTTGACGACTGGCGTTTTTGTTTTCAAGAAGGCTTGCACCACCATGTTAATACTCTGAAATAGCCACTGTGCTCCATGGCCTTAACTATATTACTGCCATTATCCGTGGAAACATAACCAAATGTGCGATTTCTTGGATGCAGCCATTCATTGACCTTCCTGTTAAACTCCTCCAAAAGGTTAGGTGCAGTGTGAGATTTCTCCATGGCAAACATGGATACTGTTGCATGTTTGCGAGTAGCTTGAAAAACTTCCTCTGTGTCAACATCTTTGTGGTTTAACTGTTTTTCGACCCCTGCAAAAGAGACCCAGTGTGCAGTGATGCACATGTAATCAAGGGATTGGCAACTGGTCCACATGTCTGTTGTCATGTGGATAGTGTGAACAGCACTCTTCAGAATAGCTGCGGCAATCACCTCCAGCACATCTTGATGTAGTGCTGGAACAGCAACCCTTGCAAAATAGGACCGGCTAGGAACCTTCCATTTAGGGCAGACTGTTGCCACCAATTCACGAAAACCCACCCCTTCCACGAAAGAGAAAGGGAGAAGGTCCAGCGCTAGCATTTTAGCCAGCTTTTCGTTATACAGACGCACCGTTGGGTGGTTGCGTTCAAATGGCGCATCCGACCAAAACATGCTGCTAATGGTGGGCTGGACCATTTTACGTGATGATGATGATGATGATGATGCAGACTTCAAACCAGTTAGGCTCATTGATTTAGTTTTTTGCATTGGTGTCTGTCCCAGACTCTTAGTGTGCCTCATACATGTTGCAGGGGTAGAGGGTGTGGGCCCTACCACTGCAGTGCTGCTACCAGGGGTACTGGGTGTACCAGAAAAAATGTCTGTCGCTTCTTCACTTCCCCCCTTCATGAACAGCCTCTCATCATCATCAGATGCAATATCAAGGGATACATTTGGATTTGTTTTTGTTTTGGCTTCCTCGATGTCACTTAGGTGCTTATACCACTGGATAGGGTGGTGTTGTTTGAGATGACCTCTCTGGCCTCCGGTACCATAGTTGGTACCAAGCTTACCCCGACAAACTGATACTTTACAAATCGAACAAAAGACCATGTTTTCCGCCTTTTTGCTAACAGTAAAGAAGTCCCAAACTGGGGACTGGAGATGTCTGCTGGTGGTGGAGGTGCTACTTTGACTTTCAATGCCAGATGAAGTGGAGGATGGGCGTGGCTGAATTTGTTTCTGTAGTTCACTTACAGCACCACTACTTGAGGTAATGGAGGTCGAGCTGGATGGAGGTCCTTGCCGGCCCTTCTGACGAGAAAATATGGAAGCTGTAGGTTGTTTGGGTGTTGTAGTTAACTGCGTTGGTGGTGGTACCAGTGCCACGCCGCCCACATGATCATCCCGCTCAGCAGCCATTCGGTATAGGGTGAAAATGTTAGTCTGCTGCATGACCGCTGGGGCTGGAGTGATGTCTGTGATGACTGGGTCGTCATCAGACTGTTCATCAGCAGCAGAAGACACCACTTCTTGTTCATTGTCATCACCCATAAGTCCAAGCCTTGCGGGAACCTTCCTTTTAGGCTTAGCTACCTTTGTCGGCTCATGGTGTGCCTCACTGTCAGACTTCATTGCTGGGTTCCAATCAGGATCAAGGTCATCAGAATGAAGGGGGCTTGAAGAAGAACTTGTAGTAGTAGTAGTAGCAGCCCTCCTTGACCTTTTTCTTGCTGGGGATCTGAAAGACAATGGATCATCCTCAGGAGGAGTGGCTTCCTCAGATGATACCTCCACTTGAATATCAATGTCCTGATGTGCCCCTACTTCTGGAGGAACAAGCGTTGTAGGCAGTTGTGCCGCTCCATGAACCTCTAGTTGCACCTCTCCATGTACCTCTACTCGCGCCTCTCCTTGTGCATGTACTTGCGCCTCTCCTTGCCCATGTACTTGCGCCTCTCCTTGTCCATGTACTTGCACCTCTCCTTACCCATGTACTTGCGCCTCTCCTTGCCCATTTACTTGCGCCTCTCCTTGCCCATGTACTTGCGCCTCTCCTTGCCCATGTACTTGCGCCTCTCCTTGCCCATGTACTTGCACCTCTCCTTGCCCATGTACCTGCGCTTGTACTAGTTGCACTTGTGGTTGTCGTTGCGGCTGTGATTGTGGAACACTCGCCAGCTGAGTTACACGCGGCATTGATTGAATGGTACTTTCTTGTGATGAGCCAACATCACTGGTCGATGGTGATTGAGAAAGTAAAGTGGCTGCCTCAGCAGCACTCATGGTCTTGGACCTAACTTGGCGTGGTGGCACTGACCCAATGAGGCAGAGGTGCTGCTTCCAGCTTGGTCCCCGGCGGACACCGCTGCAGGCGTAGTTTGTTTTCCCAAAAAAGGTGTCAGTGGGCACACCAGTCTCCTTGGTAGGTGGTGCCACTTGCTTCTTCTGCTCCTCCTTACTGGCAGTGGCACCGGCAACTTTCTTCGCTGAGGCGCTACGGCCACCTTTCTTTGGGCCCATCTTCTTCAGATGTCAGAACAGCAGGCCGCAGTTGCACGAGTTGCAGAGTTGTCTTGTCTGTGGCCACACGTGATGTCGCGTGACGTTGTGCTGCACACACCCCTGCAGGACTTCTTCCTGGCACTGGTGGTTCTCTTGTGCACCTAAAAGCAATGGAAGACAGAGGAACATCAGTTATACTCCCAAAAAAGTCGAAAAACACATATAAATCACCACAATCCAATGCCATCCATTCCCTCAATGATGTTTAAATTCAAGACACCCCACAGAAAGACTAGGCCCCTGCACCACTGCGTACCCCTGGGCATAATGGATGAAAGCTAGGCAAAATGGGTGCAGGCCTGAGCACACTGCCTGCCTACAAAATGGCCCCTTGAGCCCCAGCACATGGCCAGGCCCTGCCTGTACCAGCCCTCAAAATGGCCCCCACCCACATAGCCAGTACCCTACAACACCCCAAAAAATCGAAAAACACATAAAAATCACCACAATCCCATGCCATCTATGCCCTCAATGATGTTTAAATTCAAGACACCCCACAGAAAGACTAGGCCCATGCACCACTGAGTACCCTTGGGCATAATGGATGAAAGCTAGGCAAAATGGGTGCAGGCCTGAGCATACTGCCTGCCTTCAAAATGGCCCCTTGACCCCCAGCACATGGCCAGGCCCTGCCTGTACCAGCCCTCAAAATGGCCCCCACCAACATGGTCAGTCCCCAACAACACCCCAAAAAACTCGAAAAACACATAAAAATCACAACAATCCCATGCCATCCATGCCCTCAATGATGTTTAAATTCAAGACACCCCACAGAAAGACTAGGCCCATGCACCACTGAGTACCCCTGGGCTTAATGGATGAAAGCTAGGCAAAATGGGTGCAGGCCTGAGCACACTGCCTGCCTTCAAAATGGCCCCTTGACCCACAGCACATGGCCAGGCCCTGCCTGTATCAGCCCTCAAAATGGCCCCCACCCACAGGGCCAGTCCCCAACAACACCCAGGGTCGGATTGGGAACTGAAAGCAGCCCTGGCAAATTTTGCAAGACCAGCCCGCGTCCGGCGCGTAGCAGACCAGCCCCCATCCAGCGCGTAGCGAGCCCGACGGCCACTAGGGGGGTTTGGCGGGGTTCTCCCCCCAAGAAAATTTTGAAAAACGACAGAGCAAAATGGTGAATTTTACAGCATATTTTTCATTACATATTTAAATTGTATCAACTTTCAAAGCACAGTAAACAGTAGATGTTGACCTTAAAGAACATCAGGTTACCCACCCAGTCATATGTATTCATAGGCATTCTTTTAGAGAGCACCAAAAATAGACACAAGTTTGCGAGAATGTTCTGTACATTGGTCATCGAACATCAAGTCTGGTACATGCTGTGTTTCAACAAGTAACTCCTGTTGTGCACGAATCCTGGACATTTTTTCTCAGGCAGGAAAATGTAACATGCATTTGCTTAAAACCCTATGGTAGGGTGACCAACTGGCATTGGTGCAAATTCAGGACGGTGAGTGTAAAAGTTCAGGACAAAGGGTCAAAATTCAGGACACAAATTCAGGACAGCAGGCCAAAATTCAGGACAAAACTTCAGGACAATAGGTACGTTTTACAGACACATCAGAGGTCGCGCAATAGTATATAAGTAAGCCCAGCCATTTCCAAACATATTCAACCATTTGCAAACCTATCCATCATGTATCCTTCCATCTATCATTTCACTCATCCATCCCTTCATCCATCCCCTCATCCATCCTTTCACTCATCCTCCATTATCCATCCATCCACCCTTTCACCCTATCCATCTGTACACTTATCCATCCACTCTTCATCCCATCCACCCATTCACTCATCCATTCAGCCATTTACCCTTTCACCAATCCAGCCATCCTTTCACTTACTAATCCTTCCACCCATCCACTATTTTAGTCATCCACCCATCCTCCCTTTTTCTCTCCATCGACCCTTTCACTTAGCCATCCTTTCTTCCATCCATCCATCCACCCATCCATCTATCTACTCATCCACTCATGAATCCATCCATTGACCCTATCACTCATCCATCTATCATTTCACTCCTTCACACATCTATTCATCCTTTTGTCCATCTACCCTCCCTTTCACTCACTCATCCATCCTTACATCCACCCTTTCACTCATACGTCCATTCATTCACCCTTGCACTTATCAATCCAGCAATCCATCCATCATTTCACTCATCCACCTACCCTCCCATCATCCACCCAACCATCCACCCACCCACCATCCACCCACCCACTCATCCATCCTTTCACCCACCCACCATCCAATCCACTGATCCATCCTTTCACCCACCCACTATCCACCCACCCACTCATCCATCCATCCTTTCACCCACCCACTCATCATCCATCCATCCACCAACTCTCCATCCATCCATCCTTTCACCCACCCATCATCCATCCATCCATCCGTCCTTCCCCTCATCATCCATCCTTCCCCTCATCATCCATTCTTTTCCCTCATCATCCATCCATCCTTTTCCCTCATCATCCATCCATCCATCCATCTACCCACCCACTCATCATCCATCCTCCATCCATCCATCCTTCCCCTCATCATCCATTCGTCCCCTCATCATCCATCCATCCATCCTTTCACTCACCCATCCATCCATCCATCCTTCCCCTCTATCCATCCCCTCATCCATCCATCCATCCATCCATCCATCCATCCATCCATCCATCCATCCATCCATCCATCCCCTCACCCATCCATCCATCCATCCCCTCACCCATCCATCCTTCCTTCCCCTCACCCATCCATCCTTCCTTCCCCTCATCCATCCATCCTTCCCCTCATCCATCCATCCTTCCCCTCATCATCCATTCTTCCCCTCATCATCCATCCATCCTTTCACCCACCCATCCATCCATCCTTCCCCTCTATCCATCCCCTCACCCATCCATCCTTCCCCTCACCCATCCATCCTTCCTTCCCCTCACCCATCCATCCTTCCTTCCCCTCATCCATCCATCCTTCCCCTCATCCATCCATCCTTCTCCTCATCCATCCATCCTTCCTTTCATCCATCATTCCCCTCACCCATCCATCCATCCATCCCATCCATGTATTCTTCCCCCTCATCCATCCATCCATCCATCCTTCTCCTCATCCATCCTTCCCCTCCATCCATCCATCCATCCTTCTCCTCATCCATCCATCCTTCCCCTCCATCCATCCATCCATCCTTCCCCTCATCCATCTTTCCCCTCATCCATCATCCAGCTACCCTTCCACCCATACATCCAGCTATTTACCATTTTCTCTCCATCCTTTCCCTCACTCATCAATCCATCCATCCTCTCTCATTATCCATTTATTTAATCTTTCATTCATCCATTCACCCTTTCACTAATACATCCAGCCATTCACCCAACCCTTCACTTACTTACTCGCCCACCTTTCCATATTCATTTTGAGCTGAGCCCTTTTGAGAAGAGGCCCATCAAGAACGTCACCCTTGCTGCAGGGGCAGTTCCAGGACTGGGACAGAAGCCACCCAGGGCGGAGACAGGATCCACCACAGGGGGGGACAAGAGCCATCACAGGTGGGGGTGGACTGGAGCCACAACATGGGGGGGACTGGAGCCATCACAGGCGGGGGAGGGGGTGGGGGGTGGACTGGAGCCACCACATGGGGGGACAGGAGCCATCACTGAGGGGAGGGCAGGAGCCATCACAGGAGGGGGAACAGGATCCACCAGGGTGGGCACAGGGGTGGGCATGCAGTATTCTAGTATCATCTTGGGCTCCTCGCCCCCTCCTGCACAAGACAACGAGAAGACAGGCTCTCTGTCCAAAATGCCATCCCCCACTGTGATGTACAGTACTTACAGGAGATACTCTAAGAGAACTGATTGAACTTGATTGTCCTCCATACTTTGTTAATCAGTGTGGGTGCGATTGTGCCATTTCTTTATTTTATTACATTATAGACTGCATGTTTGAAGAACCGAGGTTTGCTTACAATTTAGTGACAGTAATTACGCTCAGAACCACGTGCTGCCTCGGTGTAATCAGGGGTGTAATCTGGCCGAGTCTCGGATGTTTGGGGCCCTGGGTAGAAATGGAATGTGTGAGCCCCCCTCTAAATAGCAGAGACATGACACATTCAGGGCTGTTTGCATGTGAATAGATGTCGCTGCTCCTGAAGTTGCAGCCCCTCCCTCTCAGTCACCTTGGAAGCACCTCTTAACAGGTCATCAAGGGCTGGAGGTGTGAGGGTTGCCCCCCCTCCCTCTCAGTCACCTTCGAAGCACCTCTTAACAGCCGGTCATCGAGGGCTGGAGGTGTGAGGGTTGCCACCCCGCTGTGCAATGTTGGCTGCAGTCTGATAAATTAGTTGTTTAACTATTATTTCTTATGCTGTGAAGCTAGCAGCTAACGTAAACTCTCTCTTTACTCAAATGATTGTTATTTCTGATATTTATGATTCCCTCTTCTTCACTGCTTTATTTTGTCCGCGAGCAAGTGTCACTCATAGTCGTTGAAATGTCACACATAATTTCAGTGAAATTATCAAAATCCTGGTCACACTCACACATACTAATCTGAAACCTTGGCAGCTATGAGTCAGTCACGTCCACACTGCCACCAGGGCCTGGTGGTCACGTGACGTAGCGCTGGAAAAGCAAACTGCTTTTTTACTTTCAAGTTTCTCGGGGGGCCAGGGCCGGGCAGAAATTAAAACTGACCGACTCACTCACCTCGGCGCCGGCGGCCTGCTGTCCAGTGTCTGCTGACTGCTGTTGGTGGTGGGGTCGGTCAGTGTCGGGTCACGGACGGTGGCACAGGCACTGTGGCAGAGGGGGGTCGGGCTAGGCCTAGGCGGCGGCGCTAGTAGCCAGTCCACTGCCAGAAGCCAGCCATTAGAATAAAATTTATTTATGGGCCTGGGCCTGGGCCTGGCGGGACTCTCCAACTCTGTGCGCGACTGCAGACTCCTCTCGTCAGTCACGCGCAGGCCTGCCAATGCGCATGCGGGAAGGAGGAGAATTACACCAGCCGCACCTAGAGAGGCGCGCCGCGGCCCGCGCGCAGACGAGGCAGAGGAGGGGGCAGGCATAATTCTGCGCGCTGCGCACAGGCACCTCCCCCCTCATCCTCCATTTGTTTATTGTTAGGTAACGGCCCGGTTTGCATGCACGTACTGAGGCTTGCAGTTGCAGCGCTTGCTGGGGGGGGGGGTAGTGACAGTGTTCGTGCACGGTGCAGACAGTGACCTGCATGCATAGAGTGAGTCAGACACAGGATGATGTGCGAGTGCGGCCGTGAACAAAGTGAGTGTCGTGACGCACGCTGCCGGGGGCAAAATCGGCCCCCAGACACAAAACCGGCCCCCTTTTCGGAAACCGGCCCCCAAAACCCTCCAGCCGACCGGGGGATTGCCCGGTGCCCGGACTCACCAGTCCGGGCCTGACAACACCCCAAAAAATCGAAAAACACATAAAAATCACCACAATCCCATGCCATACATGCCCTCAATGATGTTTAAATTCAAGACACCCCACAGAAAGACTAGGCCCATGCACCACTGAGTACCCCTGGGCATAATAGATGAAAGCTAGGCAAAATGGGTGCAGGCCTGAGCACACTGCCTGCCTTCAAAATGGCCCCTTGACCCCCAGCACATGACCAGGCCCTGCCTGTACCAGCCCTCAAAATGGCCCCCACCCACATGGCCAGTCCCCAACAACACCCCAAAAAAATCGAAAATCACATAAAAATAACCACAATCCCATGCCATCCATGCCCTCAATGATGTTTAAATTCAAGACACCCCACAGAAAGATTAGGCCCATGCACCACTGAGTACCCCTGGGCATAATGGATGAAAGCTAGGAAAAATGGGTGCAGGCCTGAGCACACTGCCTGCCTTCAAAATGGCCCCTTGACCCCCAGCACAGGGCCTGCCTATACCAGCCCTCAAAATGGCCCCCACCCACATGGCCAGTCCCGAACAACACCCCAAAAAAATCGAAAAACACATAAAAATCACCACAATCTCATGCCATCCATGCCCTCAATGATGTTTAAATTCAAGACACCCCACAGAAAGACTAGGCCCATGCACCACTGAATACCCCTGGGCATAATGGATGAAAGCTAGGCAAAATGGGTGCAGGCCTGAGCACACTGCCTGCCTTCAAAATGGCCACTTGACCCACAGCACATGGCCAGGCCCTGCCTGTATCAGCCCTCAAAATGGCCCCCACCCACATGGCCAGTCCCCAACAACACCCAAAGAAATCGAAAAAAACATAAAAATCACCACAATCCCATGCCATACATGCCCTCAATGATGTTTAAATTCAAGACACCCCACAGAAAGACTAGGCCCATGCACCACTGAGTACCCCTGGGCATTATAGATGAAAGCTAGGCAAAATGGGTGCAGGCCTGAGCACACTGCCTGCCTTCAAAATGGCCCCTTGACCCCCAGCACATGACCAGGCCCTGCCTGTACCAGCCCTCAAAATGGCCCCCACCCACATGGCCAGTCCCCAACTACACCCCAAAAAATCGAAAAACACATAAAAATAACCACAAACCCATGCCATCCATGCCCTCAATGATGTTTAAATTCAAGACACCCCACAGAAAGACTAGGCCCATGCACCACTGAGTACCCCTGGGCATAATGAATGAAAGCTAGGCAAAATGGGTGCAGGCCTGAGCACACTGCCTGCCTTCAAAATGGCCCCTTGACCCCCAGCACAGGGCCTGCCTATACCAGCCCTCAAAATGGCCCCCACCCACATGGCCAGTCCCTAACAACACCCCAAAAAAATCGAAAAACACATAAAAATCACCACAATCCCATGCCATCCATGCCCTCAATGATGTTTAAATTCAAGACACCCCACAGAAAGACTTGGTCCTTGCACCACTCACTACCCCTGGGCCTACTGGCTAGTGAGGCTTTACAGGCACCCCAAAATGAAAAAAAACCAACATATAACAGTGAGCTAAAATTCCATGACATAAATGAGAATTAAGTTTAAAAAAATCAGAGAAACAGTTGTATCATGCACCCATGACCCTGGGCCTACTGGATACTGTGGCTAGCTACCCACCACAATATGTATTTTGTTAAAGTTGTGAAAACAGTTTTAGAACTGGAGTTGCCTCAACTGCAATGCCCCAAACAAACAACACCAACTTACTTGTAAAATCTCAAGTCCAAAAGTGATCCAAACTCCAAAGTCCAAAAAGTCCTAAAATACAAAAATCCACCAGCAGCAAGAAAAAGTAATCCTTCCAGCTCCACAGCCAAATGAAAAGTGACCAGTACATGGACAAAGCACTGGGAGGAGCCTGCTGGACAGGAACAGGAAGTTGGAGACTCTGGGGCACTTCCTTCCTCCCACCCCACCCCACCCCAAAAAATGGACTCCTGCACTAAAAAGTGCAGCCAAATGTCAATCTGAGGAGTTATTCTGATCAAAATCATCAATTTCACAAGGTGTATGGTTCCTGCTGTGGATTGCAATTTCGCGAACGCGAGCTGTTCAAACCTCCCACCGGAAGTCAGCTGTGCGCCGTCGCGGGCATTTATGACGTACTCGCGTTGTCAAACTCTCGCCGTGCAAGATGGCAAGCCGCAATGACGTAATTGCGTTCGAAAAACTCTCGCGCGATCACGCAGCAAGATCGAAAATGGCGCAGCACACGCAAAACCAGGAGAAAAACAACTCGGCAGGCTCAGAGTCAATGCCGCGCGCGCGATATTGTATTTTTCAAGCGCGACCAAGCAAAATAATTCGTAGCTTGCGAATTTGCGAATTATTGGGTAAATTCGCGCGATTCGTGGATCGCGAAATCGTCAAAAATTCACAAATTCGCCCGCAAAACGGATTTTACGCCACGCTTACCAAAAAGCACAAAGCACCAACTGCGGCTGACCACGATGGGGCACGAGCCGGCTCCAGGGGCCAAAGAAGACATAGCTAAAAAAGAGTACCTTAAATCCAGGTTCCCGAGCGATGCAAGGTCTCATGTCAAGGATGCACTGTTTCCGAGGGACTGTGAAGCTGCAATGCAAGTTCCTGTATTGTCATTGAGGATCTCCATTGACGAGGGCTTGAGATCGATGTTTAGAGCAGTTAAGGTAATGCGTAATTTTATGTTATGTTATGTTAAACAATTTTTTTAAGTTCTTGAATACCCAGGGGTGTCTTGTTGCTGGCTTTATTAGCAGTATAGAGAAACCTTAGTATTGCTAAAGACCCTAGACAGTTTTAAACAGTCTAGTTTTCAAGGTGTTTTTAAAGGCTGGTAGATTGGGTAAGTGGGTTCCGAGGCACTGCAAGGCTGTGATGCAAGAATCTGTGTTGTCATTAAAGCTACCGTCAACAACAGAGTCCTTGAGCTGAGAGAATCCTTGCAGCAGAGGCTCCACATCAGTTCTGGTTAGTTTGTGCTGCAAGCAGAGGGCATGTGTTGGTTCTGCTTGACCCAAAGGTGGGCTGGCAAAGCACCTTCAGTCCCACTCGAAGGGTCCAGGACTGGAGTGGCACCACTAGGCAGGGAAGGACTTACACAGGCAGGAAACAGTCTATTCAACTGTAGAGGTGTGGCGCAACGGCCAGGGCGACTGACGCCGGATGCTGGGGATCATGGTTCTATCCCCGGCACCGGTTGCAGGGGTCTGCCCAGCACCATGTGACTCTGGGCAATAGCTTGCTTAATCTTCCCGACAGCCCCCAGTGCTGGGAAACCTACGGGTAACTGTGCGCTTTACAAATATAGGATTATTATTATTAAGTAGGGCTGTGCTCAGTTCGGCCCTCCCATCCTGCCAGCAATGGCCCATCAGGGAACACCTAAGCGCTCTACTGTTTTTTGCTGTCTAGAATGAATACACAAATCCCAACTCTCAGCTACACCCAGTCATGTGACCCGGAGACAGGCTGCAGGCACAAAATGGCTAAGGCAATAAAATGACAACTTTGTAAAAGTGGGATTTTCAAAATTGTAGTTCAAAATCTGACTTCGCCATGTGAGAGGATATTTAATAACAATTCCAAAGAAACCAGACCTGCACTGTTAAACTGGTCCCATTTAGGAAATATCACTGAGTAAATGTAATAAGGTAACTTCAGTATTATCCTATGGGAGAGGCAGGACTTGCAGTAGTGAATAACAAATGTAAGAGTTTTTCACTGCCAGGGCATGTTAAACTTAAAGTACATGCACCCTGCCCTCTGGGCTCCCAAGGCCTACGCTAGGGGTGGCTTACATGAATTAAAAAGGAACATTTAGGTCTAGCAAAAGGTTTATTTTGCCAAGTCGAAATGGCAGTTTAAAATAGTAAACGCATGCAGCAATGGCAGTCCTGAGACATGTAAACAGGGCTACGTAAGTGAGTGGCACAATCAATACTGTAGGCCCACTAGTAGAATTTAATTGACAGGCCCTGAACACAAGTAGTGACACTTTACTAGGGATTTACAAGTAGATGAAATATGCCAATTGGGTATAAGCCAATTCTACCATGTTTTAAGGAGAGAGCACAAGCTCTTTAGCACTGGTTAGCAGTAGTAATATGCGCGTCCTAAAGTCAACAAAAACAAAGTCTTAAAAACAGGAGCGTTGAAGGCAAATAGTTAGAAGCCAAACTACATCAAGGATGCCAGGTTTAACCCTGGGACACCCACAGGATCTCAATAACCCCCAACACATTTTTGGTTTTTTATATTTCGGCCTGGGGGAGTCCCTCTGGTCTAGGGATTTAGGACACCACTACCCTAGCCCATCATACTTCAATTTGTTTAATTTTCAGGACATGGTGAGTGAGACCCATGTCGTGAAAGGAAGGCTGCAACATTTCACTTCATGAGGCCCTCTGCCAATTAGATCACTCTATTTTCCAATGTCTAGCAAACACAGGACTCTCATGAACCCAACCATTCAGATATACAAACATTTTAAACCTACATTTCTAAAAAAAACTACTGAACAGATTTACACTAAATAACAAAAACAATGTCTTCCGGACCAACACCTAGCTTTCTGCCAAACTTTGTATATTTCTTGCCATCAAGCCGACAGATCTCAAGATGAGTTCTGACTGGCTGCCACCACATCAACGATGTGGGAGCAGCCATCTTAGCACTTGATACTCAGTACCTAGTCCTAGATAAAGGTAAGAAAAGATATCATCTTGCCCCCTAGGCCTCATTGAGGGGTTCCAGAGGGACCCTTCCCTGGGGTCAAAAACATAAATTTTTAGGTAATTTTGCCTCACATTGTAGTGAATATTTAAAAATATATACCCCCCATGGTGGGCCTGTGCCAGGGGGAGTGGAGCAAAGGGATTTGTAATGGAGCATGGGAGCAGCACAATGGACCATGCAGTGCAGGAGGGATTGGATAGTCATGGACTCAGATGATGGAAAGCAGGGGACAGGGACAAAGGCACAAAGCTGACTATGTGGGCAGATGGGAAGGGCAGTGGCAGCACAACGGACAAGGCAGGGCAGGCAGGAAGGGCATTGGGAGCTCAATGGAACAAGGAGGGTGTGAGGAAGGGGGCAGGGACACACAATTGGAAAGCAGAAGGCATGGGGCAGACCAGGGTCAATAAGGTAACTGTGCATGGCAGGTGGGAGGAGCAGTGGCAGCACATCAACCCATGCAGGGTGGAGTAAAGAGGCAGGGCATGTACTTGGACAACAGAGTACAGGGGGAGGCGGCAGGGATAGAGACAACAAGCTAGCCATGAAGGACGTGCTGTGAAATCATATTGGACCATGCATGGCGCGATGTAGTAAGAAGGTGCATTGACTCAGAAAACAGATGACAGGGAGGTGAGTAGAGACAGCAATCTAAGCAAAGAGGACAAGCATGAGGGGCAGTGACAGAACAAAAGACCATGCAAGGGGGGAAGGAACGGGCATGGCACAGACAAGGGCAACAGAGGCCAGAGAGTAAAAGGGCATAGGCAGCAGGCTGACCACGGAGGAAAGGTCTGCATGGGCAGCACAATGGAACATGGAAGGCAGGAGGGAGTTGACAGATGTATGCACACACACATAACAATGGGTAGGGAGGAGGGGGGCAGCAAGGTGACCATGGAAGGCAGGGCCCAGGTGCAGTGAGCCGTCAACAGAGGGTTGTCAGGATTGGTCAGGGGCACGCTAATGGTGAATGGAGAGCAGGTCGAAGAGGAGCAGGGCCAGCAATCTGACTTAGAAGAGCAGACCGGCATAGCCAGGGTAAGTATAATGAACCATGGAGCGCAGGGAAGAGGGACAGGGGCATACACATAGAAAACGGAGGGCAGGTAGTTGTTTTAGAGGTAGGGGTAGCAAGCTGAACACAGAGTGCAGGCTGTCATGGGCAGGTGCAGCTCAATGGACCATTGAGGGCAGACATTAGGGTGTGTGTATGCCCTCTAAGACTGCACAGAGAGGGGATTAAATCTCAAGTTGCGATGCTCAATGTAGCAATTATATGTTCAACTGACCTATTTTGTGACTTTTAAGGATTTCAAAAAGCCTTCCACTGTTTTCATATATGATTAATATGTAGCACTAGGATTTGATTTATTGACTGGTATATTGTAAACTATCAGTAGAGCTCAAAGATATTTTTCAACACAAAAAAGCAGGAGTACAAATATTTTTTAAGTTTCATTTGATGCTGCAAATATTTTGAATGAGCCTAACCCTTGCTATTGTCACTTTTTTGCACTAATGTTGGTAGCAGTGATGATGGACACTCTTCGCTCCCAAGCCGAGTGGTCGCTCCCCTGCTGTTGTGGTATCGTTGTGCTGCGCATATCATACACTCTGTATTCTGACTCTTAATTACTGCCTACTGTGTGCTCTGATTGCCGCCTGCGTGCTTAATTTACCGCGCTGCCCATTCACATAGTTTAATTGCCGATCTGCATTGTGAAATTGACAACGTTACTTTGTTGCAGACTGTTTTGATCATTTCGCCGCTTTGCTCATTAGCATTTGGACTTGCTAGCGCGACTCTGTGCAGAAATAGCATTTTACCCCAAGCCCTCTTGCCGGTCTGACCCCTCCGCCTCCATCTTGTTGTTATTGTCCTCCTCCTTAGCCCGCCCCGCCTCCCAGCTGAACCGCCCTCCCACAAACAACAAACAGCGCGTCCTGACCTGGAAGCGCCGTGACTCACTCTTCGCTCCCAAGCCGAGTGGTCGCTCCCCTGCTGTTGTGGTATCGTTGTGCTGCGCATATCATACACTCTGTATTCTGACTCTTAATTACTGCCTACTGTGTGCTCTGATTGCCGCCTGCGTGCTTAATTTACCGCGCTGCCCATTCACATAGTTTAATTGCCGATCTGCATTGTGAAATTGACAACGTTACTTTGTTGCAGACTGTTTTGATCATTTCGCCGCTTTGCTCATTAGCATTTGGACTTGCTAGCGCGACTCTGTGCAGAAATAGCATTTTACCCCAAGCCCTCTTGCCGGTCTGACCCCTCCGCCTCCATCTTGTTGTTATTGTCCTCCTCCTTAGCCCACCCCGCCTCCCAGCTGAACCGCCCTCCCACAAACAACAAACAGCGCGTCCTGACCTGGAAGCGCCGTGACTCACTCTTCGCTCCCAAGCCGAGTGGTCGCTCCCCTGCTGTTGTGGTATCGTTGTGCTGCGCATATCATACACTCTGTATTCTGACTCTTAATTACTGCCTACTGTGTGCTCTGATTGCCGCCTGCGTGCTTAATTTACCGCGCTGCCCATTCACATAGTTTAATTGCCGATCTGCATTGTGAAATTGACAACGTTACTTTGTTGCAGACTGTTTTGATCATTTCGCCGCTTTGCTCATTAGCATTTGGACTTGCTAGCGCGACTCTGTGCAGAAATAGCATTTTACCCCAAGCCCTCTTGCCGGTCTGACCCCTCCGCCTCCATCTTGTTGTTATTGTCCTCCTCCTTAGCCCGCCCCGCCTCCCAGCTGAACCGCCCTCCCACAAACAACAAACAGCGCGTCCTGACCTGGAAGCGCCGTGACTCACTCTTCGCTCCCAAGCCGAGTGGTCGCTCCCCTGCTGTTGTGGTATCGTTGTGCTGCGCATATCATACACTCTGTATTCTGACTCTTAATTACTGCCTACTGTGTGCTCTGATTGCCGCCTGCGTGCTTAATTTACCGCGCTGCCCATTCACATAGTTTAATTGCCGATCTGCATTGTGAAATTGACAACGTTACTTTGTTGCAGACTGTTTTGATCATTTCGCCGCTTTGCTCATTAGCATTTGGACTTGCTAGCGCGACTCTGTGCAGAAATAGCATTTTACCCCAAGCCCTCTTGCCGGTCTGACCCCTCCGCCTCCATCTTGTTGTTATTGTCCTCCTCCTTAGCCCGCCCCGCCTCCCAGCTGAACCGCCCTCCCACAAACAACAAACAGCGCGTCCTGACCTGGAAGCGCCGTGACTCACTCTTCGCTCCCAAGCCGAGTGGTCGCTCCCCTGCTGTTGTGGTATCGTTGTGCTGCGCATATCATACACTCTGTATTCTGACTCTTAATTACTGCCTACTGTGTACTCTGATTGCCGCCTGCGTGCTTAATTTACCGCGCTGCCCATTCACATAGTTTAATTGCCGATCTGCATTGTGAAATTGACAACGTTACTTTGTTGCAGACTGTTTTGATCATTTCGCCGCTTTGCTCATTAGCATTTGGACTTGCTAGCGCGACTCTGTGCAGAAATAGCATTTTACCCCAAGCCCTCTTGCCGGTCTGACCCCTCCGCCTCCATCTTGTTGTTATTGTCCTCCTCCTTAGCCCGCCCCGCCTCCCAGCTGAACCGCCCTCGCCCCTACCCCTTCACTATCCATATATGAATGGTGTTTTCGCGCGCAGCGTTCACGCGCAGCGACCGCGCCCAACCCGCGCCGAAGGTGCGCCAAAGGTAAGCCCGTCTACGCCCGTCCGCGCCTGGACCGCGCCCAGCGCCAGACCCCCTGCCCCTCGCGCTGCCCAGCCCTCCCGCATTACCTACGATGCCGCCACCCTCCTAGACCTTAACCCCGGTCGCGCCCCCAACTGCGTCCAAGCCGCTCCCGGACACACCCATGGACCTTTCTCCTGCTACTCCTGCAAATTCATCGGCACCGACAACATCTCCGCTACGACCACAACACAGACTCCTGACCCCAACCACCTACAATGCATCCTTCTCAACACCCGATCAGTCCACAGACACGCCATTGACCTATGGAATCTACTAGACACCATCTCTCCGGACGTCGCCTTCCTAACAGAAACTTGGATGAACGCTTCCTCCGCCCCAGACATCACCATTGCCATCCCTGAAGATTATAAGATCACACGCAAGGACCGTACCGGTCACACAGGAGGAGGAATCGCTATCGTCCATAAGAAGTCAATCCGCATCTCAACCAGCTCTGACGCCAACCTCGCCAACTCTGAACACCTTCACTTCCAGATCCACATCGACCCCAAGACCACACTCAGAGGCACCCTCCTCTACAGACCACCAGGACCCCGCGCAAAATTCAGTGAAGACATCACGGACTTCATCACCCCCCACGCGCTCCCCTCCAAAGACTACATCCTTCTGGGAGACCTCAATTTTCACCTTGAAAAGATCAACGACCGCAACACCACCACCCTCTTGGACAATCTCGCCAACCTCGGACTTAAACAACTGGTCACGTCCCCCACCCACATCGCAGGTCACACACTCGACCCCATCTTCACCTCCAGCAATCATGTCTCCTTCAGCCACACTACGGAGCTCCTCTGGACTGACCACAGCTGCGTTCACTTCACCTACAACAAACCAAAACCCACCAACCTCCTCCAACCAACCCTGCAAAGAAACTGGAACAAAATCACCACGGACCAGATCTCCGCATCGCTCCTTCTAAACACCCCAGCCCATTCTTCTAACGCAAACGAAGCCGCCGCCAACCTCACCCTATGGTTATCCAACACCGCCGACACCTTAGCACCACTGAAGAAACGTCAAAACAAACCTGCCAGCAAAAAGGCCTCATGGTTCAACGATGATCTTAAGAAGTCCAAGAAACTCTGCCGCTCCCTCGAAAAGGCCTGGAAAAAAGACCCAAATACTAGCACCAAGGACGCCTTCAAAAACGCCACCCGCACTCACCACCAACTAATCCGAAAGGCCAAGAAAACAGCATTCAAGGATCGACTTGACAACAACGCCCACAACAGCAAGGAACTTTTCAACATCGTCAAGGAATTTTCCAATCCCTCGGCCAACTCCAACGACATCACCCCCTCTCAAGCCCTCTGCGACTCCCTAGCCTCATTCTTCCACAACAAGATTGCAGACATCCACAACAGCTTCGACAACCAACCCGGAAACCAACCCACCCTACCTTTTGCTGAACATTCTCCCCCCGTGAACACCCTTAACGACTGGAACCCAATCTCCACTGAGGACACCATCCGCCTGATGAATTCCATCCACTCAGGATCCCCCACAGACCCATGTCCTCACCACATCTTCAACAAAGCAGACTCAGTCATAGCACCGCACCTCCGAGACGTCATCAACAGCTCCCTCAACTCCGCCACCTTCCCGGAAGACTGGAAACACGCTGAACTCACTGCCCTTCTGAAGAAACCCACAGCGGACCCCACCGAACTCAAAAATTACCGCCCCATCTCGCTCCTTCCATTCCCGGCCAAAGTCATCGAGAAAGCTGTCAACAACCAGCTAGCCGCCTTCCTCGAAGCCAACAAATACCTAGACTCCTCACAATCTGGCTTCCGAGCAAAACACAGCACTGAGACCGCCCTCATCGCAGCAACAGACGACATCCGAACTCTACTGGACAATGGAGACACAGTCGCCCTCATCCTCCTCGACCTCTCTGCAGCATTTGACACAGTCTGCCACAGCACCCTTTTACAACGCCTCAATAACATCGGAATCCAAGGAAAAGCACTTGAATGGATCACCTCGTTCCTCACCGGAAGAACTCAGAAAGTCCGCCTCCCACCATTCAAGTCCGAGGCCACTGAAGTCATATGTGGCGTACCACAAGGATCCTCACTCAGCCCCACCCTCTTCAACGTATACATGAGCCCCCTCGCGGCCATCGCCCGCCAACACAACCTCAACATCATCTCTTACGCGGATGACACTCAACTTATCCTTTCTCTCACCAATGACCCCAGCACCGCCAAAACTAACCTACACGAAGGAATGAAAGAAGTTGCCGATTGGATGAAACAAAGCCGTCTGAAACTGAACTCAGACAAAACAGAAGTCCTCATCTTAGGCACATCCCCCTCTGCTTGGGACGACTCCTGGTGGCCGGAAGCCCTCGGAAAAGCACCCATCCCGACAGACCACGCACGGAACTTAGGCGTTATCCTGGATTCTTCACTCTCCATGAATAGACAAGTCAGCGCCGTATCCTCTTCCTGCTTCAACATTCTTCGCATGCTTAGAAAAACATTCCGCTGGATCCCCACCGAAACAAGGAAAACAGTCACCCATGCCCTGGTCACGAGCCGACTGGACTACGGAAACACCCTCTACGCAGGCACTACCGCTAAACTCCAGAAGAAACTCCAACGAATCCAAAACGCCTCAGCCAGGATCATATTAGACATCCCACGCAACGAACACATCTCTGGTCACCTTAAAGACCTCCACTGGCTACCCGTCAATAAGAGGATCACTTTCCGACTGCTAACCCACGCACACAAATCACTCTACGACATCGGACCACAATGCCTCAACTCACGACTATCCTTCTACACCCCCTCCCGCCAACTACGTTCTTCCAGCCAAGCCCTCGCCACTGTACCTCGCATCAACAAGACCACCATGGGAGGCAGATCCTTCTCATACCTGGCTGCTAAAACATGGAACTCACTCCCCGCTTACCTTCGCCTTACCCAGAACCACCTAGCATTCAGAAAGCAACTTAAAACGTGGATATTTGACAAGTAATCCTCCTCCCCTTTCTAAGCGCCTTGGGACCCTCTGGATATGTAGTGCGCTATATAAATTCTCTGACTTGACTTGACTTGACACGTTCAAAATACTATTTATAAAACATGAACTAAGTACTCATTTATCTTGAGGTGTAAGTGAAATGTCCCTGCCCTGTGGTATGTTTTGGAATAGGTCGCAGTACAAATATTTGCTGCTGAGACAAACCACTGGATAAGGTGTTTCCTGCTACTAGTGAATAGTTATTGCATGCTTATGAATATTGAGATCACGGGCCGTAACACGTATTGTGAGCACAATGGGCCACATTATCATTCAGTTTTCTGTGCTGTGCAGCTGCATAAGTGCTATCTGTGTTTCTTTTTGGCATCTTGAGTGCATACACTACCATGAAATATCTCCATGGTAGTGCATGTTTTGCTGACAGAGGGGCTCAGAAACACAAATAGGCAATTACTGCCCTATGTTAAGGAGCTTTGTTATCAGGAAAACATTCAGTAACTTGGAGGATTTTTGATATGCATTAACTCCATGACTGCTGGGCCTTCCCTGCTGAGTACTGAGCCCTTTTTTAGTTATTTGGGATAGTTCGAGCATAAAGCTGCATAATTTTTTTTTAACTAAGTTATCCAAGCCAAATGTGTGTCATTTTTTCTAAAGGAAGGTACCCCGAGTAAAATATAGCAACATTTAGAGTTTTGGGGCAAAAATAGGAAAGAAGTGTTTTGGGTAAAAATGTCAGTTTCTTTCCTACATATGAAATTAACAAATAGTTTGCTATGCTAAAGTCACCATCTTCCTAGCTTTCAGGAACATGGAGAGCTGGAAAAAAAAACATTTTTTTTACCACAGGTTTGGCATTTTTCCACTGGGTAGTCCTTTTTTCCTAGTTTTTGTGCCATCAACCTACTTCCTGTTTGTAGTAGAAATCAGTGTAAGACCATGGGTGACCCAGGAAAGCTATAGATTTCTGAAAAATACATAACATTACAAATGCAGCAGGGGTTCATATGTGTAGTTCGCTTAAGGTTTTCCCAAAGAAATTAACTGTTGAACAAAACAATATTGCAATTGACTCGGACAAAATTGCCATTTGTGACAATGTTTTTATCTGTAACTTTTGGTGAGAATGCTCGATTTACAAAAGCAATATACCATCATATTTGCAAGACACTTCTGGTTGTGGGAATATATAGGGTTTGTAGCAGGGGCGCAACTAGGTCTTAAGTTCGGGGGGGGGCTGACATGGCATAAAAAGGGGCGTGGTTAACATGTTAATGGGGGCGGGGCTAAAATAGCAGACAATCAGGATCGGATAATGCTCAGGCCAAGCTAAGAAAAAGAAGTGGCAAATTCTGCATTCAAAACTGGACAACAATCAGTTTTATGAGAAGTAAATTGGAGAACAGAGGGTAATGTGAACCATTTATATAGCAGACAAGGGATTTGTTCATCTTGCAATAAAGTGTCACTCAAATACATTATATTGTCTCACAACGATATTATGTAGACGGTTAAAATTACACCCTTTTTTCTAATAGAATGCCCATGAAACTGGGTCTAAAGAGCCCAGAACAACATGCTACTCTCTGAAAAACCTAGACTGTTCACAGATATAATTCACACAAAAAAGGGGGCTCTGTCCACCCCCCAAAGACAAAGAAGGAATTTGAGATTTTGCAATGTGTACATTTGCAGTGTTGTTACAAACTATGATATCAATAAACATTAATTTATTGGCAGTACAGACATTAAAGCATGTTGCTTTAATGTACAGGCATAATAATCATGCTGGAATTCAGAGGGTGCATGAGAAATAATAAAGCATTTACATTTTGATAATATCATGTTACATTTGCTGTTCTTCGCACTTACTACCCCATATGAGGTGTTGAAGCGGTTTTTGGTGGGTAGCACGCTACTCTGGAACCCAAACAGAATTAGTGGGGACTGATATAGGGAAATATGAAATTAATCTGAGTGGTGGAGATCTTAGTCTGTTATTTGTATTGAAAAGGAATAGTGGAGCGATAGAAGAAAGAAGGAAAGGTCTAGAATATGTTTTTTTGGGGGGGGGTAACAGCAGTAGGAAGTGGTTTGGGATGGAGGTGGAAGAGTCAGCGTGAAGGGTTTAGAAAGGCTTGTTTGGGCGATCTGAATACTAAAAGAGGTTTGAGATGATGGAAGGAGGGGTAGAGGATAGAAGAGTATGGGGTTTAGGATGAATGAAGAGTGTAGGTAGAGAATATACTGCTAGAGGTATGGGGTTAAAAATATGGCAGTGCATTGGAGAGAGTAGTAGAGTGAGGTTTGAGATGAGTCGGGGTGGAGGTAGGGAATATATTGCGAGAGATATATGGTGAGATCTAGGGTAGTGCAAAGTAATAAACATAAAGATACTTAAGTACATGAAAGGTATCTAAATGCATAAGGAAGGGAATCTATGTAGAATAAAGTTGCATTTAATAAACTAAGACTTTCAAATGTTGTTGTACTTATGTGTTTGTGTCAGGTGTTAGATCATTCTGTACCATTACAGACCACTAGCCCGCCTGAAATAAAGGAAAAAGCTAAAAACCTGTATTTTCACACTATAGTTCCTTCCACCAAGCTGAATCTGTTATAAGTTTCATATCTATAGCACCAAGAGGCTCCTAGCGTACATGCTTAACAAATGGCCAAATAATACTAAAGAATGAAGAAAGTAACAAAATGAGACCACAATCAAGCCAATTTATCTAGTAAACAAAATATGAAATGAAACTAATAATAAGTACTTATCCTTGTCTAGACTCATGGCCTGGGAACAAGCCTGGTGTTATATATCAGCTTAACACATTGGGCCTGGCTTCAGATGGAGGAAATTGTTACAAAGAACCAGTAGCGGTCGGTGGTGGGAGTGCTGCCGGGCGGTGATGTGGGGTGGGGGAGGGGCAGGGGGAGGGGTAGAAAACTATGGAATATGGACAAATACAGGTAACATAAAAATAAATAAAACGAATTTCGTTGCACGCACTGCATCGCCAAATGCGATGCAGTGCGCACAACAAAATGTGTTTTATTTATTTTCATGTTCTTAAAATGTGTATTATGATGATGTAACAATTGAATTACTGTACAGTGAATATTTAAGATTGGCAGGTATTATCGGTCTTTATTGAGATAGAGGGTGAATCGAAGAAAAACAAGAAAATAAACTAAAAATCCACAAATAAACCTACGAACCTGTCTACAATACACATACCTAGGAAATGGCAGACATATTCGGCCATCATCTGTTTTTACAGTACTGCAGACTTCTTTAGAAAGGCCAACCTACCCCTTGACGGGATGTATTAGAAGTGGGCCCCATATGCTTCAAACATCATCCCGGACAGGGACACCCCACCTGTGGCACCACTGGCCGGGGCCTCTCTGCAGATAAGGGAGTGTGTCCTGCTTCACATCAGCATCACATCTCTTGCAAGGACATGCCAGGGCCACCACCACCTCAAGGCCACTTGCTGAGAATGCGGCTATGATCTGCTTCGCAACAGCATCACTTGCAAGTACCACCCATCCATAGTACCTCTGCTTCGCAACAGCATCACTGGCAAGTACCACCCATCCATAGCATCTCTGCTTCGCAAAAGCATCACTTGCAAGTACCACCCATCCATAGCACCTCTGCTTCTCAACAGCATCACTTGCAAGTACCACCCATCCATAGTACCTCTGCTTCGCAACAGCATCACTTGCAAGTACCACCCATCCATAGCACCTCTGCTTCTCAACAGCATCACTTGCAAGTACCACCCATCCATAGTACCTCTGCTTCTCAACAGCATCACTTGCATGTACCACTCATCCATAGTACCTCTGCTTCGCAACAGCATCACTTGCAAGTACCACCCATCCATAGTGCCTCTGCTTCGCAACAGCATCACTTGCAAGTACCACCCATCCATAGCGCCTCTGCTTCGCAACAGCATCACTTGCAAGTACCACCCATCCATAGCACCTCTGCTTCGCAACAGCATCACTTGCAAGTACCACCCATCCATAGCACCTCTGCTTCTCAACAGCATCACTTGCAAGTACCACCCATCCATAGCACCTCTGCTTCGCAACAGCATCACTTGCAAGTACCACCCATCCATAGCACCTCTGCTTCACAACAGCATCACTTGCAAGTACCACCTATCCATAGTACCACTGTCCGGCCCACTCAGCAGACACGGGGGCAGGTATGTGTGGCATCACTGCCCCAAGCCCACACAACTGAACTGAGGCCTAGCATGTGCCCCTGACCACCACCTCCATCGCACTTGTGGTGTAAGGTGAGGACACACCAGGTGTTGCAAAACTTCACAGCCATAATTCTCAATGCAGGATCTCTGCTCTCACTTCACCATGTTACCCTACAGCCCACCCAGGAGTGCAGAAACCAAATCAAAGCTCCTACATCCATTGATGCACAAACATTGTGGGGAACCAGGGCCTAACATTTTATTTCCAACCAAGTAACACCCTTCAGTGGCAAGATTTGTTAAAAATAATAAAATCGGATTGATCATAGAACGGACCATTCAAGCATTAGATTAAAGAGTTGCTTTCCCCTCGGTTGCTAGCGCCTTCCTATTAGAAGTTGGGCTTGCGTCCCAACCGTGCTCTGGCATCAGCCCCCATTAGTAACATCGCCGGCGCAGAGTATTCCTGCATGCTGTTAAACACCAGATCGGCGTGCAGTCATGCGCAAGATATTTTTGAGCTTCTCGATACAGAGAAGCCACTCTGTTTAATGCTGACTGAGACGTGGTGGGGAGATACCTCTAACCCTGACGTGGCGATGGCAATCCCGCCTGATTATAACATCTTCAGGAAGGACAGAGCCAAGGGAAGGGGCGGAGGGGTCGCACTTGTGGTGAAGAAGGGCACGAAGTGTACCATCTTGCCGGCGGAGAACATCCGCGGCTCTGAATCACTCGCTTTTGCGATCACTCTCGCGCCGCACCAATCAGTGAAGGGATTATTAGTCTATCGGCCTCCCGGCCCGCCTGGAACGTTCTTTGAAGATCTTGACTCGGTTTTACTGGGACTGGCCCTGAGAGCAGAACACTGCATTGTAGCGGGGGATTTCAACTTTCGGATGGACGATCCGTCTGACCCTGCTGCTATTAAGCTTTCTGAGGCTATGACCCCACTGGGCCTTGTCCCCTATCTGCAGGGGCCGACTCATGTTAAGGGGCACACTCTCGACCAGGTCTTTTCTACATCCGCTCTGGTGGTGAAAGAGATCCTCCCGGTTCTGTGGTCTGATCACCGGCTTGCCAAATTCGCGATCCGCGGCATTGCCAGGTCGTCCATCTCAGCACCACAGCAACGGGGACGAGCATTTAGAGCATTCAATAGAGTGACCCCCGAGATGTTGGCTCGGGCTGCTGTGGATCATCCTTTTCTTCTATCCGGTGAGCTGGAGAGAGATTTGGAGTCCCTGCAAGCATGGCTTTCAGATAGGCTTAATGACCTTGCCCCGGTGTTGCCCCCCCGCTTGACATCGAAGCGGGTATCGGCCCCCTGGTTTACCCCTGCACTGTGGGCTAAGCGCAGCAGTGTAAGGTAGCCGAAAGGGCCTGGCGGGCACACTATGACAGCGTGGACAGGTTGACCTACAAGGCGGAGGTTAAGGCTTACCATCGGGACATTCGCCTTGGGAAAAAAGCCTATCTTGCAGGGAGGATTGAAGCGGCCTCCAACTCCTGCAAGGAGATTTTTACCATAGTGAGAGAATTTATCTCTCCCCGGACCATTACATCGGAAGAGGGGCCCTCAGAATCCTGGGCGGCGGACCTGGCTTGTTTCTTCACAGGCAAGATAAAACTCATACAGGACTCTTTTCCATCCGGAACTTCTGCTGAGGTTGACATGTGCCCTCCGGCCTCGCATGGTGCCACGTTGGCTGTGTTTCCATCTTTGTCAGCCCCTGCTTCCTTAGTGCTTATGGGCAATTTGAAATCGGGGTCGCCTTTGGACCCTTGCCCCGCTAAGCTCTTGGGTAAGATCGCAGAAGTGATCAATCCACTGGCGAACCCTCTTCTGAATCTTTCGTTGAGTCAGGGAGTGGTTCCGCCAGCTTGGAAGCAGGCAATGGTCATCCCGCTGCTTAAAAAACCGGGCCTCGACCCGAAGGTCCCAGCCAATTACAGGCCGATTTCTTTGTTGCCGGCTCTCGTAAAAATGTTGGAGAAGCACGTTCAGTCGGTGCTCTCCAACTTTTTGGAGACCCACGAGATCCTGCATGACACCCAGTCCGGCTTCCGTTCAAATCTTAGCACCGAGACCGCGCTCCTTGAGGTCGCTGAGACCATCAAAGGGGTGTTGGATACCGGGGGCAAAGTCATGTTGGTGTTGTTGGACTTGTCGGCGGCTTTTGACACCGTCCCCCATGCTGGCCTTCTCGCAAGACTCTATGAGATTGGCCTTCGGGGGACGGTGCTCAGCTGGTTTTCCTCCTTTCTAGCTGGCCGCCGGCAAACGATCTGGACATCCCCTGACACCGCCGTGATGCCGCCTTTGGGAGTTGGGGTCCCCCAGGGCTCTATTTTGAGCCCGACCCTCTTTAACATCTTCATGACCCCCTTGGCGGCGGTGGTGGAGTCGTTTGGTGCCCGGATCGTATCTTACGCCGACGACACCCAGCTCCTCTTTTCTTGTAAGAGAGGGGCAGACTTTGACGGGGAGAGTATCCGGGATTGCCTTGGGGCTGTTTTTAAATGGTTCCAACTAAACAGCCTCAAGTGCAATTCCGATAAGTCCGAGGTACTCTTCTTTGGATGCGACACGGAGCCCAGCTGGTAGGCCTGGTGGCCCACGGATATGTTCCCTCCGTCTTGTTCCGCCCCTATGGCTAAAAACTTGGGGGTCAAGATGGACAAGGGGCTGACGATGAAAGCCCAGATCCTTGGGGTGACTGGTACCTGTTTCGGTCTATTAAAGATGCTGCGGAGGTTCTTGCCTCTGGTGTCGGAGGAACATAGGAAGCTGACCGTGCAGGCTCTGATAGGCTCCAGGTTAGATTATGCCAACATTCTTTACCTGGGCCTACCAGAGTACCTGTTGCAACGGTTCCAAGTTGCGCAGAATGCAGCGGCCAGGGCCATCTTTGGCCTTAATAGACGTGCTAGCGCTTCGGGTCTTTTGCGGACGCTGCACTGGTTACCCATCCGCAAACGGATTGCCTTTAAGGCTATGACTTTGGCCTATAAGGCTCTTCACGCGGTGGGAGCAAAGTACCTCCAAAAGAGACTTGCCTTTTACCATCCGGCGCGGTCTCTGAGGTCTGAATCTTTATTCTTGGCGGTTGTCCCTCGTGTGAAGAGAGCGCGCCTGGGTGGCCGTTCCTTCGGCTTGTTGGCTCCGCAGATGTGGAATTCGCTTCCGCTCCCACTCCGGGGGGCCTCTAGTCTCCTTGATTTTAGGAGAGGTCTTAAAACCTGGTTGTTCACCCAGTAGGCCTCTCAGTAGCCCCTTTCTTTTACTACGTTTGTTCCTCTATTTTCCCCTTTTACTGTGTTATGTTATGGTGAAGCAGCTCTCCTTACCTAAAGCGCCGGGACACTCTTTTTGAGTAACCGTTGCGCTATACAAAAGCATAAATAACATAACATAACATAACATAACATAACATAACATAACTGTTGACAGCATCTGGTGACAGCCCCACCCCAGGCACCAACTGTAGGTGCTTCCATTCTCCCTACCTCAATGTGCCGCTTTCATAGCCAGCACGAGCACTGAAACCAGTGCCAAAACCCACTTGGAGCTATATCCGTGCTTACGCACATTCACAGCTCCTCTCCACCCCAACAATCCCTTCCAACCAATGAAGGGGCCATAGGACACAATGAGCAGCACTATCGTGCACCCCTATTCACTGTGTCCAGTCAGGAAACTGATAATGCGTGTAAACCTGGGATGTACTGTGCACACAGCGGTGGGTCACATGAAGAATGCCTGTACAGTACCCACAGGTCGCGAGTGTAGTGCTCTTCACACAGCCCTCTAACATTTGCCATTGCAATGTGTCTCCCCTCCTCATGTAGATCTGCGGTTTGAGCAACGCTCCAAGTACAGGCTGGATACAAGTAAGGACAGCTCCTAAGAAATAAAAATCAGTTGAGGTGTTCCTCGAAAAGCTGTGTCCAAAATGCCCAGGGCAGGCGGGGCCTCACTTGAGAGAGTGTGAAGATGTGCACAGCAGGGGTAAAGGGGTGGCCAGTGCAGGTGACGCTTTTCCTTTGTAAAGGAATTCCTGCTGGCGTCATATCTCCCTGCTGTGCACATCTTCACACTCCATGCTGCACAGCACATCAAACGTGCTTAAGTGAAATCCCCTGCTTCAGGCAAGGAAATCACCTCGGTGGCACCCCTCTGAAAGAAAACAAAAGGTAAGGGGCAGGGAGGGTTGCTGAAACCGTCAGAGGATAGCTGCCTCCGGCTGGTTCTGGGCCTCTCTGAAGGGGTCATTAAAATCACAATCTCGGATTCTAAACCATCCGAGAATAAAAGTGGAGCCTTAATACAAATGAAAGTGGGATAACGGTTTTCATAATTTCATTATTTTACATCATTGTAAATCAGGAAAGTATGTTGTGCTGTCATCTGAACCTTGGCAGCCCGGGCTGGAGATGACGACGGGGGGGGCTGAAGCCCGTTCAGCCCAATGGGTGTTGCGCGCCTGGTTTGTAGGTTCTCTAAGATCCCAAGGTAACCAGAGCCAACAACGGAGCAGCACTGTACAATGTTTTTTCATTGTGTACCGTGTATAGACCAATTCATATGGTGAAATATGTAGAGTGAAAAATGGGTGTGAATGAAATTTATGAATTTATGAAATGGGCAGAAGATGTGGTGTTTAGGAACAGGTGGTTTTTTGTACATCTCTGAATTTGTGAGTATCTGTAGTAGCATATGATTTAGACGATATGTCTCAAAATGTCTTCTTTCTTACACACTGGCTTACATTTGGAAGGCACAATGCAGCAAAATCCAATTAGTGATAGAAACTGCTTTATTTTTCTTTGGTTCTATATGTCTTCCAATAAAAATGGTACCTCACTTGTGTGGGTAGGCCTAGTGTCCACGTCAGGACACAGCCCAATATGCAACATGGATGAATCATATTTTTTTGCTTAAAACTGACCCTTATTAAGTCATTAGCTGTGGATTTTGGGCCCTCACGCAGCCAACACCTAGGGAAACTTGGCAAACTTGCAAATTTTTTAAAACTAGACACCTGGAAGAATCCAGGCTCAGGGGACTTGCATTTATTTATTTATTTATTTATTTATTTAAAACACTTGTAGAGCGCAGCTGTCACCTGGCAGGTATCCTGGCGCTGAGAGCTTACTCCTGAGTTGGAAGCAGTGGGAGACTGTTTTAGGGAGATGGATGTGGCGGGGAAACTAGGGGAAGAGCCACGTTTTGATTCGCTTTCTGAAAGGCAGGAGCTGTGGAATCTGACGAATGTCGATGGGAAGACTATTCCAAAGCTTAGCAGCAGCCACTCTGAAGGATCTTCCCCCGGTCCTTACCTTGTTAAATCTGGGTACCGTCACAAGGCAGGCTGTAGCGGATCGTAGGGTTCTGGTGGGGGTATACCAGGAAAACATTTGTTGTAGGGGTCGGGGGCCCGATCCGTGTAAAGCCTTGAAGACCAGGCAGAGAGCCTTAAAAGCTATTCGTTGTTTCAGAGGAAGCCAGTGTAGCTTGGCTAAGGCTGCTGTGGCCAAAGATCTCCTGGTCCAACCAAGGGCCAGTTTGGCTGCCGCCGACTGGACTCGTTGGAGTCTGTCCAATAATACAGCTGGAGACTCGAGCAGGAGAGCATTGCAGTAGTCAAGGTGACTAAGAATAGTACACCTGACTATCAGTGCTCGGGCCTGGGCGGGGAGTAGTGGCAGGATTTTGCGTAGGGAGCGCATAAGGGCCGAGCAGGTGGAGACTGTTTTGGTTACCTGCGTTTCCATGCTGAGGTTGTTATTTAGCATCACGCCCAGATTGCGGACACTGGTAACCGGCTGTGGTTTATCTGAGTTTTCCGGGGGCCAGAATTCCACTGGAAAAGGGCGAGGGATTCGGCTCCCGGGACAGAACAAGACCTCGGTTTTAGAGGAATTGAATTGTAGGGAATTCAAATGCAGCCAGCCGGCTGTGTCTCTTAGGCAGTCATGAAATGCTTCCATGGGGATTGAGTCTTCCCCCTCCCATGAAAGGATGAGCTGGGTATCGTCTGCATAGTTTATTGTTTTCATTCTGTGGGTTTTGATTAAAGTGACCAATGGCTTTAAGTAAACGTTGAAAAGGATCGGACTGATGGACGAACCCTGGGGTACACCGTGAGGGACTGGGGAGAAGGCAGATTGAAAAAGGGGGAGGGATACAGCTTGTTTTCTATCTGTGAGGTATGAATGGAACCAGAGCAGGGCAGTGCCGTCGACCCCTGCCTCTCTCAGCCTCTTTAGCAGAATCACGTGGTTAACCGTATCGAATGCGGCAGACAGGTCCAATAGGATCAAGGCCACTGCGTGGCCCCTGTCTGCACGCATACGAAGTTCTTCCATGGCTGTGAGCACTGCTGTTTCGGTGCCGTGGGCTGGTCGAAATCCGAATTGGAAGTCGTCCAGAACGTGACTCTGCTCAAGATGTGTTGATAGACAGGCGCTAACCCAGCGTTCTACCACTTTCGCTGGAAAGGGTAGAAGCGATATAGGTCGAAAGTTGGAAAGACACTCTGGGTTCAAGGATGGGTTTTTTTAGCAACGGGGTGATGAGTGCTAGCTTCCAGGGGGTGGGAACGAGTCCACAGCACAGAGATTGGTTACAGATCCTCCGGAGGGTGTGGAATAGTTCTGTTCCACACGCTTTCCATGTTTTAGGGGGCAGTGGGTCCAGAGGGGATCCAGAGGTGATTCCGTGTGCCAGTCTCTCGAAATCATCTTCGGGGATAGGGGGGAAAGCCTGTAGACCTTCCCTAGGTAGGCAACCTAGACTCGGGGGGTCACGGTTGGTAGTGTCGACTCCGGGGGAGTTTAGATTATTTTGCGATGGGGGAGTTGCCAAGTTGTTAATGATGGTCTCAATTTTGTCCGTAAAGAACTGTGCGAGATTGTCGCAGAGGGTCTGTGAGGGGGGGATGGTTTTCTTAGCGCAGTCAGGGTGGATGAGGTTATCCAGGATCTGGAATATACTTTTCGAGCTATTAGCCGCGTTAACTATAGTGGAGCAGTAATAGGTCAATTTGCTCTCTGTGATGGCAGATTTATATTCTCGGAGCTTATTTTTCCAGATGGTTTTATTGGTGTCGCAGTAACCTTGTCTCCACTTCCTCTCAGCCTGTTTACAGGCTAATTTGAGGGCTTTCAAGGAGTCATTGTACCATGGAGCAGGTGCTCTGCCCTTAGGTTTACAACGTTTTAGTGGGGCAATAGAGTCCGTGGTGGATACTATCCTCATGCTAAAGGCTCTGTAGTTGTTTTCAACCGAGTTGGTTGGTGAGAAGCTATCTTCCACATTGAAGACAGTGGTGGAGGAACTCAGTTTTTCCAGAGCTTTCCAGTCTCTGTACGTAAATTCTGGTAGAACGCTTTTGTTCAGCTTTCTAGTTTTTGTGCAGGTAATATAAAATTTGATAAGAGCATGATCCGTCCAGCTCATGGGCAGAATATCATTCATATGTGTTAAACCAGGACTAGAAACCTGTGCATGACTCTCACAGGTTTTTTTACTCACATTCTTTTAGGGAAAATTCTGGAACCTGAAGGGAGCCACTCAGGATTCTCCAACATCTCCTTGTACAAATGGTACCTCACTTGTGCGTGTGGGCCTAGTGCCCATGACAGGAAACATCCCAAAAGGCAACATGGATATATCACATTTTCCACTCAAAACTCACTCTTTTTTTTTTGCTTACTGAGTAGCTGTGGATTTCGTGCCCTAGCTCAGCTGGCACAAAAGGAAACCATGAAAACCTGAACATTTTTTAAAACTAGACACCTGGGGGAATCCTGGGTGCTCTGACTTGAATGGCTCTCACCAGGTTTATCACCTAGAATCCAGTAGCGGCCCGTGGTGGGAGTGCTGCTGGCCGCTGACGTGGGGCGGGGGAGGGACAGGGTGGGGGGTAGAAAACTATGGATTACGGGAGATTAAAGGTAAGTAAACATGTAAATAAATAAAACGAATTTCGTTGGGTGCGCTGCATCGCCAAATGCGATGCAGCGCACGCAACAAAATACGCCCACCGTGACGTTGGACGGCCGGGGGCCGTCCGACTCATGGAAAGGGTTAAATAGCTGTAGCAGCATTATTTTAACATCACAGATGGTGGTAAATGGTTGCTTTCACTAGAACCTAAAGACATATGCTGTTTGGTTGCAAGAATTGTATCTGATCAGCATTTGTTGGCATATCTTAAATAGACATTAGATTGTAACATAATAGCATACATAAAGTAAAAGAAACCACAACACACATGGAATGCCTCCCGAGAGAAGAGTAATGTGATGCAGCGATTTGCGCTGCGTTGCCTTACTCATGATTTATGAGGCCACTCAAGGCCTTTTGCGTGGCTTCATAAATTTATATGAGATCCCTGCATCACACAGGTAACACTTTGGGGCAGATTTATGAGGCCCTTGCGCCTCTTTGCGTCGCAATTGCGTCACTTTATTTGACGCAACGGCGGAGCAAACAATGCGCCCGATTTACAACGTGACGCATCTAGGAGATGCGTCACGTTGTAAAGCCCTGCGCCATAAGGAGGCGTTCCTGCGCAGGGGGGGGCGTTCCTGCGCAGGAAAGCCTCCTGAAAGTGGCTGAGTGAAATCTATAAGATTTCACTCAGTCACTTTCAGGCCAATGCTGCGTCAAAACCCTGCGCCTGCTTGAAGCAGGCGTAGGTCTTGACGCAGCATTGTGAAGATGGGGCACCCCCGAGCCGTGCTGGAGCTGCGTCGCGCTTGCGACGCAACTCCAGCAATGCGCCACCTTTACGGCACAGATGCGTCACGCATCTGTGCCGCTTTTGCCCCATGGTGCGCCGCATTGTAAATGCGGCGCACCATGGGTGGCGGAGCTGTGGCGCACTGTGGCGCACATTAACTGGCGTATCCCTGGGGATGCGCCAGTTAACATAAATCTGCCCCTTTATGTGGTGAAAAAGTGATGCAGGGCTCTCATAAATAACCCCTTCATGTCCAATTGTTTAACACCCATCTGGAGTTAAAACCATGCTATATAAAGAACAATAAACATTTAAATATGTACACAAACACTTATTGACACTTCACGGGCATATAAAATATACATGTATCCCCCAAACTCATTACACATGATACAAAATGCCCCAAAACAGAAGCAGTGCATTCAAAGGTCCTGAAATAACTAAATACATAAATATATAATAACTTTTACATTTATATTGCGTTGCCATATTTATCCGGATTTTCTTTACAGTCTCAAATTGAAGCACTGAAGCGTGACTCCCGAAACAGAAACTACTGCAAGTCCCTTTCCAGAATGCATTCGACCTTTGGTCCCATTTCATTTCTTTCTTCCTAAAGCCATGCAATTGTGCCAAATCCCCTTCCATTATAAAGTGAGGTACCACGCCTACGGATTCGTGTATCATTTCATAAAATGAATGCACTCTTCACTCCTGATAATGGCCTTTACATGCTCTTGGTGTTGGCGCTGAATCTACTGTGTACTTTTCTAAACGCTATTACGTTTTATATTCGTTCACATGCAATTATTTTTTGGTCTAGATAAATAGTATATCATGGACGATTTTTGCTAGCTTCGTGACAACCTCAATTTATTCTATATTTTGTAAGTGCATATAATCTGAATATGCAGTCCATCACTTCGTAGGAAAATATTCACTTATTGGATTTGGGAACGTCGAAAAACAATTATTTCTTGTGTTTGAGTCCATGGTGGCCCTGATCGGATTCATTCTGGCTTTAAGATCAGATCACTCTCCTAGATATTCGATTTGACAAATGCAAGTACTTTTACTTACATTTAATCGATATTTTAAATTAGAGCGGGCATTGATTTAACACTAACACCATTCTAACAACGTTGTGTTGCTTTATTTCCTTCAAGACTCAAAACCGATAAGAGCCCTTTCTGGGCATGTTTTGTGTAATCTAAACACCAAGGTAAGACTAATTTTCGACAGTGTGGGCTGAATGCAGAATGTATTACCTCAGTGATAAACTTACCTCAGCTGTACCACTCCAACTTTCAAGCAGAAAACGAGACCCAGTTGTCCAAGAAAAAGATAGATATTTCCCTAAGACCAGAGTTGCCAATAGAGGGTATGTATAGTGATAGATCCATGTTGGGATGGAATGTTGAATGTGAGCTCCCTGTGTGGAACTCGGAATGGTGCGGGGAGTGGGGATTCAAGACGGTGGCAGTTGCTGCCGGACAGGGTGGAATAAAGTTGAGTTTAAGCATTCACCGCCTTTAAACTTCCTTTTACTTCATGAGCAGGGACATGCTGACCTTTAGGAGTTGGTCTCCTATGGGCTAGTAAGAAATGAGAGGGCATACTGGGATAATAAATAATTTGTGGGTCTGATTCCCCGGTAATTCCTTTTTTCTTAGGCTTGCATCCATAGAGTAAAGAGTAAAATAATGCACGGCGTTCCGGAGAATTTCATATTTCTGTCATTGAAGATACTAGGTTACTAGGCTGTCAGACATGTCTTATGTCTGCAATGATGGGCTCAAGACACAGGAAATGATTCAGTTCTGTCTAGGTAACCCATACACTGGAGTAAATTAATCAGAAATGAGCTGTATGTGTCTCTCAGAGTGCAGCTGGGCAACTAATCTGGGGATGTTTTCTCTATGAGGGTTTTCCCTGCTTTGAAGCTACTGAAGTCTCCAGTTACTCACTCGACGCTTGCCAGCTGAGTGGTCGCTCCCTTTGGCTGCGGTATCGTTGCTTAGCGCTTCTTGCTGCAAACTGTGTCATTTAAATTGCCTGCTGTGCGCTTTGTGTTCCGCTTTGATTGTTTCACTGCTCAGATTGCCAGCGCGACTTTCCGACCTTTAAAGTGTATTCCCCCCAAGCGCCCTCCATTTTGTTGTTGTTGTTCTCCTACCTAGCCCGCCCCGCCTCCCAGCTGAGACGCCCTCCCACAGACTACTTCAGCGCTCCGTTACCTGGAAGCACTGTGACTCACTCGACGCTTGCCAGCTGAGTGGTCGCTCCCTTTGGCTGCGGTATCGTTGCTTAGCGCTTCTTGCTGCAAACTGTGTCATTTAAATTGCCTGCTGTGCGCTTTGTGTTCCGCTTTGATTGTTTCACTGCTCAGATTGCCAGCGCAACTTTCCGACCTTTAAAGTGTATTCCCCCCAAGCGCCCTCCATTTTGTTGTTGTTGTGCTCCTACCTAGCCCGCCCCGCCTCCCAGCTGAGACGCCCTCTCACAGACTACTTCAGCGCTCCGTTACCTGGAAGCACTGTGACTCACTCGACGCTTGCCAGCTGAGTGGTCGCTCCCTTTGGCTGCGGTATCGTTGCTTAGCGCTTCTTGCTGCAAACTGTGTCATTTAAATTGCCTGCTGTGCGCTTTGTGTTCCGCTTTGATTGTTTCACTGCTCAGATTGCCAGCGCGACTTTCCGACCTTTAAAGTGTATTCCCCCCAAGCGCCCTCCATTTTGTTGTTGTTGTGCTCCTACCTAGCCCGCCCCGCCTCCCAGCTGAGACGCCCTCCCACAGACTACTTCAGCGCTCCGTTACCTGGAAGCGCTGTGACTCACTCGACGCTTGCCAGCTGAGTGGTCGCTCCCTTTGGCTGCGGTATCGTTGCTTAGCGCTTCTTGCTGCAAACTGTGTCATTTAAATTGCCTGCTGTGCGCTTTGTGTTCCGCTTTGATTGTTTCACTGCTCAGATTGCCAGCGCGACTTTCCGACCTTTAAAGTGTATTCCCCCCAAGCGCCCTCCATTTTGTTGTTGTTGTGCTCCTACCTAGCCCGCCCCGCCTCCCAGCTGAGACGCCCTCGCCCCTCCCCCTCCACTATCCATATATGACAGTAGCTCCCGCGCGCAGCGTCCACGCGCAGCGTTCGCGCCCAACCCGCGCCGAAGGTGCGCCAAAGGTAAGCCCGTCTACGCCCGTCCGCGCCTGGACCGCGCCCAGCGCCAGACCCCCTGCCCCTCGCGCTGCCCAGCCCCCCCGCATTACCTACGATGCCGCCACCCTCCTAGCCCTTAACTCCGGTCGCGCCCCAAACTGCGTCCAAGCCGCTCCCGGACACACCCATGGACCTTTCTCCTGCTACTCCTGCAAATTCATCGGCACCGACAACATCTCCGCCACGACCACAACACAGACTCCTGACCCCAACCACCTACAATGCATCCTTCTCAACACCCGATCAGTCCACAGACACGCCATTGACCTATGGAACCTACTAGACACCATCTCTCCGGACGTCGCCTTCCTAACAGAAACTTGGATGAACGCTTCCTCCGCCCCAGACATCACCATTGCCATCCCTGAAGATTATAAGATCATTCGTAAGGACCGCACCGACCACACAGGAGGAGGAATCGCTATCGTCCATAAGAAGTCAATCCGCATCTCAACCAGCTCTGACGCCAATCTCACCAACTCTGAACACCTTCACTTCCAGATCCACATCGACCCCAAGACCACACTCAGAGGCTCCCTCCTCTACAGACCACCAGGACCCCGCGCAAAATTCAGTGAAGACATCACGGACTTCATCACTCCTCACGCGCTCCCCTCCAAAGACTACATCCTTCTGGGAGACCTCAATTTTCACCTTGAAAAGATCAACGACCGCAACACCACCACCCTCTTGGACAATCTCGCCAACCTCGGACTTAAACAACTGGTCACGTCCCCCACCCACATCGCAGGTCACACACGAGACCCCATCTTCACCTCCAGCAATCATGTCTCCTTCAGCCACACTACGGAGCTCCTCTGGACTGACCACAGCTGCGTTCACTTCACCTACAACAAACCAAAACCCACCAACCACCTCCAACCAACCCTGCAAAGAAACTGGAACAAAATCACCACGGACCAGATCTCCGCATCGCTCCTTCTAAACACCCCAGCCCACTCTTCTAACGCAAACGAAGCCGCCGCCAACCTCACCCTATGGTTATCCAACACCGCCGACACCTTAGCACCACTGAAGAAACGTCAAAACAAACCTGCCAGCAAAAAGGCCTCATGGTTCAACGATGATCTTAAGAAGTCCAAGAAACTCTGCCGCTCCCTCGAAAAGGCCTGGAAAAAAGACCCAACTACTAGCACCAAGGACGCCTTCAAAAACGCCACCCGCACTCACCACCAACTAATCCGAAAGGCCAAGAAAACAGCATTCAAGGATCGACTTGACAACAACGCCCACAACAGCAAGGAACTCTTCAACATCGTCAAGGAATTTTCCAATCCCTCGGCCAACTCCAACGACATCACCCCCTCTCAAGCCCTCTGCGACTCCCTAGCCTCATTCTTCCACAACAAGATTGCAGACATCCACAACAGCTTCGACAACCAACCCGGAAACCAACCCACCCTTCCTTTTGCTGAACATTCTCCCCCCGTGAACACCCTTAACGACTGGAACCCAATCTCCACTGAGGACACAATCCGCCTGATGAATTCCATCCACTCAGGATCCCCCACAGACCCATGTCCTCACCACATCTTCAACAAAGCAGACTCCGTCATAGCACCGCACCTCCGAGACGTCATCAACAGCTCCCTCAACTCCGCCACCTTCCCGGAAGACTGGAAACACGCTGAACTCACCGCCCTTCTGAAGAAACCCACAGCGGACCCCACCAAACTCAAAAATTACCGCCCCATCTCGCTCCTTCCATTCCCGGCCAAAGTCATCGAGAAAGCTGTCAACAACCAGCTCGCCGCCTTCCTCGAAGCCAACAAATCCCTCGACTCCTCACAATCTGGCTTCCGAACAAAACACAGCACTGAGACCGCCCTCATCGCAGCAACAGACGACATTCGAACTCTACTGGACAATGGAGACACAGTCGCCCTCATCCTCCTCGACCTCTCTGCAGCATTTGACACAGTCTGCCACAGCACCCTTTTACAACGCCTCAATAACATCGGAATCCAAGGAAAAGCACTTGAATGGATCACCTCGTTCCTCACCGGAAGAACTCAGAAAGTCCGCCTCCCACCATTCAAGTCCGAGGCCACTGAAGTCATCTGTGGCGTACCACAAGGATCCTCACTCAGCCCCACCCTCTTCAACGTATACATGAGCCCCCTCGCGGCCATCGCCCGCCAACACAACCTCAACATCATCTCTTACGCGGATGACACTCAACTTATCCTTTCTCTCACCAATGACCCCAGCACCGCCAAAACTAACCTACACGAAGGAATGAAAGAAGTTGCCGAATGGATGAAACAAAGCCGTCTGAAACTGAACTCAGACAAAACAGAAGTCCTCATCTTAGGTACATCCCCCTCTGCATGGGACGACTCCTGGTGGCCGGAAGCCCTCGGAAAAGCACCCATCCCGACAGACCACGCACGGAACTTAGGAGTCATCCTGGATTCTTCACTCTCAATGAATAGACAAGTCAGCGCCGTATCCTCTTCCTGCTTCAATATTCTTCGCATGCTTAGAAAAACATTTCGCTGGATCCCCACAGAAACAAGGAAAACAGTCACCCATGCTCTGGTCACGAGCCGACTGGACTACGGAAACACCCTCTACGCAGGCACTACCGCTAAACTCCAGAAGAAACTCCAACGAATCCAAAACGCCTCAGCCAGGATCATATTAGACATCCCACGCAACGAACACATCTCTGGTCACCTTAAAGACCTCCACTGGCTACCCGTCAATAAGAGGATCACTTTTCGACTGCTAACCCACGCACACAAATCACTCTACGACATCGGACCAGAATGCCTCAACTCACGACTGTCCTTCTACACCCCCTCCCGCCAACTACGTTCTTCCGGCCAAGCCCTCGCCACTGTACCTCGCATCAACAAGACCACCATGGGAGGCAGATCCTTCTCATACCTGGCTGCTAAAACATGGAACTCACTCCCCGCTTACCTTCGCCTTACCCAGAACCACCTAGCATTCAGAAAGCAACTTAAAACGTGGATATTTGACAAATAATCCTCCTCCCCTTTCTAAGCGCCTTGGGACCCTCTGGGTATGTAGTGCGCTATATAAATTCTCTGACTTGACTTGACTAGTTAAAGCCAGAATATGGACCTTGGATGACCTTCTACGAAGTGACGCTTTTCATCAGGATGGCACTCATGATAGTCAAGTCAAGTCAATTTTTATTGTATAACATTATTTAAAATTATTACAAAATGCATTTTAATCATTATAGAACATAAAAACACATGTATAAATGTTAACTATTAGAAACTGTTAGCCATATGAAAAATAAATATCATGTATTTCAATTTGGTGCTATGATTCCCTGTACAGTTTGCTGTAAGAGAGATTGGGCTTTCATCATATATTTAACTCCCCTGCAAGCCAACATTGGAGATGATCCATCTAGCCATCGAATTACAGCTTGTCTACATGTCCGAATGTTCAATTTGTTAAAAATGTTCTTTAAAAGCCGTCTCCTCAAATCCTTAAGCGCCGGGCAAACACATAGTAAGTGAGTTAATGTTTCATTTTGTAATCCACATAGACGACAATGAGGGTCAGTGTGACAATTTTTCCAGGATGGTAACAAATCCTTTGAAAACTGTAGACCTAGTCGATGTTTTATATATCTTTGTCTTAGGGAACTATTAAAGTGGCTTTCCAGGTAGGTCTGTGGCTTTTTCCCGGAATATGAATTTATCACAGTCCACCTGTGTCGTCGTTTTGCGGTACTTGTTTTATGTTATGTTATGTTATGTTAAAATAAATTTATATAGCGCACGGCTACTCCGACAGAGTGTCCCGGCGCTTTCCACAAACGACTCAGTGTGTAATAACATAACACATAAACATTCCAGATAGGATTCCCATTTGACCGCGTTGTTTGCAATTTTGTCAAAAGTATGTCTATCTGGCATCATGTCCCAAGTTTCTTCAATTCCTATACAGTTCAGGGATTGGGACAAGAAATCTCCCCAACTGTTTGGCACGTGCAGTTTCTGTTGGGTATCGATTTATTTCCAGCACAGGTTGTCCATTGAGCCGTCTTCTGACATGTGTATTTTATGGCAGAGTTTCACAAAGGTTCCCATACTGCGAAACTACTGATTCAGAAGGCGAAATTCTAGACGAACCTGCGCCAGTGCTGACTATTTTGGGAGGTTTAGGACTGCCTTGTATACCTTTGTTTGTAAGCTGTTTAACAGCCCTGCTTCTTTGCCACACCAGGTGACCAATGCGTATGACAAAGTGGGTAGGGTTTGTGCTTTTTATCACTTTCAACAGGTGTGTATAATTTGGACAACTTCGTTTGTTTGTAATTGCCGGTATGCGTAGATCAGGGACTGTGCTTTTGCTTTTAGATCGATTTTGTGTTCTTTGTTCGTTTGACCTCGCCCCAATTTCAGACCTAGGTACTTGTATGATGTTTCCTCCTTTATTGGGGTACTATTTGCGTACCATTTGAATGTTGGCTTTTTTGGATCCACGATGCGGACCACTTTGGTTTTGTCTTTATTCAGTTCCAAACATTCGTGTTCCAAATAAGTTACCAAATTGTTGATCAACGTTTGCAGGCCTATTGGCGTTTGACTCAGAACGACAATGTCATCCGCATACTGCAGGAAGGGGATAGGAATTTTTGACAAGTAGGGTGGATGGCATTCCCCGACCTCCATGTGACTGACAATGTCTGCCATATAAAGGTTGAATAAACTTGGGGCCAATACACAGCCTTGTTTTAAGCCCTGTTGTGTTCTAATTTTGGCCGGCTACCGTCTCCCAATTTTACTCGAGCCCAGGTGTTACTATACAAGCCTATAATAGCCTCCAGTAGCTTCTTCGGGATGCCCCATGATCTTAGTTTGTCCCATAGACGGATTCTGTTCACTCTGTCAAAGGCTGCTCGCAGGTCTATAAAGCAAGCGTACAGTCTCGTCTTCCTTTTTTCAGCTTTTTCCTTCAGGAGAGCCAGGGTTGTCAAGTTTGTTAGTGTGCCGGTCCTTGGCCGGAAACCAGTTTGGAACATTGGTATTATATTCGTGTCTTCCATCCAGTCTTGAAGGAGTGATAGTAAGCATGACCCATATAATTTTGCCTCCACGTCCATCAGCGAAATCAGCCTATAGTTCCCCGGCTCATTATGATCACCTTGTTTGAAAATGGGGTGAAGTATACTCCTGTTCCAGGATCTAGGCAGTTTATTCTGGTTGTAAATTGAATTAAAGAATGGTGTTAAATATTCTGCCCAGAATTCAGGCGAATGTTTGAAGATAGAGTTTGGAAGCCCGTTAGGACCCGCTGCACCCTCTTTTTTCAGGCGATTTAATATAGCTTTGAGCTGATCTGTTGTTACTAGGGTGTCAGGCACGGTGTTTACTAATTTTTCTGATTTACTAACGAGTATGTTTTCAAGTTAGCTTCAGACTTTCCTCTGGTGGATTATGTCCTGTTCCTAAGATAGTTTTCGCATGTCCGGAGTTTCTAGTGCAAGATTTGCACTCTGATGTACAGGGCCAGTTTTGACCATCCATCCTGTCGATAAACATGTTTTTAACACGCTGAATCCACTTACTTTCTCCAATGCCTGTCTCCTGTCTTAGGGTATTCCCCTTTGTCAGTTTGTTAATAATACCCCAAAATGTTCTGGCATTATTGTGTTTCCCGGCAATTAGTAATTTTGTCCACATTTCTTCTTGGTACGATGTTTTTGCGCTACTCAGCATGATCTTGTATCTTTTCCGCATGACTTTCAATTTTGACTTATCTGGTTTTATTCCACTTTTTATCAATAGTACCTGCTTCCGGACTTCTCGTGCGATTTTCCTTTTTCCTCTCTCAAGGTGATGTTATACCAAGGCTTTTTCCCAGTATTTGTTCTTCTCGAATTCTGATTTGTGGTTGGGGGATTTCTTGTTACTGCTTCACATAGATGTTCCCATGTTTTATCGGGTTTTCTTTTTCTTCCGATATTATTCTGAGCAGTTCATTTTTGAATTTATCCATTGTTGGTTTTATATCCTTCCCTCCCCATTTCAGTTTACGTAGATTGAATTTTTCGGTATACTGGATGACGGTGTTTTGTTTTTCCGTCTTGCTGACCAACATTTTTATTTTGGTGATTAGAGGAAGATGATCGCTTTCCACACGTTGCTCCACCAAAAATGAGCTCACCATCGATATCAAGCTGTTGCTCATTATTGTGAAGTCTATTGTTGACTTCCGATTACCGCTTACGAAAGTTATAGGTATGCCACTGTCCCCATTATCTTTCTCGTTCAGGATTAAAAGGCCCAGTTCTCCGAGAGCTTGAGTTATTTTGTCATCTTTTGTTAGATTGCTATTAAAATCCCCTGAGATAATCATGGAATGCGACTCATGAGTGCTTTGCAAAGCCCTGATCAAGGTTAGTAGTGTTATCAGCTTTTCATTTTTCTCTTTCTTTTCCGAGTGTACATAAACGTTAAGCACTAATAGATTGCAAATACCTGAACCTAAGTCCAACTTCTCCGTAAGTTTTATTGCTTGTATCCAGTTTACCCCAGTGTCTACTTCTTTCGATTGCCATCTGTATTGTTGGGCGATATACGTTGATAAGCCTCCTCTAGGATGACCAAATTTAGAGAGTTTTTCGGCGAGGACGTGAAACTCGATATAACCCAGGATGGAACTTGGCGCAGGTTCCAGGTTTCTTGTAACAATATTAATTTGTGTTGATCCAAGAAGTTTGCTGTTTCATGGTCGTGCCCCATACTATTAAAACCAAGAACATTCCAGGAACAGAGGCTGATCATGGGTGGGTTTCCAGCAATGGATTCCTTTTGGTTACCAACTGTTATCCGTGGTTGTAATGTTCTATCTTCTTTTAAATATCTGGACATGTTAGGAACATTTATTGCTCAAAACCGATGCCACCCAGGACCAATCAGTAATCTGTTCCTGAGCGCCTCCTTGCACCACTGCCTTTTCGTGTCTCCTTATTTTTTGTGAAATTGTTTGCGGAGTTACTGAACAGGCTCCCTTTAGGCATGATTTTTGGGTGTTCCCCTCTTCCATTTTCTTTCTACCTATGGTTATGTTTTTTAAAAGTGGAAATGGATATTTTATCCGTTCATCCCGCCTCAGTGCTATGCCCCAGGCTTCAAAAGACGTGCTCATAGCAAGTATTCTGTCAACTATGTCCTTGGACGACCAGGTGGTTAAGGACTCTTCTACCTCTGATATATTTTTTGTGCGCTTAAATTCTACAGACAGAAGATCTTGGGATGCTATGTCGTCCAGTTCTGGGATTTCTCTTAGTAGCCGCATTATATTACCTCTATTCAAGAAGTCTTGGCGCCCTGTTATCTGGTATTCAGGTATGAATGCCAGTTTATTGTTTGTTTCTGCTTGTGTTTGTGAACTCAATTTTCCTTTTTTTCTTCTTCTGATTTTGTATCTTGTGTTGTTTCACCATTTACGTTTATTCTTCTCCCTCGACTCAGAGTTTTTATTGTTATTTCTTCATTTGAATCGTCTGTTCTTTTACGGTGGGTGGTGGGTTCATTAATCCTGTCCGTATTTTCATCAATGTTCGTATTTTGGAATATCTGAATACACCTTGTTTGTTTGTTTGCTCGATGAATACTGCAGGTTCGTCCATCTTCGTTTGAATTAATTTTTATTGGTGTTCTTATGTTTTCCTTTTCATCTGCTCTTTTTATGGATTGCCTTTGGTTAGTTTTGTCTATTATATTTTGTTTAGTATCCGCGTTGATTGGGGCATTTTGGGACCTCATGTCTTGGTTTGCTGGTTTGACCTGGGGTGTTTGCGTTTCGTCTATCTGGTGAATCGTTACTATCCGATTTACACAGGCCTCTTGGATTAAAACCCTTTCGTCAACCTCATCTTGAGTCTTGTCTTTATCCTGAGTTCGTAGGTTTTTTTTGTTTCTTTTTCTGGCTATTCAATTGTATAATCCCTTGTGTGTGTTTTGATTTTGTGGAAGTTGAGAGGATTGGTGATTCCGTGATCAGGCTATTCCCATTGGCTACACTTGAATGGGCTGATTGGTCTGGGGGCATGTCTATATGCTTTGAAACAGTTACTTCAGAAGCTGGTTTCTCTTTCTTAGAGGTGGTATGATGAAAGATGGGATACGTATGAATGGCTGTTGGAGGTTGGAATTTAAGTTGTGCCCTCCCTTTCCTAGCGCGCTTTCTTTGTCTTTTTGTTAACTTGACTTTAGTATGGATTGTTGCGCATTGTACCTCCTCTGTTTGACCTGCTTCATTGTCAGATTTTTCTTTACTTAACTTGCTTATCTCTTCCTCTACATAGCTGTTTTGGGTGGTGTCTCTTACTATGTGGTGGCTCCCAATTTCCACATCAGATTAAAAAAAATTTGGATCCCAATATTACTTTGTTTTGGACTTGGAGCTGCTAGCTCAGGTGCCAACACTAGTCTCTTTCTTTGTTGTGCCATCCTCTTCCTTTTTCTACTTGACTTTTGTGTGCCCTGGTTTCTATCTTCTTCGTCTTTTTTTGACCTTACACTTATGTTGTGCCGCACTTTTCCAGATCTCATTCTTTCAGGTTTGTTTAATAAGATCCGTCTAAGATCCGTCTAATTTGCGTGTTCTTAGAACTCTGGCTTCAAGATTTTTTCTTTCTTTTTTTTTTCTGGCTTCCTTCTGATTTGTAGGCTCGTCGTGTGTTTATAAATTTATCAGGCCTTCCCAAGCCCTCCACAACACTAGTCTGGACGAGGTCCTGAGCACTCACTTTTGAGCCCTGCTTTTCGGCGTATAGACTCTAGTGCTCCTATTGCCCCTTGGTGTCCTGATATCCTGGTATCCTGGTGTCCTAGTATCTGTGCCAGTTGTACCACCTCTGCCACCTCTGCTCCAATTCCCACTCCACTCCACCTCCACTCCCCCTCCCAAGCCTGTCTGCCCCTCTGAATAGGAATAGCTGCCGTCAGGGAGGATAGCGAGATGTGGTTTGCGGTGTGTAGCGTATGAGGTGGGGTGACTACTGGCTACTGGCGTTGAAAGGCACTTTGGAAGTCAGTTTTACCAGGTATATGGTGGAGCCTGGTGGAGCCCTTGTGTGAGCTATTTAACACGCAGTTAGTCTGCTGTTAGTCTGCCAATTGTCTGCCGCAGCTGTTAAGTAGCTCGTCAGGAGGACATTTCCATTAGTTACATGTTTGTCAGGATGGGCAGTTTAATAACACTTATAATAATGCTTAAAATGCGTAAAATGCTTGTTGACGCGTTTTAAATGCTTTTAAGATGCTGCCAATAATGCAGCCAGTGAAAGAACCTCCCACCCGTGAGGGCCTGCTGCAGTCCCGGAAAGCTGCAGCTGTAGCTGTAATCAGTAGCCTGGTCTGCCAAGTCTGTCGTTTTTACTGCTGGCGTTTTGCTCGGCTACTGACTCTGTCACTCTCTCACTGTTGCTGGCTCTCTGCTGCGCTCTACTGGCCACTGGCAGCAAACACTCATCAAGTTCAATAAATCAATCGATTCAATAGATTCAATGGAACGGCCAACAGTCCAAGCGCCAGCGGGGGTTATTTTAGAATAATGTGGGGTGAGAGTTGACCCCAGTAAGCTGCAGATATCCGTAACTACACCGCAGTCTGTCATAGCTGCCCGCCGTCCGCTCAGACGCTTCCTCGCCCCCCTTCCTCATTCACTCGCAGGCAGGGGATTATGTCCGATTATGTTCGTACACAGGAGGCAGGAGGCTAGGGGCAGAGCGTCCTGAAACGCTGGTGTAGTGAGCCTCACCTCGTCTCACATCGTCTCGCCGCCTCACCGCCGAATCCCGCTGCTGTCCGATGATGTCCCGCGGCCCCCCGGCTTAACGCCGCTTAACGCCTTAGAAGCTTGCACCAGGGGAGGTCGTTTTTACCAGCGGCGATCAGCTTAGGCAGCTTGGCAGGACCTGCTAAAATGGCGACGGCGTCTTGCTCGCCGCTGCTTCAACTGCTACTGCTACCGTTCTGCTCACTCTGCTCTCTCTGCTCGCTAGCGCCCTAAGAGATCGGTATTCGGTATTCTATATTCCTAACACATCTTGTTTTCAATGTGTTTGTAACTCTTTAACAGAATCTTTGGCTACCTATTTTATACGTACATTGGGAACCCCGGGTGCCTTTTAAAACATAGGGTGAGGTGAATTCCTATTCTGTCAAACTTCAGAAGGTTTGGTATCAGTAGTTGCTTTAGTGTCTTCAAAAGTGTCTAGTTAGTGCACATTTAAATGAGATCATATAGAAATCCTACACAGTTGCCCCATGGGCTGGAAACATTGGCTCCCTCAGACAAGTTCAGCATCTTGTCCACTCCTGGTTGTATTTTTGATTCATAACTCTTTGGAGGCCCAAGTCTATGTGTTATCAAAATATTGTCTTTCAAACTAGTTATACTGTGACAATAGTTACACGTTTTTTACTTTCATCAGTACGTTTTCAATGATCAATGCTTGACCTGATTAGTGAAATGTTGCCTACCATGGGTGCAGATCATGAAGCTTTTTTGGAGCAACCATACAAGCCCATGATACTAAAGAAGCCTGATCACATTTCCTCACCCTGAGCATCCTTACATTGTCTTCTGTTTCATGAATCAGTCCAATTAAAATTCAAGTACCTGCCTTCTATGCCACTTTATCACATTAATTGTTGCTTTCCTGTTTATTGATTTAGTAGGGGACTGTTATGGTATGTTATGTTAAGGTGTCTTATATAGCTTGACAGCTGCCCCAGCAAAGGGGCGTCCCTGCGCTAGAAGGAAAATTGACAAATAGCCGAGCAACACCAGCTAGTTAATGGGGAAAAGAAGAGTCTTTGGGCCAGATGTAGGTGGCCAATTACCGGTCGGTAACGACCGAATTCGGCCGTTACCGACCGGTAATTGGAATTTGAGATGTAGGGCACTCTATTTTACAGAATCGGTAAATTTACCGATCAGTAAATTTACCGATTCTGTAAAATACCGAATCTGTATATTTACCGATTCGGTAAATTTGATATGTAGGTGGGACTCTTCTGAGTCCCACAAGCCTTACCGAATCGGTATTTTACCATCAAATCCATTTGATGGTAAAATACCGATTCCGGTGTGCATGCACATGTGTGCATGCACACCTATGCCATATGACAGGCAGACCTGCCCTTAGGGCATGTATGCCTGCCACATGGCACCCGAGCCTCTATTGGGGGTGCCAGAGGGTGTCAAAGTGACACCCCCTGCACCCTTGTGAAAGTCGGTATTTACCGATTCGGTAAATACCGAATCGGTAATGCCCATTCATTCCTATGGGCTTCAAAGCCCATAGGAATGAATGGGCATTACCGGTCGGTATTTACCGAATCGGTAAATACCAAATTTTTCCGAATCGGAAAAAAAACATCCGGATTGTCCTACATGTCCCCCCTTCATATTTACCAACTCTTAAATACCGAATCGGTAAAATTCGGTATTTAAGAGTCGGTAAATATGATTTATCTACATCTGGGCCTTAATGGCCTTCCTAAATTCCAGGTAGTTATTAAGACCCAGAATCTGCACAGGAAGTTTGTTCCATAGGTACTGCCCTAGTCATCAGCATTAAATGTTCTTCGCCAGTTTTAAAAAAGTCATTGTGGAGGTAGTTTTGTGACTATTCAGTTGACCCCATTGCAAAAACACATTTCCCTTGAACACAGACAGATCCTCCGTAGACAAAAGGTTGTGATCCAGAAAGCTGGTGCGCTTCCAACCCTGGAGAAATGCTTCCCCTCAGGCAGAGGTGTGAACTGCTGTAACCCCCAACAGACAGCAGCAGGTGTCCACAGGGCACACACGCCCCTCAGACTACAGCACAATTTATTTATTTATTTAAGGGTTTTACAGCGTTATCAATCATAAGATACATTAAAAAAACGTAATATGCACAATGAGTCCTTGCGCATCGTGTAATATCTATGCTACAAGCACAGAGTCACTTGTGAGATATGTTAACACCGTTGTATGTGTAATGTCTCAGGACGTTTTGCGTGATGTCATCGTAGAAGGCTCCATGTCTCTTAACAGGATTTGGTCATGGACTTGGGGTATGAATCTTTGTGTGCACTGAATCCTTTGTAAGAGATGTTAACACAGTTTTGTGTTCAGTGTCTCAGGTCTCTCCGAATGGTCACGTCAAAGATAGTATCCTGTTTCCTACCGGGGTTTGATCCGGGATGTGGGGGGCCGTTGAGGTAGTCTTGGGGGAGTCAGGTGGAGGTCTGAGGTCAAAGTTACAATGTGCTGATGTAGGCAGGCTTTGGTGTTAGATTGTAGCTAAACCTCTGGGAGAGATCTGTTGAGGAGGAGGTCTTTGAGCTGCCTTTTGAATTTAAAGTAGGAGGGGTTAGTCCTGATGTGTATTGGGATGAAGTTCCAGATTTTGGGAGCACTTCCTGCAAAGGATTGCAATGCACTTTTATCTGTGAGTTTTTGGAGGGATAAGGAGTAGAGTGTTGGTGCTCCTTAGGTTTCTTGACTGACCTGCCTTCTGGAGTTTGGAGGCCAGGTAGGCGGGTTTCCCTGTATGCGACGCTTTGTGGGTGAGGCATGCTGTTCTGAAGTCGGCATGCATTTTGACTGGGAGCCATTTTAGTTCTCTGAGTGCTGGAGAGATGTGTTCATATTTCTTTACTCCTGTGACCATTGTCTCTGCTGTGTTCAGGGTTGAACTGAGGAGTGCTAGGTGTGATTTTGCTTCTCCTGTGAGGGTTGCAATTTCGTAGTCCAGTCTTGACAGCACCAGGGATTGAGTGGCTTGTTTGGGGTCATTCAGCGGGATGAAGGGTTTTATTTTGTTTAGTAGTTTGAGGTTTAGGAAGGCGCTCTTTGCGTGTTCTTGATGTCTTTGCTCATGTCTAATTTAGAGTGATTCCCAGTGATTTTACTTAATCGGTTAGGGCGGGGAGAGCATCAAGGGCTTTAAGCCATTCTGTGAATTGGGGGTTCTTCTTGTTGGAGATGAGGAAGATTTCCGTCTTGTCTTGGTTTAGTTTCAGGTGATTACGTGATAATCAGTGTTGGACTTCTCTCTAAGAGTGTCGTTCAGTCTCTGAATGTCTTCAATGGAGTAGGTTTCCAGATAGATCTGGGTATCGTCAGCTTAGAGGTGGAAGGGAATGTTGTTGTTTTTTAGTATGCTGGTAATGGGTTTCATATAGATGTTGAAGAGTTGAGGTGATAGTACTGATCCTTGGGGGACACCTCTGCCAACGGGGAGTAGGTCTGACGAGAAGTTTTAGATTTTTATTCTTTGGCTGCGGTTCTGTAGGAAGGAGGTGAACCACTGTAAGACCACCTCTTCCGCTCCAACCCTTTCTTGAAGTGCCTTAATGAGAAGTTTGTGGTTGACTGTGTCGAAGAATGCCGATAGGTCCAGGAGAATGAGTAGGCAGCATTGGCCTATATTGAGAGATATGTGCATGTCATTAATAACATTTAAGATTGCTGTCTCTGTGCTGCAGCCTTTTCTGAAACCTGATTTTTGGGGGTCACGAAGGTTGGTGTTGTCCAAGTGTTGAGTGAGTTGGAGAAGAACACATCTTTCCAGGATTTTTGCTAGGAGAGGGAGGTTGGAGACAGGTCTGAAGTTGTTCATATTGTTTGAGTCGGAACCTGGTTTTTTGAGTAGAGGTGTGACTTGGCCGATTTTGAGGCAGTCAGGCATGACTCCAGTGCTGAAGGAGCTATTTATAATCTTGGTCCAGAGTGGGGCTAGGACGAGTTTTAGCTTTTTAGCCAGTTGGGTAGTTATGGGATCCAGGGCGTGTGCTGAGGGTTTAGAACTGGAAATCATTTTGATAACCTCCGCTTTCGAGATGGGATTGAAGGATTTCCAAAGGTTTAGGGGCTGCTTGGGTGTGGGATCTTCTGGCCCCATGGGGGGTTCACTGTCGGGGGCCTGCGCTGCGCATCCAGGGTGAGTTCTATCTTGTTGATTTTGTCATCACAGACATTGGCAAAGATATTGCACAATGTTCTCCACAACAAAAAACCTTGTGGTGTGAGTCCGTGAAGTGGGAACCAATGACCTCAAACAGAGGCCGTGATGCCAGACACAAGGTGTCTCAGCTCCCCGCTTAGGTTCCCCAAACACCCCTCGGACAACAAACACTCTAGAGTGCAAGCTACCACAGGTCTCCTTGGTTGCAAGCATGAGTCCCTCAGACGCTACAAGTTTCCACCGCACTCCTCAAACTCCTCATGTCTCTGAACCTCAGGTGGCTGCTGATCATTATGAACACCCCCTCTACACTGCATTATCATGGTGTACGTAAGGACAGTTCCTGTCCCGGCCACGATCACTTGCACCCGTTTCCTTCACACCCTGTGTGGTCCTCATGATCACATGGAAATGTTGAGATCCTTTGTAGCCCTAGGAATTTGTGGACAGGATGCCATCTAACCACCCTTGCAGAGTATTTCAGGACCTGACGAATGACAGTTGGCACTTATCAGCAGGCCAGCAACGGCCAGGCAAAATCCACCAAGTTATAGTCCCCTCCCTGAAGCACGATAAGCCCCAGGCCAACCACACATCTGAGGATAATTCAGTTGCAGTCCCTCCTGCCCTAAGGATCCCTCATGTCAATGTCCCAGCATCGAACCAGTGCATTATGGTTTCAAATCCAAAAGCGTCAGTCCAGAGTCCCACAAGTTATACCCATGATGGCTTTCGAAGATGCAATCAGTTCAAGAGGTCACCTTTGAAATGCACAGGCCCTCTCTAGATTTTGGCCTGTCTGACATTCTACCCATGGAGGTTTGATCACTATCTTTAGAGGGGCCAAGACCCTGCCCCTTAGATTGAAGGTTACAATTCCAACCCCTGTAACCATCCCAGAAAATTCAGAGGTCCACAATTTTTCTTGGCCCTATAGTTTAGGCCTTCAATCAGGAATGCACAGCTGAAGCTGTCCCCCTAGCATGCAGATGTGAATAGGAGACAGGCCGACAAGCACAGAGCCACGAGCATCAGAATGCCCACTTTTCCAAAAGTGACAGTTCTTCACACGTAATGTCAGATTCTCTCAGACTATCAGAAAGGATTCACCATTACAAACTCATCGATATCAAACACAATACTGCTATTAATCTGCCCATAGGTACTACTGCTCAATAGCATTTCCCTACATTCCCCCATGCTAATCCAGTGCGAGAAACAGACCCTGTTGTACCAAACCCACCATCCGGTGCCATTCATGACCCTTGCACATAACGCACACACATATGCTCTACCTCTTCCCAACACTGCACCCTGTCACCAAGCAGAACTCCTATATAGCAAGAGACAGGCAGAAGCATGGCACATAGCTTATACCAAACTGAGTAACAGTAACCTGTGTACACAGGCCCCAACAGGGCAAACCAGTGGCACAATCGATGAGCTAACTCCATGGATGCACAACCAGTGCTGCAGGCCCACTGAGAAGCATTCTTGATAAATGCCCTGGATATATGTCTCACCTCTTGACGAGAAACTTACAGCTAACTTGAATAAGCCAATCATGTATATGAAGAGCACAGCGCATTGGGATTGAATGTCAGTGTGAAATGCGCTCAAAGTCCTACGGCTAGCATCCAGAGCAGTGAAAACTGGGAAGGAGAAAAGCAAAAAGTCAATGGAAACCACCCTAGAAAGGACCCTTTCCAACATTATCTTTTACAAATTTGCTTCGGCCAAAGTGTTTCCACTATGTCTTCAGGTTACAGTAGTTAAAGCCAATAGTTGCTTTCTTGCACTATTGAAAATCCTATGTTTAAAAAGTTTACTTAAATGGGTGGAAAAATAAGTGCTGCAGTCCCGCTGGTAGAATTTAATTTACAGGAACTGTGTACAGGTAGTACCACTTTACTAAGGATTTATATGTAATTTAAATGTGCCAATTGGGTATAAGTGAATTTTGCCATGTTTAAAGGAGAGAGTACAAGCACTTTAGCAGTTATAAAGTGCACAGAATCATAAAACCAACAAAAGCAGGTTCAGAAAACAAGGCGGGAGAAGGCAATATGTTTGAAGGTGACCTTACAGAGAGGGCCAAGATCAACAGTGACATATGGATCCACTGATAATTTTGATGAAGAATGGCCAACATTGTAGTTTTTTAGACTTTTTGTAGTTTTCTTGTTTTTTAATCAAAATATTTGAACAGAAATAATGGACTGTTTCAGTATGTGTTTTTAAATGTATATTGATTTTGACCACAATGATGAATAAAAATTGACTTTGTATTTTCCTAACAAAAAACTTTGCGTCTGACATTTAAGGTCTTTCATTTTATGTATACGTTGTTTGCTATAAGGATTATATGTTAATAGTGTATTGGACAATTAACGTTCTGTGGTAGAAGTACTCAATTGATGTAACCCCTACAGTATCACAAAACAGCACATGATTCTAACAATAATTAGTATTATCTTCTAGTCAGGCACTTGTTTTACTTTTTAACAACATTGTAGTACACCAATATGAAGAAGGCACCAAACTGAAATAGAAATTATCTTCCCCCAAGATGTCTACACTGTAAAGGCATGCTTTGTAAAAAGGCTTAACTCAATGTCTGTGAACCTTCCCAGCCAATTGAAGGAACAAAAAAAGTAAGTTTGCTGCACAGTCTTCACAAACTAAAATTCACCAACTTCTGTTTAGTGAAAATACAGAGTATATGTAAAGAGACTTCCATAACATTTCAAGAACAACTATAGGATTCATGAATGCTGTAGTAAACAGAAACAACATACTTCAATCAACAGAGCCAGTCTATGATATGTTCTACCAGCACTTCTCCTTTCTCCAGTTTTTGCTGCTAACCAGTGAGTTGAGACTATGCCATCATTTTCTTGAGACTTTTATTGTAGGAGCGATTTATCTCTTTGCTGTCATTTGTAGTTAAACTTGGGATGAGTTTGCAAGTTTAATATAGCTTAGTGTTTTCATTTTGAAGATACGGGACAAAAAAATGCTACAGTCACAAGTGTTAGTGGCAGATCTGGATGTGTGATAAAGTGGAACAAATCCATGCTAGTGTCATCTCTGTATTTGGAATTCCTCTGGTTCATGATAGACTCAGTATAGACTCTTCTGAATCTTCCAGCAAAGAAAACAACATTATGATAAAGAAAGCAATACATGAATTGTTAGGACAAACTCAGATATGCCTGAGGGATCTAGCTAGGGTTTTAGGAAGATTGGCAGCTTTGATGCAGGCAATCTACCCTTGCCATTACATTATCGGGTGTTACAATACATAAAGATACTGCATCTAAGGAGGAGTCTGACATATGCATGCAGGGTCACTTTGTTGGAGACAGACATGATAGAGTTTGAATGGTGGTTGGCACACATGGAGGTCTGCAATGGTTGAGATGGTGAAAAACTCAAGTGTCAATGAACCTAGTTGGGGACAAGTTGTGGCTAAAGAGGGAGATGTGGGACTTTTTTCTCTCTTTCTTTACACAAAGGAGCAGACAGATTGCTTTAGGCCTTATGCCTACGAGTAATGGCCCATTTGAATGGGAAGAGGAGATAGCTTTTAGGTATCATTGATGCTGCAGGTGCCATAGGTGATCCATGCAATATCAAAGAGAACATCTAATATGAGGTCTGAGGACTGAAAGTCTTCATTTACAAGGATGGAGCAGTAAATACCTATGACTGTAATGCATGACCCAAAATAATTTCTTACTAGGCCGTGTAGCCCATGGCTAAGTGAATCTTCAAAACACTAAAGGAAGTCCCTAAGATGAACCCTAAAGCACACCTGCAATTCCAAGAAGGGAAATGCAAGCACAAGAGCTTGAAGGGCCAGACGGGAAGCAATCTTGTGAAGTGTATTTGTGTAAAAGGGAACGTTCCAAATAAATGTAAAAATAATGATTGATACATACAGGCCTGATTGGTCAATCCTAAGTCATTTCAGGGAGAGGTTTGCTTTTAAACATTTTACACTTGTAATCATCATGAGTCTACAAAATGTGTTACAACCTCTTTGATTTAAAATTTTGAAAGACACATTTAAATGAAACACTGGGCGAAATGTAGTTTAACTGACAACATAGTGCCTTATCTAGTGAACCTGGGTATGCTTTAAGAAAACTTTTTTCCTTTTTACCATGCGGTTTAGTGAGGCTAAACAATATGTGTAAGATAGGAAGATTTTTGGGACAGGAAGTAGATCCTGGAGAACATGGTGGAATTTAAGTGCACTTGAGCGGGCTGGACATCACAGATTGGAAGCCATGAACTTTGCAGTTTGCAATGTTTGTTATTTGTGATCAACGGTTTTAACTCTGTTCCTGCCCCTCTGTCAATGCATCCTATATGCATTTTATGACATACATATGTATCACCCATAATGAGGAGATATCAATGTTTCCTAAGTAGTCTTACAAGCCTATTTAAACTAGGACTGTGCGGTAAACTCCGCTCCACCGGTGGAGTTCACAGAGTTTTTGGCACTCTGTGCTTCGCTTGGAGCATGAAGCTTGGGAAAAAAACCTCTGCCAACCACAGGCTGAGCGGAGTTTACCAGTGTGCTCACCCACGAATTCAGGGCACCTCAATTTAAATCCTATGTAAAGAATGTTTCCATTGTTCAGCTTAAAAAACATTTTTAGAGCATGCGCAGAGAAGAGTAATTTCTCTTTTGAACATGCTCCAGGTGACACCACTATCATATTATTCCAGTTATTCCAGTTCTGACTTTCGAGATGAAATAGGCAAATGCTCTCTGGCATTGTGAGCTCTCTTGCCTGTCCCATCTTACTGTGCATGCCCACTGTAAGAAGTAAGAGTGAAGGGTACTGGTACTGTTCTTCCCTTCTGCTCTCCTCGTTGGCTGGGTGCCCCCTGTCAACCACGGTCCCTTATGTAGCCTCTGGTTGTTTCTATACACAGGAGGGGCTCCAGCTGTTCTGGGGGGAGTCCAGTGTGGTCCCCGGTGTGATTTACTGACCCCCGACTCTGTGAGATGACTCTGCATCCCACGCTGTACTCTCTTCGGCCATCAGCCGACTCAAAGGCAGCAGTGAGGCTGGGTTGTGCTCCACTGTAGGTCAGCTATAGCGACCCTCTGCCTTTCCTGTGCTGATTGCGCTCTAGTATTCTTTAGTTTAACAGAGAACACTGCTGCCTTGCTGAGCCTGCAACCTTAGAAAATAGTATTTGGTGCCATGTATTTTGTAAAGTTTAAAGTGAACTAGCCGCATTAGATATGCCTGGTTAACTTTAAATAGGTGGACATTGTAATGAAAATGATAAACTCCTCCTGTTAGGATGACATGTTGGAGTTGGTGTACATTATTAGTTGGTACCAGTCCATCAACTGGTGACATTATATTGTGACTCTTTGACTTCATTTTTAACCTCACAGTTTTCTCAGACATGCATGATTAGCCAATGTACATCGATGTGTATGTGCACCTCGATTTTTTTCATTTTTGGATTTGTGTTCTATTTCAGTCAACGGTACCAGCACACATCTACTGTAGTTAACTTCTCGCGCTATGGTGGTATTGTGTCCCATGAGGATTAGACGTGTGTCTTTACCAGCGTTATCTCAGGGAACCACTGAGCGTGGAAGTTAGCTCTTCTTTAAATATTGAGCACTGACCCTCCCAGTACAAGTGCCTGTCTGTGCCATGAAGTAGTAATTAGCGGCATGCTATGCCTAGGAGCGTCAGGTGCAATGATCCCCCCACTCTGGCCACATGCGGAATCTCACAAAGTTTTCTGGTAACTCTGCGGAATTCAGAGTGCAATATCACAACTCTACCCAACCCTAATTTAGACCAAGGAATCACTGTTAAAACAAGTGAAAATCGGTCCTGGGTGCCTCTATGTCAATACACCTTCCACTTCCCCCCCCCCTATCCCTCAGTTATCCTCCTCCGCGACATTAGGAACTCACCGGAACTCTCTCTCCCACAGCACTGCTTCCTCCATACAGCCTTGACCACAGCCAAGATATTTTTTTCTGCCAGTGGAGTTCGCCTGAACACCCATCACAGGAAGCCTGGTTGGTGGCAATGATTCAAACAGTCTCACAGGAACGCATCGTTTACTACCTGCAGGAACATACTGAGGTATTTTACAGACGTGGGCCCCCTTCCTCTGCGACGATACCGTTGACAGACACCCTGCCCCAGGTTCTCCCTCTCCTTGAATCGCATTAAACTGAATTGAATCGTATAACTGACTACTGTTGTAACACAGAATGTTTACTTTCCCTCCCCCTCTTAATTCCTACCCACACTCGCTACTGGAAGGGCGAGATTTTGATCGATACCTCATCACTATTGATCCAAACCTCGATCTGGTCGACTGAACCTTTGTTGCCTGTCTTGGAGGAAAAAAAAAGTGCCCCTCTCTGCAAGTTAGTTCACCCAATAAAGGACTCTGCTCCCAAAGATCACAAACAACTTCTAGCTTTCAAAAGTTTATTGTAAGGATATGATAAGCTGCAAATACAGGCATCTCAGAATGAGATTCACGAGATACACAGGTCCAATTACATACATGTGCTCTCGGAAAGCCCTCAGACGAGCAACGGAAATCACTAACACAAGTTCTAAGAATAATAAAGCTATCAGCATTGACGCATATCTCTCCTTCATTTAAGTTGGAGGAAAACGCACAGGTTAGGCTGTCCCTACCCTGCTCTAGATGGTATCCCTACTTAACCAAGTCCCAACCTAACAAAGGTGTCAGCAGTGAATGACCCCCAAGGGAAGTCACTCACTCTAAGTCTCTTGGTGAAAACCTATAGTTCTCCAGTCATGACCCCTCTCTGCCTACCCATCCGTTCTCTAAAGGGTCCTCAGGTATCTGCTCTAACTCCACCCAGGGGTGCTGTCCCTAATACAAAACAGTCAACAACATTTGAGACGCCCCTTGCGAGACGCCCCTCACGTGGTGTAGCTTCTGGCTTTTTCCATGATGCTTTGTATTGGGCCTCATACGTTAGAGTTGACCTTGCTTCTCAGACTCTTCTCCGGCCCGCTGATACCCCTTAAACATTCCGGAACCCTCCTCCATGTCTGGGCCGTCTACTGAACAGACCTCTATTCATTCATTTATAATTGGATCCCCCCTTTTCCTTTGCAGACAGATATCTGCAGCCAAGAACCCAACTCTCATAGACTTCCAAAAAAGGCTTGCAACATTTCTCAGCCCAGACATGTACGTGTAAATCAATGTTAAAACATTTCAGGCCTACAATATTTCTCATCATGATTATAGCATTCAACTTCTTCATTAATTAAAGCATGTTAATACTCTTATTCTATTATTCAGTAAACATCTCTAAAAATCATGGCCCATTTAATGCAATGACCAAAACATTAATACAATCTGTGTCGTGAAAAGAAACACCTTCCCTTTTAGCTCTGGCCCTGAGGCCTACCACATTCTGCGTTTAACCACATACCATCTTACATTTTAACAGCTACACGACATGAATTCAGAAATAATCACATCTACTAAAATCATATAGTGTCACACATTTCTGTATTAGTTCCACTTCTACTTAAATCTCTACATTAGCTATACATTCAGAAGATAATTACAGATACTATTAGCACTCATGGCATTTCTCCTCATGATTTGTGCTTACTACAGGTAAGTGTGATGTACTCATACATTTAGGTCAGTTTGCGCTCTCTCAGTTCCCCCCTTTGATGACCTCTCGGGGTCATCACTAACATTTAAACTGCAGTTATTGCTGGCATGATTTGTCTCTGCGCTTCCAGAGCCCTCAGGCTCCTGTACTGATTATCTTGTATGGCAGCCAATCTCTGCAGCTGTTCTCTTTGGGCCCTTTCTGACCTTCTTGCTCTGTACCATTTGAATACCCTCACCAATCCCCACAATATAATCCCACAGATCAATATTATGATGATAGGTTTTAGTATATACCACACAAAGCTTTTGCCTAAGGTGGAAATCCACCCTCCAACTTCACTCATTCCATGGCCCACCTTTTCCCAGACATTTTCTCTACTCAAGTCTTCGATCTCCTTGTGAATATTAGTTATGTTCCTAATAACTTTCTCAAGGGGCTTCGAATTGTCTGGAATGTAAGTACAACATTCCTGGACCTTCAAAGCCTTACAGACTCCGCCCTCTTTTGCTAGTAGGACATCTAACGCAAGACGGTTCTGAAGAACCATAGCCCTTATCGATTGCATCTCTCCTTCTACCAGCATTAAGGACTGAGCAGTGCTGGCAGACAACCTGTCGACAACTGTTGCCAGTCGTCTAATTTTAACATCATTAAGGATTACTCCCAAAAGAGGGAACATAGCTCCAAAGACATCTCCAACCATTTCTGCATCTCCTACATCTCTCCTTCCCCTCGAAGATGTCTTGCCCTCAATGATCACTAAGTCTTGTGCATGATATATTTTGGGGAAGACAATTGCTAAGTAACATGATCCATACCAGTTGTCAGGTAGTCTCACGTAGGCATTTCTTCCACATACAAAATACACATTTGGAATTACTTGCATTCCCTTCAGGAAATCTTTAGTATAGTACTCTATATTGAAAGCATGTTCACAGTCGACTTCTCCCACGTATACATTTTCATAATACGTTTTGGCTCGGTGAAGACATAGCTTTCCTCTCTGCGTCTTATCTAAAGCTATTGGACCACTACTACCCTTTCTCTTGTGTGCCTTCTCTTCCTCGGTCCAATCTGTTTTCCATTGTCCTGATTTTTTCAAAATCTTTTGTCTCCTGTAACGATCATCCACCTGCCCTATGAACTTCTTCTCGACTTCTGACACCTTGCATGTCAGGTTATTTCTACGGGCATGTGAAGTATCTAAGGTAATCCAAGGAATGAAGAACTTGGCCAATCTGTCTTCACTCTTCCAGTAGTCCCATTTGTTCATCTGCTTATAATTTGGGACTTCTGGTAACACTGAATCATAATTGGAGAAATAGTATTCGAAACTATCTCTCTCATAAAATATACTAAGCAATAAGCTACATGTAATGCCATATGTCAGCGGGAGGTGATGGTATCTAATGCCTTCATCTACAGACGCCGGCAACTGCATGCAGACGTAACAATCCTTAACCTCCATGGCATCCACGTATTCATATAAAAGTTTAGCATAAGCATTTGACCTAAAGTCTCCTTGGGACTCATCTACGTGTAACCTGCGGGCTTCTGCAGCTAATAACGCTTTCTCTTGAGTGTTTTCCCTTTTCTCACCAGCAACAGTAGGTGTAAGCGTTTCTTCAGAATTCACATCAGTTACCTTTGCCTCTTCCTCATGTCCCTTTACATAAGAAATTGTTACCACTAAAGCTATTAATATTATCACTCCTACTATTAGTGTACCTATTATACATTTAGCTCTGCGGTTCTGGGTGCCGGCCTCCATTTCGTCAGACAATATGGCTCTCTCTTATCTTAGCAAAAAGTTCTTTTCCTCTCGTTCCTTTACAGTCTCTTTTTAATCCTTTTGTCTTTAGAATCCACACAACTGGAAGCTGACAACCTTCTTCGCAAAAGTCCTTTAACAGTTCAATAAAGACAACCCTAGCCCTTCTCCATCAACTCAAGGGAAGTTCCCTAAAATTCTCTGCTTCCTGGGCGCTAGGTAATCTTCTTTTTCTGCTTGCTTTATTTACAAAGTCCTTTAACAGTCTACTATCAGGTTTGTGCCTGTAGCTTCAATAGCATAGTTCAGTATTTCCAAACGAAGATTGTGCTCTTCATGTGCTGTTATCGTTGTACTAAAGTCGGGGAATTGCAATTCTGAAAGAAACATGTGTTTTAACTTGCTGAGGCGGGGAGGTCTGGGGAGCATGAATGTTAATGACCCTTCTTGTTCGACTCCGGGTACCAACAGTCGTATTTCCACGGTGACAATGGGCTCAGAACTGGACACCACCACCGCTCGGATCCTCCCTGTCTCCGGTTTCACAGACATTTGTCGCCAGATATGTCCACTCAGGTGTGGAGTATCTTCTGTTAGGCACACGCACTCTTCTTGACCTTCTTCGGTCGGGTGCTTCAGCGCCCTGAGCACCTTCTTCCGGGTCTGAGTCTTCTGATATCGGAGGAAGGGTTACCTCTGGAGTTGACCTCAGGCTAGAGCTCCTTCTTTGCGGCCAATTAGCTTCTCCACGTGCCCTTCTACTCCTTCTCCTTCTTGTCTGTTCTCGCTCTCTGTCAGACCTGTCAGTGTCTGACTCGTACTCCCAGCTACTTTCTCCTTCTGTAGCGTCTTCCGTTTCGCTGTTGTACTGACCGTCCTCAGCTTGGTCAGACTCGTTCCCTGCTTCCGCTGGCACCTCTACAGCTTGGCTAGCCCCCTCTATGGCTTCTCGGTCCTCTTCTGGACGTCTATCCGAGAGAGAAGCTGTTTCTTCCCGAGGTGCTGGAACCCTTCGCGTATGTGACGCGTGGATCCAATTGGGCAGGCCTCCCACCTTCACAGCTGTGTTCGTGATCAGGATGATCTGGAAGGGCCCACGCCAACGAATATCCAAGCAGCTTCTTCTCACATGTTTTTTCACCAGGACCCAGTCCCCAGGGTATAGGTCATGGCACGGGCCCTGGCACGATGGAACCTCGGCAGCCTGCACCTGAAGGGACACAGAACGAATGGCGTCAGACAGCCCCTTACAATAGTCCAGGATCATATCATCTGTGATATTTAACAGTGCAGTAGTTGGGACAGATGGCAGCCTCATTGCTCTCCCCATTAACACCTCATGTGGTGATAACCCCGTTCTTCTGTCTGGGGTACTACGAAGGCTCATGAGAACCAATGGCAGGGCGTCAGGCCAACTCAGGGTCGTTGAGGAACAAACTTTGGCTATTCTGGCCTTGATCGTGCCATTGATCTGCTCCACAATTCCTGAGGCTTCTGGTCGGTAACTGCAATGCAACTTCTGATCGATATTCAGAGCTGCACAAATCATTTTCACAAGCTCGCTGTTAAAATGTGTTCCCCTATCTGATTCCAAAAAGGCCGGCACCCCGAAGCGCGGAATGAGTTCCCTAAGCAGTAACTTGGCCACTGTGAGGGTGTCGCACCTACGTGTAGGGTATGCCTCAACCCATCTGGAGAACACACAAACAACCACCAGGACATAGCGGAGGCGGTTGCACCTTGGCATTTCAATGAAATCTATCTGCATTCTATTGAATGGACCTCCAGACCTTCCTATGTGGCTCAGTGCAACTGGTGTTCTTTTTCCTACGTTCAGCTGCTGGCAGGTCACACAACGCTGGCACACTGCTTCTGCTGCTATTCTAAACTTAGGATTGTACCAAGTCTGTCTAAACACTCTCAGCATAGCATCTCTCCCCAAGTGTACGGGACCATGTATGAGTCTAGCCATTGGACTCACCATCTCATTGGGCAACACTGCTCTGCCGTCTGCTGAGACCCAAAAATGGGACTCACCCATTACACATCCTGCCTTTTCCCATGTTTCTTTTTCAATATCAGGAGCATTTTCTTGCATGTTTGACAGTTCATCCCAAGTATCAACAGTTTCCAGTATCATGGCTAATTCAGTCCTTACATTTATTCCACCCACTTCCACCTCTGTGAAAGAGTACCCTTGTTCCGCGCAATACCGCGCAACTTCATCAGCATATCTATTGCCTTTCGAAACGAAGTCCTCATTTCTGGTATGTGCGGTGCACTTTACAACTGCGATACCTGCTGGGCATTGCAACGCCTCTAACAACAGGCGCACAAACTCTCCATTGCGAATGGGAGAGCCTGAAGAGGTCATGAAGCCTCTTTGAGACCATAACTGCCCGTAATCATGAACTACCCCATAACCATATTGGCTGTCGGTGTATATGGTGACTCGAATTTGATTGCTGGCCAAGCACGCACGTGTCAAGGCAACAATCTCGGCTACCTGAGCGGAGTGTACTCCTTCCAGGCACCCAGCTTCCACAACTCCAGTAATTGTACAAACAGCATAAGCTGCTCTCAACTGCCCAACTTCGTCTCTTACACATGAGCCATCGACAAAGAAAATTTCGTCTGGGTCGGTCAGTGGCTCATCTACGATGTCGGGTCTGGGTTTGGTGCATAGTTCAGTCACATCGAGGCAGTCATGGTCTGTACATTCATCATCATCCTCTATATCATTTGGGAGTGGCATCAAGGTAGCAGGGTTCAAAACAGAGCATCTCTTGAGGGTCACATTCTCTGCAGCAAGAATAACTTGCTCATATCGCGTGAGCCTGCTGTTGGTCAGATGCTGTGTTTTGGTCCTGGTCATCAACAGTTCAACAGAATGGGGCACGCACACTTCCAACGGGTGCCCCATGACGATATTTTCACATCTCTCAATGCTGACACCCGTTGCAGCAACGGATTTGAGACATCCGGGCAACGCTGCGGCTACTGGGTCTAAAGTAGCCGAGAAATAAGCAACTGGTCTACGGGCATTCCCATGGATTTGGACTAACACAGACAACGCGCAACCTTCTCTCTCACAACAGTAAAGAAAAAATGGTTTATTGTAATCAGGCATTCCCAATGCCGGAGCACGACACAGGTCCTCTCGCAGCTGTAGGAATGCCATCAAACAGTCTTTGTCCCATGGTACCGGATCGCTCACCTCCTTGTGCGTCAGTTTTTGCAAGGGCTTTGCTTTCAGTGAAAAGTTCACGATCCACTGTCGGCAATAACCCACCATCCCTAGGAACATCCTGACCTCTCTCTGTGTCTTAGGCGCATTCATTTTCATGATCGCCTCTATCCTGTCTGGTGACACCTTTCGTTTGCCTTTCTCTATTCTGTGTCCCAAGTACTGCACTTCTGTCAGGCAGTACTGCAATTTTCCCGGGGACACCTTGTGCCCATTGGCAGCTAGGTGATTTAACAAAGCAATGGAGTCCTCCCTGCAAGCTTCTTCTGTTTCTGACGCCACGAGGAGGTCGTCTATGTATTGGACCAGAATTGACTTCTGGGGCAGCACTAGACTTTCAAGATTTTTCTTCAAAAGCTGGTTAAAGATCGATGGGCTCTCTGTATACCCCTGAGGGATACGACACCATGTTAGGACGCGATTTTCCAGCTTAAATGCGAAAAGAAAATGGCTTTCTTCGTCCAGAGGGATCGAAAAGAAAGCCTGACAAAGATCGATCACAGTGAACCACTCAGCTTGGAATGGAATCTGAAACAGTATCACTGATGGATTCGGTACCACTGGACAACACGAAACGACTATGTTATTAATCTTTCGAAGGTCCTGTACTATCCGAAATTTCCCATTTGGTTTCTGCAGACCCATAATCGGGGAGTTGCATGGACTACCCACGATTTCTTTCAGTATTCCCTGTTTAATCATGGACTCGATCACGGGTTTTATGCCTGCAATCGTTTCTGGAGTCAATTTATATTGGGGTGTTCTTGGGAACTCAGCATGCGGTTTCACTACAATTTTCACTGGGTCCACCCCTTTGACCAATCCTATCTCTTCCCCAGTGAAATCCCATACTTCTGGTGCCACTGTCTCTCTCAAGTCCCAGGGGAGCTCATCTACTGTTAAAGTAGGGTACAGCTCCACGCATATTCTTGAGTTTGCAACTTTGAAGTCTGCATCATCATCATTGGTCAATACCTCCACTCCCTGAGGTGTACAATATATAGTACAATTCAATTTACACAACAGGTCTCTTCCTAGCAGACACACAGGACTTGAATCGCAAACCACAAACTGGTGCTCATCGCTGTACTTCCCTATTTTCACCTGTACCGGTTCTGTCAATTGGCTGGTTATTCTCCTGTTTGCGACCCCCACCACCTGTATGGTCTCTCCAGACATGGGCAGGTCTGGAACTGCAGCTGATCTGATCGTGGATCTAGTGGCTCCTGTGTCCACCAGAAATGTCGTAGGGCACCCTGCTACTTCTGCTTCCACATAGGGTCCCCTCTGGTCCACCTCCAAGGCTGCCCCGAGGGTGCAGTCTTCTCTTTCCACTCTCTGTCCGGTTAATGGGTCCACATAATAGCACTCTTCCCCTTCTACAAACAGGGGCATTTGTCTATAGGTCTTACCCATAGTCCCTACTCGAGGAGGTTGCGGGAACTGGGCTCGGGGAGGAGCCCCCCCTTTGAGCACCTTTCCTTGGTATGGCGTCACCCCTCTTGTAGGCGCGCTCTGGACCTCTTCCTCCTCTATCTCTTGCTCTCCTATCTCTACATTGTAGGGGCACTCGCGTTTCCAATGCCCCACCTCGTTACACTGGTGGCACCTAGTCGTTTTCTTCAAGGCAGCTATGTCTGTTCTGGGTCTAAAGGTGGAACTCTCCTCATTACCCTTGTTCTGACTGTACTGCTTCTTTCCTCCTGTACCTGTCCCTTGCTGCTGTTGCTGCTGTCCCCCCTTTCCTGCTGCCTGCATCTGTACCACCATCAACTTTTCTTTTAGTTTCTTAGCCTTGGAGTCTATCTCATCACAGCAGTACCTGGCATATCTCAGTATTTCGTCTAGGGGTTTACTTTGCCAACAAATCGAGTGTTGCTGAATCATTAAACTAATATCCGGTCTCAGTCCCAGGACGAACTTGGACACGAATTGCCCTATGTCTTTTGGATCCATTACATCCAAGCCGCTATACTGTTTAAACGCCTTCAGCAATCTCTCGTAATATTCGTGGACTGTCTCTTTGGGTTCCTGTCTTGTTCGGTCTATTCTGACCCAATCTATGTCTTGCATTGGCACTTTCTCTTTCAGCCAAGTCATCACTCTCTCGAATTTTGCCATCACAATCTCGGACGGCCCATTAGTCTTAGCATCTCTCTCTGGCTCCGTTGTGGGCCACTCAGCGCTAACCTTGCATGCTGTCCACAGATCTCCTGGTACTACAATGTCAAACAGCGTGTTCAGATCTATCCATAGGACCTTTGAGATTTTTACAAATCTCTCCACTTGCTTGTACCACTCCACTGGGTTTTCCCGTAATTTGGGGAAGGAGGTGGTAAAAGCAGCTAAATCTCCCCTACTCCAAGGGACATGTACATAGTTCCCATTTGCGACTTCACGCAAAGGGTAAGCTTCTATTCCCTGCTGTCCTCCTGGTGTCATACCAAGCGTGCTTCTCCTGCCGGTCCCTTTCTTGGACCACCTCTCTTCCCACTTATCTAGTGCCCTCCATGTCCTTATTCCAGCGATCAGTTCCCTTATGTGCGTTTTCAGCCCAATCGTTCTCCTCTCATCTAGGTCTCGATCTGTATAATGTAGCCTGTGGTTACCCTGTAATGCTTTGGTTCTTGACAAGTCCACCATATATTTGCCTGCTAGTTCGACTAACTTCTCATGGACTGCTCTCGCTTTTCGAGTAATGTCCTTTGCCATATACAGTATTTCATCCTGTTCATACATTTCCATTCTTTCTAAAGGCAGGGTACCATCTACCATATCATCCAGGTCTGACCTTAAACTGGCGACATCGAGTCTCTTGGCTTTTATCTCAGCTCGCAATATGTCTTTCGAAGGGGGCTCACTGGTCTCCCTACCATCCCAACTTCGAGCTCTACGTTTGGGCTCGGGAGAGTTAATGGGTGCCCTCCCTTGCTCCCATCTCTCCAGGTCCCATGCTCGGCCATCCGATCTTGGAAGGTGATGGAACACGGGCCTGTTACCCCTACTCTTGCTCTGCCCACTCTCTTCTTCTTCTCTCCTCTCACCGCACACCTCTCTGTTATTTTCCCTCTGGTCTCTACTCTCTCTTTGCCTAGTATCGCTCAGTATCTGATACGATCCTTCCTGGTTCCCCATATTCCCTGGGCTGCGCTCATTTCCGTCATCACAGGGACTATGGTGCGACCTCTCACAACTCCCATTCAGTTCTCTGGTGCCGGGCACACAGTGTGGACACTTAAAGCTGTTTCTGTACTCTTGCGCTCTCCTCTCCCCTTCACTGAGTATTGGGCGCGCCACCCCTCCACTCCCGGGGCCCCCGTTTTCCAAATCTATTCTATTCCCACTCCGGGCCCAATGGGTGACTCCCCTACTATCTCTCTCTCTACAGTCCCACTCCGGGCTGCTCTCCCCAGCCCCGCAGTGAGTCCGAGCTCGGCTGTCCTGACTTTCCCTTTCAGCTTCCGCAGCTATGATGCTCTTTTGAGCCTTCACTGCCTCATCCCACTGCTTCATGTACTCATTTAGCTCTTGAAAGGATTTTCGTCCAGATCCCCTCAGATCCACTGGCCATCTAGGGCCCCCAGGATCTCCTCCTGGGTCCCCTGCTGTGTGCATCGGGGTGCTCCACTCTCTCGGTATCGGCATCTGACTTGGGGAATTGATCGTATCGTTCCTTCTTGCCTTCTCTGCTCTTTCTCTGTCCTTCCGTACCCGTTCTTCCCCTCTTGCTCTCTCTTGGTCATATATCGATATTATAGGACCTATGGTAACAGGTACCTGTAGTGCATCTGGTAATGCGTAGGATGTGGCGCTTTCCGTTTCCGGCGCTCTTTGTACCACAAACCTCCCGACTACCTGTTGCACCTGACTAGGCTGGGACAGCTCTTTCTTTGCCTCAGGATCCCACTCTGAACTGGGAAGCGGTCTATGCTCTCCTGCATTGCCCCCCTTTTCTCCTTCTGTATGCTCGACCTCTCCCCCTGCTCTATTATACGGGGGTGGCCTGTCTGTCAGTAATCTGTTTATCAGGCTGTCCTCTGTTTCGCTCTCATCATCTTCTTCTAGGGGGCTTTTATTTACGGGCACCTCTAACACTGGGTACAGTTTATTTACTTCCATGTTATGCACTCTCCATCTTTTAGCATCCGCATCCCACCTGGCATCCTGTACTGCCCTTACCGATCGTTTCACCCTTTCTTGTCGTCTGTTCATATTCTTTTCATGCGCTGCCCTAATCCATGCATCAAGAGCTTCAAACTGGGTCGGTCTAGGCAAGGGTCTCATTGAGGTCATGACTGATTTTAATCGATGTAACACCTCTAATCTGAACGTCCCGTACTTCGGGAACGTCAGTTCCTCATTTCCTTCAGTAATCTTACTCCACTCTGATATCCAAAGGATCGTATGCAGCCCAACATTCACTGCCATGTAACGAGCTGGCGTACCCTCCGGCGGGGCTTCTTCCCCTTCATACGATCCCCGCTTCCCTTTTTTAAACACCGCTCTCAGCCATTTAAAACACTTCATAATTATGCGCACAATATCCAGCCTCGCTACTCTGTTTACTTCCTGATGACAATCCACCAATCCTGTCGCGGCTTTGCTAGCTTGGCCTATCGCAGCGCGGTCTTTCTCCGGTCGGCCAATCACGTCGCGACCCTTTCTGACGTCTTTTCTAGCTGGCCTATCACGGCGCGGTCTTTCTTCGGTCGGCCAATCACGTCGCGACACTTTCTGACGTCACTTTTCTCCGCTTCGCAGCAGCACCCCTCCTTTCTCAACTCGTTTCCCGGTTATGCATGCGTCCCATTCATACACCGAAAAATGACTACTTCCGACCAAGCGGTCACTTCTCTCGACTGTACGTCCACAGTCTATATGTAATTGTCAACACAACTGACGAAATGTCTATCGTCTCTCTGATAGGTTGCTTACACACACAGTAACTTCCGACCAGCGTCCGTTACTCACGCACTCACTCTTACGGTCCCCCTATCTCGGTCTTTCGGGTGATCAATGGTACCTCATGACCCCCTTCACACTAGTTGACGATTACTCTGGGTGTCCGATACACCCGAACCACTTAAGCTCTCCTTGAACTTAAGATTTCCACCGGTTGCGCGCGCTCACAACCTGTTCCACAGTCACTCTACAGGCATTCAACTCCGCCAGACATTACAACATAGATACAATACAAAACACCGCAATCTAACACGCATAACCCTTTATACTCACTCTCGACCGATACTGCTGCCTTTTCTGTCTCACGTCATCCGGATCTTCTTCAGCGGGCTGTTCTTCCGATCATCGATCTCTAGGGGCCTTGGGGTAAGCTAACCTGGCCTAGGTCACCGTCCTCAAGAAGGCAACCATCCTCTATAGCTACCAACTGGAAGGGCGAGATTTTGATCGATACCTCATCACTATTGATCCAAACCTCGATCTGGTCGACTGAACCTTTGTTGCCTGTCTTGGAGGAAAAAAAAAGTGCCCCTCTCTGCAAGTTAGTTCACCCAATAAAGGACTCTGCTCCCAAAGATCACAAACAACTTCTAGCTTTCAAAAGTTTATTGTAAGGATATGATAAGCTGCAAATACAGGCATCTCAGAATGAGATTCACGAGATACACAGGTCCAATTACATACATGTGCTCTCGGAAAGCCCTCAGACGAGCAACGGAAATCACTAACACAAGTTCTAAGAATAATAAAGCTATCAGCATTGACGCATATCTCTCCTTCATTTAAGTTGGAGGAAAACGCACAGGTTAGGCTGTCCCTACCCTGCTCTAGATGGTATCCCTACTTAACCAAGTCCCAACCTAACAAAGGTGTCAGCAGTGAATGACCCCCAAGGGAAGTCACTCACTCTAAGTCTCTTGGTGAAAACCTATAGTTCTCCAGTCATGACCCCTCTCTGCCTACCCATCCGTTCTCTAAAGGGTCCTCAGGTATCTGCTCTAACTCCACCCAGGGGTGCTGTCCCTAATACAAAACAGTCAACAACATTTGAGACGCCCCTTGCGAGACGCCCCTCACGTGGTGTAGCTTCTGGCTTTTTCCATGATGCTTTGTATTGGGCCTCATACGTTAGAGTTGACCTTGCTTCTCAGACTCTTCTCCGGCCCGCTGATACCCCTTAAACATTCCGGAACCCTCCTCCATGTCTGGGCCGTCTACTGAACAGACCTCTATTCATTCATTTATAATTGGATCCCCCCTTTTCCTTTGCAGACAGATATCTGCAGCCAAGAACCCAACTCTCATAGACTTCCAAAAAAGGCTTGCAACATTTCTCAGCCCAGACATGTACGTGTAAATCAATGTTAAAACATTTCAGGCCTACAATATTTCTCATCATGATTATAGCATTCAACTTCTTCATTAATTAAAGCATGTTAATACTCTTATTCTATTATTCAGTAAACATCTCTAAAAATCATGGCCCATTTAATGCAATGACCAAAACATTAATACAATCTGTGTCGTGAAAAGAAACACCTTCCCTTTTAGCTCTGGCCCTGAGGCCTACCACATTCTGCGTTTAACCACATACCATCTTACATTTTAACAGCTACACGACATGAATTCAGAAATAATCACATCTACTAAAATCATATAGTGTCACACATTTCTGTATTAGTTCCACTTCTACTTAAATCTCTACATTAGCTATACATTCAGAAGATAATTACAGATACTATTAGCACTCATGGCATTTCTCCTCATGATTTGTGCTTACTACAGGTAAGTGTGATGTACTCATACATTTAGGTCAGTTTGCGCTCTCTCACTACCAACGTAATGTCGATGTCTGCCTCCACTTACCCTCCCACTCCTGCCACATCTTGCCTTCACCCTTAACCTCCAAAACGTTCTTCTCCCATTCTTCTCCCCTCCTCCCCATTTCCACCTCCTTTCGTCTTATGAATCCCACACATCAGCCCTCCTGGCTTCTCTCACGTCCTTTTCTACTCCTGCCCCAACCCCCTTATCTTCGTCTCTTTCTTTTTGTCCCCACTTCCCCTCGCTCAATTAATCCCCTCCCCCCTCTCCCCCAGACATGCAGACCCACAAAACAATAGGTTCCCTCCCCCCTCGCCGAGGGTAACAGATGCTGCCCACCAGCCCCATCTTTTATGTCTTCTACCACAACGCCACCTACCCTTCCAACAAACCATGGGTGAATCACCGGCAACAAAGACGGAGGGTTTCTTTTCTTTTTTCCTTGTTCTCTGACACAACCCCTGCCTCTGCATCCGCAGCCTGCACCACCCGACCCCTGGCGACCTACTCTGTTGCTCCACTACTCCTCATTTCAAGCAATGCCTCCTACGCAGAATGCTCACCCCAACACACTCTATGCCCAACAGTCCTCGGCATACGTGACAATCAAGGGCCAGACCCACGTCAAGGCAACAGCCCCCGCCACCTTCTCCTTCTCAGTTTACCAATATTGGGTCCCAGTATCTCTCAGAGTATCTCTTAGTATCTCTCAGTTTTCCTTGGATATTGTCTCCTACCCCGTCTCCTGCGATGCTCACCCATACTGTATGTATTTTCTTACTACAAAAATTGCAACACAATAAAAAAGTGAAAAAGTATTTGCGTCCACTGTAGCACTAATTTCCATTAGAAAGTTAGCATAACCTACACTTCTCCTTTGGTAGCCCACAGTGCACTTACAGGTTTTGCCTGGTTATAACTGGACAAGTTAACTATTGAGCAAATGGGGAAAAATGCACTAAAAACTGGTGCAATTACCATTTGGTTTGTGAAAATATTATGCCATTATTTTGCACCTAAAGGAAGATATAGAGCACCCACGACGTTTAGGCCTAGCATAAATATTGTTTGCACCATGGGCCATGATTCCAATGTATTTTTTATTTTGGTGAAAGATCTCACAATGTAAACAAGCAGGTCAGGAATTACCCACTGACTCTGACTTCTGCAGGATGGAATGAGGCAGAATATGCTGTGTTCAGGTTTGTGCACCCAATTATTGAGCATTTTACCTTACAAAGCAAGTTCTGTCCTCTATTCTGATAGTGTTCCTAAGCAGATTTTCCATCTGTATAACACATTTTAGATTATGCACAAGATCACTGAAATCTTTATTTTGTGGTTTCAACATAACTTGAGGAATATTAGTCTTCCAAACTGTATTTACAACAAAAAGGAAATTAGTTAATGTGAAACATTCATACTGGTTAGTTTGTTTAATAGGGAGAAAATGGTTGCTGCCCTTTGCTATATCTTTGTTTTATCATCTAGATTCACATTAAACCAAAATTCATTGTAATTTTTACACAATTTAATAAGTTTTCAGTTAGCCAGTGTTGGACCTGGGCCTCTTGGCAGGGTCATCCCTAAACTTTTTGCCTTCCTCCAATACTCTCTCTGACCTGTTTTTGTTGGTGTAATGACTCTGGGCACTTTGCCACTGCTGACCAGTGCCAAAGTGCATATGCTCTCCCTGTTGTAAAGTGTACATGTGATTGATGTCCATGATTGGTTCATTGGATTTACTGTTAGTCCCTAGTAAAGTGCACCAGGAGTGCCAGGGCTTGTGAATGCCAATACTGCTAGTGGGCCTGCAGCGCTGGTTGCGCCACCCACAGAAGCAGCCTGAAAAATGTGTCTAGGGTCTGCCATTGCAGAACCTGCGTGCAGTCTGGTACTGTCACACTGGCTGGGCAAGTGCACACACTTGCCAGCCCCTAAACCTTCCCTTAACTTCATATTAGTCACCCCTATGGTAGGCCTGAGGGCAGGGTGCATTGTAAGTGTAAGGTAGGACATGCCCTGATGTGTGTGGCATGTTCTAATAGTGAATTACTGCCAAAATCGTTTTTCACTATTGTAAGGCTACCAGTTCCCTTTAGGCCAGATGGGCTGCTGGAATTATTACACTCTATAATCCCAGCAGGCTCAGGGAACATGGTAGAAATTAATGTTTAGTATGCCTGAACTCAGAATAATAAAATACTTCTTTTAGTAAAGTTTATTTTAATATCCTGTGTTTGCAAATGCTACTTTTAGAAAGTTAGCATTTGCTTGCCTAACCATTTCAGCCCGCCTCTGCTTGGATGTGGATCTGACTGTCTGGTGTGTGTGGGTGACAGGGCTGGGAGTTGACAGGTAGTGAATAGCCAGATGACACCTTAGTGGGTGGTGGGAGTTTCCCCTGAATGATGCATCAGGCTGTGCTCTGCCTCCACAATGCTGGCTCCGCCCTCCTGGGGAGCGACTGATGACTCAGCCTGCACCTGGCCCAGGACGGACCGAAGCTTGTCAACAAAGTGCTCAAGCTGCCCCTGTCTTCACAATGCCGGCTCCGCCCCCCTGGGGAGCGGCTGATGTGCCTGCCCTCACACTGCATGCAGAAGCCAGAAGTACCCACAACAAGTGCTCACAGACTGGAGCAGTTATGCAGAGACCCCCCTGGCTTGCTAGAACAAAAGAAACTGGGTATAAAAGAAGGAGCCCTGCTCCTTGTAAATTAGATCCTGTTTGCGCTACAGAAGAAACTCTGCCGAAGAGAAGGACCTGGAAGGACTACAAGGAGGAGTGCTGACTCTGGCCTGTGTCTGGTGCCTTGCTGCCAAAGGTGAGGAAGAGAAAAGACTACAAGAGACTTTTGCTTTTATTTTGAACTTTGTGCCAAACTCTGCTGAAAGATCTCCAAGGGCTTGCCTGTGAACTTGCCCCCTGACCAGCGCCCCAGGAACAGTGGGCGCTACCCCCTGACAGAGGAACCACTGCAAGACGCTGTTTTCCTTTTGCGAGCCTCTCCAGGAAAAGCAGAGCGCGCTCTGACAATCGCGCTGTCCAGCACCACTCTGGGAGCTGCCCTCGCTCTAAACAAAGTGACTGCCGCCTGCCGGGCCCAGAAGCAACGTGAAGACCAGCCCAGCTGATCCAAGCACCGTGACTGGCTCCGAGCTGCAGCTCGCATCGTGAAGAGAAGGTGGCGCCCGGTGCCTGCTTGCACCCCTTCGAGTCTTGTGCCCCTGAACGCGCCGCCGCTGAAACAGCTGTTGCGTGGGGCGCCTGAACGTCGCCTGGATCAAAAGAGGCCTGCGCCGAGGATCGCTGCCCTCTGTATGTGCTCTCCCATTCAGGAAATCCCGAGGCGCTTGCCCAGTGCAACCCGGCCCGCGCCGCACCACCAACCCCCGAGCCAGAGCCGAGCTGCCGCTCGCTCCTAACATCGGACGGAGGACAACGCGACGCGGACTACCGCGCTGACCTGCGCCCAACCAACTCCCCAGCAAGGTACTGTTTCTTTCCCTCTGTCCCGCCCAGCCCTCGGAGCTGCGTGTGGAGCGCTCCCAGGGCCCCCGCTCTCTCCCCCTGTCAGCCGTGCACAGCCGCGCAGCCCGCCCGGAGAGGCAGGCGCTGATTCCCCGGCCGCCGCTCCCGCCAGAAGCGTGAGAGGGGGCAGACCGGGCCCGTTTTTCTATCGCGGGGTAACCTAGGGGCACAGAGAGGCCGCGGACAGCTGGGGGAATCCTGGTTGACTATCAGGACAGAGAAAAGTACCGTGAGGAGCCTGGAATCCCCGTTTTTTTGGGGGGAATAAGCCGAATAAGAACTGTTTTGAAAATACTGAACAAAGATTGCTTATTGCTAGAAAGAACTGTGGCAACCTAATCTAAAGTACACTGGAACCGTTTTAAAGTGAACCAAGACTGTATTTACAAGCCTGCTTGAAATTTATATAAAGAGTATATATTTTTACAAAATACAGTTTGGCGTCATTGTGTGGTGGGTTGGTTGTGATGGTGTAATATTGCAAATGTTTAACCCTATGTGCCCCAGAGATTAGCCTAAGACTGCTTAAGCCACACTACCTAGAGGGTAAGCAGAGGTTGTCTTGAAGGTAACCCTCAGCCCTGACGGGGAAGAGAGAGTCCCTGCTTGTCGCCAGTGCTGCATTGCGCCAACTAGAGACTCCCCCTTCCTACATTGGACGCAGCGGTGAGGATAGCGAATTTACATTTGCGGTGTCTTTACCTTAACTACTGACCATTGCACAGTGATGACAGTCCAGTAACTAAGCCACAGACTTTTTGTTGATTTATGTTTTGCGAGAAGAGATCTCCATGTGTTCTTGAAGTCATGCCTGTGTCAGTGAAAATGGAAAAGGCAGCATCCATTTCTTCTATTGACTGTGATTGGGAGAAACTAGAAAACTACACTGGGAAACAGCTCAGGAGCTTCTGCAAAAATTTGAACATTTCCATGACCGGACTCTCCAGAAGGGAGCAGTTCCAAAAGGCGCTGAGGGCCTGGGTCAAGGCAAGGAATGCCCCTGGAAAGGATTTTGAATTTGAGGATGCAGAACAGCAGCTGGAGGGACCCCTGACTCCAGAGTGGAGGGGTGCAACCTCCCCATTGGGTAGCAGTGTTTCTGGCCGAGGTCTGTCGCCAGAGGAGCTGGCGGACAGACAGGCAACCCGAGATCATGAATTGAAGTTGGCAGAGCTGGAAATAAATGGGCAACTGGAGCTAGAATCTAGGAAGTTAGCCCTGGAAGTAATGAAAATGGAGCTTGCGCATGACTTAAAAATGAGGAAACTTGACTTGGAGCTCGAGGGGCTTGAGGCCAGGAGGGCTTCAGCCCAGCAACAAGAAATGTGTGTAGCTCAGAGATTGAGCTTTGCTGAGTTGGAGGTGGAGTCCAGCTCAGATGGTGGCAGCAACATTCAGGTATCTAGTGCAGACAGCATAGCGCGCGCACCTAGAAATATGGCACCTGACTGGGAGGGGGTTAACTTACACCAGGAGGTTCAAGGGCATGAGGTAGCTCCAGTAGTGCGCAGCGTCCCTGAAGGGAATAGGGTAGCTGGCGTAGGAGTTCATGGTCCTAGTGGAGGGAGGGTTTCCCCCATGGTTGAGGTCCTGGTGGGTGAGTGTAAGGACCGCCCAGAAGAGTGTGGGTTGTGTGACAGAGACAGTTCGCTACTGTCTGGCCAGTCTCAGAAGAATGGTGCGGAGTATGTGTGTGAGGCGCTGGATGGTGAGGTGAAGGATAATTTGGTTAACCCTGCTAGGGGGCTGTGTAATCCAATTGTGGGAGAGCATATTGTAAGTCCCAGTTTTCCAGAGCTATGCCAACACCTGTTTGAGAGTGAGTTCTCTGACCCCAGGGAGCTCACCTTGGAGGCAGACCTTGTGGTGGATTCCAGAGGGTCTGGAGAGGCATTGGGGTGTGATCCTGTGGGGAGTGGCTCAGGTATCTTCCAGCCCAGAGTGGTGGAAGTGGCGCAAAGTAGCCCAGCTAGGTCCTGTAGTAGTGAGATGGGTGTAGGGCCTCACGTCCTGTCCTTAAGAGGAAGGAGTGAGAATGGGTTTTGTCCCGGTAGTGCCCAACCTCAGTCTCAGAGCCTGGATGGTTCTTTAAGGGAACACCAGGTGGGGAGCCTAGGATGTCCGGATGAGTCACCCTCTGAGGGGGATTCCCCAGTGGCTAGAGAACGTGGAGGCTCTGTAAACAGAGCTCCAGTAGTTCTGGTGACTGGCAGTACCACTCCAGTTGGGAGGGTGCAGAAGTCCAGAAGGAGGGGCGAGAGGGGGAAAGAGTCCCCAGTGGAAGAACCAGTGGGTCAGGGGCCAGCCAGCAGGGCTGCGTCCCCAGTGAATGACCAGGGGGACACCACTTCTGTCCTGGGGGATCTTCCCACACTGTCAGAGGGACAGGGTTTGGGAGATCTGCGCCAGGCAGACTGTCGCACGACACATGAGCTATGTGCCACCCTCAGGGGGGGCAGGCGTGCTCCCCGGAAAGTCCTGGTGCGCCAGGCAAGTGTTCAACTGCAGGGTTGGGTCCCTGAGTTGGAGAGCCAGGTTCAGGTGTTGTCTGACCTGGAGGGTGGGACCACTGTAATCAGTGTCCTGACCCATGTCACTTTTAGGGGTACCACTCCAGTTGGGAGTGGGCAGTACTCTGGAAGGGGGTGCAGAGGGAGGGAGTCCTCGCCTCTGACCCCGGTGCGGCTTGAGGGTTTAGACCCTAGGTTTAAGGGCCAGGTGCAGGGTGTCCCCCCTGACCTGGTGCCCCAGTTGCAGGATAGCACCCTGAACTGGTGAGCGAATTGTGCAAGTCACCTGCCCCAGGTGCCCTGACAATTCTGGAAGGGGGTACCACTCCAGGTGGGAGGGTACAGAGCCCCAAGGAGGAGGACCGGGTGTGGGAGAGGCCACCCCAGTCTTTGGTACAGCCGCCAGGTACAGACCTGGGGCTGGTGGGTCAGCGCCAGGGTGACATACCTGACCTGACAGGAGGCAGAGTGGACAAAGGGTGCCAAGCACCTGGGGCTAATGCCCCCCGCTCTTTAAGGCCACAGAGGTTTGAGAGCCCTGAGAGGCATAAGGCCTGGGTCTCATTCCTGACTACTGTCATAGGCTACTGTGACATTTTTCAGTCTGCCTGTTGGGACACACCTGTGATCGAATTAAGGTTAGAGGCTGCACAGGTGGTGTCCACAGAGGAAGAAAAGGGTGCCCCATGGATTAGCTGGGTGGACCCGGAGAGTATGGACAGAGGATTTGAAATGGGTTCAGTTTGGCGTAGAACTGGAATGTGCCCCTGCTGTTGCGGGCCAGGTCCATGTTCTATCGCCCGAAGCAGGGAAGCCCATCACAGTGGTGATTGGTCTACCCTGCGTTTTGGCTGGAAGGGGGTTGTGTTGGACCTGGGCCTCTTGGCAGGGTCATCCCTAAACTTTTTGCCTTCCTCCAATACTCTCTCTGACCTGTTTTTGTTGGTTTAATGACTCTGGGCACTTTGCCACTGCTGACCAGTGCCAAAGTGCATATGCTCTCCCTATTGTAAAGTGTACATGTGATTGATGTCCATGATTGGTTCATTGGATTTACTGTTAGTCCCTAGTAAAGTGCACCAGGAGTGCCAGGGCTTGTGAATGCAAATACTGCTAGTGGGCCTGCAGGGCTGGTTGCGCCACCCACAGAAGCAGCCTGAAAAATGTGTCTAGGGTCTGCCATTGCAGAACCTGCGTGCAGTCTGGTACTGTCACACTGGCTGGGCAAGTGCACACACTTGCCAGCCCCTAAACCTTCCCTTAACTTCATATTAGTCACCCCTATGGTAGGCCTGAGGGCAGGGTGCATTGTAAGTGTAAGGTAGGACATGCCCTGATGTGTGTGGCATGTTCTAATAGTGAATTACTGCCAAATTCGTTTTTCACTATTGTAAGGCTACCAGTTACCTTTAGGCCAGATGGGCTGCTGGAATTATTACACTCTATAATCCCAGCAGGCTCAGGGAACATGGTAGAAATTAATGTTTAGTATGCCTGAACTCAGAATAATAAAATACTTCTTTTAGTAAAGTTTATTTTAATATCCTGTGTTTGCAAATGCTACTTTTAGAAAGTTAGCATTTGCTTGCCTAACCATTTCAGCCCGCCTCTGCTTGGATGTGGATCTGACTGTCTGGTGTGTGTGAGTGACAGGGCTGGGAGTTGACAGGTAGTGAATAGCCAGATGACACCTTAGTGGGTGGTAGGAGTTTCCCCTGAATGATGCATCAGGCTGTGCTCTGCCTCCACAATGCTGGCTCCGCCCTCCTGGGGAGCGACTGATGACTCAGCCTGCACCTGGCCCAGGACGGACCGAAGCTTGTCAACAAAGTGCTCAAGCTGCCCCTGTCTTCACAATGCCGGCTCTGCCCCCCTGGGGAGCGGCTGATGTGCCTGCCCTCACACTGTATGCAGAAGCCAGAAGTACCCACAACAAGTGCTCAGAGACTGGAGCAGTTATGTAGAGGCCCCCCTGGCTTGCTAGAACAAAAGAAACTGGGTATAAAAGAAGGAGCCCTGCTCCTTGTAAATTAGATCCTGTTTGCGCTACAGAAGAAACTCTGCCCGAAGAGAAGGACCTGGAAGGACTACAAGGAGGAGTGCTGACTCTGGCCTGTGTCTGGTGCCTTGCTGCCAAAGGAGAGGAAGAGAAAAGACTACAAGAGACTTTTGCTTTTATTTTGAACTTTGTGCCAAACTCTGCTGAAAGATCTCCAAGGGCTTGCCTGTGAACTTGCCCCCTGACCAGCGCCCCAGGAACAGTGGGCGCTACCCCCTGAAAGAGGAACCACTGCAAGACGCTGTTTTCCTTTTGCGAGCCTCTCCAGGAAAAGCAGAGCGCGCTCTGACAATCGCGCTGTCCAGCACCACTCTGGGAGCTGCCCTCGCTCTAAACAAAGTGACTGCCGCCTGCCGGGCCCAGAAGCAACGTGAAGACCAGCCCAGCTGATCCAAGCACCGTGACTGGCTCCGAGCTGCAGCTCGCATCATGAAGAGAAGGTGGCGCCCGGTGCCTGCTTGCACCCCTTCGAGTCTTGTGCCCCTGAACGCGCCGCCGCTGAAACAGCTGTTGCGTGGGGCGTCTGAACGTCGCCTGGATCAAAAGAGGCCTGCGCCGAGGATCGCTGCCCTCTGTATGTGCTCTCCCGTTCAGGAAATCCCGAGGCGCTTGCCCAGTGCAACCCGGCCCGCGCCGCACCGCCAACCCCCGAGCCAGAGCCGAGCCGCCGCTCGCTCCTAACATCGGACGGAGGACAACGCGACGCGGACTACCGCGCTGACCTGCGCCCAACCAACTCCCCAGCAAGGTACTGTTTCTTTCCCTCTGTCCCGCCCAGCCCTCGGAGCTGCGTGTGGAGCGCTCCCAGGGCCCCCGCTCTCTCCCCCTGTCAGCCGTGCACAGCCGCGCAGCCCGCCCGGAGAGGCAGGCGCTGATTCCCCGGCCGCCGCTCCCGCCAGAAGCGTGAGAGGGGGCAGACCGGGCCCGTTTTTCTATTGCGGGGTAACCTAGGGGCACAGAGAGGCCGCGGACAGCTGGGGGAATCCTGGTTGACTATCAGGACAGAGAAAAGTACCGTGAGGAGCCTGGAATCCCCGTTTTTTGGGGGGAAATAAGCCGAATAAGAACTGTTTTGAAAATACTGAACAAAGATTGCTTATTGCTAGAAAGAACTGTGGCAACCTAATCTAAAGTACACTGGAACCGTTTTAAAGTGAACCAAGACTGTATTTACAAGCCTGCTTGAAATTTATATAAAGAGTATATATTTTTACAAAATACAGTTTGGCGTCATTGTGTGGTGGGTTGGTTGTGATGGTGTAATATTGCAAATGTTTAACCCTATGTGCCCCAGAGATTAGCCTAAGACTGCTTAAGCCACACTACCTAGAGGGTAAGCAGAGGTTGTCTTGAAGGTAACCCTCAGCCCTGACGGGGAAGAGAGAGTCCCTGCTTGTCGCCAGTGCTGCACTGCGCCAACTAGAGACTCCCCCTTCCTACAGCCAGGATGTTCAGACATCTCCAAAGCATAATGTATTATCACATCCAGGGCTACTGAAACCAATGATTGACTGTGGTCAAGTGGATTGAGTGGTGATTTGAAGCAATATATTTCGATACGTGCAATATCCTGGCCCCCATTAAAAGTTCAAGTATAAATTGTGATCCCTGTCCAAACAGGTGCACAAATTGGAATCCCCTGTTGTGTGATAATAGTGACACCCTCACAGTTTTCCCTTGATAAATTTGAGCAGCTAAAACTTTCCGAAATTTACTAGGAGAAAAGACCCGGAAAAAACAAAACATGCAGTATTTGGTGTGCTAAATATAGATCCTACATTTTATACCTCATTTCCAAATTCGAAAACACAAAATAGGAGAAAATGACCACACCAGTTAAATTTCTGACCCTGGAATAATGGTATTTACCAGGTGGGGTTAATACATCTTCTTATTCTACACAACTTGTCATCACGGCCTGTGTCTCTGCAGACATGTGCACTGAATTTACTGGCACAAGAAACCTTAAAACAGTTCTAATACGCCTGCAAATTATTCAATATTCTCTGAAATATCAGTTGCATGCAGGACTTTAACATAAGATCTACCTCATTTGCTCTACTGTTTGTCGAGTGGTGTAAACTGGGATTGCTCTTGATACTCTTAAATGTTTTTTCTAAAAAATTACAAAGATTAGATGTAGAAGCAAGATAGTATAAAATATGCACATCTTCATGTTTCCTCCCTACTTTTGTGGTTTACAAAGTTTCACTTTCAAATAATATCCTGAACAAAGTTTAAAAAAATATTAATGGTTGAAGACACACATGTGAAAACTCAGGGAGATGAAATAAGAAGTAGTAAGTTATGTCATCAAACAAGTCAGTATAATTGTTTCTTGTAGTAATTTGATGATTTGTGAGGAAACAGTTCCTTCATGTGGCACTTTATTCCAACAGGATTGAGCATAGGCCATCCATATGCACAATAACAAACAAAGCAGACTAAAATCCACAAGGTTTCCCACTCACAGCCAGTATTAGCAAAGGTGCCAGATAGCAAAGCGTGCATGTGCTCCTATTTATTCACTTGTTCTTTTTGTAAGTTATAAAGTGCCACAAACATTTTTATTGTCCCTTCTGTACCACCCATGTAGTCAGTGGAAACTTTAGCACCATAGTATGAAACATCATCATGGCTCCTTCTTTAGCATGGGACATGCTCGAAAGATGATGCACAGATATCTCATCCTCTGACGTCAGGGTAACCCTCTGGCAAAGAAAAGATACTCAATTCCAGTATTTGAAGGGCCATAAATGTTGGATTCACTCAGTCCAGTGCATTGAGTTCAGCTGGTCAATCATACTTCTCAAAGTCAGCTCTCTGATTTATTTTTCCTGGTCCATTTCTTGTGACATGCAGATACACTGAAAACACGCCACTGGGGAAAGAAGGGTATAGAGGATGGCCTAATGTGGTGAGAAAAGATTGCCTACTTGTTTGAGAATGACTTGACTACTTTGAGCTTAGCTTTTGTTTAGGCTGTGAATCAGGTTATGCTCTGTTTTCCTCTGTTGTACGGTTCCAATAAGTTTAGTAGGACTGTGTATTATGTCAACAAGAACTTAACAATAGAGACTTAGTCTACTTATATCATCAGTAAGTGTTAGTTTGGTTTGGCTAGCTCACAGTACCACATCTAATCCCCTAACCTGACCAGGTTATAGATGTTATTGATAACCTCGAACATGACCACTCTGATTCCAAAGGTATTCATTGAAACAGATCTAACCCTTTTGTCCGTCACTTTTGCATGCGCAAGGTATCAACAAGAAAATATATGAACATTCATTTTCCAACATTAATGAAAGAGATCGTATTCTTGTAATAAAAACATGAGCTGGGATTACTAAACAGATGGAACACAACATTGTAATAAGCGTTATTAGGATGGTGAAAAAAACAAATGAATCAACCATGTTAATTATTACAAAAGATATTTTACTATTAACTGTCACTAATCCCTATCCACTGGAGAGAGCCCCATACCTTGATATTATGTGTTAAGCAGTTGGTCTCAGTGCATTCACAAATGCACCTGTCTAAGTGTGCTGGCTATCTCCCTTCTCAGGCTGAAGGTTGAAGTTAGCAGGGCTAATCTCCATCACAGCACACAATGTTTCAATGATAACCTAAGCATGACATGCTCCTCTCACCGAGCTTCATACGGACGCTGTTTATATAATAAAACACTATCCTTATCATTCTGTGGTAGAGGTGCAGAACAGTTCATTAGTTTGTCTAGAAAATGAGTTGTCTATGATGAGCACAGGAAAAATAAGACAAGGGCATTGCGCTCTGATTTTACAACTCTTAAAATAAATCTGCAAACAACAAAGGGACATTGCCTACAAAGAATAAATGTGCATTTAGCCCATTTTCGTGTTAGAGGAAATGTATAAAAAGTCACCATTAGAGAAAGATATCAAGCTAAAAAGAAAATCTCAAATGGAGACTAAGAACGGGCCTTACAACAGTGCATGATATATTGATACATTTCACTTCGAATGGGAGCCATCCATAACTTCCATGGCACATATTATAGGCAATACGTTACCCAAGGTCTGTGGTTGTTATGAATTTAAACATACATTGATTTGCTCGTATTATCTATAAACTTCTGAAAAGCTCCAATAATAGTGAAATACTATCACGGATTGTTTTGCACTTACTCTGGACTGCCTAGGTGGATAGTTTATTAATTCATGTAGTAACACTGTACATGGAATAATTATTTAACGTTTTTGGTTAGTGGGGATTGCACTTCTCTACTCCAGTACTTTAAAGACGTTGGAATAATACATACATTAGAGTGAACAGGATGGGATGTTGCTACTATATTGTCAGTACCACTTAAAGCTCCATGCATAAAACAAGAGTCTTCAAAAGACCCAAAGGTCTTTTTAGGTCGAGCCGTGACAGCGCATGCGCTGTCTTAAGACCTGAAGTAAACAGAATATGGAGGGTAATCCCTCCTGCCTCTTGACATTGGTTTACTCTGGCTTCGCTCTGCTTAGCAGGCTCATTATTGGCTGGCCATGCAATATGTCACATCCATTTTGTGGGAAGCAGCACCGACCAACTACAGTAAATTTATGCCGTAGGTCGGTATCTCTTTCGTTTTGGGACTACTTCATCTTCTCAGTGTCCCCAGCCTCGTAAACAAATGCCGGGACAATGGCAGTCGCTTGTTTGTATTCGCAGCGCGCAAAATTCACTTTCACTTTATGAACAGCTGCAGTCCCTAACACCCTCGCTTCAAAAGGTGAAAGCGCCATGGTGCACAGCAAATACAACAAAGCGACCGCCATTGCCAGCTAACAGACAAGGAGCAAAGAAAACCGGAACTTCTGCTTTGGTAATTGAGGCCGCTTGTATAATTCACTAGCACTACGGGGGCGGCATATTTCTTTGTGTCCGGGACGCTATTGTAGCAAGGGCCGACTCTGATTAAGCGCTACATACAAACCTGTTACTGAATGCCCAGGCCAAAAAGCAAAGCGCTCTGTGACGGGAAAACTGGTATTCGGCATTCGATTTGATGCACAGTGTGCTTTAAAAGTAAGGTTTCTGTTTTGGGTGCACTTAACTACTCACAATTTATAATAATTCGTAGCGCGTGGACAGAAGACGGTGTCACATGCGGGACACCCATTGAACGAAGCGCTGTGTACAGAGTAAGAGTTCATTACTCCCCCCTCCAGTTGATGTTGGCACAGCATTCAAACCAACAGACCTGATTCCAACGGAATACTCACATTTTATTAAGCTGTCAATGCTTGATTTTGGCTGTCTCACGCCCGAAATTGCCTCTGCATCTATAGCAGTCAATGGGAGGAATAGGTTCTCCCGATATTTGTTTTCAATTCTTCCACTTTCCTGTGTTTAAATGTAGGCATGTGTGGCCCAGTCTGGTTGCCAGGCAACATTCGGACTCACGGTCTTTTAACTCCTTGCATGCGGTGCAAATGTTCGCGCTTTGCGGCCGTTTTGAAGAGTGGGCAGGATAATGACAGCCCCCAGCCGTCATCAGCACACGCCCACAGTGATGCATGATGGCCGGGGGCTGTCATCAGCATGCAAGGGGTTAACTGGTTTGGTTGGGGGTTCGTGGAAATGTTAACTCTTGTACACCGAGTCGGAAACCTTTCTGGGAGCCAAACCGCCTTAGAGGGTTTTTCGAGATAAGGGAGGGGAGGCAGAAGACAGTAGTTCAGTGGGTAGATGATTGATTGGTGCCTGCCGCTTGCAGTATGAATGAAAGATGCTACAGTTTTGACATTCTCTGCCTGTCTATCATTGCAAACCTGTCCCCAGGGCAAATCTACCTTTTGAGAAATTGACGGAGAATTAGCAGATCGTACAGGATCGAGTTGGATTCAGAAGCCTAATCCTGGACGTATCTTCGTTCCTGTGGTACATTCTAGAAATCAATTGGAACCCTGGAAAACTTGCCAGTACTCAATGAGTCAGCTGCTTCTACTACTATATTGGAATAGTGTTCATGTTTACCCTCGAGCTACCCTCCTCAACTGAGGCTCACAATTTAGGGCATATAAACAAAGTTAGTGCTGATAGAAAGCACCTTTATTTCAGCACCACTTCCTATAGGAAGGATGCTGTGTGAAAAAAAGGAGCAGTGAGTTTAACTCTGCTAAGCTTTAATACAACAGCTATATCTTAGTATTCCCCCTCCCAAGAATAGTGCATCTTCCAGGTTTGGGTATAGACCTAAAACAGCATGTGGATGCAAATGTTGTTGCAGTTGAAATATACAGGCTAAACGTTAAATTAACTCTTAAGCTCCTTGCATGCCTGTGGTGAGTGGGGTCAATTCTCCAACACTATCCAAAGGGTCAGGGACAGGCATTAAAATGGGGAAACCATGGCACCCCTTTCGAACAGGTTCCGGCTTTCAGGTTAGATAACCTTTTACCTGAAAGGTCTGGGTCTAGTGGTGCGTAAACTGTGCAGTGAAATGATCCTGTAGCTGGGCTGAATGTACCAACATCCTCCGACCAATGAGACTAATCTCTGCTTTTTGTTTGCCTGGTTCATCATATTTGTAAACTACTTCTGCTTGTGATAGCAGTACATGCCTTATTTCAACCTGTATCATTATACCTGGCAAATACTGAAGCAGCCTTTATTAAGTGGTCCCATCGCTATATTACACCTGCTTCAGCCGCGGGCCGTGGAGGGAGTTACGGTGGGGCAGGGAGGCGGGGAGGGGGAGGGGCAGGGTGGAGGGAGCTAAACACTGGCATATGGATATTTGCAGGTAAGTACACAATTTAATTATTAAAACGAATTTCGTAGCGTGCACTGCATCGCAAAATGCGATGCTGTGCGCGCTACGAATTTCGTTTTATTAATAAAATTGTGTACTTACCTGCAAATATCCATATGCCAGTGTTTAGCTCCCTCCACCCTGCCCCTCCCCCTCCCCGCCTCCCTGCCCCACCGTAACTCCCTCCACGGCCCGCGGCTGACCTGCTTGGAAGCTTGGTTACTCAGATGCCCATTCATGTTTTTGCACTGTGTGAGCTAGGTTAGGTGGGTGCTCCTTTCTCAGGCACCACTTATTTTTTGGGTGTTTTGTTTTTCGGTGCCAGGGCTAGCGTTTAACCTTTGCACTGCTGCCCACCAATTTCCAATCCTAAAGCAATACTCCGGAAGTGGAAACATTTCATGATGTAACTGTGGTGAGGCAGAAAAATGTTTAGGGATATGCTTTTCACTTGGAACCAATTCTCGCTGTACTTCAGGAAGTTACCGGTGACTCTGCTATACAACTCTTTCTGGTAGTGGTTGTAGCATCTTGCTACAATGATGATGCTACACAAAGGCATATATTTAGGAGCTCTTTATTATGCTTCCTATAGGTTCCCTGTCCCTACTCTAAGTGCCCTAGTTCCTGTCCCCGGCTCCTCCCGTTCCTGTTCCTCCCCTTAACTCCACCCCAACCACTAGACTGTATCACGTTATTACACCCCCCCCTTGTTAACAAAGAAAAATTAACTTAGCGTCCAGCATGTTTATAGTTCCTCAATCAGCAACACGGGTCTGTAGGCCACCTGTTTAGGCTCTGGAGACGCGTCTCCATTTCCTTGGTGTGGCTTTCCGTTGCTTTGACGATATCATCCTTGAACACAGGAGTGCATCTTTGAAGTTGCGAAATGTCTCGCGTGATCTTCTTGTTCCTAGATCCGTGGCGGTTTCCTATGAGCTTGTGGGTTATCCACTCATCTTCAGTTTCTGAGGCGACCATGATTGCCTCTCGGGAGGTGACCGTGAAGGGCTCAGCTTGATAGCGGCACTCCGTCTTCTTTGGTGGCTCCTGTTCAATTGACGCTCGATCTCCTCTGTGAGTGTCTGTTGTTCTGGTTCTCTTCCGAGCACCTGCATATAATTCTACTTCCTTTTGTCTTGTCCGGTCGGGGGTAACACTGTCCTCCTGTTCAGAGTCATGCATGCCAGCCGGTAGGGCATTATCTGAAAGTGTCTTCCTAATTTTGTTAGGGGACTCATCTGCTGCCTTTGGTTCTCTTGCCCCGAGACTGGTGAGCCCTTTAACTATCTGGGCATGGACCTGTTCCTCCATCATCCGATGATGATCTGTCGCATGATGATCTGTCGCTGTCACCACACCCGGTCTTCCTTGCAGAGTGACTGGATAGCCTTTTCCCATCCAGTTGGTAATGCCCTTTATGTCTATTTTCCTTCTGTAAGCCCTTTGAGTCAGTCTCGCTGACCCCTTTAGAGGTGACGGTATATTGTTGATGTCTTGATATACCTGCGACTGACATGACATGTTATCTTGTGGGGTGATTGAGTATTCAGAGACATTGGTGTGAGTTGTGTCACTCTGGATGGGAAGAATGTCCGGTGGTTCTGTGGTGTGTTCGAGTGGTTGATGCCATGGCCGTTGTTGGGACCATGACTCGGTCAACCCGAGAGATCGGACAGACATGCTTTCTGAATCGGAGGAGTCTTTTGTCAATTTCCTTTGATACCGTTCCTTTGGGTGTGTCTTGAATGGAGGATTTCTGAAATAGGAATGCCGTGACAAGCTGCTCCTAGAGTCAGAGTTCTCTTTGGGATATTTCTCTGGGTACCTTTCTCGAAGTGACTTCGGTGTCATCTTGCTGGAGAAGTTGTTTGATAACCACATATTTATTTCTTGTGTTTGATCCCTGGGTATTTTGTCTCTGCCTCTCTCGTGTGATGATAATGGCCTCTTCTCAGTTTCTTCATTGTCTCGGATGTCGGGGATGCGTTTGTCTTCCACTTTCCGGTGTCTGAGTGGATCAGCCCGTCTTATCCGGTTTGCTTCTTCTTCCCGCTTGTTTTGTGCACTGACATCTGTGTTACGGGTGTGATCGTGTACCGATTCCCAGTGTTGACGTGATTGGTCCAGTATTCTATAGTTTGTCTTTCTTGCACATTTGTGGGGCAAGCTGTCATCTGGTCCATTGGTGCGATCCGTCCCACTTGACACGTCATCTGCTTCAGAATTGTTTGCACCATGTGTTGAATGGCTCCTTGAGATTGAATAACTCCTTGAGGTTGTATCAGTGACGCTGTCGCAATCCTGGATCATCTCGGTCTTTTCTGTTGTTGACTCAGAGTATTTCATGTCACTTTGTCTCTCCCACTGTCTTATCTCTGGTCTGCCTTCACTCTCCCTGTTACTGGTTTTGTTTGTTTCAGGGGCTTTATTTACAGACATGAGAGATGTCTCTTTCCTGGTATCTTTGTGTCTTGCACTCAGGTGTAATTCTTTTGATAATTCTCTTGCTTTGACCCGCACTCCAACTTCGGCCTTCTTGATGATTTCCTTTAGCGACCAATGCCCTCGAAGGATCTTGCGCTTCGTGTTAGAACTTGAACAGCCTTCGATTATCTGGAGCCGAACTGCTTCCTCATTTGTAAATGTGTTGAAATGGCAGCATTGTACCAGGCTTTGCAACCGGGTGATGAAGTTTGGTAATGGTTCTCCTGGTTCCTGCCGTGCTGTACTGAAGGCAATGCGAACATGATCCACGTCTGCCTGAAATAGGCGTGTAGTTTCTCTTGGAGTCTTTTATAGGTCTCTGTGTCCTTGTCAGAGAATGTTCTGATTAAGCGTCGGACCTCATGACCCACCAGCTGGAGGAGTAGTGTCAGACATTTTCATCTCTTCGTTCACCGATTGTGTACAGAAAATCGTCCAGTGATTCCAGCCACCGGTTCCATTTGGGACCCAAACTCTGAATGTCAGTCTGTGTCACTGGGCATGGTACTTCAATGCAGGGATTGGACTTGTGTGTTTCTTTTCTTACGACATGATAGTGGAGTGTGCTAGTATGACAATGTCACAGGACTGTTCACTTTGTTTCCTGTTTTCTTTTGCCAACCCTCCTCGGGCAAGAGCCTTTGTTTGGTCGTTTCCTTTGATCGTGGTAAGATTCACCGCTCCCGGGTGACTACTGTATGTTGTCCTCCCGTGGCGCGACTGTCTCGGTATGCTTCAGTGAGTTAAGCTTGGATTTCCTGAGTTCGAAATGGCCACCATTCAGCTGCACCATGCGTGACTCGTGGCGCCGCAAATTCCCGCTTTATTTGGTGTTGCGTGCTAACTGAAGGTGGTCGGTGGCGCTTCCGCAATGATACGTGGCAACGTTGACATCTTGATCTTGCGTTTCGTTCCAGACTAGTGCAGGTTATCCAGTCACTTAGTTGATGAGAGAGGCTTCTTTGATATTTGTTTACTCCTGCTTCTGGATCTGCATTTGCTTGTGTTTGTCGCATTCGAGCTTTGTACTGGCTTGTGCTTGTTGTGTTTATCGTTGCCTTGGCTTGTGCTTGTTGCTAAGTCACTTCGATTCATCACACTTCTTGTTGCTTGTATCAGTGCTCGATGGTGCTCAAGGTCGTCTTTGTTTGTTACTTGTGCTTGCTCGTGCTTGTTTCATTTGTATTTCTTGCCTTTACCAATGCTTGTTGTGCTTACTGTTGTCCTTGTTTGTGCCTGGGTACTTGTTTCAGCTCTTGCATTTGTTTGTGCTTGTTTACATATTGCACTTCTGGCATTTACTCGTGCTTGCTTGTGTTGGCTCTTGTGTTTGCTCGTTTAGCCTCTTGCATTAGCTTGTGCTTGTGTTTCTTATTTCACCTCTTGCATTTGCCAATGCGTGTTCTTGTATCTTTGCCAAGGCTTGTTTATTTATATTCATCAATGCTTGTTCCTTCACGCTTGTCAATGTTCGCGCATTTACCTTTGCCAGTGCTTGTTTGCTTATGTTTATCAATGTTTGTTCCTTTCCATTCGCCAGTGCTTGTTTTCTTGCTTTATCTCTTACAGTTGCATGTGCTTGTTTCTGATTTGCTGCTTGCAGGAGCTTGTGCTTGTTTGCCGTTCCTCCCTTTACACTTGCTTGTGCTTGTTTTCTCTTCTTGCCGCCTGACCTCAAAATGGCCGCTCACAGTCGTCACATGGGGGATGTCTGTGGCTGCCTGACTTAAAGATGGCCGCCGCTGTGAAATCTCAGCCTTCCCGAGATTTGGCTTCTTCTCCCCACTTGCAGTCACTCGGCCCCACTCGCAGCACTCACCGGGTGCAGGGGCTTGTCTTGGGATGCAGAAGCTGCCACTGCGTCCACCACAGCAGCGAACAGCGCGGGGACGACCGGGGTGAACTCCCGACGTCGCGTCCTCCGTCTCAAAACTCACGCTTCGGGGGTGAGCTTTTTTGAATTCTTTTTGGCGCGCGATCGCGCTAGCTGCTTTCTTCGAGGCACTCACTTGCAGCATACCATGCTCCAGGCAGTCTTCGCAGCCACGGAGTTCAGGGACAGGCAGGCAGTGTTTCTGGCTGCTTAATTTTCGCCGCAGCGCTCCCTTTGATTGCGGTGGTCGCGATGGCAAACTCTTCATCGGCACCACCAGGGACAGGGTCATGCAGCGTCACGGGATCGATGTCAGTTGCACAGTGTGCCCGATCCCATCCTCGTCGCCAGCTGTAGCATCTTGCTACAATGATGACGCTACACAAAGGCATATATTTAGGAGCTCTTTATTATGCTTCCTCTAGGTTACCTGTCCCTACTCTAAGTGCCCTAGTTCGTGTCCCCGGCTCCTCCCGTTCCTGTTCCTCCCCTTAACTCTACCCCAACCACTAGACTGTATCACGTTATTACAGTGGTTACAGTGTAGAAATGGGCCTTTATGAAGTTGATCATTTTCTTGTTTGCAGTTATAGGTTGCTAGATCCAGCTAGCCCACACATTTAAATAGTTTTGGTACTACCCTTGGTTAGCACATACAAACAAACTATAATGTAATACCTTTTGCACTGAGGGTCAGAGCTAAAATTGTTAAAAAAATATAATCTTGTAGTGTGGAACGCTCTCCTTTACGGCAGAAAACGAATGCACATTTTTATTTCCGAAATACGACGAAGAGAAAAAGTGTGATAACAATTATCGCCACGCCAGGTGGTTAGGGGGAGAGACAATATTTGAAGATACATTGGCATGTTGAACAACAACACCTAGCACTCAAATTCATGGACCTTATTTAAAACAAGCATTTGCAATGCAATAGGTCTCGCCTTTATGCAAGTTTAAGTTATTGGCATTTATAAATGACAATGCCTTTTATTTATGTTTTAAAAACGAAAACAAATATACAAGGCATTGTTATTTGCAATGTCAATAGCTCAAACTCCCGTAAATGCGAGACCTATTGCATTGCAAATGCTTGTTTTACCTGGCTTGGGAAAGCTTATACAACACAAAAAAACTCCAATTGCAGGCTCGAGGCTACTCTGTTGTTTATCGAGCTGTTCCCTTGGATCTCAGCCAGGTCTATGCTGCCGAGGCATACTGACCTAGTTTCGACAGCCTGAGAGAAGAAGGGAGGGAGGGGCAGAACAACACAACAGAGAGAGAGAGAGAGAGAGAGAGAGAGAGAGAGAGAGAAAGAAGGCACGCAGTGCTTCTATTTGTAGATGGTCGCATTAAAATAGAAGGCTCACTTAGAAACCCCACCACAGTAACAGACGCTTCGGAATCGACGAGCTTGTCCTGTTCTTCTGTATTGTGAACAGGAAACACTACCACGGCTTTGGTGAGTTAGTATTAATAATTCTTACCTACATAGACACCGGAATAATTGGGTCGTTTTTTAAATAGGGTAGCTTTATTCAGGGCGACGCCCAAGAATCGTGTAAAATGTAAGATATGTTGTATGGCTAACACTTAAATGTTTGTGAGACCATCTTTGATCCATTGTGGAAAGATCGGGGCACCGTGGCAGCTTAGAAGGAATTAGTAGGGAGAACACCGGGCTTTATATCTGGACTGATGCAGTCTTCCTCTAAGACGGAACGTTTAGGCGAAGAGTATGACGCGCGGACTGAGAGGTGAGAAGATTACCAGACCGAGAGCACGTCAGAGTGTTTCTGTGTCAGGATAGGCGGATGAACCGTCTGCACAGATGGACATGAGCCAGCTGTTCAGGGAGGTGGGAATCCGAAATGAAAAGTGATGTCATTGTCTCCTGAAGTCAGTCCGGGGTAATGCTAATGTTTAGTGGCGAAATTATGTGACTGTTTTCATTTTCGTTAAATGTTAATCCTGAGGGGCAAGAGCGAGCTTTTGGTATTGTAAAGGCGTATCTGTAATTTCTGCATAAAATTAACTCCACAGATTTAGCACCTTTGAGTTGTTATCTTGTCTGTGACCGAAACCGTCCAGCGCCCGCGTGTAACAGGTAAGACGTTCTTTTTTATATTTAGTATTGAAAAGAATGTATTGCAATATTTCTTATAACGTGGAGGCGTTGTTGAAACTGCGTAAAACTGGAAAGAATGCGTCGCGCGCCACGCCGTGACTTGCAGATATTTTTAACTGGGTCAAGTCTCTGACTCATCTTGCGAGGCACGACGCCTCACGGGCACAAACATGCATCTTGGAGTATTGCGATGTGATTGTCAAAACCTTTTGTTTAAACGTCAGTTTCAGGGTAGTCGGTGTCGTGTTCAGCTGTTTATAATTCTTCTTTTACCTAAAATAGGTGAAGGTGCTCCCAGGAGCCTACATATGAAGAATAGCAGGGAAACAGCCATTCGAAACCATGATTGGCCAAGTGTCAGTAATGTTGCACTGTTGCTAACAATAGTTCAAAACGATTTTGCCCTATTTTCCTTCTTCTTTTATAAGTGATATGCATATACATTTTACTCTAGCAAAATGAGAAAAGGCATTGTGGAAGCACTGCTAAACTTGCATCATGTTTTTTGCATGTAAATGATTCCAAGAGTGACATATAGATTTTAATAAATCAGTCTAGTCCAGCAACAAGCGTTTTCTTAAAAAAGTGAGCAACTTTTGGTAGCATTGTTGTTGAGAAGGGAACAAACGAGCTGATTTTTCCTGCAATATATTCCCAACACGGTAATTTCAGGAGCTGAAAAAAATGTATTTATCGTATCTACATCTCATTATGTAAACGTGGTAAGTAAAACTTAAAAATATATTTCTGACATGCTTATGGAAATACCATCCTGCTTCAGTATCTCCAGGACTTCCCTAATGTGGTTGAGCACAAAAGGGCATTGCATGCTTGGTTATTACAAATAGAAATGCATAATAATTAGATGAATCAGTCATATCTAGAAAGTAGTAGAAGCTATTCCTTAAAATCGAAAATTCTCATGCGTCATCCGGACTATGATACGACTATATATTTGAGGAATGTGATGCAATTCTATGATGAAAAAGCAATCTTACTTTCAGATGGATTTGTTGCAAATAGTGAATTAATTGTTGAGAGTATATAGTACTGCTTACTAAAAGTAAGTGGTGCTTGACTGGAGAAAATGGTAAACTAACCAACCCCTTGAAGTCTGGTCTTTGTTTCCTCTAATTTTTGCCATTCTTCCTCTGTCCCACTCTCTCCCTTTGTGCGTGTCTGTCTATCTTCTGTCTCTCTCTTTAGCTTATGCCCTATCCCACGCTTTTCTCTCTTTTATGTTCTCTTTCAGTCTCTTTCTCAACCCCCTCTATCTTTTTCTCTCGCTTTTTCTCTGCCCCATATCTGTCTCTCCCCTTCTGTCTCTCCTCTCCCCCTCATTCTTTCTCTTTTTCGCCCTCTCTATTCCACATCATGTGTATTTGTTTCTTACTCTCACTCTATCTCTTTATCTTATTCTCTCTCATTATCTCCCTGTCTGTGTGCCTACTCTTTTGTCTCTCTGTTGTCTCTTTTTCTCTGTTCCTCTCCTCCCTACCACTGTAGCTCCTTCATACTCTATCCTCCCCCTCTTTCTGTCTCTCAGAAAGATATATTTCATTTTGTTAGTTCTTTCTCTTTCTTCCACTTTCTTTATATCTGTCTTTGTCGATATATTTCTCTTCCTCTCTCTCATCAATTCCCTCCCATTGTCATATCTTTCCTGCTTCCTCTCTCTTTCTCTAAGTCTTCTCTTCTCAATGAACCTTCAAACCTTCTAAGTCTCCTTTGTTTAATTAGTCACACATAGAAGTATTCCAATATGTGCAACTTTCCATGTTTTTCTTCTGATCTGTGGTTGGCTTGCATGTCCAGCCTCCTCAAGTGCACAAGCACGTGAAGATTTCCAACAGTCTCAATAAATCAAATTCCAAATAATTATAGGTGAGTTGTAGGAAATAGATGGCTTATGTTCTGTGAGTACCTTATATAACAGGGTTACCCTATACTTTCAGTAGCATCGCCACGCCATTTTTGCAGAAAATCCTTTCAGCCTTTATTATATTGGCCTCAACGACAAATAAAGTTAGACACTTTGAAAAGCAAAGCACCAAGTCCTTATGAATGCTACCACACACAATGGTCACCAACTGGTCACACTGCAGAATTTGTGGTGATGCTCACAATTGGGAACAGACTTTGGTACTTGACACAATGATACCCATTGAGGAATGAAAATGCAATTACTTACCGTACAGAGTTCGAAAGGAAATCAATTGCCGCAGCTATGGTATGGAGTACCGTACGAAAAGAATTTATGAGACTGCTAAAAGGACACGAGTTCCCACATAGGAGAGCAGATCAAATACACCGAGATATTAAGCCTTTACCGTGTAAGTAATAGACACATTCTAGAAATAGATCACTCCTAACGTAAATATCCAAACAGAAAGAAAGCAAACTGTCTCAAACAAGGAACCATAAGACTCCAAAGAACAAGAGGTAATAGTTCTGACAGACAGTGCCTTCAAACTCACATGGTGCACCGTGTGACACACAATATCACCTCCCATCACACGGTAACCCATTGAGGAGCCAATAAAACATAGTGGCAGGGAAAACGAGCTGTAAACCACAGGAAATAGTGGATTTGTTGCTCGTTTTCCGAGGCTTTGAACTGCTGACGTCCATTAAGGGGAGTGAAAAAACCCCAGGACATCGGCACCAGCCCCAGCAAGCTTCTTTTGTGTTTGAAGAAGGGTGCTTGGGGGCAGGGTGGGTGCAAAAGTACCTCATAGGTACTTCTTCACGAGGCCCTTCCGCCTCCTCACACGGTCAGATTTTTGTTCAAGTTGATAGGTATGTCACTTCTGTAGAAAGTTATAACAGCAAAAGTTTCAGAGCCGTCTAATCACAGAAGTCTTAGGCCATTCATAGGTCTTGTAGATCATCAGGACGGTGAATAGTGAACATTTCTTTGATGAGCCAAACCATTTTGGAACATATACGGGCTGCATCAGAGTTGGGTGTTAATGTCTGTTACAATCCAACTCTAAATCAGGCCCTTGGATATCAGTGTGAAGGTGTAGCGTGGAAAGATCTCTTGTGATTCAGCGATGCTGTGTTTACATCTCTAAGACCTTTACCCTGTTTCCGCTTTCCAGACCAATGATATTGATATCTACACCTAATAACTAGAGGGTGTCCAAGGAGCCTGATATGGCCACCCTCCTAACTAGAAGGTCTCTAAGCAGCCTATGGGCTAAGGTAATTCTACTTTGTGCTATTAGCGATCATCCATACCTAGTGACCCTTCTTGCCCACTCTTCGTAGACAGGAAGAAGGAGAAGTGGAGGTGAGGCTATGTTACCCTGGGTTTACTTAGTATGGCTCATGATGAAGGACAGATATACAAGTGAGAAAGTGAGTAGATATAGGACTTGCATATCCCTCGGGACTCTCAAGAAGGCAGCTGGACCTGATGGAGCTAGGTAGGGAGTTTGCTGGTGCTTAGTGTGTGTGTGTATGTAAAGCACCTTATCAGCTGCAAGTGTATCCGGGGGCTTAGCAGTAATGTGTGCCCAGCCCTGCATATAGTTGGGTGGTTAATTGAAAAGCTAGGTCTTCAGCTTCTTGCGGAATTTAAGAAGAGAGGAGGTGGCCCTGCTGTGGAGTGGGAGGCCCTTCTACACTTTAGGAGCAATGTAATAATAATAATAATAATAATAATAAAAATAATAATGAGATTTATATAGCGCCTAGTGACTTCAGATGAAGTGCTGGGTCCCTGTTTCATACCTAGGCGATTCAGTTCGCTAAGGTTATCAGTAATAGAAAAAGGTATAGCTTGCAATAAGGTCAGACTTTTATACCAATCTGAATTGGAGACACATTAAAGGCAAAGTGGACAATTGAACTAAAAAATCAATAGAGATCTTTGTGTAAATATACCAAACAACCAAATTTTATATAAAAAAGATCACAACATTTATTTGTACCTCCCAACTGGGTTACAATCTAAAACACAATCAATAACAAAAATAAAAAGATTTAAAACAACCACCATGGGTGGAAATACAATGAATATCTTGAACAGTCAAAGTTAAAACAGTCGACGCGGCGTTTCGGTGCTTTTTGATACTGGACACCTTCTTCAGGACATTAAAACATTTGACTCCATATCTAGAAACCAAGAAAATATTTTCAATGTTTTTGTTCAAAATTTGATCAGTCAGTCACACTTGCCTTACTAATGCTATTCTTAATATGAATACTGAGCGTGTCATGCTCTATTGTTAACTCTACTATTAACATTTATCCACATTTACCCTGAGTTTAGACAGTTTCATAATAAGGACTTCATTATAAGATTATAATTTAGAAAAAGTTGAAAATTATTTCTGAGGTATGTCACTTCAGATCTACTGTTTCTCTTATAGTCACCTTTAATAATTAGGTCTTATAATGGGACACATACCTGTAAATCTGACAGGAATTTGTTTAGAAACGTTTCAATTGTTTTCTGATGGGTTAAAATTTCACTGGGATTTCAGATTTCCATTAGTCTATACAAACAAAAAATATGAGAGGGCTCAGGGTAGTAATTTTTATGCCATAGGGCTTCTCTGTAGTTAATGTTATTAAACAAAGGTTACCTCTGGTCACAGAGCTAGATATTTCTGTGTGCACGGAGGGGCCACCGATAGTTGTAAATTTCTTTGGACCTGAGTAAAAAATAATGTATACAGTATTCTTTACTATTATGCAAATATTACATTGTTTAATGTTTCCTCATATATTCAATAATGTACTGACCTGGTTTGTTATATGTAGGTCTTTTTTTATATTCTGCACTTTATTGGCATAAGATCAATATTTGGTAATTCTCCAGATCCTCTCCTCATGATTTAGAAGAAGAAATCTGTAAAAACATATGATCTAAGAAGGATGTTGGAATAAAGACTATTACAGGATTCTTAAAATAGGAAATGGACGACAGAAAAATACTGTAACTGTTTTAGTGGGCTCTGTTTCTAACTTGACCCTCATGTTTTAAATAAAAAGCAGTCATAACTGGTTACACATTGAGTTGGTGTATATAGGGGGCAGAATGTCGTGTGCCAGAGGTTTGTAACCTAAACCGAAATAGCCTTGCATTTTTCAAGCAAGGATTACCAAGTTTATAACAATAAAGGTTATCGGTCAAAAGCCTGTCCTCCGTTGTGTGGAGTATTGCTCACCTCGCATTCGAACTGCGGCCTCCCTGCTCCTCCGTGCTTGTATCTTCATGGGGATTCGAAGAGTGACACGTATCATGTCGGCGTCTGTTTTTATGCTGGCGATTCCCACATTAACCCGGAAGTAGTTACTTCCGAGTTAGGAATCGCGCGTTTGAGAATTTACCCGATAAGCTGAACAATATCAGTTTCCATTATCACTGTGTTGATTAGGCGTTGGGCGGTTATATTGCAGCCATTCATCTTAATTAATTATTTATTTATCAGAATCGTGTTCCTTTGTCTCGTGTCTTCACCCGGAAGTAAATTCCGATTTCGTCGGGTAAAACCGATAGTTGTTTATAATTTTATTACTATTGCCACATCGCTATTGATACAATTTTTAAATATCAAATCACACGAAAACTGCCAATACACACCGAATTTACACGGCTGTATTGATAAAGACGCTGAACTGTCTATTGGTCGGCCATTTTGGAATGGGCAAAGGTGACAGCAAGCATACTATCCTCTGTTTATACTGTTCCAGCTAGAATCGGATGATTAGCTACCTCCTTAGTTAATCTATTAACATTCGTTATAATTGTATCAAATTTATTGATCATCCTATTCAGTTTGGTTCCGTATACCATATTCACAGACCATACATTGTATGACTACGTATATCGTATTAACAGAAACTACTTTATAATAGGGTCGTGGACTCTCACAAACCTTTTGGTTTGAATGATTGTGTAGAATTTTCATGTTATCTATAATTATTGTGCTATCTAGAATTACAGTGCTATCCAGATATATATAGAACCTAATAATGTGTAGGCATGGCCTACATAGGCTTTGAACCTGTTACATGATGTTGTCTGGTACGTCCTATAATGTTACTGTGAACATTTTTTCAACCATTGAATGCTAACACTTTTAATTTATTTTTTATTAATTTCACTTCATTTATTATTTTTTTTGCACATTCACTTTTTACCCACAACGGTTTTGATACGATCGGAACACACCACAGTATTTCTTCTACCTTCACGAACACGTGATTGGCACTCGGTACCTATCAAAACGCTTCCTCATTGTTTTCTAGGAAGTGGCGTTTTCGCGCTATTTTTCGAGCCCCTTTTGAGTATGCTGACACACGCATAACAGACAGAAACTAGAAGAGACGCTTTGCGTCCCACAAGTAAGTTTTCCGAAACACTACGAGTGGAACATTGCAACCAATGTCAAGCTCGTCAAGTTTGACTTTAATCATTGCGTTACTTTTTTTAGGATTGTTTAGGATCGTGTTTATTGAGACCAGAACGATAGTCAAGTTTCTATCATCGACATGTAAGTACGCGCCACATTGCGTACGTGATTTATTTTTTTGTCACAGAGCACTTTTCATCACCTTTCACTCGGGCACTCTGCAGCATGATTACGGGGCACAAACTCACGTACGATATACTATTATGAGTTTACACCAAACTAACAAAAGATACTACGCAGATTCTTGTCAACTGATAGGATGTTATTTTCTGCATTGAAAATGTTCTGTTTTATTCATTTTTTAGCATATGCTCCCTGACGAAGGGCTATCTAATGCCCGAAATGCATTGGAGAAAAAGAATACGAGGCATTGATGTCATATAATTAAATTGCATCAAACGGAATGAAAATAATTTCATGAAGACGATTTACAAGTACAAGATTAAAAAGAACTGTGTCAAAGAACTTGGTAAAATTTTCATTTAATTTGTAAAGGAAATCCTTGATTCACCACCAAGGAGAAAAGGTGTGCACCAGGGGATGCGACTGATTTCCAATTAGAAGCACCTTTTTGCAATTTCCTGGAAGATTCACACAAGAGGCAAATTATGTTTTCAAGAGACTTTAGAATCCCAAAACATTTTCCTGCCAAGGCTGTGATCTCATTGTCGAATATAAGCTTTCTATCAAACCAAATGCCTAGGTTTTAAACCCTAGACTTTGGCAAAGATAGAGGTCCAAGCAAATCTGGCCACCAGGCAGAGGACCAGATTGAGGGTTGCTTGCCTAAGAGGATGACTTCTGTTTTCCCTGCTTTTAAGTTCAGGCAGTTGAGATCCATCCACTGAGTGACCTCCGACAGACATGTCCTCAGTGAGACCATCCATACTCCTGATCTGGTTCCGCGTACATATGGGATGTTGGCGAGTAGGAGTACTGTGGAATGTAGGTATCTGGCTGGTTGGTGGAAGGTGATGCAACTATTAAGGTAGGCGGACCCAACTTGCTTATTGCCGGTGTAACAGTAGTTTGAACTGAGTGTGTATATGTATCAGGAGCCAGTGGAGCTCTCTGAGGGGTTGGTGTGTGTGATGTGAGTTTTGTGTGGAGGTTGAGAATAAGTCTGCCTGCCAAGTTCTGGATGGTTTGTAAGCTTCTAATGAGTTGCTTGGTGATCCCGGCGTAGATGGCGTGCCAGTAGTTTTTCTAGTTTTGCTTGGAAGCTATTTGCCGGTTTTCCTCCATATCTTTAAGGTGTGCAAGCAGGATGTGGTAAAAGCGTTGACTTGTGCAGTCATGTCCAGTTTGCTGTTGATGATTATTCTGAGGTTCCTGGCATGGGTGCTGGGTGTGGGTTTGAGCTTTTGTGGGTCTGAGCTTGGCTGGCTACCAGTTGGATTCCCATGGTGAGGTGTTCTTGCTGAAGATCAGTACTTCTGTCTTGTCGGTGTTGATCTTGAAGAGTAAGGATCAATAAATTAATGCAGTTTTCACATGGACATTAAATACGATATAGTATTGTGAAAAGTGCACAGGCAGAACAGTTCACACTCAGTGCTAGTTTAGGTGATGTTTGTACATGAATCATTCCTCATGTGCAAATATCTTCAAAAACGTGAAAGAAACATTGAGTTCCAAAAATAACAACTTTCTGCCCTAATCCAGTTGTGCTCTATTTCTTCAAACGAATTGGAGCCAAAATATATTCTTCACTAGTTAGAACAAGCACTGACAAAGTCGGCTTTGGATTTGTAAATGCTGTATTTGTTTAGTCATGTTTTTTTCTATTTTGTATTACTGAGGAAACCGTCATGCCCTCGTCAATCTTAAAAATTGGTAAAAGTATAAGTAGTAGTTTTGGTGGCAAAAAACATTCATTACCACAATAGCCCCTAGCACTAAAGGGAACTAATTTGCGTGTGGATGTGCTCTTTGTGAAAGGACAGAATGGCAAACCTCCAAGTGAAGTTAGCCAATGACGGAAATGGGCTTATCCATTTCCCCATGCTTCATGCTCTAGAGAGTGGAAGAAAAAACATAATGGACACAATAGACCAAATGATGAAGAAGGCCAGCTAAAAGCATCAAGTGGTAAGTATATTAAACATATCATTCTAAGAAAATCAAGAGGTCTTCTCTTACATTAGGCATTAAAAAGTCTAATTTGGAAAAATCAGGTTATTCTGTTGTGCTAAAAATTCTGATCGACCTCTCAATACCTAGTCACTTTATGTTTTGTTTTACAGATGAAAACAAGGGCTGGTTTCCCTTTGCTTCCCACACACCGGCATCCCCTTCATGCTGCTTAATGTAGCTTAATTTTCAAAAGCAAAAATCCTTCAGTGGTGACTAGGCCAGTTCCTTCAATTATGAAATTTTAGCTTCAGAACGGCAAGAACTCGGCCAGTAGCACAGCCAGCTTTCCTTATCACGAACAGTCAGCTCAGTGAGGGGTGGTAGCTGGTTGGAATTTCTTCACACTTGTGGAACCAGTACATCATGGCAGCAGCACAGCAGCGCAAGAAGCTTACCTCAAATACAGAAGAGAGTCAGTGTGGGCAGCCCAAGGGCAGTCTCCCAGCTGCCAGTGCCTACACCCTGAACATTAATATTTGCTGGACCGTGCTTGTGCAGTTTGTGTCACTACAGAGATCAGCCCTACCCGTGACTGATTAACGGACAGAGTTGATTAAGTCATTCCTTCATCTTGCCTCCATCTCCCTGCTCTCACACCCACAGGGTGCAGCAGAGGAGAGGCCAGAAAGCACTTCAGGGGGTTTGCATTTTAATTATGAAAGTCCAAAAAGCCCTGTCACTGCCCAGCCCCTCTTCAGCGGCACGAGGGAGAGTGATGTGAGCGTGCGCAAGAGGGAGACAGGAGAGGCCACAACAAAGCTCAGCCTGCTTTCCACACAAGTATCCTAGATAGATTGGCCGAGATAGAGCCTAACATCTGTCTTGGTTCAGGCATGGGCCTTAATTCGCTAGATGTCTGACCAATGGATACTTTTGCATGTGGCATTTATGCCTTTTTTGTAATTAGTTCTGTGTTTTGTAGAGTTCCAACTGTAAAGCTGTGGGGGCTAAGTCCACATACTTAGGGAAATAAGGCATGCACACACAGTAATTATGGTATTGAAACTGGCACAGGGCACGTGCTCCCGGCCACTTTTATTAGCAGGGGCACCTGACTTGTGATGCCTGGGATGGGTGGGTGTGTATTGTGAGTACAGCGCAATGATGAACACTAGTATGTATCCAGCAGGACACTACATCCCTCCCAAACTTTATTGGAAAATAAAAAAGTCAAGAACAAGAACAAACAAGGAAACACAGCACCACTGAGTCTCTTCAGGCCATCTGCCGGACAGTACTGGACTCACGACCACATGGCCATTAGGCTTAAGTTCACCCCAGCTTTGTCGTTTGGACCGGCCTGGTCTCATGGTGTTGGAGACTATTTACAGAGTTCTATGTGGGGGCATCCCGAGCAGTGGTTGAGTCCAGTTTGGAGATCTTATTGAAGGCGCTCAGGCTCTGGTGGGCGGCAAACCTACAAAAGACTGAGGTTGACCTTGGAAGATGAGGATCTTCCATGAAATCGATGATGCTTTACAGTGCCAGCTGGCAGAACAGATTCAGACTTTCCTTTCCTGCCTGGACTCCCCTCTCACAGGAGTCTCCTTGAGGCCCTTTCTGCTGGACTGATGCAGACTGGGTGGACTGTGTCGGTGCCTCTCGTAGGCCACATGAAGGCATCACTGAGGAACTGTTTCACAAAAGAGATATCCTTTGGACTGTATTTCAGGACATAAAATACTATCAGTTATATGTTTCAGAGTACATCTTGGTCTCATTCATTCAAGTTCACATCATGCATATAAGGGAAGTATAACTATATACCCAAGGTAACAATATGGATAGTGTTTATATAGAAAAGAATACATCTATTTATTGATTAAAAATTATCATAAAATACATAGGTCTAAAAATGTGTGTACACATTCAATTATATATCGTTTTCTAAAAAAACATCTTAAATAGATTCAATGTCACATGCAAGTTGTAGGCACATCAAAATAGTTTCTTTACACTAACATGAAAACACATACCAAATTAGAAAGAGAGTACATAAAACAGACAAAGAAAATGTGTCAGTAAAATAGTACACATCTGTGTTCTCTTAATTTTGAGGACTAAGACCCGGTACTATGGTGTATATAAGTACTCAATGGTCCCAGTCGCTTCATGGATTCTGTTTGTCTTTAGGAGCATCAACGCCTTTCGATGGAAGCCATATAACATAATCTTTATCAAGACAGAAATTATAACCCTCACAGAAAAGCAGATTTAAACTGGAACCGTTAAAAACACAAATAGGGCACACAGGCAACCCAGGAAGAGAAGCTGTAGTCAGAGTCTAGAGCAGATACCTCCATCCTCCTCTTCAGTGTCCAAGGGAAAAATATAGGTTGTATCTTATCAACACCCTTCGTGGACGCCGGGTCTTGATGATTGCCAAGGTGCCTGCCTGTATTATGTGCGTATTTTTCACCGGCCAAATTCGAGCCGCAGTTCTTTTAGGAGGGAACTTGCATATTAGGTAGATTATATAGGTTTCTCGTTTCAACCTCAGAGTTCCCTTTAAAATGTTGATTTTTCAGCGTGCAATAGCATCATGTGATGCACCTACCATGACTGTGGTACTGGCAGGGGCGGCTGGTGACATTTGAAAGTGGTGAGGCGTAAACTAATTTGCATATTGCACAGCAGGGAGCGCAGCGAGCGAGCGCAGCGAGCGAGCCCGAACCACCTTGCATCCATCCATACATCATTCATTCATCCACCCATCCATCCATCCACCCACCCACCCATCCATCCACCAATTCTGCATCCATCCTGCATCCATCATTCATTCATGCACCCACCCATCCATCCAGCATCCATCATTCATTCATGCATTCACCCATCCATCCATCCTGCATCCATTATTCATTCATGCATTCACCCATCCATCCATCCATCCTGCATCCATCATTCATTCATTCATCCACCCATCCACCCATCCATCCTGCATCCATCCATCCATCATTCATTCATGCATCCATCCATCCACCCATCCATCCACCCATCCACCCATCCATCCTGCATCCATTCCTGCATCCATTCATGTGTCCACCCATCCATCCACCCATCCTGCATCCATCATTCATTCATGCACCCATCCATCCATCCACCCATCCATCCTGCATCCATCATTCATTCATCCACCCATCCATCCATTCACCCATCCACCCATCCAGCATCCATCCATCATTCATTCATGCATCCATCCATCCATCCACCCACCCATCCACCCATCTATCATCCATTCCTGCATCCATTCCTGCATCCATTCATGCATCCACCCATCCATCCATCCATCCTGCATCCATCATTCATTCACGCACCCATCCATCCACCCTGCATCCATCCTGCATCCATCATTCATTCATCCACCCATCCTGCATCCATCATTCATTCATGCATCCACCCATCCATTCATCCACCCATCATTCATCCTGCATCCATTCATGTGTCCACCCATCCATCCACCCATCCTGCATCCATCATTCATTCATGCATCCACCCATCATTCATCCATCATCCATCCATCCACCCATCCTGCATCCATCATTCATTCATGCACCCATCCATCCACCCTGCATCCATCCTGCATCCATCATTCATTCATCTACCCATCCACCATCCATCCTGCATCCATCATTCATTCATGCATCCACCCATCCATTCATCCACCCATCATTCATCCTGCATCCATTCATGCATCCACCCATCCTGCATCCATCATTCATGTATTTTTATGACCATATAACTTGCACACAGCTTGTCAGTGTTTAATACCAGTCTCGAACCTTGTACTCCAGCACCAATGATACATGATTAATATTAATTGTTTTTAAAAACATGTATTTATTCGACACCAATTTCACACCTTAGTCGGAACATCATTTTTATTTGTTTTTTAAAATATCTATTTATTTAACACCAAAGTAAGTCATGTATACATTTTTATGGTTTGATAAGAGGCTCGAACCTGGTTTCCCAGCACCAAAGTCGGCCGTGCTATCCGTCAGGGGTTATGTAACCGGGCTATGTAGTGACCAGCCAATCCTGCACCAGGATTGGCTGGGGGGGCACCATGACTCCTCGCCCAGTCGCCCTGTGTAACCCCGGGGGCTGCGGCCCGCCCCCTGGTCCTCTCTCTAAGGGGGGAATTCACAAGAAAACGATCTGCGCATGCGCGGGCATGTTTGTGCCCAAAAATACACTTGCGCAGCTGCAGCAGCCCGATCCTCCCCCCCCCCCCCTTGCGCACTCCGGGAAGGTCGGGTGTCTCCCGGTTTCCCGGCCGGCAGATAGCGCGATTTTTTAAAATAATTGTGTTTGGCTTCTAGTGACGACGTGGTGGGTCCATGGGGCTTAGTGGGGCTTCGCCCCTACGCCCCAATGGACGCACCGCGCCTGGGTACTGGCACTGGCCCGGGCATGTATGCCCGGCCCCTTTTATTAGCAGGGTCACCAGACCGGTGACGTCTGGGATGGGTGGGTATTTAGTGTGAGTGCAGTACAATGCTGAACACGAGCATGTCCAGCAGGACACCACACCAACAAGTATTGATAATTTTCCAGACAGAGCACCACCCCCTTTATTTTATTTTCTATGTACGTTGCAAAAAGTCAGTCTCACTTATCTAAATCTACAAGGCCGACATCTTTGTATCGCACTTTAGGAGTTGACAGTATTTGGAAGCTGTTGGCACTTTAAACATGCAAAATAAAGGTACACCTATTGGTATTCCCTGGTACTGTAACAATCTACTTCGATGCCCTATCCTCTTATGCCATTGATCTCCGCTACCTCTTATTGATATGCCGCCCATTTGAAATTATTTGAACCAATGTAGGGTGAGTTTGCTGTAAGCCCTTATTAAACCTCTCACTAACCCGCACTTGACATTAATCTTTCTATCTGACAATCACTGCCCTTCGCATAAACCCAACCTCATTTATGTGTTTTATAGATGTACATGATTTTGCTGTGAGGCTGTTTCCTATTGCGTTGTAATGTAAGTTATCAACACGATGCTGCATTAATAATATCATTAATCCTAAAATGCTGTTGCTAGAAAAAAAACTAACAAGAGCAAGAATTCTAACAATAATAAATATATAATTATAGCATAATTGCTTAAGCATGTGAATATATATGCGTATGTATACATTACTATCATTATTATTAATATTATTATCATCATTATGTAAATATAACAATAGCTATAAATGGATAGATAGATGATACATACATGCATGCGTACAGTGTACGTGGAATTAACAACCCTGCATTCGAGGCTGTTGTAATCAGGCCCCTAAGCAGATGAAATCAATCAACCAGCATATGTCTATTCCATTAACTAATGCTTTTAGATGTGCAATATCCATAACATTCACTTGCCTCTCGTTCCATATCGCTGATTGATTTTTTTCCTATCTCTGATACTGTTCTCTCTTACAACATTCCGTTTGTAGGGCAACTATGTTCTGCCTGTCTTCATTTGAAGTTTATTTGCATTCTCTGTGAATGTAATTATAGTTGAACCCAATTACGTTAATGTTCCATCGTTTCTATTCATAGCCCCTTTCCTGCAGTTCACAGTATGTAGATTGATGGCTTCTCTTTTCTGTGGAGACACCCTTGTGGTGACCTGTGGTCACTTTACCGTTTGAGAAGATCAACATTAATATCCCTGTGTGGAATATGAATACCTTGCCATTCAAGCAACACAATCACATCATTAGTTATTACGCAAACAAATTACAGATTCAGATTAGATAAAATCATGTAATATGGCAAACCTACATTAGAAAAGCTGCTAAACCATTCCACCACCTCTCAGTTATAGGTCACCATTAAAGCAAATCTATAGTCCTAGAGAAGCTCACAGTAGTGTTGGCTCTGTTTATTCCTCCTGTTATGACAAGGTATTAACCAAAGAAATCACATTTTACTCGGATTCTGCTGTATGAACGTCTGTCTGTAAATTCTTTATAATCGGCGATTTGTGATACACCCAGTTGCTGATTATAAAGAGAAAGTGAAACTTTGCTTTTCTTTTGTTATATGTTTACAGTGTCTAGCAGAAAGAACATGATTATTTTTGGTGTTCCTTAGATAATTACAGAATGTTAAATTTTGTCTGCACGTTTCCACTACTGCAGCTTTTTAAAACTGATTTGAATTGAACGGTTTGTATTATCTTTTTGCAACAAATCTCTAACATTTTTTTGATGTTTTTAATTTTCACTAGAAGTTCTACTTATATTCTTCATGTTTGCAAACTTGCTTTCTCTTTTAGAGCATGTTTACTGTGCTGTGTGTAGCAGTAGCAAAGGGCTTTCATAGAAAGTCACTCTTCAAAGGGAGCAAGTGCAATTTAGAGAGTGCAGAACCCATGGGGGATTGCCTCGGAAGGATCAACAACAGATGAGTTGCAGGGTTCGGCGCACTCTGAAGTCTCATCTTTTATTCTTCATGTTTGTGAACATGCTCTCTCTTTCAGAGCATGTTTACTGTGCTGTGTGTAGCAGTAGCACAGGGCCTTCAAACAAAGTTCCTTCTTCAAAGAAAGCCAGTGCAGTTTAGAGAGTGCCTAACCCTTGGGGGCTTGCCTCGGAAGGTTCAACAACAGATGAGCTACAGAGTTCTGCACATGCTGAAGTTTCATTAAACAAGATTGAGATACTCCTAGCTATAAGACATTGCAGTAGTCCAACATGGAGATAACCAGTATCTGAACTACTGTTTTCCTGGAAGATTCAGGTTAGAGGCAAATGATGTTTTAATGAGATTTTTGAATCCAAAAACGTTTGCCTGCCAAGGCTGCGATCTGATTGTCAAATGTATATTTTTCATAAAAACAAATGCCTACTTTTTACACCCTAGACTTTGGTTAAGGTAGAGGTCCAGGAAAATCTAGCCACCAAGCAGGGAACCAAATCGAGTGTTGTTTGCCTAAGTTGAGGACCTTTGTTTTCCCTGCATTCATGTTCAGGTAATTGAGGTCTATCCACTGACCGACCTTCGGCAGACAGGTCCTCAGTGATACCATCCATCCTCATGATCTGGTTCCATGTATGTATGGGATGTTGCCGAGTGGGAGTACTGTAGAACATCAGCGGAAGGAGAAGCAACTGTTAAGATAGGTGGGTCCCAATTTCCTCAGTGCCTTGAATATGTGTGTGAGGGGTTAGAATTGAGTGTGTTTATCTATCAAGACCAGGTAGAGCTCTCTGAGGAGTGGTGTGATGTGAGTTCTGTGTGGGAGGTTAAGAATAAGTCTGCCTGCCAAGTTCTGGATGGTTTGTAGGCTTCTAATGAGTTACTTGGTGATCCCAGCGTAGATGGTGTTCCAGTAGTTTTTCTAGTGTTGCTTTGGAGCTATGTGCAGATTTTCCTCAGCTTCTTCAGAGTGTGGAAGAGGATGCAGTGATGGGATTGGCTTGTGCACAGCCGCGGCCGGTAGTGGGAGTACCGGCCGGGCGGTGACGTGGGGAGGGGGAGGGGCAGGATGGGGGTAGTAATGTATGGATTACGGATTTTAACAGGTAAGTAAACATACAAATAAATAAAATGAATTTCGTTGCTTGCACTGCATCACCAAATGCGATGCAGTGCGCGCAACGAAATTCGTTATATTTATTTTTATGTTTACTTACCTGTTAAAGTCCGCAATCCATACATTACTACCGCCCACCCTTCCCCTCCCCCTCCCCACGTCACCGCCCGGCAGGTACTCCCACTACCAGCTGCGGCTGCTTGTGCAGTCATGTCCAGTTTGCTGTTGATGTTTATTCTGAGTTTCCTGCCATTGGTGATAGGTCAGGGCTTGGCTGGCCATCAGTTGGCGTCGCACAGTGAGGTGTTCTTGCCACATGAAGGCATCACTGAGGAACTGTTTCACAAAAGAGATATCCTTTGGACTGTATTTCAGGACATAAAATACTATCAGTTATATGTTTCAGAGTACATCTTGGTCTCATTCATTCAAGTTCACATCATGCATATAAGGGAAGTATAACTATATACCCAAGGTAACAATATGGATAGTGTTTATATAGAAAAGAATACATCTATTTATTGATTAAAAATTATCATAAAATACATAGGTCTAAAAATGTGTGTACACATTCAATTATATATCGTTTTCTAAAAAAAATCTTAAATAGATTCAATGTCACATGCATGTTGTAGGCACATCAAAATAGTTTCTTTACACTAACATGAAAACACATACCAAATTAGAAAGAGAGTACATAAAACAGACAAAGAAAATGTGTCAGTAAAATAGTACACATCTGTGTTCTCTTAATTTTGAGGACTAAGACCCGGTACTATGGTGTATATAAGTACTCAATGGTCCCAGTCGCTTCATGGATTCTGTTTGTCTTTAGGAGCATCAACGCCTTTCGATGGAAGCCTTATAACATAATCTTTATCAAGACAGAAATTATAACCCTCACAGAAAAGCAGATTTAAACTGGAACCGTTAAAAACACAAATAGGGCACACAGGCAACCAGGAAGAGAAGCTGTAGTCAGAGTCTAGAGCAGATACCTCCATCCTCCTCTTCAGTGTCCAAGGGAAAAATATAGGTTGTATCTTATCAACACCCTTCGTGGACGCCGGGTCTTGATGATTGCCAAGGTGCCTGCCTGTATTATGTGCGTATTTTTCACCGGCCAAATTCGAGCCGCAGTTCTTTTAGGAGGGAACTTGCATATTAGGTAGATTATATAGGTTTCTCGTTTCAACCTCAGAGTTCCCTTTAAAATGTTGATTTTTCAGCGTGCAATAGCATCATGTGATGCACCTACCATGACTGTGGTACTGGCAGGGGCGGCTGGTGACATTTGAAAGTGGTGAGGCGTAAACTAATTTGCATATTGCACAGCAGGGAGCGCAGCGAGCGAGCGCAGCGAGCAAGCCCGAACCACCTTGCATCCATCCATACATCATTCATTCATCCATCCATCCACCCACCCACCCATCCATCCACCAATTCTGCATCCATCCTGCATCCATCATTCATTCATGCACCCACCCATCCATCCAGCATCCATCATTCATTCATGCATTCACCCATCCATCCATCCTGCATCCATCATTCATTCATGCATCCACCCATCCACCCATCCATCCTGCATCCATCCATCCATCATTCATTCATGCATCCATCCATCCACCCATCCATCCACCCATCCACCCTGCATCCATTCCTGCATCCATTCATGTGTCCACCCATCCATCCACCCATCCTGCATCCATCATTCATTCATGCACCCATCCATCCATCCACCCATCCATCCTGCATCCATCATTCATTCATCCACCCATCCATCCATTCACCCATCCACCCATCCAGCATCCATCCATCATTCATTCATGCATCCATCCATCCATCCACCCACCCATCCACCCATCCATCATCCATTCCTGCATCCATTCCTGCATCCATTCATGCATCCACCCATCCATCCATCCTGCATCCATCATTCATTCATCCACCCATCCTGCATCCATCATTCATTCATGCATCCACCCATCCATTCATCCACCCATCATTCATCCTGCATCCATTCATGTGTCCACCCATCCATCCACCCATCCTGCATCCATCATTCATTCATGCATCCACCCATCATTCATCCATCATCCATCCATCCACCCATCCTGCATCCATCATTCATTCATGCACCCATCCATCCACCCTGCATCCATCCTGCATCCATCATTCATTCATCTACCCATCCACCATCCATCCTGCATCCATCATTCATTCATGCATCCACCCATCCATTCATCCACCCATCATTCATCCTGCATCCATTCATGCATCCACCCATCCTGCATCCATCATTCATGTATTTTTATGACCATATAACTTGCACACAGCTTGTCAGTGTTTAATACCAGTCTCGAACCTTGTACTCCAGCACCAATGATACATGATTAATATTAATTGTTTTTAAAAACATGTATTTATTCGACACCAATTTCACACCTTAGTCGGAACATCATTTTTATTTGTTTTTTAAAATATCTATTTATTTAACACCAAAGTAAGTCATGTATACATTTTTATGGTTTGATAAGAGGCTCGAACCTGGTTTCCCAGCACCAAAGTCGGCCGTGCTATCCGTCAGGGGTTATGTAACCGGGCTATGTAGTGACCAGCCAATCCTGCACCAGGATTGGCTGGGGGGGCACCATGACTCCTCGCCCAGTCGCCCTGTGTAACCCCGGGGGCTGCGGCCCGCCCCCTGGTCCTCTCTCTAAGGGGGGAATTCACAAGAAAACGATCTGCGCATGCGCGGGCATGTTTGTGCCCAAAAATACACTTGCGCAGCTGCAGCAGCCCGATCCTCCCCCCCCCCCCCTTGCGCACTCCGGGAAGGTCGGGTGTCTCCCGGTTTCCCGGCCGGCAGATAGCGCGATTTTTTAAAATAATTGTGTTTGGCTTCTAGTGACGACGTGGTGGGTCCATGGGGCTTAGTGGGGCTTCGCCCCTACGCCCCAATGGACGCACCGCGCCTGGGTACTGGCACTGGCCCGGGCATGTATGCCCGGCCCCTTTTATTAGCAGGGTCACCAGACCGGTGACGTCTGGGATGGGTGGGTATTTAGTGTGAGTGCAGTACAATGCTGAACACGAGCATGTCCAGCAGGACACCACACCAACAAGTATTGATAATTTTCCAGACAGAGCACCACCCCCTTTATTTTATTTTCTATGTACGTTGCAAAAAGTCAGTCTCACTTATCTAAATCTACAAGGCCGACATCTTTGTATCGCACTTTAGGAGTTGACAGTATTTGGAAGCTGTTGGCACTTTAAACATGCAAAATAAAGGTACACCTATTGGTATTCCCTGGTACTGTAACAATCTACTTCGATGCCCTATCCTCTTATGCCATTGATCTCCGCTACCTCTTATTGATATGCCGCCCATTTGAAATTATTTGAACCAATGTAGGGTGAGTTTGCTGTAAGCCCTTATTAAACCTCTCACTAACCCGCACTTGACATTAATCTTTCTATCTGACAATCACTGCCCTTCGCATAAACCCAACCTCATTTATGTGTTTTATAGATGTACATGATTTTGCTGTGAGGCTGTTTCCTATTGCGTTGTAATGTAAGTTATCAACACGATGCTGCATTAATAATATCATTAATCCTAAAATGCTGTTGCTAGAAAAAAAACTAACAAGAGCAAGAATTCTAACAATAATAAATATATAATTATAGCATAATTGCTTAAGCATGTGAATATATATGCGTATGTATACATTACTATCATTATTATTAATATTATTATCATCATTATGTAATTATAACAATAGCTATAAATGGATAGATAGATGATACATACATGCATGCGTACAGTTTACGTGGAATTAACAACCCTGCATTCGAGGCTGTTGTAATCAGGCCCCTAAGCAGATGAAATCAATCAACCAGCATATGTCTATTCCATTAACTAATGCTTTTAGATGTGCAATATCCATAACATTCACTTGCCTCTCGTTCCATATCGCTGATTGATTTTTTTCCTATCTCTGATACTGTTCTCTCTTACAACATTCCGTTTGTAGGGCAACTATGTTCTGCCTGTCTTCATTTGAAGTTTATTTGCATTCTCTGTGAATGTAATTATAGTTGAACCCAATTACGTTAATGTTCCATCGTTTCTATTCATAGCCCCTTTCCTGCAGTTCACAGTATGTAGATTGATGGCTTCTCTTTTCTGTGGAGACACCCTTGTGGTGACCTGTGGTCACTTTACCGTTTGAGAAGATCAACATTAATATCCCTGTGTGGAATATGAATACCTTGCCATTCAAGCAACACAATCACATCATTAGTTATTACGCAAACAAATTACAGATTCAGATTAGATAAAATCCTGTAATATGGCAAACCTACATTAGAAAAGCTGTCACGCTAGCCGCCCAACCAGAGCGCGGCTCTAGCTAACGTCACACCAACCGCTCAATCACAGCGCGGCTCTAGCCGACGTCACCCGTCCCCCTTCGCAGCAGTTCCCCTCCTTTCTCAGCTCGTCTCCTCGGTCATGCACGCATCCCATTCATACTCTGAAAAATGATTACTTCCGTCCAAGCGATCACCTTTCTTTGACTGTACGCCCGCAGTCTTTCTGTAGTTGTCACCTTAACTTGGCGAAATGTCTTTCCGATTACTTCCAGACAATCGCCTTCTCCGATAGGTTACTCACACACAGTAACTTTCGACCAGCGTCCGTTACTCATACACTCACTCTTACACTCCCCCTATCTTGGATCCACGGCGGTCAATGGTACCTCGTGACCTCCGTACTATGGTCGACAACTACCCTGGATGTTCGATACACCCAAAACCACTTAAGCTCTGGCCTGAACTTAAGATTTCACCAGTTAACCCGTTTACCAGGTTACCAGTTTACCAGGTTGCGCGCGCTCACAACCGTCTCTCATTCACACTACAGGCATTCAACTCCGCAAGACATTACAATACAAATACAACACAAAACACCGCAATCTATTCACGCATGACCCTTTTTATACTCACTCTCCGATACTGCTGCTTTTCTCGCACCGTCTGCACCTTTCGGCACACGATTCTTCCGCTGCTCGTCTCTCGGCGTCTCGGGCCTTGGGGTAAACTAACCTCTCTAGATTACCTTCCTCAAGAAGATAACCATCCTCACTCTGCTACCAACTGCTAACGCGGGATTACTGGTTACTAATTATCTTACCAAATCCCAAACTATGTCGACTGAATCGTTGGTACCTGTCTTGAGTAAAAGGTAATCTCGCAATAAATCAATCAATTTAAGAACTTACACCACTCTAAATGACCACTGACCAAAATTAAGTTTTAAAGATTTAATATAAAGTCAAAGATAACTGAAGATACAAACTTCTCAAAATGAGATTAAGAAGATAAATCGGTATCACTATAAACATGAACTTTTTGAATAGTCTGAGTCTGAAAAACAGAATAATAAGTACAAGCTCGAAAACCATCAGGGTTGCCAAAATGGATACAAGTTGCAACCTCAAAGTCATTACAGAAAAGAAAATTAAGGTTAGTCTGTCCCTACACTACACTAAATGACATCCCTACTTAGCAAGATCTTAACCCTCTAGGTGTCAGCCGTGGTGACTTCCTAAGAAGATCACGCACTTCTCTTTGTCTCTTCTCTGATAATGGGTCTCTCCTGATCAGCCTATCTGCCTACCCATCCGCTTCCTTAGGCTCCCAAAATCATCTGCTCTGCTCTCCTCCCGGGTCACTTTCCCTAATACCAAATCACATTTCCAATAGAAACGCCCCTTGGGACGCCCCTCACGTGGTACATCTTTGCGCGGTAAACTCCATGATGGTACTCTTGAAGACCCTCGTTATAGTTGACCTTGGTTCCCAGGCTCCTTCTTCCGTGCGCTGATACCCCCTGAAATTCCTGGAAACTCCTACAGGCCTGCGCAAGGCGCCACTGAACAAAGTCCCTTTCATTCGAGCTGATTAGGACCCTCGCACCTGCATACAGCTCATCCTGCAGTGGGCCTCAAATTCCAGACTCCACCATATCTTTGGTCATAAAACACTCTCAAAGCTCCGTGCTGGACACCTCACGACCTCTCCTCTAACGAGCACATGGCAATTTAAACTACATGACATTATCTGCTCTGGCCTACTTGATTTACATGCAGCAGGTTCCTGCACTCTTAAAACGTTAACTTGATTTAAACAGCAAACATTCTTAACTAGCATACGTTTCTAAAATAACACATCTATAAAGCATATACTTTTAACCCTAAGTTCAATAGTACATTTTGAAAGAACCATGTCAACTTTATCTCACATTAATTTAGCAGCACGTTCAGGTTTGCTGTGAATTGCCCTAAGGCCTACACATAATACTGGATTTTCAAAGTTACATTTAATTCGGACATGACTCTTTTTAACATGAGAACATGAGGTTTTCACATATATTCCAACATTTCTACATTAATCTCACACCGTTATAATTATAGTTACTCTACTTAACATTCTATACGTTTCACTACTGAATATAAACCACTCGTGTGCAAAACATGTTTAAACTAACTACGTGCTTGTAAATATGGCGTACTTATACATTTTTTTTCAAACTTGTGCTCTCTCAGTCCCCCCTTTGATGACCTTCAGGGGTCATCATCACCAAGACACTAAAAATGTAGAACCTTTTAAAGTGAAGACAGGGCAGTACCACTTCTTTTCATACTCTCTAATGCTTTCAGACTCTTATATTGAGTGTCCTGCATCGCTGTCAACTCTTCTTCCTGTTTCTTCATAGCTCTCTGTAACCTATTTGCTCTATAACATTGATACAAACGCACCAATCCCCACAAAGTGATTACACAAATCACAATTATGATGATGGGTTTCAGTATGTACCAAACGATACCCTTTCCTAAGTTGGCAAACCAACTTCCAACTTTACCCATTCCATGGCCTACTTTTTCCCACACATTTACCTTTGCCAGGTCCTCAATTTCGTAGTGTATGGCAGTGATGTTTTGTATATACTTCTCTAGAGGCTTTGAATTGTCTGGAATGTAAGTACAGCATTCCTGGACCTTCAAGGCCCTACAGACTCCTCCCTCTTTTGCTAACAGAACATCTAAAGCAAGTCGGTTCTGAAGAACCATCGCCCTAATCGATTGCATCTCCCCTTCTATCAGCATCAAGGATCTTGCAGTACTGGCAGATAGCCTATCTACGACTGTAGCTAACCTCCTGATCTTAATGTCATTCATTATCAATCCTAAGAAAGGGAATGCAGCACCTATTACATCTCCAACTACTTCTGCTGCACCCAGCCCTCGCTTCCATCTAGTTGATATTTCTTTCTTAGGCGTGTCTAAATTCTCAACATGATATATTTTAGGAAAGACAACAGCCAGATAGCATGATCCGTACCAATTATCTGGTAACTTCACATAGGCATATCTTCCACATACAAAATATACATTTGGTATTGCTTGCATCCCTTTCATGAAGTTCTTAGAGTAATACTCCAATTGAAAGGCATGTTCGCAATTGACTTGTCCTACATAAACGTTTTCATAATAGGAGTAACTCCTGTGAATGCACAGTTTCCCCCGTTTCTCCTTATCCAAAGCAATTGGACCAATACTACCTTTTCGTTGTTGTGCCCTTTCCTCCTTGGTCCAATCTGTTTCCCCTTGTCCTGATGCCTTCAATATCTTCTGCCTCCTGTATCTAGTATCTACCTGTGCTATAAACTTTTTCTCAACTTCTGATATTTGACAAGTCAGATTGTTCCTTCGAGCATGTGAAGTATCTAACGTTTTCCATGGAATAAACCATTTGTGTAATCTGTCTTCGCTTTTGTAGTAGTCCCATTTGTTCAAATGCTTGAAATTCGGAACCTCTGGCAATGTCGAGTCGAAATTCGAGAAGTAATACTCAAATCCGTCTCGTCCATAAAACATACTTAACAATAAACTGCACGTTATTCCATATGTCAACGGAAGATGATGGTATCTGATACCCTCCTCCACTGAAGCTGGTAACTGCATACAAACATAACAATCCTTTACTTCCATGGCATCAACATATTCATAAAGCAATTTAGCATAAGCATTTGACTTGTAATTTCCCTGTGACTCATCCATGTGTAACCTTTTTACTTCTGCATCTAACAATGCTTTGTCTTTTTCATTGATGTTTCCCTTCTCTTTAATAACGGTAGTTTTCGGTGTTGACACTCCCTTATCCTCCTTAACTGCGGTTTCATCCCCTTCGTGTCCCGCTAGGAATGAAACAGTTACCACTAAAATTATAAGAGAAACCACTACTCCTAAAAGTATAACAGCTATACATTTTGCCCTGCGGTTCGGGTTGCCAGCCTCCATGTTCTCAAACAGTGTAGTTTTGACTTTCTTCCAGCATTCACTTCCTCTTCTTTTCAAACAAAGTCTTTTTCTCTTGCAATGTCTTTCTTAGAACACTTGGAAGCTTGACAATTTGTTTCCGCAAAACAGTTCAAAGTCCAGTAGAAAATAGACAACCCTAGCCCTTCTCCATCCACTAAAATGAAACCCCTATCACTTTTCTTTTTCCACTCGGCGCTAGGTTATCTTGCAACAAGTTTACAATTTCTTTTCAAAAGTCTTGTTTTCATCTAAAGTTATGTATGGCTCAAGGAGTGACACTACTTCTTCATAAATGTCCATCCGAAGTATCATTCCCTCAGGTTCTGGGCAGTTCGTACCACACCATGGAAAGTCAACCTTTTCTAGGATTATTCTCCTTATTTCGCTCAAGACAAGTGGACGGACAAAATTGAGAGTTAGCGTTTTTTCAATTTCCACTCCTGGTACTATCAGTTCTACATCCACAATTACAAAGGGGTCCGTTCTAATCAAGATCACTTTCTTCACCTTTCCAGTTCTGCGCCCCTTTGAAGACATTCACAATATGGTATTAATCCACAACAATAAGCGCTCCTAGCATTTCTACTACTCGCTCAAGCATTTCCAAACGAAGAAGAGTTCCCTCCAATATTGGATATCGTGAACAGCAAACTGGAAACTCAACTGTCTCTAAAATCAATTTTCTTATTCCACTCAGGAGAGCAGGATGAACGATGTTGAGTGTCAGCAACCTTTCGGTCTCCGCTCCTGGCAGTAGAAACCTTATTTGCACTGTGATGATCGGGTCAGTTCTGATCAGTTCCACTTCCCTGATCCTCCCTGTTCTGTGTCTCCCAGACATCTGCAACGAGGTAGGTCCAGTCGGGAGTAGAGTATCTTCTACTAGGCACTCGCACCCTCCTTGATCTTCTAAGACCCTCCTCGGCTTGATCCTGGATATCTTCTTCTGGATCTGAGTCTTCGGATATAGGAGTAAGCGTTTCTTCCTGGGCCGACCTCAAACTTAGCCTTCTTCTCCTTGTTGGCCAAGTGGCAGCTCCAAGCCTTATTCTCCTATTCCTTGTCCTCTCACTTGGTTCTTGGTCGCTCCGATACGGATCTGAGTCTGAGTCGTATTCACTTCTGCTCTCTCCTTCAGTTGCGTCTTCTGTCTCACTGCCGTCCTGCCTTCGCTCTTCTTCTGAATCCGTTGCGTTCCCAACTTCTTCCGACACCCCCTCAGCTGCCTCTATCCCTTCTTGCGACTCTTCTTCCACTTCCGGGCTTTCGTCTGGGATGGGAGCTGTTCCTTCTAGAGGTGCTGGAACTCTTCGAGTATGGGATGCATGGATCCAATTTGGCAGCCCCCCGCACTTCACCGCGGTGTTCGTTATCAGGATTACCTGAAAGGGCCCACGCCAGCGAACATCTAGGCAGTTCTTCCGGACGTGCTTTTTAACTAAGACCCAGTCCCCTGGGTTCAGGTCATGACACAGGTTCCTCGCTGCTGGAACTTCAGCCGCATGCACCTGAAGGGACACAGAATGGATGGCGTCAGACAGTCCTTTACAATAATCCAAGATCAGATCATCTGTAATATTCAATAGAGCAGTAGTTGGAACTGTAGGAAGTCTCATGGCCCTACCCATCAGGATCTCGTGGGGAGAGAGACCTGTCCTCCTATCAGGTGTGCTGCGCATGCTCATGAGCACTAAAGGAAGAGCATCTGGCCAACTCAAGGATGTGGATGCCACTACTTTAGCCAATCTATTCTTCAAAGTGCCATTCACTTGTTCCACAATTCCTGAAGCTTCTGGTCGATAACTACAATGCAGCTTTTGATCGATATTCAGTGTGGAGCACAACATCTTCACTATTTCGCTGTTAAAATGTTTTCCTCTGTCAGATTCCAAAGAGGCAGGCACCCCGAAGCGCGGTATCAACTCCCTGAGCAACAATTTAGCCACGGTGAGTGTATCGCACCTACGTGTAGGGTACGCTTCAACCCATCTGGAAAATACGCATACAATCACCAACACATACCGAAGGCGATTGACTCTTGGCATTTCGATGAAATCTAGTTGCATTCTATTGAAAGGCCCCCCCGACCTCCCAATGTGACTCAGTGTGACTGGTGTTCGTTTGCCTACGTTCAGCTGTTGGCAAGTAACACATCGTTTACATACTGATTCTGCTGCTATTCTAAATTTAGGGCAATACCAAGTTTGCCTAAACACTCTCATCATAGCATCCCTTCCTAGATGTACTGGACCATGTATTTCTCTCGCCATGGGATTAGCTAATTCTTCAGGTAACACAGCTCTCCCATCTGCTGAAACCCAGAAATCCATTTCACTTCGCACACAACCTGCTATTTCCCATGCCTTTTTCTCTGTTTCAGGTGCGTTCTCCTGCATTATTCTTAAATCCTCCCAAGTGTCTACAGTTTCTAACATCATACTTAATTCAGTCTTTTCTTCTGCACCTTCTATTTCCACCTTTGAGAAAGAATAACTTTGTTCCGCACAATAGCGTGCGACTTCATCAGCATATCTATTACCTTGTGACACAAAATCTGTATTCTTAGTATGAGCTACACACTTCACTACTGCGATGTCAACAGGACCTTGTAATGCTTCTATCAGCAATCGCACAAATTCTCCATTTCGAATGGGCGAACCAGAGGAGGTCATGTAACCCCTCTGAGACCACAACTGCCCGAAATCATGAACCACACCGAAACCATATTGGCTGTCCGTGTAGATGGTGACTCTCTTTCCATTTCCTGCTATGCAGGCACGAGTTAGGGCAATAATCTCTGCTACCTGTGCGGAATGCACTCCTTCCAGGCAAGCGGCTTCTACAACTCCAGTAATAGTACAAACAGCATAAGCTGCTCTCAACCGACCAGTATCGTCTCTTAAACATGAGCCATCAACAAAATAAATTTCATCGGGGTCTGACAATGGCTCATCCACAATATCTGGTCTGGGTTTCGTGCATAGTTCAGTCACATCAAGGCAATCGTGGTCTTCACATCCTTCGCCTTCTATTACCGTAGGTAATGGCATCAAAGTAGCAGGATTCAAGACAGAGCATCTCCTGAGAGTCACGTTTTCTGCGGCAAGTATAACTTGCTCGTAACGCGTGAGCCTGCTATTGGTCAGATGCTGCGTCTTCGTCCTGGTCATTAACAATTCAACTGAATGTGGTACATACACCACTACTGGATGTCCCATCACAATACTCTCGCTCCTTTCAATGCTGACACCCGTTGCAGCAACGGATTTGAGACATCCGGGCAACGCTGCGGCTACTGGATCTAATGTAGCCGAAAAATATGCAACTGGTCTACGGGCATTACCGTGGGTCTGTGCCAAGACTGACAAAGCACATCCCTCTCTCTCACAGCAATAGAGTGAAAATGACTTTTCGTAATCTGGCATTCCCAGAGCCGGAGCACGACATAAATCGTCTCTCAGCTGTAAAAACGCCACCAGACATTCTTCATCCCATGGTACCGGATCACTCACCTCCTTGTGCGTCAGTTTCTGTAAGGGCTTTGCTTTCAGTGAAAAGTTAACTATCCACTGTCGGCAGTAACCCACCATTCCTAGGAACATTCTAACTTCTCTCTGTGTTGTAGGCGCATTCATTTTCATTATCGCCTCAATCCTCTCTGGGGACACCTTACGTTTCCCTTTTTCTAACCTGTGCCCTAGATACTGTACTTCTGTCAGACAATACTGCAACTTGCTCGGAGATACCTTATGTCCATTTTCAGCTAAATGATTCAGTAAGGCAATTGAGTCTGCTTTACAAGCTTCCTCTGTTTCTGACGCAACAAGTAGGTCATCTATGTACTGTACCAGAACCGAGTTCTGTGGCAGTACTAGATTCTCAAGATTCTTTTTCAACAACTGATTAAAGATGGATGGGCTGTCTGTGAATCCTTGTGGGATTCGACACCATGTTAAAACGCGATCTTCCATTTTAAAAGCAAAAAGGTACCTGCTCTCTTCATCCAATGGGATTGAAAAGAAAGCCTGACAAAGATCTATCACTGTGAACCATTCTGCTTGACATGGTATTTGAAACAATATTACTGATGGATTCGGTACCACGGGACAACATGAAACGACTATGTTGTTAATTTTTCGTAAATCCTGAACTATCCTAAACTTCCCGCTAGGTTTCTGCAAACCCATAATCGGGGAGTTACAAGGACTACCCACGATTTCTTTCAGTATTCCCTGCTGTATCATTGACTCGATCACAGGCTTTATTCCTGCAATCGTTTCCTGTGACAATTTGTATTGAGGCGTTCTTGGAAACTCAACATTTGGTTTTACCAATATTTTTACCGGTTCTACCCCTTTAATCAATCCTATATCTTCTCCTGTGAAATCTCACACCTCTGACGCCACTGCATCTCTTAAATCTTGTGGAAGATCTTCTACAGTCAGAGTAGGATATAGTTCTACACAGAATTTTGAATTGGCCACCTTAAAGGTAGCATCATCGTCGGTAGTCTGTACCTCCACTCCTTGCGGGGTGCAGTATATGGTGCAGTCCAATTTGCACAACAAATCCCTTCCTAACAGACATACCGGACTCGAGTCACAAACCACAAACTGATGTTCGTTCATATGATTGCCTATTTTCACAGATACTGGTTCTGTCAACGGACTAGTCATTCTTTTATTTGCGACTCCTACCACCTGAATTGTTTCCCCTGACATCGGCAAGTCTGGAACCACCGCTGATCTCAGAGTCGAACGAGTAGCCCCAGTATCCACTAAGAACGTAGTGGGACACCCTGCCACTTCTGCCTCAACAAATGGCCCTCTCTGATCCACTTCTAGAACTGCCCCGAGGGTACAGTCCTCTTCACTGCTCACCCGTTGTCCTGTCAATGGATCAATGTAATAACATTTTTCTTCCTCAATAAACAGAGGCATTTGTTTAAAGACCTTTCCTCCAGCTGTTATCTTCGGTGGCTGTGGGAATTGGGCCCGTGGAGCCGAAGTCCCCCCTTTGGCCACCTTATTACTTGGGACTGTCACCTTTTGCACTGGGTCTTCTTGGACCTGTTCTTCTACTTCTAGCTCTCCATTTTCAGGGTTAAAGGGACACTCGCGTCGCCAATGCCCCACCTGGTGACACTGATGACACTTTGTCGTTTTCTTTAAAGTGGCAAAGTCTATCCTAGGTCTCTGCCCTTCTTCATTATCTTTGCTCTGACCATTTGGTTTTCGTCCCATCCCCTGCTTCTGCTGGCCACCCTTCCCAGCGGACTGCATTTGCACCACCATCAATTTCTCCTTTAGATTCTTGGCTTTAGAATCTATCTCGTCACTGCAGTACCTCGCATATCGTAAAATCTCATCTAGTGGTTTGTTCTGCCAACAGATTAAATGTTGCTGTATCATCAAACAAATATCAGGTCTCAACCCCAAGACAAACTTTGACACGAACTGCCCTATGTCTTTGGGATCCATTACATCTAGTCCACTGTATTGCTTGAATGTTTTCAACAATCTTTCATAAAACTCGTGAACTGTCTCCTTGGGTTCCTGCCTTGTTCGGTCTATTTTTACCCAATCTATGTCCTGTGGTGGTACCTTATCTTTCAGCCATGCTATTACCCTTTCATACTTTCGCATGACAATCTCAGATGGTCCATTTGTTCGAGCATCCCTCAATGGTTCAGCATTTGGCCATTCGACACTAGTCTTGCACGGGGTCCACAAATCAGATGGGACCACGATGTCAAACAACGTGTTCAAATCTATTCACAGTACTTTCGAGATTTTAACAAACCTCTCTACCTGCTTATACCACTCGACTGGATTGTCCCGCAACTTCGGAAATGAGTTGGTAAATGCGGCTAAGTCTCCTCTACTCCAGGGCACATGTACATAATTTCCATTTGATATTTCTCGCAAAGGGAATGCCTCCATCTGCATTACCCTTCCCTCAGGGGTCATCACATTTGTACTTCGCCTAACTGTGCCCTTTTTCGACCACCTTTCTTCCCATTTATCCAGTTCTCTCCACACTCTTATCCCTGTTACCAGCTCTCTTATGTGTGTTTTTAATCCAGTAGTTCTCTTCTCATCTAGATCCTGGTCTGCGTACTGTAATCTGTGGTTACTCTGCAATGCCCTTGTCCTAGACAAATCCACGGCATACTTGTCTGCCAAATCAGTCAGTTTTTCATGAAACGCTCTAGCTTTCCTAGTAATATCCTTTGCCATGAACAATAACTCATCCTGTTCGTACAATTCTATCCTTTCCAAAGGCAATGTTCCATCTATTATCTCATCAACATCTGATTTTAAACTGGTAACATCAAGCCTTTTTGCCTTAATTTCAGCTTTCAAGACACTCAATTTAGCTCCTCCATCCGCATCTCTCCCATCCCAGCTTCGAGATCTACGTTTAGGTATTGGTGAATTATAGGGAGTCCTCCCCTGTTCCCATCTCTCTAGATCCCATGCCTTTCCGTCTTCTCGGGGTGGGTGGTGAAACACTCCTTCATGCCTCATAGCCCCTCTCTCCCCCTCCGGGCTAGTTTCACGGGATGCAGGGTAAGATGTTCCATTACTCCCTCTTTCTTCCCCACTTCCCTGTGATTCCTGATTATTCGAGGCGTGGCGGGACCTATCGCTGTTCTCCTTTCTCCAATGTTGAACGTCTTCCCCGAGTGTATGATGAAGGCACCTAAACCTATTCTGAAAAGCCCGTACCGCCTCATCTCCTCCCTTCCCCCAGAGACGGGACATTTCCTCACATTCTACAATCCTAGTATTTTGTTCCGGCTGTTCTCTCTGATTTGTAGGACATGCATCCCCTCTATTCTCTTGACTTTGGCCTTCCCGGCCCTGACTGCTTTCGCTGGCCCCACAATGAGATACAGTCCCGTTACCCCTGCTTTCCCACTCTGGTTCCGTTCTTGTCCTGTTACTCGGAGATACTATGGACCCGTCCCATTCCCTCAAATCAGCTCTTAACTCTGAAAAAGATCTTGGCCGCGGTCCCCTTAGATCCATTGGTCCTCTCGGACCTCCCTGTTCTGAATTGGGACCGACAGTTGTGTCTAATGGGGTATTCCATGTTACTGATCCTGGCAATTGTTTCCATGCATTTGTCACATTATTCCTCCTTTCCATCTCAATCCTCTCCCTATCCAATTGCCTTTGTTGTTCCCCTCTATCTCTCTCAGAATTATAGATCGAAACTATGGGTCCTATGGTAACAGGCACTTGAAGAGCGTCTGGCAATCCCACAGACTCAACCCTTTCTGTGGTTGGCGTTTTCTGCACCACAAACCTTCCCACTACACTCTGTACAGTGTTGTTTGGAGGTGTTTCTCCACTTTTGATAGGTGTCCATTCCGATATAGGGAGTGGTGTATATCCCTCTATGTCATTCCCATCTTCCCTTGCGAGCCCTCTATCTTCTATTAACTCCACTCTCGGAGGTGGTCTATCCATTAACAATCTGTTTATCAGATTGTCCTCCGACTCGCTTTCCTCGTCTTCTTCCATGAGGTTTCCTCCTCCTGACACCTCCCTCATCGGATACATTTTCTCCACCTCAATAGTCTGTACCCTCCAACGCTTTTCCTCCTCATCCCATTTGGAATCTCGCACTGCCCTTACCGATCGCGTCAGTCTTTGTTGACGCCTGTTCAAATTTCGGTCGTGTGCAGCCTTAATCCATGCATTAAGTGCCTCAAACTGTGTTGGTCTAGGTGAGGGTTTCAATGAGGACATGGTTGCTTTTAGCCGATGTAACACCTCTAATTTAAACGTCCCGTACCTCGGGAACTGCATTTCCTCATTCCCTTCCGTAAGCTTATTCCAAGCCCCAATCCACAATATCGTATGCAGCCCAACATTCGTTGCCATATAATGAGCTGGCGTACCCTCTGGGGGAGCCTCTTCCCCGTAGTAATGTTCACTTCGTTTACGTTTAAAAATCCCTTTCAAACACTTAAAACACTTCATGATTTCTCTTTTCTCCGCGTTTGTTTACTTCCTGATGACACTCCACCAATCTCAGCGCTGTCCTCACTAACTGGCCTATCCGTACGCGACTTTCCTCCGACGTCACGCTAGCCGCCCAACCAGAGCGCGGCTCTAGCTAACGTCACACCAACCGCTCAATCACAGCGCGGCTCTAGCCGACGTCACCCGTCCCCCTTCGCAGCAGTTCCCCTCCTTTCTCAGCTCGTCTCCTCGGTCATGCACGCATCCCATTCATACTCTGAAAAATGATTACTTCCGTCCAAGCGATCACCTTTCTTTGACTGTACGCCCGCAGTCTTTCTGTAGTTGTCACCTTAACTTGGCGAAATGTCTTTCCGATTACTTCCAGACAATCGCCTTCTCCGATAGGTTACTCACACACAGTAACTTTCGACCAGCGTCCGTTACTCATACACTCACTCTTACACTCCCCCTATCTTGGATCCACGGCGGTCAATGGTACCTCGTGACCTCCGTACTATGGTCGACAACTACCCTGGATGTTCGATACACCCAAAACCACTTAAGCTCTGGCCTGAACTTAAGATTTCACCAGTTAACCCGTTTACCAGGTTACCAGTTTACCAGGTTGCGCGCGCTCACAACCGTCTCTCATTCACACTACAGGCATTCAACTCCGCAAGACATTACAATACAAATACAACACAAAACACCGCAATCTATTCACGCATGACCCTTTTTATACTCACTCTCCGATACTGCTGCTTTTCTCGCACCGTCTGCACCTTTCGGCACACGATTCTTCCGCTGCTCGTCTCTCGGCGTCTCGGGCCTTGGGGTAAACTAACCTCTCTAGATTACCTTCCTCAAGAAGATAACCATCCTCACTCTGCTACCAACTGCTAACGCGGGATTACTGGTTACTAATTATCTTACCAAATCCCAAACTATGTCGACTGAATCGTTGGTACCTGTCTTGAGTAAAAGGTAATCTCGCAATAAATCAATCAATTTAAGAACTTACACCACTCTAAATGACCACTGACCAAAATTAAGTTTTAAAGATTTAATATAAAGTCAAAGATAACTGAAGATACAAACTTCTCAAAATGAGATTAAGAAGATAAATCGGTATCACTATAAACATGAACTTTTTGAATAGTCTGAGTCTGAAAAACAGAATAATAAGTACAAGCTCGAAAACCATCAGGGTTGCCAAAATGGATACAAGTTGCAACCTCAAAGTCATTACAGAAAAGAAAATTAAGGTTAGTCTGTCCCTACACTACACTAAATGACATCCCTACTTAGCAAGATCTTAACCCTCTAGGTGTCAGCCGTGGTGACTTCCTAAGAAGATCACGCACTTCTCTTTGTCTCTTCTCTGATAATGGGTCTCTCCTGATCAGCCTATCTGCCTACCCATCCGCTTCCTTAGGCTCCCAAAATCATCTGCTCTGCTCTCCTCCCGGGTCACTTTCCCTAATACCAAATCACATTTCCAATAGAAACGCCCCTTGGGACGCCCCTCACGTGGTACATCTTTGCGCGGTAAACTCCATGATGGTACTCTTGAAGACCCTCGTTATAGTTGACCTTGGTTCCCAGGCTCCTTCTTCCGTGCGCTGATACCCCCTGAAATTCCTGGAAACTCCTACAGGCCTGCGCAAGGCGCCACTGAACAAAGTCCCTTTCATTCGAGCTGATTAGGACCCTCGCACCTGCATACAGCTCATCCTGCAGTGGGCCTCAAATTCCAGACTCCACCATATCTTTGGTCATAAAACACTCTCAAAGCTCCGTGCTGGACACCTCACGACCTCTCCTCTAACGAGCACATGGCAATTTAAACTACATGACATTATCTGCTCTGGCCTACTTGATTTACATGCAGCAGGTTCCTGCACTCTTAAAACGTTAACTTGATTTAAACAGCAAACATTCTTAACTAGCATACGTTTCTAAAATAACACATCTATAAAGCATATACTTTTAACCCTAAGTTCAATAGTACATTTTGAAAGAACCATGTCAACTTTATCTCACATTAATTTAGCAGCACGTTCAGGTTTGCTGTGAATTGCCCTAAGGCCTACACATAATACTGGATTTTCAAAGTTACATTTAATTCGGACATGACTCTTTTTAACATGAGAACATGAGGTTTTCACATATATTCCAACATTTCTACATTAATCTCACACCGTTATAATTATAGTTACTCTACTTAACATTCTATACGTTTCACTACTGAATATAAACCACTCGTGTGCAAAACATGTTTAAACTAACTACGTGCTTGTAAATATGGCGTACTTATACATTTTTTTTCAAACTTGTGCTCTCTCAGCTGCTAAACCATTCCACCACCTCTCAGTTATAGGTCACCATTAAAGCAAATCTATAGTCCTAGAGAAGCTCACAGTAGTGTTGGCTCTGTTTATTCCTCCTGTTATGACAAGGTATTAACCAAAGAAATCACATTTTACTCGGATTCTGCTGTATGAACGTCTGTCTGTAAATTCTTTATAATCGGCGATTTGTGATACACCCAGTTGCTGATTATAAAGAGAAAGTGAAACTTTGCTTTTCTTTTGTTATATGTTTACAGTGTCTAGCAGAAAGAACATGATTATTTTTGGTGTTCCTTAGATAATTACAGAATGTTAAATTTTGTCTGCACGTTTCCACTACTGCAGCTTTTTAAAACTGATTTGAATTGAACGGTTTGTATTATCTTTTTGCAACAAATCTCTAACATTTTTTTGATGTTTTTAATTTTCACTAGAAGTTCTACTTATATTCTTCATGTTTGCAAACTTGCTTTCTCTTTTAGAGCATGTTTACTGTGCTGTGTGTAGCAGTAGCAAAGGGCTTTCATAGAAAGTCACTCTTCAAAGGGAGCAAGTGCAATTTAGAGAGTGCAGAACCCATGGGGGATTGCCTCGGAAGGATCAACAACAGATGAGTTGCAGGGTTCGGCGCACTCTGAAGTCTCATCTTTTATTCTTCATGTTTGTGAACATGCTCTCTCTTTCAGAGCATGTTTACTGTGCTGTGTGTAGCAGTAGCACAGGGCCTTCAAACAAAGTTCCTTCTTCAAAGAAAGCCAGTGCAGTTTAGAGAGTGCCTAACCCTTGGGGGCTTGCCTCGGAAGGTTCAACAACAGATGAGCTACAGAGTTCTGCACATGCTGAAGTCTCATTAAACAAGATTGAGATACTCCTAGCTATAAGACATTGCAGTAGTCCAACATGGAGATAACCAGTATCTGAACTACTGTTTTCCTGGAAGATTCAGGTTAGAGGCAAATGATGTTTTAATGAGATTTTTGAATCCAAAAACGTTTGCCTGCCAAGGCTGCGATCTGATTGTCAAATGTATATTTTTCATAAAAACAAATGCCTACTTTTTACACCCTAGACTTTGGTTAAGGTAGAGGTCCAGGAAAATCTAGCCACCAAGCAGGGAACCAAATCGAATGTTGTTTGCCTAAGTTGAGGACCTTTGTTTTCCCTGCATTCATGTTCAGGTAATTGAGGTCTATCCACTGACCGACCTTCGGCAGACAGGTCCTCAGTGATACCATCCATCCTCATGATCTGGTTCCATGTATGTATGGGATGTTGCCGAGTGGGAGTACTGTAGAACATCAGCGGAAGGAGAAGCAACTGTTAAGATAGGTGGGTCCCAATTTCCTTAGTGCCTTGAATATGTGTGTGAGGGGTTAGAATTGAGTGTGTTTATCTATCAAGACCAGGTAGAGCTCTCTGAGGAGTGGTGTGATGTGAGTTCTGTGTGGGAGGTTAAGAATAAGTCTGCCTGCCAAGTTCTGGATGGTTTGTAGGCTTCTAATGAGTTACTTGGTGATCCCAGCGTAGATGGTGTTCCAGTAGTTTTTCTAGTGTTGCTTTGGAGCTATGTGCAGATTTTCCTCAGCTTCTTCAGAGTGTGGAAGAGGATGCAGTGATGGGATTGGCTTGTGCACAGCCGCGGCCGGTAGTGGGAGTACCGGCCGGGCGGTGACGTGGGGAGGGGGAGGGGCAGGATGGGGGTAGTAATGTATGGATTACGGATTTTAACAGGTAAGTAAACATACAAATAAATAAAATGAATTTCGTTGCTTGCACTGCATCACCAAATGCGATGCAGTGCGCGCAACGAAATTCGTTATATTTATTTTTATGTTTACTTACCTGTTAAAGTCCGCAATCCATACATTACTACCGCCCACCCTTCCCCTCCCCCTCCCCACGTCACCGCCCGGCAGGTACTCCCACTACCAGCTGCGGCTGCTTGTGCAGTCATGTCCAGTTTGCTGTTGATGTTTATTCTGAGTTTCCTGCCATTGGTGATAGGTCAGGGCTTGGCTGGCCATCAGTTGGAGTCGCACAGTGAGGTGTTCTTGCTGAAGATCAGTACTTCTATCTTGTCGGTGTTGATCTTGATATAATTGGCTTTCATCCAGTTACTGACTTTGGTCATGCAGGCGGTAATCTTGTAGAGGTCTTGTCCAAGAGTAAGGCTCAAACAATTTATGCAGTACTCACATGGACAATAAATAAGATATAGTATTGTGAAAAGTGCACAGGCAGACAGTTCACACTCAGTGCAAATGTATGTGATGTTAATACATGAATCATTCCTCGTGTGCAAATATCTTCAAAAACGTGCAAGAAACATTGAGTTCTAAACATAACAACTTTTTTCCCTAATCCAGTTGTGCTCTATTTATTCAAACAAATTGAAGTCAAAAAACATTCTTCACTAGTTAGAACAAGCACTGACAAAGCCAGCTTTGGATTTGTAAATGCTTCATTTGTTTAGTCATGTTTTTTACTATTTTGTATTGCTGAGGAAACTGTCATTCCTTCGTCAATCTAAAAAATGGGTAAAAGTATTAATAGTAGCTTTGGTGTAAAAAAAACATGCATTACCACAATAGTCCCTAGCACTAAAGGGAACTAATTTGTGAGTGGATGTGCTCTTTGAGAAAGGACAGAATACCAATGCTCAAAGTGAAGATAGCCAATGAAGGAAATGGGCAGATCCATTTATCCATGCTTCATACTGTAGAGTGGTAGTAAAAACATAATGGACACACTTACAGACCAATCGATTAAGAGGGCCAGCTAAAAGCCTCAAGTGGTAAGTATGTTATACATATAATTTTAAGAGAACCAAGAGGTCTTCTCTAACATCAGGCATTCAAATGACTAATTTGGGGAAATCAGATTATTCTGCTTTGCAAAAAATTCAGATAGACCACTCAATACCTAGTCATATTGGGCAATATGTAGGTAAATTGCATTTACCGAATCGTAAATACCAAATTTTACCGATTCGGTATTTACAATTCGGTAAATGCAATGTAGGTAATTATTCCTTAACAATTACCGAATCGGTAAGAATCGGTAATTACCGATTCGGTAATTACAGAATCGGTATTTGCCATTGATTCCTATGGGCCTTGAAGCCCATAGGATTCAATAGCAAATACCGAATCGGTAATTACCGATTCGGTAAAATTACCGATTTTACAAGGGGGACAGGGTGTCACTTTGACACCCTGTTGCACCCCTGTTTCTGGCTTTTATGCCATGTGACACACATACATGCCCTTAGGGCATGTCTGTGTGCCACATGGCACAGGTGTACATGCACAGATGTGCATGTACACAGGAATTCGTTATTTACCATGCCATAATATTTCATGGTAAATAACGAATTCCTAAGGGCCTGTGGCACTGTTTCCAGTGCCACCTACATCCCATATTACCGATTCTGTACATTTACCGAATCGGTAATTTACAGATTCGGTAAATTTACCGATTCGGTAAATATACAGATTCGGTAATATTTTGGCCACCTACATCAGAAAATCAAAATACCGGTCAGTAACGGCCGAAATCGGCCGTTACCGACCGGTATTTGGCCACCTACATATGGCCCATTATGTTTTGTGTTACAGATGAAAACAAGGGCTGGTTTCCTTTTGCTATCCCACACATCGGCATCCCCTTCATGCCGCTTCATGTAGCTTGATTTTCAAATGCAAAAATCCTTCAGTGGTGACTAGGCCAGTTCCTTCAATTATGAAATTTTAACTTCAGGAGGGCAAGAACATGACCAGTAGCACTTGTGGAACCAGTACATCATGGCAGCAGCACAGCAGCGCAAGAAGCCGACCTCAAATACAGAACAGAGTCAGTGTGGGCAGCCAAGGGCAGTCACCCAGCTGCCAGTGCCTACACCCTGAACATTAATATTTGCGAGGCCGTGCCTGCCCAGTTTGTGTCACTACATAGATCAGCCCAACAGTGACTGATTAACAGGCAGAGTTGATGAAGCCCTTCCTTTGCCTCGCCTCCATTTCCCTGCTCTCACACCCACAGGATGCAGCAGAGAAGAGGCCAGAAAGCAGTTAAGGAGATTTGCATTTAAAAATGAAAGTCAAAAAGCTCTGTCACTGACTAGTCTCTCCTCAGTGGCAGGATGGAGATTGATGTGAGAGTGGTCAAGAGGGAGGCAGGAGAGGCCGAAGCCACAACAAAGCTCAGCCTGCTTTGCACTCAAGCATTGCTAGATTGCTGACCACTGGGTACTTTTGCATGTGGCATTCATGCCTTTTTTGTAATGAGTCATGTGTTTTGTAGAGTCCCAACTGTAAAGTTGGGACTCTACAAAACTGACCCTCCCACCCACGGAAACCACTAGCCGTCCTCGCACCCTCCTTGGAGCTGTGACCGTCCTGTCCTGGACACGAACGGCCGCTCCCCTTGCCTCCTCCTGCACAGACTTGGTATCGTAGCGCCTAACTCTGCTGCCCTTTCACCACCACGCTGCTTGTAGCGCTTGTTTCCGCATTGTGGTATTGCAGCGCTTGGCTCCGCATTTTGAATCGTAGCGCTTGTATGCTAAAGTATTACTGTTCTAGGAGCGATTGTGTGTTCTGGGGTAAAAATAGAAATCGGCTGCATTATCATTGCTAGCGCGCACATCCTGGCTGTGTTTGAATAAGAGTTAAAATTATTTAAAGTGCGTCCGTTTAGTGTGCAGCATACCTTGTTGTGCCCTGTTGTTGTTACTGCCATTTTGTTTATCAGCCCCTGGCCCTTCCCCCACCTCGCTCCCGCCTCCTGGCTGACCCTCCCACGCTCCGCCCCCTCCACCATCCTTTAAATGTCAGATGTCCCAACGCGCAGCGTCCACGCGCTACGGCCACGCCGAAGGTGCGCCAAAGGTAAGCCCGTCTACGCCCGTCCGCGCCTGGACCACGCCCAGCGCCATACCCCCTGCACCTCGCGCTGCCCAGCCCCCCCGCGTTACCTATGATGCCGCCACCCTCCTAGCCCTTAACCCCGGTCGCGCCCCCAACTGCGTCCAAGTCGCTCCTGGACGCACCCATGGACCGTTCTCCTGCTTCTCCTGCAAATTCATCGGCACCGACAACATCTCCGCTACGACCACACCACAGATTCCCGACCCCAACCACCTAGAATGCATCCTTCTCAACACCCGCTCGGTCCACAGGCACGCCATTGACCTTTGGAACCTACTAGACACCATCTCTCCTGACGTCGCCTTCCTAACGGAAACTTGGATGAACGCTTCCTCCGCCCCTGACATCGCCATCGCTATCCCTGATGACTATAAGATCACACGCAAGGACCGCACCGACCATACAGGAGGCGGAATCGCTATCGTCCATAAGAAAACAATCCGCATCTCAACCAGCTCTGATGCCAACCTCGCCAACTCCGAACACCTTCACTTCCAGATCCACATCGACCCCAAGACCACACTCAGAGGCACCCTCCTCTACAGACCACCAGGGCCACGCGCAAAATTCAGTGAAGACATCACGGACTTCATCACCCCACACGCGCTCCCCTCCAAAGACTACATCCTTCTGGGAGACCTCAACTTCCACCTTGAAAAGATCAACGACCGCAACACCGCCACCCTCTTAGACAACCTCGCCAACCTCGGACTTAAACAACTGGTCACTTCCCCCACCCACATCGCAGGTCACACTCTCGACCCCATCCTCACCTCCAGCAACCATGTCTCCTTCAGCCACACTACAGATCTCCTCTGGACTGACCACAGCTGCGTTCACTTCACCTACAACAAGCCGAAACCCATCATCCACCTCCAACCAACTCTACAAAGAAACTGGAACAAAATCACCACAGAGCAGATCTCCACATCACTCCTTCAAACCTCCCCAGCCCCCTCTTCTAACGCCAACGAAGCCGCCTCCAACCTCACCCTTTGGTTATCCAACACCGCCGACACCTTAGCACCACTGAAAAAACGTCAACACAAACTTGGCATCAAAAAGGCTTCATGGTTCAACGACGACCTCAAGAAATCCAAGAAACTGTGCCGCTCCCTTGAAAAGGCCTGGAAAAAAGACCCATCCACCAGCAACAAGGACGCCTTCAAAAGCGCCATCCGTACTCACCACCAACTGATCCGAAAAGCCAAGAAAACAGCATTCAAAGATCGACTTGACAACAACGCCCACAACAGCAAGGAACTTTTCAACATCGTCAAGGAATTTTCCAACCCCTCGGCCAACTCCAGCGACATCACCCGACCTCACAAACCCTCTGCGATTCCCTAGCCTCTTTTTTCCACAACAAGATTGCTGACATCCACAACAGCTTTGACAACCAACCCGGAAACCAACCCACCCTACCATCAGCTGACCTTCTTCCCCCCGTCAACACCCTCAACGCCTGGAACCCAATCTCCACTGAGAACACCATCCGTCTGATGAATTCCATCCACTCTGGATCCCCCACAGACCCATGCCCCCACCACATCTTCAACAAAGCAGACTCCGTCATAGCTCCGCACCTCCGAGACGTCATCAACTGCTCCTTCAACTCCGCTACCTTCCCAGAAGATTGGAAACACGCTGAACTCACCGCCCTTCTGAAAAAACCAACAGCAGACCCCACCGAACTCAAAAACTACCGCCCCATCTCGCCTCTTCCATTCCCGGCCAAAGTCATCGAGAAAGCTGTCAACAACCAGCTCGCCGCCTTCCTCGAAGCCAACAAATCACTCGACCCCTCACAATCTGGCTTCCGAGCCAAACACAGCACTGAGACCGCCCTCATCGCAGCAACAGACGACATTCGAACTCTACTGGACAATGGAGACACAGTCGCCCTCATCCTCCTCGACCTCTCTGCAGCCTTCGACACAGTCTGCCACAGCACCCTTTTACAACGCCTCAGAAACATCGGAATCCAAGGAAAGGCACTGGAATGGATCACCTCGTTCCTCACCGGAAGAACCCAGAGAGTCCGCCTCCCACCATTCAAGTCCGAGGCCTCTGAAATCATCTGCGGCGTACCACAAGGATCCTCACTCAGTCCCACCCTCTTCAACGTATACATGAGCCCCCTCGCGGCCATCGCCCGCCAACACAACCTCAACATCATCTCTTACGCGGATGACACTCAACTGATCCTATCTCTCACCAAGGACCCCAGCACCGCTAAAACTAACCTACACGAAGGAATGAAAGAAGTCGCCGAATGGATGAAACAAAGCCGTCTGAAACTGAATTCAGACAAAACAGAAGTCCTCATCTTAGGTAAATCCCCCTCTGCATGGGACGACTCCTGGTGGCCGGAAGCCCTCGGAAATGCACCCATCCCGACAGACCACGCACGGAACCTTGGCGTCATCCTGGACTCTTCACTCTCTATGAACAGACAAGTCAGCGCCGTATCCTCCTCCTGCTTCAACATTCTTCGCATGCTCAGAAAAACATTTCGCTGGATCCCCTCCGAAACAAGGAAAACAGTCACCCACGCTCTAGTCACGAGCCGACTGGACTACGGAAACACCCTCTACGCAGGTACCACCGCTAAACTCCAGAAGAAACTACAACGAATCCAAAACGCCTCAGCCAGGCTCATATTAGACATCCAACGCAACGAACACATCTCTGGTCACCTTAAAGACCTCCACTGGCTACCCGTCAATAAGAGGATCACTTTCCGACTGCTTACCCACGCACACAAATCACTCTACGACATCGGACCAGATTGCCTCAACTCTCGACTGTCCTTCTACACCCCCTCCCGCCAACTTCGCTCTTCCAGCCAAGCCCTCGCCACTGTACCTCGCATCAACAAGTCCACCATGGGAGGCAGATCCTTCTCATACCTGGCTGCCAAAACATGGAACTCACTCCCCGCTTACCTCCGCCTCACCCAGAATCACCCAGCGTTCAGAAAGCAGCTTAAAACGTGGATATTTGACAAATAATCCACCTCCCCTCCCTAAGCGCCTTGAAACCCTCTGGGTATGTAGTGCGCTATATAAATGTTATGACTTGACTTGACTTGACTAAAGTAGTGGGTGCTAGGCCCATATACTTAGGGATATAAGGCATTCACACACAGTGATTATGGTACTGGAACTGGCCCACGGCAGTCAGGTGGCCCTTTTATTAGCAGGGTCACCTGACTGGTGACGCCTGTAATGGGTGTGTGTTTAGTGTGGGTACATCACAACGCTGAACACTAGAACATGTCTAGCAGGACACTACATCCCTCCCAAACCTTTTCGGGAAAGAAACAAACAAAGTCCAACCTATGGGAAAGAACAAACAAGGAAACACAGCAACACTGAGTCTTTTCAAGCAATCTGCCGGACAGTGCTGGATCTCTGGACTGCATGGGCATTAGGTTTAGGTCCACCTCGGCAAGGTTGTATGGACTGATCTGGTCTCACAGTGTTGGAGACTTTTTACACAGTCCAATGTGGGTGCATCTGGAGTGGTGGTGGAGTCTGCTTTGGATATCTTCTTGAAGGCGCTCAGGCTCCGGTGAATGGCAAACCTGCAAAAACTGAGGATGACCTTGGTGTAAGAGGGACTTACATGAAGGCGATGATGCTTCCCAGTGCCCACTGGCAGAGCAGCTTCAGACTTTGCTCTCTACTCCCCTCTCACAGGAGACTCCTTGAGGCCCTTTCTGCTGGGCTGCTATGGGACTGACTAGATTGTGTGGGGCCTCTTGTAGGCAGTGGGAAGGAGTGTTGAGGAACTTCCCACAGTACCCCAACCAATTCGCTCTTACAACCGTAAAGGGTGGTGTCTTAGGGTCTTTGTGCTTTGGCCGTGAGGACTCATGTTTACGTGCCTTCACGAGATAGTCTTTAGTCGTAGTCATCGTAGTCATAGTCATAGGCTCTTGTATAGCGCACGATTCACCAAAAAGGTCTCAAGGCGCTTGGCAGGAAGAGACGACAACCACAAATGAGAGGGGGGTCACAGGAAATTAATTGGGAAAAAGCCACGTTTTCAGACCCCTGCGAAAGGCCAAATGATTAGATAGGGACGAAAGATGGGGAGGCAGCTTGTTCCAGAGTAGGGGGGCTATATAGGAAAAAGCCCGACATCCATTTCGCAAGGTCCTGGCCCGCGCCTGGACCAGGAGGGATTTGGAACAGGATCTTAGAACTCTGGAGGGTTTGTACCAGACCCGTTTCTCTGCTGAGTAGGAGGGTCCTACGCCGTGGAGAAGTTTGTGGACGATACTAAGTATCTTAAATTGACTTCTTTGGCGCACAGGCCACCAGTGTAGCTCCTTGAGACTAGGCAGGGAGGGTGACCTTGGGGACAACCCTAGCACCAAACGTGCAGCGGCATTCTGGAGAGTTTGCAGCTTAGTCAACAGACACTCATTGATGGTGACGAACAGGGCATTACCGTAATGTAAATGGCTGATAATGAGCCCTTGAATCAGGGGCTTCCTAGATTCAAGAGGGAGCCATTTAAATATTTTCCGCAATTTACGTAGGATTCCATAGCAGATGCCTGATACTTGGTTGACATGGGCTTTCATTGAGAGGGTGCATTCAATCATAATTCCCAGGTCACGTACCACTTCTTTGGGCTCGGGCAGAGTCCAAGTTCTTGGGGCCACCAGTCTTGTGACCAGATCATCTTTGCTTTGCCAAACAGCATAATTTATGTTTTGCTGGAATTAAGTTGGAGTTTGTTTCCATTTATCCATTCACTAATCATGACCATACACTTCTGGAATCTGGTACGGGTATCAAGAACATCTAAGCTACAGGTGATCAGCACCTGAGTATCGTCCGCGTAGGACACTGTGGAGAAGCCGTGGGATTTTATAATGTTGGCCAGAGGGGTGAGATACAGATTGAATACCAAGGGACTAAGGATAGATCCCTGTGGGATCCCTACAGAGAGGGGGGTCTTGCTGGATTCCAAGGTGTTAACCTTTATATATGTGTGCCGGTCCGCGACGTAACTCTCGAACTAGGCAAGGGCTTTGCCTCTGAAACCAATCTCCCACAGCCGTTGGTAAAGAATGCTGTGGGAAATGGTGTCAAAGGCGGCCGAAAGATCTAATAGGATAAGGATGGCAGACTCGCCTCTGTCTAAGGTGAGACGGATATTGTCCACAACCTCCAACACTGCAGTTTCCGTCCCATGGGCAGCGCGGAACCCTGACTGTGAGGGGTCTAGAAGTGCATGGGCTTCAATAAAGGTGGAAACGTGCTTGTTAACGAGGTGTTCCAATACTTTTCCCGAAGTAGGGCAATAGCGAAATTGGCCTGTAGTTAGACATAACAGTGGGATCACTAGTGGGTTTTTTGAGAATGGGTTTAACCTGTGCCACCTTCCAGCAACTGGGGATTGATGCCAGATCAAACGAGGTGTTGAAAATGTTGGTGAGAGAGCTGGCCAGAAGCGGGAATAACATACTACACTTGCGCGGGGCCAATGAGTCTGTGGGAAGCCCGATTTCACCTTCCCGAGGGTTTCTAACACTTCGGCTGACGTGGTGGGCTTAAATTCCGAAAAAGAAGGGCACTCAGTATGAACTAGGGACGCCTCACCGACTTGGATGACATCTGGTCTTGAGGAGACAAACGTGGAATAAATTGACTTAATTTTGTTGTCGAAGTGGGCTGCCAGTGAGTTGACGCACTTCAAGGTGGGAATAAATGCTGACTGCTCCACCTGCGGAGAGGTGAACTCATTCAATATTTTATAGAGTTTTTTACTAGAATGAGCTGCTTTACTGATCCTAAGGGTGAGATAGCCGGATTTAGCAGCCTTTATGTTTTTTAGGTAATTAGAGTGAACCCGTTTGTAGTTCTTTCGATTTTCCGGCGTTCTGGTTTTCCTCCACAACCTTTCCGCTGATCTGCTGGCGATTTTCTCTACTTTCAGCTCCTCCGTAAACCACGGGGAAGCAATTGTTTTTATCTTGACTATTGATTCAGGAATAGTTTTATCCAGAGTGCTCTTTATGGATGCTTCCAACTGGGCTGCCATTAAGTCGATATTAACGGTAGTATCATTAAGGGGTATAAAAAGGGTCAAGAAGGCCTCCGTGGTCAGCTTGTGCCTAGCCCGTATTGACATAGTTTCTGTCCGATTCATAGTCCTAGACTCCGGAAATTTGCGAAAGCTAAACTTCAAGATAGTGATCGGTCCAGGTCATGGGCAGAGGTGGTTGGCAGGTTAGGCTGGGCATGTTAGTGAAAATTAAGTCAAGGGTGTGCCCTGCCTGATGAGTGGGGCCTACCACCCTTTGCGTTAACGACAAAGTTTCCAGAGTGGTGATTAAATGGTCGGAGTCGCCATCATGAGTAAGTTCCGCATGGTAATTAAAATCTCCTACCAAAATAAAGTTGTCAGTGGCTAGCACGTGTGAGGCTATAGTGTCGAGGAGGACGTTGACAAACTTGGATTTATCGCCCGGGGGTCTGTAAACCAGAGCAGCCCTCCCAAGTGATGTTTTGTTGTACATTATGTTAACTATCATGATTTCAAACAAGGAATTCGAGAAGGATTCGAGCAGGGTAATACAGATAGGGGCCCTGGCCGCCACAGCCACACCACCCCTCTCCTCCCCTCTCGGTCCTGCCTAATAAGATGATATTCCTGGGGGAAGGCTATGGCAACGTCAGGCGAGGCTTGGCTGTGGAGCCTCGTTTCGGTAAGGAAACAGATGTCAGGTTGTTCATTATCTAATAGGCTCCATAGCTCGAGGGCATGCTTGGGAATAGATCTGGTGTTTAAATAAAGAGCAGATAGGGAATTGGTGCCTGCAGTCGCACTGGGACCACATTTTTCTGCGGGATTCACAGGTGTAAGATGTTCGTGGCCAAACGCGGGCGCTTGGGTGGCGGCAGCGTTAAAGGGCTTATTCCTCGACAGACGTGGCAAGGTGTGGGTACTGTGGGTTTTAGCCCAATTGTTAGGGTTTAGGGTGAAAAGTTCCTGCCGTGAGTAACAAATCATGACAACAAGCAGTAATTCCCTCACCGTAAATAAAACTGTTAATATAGCCAGGGATCTGGGCGGCAGGCGGTGTCCAGGCGCGGACGGGCGCAGACGGCTTGCCTTCGGCGCGCCACTGTGCGCTTCCGCGCTGGGGAGGGGAATATGTAGACAGAGAGGCGGGGCAGCTCCGATGACGCTGCCTTGTGTACCGCTGCTTCCTGTCCCTCCGCACAACCGGCACAAGCCGTGGTGGAACGGGGACCCAGCAGGGGGAGCACATAGGAGGTAAGATTGCAAGCGCTAGTAGTCACCGCAAATGCAAAGTTTAAAACAGAACGTGAGAGTGAATTAAAATTAGGCACAGAGTATGAACAAAAAAAAAAAAAAGCCCCAAATGGAAATAACAGTCTATTCACTGCAGATATACAATTCCCACTAGATTACTGCCACACAGCGTTTCACCCACAAAAGCACCCAAACAGCAGGGATGCCGCTCTAGCTGGGTGACCAATAGTCTTTGTGTGACCAGTTGCCATCCGTGACCTTGTGGAACTGCTGCAGATGCATCTCTCTTGTAGGGATTTCCCTCTCACCTGAACTCCCTTGAGGCCATTGCCCCTGGATGGGCACATGGCTGTGTGGGCTGTGCGGGGTCTCTCCTAGGCTGTTCTGAGGGGTCGCTGTGGAACTTCCAAGAGGGCCATGGCCAAGTCTCATTCAACCCAAAGAGTAGATAGCCCAGTGGTCGAGTATGCTCTCTTCCGCAGGCCTCAGGTTCACAGGGGCTCACAGAAGGCCTCTAGGTGGCCAGTCTACCACTGCATCATGAACGCCTTGTTAGTCTCTGGGTGTTTCAGGTGGTTTGATGCTCCTTAGGTGTGTCTGGTGATGCACCTTGGTAACGATGACAAGTACCTACTTAGACTTGGGCTACAGGTGGTGTCATCTTGTCTGGAGTGAGGTGTACTGGAGGGACTACATAGCCACTTGTATTTTTTTCTTTGACAGGTGCAGTTGCTAACCGATGCCATCTATGTCAAGCAGCCGTTGACAGGTGACTGGATGGTCGCATTGTGAAGCGTGGGGCCTGGACGCAGTTATTCCTCCCGTAAAGTTGTCTCTAGTGACTTCTCTGCATCCCGGTGGTTGGCTTGTGATGATGGATACCTTCCACGGTGCTGGCATGAATCCTCAGTCCTAGCTCTCTACTCCCTTTTCTCTTGCGCACCTGTGGTGTTTGTTCTCCCTGTTGCAACGTGCCCTTCTCTTCTCCTCTTTAAAGATCTTTGCGATGTGGCATCATGCCATGCTCTTCTCTCCTTCCGACCAGGTTCCTCACCGTGATGTGGCATCATGCCTATTGTCTCATGCTCACTCCACATTGTGATCTCGCTGGTTGCGTCCAGTTCTTAAGCTTTTATCTTTTCTTTGTAACGGACCTATCGCAGGTCTGTCCTACGGTAGGACTTGACTCTACTTCTTTGCTGGGACCTCTTCCAGGTCCGGTCCCTTCCTCAGGGATTGTGCAAGAACATAATTAATACTGGCAAAAACACAAAATAGGATCACTCATTTACTGTTTGTGCTATGTTCCCATTGAGTTTTGTGCGATAAAGAATACAAATGAAACAAAATAATGCAAAGCTGGTTTTTCCAAATTTTATATGCAGATTATATTATTTACAATTTACTTTCTTTCTTACTGTTAGTTTAAACCTGATGGTAAGAGAGAGTGGTAAAGGTGAGCAATTATTCTTTTACCCCTTCGTTCTAAATGAACACTCATTCTAAATCAGTGCAAATATTATTTGCTCCCATTTTTCAACAAACAGTAGTAAGTTGCTACAGACTTGCTGACATGTTCATTCCAGTGGAAAGCATAAGTGTTTCATCCGAGCACTTGCCCATAAAGATGTTCACACTCAGCCATTGGTAATATATTGCCAGTGCTTAATTTGAGCCAGTGGTTGCTGGTTGGGGTCACAGGCACTCATTTTTGGGGATCGGCACTTATTTTTTGCATTAGATATATCAGAGCAAGTGAGGGAAAGACACACAAATCGGAAAGATGGAAGTAGACAAAGATGGAAAAAAAATCACAAGAGGAGAAATCAGGAACCTGAAAGACTGAGATAAATGGTTTGATAGTGGAATAAAGGGTCAAGGGGTGAATTTAAGACTATGCAGCATTGCTATTTGGCATGCCCACATTTAATTGCATGGGCTGCGGGGTTATGAGCAGAGCTTTGGGCAGCGGCACTCATTCTTTTGCAGATTAAGTCCTGGATATTGACGAATGTGCTGGAGATAGCCATTCCTTTTTCAAAGTTACCCATTCTGGTTTTGAGCATCATGAGAACAATCACACTTAATAATCATGAATGTTATCATTATTTCTAGAGGTCACTGGATCTAATTTGCATCAGGTACAGTATGCATCACCTCTTAGTCAAGCTACTGAACCCCAAAACTGAAGTCATGCTATCACCAGCCAGGACCTAGTGTATGGAGCTGAGAGGTCAACCACCTCAAGACTTATCTAATGGTGAGATCATTATAGGGTAACCCTGGGTCACCAGAGGTGGCCACAAGTAAAACAAATTGCAGCTTTGGAGGGGTATCTTACTGAATGTACAGTTTAAACCGAGGCTGGAAGTAAAAATAGGGGTATAACTACTTAGGACAAAGAAAAACCTGGAGGCATTGGAAAGATGAAACTCACAGCTTGAGGCTTAATTATAACTGAAATAATGTTGATTTTTTTAACACTGGAGGCTTAAGCTCAGTGAGGACAAGAGTAAGGGGAACACATGTTTAGTACAGCACTATCAGGGGTAACAAACTACAGTATTTCAATTTTATACATATAAACAATGCCATTTGACTAAAACCCTTCTCATAAGCAGCAGAAGTGTGGTAGGCTATACTGATTGCGATGCTCATCAACATGTCCCTAATGTTCCCAGATGCATCTCCTTGAATGTGCAAAGCCAAAGTCCAATATCTTCATAAGAACTTCTATCATATTTCCATTGAGACAATGCAGAGCCTGGGAAATACCATGTGCTAATGACAAAGAATCAGAGAAGATGGTCCCCCATTGTTAGATCCATAAATTAAATGCTACCAGAGGGTTGCAGCCCTCACTGTGCCACTGAATGAAGTAGAACTGTAACGCATGCCTTCAGTTTGCCTCTGCAGTCTGGAGTGTAGTTTTAAATTGCCATTTCAAATTGGCAAAAAAATCTTATGCCATAAAATAATTCTTCTTTTTTTATACTTATGAGTCAACCCTGAGACGGACATTAAAGGCACTTCCGGGCAGGGTGCATGGTATTTAAAAAGGAGGACATGTGTTCTTAAGATTTACATGCCCTGACTGAAAAACTCCCAAAGTCGGTTTTTGCAGTGGCAAGGCAATCACTTATTTAAGCTTAATGAGTGACAGTATTAGTTTGGGAACAGATTTCAATTGTATTTTAGAATCCTATTTATATGTAAGGTTAGATTTGAAATCACTATTCTGAAAATGCCATTTATAAAACATTGGTAGTTTTCTGCCTAAATACAAATGTGCCTTTCTGCCAGTGTACATGGTCACATGACTGTGAATAGCTCTCCTAAGTTGTGTTGTGTAGTTCCTTTAGACATGAGGACAAAAGGGGCCTGGGTATAAATGGAGTGGGTCTACTTGTCAGGATGGCTGGGGAGGAGTTCTGATTACACTTTAAAGGAACCTGCCTACAGGACACACAAAGGAACCTGACACAAAGCCTGCACTTATCTTTGTCACCCTAGACAGTTTGGAGCCAAACCCAGGGGAGAATGAGGAACTGACCAGAATCAGTTTGAGAGTAGACCAAGGATTGCCCGACACAAAGTTTGGCACCAGGTATACATTTTGTACTTTAAATGTCTCATCAGAACACTTCTGGACCTATGGAAGATTCATAAGAAGGTCTGCCCTGCTGACTGAAGAAGGATTGCTGGACTATCTTTCCTTGAACCCAGGATTCCCAGAAGTGATTCCATGGGTCTGTTGGCTAACCTCCTGTTTGATCTGCAGGGACACAACAAGCTGCCAGAGGCCATCTTTCAACTGTCCAGTTGACCAGAACTACTTGGACCTGTCTGAGCCCTCCTGCTGTCATCTGCTGGAGTGAGTCCTGATCCTTTGCTGACATCAGAGTGTACTCGTCCATTACTCCAGGTGAAAATCTAGAAATTTGGGCTTTTCGCAACTGCTTGCAGACTCCTCGCATTAGCAATGATCACCACATCACCTGCCATTGCAAAGTTCCAATGTTTACCTGCTCTTCACACCAAACAATCACCATCCATACATCCTGTCAATGCAAAGCTCCAGGGATGACCTGCATCTCATGCCAGCAACAACCTCCATTCAGCCCTTGCCAAGGCAAAGCTCCAGCTGAGGCTCCGCGCATGGACTTAAACTTTGAGAAAGTAAACTGTTCACCTGGACGAACTTGTTCCCTGTATCTGACACAACCTCCACCGCGGTCGGCCGGAACCTTTGACTTTGACTGTTTCCAACTTGAACAGCTACCCGAGTGTGGCCTTTAGTGTTTTTTAGATCTATTTTCACCTAAAAGTTTTAAATGTATAATTCAGATTCTACGTATTGGATTTTTGTAATCATGGTGTTTTACTTATTAAATTTTACTCAATTTTTAAATTGGTTTGGGATTTTTCTTTTGTTGTGTTTTCACTTTATTACTGTTTGAATACTGCATAAACTATGTGCACATTGCCATTAAGTTCAGCTTGACTGCTTTTGTGACAAGCAATTAGCAAGTATTTAGTCACATTTGTGGTTCACCCTGATAATGACTCTGTTTATTATTTGAGTGGGCATTCACCCCTCTCAACTTTTAACCCAATTTCTTACACTCAGCCTTAACCAATGATATGTCAAATAAAAAAGATGCAATCCTAGCATATGCATAGTGACAAGATCAATCGCCTCACCGAGATGAAGTAGAAGGGGTGTATCATTTATACAATTAGTGACTGAGTTCAGTTCCAACAGAATAACAGTAACTGAATTCCCCTTGTCCTCAATTGTGATTACAACCTTTTGTAAGCAGGAAAGTACCCACTTCATACTGAATTACTGGTGGACACCAAATTGGACAAACAAATTCAAAATTACAGGGAGTTTCATTCTGCCACTGTAACCGAAGCACAATTATTCTTGCACATAATTCGGGCACATTAAGTATGATGAGTGTCATTCTTGAATTGACCAAATTTACGGAGTCCAGATCTGATTTTTGTGTAGCTTCCATGTGAATGAGTGACTTTCTAAAATTAAAGAAGGGGTCATAACCCTAAACACATCTTAATGACAGGAAGCAAAGTAAGAAAAAGATATTTTCAATTTGATGTCAATCATGAGCGATGAGACTACTAATTGAAAATAACGGTGGGAGGGAGTTTTTGAAATGGAGCTGCATTCAATTTTGTATTCGCTATTTCATGAACAAATGAGGTGGAGTTATGTATAATGGAAATCTGATTCAGACATGGTATGCCTTTAGGTCTTTAATTAATATATGTTGCCAACATTTGAAGTGAGGACTAATTCAAAGCGAAACTGGCTTGAAGAGATAGTTCTTTCACTGGTAGAGCATATTGTGGATACTTGACTTTCTATATGGTAACTCATAGAAGCAATAGCAAGATTTTGTTTCTCATCTTGGCTCAGTCACATGAGGTAGCGGGTAAATTCTTCAGGGTTAAAACCCATCTACTCATTATGGCTATTATATTACGTGTTAACAAAATCAGAATTAGCTTAAACACTATATATTCTGATTGGCTTGTTTTCTCGGTATTTTACTGAGATAGGAAGTGAAAGTGGACGAATGCTGGTGAATGCTCCATGGCAGCGGCGACCCCAATCTATTCATCTAATGCGAACTTTAACCTGGAAGCATTCTTTAGGTAAGAAAATGAGACCACTAGAAATCTGCCATGACCATCCGAGTTAAACAATAATTATGTATGAAATATTATTTAAAAAAAAGAAAGAATTTGTTATATCGTTTGCATATTTTCTTTTAACGTGTGTTTACATTTAAATATTTTCATATTGTATTTTAGTTTGTACATTGCTTACCATCTATGTGTTTAATTTTCTTTAAGGAGGTGAAAAGAAATAACTTTGTGCATTGTCTTCTGAAGTGGTCCCATGCTTAACATAACTTGAATTTTGGTCATAGAGAGAACAATATAGAGAACTGATGTAGTCATTTGTTTTAGAGTAAATTATGGACATATATCAACATGTGCATAAATTATATTTCTTTTAACGTATACAATTTGTTTTTGTCCCATCCCATGGGGGACGTTGTATTGGCACATTCTATGTACTCGTGTCCCTCAGACTCCTATGGATGTTGAGATTCCAGTGATCCCCCTTTAAACGCTGTTGTTTCTCACATGGCCCTTATGCCACACCCGACCCACCAAAATTTCACTTATTAGCCTTAGAACTCAATGTTTATAAAGGAAATACATCCCAAGACATCAGTCATTCAGAAAGGGCAGCTAGACCTGGAGTCCCAGAAACGAAAGCAGAACAATTGCTTTAAAAAGTTCCACTTATCATGGATAGATGTTGCCCAAACCTCTGCAAGATCTTAGGATGAAGGATAAAATAACTTTATTTGATAGTTCTGCAAATGTTCAAGTGTTATCTTTGAAAACAGTGGCTTTCAGAGGGCATTCTAGTACAATCTTACTGCCGTTAGTACAGCATTGCCATTTTTTGGCAAGCATGCCGTCGCTTGGAGTTTCATGGCTTGGCCATAATTTACATCGAATTTGGGCTTCAAATTATTTTTAAGCTGAGTTCAGTGTTGACTATTAGAAGTAGTCCTGCCTGCTATACACTTAGACTGGGCACTGATTATAAGTACAGTCACTGATCTGAACAAAGGCACGTGTGCAATGATTTAGAGTTATGTGGTATCAGAATAACCTCTGATGTTTTTGAGGAACTGTTAAATGTAATGGATTGTCTGCTCATAGAATTTCCTTCACCCAGCTATCACTATGGTTGAGAAAATATGCAAGTGAATTCTCGTTCAGAGTTAGCCTTTCCTACTAAAATCAGACAATATTCCATTACCACCTAAATCTAAACCAGACATTTAGATGTTTTTTTATCATCATATCTAAACTTAATCTCTAGAATGCCTTGTTTGTCCTTGATGATACGAGGAATGGCGGGGAGTCGCAATCTATTCTGAGGATTCAAATAATTTGGCAAGTTGCATGCAGTATCCCACTACCCTCCTGTAGCCCATTTTGGCTTTAGAAAAATAGTAACAGAGATCTTTAAGTTCCAAATACTTTACTATTATAGAAAAACATGACACTTGGTTACCATGTCCCTAAAATTCTTCCGCCCTGGGTCTTTTGAAGGGTAACACTGGAGAAAAGTGATTTTTTTTGTTTTGTATACCATTCTGAGTTTTAGGGTTTTCCTCCCTCCTCATGTCTCGCCTATCACCACAGTGCTATGTTGACAGATATGTGCTTACATACAGACGGGGTGCTTATTGAGCGTTTGGCAGACATAATATAGCAGCTACAATATGGAGGATGTCCCTTCCACCCTATTTAAAGTGTATATAAAAAATCTTACCATTTAAATGTTGCCAAACACATAATGGGACCCCTTATCAGCATTTGACATTGTTGTCCGCTACTGAAATGGCTGGACCGATGGTTTGGGATACAAAAGGCAGCCAAATTCTTGCTGGCATCATGGATGAATGGTGTCCCAATCATGGCAAACTGGGATTTTTTACTGCCAGTCTGAGTTCATCAGGGGGTAGGAATCACTTCCTCCTTCGATGGATATATGTTTCCACTGAAAGGTATGATCAGGGATATGACCAGGATTTTCACATGTATGCCAGTGACATCCAGCTGGTGATTCATCTTTGAAGGAGGAAGTGGGTGAAGAGAGGAAATGTCAACCTACCTGTGTGATGTCCACCACTGAATGATCGAGACGAAAATAGCTGCAAATGGCGAAAACATTGAGGTACTCCCTCTGAGCACTGCAGGTTCCTTGCCACTTCCTTTGTCCGTCCTGAAGTGCTGCGATCATATCATCTAATGACTTTATTAGCTAAGTGCATTTGACAACAAAATATTTATCACACTCCACGAAACTGAAATAATGTAAAGCTGCAAGTTTCAACTCAATCTTTTAAACAAAATGTCAGTCACCAGAGAAGTAGATACTACTTAGAGAAATAATGTCCTCCTGACTAAATTATGCCAATTCTGCCAGCCTGTCAACTTCATTGACTCCAAAATGTTCAAAATGGGACTGATGTAGCAATCTACATTTGAGGTAAAAAAAAAATCCATGTTTCCTCAGGCCCAATATGCCTTCAATGTCTTTCAGTTAGGCAGCACATTGAGTTAAATGTACTCCGCTTAGCTCATTGTCTGTGACAATGAGCAATATTGTGAACAGGCATTTTAGGAGGAAAATATTTAATCTAAATGAAGAAAAAAAACAGTTGTTTTCTACTAAATTAAAAGAGGGTTATGTTAGGCTAGACAGCGGGCTTCCAGGGAGCTAACGGCCAGATTCATCAAGCAGAAAACGGCTCGCAACGGGCCGGATTCTGAGAATCTGACCCTTTGCGAGCGCTATTTTTGCATTTGGGATTCATGATCCCAAATGCAAAAATCGCATTTGTAGAAATCGCAAATTTGCGAGTAATTGCATTCAAGGAATCTCAATTAGAGATTCCTTAAATGCAATTCATGAACCATTTAAAAATTGCGATTTCGCAATCTGGGGCCGCTATTTACCGCGAAGTCTGACTTCGTGGTAAATAGCGAAAACTTAGAAAAATGCACTTTTGTGCATTTTTCTAAGTTGGATGTTACACACACACATGTCCTATGGACATGTGTGTGCGCAACACCAGTGTACAAGGGCATTTCAGGGGTGCTACAGGGTGTCCTTTGGACACCCTGGCACCCTTGAAATCGCTTCCCTATTTGCGATTCGCATAGGCCCATAGGAATGAATGGGAATGCCATTCCTTATTTGCGATTAGCAATTAGCGAATCGCAAATAAGGAGGCAGTAGAAATCGCTATAATTATTGCGATTTCTACATGAATCCTGTTTTGCGAGTCCTTAATAGCGATTCCTTAATAATCGCTATTAAGGACTTGCAAAACGGGACTTTGATGAATCTGGGGGTAAATTCTGAAACACATTGCTCCAAACTACCTAAGTGATAGAGAAATACCAACAATTTAGGGAAGTAGGTGTGACTTTCTTTTTTGAGGAAAGGACATGCCTTAGCAGAATATGTTGTGTTCAGGTTTCCAAACTGCTTTTTGTTTACAAATCCACTGACATGATTCTAATGTTGTTGAGTAGCCTTGGCATACCTTGTAAGCGATACATCCCTGGTGGTGTTATGCACATTCCTTTCTTCATGGACAACGTTTGAGATCCCAGCACTGCCTTCAACAGAGAACCTATCTATTGATGTAGCATACCAATGTCAGGAGGCCCACATACACCTCACTACTTAGCATATATATATTCACATATCCAGAGCATCTACCTCATATTTAGGAAAGACATCATAAAGTGTATTGGACTGGAAAGATTATTGACAACTAGGCACAGTCATTCCACCTGCACAGGGCGTACCAAATGAACCATTTGGGGGACACTACCTTTCTCCACGTCACACATTTCTCAGTTCTCTTTAATTGGTTAGGCTTGCTCATTTTCATATTCCTTTATCTCTCTCTGTCTGTCTCTTTCTCTCTGTCTCAGCTATTTCTCTCTCTGTGTCTGTCTCTTCAATCCCCATTATCGCTCTAAAGAGAGCAAGTGAGTGGGGGTGTGAAAAGAGCAATCTATAATTTTCTGATGCAGGGGAAAGTTATTGCAAGCTCTAACACCACCCCATCACGAATCATCTGTTGACACATTTTATTCTATAGATTTGAAATAGAGTCTGGTTTTGACTGTGAGCTAGAGGACTGTTTTAAAGGCAGGATTCATGTGAGTGTGCTTCTCCTTGTTGTTAGTTCTTGGCCGAAGACATTCTATAGCACATTTTCATCATGACCAGTGCTCTGCTCATTTCCACTTGTAGGTTTGTGTGGACTAAACCTGGGCAAAGCACTACACTATGCTTGCGTAGTTTGCGAAGTTAGTGCAACTTTGCACTACGCGTGCTGCACGTAGCACAGTGCGAACACGCGTAGTGCAGCGAAGCGTAGTGCAGTAGTCATTATTTGCTTGTTCGTGGTCCTCAACGTCATGTTCGCGACTGCAAGCAAGCAAAATGACATCCCGGCGAGATTCTCAAAGCGGGGAGGTCAGGTTTCTCATTTCGAGTGGTTGCGCATGCTCGCGACTGCTCGCAATGAGAAACTACCAGTTCGCGTTGAGAAAGCTGCCGCTCGAGTAAAAATCTACTCGAGCAGCAGAAAACTACAGCTCGCACTGTGCAAGATGCCGTTTTCAATGATTGCACAGTGCCGGATGCTTGTCCGCACTGTGCAATCATTGAAAACGCATCTTGCACAGTGCGAACATGCTACTACGCATCTCGCGTAGTGCTACGTGAAGTTCGCGTAGTGCGAAGTGCACTTCGCATAGCGCTACTCCGCGAACTACACCCACCCTTAGTGTGGACCACTGGTAGAATGCTATAGAGCAGGAATAGGGGCTGGTTGATCCTGCTAGCGTTTTACTTGAAAGATACATGGAGAGTCCAAGTTAAAAATAAAGAACACGCCCCTGTTTATGATGCTGCGTTTTAGGAATGTGGGTGTGCCCAAGCACAAAAGCCACTGAAATGGAATTATTACATTATTTTCAGCAATAGAAGTTCAATTTAAGCAGCAGGCAAACAGAGCAAGCATTTTGTATTCAAATGCATACCTTATGGACCTCTGCATTTTTAGACAATCTTAATGGAGTCTTTTCATATTTGCACACTTTGATTTTTGAGAAAAGTTCTCACCTACTCCAAAACCATGAGTGGGATTCCAGTTCAAAGTGTCTGTCTTTTTTAGGTGGTTTGCTAATTACTTCTTGTGGACATTCTGAAAGCTTCCCCAAGAATGCACTCCACACATTTCAGATCAATTGCTTTGTACCTCAAATTTGCTTGCTTTCTATTTGATGGCTTTATTTGTTTTAGGCTGTCCAGCTTGGGTTCGCCTCTCTGGTGGAGTAATGCCCGTTTACTGTATCCTTCTGCTCGTTTCTGTAAACGGGCCTGAAAACCCTGTTCTTATCTTGTCACATTTTCTGTGCATTCAAAGTCAAAAGTCAAATGTCAGGCTCTTTCTTCCTAGGGAGCTGGTGTTTATTTTTCTTTCTCCTACTTCAACGTGGGAGAATTTATGTGACAATTGTGCTTTGAAAGGAAAGGGTTTTTGTAGCACATAACAAAAATGAATTGTGCTGATATTTCAAAATATATCAGAATTAGGAAAGCACAAATTAAGTTTAGTTTTTTGTAAATCTGAGCTTTTGTGGATGATCAAAAAATGTGATAACTTTTCTACACATTATTGTTTGTGTGCAGTAAAACTGTATGTCTGTGCAAATGTAAAGGTAATTTCAATTGAAAATGTGCTGCTTTTAATGGCAGTGAGCTACTACACAATCCATACTCCATACTACACCATTCCACGCTACAACACTCTACTGAACTCTATGCCCTCCACTCTACGCCATGCCACTCTGTTTTCTGACACTCCATTCTATGATATGCTACTCTATTCTGTGATGCTCCACGTCACTCCACTCCACGACACACCACTCCAATCTATGCCATGCCACTTCAAGCCCCTCCACTCTATCCCACTCCGCTCTACTCTTTTCCCCTCCAATCGACAGCCCTCCTACCCCACACCACTATGCCCACTGCACTCCAATCTACCCCACTCCACTCCAATCAACCACAATCCACCCACACCACTCCAATCTACCCCAATCTACTCCAATCAACCCATTCCATTCCACTGCGCCCCAATCTACCCCAATCCACTTCACTATAATCTCCCACATTCAACCCTACTCCACTCCAATGTACCCCACTCCAATCCTGTCTAAACATTCTAGCCCACTCCAATCTACCGCAATCTATCCAACTCCACTCCCATCTACTACAATCAACCCCAGTACACTCCAATCTACCCCACTCCACTCCACTGTACCCCACTACACTTAATCTGACCCAGTCTACCCCACTGCACTCCAATATACTCCACTCCACTCAAGTCTACTCCAGTCTATTCCACTCCACTCCAATATACACCACTCCACTTTATCCCACTTTACCCCACTCCACTCTATGTAACTCCAATCTACTCCAGTCTATTCCACTAAAATCTACCCCACTCAATCTACTCCAATCTACCCCACTCTTCTGTACCCCAATGTACCCCGCTCCACTCCAATCTACACCACTCCACTCCAATCTATCCCACTCCACTCCAATTCAGTCTATCACAATCTACCCCACTTCAATTGACTTCAATGTTCACCAGTCTAAGCCACCAGACTCCAATTTAACCTAATCCACCCTCTCCATTCTTCTCCAATTCACCCCACTCTACCAACTCCACTAAACTCCACTCAGTCTACCACAATATACACCACTCCAATCTAAAACAATCTACCTCACTCCACTCCAATCTACTCCACTCCACTCAACCCCACTCCACTCCAATCTACCACAATCTACCTCACTGCAACCCACCAAATCTACTCCCCCCTACCACAATGCACCCCACTCCAGTCTCCCAAAATCTACTTCACTCCACTCCAAGCTATTCGATTTCAATATACCCAAGTCTACCCTACCCTACTCCACTCCAATCTGCCTCATTCCACTCCAATCTAATCCACCCTACCCCAATCTACCCAAATCCACCAAACTCCAATCTACCCCAATCTACCAGACTCCACTCCATTCCACCATACCCTAAGGTACCCCACTCCACTTCCCTATATCCCAATCTACCCCATTCCACTGCACTCTACCCCAATCTACCCCACTCCACACCAATATACTCCCCCCCACTCCAATCTACCCGAATCTACGCTACTCCACTCCAATCTACCCTACTCCACTCTAATCTACCCCACCCACTCCACTCTGGTACAGTCTACCCCAATCAACCCCTCTCCATCTAACACACTCCAATCTACTCCACTTTACCTCAATGCATCCTACTCCAATTTACCCCAATTAACCCCACTTTGCTGCAATCTACTCTGCTCTAACCTACCCCACTCAGTCTAACCCACCCTACTCACTCCACTCTAATCTACCCCACTCCACTCCACATCAAATCTACTCCACTCGACTCCAAATTACCCCACTCTGCACCAATCTACCCCAATCTATTCCAGCTCACTCCAATCTACCCCAATCAACCCCATTCCAAAATATTCCACTCCATTCCATTCAACCCCACTCCACTTAGTCAACCCCAATTCATCCCACTCCAATGCACACAAATCCAACACACTCAACCTCAATCTACCCTACTCCACTCCTCTCTACACCAGTCTACTCCACTTAATTCTACTCCAATCCATCCCAATCTACCCAACTCTACTCCAATTTACTCCACTCCAGCCCAATCTGCCCCACTCCACTATGACCTACCCAACTCCAGAGTACCCCACTCTGCACAAATCTACCCCAATCCACTCCAGCTCACTCCAATCAACTCCACTCTATTCCAGTCAACCCCACTCCACTCCAGTTGACTCAATTAACCCCATTCCAAAGCACTCCAATCCACACCACTCAACTTCAATCTACCCTACACCACTCCAGTCTACTCCACTCCATTCTATCCAAATCGACCCAACCCCACTCCAATTTGCTCCACTCCAGCCCGATCTGCACCACTCTAATCTACCCCACTCCAGTGACCCTTACTCTCCTCCAATCTACCCAACTCCAGTCCAATCTACCCCACTTCAATCTAACCCACTCCACCCCAATCTACCCCAATCCACCCCATTCCAACCTGCCCTAGCCCACCAAGCTCCACCTCAAACTATCCCACTCTAATCCATCCCACTCCAGTCTACCCCACTCCAATCTACCCCAATCCTCTCCAATCTACTGCAGTCCTCCACACTCCACACCATCATACTCCAATATACCCTACTCCACTTTACACTAGTCTACCCCACTCGCTCCAATCTACCCCACTCCAATCTACCCCCACTCCAATCTACCCCCCACTCCAATATACCCCAATACACTACACTCCAATCCTATCTACTCCACTCCAATCTAACACACTCCAATCTACCACACTCCACCCCAATTCTCCCTATTCCACTCTACTCCAATCTACCACACCCCACTGCAATCTACATCACTCCAATCTACCACAATCTACCCCAGTCCACTCGACTCTGATCTCATGGAACCCAATCTACCCCACTTCAATCTAAGACACTCCAATCTACCCTACTATATTCCTGTCTATTCCCACTCCACTCCAATCTACCCCACCCACTGAATTGTACTCCATAATCTACTCACCCCACTCAATCTAATCCACCCTACCCACTCCACTCTACCCCATTCCACTCTATTTCAACATACCTCATTCAACTCCAGTTTAGCCCACTCTGCTCCAATCTACCCCAATCTATTTTAATCCACTCAAATCTACCCAAATCAATGCCTCTCTTATCTACCCCACTCAATTTCAATTAACTCTATTCCACTGCAATGTAACCTAATCCACCCACTCTACCCCAAGCTACCACACTCCACTCCAATCTACACCACTTTACTCGATTCTGCCCAATTCTACCAGACACCACCCCCTCAACCTCAATCTACCCACAGCACTCCCATCTACCCCACCTCACTTCAATCGACCGCACTCCACTCCAATCTACTGCACTCCAATCTACCACAATATATCCCACTACACTGCTCACCAGTCTACCCCTCTCCACACCACTTCACTCTATACCACTCCACTCCAGTCCAATCTACCCGACTTCACTCCCAACTTCCTCATCACTCCACTCCAATCAACACCACTCCAGTCTACCACAATCTAACCCACTCCTATCTACTGCAATCTACCCCACACCAATCCTCCAATCTACCCCACTCCAGTCTACCCCACTCCACTCTGCCACAATGTACCCCACTCCACTCTAATCTTACCCACTCCATTCACATCTATCCCACTCCAATTCATCCCATTCCAGTCTACCCCATTCAAAACTACCCACTCTATTCCAATTTACCCCACTCCAATCCACTGAAGCTTCACCACTCCACCCCAATCTACCAAACTTTACTCCACTCAAATCTGACCCAATATACCCCTCTTCACTCCACCCTTATCTACTTGCCTCCACTCCACTCTAGTTCACCCTACTCCACTTCCATCTACCCCAATCCAATCCACCCCACTCCACTCTACTTCAATCTACCCCACTCCGTTCTACCCACTTCAATGTGCCCCAACACACTCCAATCTTCCTCAATCGACCCCACTTCTCTCCCATTTACCCCACTACATTCCAGTCTACCCCAAATAACCCCACTCTACTCCATCAACCCCACTCCACTCTGATCTACCCCACTCCACCACAATCTACCCCAATCCAAACTACCCCACTCCAATCTACCCCACTCCCCATTCCAATTTACTCAACTCCAATCTACCCCACACAACTCCAATATACCCCAAAGTACTCCACTACAATCTACCCTCTCCAATGTAACCCAATCTGCCTCAATTTACCCCACTCTACACTACCCCAATCTACCCCACTCCAATCTAACCCAATCCACCCCATTCCACCACTCCATCTGATACCACTATCTTTTTACACATGCTCAACAATGTCCACACTGGTCTACAACATGGTTAAAACACATTGCCAAGGCCAATAGCTTTCACATAGGTGATACTTATTAGCTTTGCCAATGCTTATTATTAGGATGCAATGGTATATTGGGTTATGTGCTTCCAGTCAAAGAATGAACATCATTCTGCCTGCTGATTTTTCTTGAGAGTGATGGTGAAATCCATCCTGGCATTTGCCAATCACCATCCTTCACACTGATCTGAAGTCTAGCTAGCTACCTTGGGGCAAGTTGTGGTGTTCTGCATATTACTGCAGTTGCCTTGTATTTTCTTTTCTGGGACTTGACTCAGTCATGAAGAATACATTTGGGCTCATATGTGTTTTTTTCTACACTGGTCTTAGGCGCAGCGGCCAGCATGTCCGACTCCAAAGTGCGGGGCTCATGGTTGGAGCCCCAACGCTGGAGGCGGATCAGTTCAACATCATGTGAATCTGTGCAAAGCTCACTTAGGACTGAGACCTGTAAGTTTCTGGTTTGTAATGAATGTTACTGTCTATGTGCCGATTCAAGATATTTGTATTCTATATAGTTTGTTTAAATGACACGGCTATCATTACCTCTTCTCTGGTGAATCACCAGTGATATTGTGTGATATTTGAAAAATAACAGAGATAAAGGGCGGCTTTGTTTCAGTGCTGTTTGGCAGAAAATAATTCTGAGAAAAAAACCAAATTGCCTTTAACAATGCTCTGATTCCCAGTACAAACACTTGATGTTTGATAAAGGGTGGCTCCTAATCTGATGGCTCGAGTTATATTTGGAATATATCATTAATTTCATTGCTACATCGCTGGTATTTTATAAAATGTTCCTAGTAGCTTAGTGCCAAATAGTGACGTTTAGCTTCTGAATATAACATTGTTAGTGGATTGGTCAGATTGCAACAATTTACGCTCAGTTTCACCGTTCTTGGGATTTAACAGGAGAGGGGCAACAGAACTATTTGTATTTGTGGTCATTTTTTGGGGCTAAATTTCGACTTTTTTTAAATACCATGAACATTTCAGTGCCATAGCAGCTAGACGAAATCAATTAAGTATATGTGCGACAATGGCTGCTCCTGCTTTCAGAACCTGTTGTCCCTTTTTATAATCCCTTGTCTGGAATATTGTGTGCATAGTTTGTTAACCCACACTTGCGTTCAAAGATCTGCTTTTGCTCTTGATTTTTACAGGTTTGGTCAAAGATCACCAACCTCTCAAGCTTCAATTCTTCGCTGGATTGTTTCTATTAATTTTTAATGAGATGTTTTGAGGCCTCTTCTTTACATTTTGTTATTATAGGAAATGTGAAAACCCCGCATTCAGTGCCAAGGAATCTTACCTCTACAACGTATTCTCAATGAATAAATTAGGCCAGGGGATGGGGGATAAAATAACTAATTATTACCTTATGGGTCTATGGGTGGTGGAGGCGTGGCTAAGCAAGCAATGAGACGAGACGTGCCTGGGTAGAGCTCCGTGCAGGGCTCCCCTTGCCAGCCTCATTTCTCCGAAGTAAATAACTCACAGGGGCTGGGTATTGCCCTGCTGTCGTCGGAAGACCTCCTGTATCTCTGAGGTCGAAATCAGCGAAATCGAACGACGCATCCCACACCGAGACTGCCAGCCTTCCTTCAAGCCGGACAGGCCCGCCCAAGCCCGGTGGAGCCCATCACACGAGCTCGGGGTTAGGCCCCGCCCACAAGGCCCGGGAGGCTGATGCATTATCGGCGGAGCAGAGCCGAGAGGGAACCAAGGTGCGGCCCTTGATAACAGCTGCTCAGTGGCGGACAGTGTCAACTTGCTCACTTGGCGGCTTGGCCTGGCTGATGGCCTGGCTGATGAGGATTATGAATCCGAAACCGGTCCCAGGATGCTTGTTTCCAGTCCAGGCAAGACATGGCTTGGCAGTTTGGGCTGGACTGTTTCCATGAGGCACAGGGTCAGACTGATTTGCATATGGCCATGTCTGAACTGGGGTGGCTGAGTTAGCTAAAGAATGGTGATGGATTAAACCCAGATCAGTTGACTGGGGGTGAGTGTTTGATTTGTTCAAACGCTCCATCCATCATCCCCTTTTGTATCGCTAACAATTAAAATAAAGCCTCGCTCTAAGGATCCCACAGCCTGGCACTCTCTCATTGGGTGAGACTCGGGAGCAGTCTTCAGAATCCCCTGTACTGCTGCAAATCGAGACTGGATTGAAGCCAGCACCATCACCAGACCCCTAACTGGGATACCTGGGGAAGAGTGGTGATAGTGGAGAAACGACTATTGCTGAACACAATAAATATCCTAAAAAGCGCTACGCAGCGTGTGCACAGCGGCAATCCTCCCCTCTACTGCAGCATCCCATGCCCAAGAGGCTTATACAAGTAAGGTGCACCAGCCCTCACACGGAGCGAGCCCTACTGTGTTTCACACTTCTGTGCGGGGTGGCACGCGATTAGCGCAGAAGGCGCGGTACACCTCCCCACTGGCAAGCGGATCCTCAGGAGCACCAGCGGAGATACGACGGCCGGCCTGAGCCGGGACTTCCACTTGTTGGCCCTATGCCTTGAGCTCTGATGGTGCCGCGGCGCTTCACATGAAGAGGCGAACGTTGGATCCCACATGCACTGCAACCCCCCCACTGCTATCTGGGGAGGCGACATCCGAGAGTGGTGTGGTGGATAGACATAGAGACTGAAGTAGGTGCAGCTGATGTGCCCACCATAGGGATCTGCGCCACTAAGCTATTTGGTGTAGGCGCTTGCCCCCAACACTTTCACTCTGACGCCTGGGCAATCTGGGGGCAGTGATCTCTGGCGTGACCGGGTCGCATAGGAGAGGCTGAGTGTTGCTAGAACAGGGGAAATTTGCGGAGCAGTACAGCACCATCCAACAGAGTCGAGAAGAGTGGTACTCAAAGGGAGAGCCACGGTTATCAGGTGAGGACTCAAGCCGAAGTAGACTATATCTATAATTGCTATTGGCTCAGTGATATCCTGTCCCTGAGACACTACCGAGACAGAATCAGCAGACCACCGCAGTGGCACTGGCCCGGCAGTTACTACTAGAGTCATGTCTAATACCCCGTAACCATCACTAAAGTGAAATACAGAGTCTGCACTGTGCAATTGCAGTGTAGAGCCGCCAGGGTCCACAAATACATAAAAGGCCTTGGGAGCTGAACTATCAGTAGCAGTTGTGGAATACATAACACAGTAGCACAGGACAATTGAGCTGCACCATCACACTAATGACATCAGAAATTGCTTCACTTCTTATGGATGCGCCGTGAGAGAGACAGTTATGCATGCTTGATTGAAACCTTATGTCACAAGGAACCCGCGCTAAGATAGTAGCAGGAGGCACCCTCAAATCGCCTCTGTCCTTTGGGTGCAAAGCAAGCAAGATGGCACCACTGGTTACAGATGATACCACCTCCAGCAAGCTAGATGCGGTGCTTGTGGCAGTCGAAAAATTGAGCAAAACTATGAATCAAACCAGGACCTCACGGGAGAACAAAATAGATAAGGTGGCGATCGGCCTCACACATTTCGTGCGGACCACCACAAACCATCCGATTGCACTGAGGCAGAAGACGAGGTCATAGCCGACATTACGCCACAAGTTGCGAATAGGGACAAGCAAATGCACAACCTACTGAACCGAGTAGAATTCCTTGAGGACAGGGTTGAGGATGCGGAGGGGAGGGCACGGGTCAACAATGTACGTGTGGTCGGTCCGCCGGAGGGGAAGGAAGGAAAAGATCCGGTTACGTAGGCCGAGACCTGGCTCCAATCCCTGCTTTCTGAGGACTCGCTTTCACCGTGCTTCATAGTGGAAAGAGCTCATAGGGTCCCAACAAGGCCCCTACCCACGGGCTCAAACACGCGGCCCTTCCTATTCAGCCTACTTAATTATAGAGATCGAGACTCAATACTGCATGAAACCAGAAAACTGCAATACATTCATATTGACAATCACAAAATCATGCTATTTCCAGATTACACGATCCAAGTGCAGAAGCAACATTTTTCCTTCATGTCAGTAAAAAAACGCCTCCGACATCACAGCCTCCAATATTCGCTGCTGTTCCCGGCGCGATTACGAGTCATTGCCAATGGGAAATCTCACTTCTTCAATACTCCGGTGCTAGTGGAAGAGTGGGTGGAAAATACATTACCCGTGATCACTGGAACAGGTGCAGAATCTACGATCATGCAAGCAAGCGGGACACCCCTCCGGCGTCGCCGTACAGGAAGGCGACGGAGAAGATCTCCGCCCTTATTATCTACAGGCTCGGACCTGAGCCAAGCTCTAAGCGAGAGACAAGGGGCCCTCCAGGCAGTGGCAGACATCACGGGATCCACGGTGGATGAAACTACATCTACTTTGAGTCGGCAGGAGCAGGCCAGTGATGAGGACCTCTCTGATGACTTGCGAATGTCACAAGACTCATATGAACTGCCTGATGTCACTCCCCAAATGTCAGATGAAGTGGATTGAAAAATGCCACAAAAGAACACTCCTAAGATGACTCTGCTCCGGCTAGCGAATCCTGTAGACTTGGTAGGCTAAATGTTGTATTGTCTTAGGTGACATCTGTTAAACTACCCGCCCTATTAGAAAGGTCATTGTAACAAGGTAACTGGTTGTAAGATGTTTGCAGACATTCCACTATCAGCGAGATTAGTCATCGCACAATTTCCACGAATAATTGGGTGACGAGGGTGAGGGACACTCTGTAACTCACCCCCACCCATATATAACTGGCTGGCAGTGGGGAGCCCCCTCCCCCCTTCTCTGGGGAGCAGCCTGGACACTTTTCACGTTCCTCACCAGTAGTATAGTGCACAGCTCACCCCCCTTAACTATGGTGTGAATGTTGTTTTGGCACACAGTTTGGACGACTGCCTGTTGCATGCTCGCCCTTTTAGAATGATATGTGTGTTGCACTTTGATTATAATACCATCTACCATGTACTGTGACACTTACATACAGCACCCTGGCCAGCAGAGGCCAGCAGAACTATATGACATGCCAAATGTGCAGAATTACTCCCTAGTGCAGAACCCGCCCCCACCCCTATTGCTCATAGTTTTGACAGATTATGACTTTGGTTAAATTAGGCACTTAGAATGTGCAAGGGATACACACACGACCCGTAGATGCCAAATACATTTTTATCTCAGACGCCACCATATACAAATTGATTCAGAAAAGGGGGTGGTGATGGACAGAGCATCTGCATTAAGCAGAACACTCATACCCAGTCAAAAGATCAGGGCTTGATCCATCACCGTTTTTTAGCTCACTGCACCATCCCAGTTCAGAACCTGGCTACATGCAAATTAGTCTGTCCCTGGCCCAGTGCATCATGGGAACAGGGCAGACCAAACTACCAAGCCAATTCTTTACTGGAAAGGAAACAAGCTTCCGGGGACCGGTTTCTGGCATTACAGCCATCTTCGGCCCGGCTTGCTTGAATCCTGATGGTGCAGTGAGCAAGGGACTCATGTCTGAGCATACCCTGCCACTCCTATAGTGGCCAAAACGATTCAGAAAAGGGGGTGGTGATGGACAGAGCATCTGAATTAAGCAGAACACTCATACCCAGTCAAAAGATCAGGGCTTGATCCATCACCGTTTTTTAGCTCACTGCACCATCCCAGTTCAGAACCTGGCTACATGCAAATTAGTCTGTCCCTGGCCCAGTGCATCATGGGAACAGGGCAGACCAAACTACCAAGCCAATTCTTTACTGGAAAGGAAACAAGCTTCGCTGGGGAGCAGCCTGGACACTTTTCACGTTCCTCACCAGTAGTTTAGTGCACAGCTCACCCCCCTTAACTATGGTGTGAATGTTGTTTTGGCACACAGTTTGGACGACTGCCTGTTGCATGCTCGCCCTTTTAGAATGATATGTGTGTTGCACTTTGATTATAATACCATCTACCATGTACTGTGACACTTACATACAGCACCCTGGCCAGCAGAGACCAGAAGAACTATTTGACATGCCAAATGTGCAGAATTACTCCCTAGTGCAGAACCCGCCCCTGCCCCTATTGCTCATAGTTTTGACAGATTATGACTTTGGTTAAATTAGGCACTTAGAATGTGCAAGGGATACACACACGACCCGTAGATACCAAATACATTTTTATCTCAGACGCCACCATATGCAAATTGATTCAGAAAAGGGGGTGGTGATGGACAAAGCATCTGCATTAAGCAGAACACTCATACCCAGTCTAAAGATCAGGGCTTGATCCATCACCGTTTTTTAGCTCACTGCACCATCCCAGTTCAGAACCTGGCTACATGCAAATTAGTCTGTCCCTGGCCCAGTGCATCATGGGAACAGGGCAGACCAAACTACCAAGCCAATTCTTTACTGGAAAGGAAACAAGCTTCCGGCGACCGGTTTCTGGCATTACAGCCGTCTTCGGCCCGGCTTGCTTGAATCCTGATGGTGCAGTGAGCAAGGGACTCATGTCTGAGCATACCCTGCCACTCCTATAATGCCCAAAACGATTCAGAAAAGGGGGTGGTGATGGACAGAGCATCTGAATTAAGCAGAACACTCATACCCAGTCAAAAGATCAGGGCTTGATTCATCACCGTTTTTTAGCTCACTGCACCATCCCAGTTCAGAACCTGGCTACATGCAAATTAGTCTGTCCCTGGCCCAGTGCATCATGGGACCAGGGCAGACCAAACTACCAAGCCAATTCATTACTAGAAAGGAAAGAAGCTTCCAGGGACCGGTTTCTGGCATTACAGCCGTCTTCGGCCCGGCTTGCTTGAATCCTGATGGTGCAGTGAGCAAGGGACTCATGTCTGAGCATACCCTGCCACTCCTATAGTGGCCAAAACGATTCAGAAAAGGGGGTGGTGATGGACAGAGCATCTGAATTAAGCAGAACACTCATACCCAGTCAAAAGATCAGGGCTTGATCCATCACCGTTTTTTAGCTCACTGCACCATCCCAGTTCAGAACCTGGCTACATGCAAATTAGTCTGTCCCTGGCCCAGTGCATCATGGGAACAGGGCAGACCAAACTACCAAGCCAATTCTTTACTGGAAAGGAAACAAGCTTCCGGGGACCGGTTTCTGGCATTACAGCCGTCTTCGGCCCGGCTTGCTTGAATCCTGATGGTGCAGTGAGCAAGGGACTCATGTCTGAGCATACCCTGCCACTCCTATAGTGGCCAAAACGATTCAGAAAAGGGGGTGGTGATGGACAGAGCATCTGAATTAAGCAGAACACTCATACCCAGTCAAAAGATCAGGGCTTGATCCATCACCGTTTTTTAGCTCACTGCACCATCCCAGTTCAGAACCTGGCTACATGCAAATTAGTCTGTCCCTGGCCCAGTGCATCATGGGAACAGGGCAGACCAAACTACCAAGCCAATTCTTTACTGGAAAGGAAACAAGCTTCCGGGGACCGGTTTCTGGCATTACAGCCATCCTCGGCCCGGCTTGCTTGAATCCTGATGGTGCAGTGAGCAAGGGACTCATGTCTGAGCATACCCTGCCACTCCTATAGTGGCCAAAACGATTCAGAAAAGGGGGTGGTGATGGACAGAGCATCTGAATTAAGCAGAACACTCATAACCAGTCAAAAGATCAGGGCTTCATCCATCACCGTTTTTTAGCTCACTGTACCATCCCAGTTCAGAACCTGGCTACATGCAAATTAGTCTGTCCCTGGCCCAGTGCATCATGGGAACAGGGCAGACCAAACTACCAAGCCAATTCTTTACTGGAAAGGAAACAAGCTTCCGGGGACCGGTTTCTGGCATTACAGCCGTCTTCGGCCCGGCTTGCTTGAATCCTGATGGTGCAGTGAGCAAGGGACTCATGTCTGAGCATACCCTGCCACTCCTATAGTGGCCAAAACGATTCAGAAAAGGGGGTGGTGATGGACAGAGCATCTGAATTAAGCAGAACACTCATACCCAGTCAAAAGATCAGGGCTTGATCCATCACCGTTTTTTAGCTCACTGCACCATCCCAGTTCAGAACCTGGCTACATGCAAATTAGTCTGTCCCTGGCCCAGTGCATCATGGGAAAGGGCAGACCAAACTACCAAGCCAATTCTTTACTGGAAAGGAAACAAGCTTCCGGGGACCGGTTTCTGGCATTACAGCCGTCTTCGGCCCGGCTTGCTTGAATCCTGATGGTGCAGTGAGCAAGGGACTCATGTCTGAGCATACCCTGCCACTCCTATAGTGGCCAAAACGATTCAGAAAAGGGGGTGGTGATGGACAGAGCATCTGAATTAAGCAGAACACTCATACCCAGTCAAAAGATCAGGGCTTGATCCATCACCGTTTTTTAGCTCACTGCACCATCCCAGTTCAGAACCTGGCTACATGCAAATTAGTCTGTCCCTGGCCCAGTGCATCATGGGAACAGGGCAGACCAAACTACCAAGCCAATTCTTTACTGGAAAGGAAACAAGCTTCCGGGGACTGGTTTCTGGCATTACAGCCGTCTTCGGCCCGGCTTGCTTGAATCCTGATGGTGCAGTGAGCAAGGGACTCATGTCTGAGCATACCCTGCCACTCCTATAGTGGCCAAAACGATTCAGAAAAGGGGATGGTGATGGACAGAGCATCTGAATTTGGTCTGCCCTGTTCCCATGATGCACTGGGCCAGGGACAGACTAATTTGCATGTAGCCAGGTTCTGAACTGGGATGGTGCAGTGAGCTAAAGAACGGTGATGGATCAAGCCCTGATCTTTTGACTGGGTAAGAGTGGTCTGCTTAATTCAGACACTCTGTTCATCACCACCCCCTTTTCTGAATCGTTTTTGGCCACTATAGGAGTGGCAGGGTATGCTCAGATGTAAGTCCCTTGCTCACTGCACCATTAGGATTCAAGCAAGCCGGGCCGAAGACGGCTGCAATGCCAGAAACCGGTCCCCGGAAGCTTGTTTCCTTTCCAGTAAAGAATTGGCTTGGTAGTTTGGTCTGCCCTGTTCCCATGATACACTGGGTCAGGGACAGACTCATTTGCATGTAGCCAGGTTCTGAACTGGGATGGTGCAGTGAGCTAAAAAACGGTGATGGATCAAGCCCTGATCTTTTGACTGGGTATAAGTGTTCTGTTTAACTCAGATGCTCTGTCCATCACCACCCGCTTTTCTGAATCGTTTTGGCCACTATAGGAGTGGCAGGGTATGCTCAGATGTAAGTCCCTTGCTCACTGCACCATTAGGATTCAAGCAAGCCGGGCCGAAGACGGCTGCAATGCCAGAAACCGGTCCCCGGAAGCTTGTTTCCTTTCCAGTAAAGAATTGGCTTGGTAGTTTGGTCTGCCCTGTTCCCATGATGCACTGGGCCAGGGACAGACTAATTTGCATGTAGCCAGGTTCTGAACTGGGATGGTGCAGTGAGCTAAAAAACGGTGATGGATTAAGCCCTGATCTTTTGACTGGGTATGAGTGTTCTGTTTAACTCAGATGCTCTGTCCATCACCACCCCCTTTTCTGAATCGTTTTGGCCACTATAGGAGTGGCAGGGTATGCTCAGATGTGAGTCCCTTGCTCACTGGACCATTAGGATTCAAGCAAGCTGGGCCGAAGACGGCTGCAATGCCAGAAACCGGTCCCCGGAAGCTTGTTTCCTTTCCAGTAAAGAATTGGCTTGGTAGTTTGGTCTGCCATGTTACATGATGCACTGGGCCAGGGACAGACTAATTTGCATGTAGCTAGGTTTTGAACTGGGATGGTGCAGTGAGCTAAAAAACGGTGATGGATCAAGCCCTGATCTTTTGACTGGGTATGAGTGTTCTGTTTAACTCAGATGCTCTGTCCATCACCACCCCCTTTTCTGAATCGTTTTGGCCACTATAGGAGTGGCAGGGTATGCTCAGATGTGAGTCCCTTGCTCACTGCACCATTAGGATTCAAGCAAGCCGGGCCGAAGACGGCTGTAATGCCAGAAACCAGTCCCCGGAAGCTTGTTTCCTTTCCAGTAAAGAATTGGCTTGGTAGTTTGGTCTGCCCTGTTCCCATGATGCACTGGGCCAGGGACAGACTAATTTGCATGTAGCCAGGTTCTGAACTGGGATGGTGCAGTGAGCTAAAGAACGGTGATGGATCAAGCCCTGATCTTTTGACTGGGTATGAGTGTTCTGTTTAACTCAGATGCTCTGTCCATCACCACCCGCTTTTCTGAATCGTTTTGGCCACTATAGGAGTGGCAGGGTATGCTCAGATGTAAGTCCCTTGCTCACTGCACCATTAGGATTCAAGCAAGCCGGGCCGAAGACGGCTGCAATGCCAGAAACCGGTCCCCGGAAGCTTGTTTCCTTTCCAGTAAAGAATTGGCTTGGTAGTTTGGTCTGCCCTGTTCCCATGATGCACTGGGCCAGGGACAGACTAATTTGCATGTAGCCAGGTTCTGAACTGGGATGGTGCAGTGAGCTAAAAAACGGTGATGGATTAAGCCCTGATCTTTTGACTGGGTATGAGTGTTCTGTTTAACTCAGATGCTCTGTCTATCACCACCCCCTTTTCTGAATCGTTTTGGCCACTATAGGAGTGGCAGGGTATGCTCAGATGTGAGTCCCTTGCTCACTGGACCATTAGGATTCAAGCAAGCTGGGCCGAAGAGGGCTGCAATGCCAGAAACCGGTCCCCGGAAGCTTGTTTCCTTTCCAGTAAAGAATTGGCTTGGTAGTTTGGTCTGCCATGTTACCATGATGCACTGGGCCAGGGACAGACTAATTTGCATGTAGCTAGGTTTTGAACTGGGATGGTGCAGTGAGCTAAAAAACGGTGATGGATCAAGCCCTGATCTTTTGACTGGGTATGAGTGTTCTGTTTAACTCAGATGCTCTGTCCATCACCACCCCCTTTTCTGAATCGTTTTGGCCACTATAGGAGTGGCAGGGTATGCTCAGATGTGAGTCCCTTGCTCACTGCACCATTAGGATTCAAGCAAGCCGGGCCGAAGACGGCTGTAATGCCAGAAACCAGTCCCCGGAAGCTTGTTTCCTTTCCAGTAAAGAATTGGCTTGGTAGTTTGGTCTGCCCTGTTCCCATGATGCACTGGGCCAGGGACAGACTAATTTGCATGTAGCCAGGTTCTGAACTGGGATGGTGCAGTGAGCTAAAGAACGGTGATGGATCAAGCCCTGATCTTTTGACTGGGTAAGAGTGGTCTGCTTAATTCAGACACTCTGTTCATCACCACCCCCTTTTCTGAATCGTTTTTGGCCACTATAGGAGTGGCAGGGTATGCTCAGATGTAAGTCCCTTGCTCACTGCACCATTAGGATTCAAGCAAGCCGGGCCGAAGACGGCTGCAATGCCAGAAACCGGTCCCCGGAAGCTTGTTTCCTTTCCAGTAAAGAATTGGCTTGGTAGTTTGGTCTGCCCTGTTCCCATGATACACTGGGTCAGGGACAGACTAATTTGCATGTAGCCAGGTTCTGAACTGGGATGGTGCAGTGAGCTAAAAAACAGTGATGGATCAAGCCCTGATCTTTTGACTGGGTATAAGTGTTCTGTTTAACTCAGATGCTCTGTCCATCACCACCCGCTTTTCTGAATCGTTTTGGCCACTATAGGAGTGGCAGGGTATGCTCAGATGTAAGTCCCTTGCTCACTGCACCATTAGGATTCAAGCAAGCCGGGCCGAAGACGGCTGCAATGCCAGAAACCGGTCCCCGGAAGCTTGTTTCCTTTCCAGTAAAGAATTGGCTTGGTAGTTTGGTCTGCCCTGTTCCCATGATGCACTGGGCCAGGGACAGACTAATTTGCATGTAGCCAGGTTCTGAACTGGGATGGTGCAGTGAGCTAAAAAACGGTGATGGATTAAGCCCTGATCTTTTGACTGGGTATGAGTGTTCTGTTTACCTCAGATGCTCTGTCCATCACCACCCCCTTTTCTGAATCGTTTTGGCCACTATAGGAGTGGCAGGGTATGCTCAGATGTGAGTCCCTTGCTCACTGGACCATTAGGATTCAACCAAGCTGGGCCGAAGACGGCTGCAATGCCAGAAACCGGTCCCCGGAAGCTTGTTTCCTTTCCAGTAAAGAATTGGCTTGGTAGTTTGGTCTGCCATGTTACCATGATGCACTGGGCCAGGGACAGACTAATTTGCATGTAGCTAGGTTCTGAACTGGGATGGTGCAGTGAGCTAAAAAACGGTGATGGATCAAGCCCTGATCTTTTGACTGGGTATGAGTGTTCTGTTTAACTCAGATGCTCTGTCCATCACCACCCCCTTTTCTGAATCGTTTTGGCCACTATAGGAGTGGCAGGGTATGCTCAGATGTGAGTCCCTTGCTCACTGCACCATTAGGATTCAAGCAAGCCGGGCCGAAGACGGCTGCAATGCCAGAAACCGGTCCCCGGAAGCTTGTTTCCTTTCCAGTAAAGAATTGGCTTGGTAGTTTGGTCTGCCCTGTTCCCATGATGCACTGGGTCAGGGACAGACTAATTTGCATGTAGCCAGGTTCTGAACTGGGATGGTGCAGTGAGCTAAAAAACGGTGATGGATCAAGCCCTGATCTTTTGACTGGGTATGAGTGTTCTGTTTAACTCAGATGCTCTGTCCATCACCACCCCCTTTTCTGAATCGTTTTGGCCACTATAGGAGTGGCAGGGTATGCTCAGATGTAAGTCCCTTGCTCACTGCACCATTAGGATTCAAGCAAGCCGGGCCGAAGACGGCTGCAATGCCAGAAACCGGTCCCCGGAAGCTTGTTTCCTTTCCAGTAACGAATTAGCTTGGTAGTTTGGTCTGCCCTGTTCCCATGATGCACTGGGCCAGGGACAGACTAATTTGCCAGTAGCCAGGTTCTGAACTGGGATGGTGCAGTGAGCTAAAAAACGGTGATGGATTAAGCCCTGATCTTTTGACTGGGTATGAGTGTTCTGTTTAACTCAGATGCTCTGTCCATCACCACCCCCTTTTCTGAATCGTTTTGGCCACTATAGGAGTGGCAGGGTATGCTCAGATGTGAGTCCCTTGCTCACTGCACCATTAGGATTCAAGCAAGCCGGGCCGAAGACGGCTGCAATGCCAGAAACCGGTCCCCGGAAGCTTGTTTTCTTTCCAGTAAAGAATTGGCTTGGTAGTTTGGTATGCCCTATTCCCATGATGCACTGGGCCAGGGCTAGACTAATTTGCATGTAGCTAGGTTCTGAACTGGTATGGTGCAGTGAGCTAAAAAACGGTGATGGATCAAGCCCTGATCTTTTGACTGGGTATGAGTGTTCTGTTTAACTCAGATGCTCTGTCCATCACCACCCCCTTTTCTGAAACGTTTTGGCCACTACAGGAGTGGCAGGGTATGCTCAAATGTGAGCCCCTTGCTCACTGCACCATTAGGATTCAAGCAAGCCGGGCCGAAGACGGCTGCAATGCCAGAAACTGGTCCCCGGAAGCTTGTTTCCTTTCCAGTAAAGAATTGGCTTGGTAGTTTGGTCTGCCCTGTTCCCATGATGCACTGGGCCAGGGACAGACTAATTTGCATGTAGCTAGGTTCTGAACTGGGATGGTGCAGTGAGCTAAAAAACGGTGATGGATCAAGCCCTGATCTTTTGACTGGGTATGAGTGTTCTGTTTAACTCAGATGCTCTGTCCATCACCACCCCCTTTTCTGAATCGTTTTGGCCACTATAGGAGTGGCAGGGTGTGCTCAGATGTGAGTCCCTTGCTCACTGCACCATTAGGATTCAAGCAAGCCGGGCCGAAGACGGCTGCAATGCCAGAAACCGGTCCCCGGAAGCTCGTTTCCTTTCCAGTAAAGAATTGGCTTGGTAGTTTGGTCAGCCCTGTTCCCATGATGCACTGGGCCAGGGACAGACTAATTTGCATGTAGCCAGGTTCTGAACTGGGATGGTGCAGTGAGCTAAAAAACGGTGATGGATCAAGCCCTGATCTTTTGACTGGGTATGAGTGTTCTGTTTAACTCAGATGCTCTGTCCATCACCACCCCCTTTTCTGAATCGTTTTGGCCACTATAGGAGTGGCAGGGTATGCTCAGATGTGAGTCCCTTGCTCACTGCACCATTAGGATTCAAACAAGCCGGGCCGAAGACGGCTGCAATGCCAGAAACCGGTCCCCGGAAGCTTGTTTCATTTCCAGTAAAGAATTGGCTTGGTAGTTTGGTCTGTCCTGTTCCCATGATGCACTGGGCCAGGGACAGACTAATTTGTATGTAGCCAGGTTCTGAACTGGGATGGTGCAGTGAGCTAAAAAACGGTGATGGATCAAGCCCTGATCTTTTGACTGGGTATGAGTGTTCTGTTTAACTCAGATGCTCTGTCCATCACCACCCCCTTTTCTGAATCGTTTTGGGTATGCTCAGATGTGAGTCCCTTGCTCACTGCACCATTAGGATTCAAGCAAGCCGGGCCGAAGGCGGCTGCAATGCCAGAAACCGGTCCCCGGAAGCTTGTTTCCTTTCCAGTAAAGAATTGGCTTGGTAGTTTGGTCTGCCCTGTTCCCATGATGCACTGGGTCAGGGACAGACTAATTTGCATGTAGCCAGGTTCTGAACTGGGATGGTGCAGTGAGCTAAAAAACGGTGATGGATCAAGCCCTGATCTTTTGACTGGGTATGAGTGTTCTGTTTAACTCAGATGCTCTGTCCATCACCACCCCCTTTTCTGAACCATATACAAATAGCGCTCTTTCAAGAAATGCATTTAATCCAATCCGAATTGCCACACTTACATCGCCGCGGGAAGGGACAATTATATGCCACAGTTCACTCCGCGTGTGCTCGGGGGGTCCTAATATAGATCAGACGGGGAGTTGCCTTTAAGATGCAAGCTACGCGAATAGACGCAGAAAGCAGGTATGTCACTGTTAAAGGCCTTTTAAATGGAAGACCGCTGGTAATAGCCTCTCTGTATGCGCCCAACATAGAGCAGGGATCATTTTAGATATCTTTTCATAGGTGCTAGCGCCCTGGCATGACATCCCTATGATATTAGGAGGCGACTATAACAGCATCTTAGACATAGAACTGGATCGCTCCTTCCCCACCCCCCCTGTCTGGCACAAAAATTACCACCGCCATGAGAACACTGCGAGACTGGTCGTCTCACTGGTGACTGGTGTCTGACAGATGCATGGAGACATTACTACCCCACAGATAATGTGCACTCATACTACTCGAGGGCACATGGGTTACACGTTCGTTTAGACTGCTTTATGGTTACTAGCACCCTTTTACCACACATAACATCTACATACTATCTGGGGCAGACACATTCAGACCACACTCCTCACACAATAGACCTTGAATGGTAACATGTCAGACCGCCGGTCCCAGTCTGGAGACTTCAAACCGATACTCTACTTGATGCCCCCTTTCGTGGCTCCCTGGCCACTGCCATCACTCAATATTTTGATGGGAACACAGATTCAGCCTCCACGCCCCACCTGGAATGGGACGCCTTCAAAGTAGTGCTGAGAGGACACTGTCTCCACTCACAGGCGGGCATGCGAAAAGAATTAGAAAAAGATCTGTCCGTACAGAACAAAGATTAACAGTACTTGAACGTGCAGATAATGAGGTGGCTGACGGTGCCCTATCCAGGGAAAGTGAGGAGCACTCTAAGTTTCTAGACAGACTGCGCTGTTTAAATTATGCAGCGCACTCTGCTAAGACCCATCACCAGTGTGATAAGACGGGTAAATTCCTCACATGGTTGATCAGGCAGGAAATGGAGACCTCACCGGTCACCTCCATACGTACACTGCAGGGCGCAATGGTATACACGCAGTCGGCTATTCATGATGAATTTGCATCCCACTCTGATAAGTTATACAAGTCCTGCATACAGGCTACATCTACTGAGATACAGGTCATTTTAGCAGAGCTGGCCCTACCACATCTCACCCCTACTCAACAAGAGGAATTGAATGTCTCCCTCTCACAAGAGGAACTCAAAGTAAGCATATTTTCCCTCTCATACGGCAAATCCCCGGGCCCGACGGCCTGCCGGTGGAGTTTTATAAGGCGCATTCAGATTTCCTTATTCCACAATTGCTAAAACTATATGCAGCTTCTGTTGAGGACTCCACGCTCACGCCCCCGCAGAATGAAGCAACACTTATCTCCTTACCCAAACCAATCAGAGACCCAGAATTACTCGGCTCATATCGCCCCCTAGCATTACTAAACACGGACTATAAAATATTCACATCCACCCTGGCCAAGCGTCTGTCCCCCTTAACACGCTCATTAATACATCCTGATCAAAATGGATTTGTCCCCACGAGAAGCACATCCCTTAACATACAGAGGCTGTTTTGTATACAAACATATGCCACTGGAACTTGACCTCATTCCGGATGTCTGATCCTCGATCTGGAGAAGGCTTTTGACTCCTTAGAATGGCCCTACCTAGCTGCAGAGCTGCGTAAATATGACTTAGGAGATAGCTATATTCAAATGGTAGGACTCCTTTACCAGCACCCTATGGTAAGGGTCAAGACAGGGAAGTTGATCTCTGAAGCTTTACGTATCTGCTGGGAGACACAACAAGGGTGCCCATTGTCCCCATTACTTTTTTCTCTTGCGATGGAGCCATTGCCATGATGCTACGGAATAGCGGAGATAATTGGGGTATACCGATGGGAGGTGATCTACATGTGGTCTCCCTATACGCCGACAACTTGCTGTTATATATCAGAGATCCCGTCCCCCTAATAATAACAACCATTTTTCAGAAGTTTGAGAAAATATCCGGACTCAAAGTAAACTGGGCAAAATCAGGTGTATTCTCATTTGCTGATTCCACAGCTGAAACAAATTTCTTGATAAATATAGCCACACTGCCTTGGCACCGATCACTGTTCAGATACCTTGGTATTTATATCTACAGATCCCCCGCTGACATATTGGAGGGTAATCTCAAAAGAGACATAACTGCAATCAGGGCACAGATACGGTTCTGGAAGACGGTGCCCTTAAACGTGATGAGCCGGGTCACTTTAACAAAAATGATTATACTGCCACGGCTCCTACATTACTTCTCCAACCTTCCGGTGTATGTACCTGTTGGTCTCCTTCGTTCCCTGGAGGGTGTCCTCAGGGATCTAATCTGGAACACAAGCAAACCAAGAATCGCCCTAAGCAAATTATATGCACCCACACGTAGCGGTGGACTAGAAGTTCCAAATATGGAACTTTACTATCTAGCCTCCCAACTGCAATGGATGACGGAATAGATGAGTGGGAAGGGACTGGAGGATACTGCAGGCGTGACACCACCGTGGACACAATCTCAACTGTACCTCTTCTTTCTCCCGCTCGCCCGCAACACACGCCCAACCCAGATATATATTGCATTGGCCCACCTATGCTTTAGAAACAGCCTGTATCTAACTAGGGCCGCATTGCCCTATGCCCCACAATTGCCACTAATAGGCACCCCTAGAGGCACGGGCGGAGTGTCGGACACTGAGCTACAGACCTGGCATGAGGCAGGCCTTGATGCAGTTGGGGATTTATATGTGGAGGGCACCCTTTTACCATTCGACACGCTGGTCCAGGAAAATAACATCCCTGCAGGATAGTTTCTTCTTCACACTGCTAATGTACCGTCTTTGTCTGCCGCATGGGGTGACATAACGTCCGAGCCACCAATGCACTTACTTATTCAATACATACATGCAATGGGTGAAGGCACGCACGTGGCACACTGGTTGGTAGAGGCGCTACTTATACAAACACAAAAACCACTATTGAGACTGCATGGGAACTAGACTGGGGACTCCCCTGGTCGAACAAGGAATGGGATACTGTAATCGCTGGTTCTACTTATATACTGGGCAACTCCAGATTCAAGCTTATTCAGACGTACATAATACATAGAGCGTATCTTTCTCCAGATAAGTTAAATGATTATTTCCATCTCACAGCCTCCGCCTGCCCCAGATGTAATGAAATAGGCGTTGATCTTTTGCACATGTTATGGTCCTGCCCCTCCCTGCAGCTGTACTGGCGCGCAGTCGTAGAAACATTGATATAGTGCACTGGGCCACCCATACAGTTGTGTTGGGAGACCTGTATACTAGGGTTACACCCCCGGACAAAGAAAAATAAAGCGCTCTCCAGATTTAGAGATCTAGGCCTAATAACAGCAAAACGCCTCATCACAAAAAGGTGGAAACACAGAGATCCCCCAGTGCAACACAGTTGGCAGCAGTCCTTTACAAGTTGGGCACAAGCTGAAAATAATACATTACGTAAGGAAGAAACTGCAGGGCTCCGCAAGTACCCAATAGCGCAGGCAAGGGATGTCTTGCTCAAACTCCTTGTGCAGACACATACTGTGGGATCTGAATCACCGCCTTCCATCAACGCGGTGGGGAGCATGGCACAGTAGAGGCGTCCCTTTCCCCCTCCACTCTCCCCCCCCCCTTCAGTAGCATAGGGCGCTAAGTAGCATGAAATACAGGTATTAAGCAAAACACTGACAATGCACTGGCAACAGTTATTATTCGGGTGCCAGAATAATAAAAATATAGCTAAATGTGGTTCTAGATGGTGTTTCCCCCTTTTTCCCTTCCCTTTTAACAGTTTTGGTCATTAAAAAATTGCTTTCTTTATGTAAGTTATATGCGAGGTTTAGATACATTTACAGTGTATAGAGACAACAGGGTACACGCACACTATAAGATGCAGACGCATGACTAAAAACACAGATGTACGCTTTAATCATATCTGTACCATTCGTTCCTTAGTAGTACATGGTGTCTAATTATTGTAACTGTGGTTTGATGGCTGTCGAGCATCTTTAAGTTAAAATGCTTTATTTGTATTTGGAAAAGAAAAACCCAATAAAGAAATATATATTTTGTTTAAATGGGTCTATGGGTGGTCATTAACCTTCATTGGTGCATGGAAATGGAGAACCCATTATTTTGCAGCAAAAATATTGTATGCAGCTCCAGTTAGTGCTCTGGCTATTTTGTGGCAAAAAAAGCTTTCTTCCCCCTTTAAGGATTTTTAGACTATCCTGCAGGGTACTTGGAGAGCCCTCTATCCGAACGATGATGTTATTCTGGCACCACTACTTTCACGGCTCAAAGACCAGCTGTATTACTTTGACAACACTCTGCTTTCTCTGAAAATCTTGTTCTATCCAGAATTTATTGATCTTCTGACAGACACTAAAAAAATTTAAGAATGGATCGCAACAGCCGTCTCCCAACTAAATGATAGAAAAACAAAAAGAGGTTATCCTCTGTCCACAAAAGAATCCCAATCCTCGCGTTAGATTGTCTCTCATTAACCATCAAAGGGAGAATTCTTGAAATGTAGGTGCACTCAAAGACTCTGGAAACCTGTTAGAACGGAATATTAAGGCAGTAAATTGTTATCAGTGTGCCTATCTGAGGATGCTGTGCCTGTTCAAAACTCATCTACAAACTGCACACAATCGTTCTTTAAACTGACTTATAGTGTACAGAAGTGAGATCATATGTTTTTATCCAGGATGACTCTTGTTGGCTACAGTTCACATATGCAAACATATTATACTTAATATGCTGTGAATAGCTTTTAAGTTCACCCAGGGCCTCTGACTCACTAACTTCAGTTGAAAGGTTACGGTGTATAAGCTTGAGTGGACTCATCTGTCACTTGACTTCATTGTACTTGCACCCACCCCGCCAACTTAAACATTTGGCACAGGAGGAATAAGACATTTCCCCCAATGTAGCTAAAGTCTGGAGTGCGGACCCATCATGGTTGTCTTTTACAAAGCATCTAAAGGAGGGTTGTCTTAGGTTAAAGCAGTTTGGTGACAATATGGTGTAAAGTGTTACACAAATGCCTTCCATCCATCAAGGTAGTGGACATAAAATAATGTTAGATGCATAGTTATATTACGTTTGACACTGTCACATTTTTGGTGTCCATGTCCATGTTCCTGTAAAGCAACAATTCAATAATTATAATTTGCTCTCACCAAAGTACAACTGTTTTATTTACAATCACTATAACCAGGGACACTGAAATTATGTAATTCCGTTGCTGCATTGTTTTAAGTATAATTAAGGATTAAAGCTATTTTTATATAATTGAACAACAAATTGCTTCTAGTTCAGAGTGATCAAACATTACTAAACATATCTACACTTTGTGTTTAACAGTGGAAGAGATTTTTCAGTGTTTCACTGATCTCTTTTCAGTTGCTGATGTCATGTGCAAGCATCATACTGGTATTACTGAAGTGAAACTTTTGCCCGATAAATATGGATGTATGTTAAAATCATAAAATAGCTAAATACAACTGTCACAGAATATGCTGCATTACGCCACACAACTTGCCTTTTATTGATCCGTAAATGAACAATCCTTCCTAATAATTTGGTCTTCTCTTGTTGTAAAATTCCAGTGGTGATCACAATAATTTAGTAGAAAGAACTGTCCAATGACATTTTATTGATATAAAAACTGGGCTAAAATATAAGAAGTGTACAGTATGAGGAGCTTAGTCAATGACTGGAACATACTGTCCTGAATAAATGAACAAAAGGGTAACAATAAGAAAGAAATTGTAGAAGAACTTACTCTGGTAACCTAATGTCATTTATTTGTAGGTTCCTGTGTTGTCACATTGACACTGGACCTATTTTTTGTCATCTCGCTGCTCAGGATTTAGCTCTTGAGATCAGGTACGTCGACTTAGTGTACAACGAGCTGCACAGTATTTTGCAACAGTGAGTAATGTTCTTTCAAAATAAGAATTTGCATGCCAATGTTTAGGCAAGCAACATTACAGTCCATGAAGATGCATGGGTTGTTATTTTACTTCAAAATTTGAATAGGAACACCAATGCTTGGTTAACTCTTATGGTTTCTTTACCAATTGTATAGCCATTGTGCCAACTTTAGAGGTTGCAGACCTGTGCGCAAGGGATCGAATTTGATTAAAAGATGCCAGTCAATCAATATGCTTATATAGTGCATAGCACCTGAATTTAGCTTCCATGCAGGGTTATGGTGACTCACCCTTTATGGGTTCTCCTTCGGATGTATGACGTTACAATGCGTGCTTTTACCAAGCATGCCGTTACAACGCAGTTTTTATGACGCATACCATTACAACGCATAGCGCTTTGGGGTGCTGGATAGTGAATAGTTTAATTTACTATTCCAACTCCAGTCCCCGAGGACACTAGGGAAGGTATTGGATAGTAAATTAAATCTATTCCCTATCCTAGAGCGTCCCCAGCGCAATGCGTTGTAATGGTTTGCGTTGTAATGGTTGCGTCGTAATGGTAGTGCGTTGTAAATGTTTCGTTGTAAAGGCTGTTCACCTTCTCCTTCTTACCAAGCTGCCAAGTTCTCACCAATTCCAACCTGCTGTGGATATTAATCATGTCACCTTGCTATGTAATACATAACAAAATATATGTTCTTTTGTGATCTTTTTAAGAATGCTGAGCAATATCAGCAAAAGCATTTAAAATTGCAAACTGTATTTAAAAAACGTATAACAGTTATACTAACTATACTAACACCTAAAATTAATATGCTAACTTGTACATATTTCATTAAATACAAATACGTATTTATTACTAGATTAAAGTAAACAATATTAAATACAATTATATTCTTAAAAACAATCTTATATATTCCTTTGATATTCTGTTGCACAATATTTTTGAATTAATATGTTTGTCATTCACCGGGCTGGGGGAAGGACATGGACAATGCAGATTGGGTTGGCGGCACTGGGGGCAAACAAACGGACAATAAGGTTGGGCATGAGGGATTGGGGCAAGCAAACAGAAGCACACTGAAAACAGAGGTTGGGAGGGAGGTGCTGGGGGAAGCACACGACAACTGAGGTTGGTAGGGAGGGGCTGGGGTAGTATTCGAGGGAGGCATCTGGAAAACACACACACTCTTGTAGAGTGCTTAAAACAAAAATAATTAGCACATGAAAAATCAAGTAGTGGAAGGACACAGTAATTATCCAAGAGAGGGACAAATACAAGAAGAAGGAAAGCCTAATTAAGATAATAAATTCAAAGTAAGAAAATACGAGCGACAATAAAGCAAAGTAATGGTAAATAATGGGCAGGCTCTATCTAAGCCCACTTTAACGTAACAAAATGTCTTGCAACTTCCAGTGCATGCGCTGCCTGAGGCGAAACCAAAAATGGTACCACCTCAATGTATTAGAAGGCTAGAAAGTATATAACAGGTTATTTTACTTTGCAACTTGTAGCGGCCCTCTGAAAGAAACACAGGGCTTTAAGAGGTGCGGGTCACAAAGGGTCTGAGCACCGGCAGTTTTTTAAAGGGGACCTCGAAACGGGTCTCTTTCGTGCTCTGTTTTGAGCCCTGACACAGGCAGTCCTTTTTTTCCGGACTGCAATGACAGCAGTTTGCTGTCACTGCAGTCCTAAAAAAAAGTGCCAGGGCGCAAAATAGCCCGATAGAGACCCGTTTCGAGACAGCAGGCACATCGATGTGCGCTGCTCACACTGCTCACCTCTCACGTTACGGTATGACGTTGTACCAGGTGAGCGTTGTGGGGCAAGGGAGTCATTTTCTTTCTGGATTTCCCTACTATTTCTGAAACGCAAGAGCAGCAACATTGTGGTGGTGTCACCAGGGCTTTAAGTAGAAGCTTTTCCAATATTATATACAAGCCATAGTTGCAGCTTATTTATCTTATGCAACTTAAAACCATTGACAAAGCCAATACTTGTTGTTGGTATGATGTTACTTGTTGTATCACATATCTGGATGCAATGACAGAATCAGCAAAATACAAGTCGGGCGGCACACTATGCTAAAAAGAGATTTTTAGCGTAAGTGTTTAAAGCCACACCCTTAATTACATCGGCCACGCCCCTTTGAGAGACCCCCCAGTTTTTTTTATCCCACTTAAAGCCCTGAAGAAACGTGTTGTGTGAAGACAGAAAAGAGAAGGAAAGATTTTCGTGCTTGGCTAGTTAAGTAAATAACATTTCACAGGTAGCACTACAAATGAAAGTCAGTCTCAGTTTCACCTTTCAAAAAATGGTATGCTGATCTAGTTTGAAGAATGTTTCGCAGTTTCGTTTTCCTGGCGTATTGTTAACATTTTCATTTATGGTGTGGATAAAATGAATCACAGCTGCGACCTACATATTTGAATGAATGTTTTTTTGTGAAGTGATGTTAGACTAACTATTTTTGCCTGGTATACATAGAATTCCAAAGTCCTGCAAAGACCCTCCTTAAGCCAAGGGTCACTTTCAAGAATATGTGCCTGGGCAGTGAAGGAACCCTTTGGTGATGGCGTAATATATTGCAGCCTACACCTATGTTCAGATAACTGAACGTGCCCTGGGTGAGATGTATATGTATTAAAAAGGAAGTCAACCTTTTGCCAAGTCAAAATGGCAGTTTACAACTGCACACAGTCTGCAGTGGCAGGCCTTAGATATGTTTAAAATGGTTACTTAAGTGGGTGGTACAAAGAACTCTGAAGTCCCACTAGCAACATTTGCTATACAGGTACTGGGTACATGTAGTACCACTCTCTAGTGACTTACAAGTAAATGAAATGTGCCAATTGGGTGTAGGCTAATGTTTTAGGGAGAGAGCACAAGCACTTTAACACTGGTTAGCAGTGGTAAAGCGTGCAAAGTCCGATGGCTACCAAAAACAAAGTCAGCAAAAACAGGAGTATTGAAGGCAAACAGTTGGGGGAAAACCATGCCAAGGATGTCAGGTCCAACTGTGGGTAGTTATTTAAATTAAGGATGGTGTGAAATATGGTGCTGGGAAATGCAGTGTTACAATGATGTCAATTCAGTTGCTCTAAGTTAATTCTATTTCTTTACATATTCATTTTTGAAGAGAATGCTAAGAGACTGTCAGCTTTCTCTTTTAGAACACCATCTCACATAATTTAGTAACATGGCTTCATATTGACTAGTCAGTAAAGTGGTACGGTGATTTTTTATAATCTAATCATTATTTGGTAAATAAGCTCTAAGGTGGCAGTTCTCTGAATCCTCAGGTCATGGAAAATGGCCACCATGCCTCTAACATCACTCACATCCATTTAACCTTCTTTTAATGGCATACATGTGTGCTAACGAAAGTAGTTGTTGTAGTACTATTCAGGTTGAACCAGGATACTTGGAATGTAAGAACAGACTTTCTGGTAAATGATTGCTCATTACCTACATTGGATACAATAATGCAACAAACATTGGCAAAGCCAATCGGTGTCACCTATTTGTGAAAGCTATTGGATTTGACGATGTATTTTAGCCATGTTGTACAGCAGTGTAGCTGCTGTTCAGCACGGCTAAAATGTAGTGGGATGGGTAAGAGGACAGTAGCATTGAGGTCAGTGGGGTAGAGTAGAGTGGCATAGAGTGGGGTGGTGTACAATAGCTTAGAGGGGAGAGGCGTACACTAGAGTGGCATACAGTTGAGTGAAGTAGAGTCCTGTAGAGTGGCATTTTGTGGAGTGGGGTGATGTGGAGTGGTGTAGAGTGGAGTGGTAGAGCAGCACAGACTGGAGCTGAGCGGTGTAGAATTGAGTGTAATTGAGTGGATTAGTAAAAAATAGAATGCCCTGAAGATGGGTAGAGTGGCATGGAGTAGAGTGGTGTAAAATAAAGTGGTGTACAGTAGAGGGCATAGAGTGGGGTGGCATAAGTAGAATGGAGTGGCATAGAGTGGTGTAGAGTGGAGCAGAGTCAGGGCCGTCTTTAGGGCAGTGCGACCACACTGGCCACCGATCTGTAAGGGCGGGACTGACCTTGGGGCGGGGGCACTTTGTTTAGCAATAACATGATTTAAAGCAAATACTGCAGAGTTCCCTGTGCGTCACGCTTTCAGGCAGCGATTAAAATGTCAAGATAACTCCTGTGATTAATGTTCCTGCTAGAGAGAGAGATCAAAGTTTTGTCTAGTGGCATTCTTACACCTAATACTATCTTGAGAAGGACCATTTTTCAAAAATAAAAGTAACATAAAGTAGCACAGAGAGGGGCACTTTTGCAGGGTGGTAGTGAGGAAATTTGAGGAGAAGGTCATGGGGGAGGAGGTGCCAAAAATGATTGTCACACTTGGCGCAACCAGAGCTAAAGCTGGTCCTGAGTGGAGTATAGTGGTGTGAAGTGGTGTAGAGTAGAGTGGCACAGAGTAAAGTCGTGTAGATTACAGTGCAATGGAATGGAGTTACGTAAAATGGCATTGTGTAGGGTGGAGTTTACATTTCTAAAGATTCACACGCACAACTAAAGAGAAGTAAGGTCCCAGTAGATGAGTTTGGTAACTTTAGTAGTTGCTTGAGGCACCCTAACTCATGACCTGCACTCATGTGCAGACACTTCTTAATGCACTCCCTTCTCTGTGAAAGCTATTCTATTCCAGGTGCGTGGACAGTAAACAATTCAAAAAGCTGAAATGCCTGAAACCAAGATATTTATTTATCCATTGACCGTTTGCAACATGCTCCATTTTGGCACTCATAACATTGGTTTCACAATAACTACTAAGCAAATGAGTTGCATTTGGACTAATTACATTTAAATATATCTTTTAAGCTAAACTGGGTATCAAAATTAGTAAGTATGAGATGCACACCTAGTATTCTGCTTGTAACCAAACCTTTTCTTCTTTTTCAAAGACTGCGTGCAGATTGGTGAAGTTCCCTGCCCACATGGCACTCTGGTATTCAAAATGTAAGAGATGGGGGCGTCCTCTCGCCCCAACCAACCGCGCTGCTATTGATGCCGCAATGGCGATCATATATTTCACCGTTTTTAGACCATATTTTCTTCATTTTTCTACATTGTAATCATCATTTTTAAACAACTTTTTGATTCCAACTTATTACTCGAATCCACGCTCAAAATTCAATGCCATTTTCAAAGTTTCTACTGTTCGCGCTGTGTCCATCCGGACCTCGTGTAAGAACAAGACTGATGCAGAATTCGTCCAAGGCAGTATATTTATTAAAAATACTCAATGCATTTCGGTCTGCAAACGCCCTTCGTCAGGGGTCACTCTAAAAAACCACAATATAAACAATAATCATTACCTACTGAACCAGCATCATATTTTTGTTTAAACATTCACTGCGGTTTAATCCCCATTTTGCAATATCGTATGACAGTGGAACCCTCTCATATACCCCCACAATAAATCCTTTCATATTTATTATCTCCATTATCGAAGTAAACCAATATTTTAATGCTCTTTACCCGTTAATCATCCTGGTTATACTAAACAATCTCCTTTCCCTTCCCTCTCCCCACCTTCATGCACAATTGAAGAACCATTGTGTAATGAGCCAGTACTTAGTCCCTGCTGCTTGGGAGGAACAGAAGAAAGAAGAAGGGACAAAGAGGCAGGACTGGGCTCTAGCAAGCAGGGATTTTTGAAGGGCACTCAAACAAACAAATCAAGAGCAGGGGGATGGTTTTAAGCCACAAGAAAAATCACAATAGGTCTCCAATGCTCGACCTAAAAAGTCACCAAATTAGGAGCACTGGAACTGAAGTACTCTTTCACAGTGTAAGCTCTCCAGGCCTGTCCTTTATCTCTACAAAGCTAAGCAGGGGTGAAGGACTTTTAACAAGTACAATGAAACTACAGTGACAACAGTGCAGAATAACAAAAAAAAATGGAACCCAAACAATATCACTGGATTTGACACATCCCTCTGTATGTTTTACGCTGATCAGCACCGATATCTGGGAATCATATGTGAAACATTTTTTCTTCTGTTTTGTATGCATTGTTGACCCCTGTTCTAGTTTTTGCACTGTCTGTTGCCAGCAGCAAAATGATGAAAAATGTGTCAATTACCGCAATTTTCTCAGCTATGATGAACAGACACAAATACTTTTTTACACTATCACTTTTATCTGGATGATCTCGAAAGAGGCCAAAAAAGTGAAAGAGTTGCAGGGAGTAAAAAATGCTCTGCAAGAAATGTTTTATAGGATGAATTCAGTGTTTTAGACCCACAGGCTGTAAAAGGTATTTATACAGAAAATGCAAAAATCAACATGATACAAAGAAAGCAGGGGGGATTGAAGCAAAATGAGGTAGGCAGGGGGAGGAGGGTTGGAGCAGCTACAATGGGAGATGGTGAAGTGACATGAGAAATGTGGGAGGGGGCAGCAACTCGGGAAGGAATGGGTGGGAGGGAAGAAATAGTACTTTTTTCACAGCGTGAGTGGTGGACGTGTACTAATTAAGTTGAATCAATCTGTGCTTGTTCCCTGTGCACAGAAAGGAGCAGAACTGAGACTTGGCCTGCACTGGCCAATTAGGTTAGCAGCAAAGAAGAGTGTCACTAAAATCAGCAAGTAGTATGCAATGTGTGGGCTCAAAGCCCTTTATTATAAACAATACGTCTCCCCAAGTGAGAGCACATGCAGCACATGAATGGTTGCAGGCTCAACCTAAAAATGAATTCTTACTTTTATCCTGTCTCCTAAAAACACTATAAGCAAGAAAATATAATTTAAAACTTACCAGCTTTTTTCACAAGTCTTCACAATCCTATCAGTAGTTGTAGTAAAAATTGTATTTTGGCCAAAAGGCCATAGAAGTACAAAATTGAAACAAAACACACATACAATCACATACTTAGCAACAATTAAAATCAGCCAATGTTCACAGTATACAGATATCACAGGTTGCACATAAAAAATGCATTCGTAGCAAGGATAATGAACATTCAGATAAAGTGCTTAGTGACATACCATCATAAGACAAAAAGTGCACATCAGATGTTAACAATCTGGTAAAGTGCATAAAGATAGGGCACATGGATCAGCTGTGTTTCTATTACTACATGCTTGGAATAATCAAAAGCATTAACAGAGGTTAGAAATGTAAGGATTTAACAAGAATTCGAAATATCAGGTGGGGAAAGTCTGGAGAGTATAGACCAGGCCACAAATACATATCTACTGATGTTAACTGCTATAATCCTTGAAAAATCGTAAGTAAAGATCCTGCGGGCAAGCAATAATCTGTCAAGGCCCAGGCTAATGCACAAAGGACAAATCCATTTGTGCCTGGTTCCAGTGTCATAAGGGAAGGAAACAAAAAGTGGTCGATGTTGTCGGATATGTAGTTGCACAATTTGCACTCAGTCATAAGGAAAGAGCTTTCAGACCATTTACTAGGGAATGACCTTAGGGGTAAAATGCCAAAAATACATTTAATACATGGGTTTTTCACAAGGGGTGTAGTGATCTCGGCGACGTAAATTTCAAACCTGGGGAATAGTTTATGGGACTATATTTGGGGCGATAGGGAACCTCGCTTAGTGTACATATTCCCCTGGGCCACTAAGAATTCCCAATAGTTGTTGTTTTTTAGAATAGCCTTGGAGTTAGAATGAATGCACTCAGGTGGAGGTATAGAAGGAACATAGGCCTAGTTTTTTAACCATTCCATCAAATGGGTAAGACACTTGATTTTGTCACCTGAATCTAAACCACTGATTTCTAGGAGATCCCTTTAATACAGGCTCAGATCACAGTTGGACCACTGTGTGATCCAATAAAGGAGCTGTCTTAAAGCCAATACCTTTCTGAGCAGTATCTATGATTATAGGTACAGAAGAGGCAGACTGGGGCAGTATAAGCAAAGACTTGCACAATTTAAGATACTTCGATTTTAACAAGTTAAGATTTGTGTTTCCCCATAACTTAGCACCATAAAATGCAGCTGTTTGAGTTTTGGCACTGTAAACCTTCAATGCTGGGGAAATTGCCAGCAATTGGAAGGCGTTGTGCATTTTTAAGACACCTGCTAAGGTATGAGGGATAATTAAACTAATTTTGAGAATCTGGAGTGACTGTGAAAGAGCATTAGTGATGATCCTTACCCCAAGATAATTAAAAGTTTGAACCAGCTACAAAGGCGTGGTGTTAAGGGTAAGTTGGTATTTAAGACTTCTATTGCATTGTTGCAGAAGGGAATATACCCAGGTCTATGAAGCAGGGAAACAGCTCAAGATTCCTGAATTTGGATTATGTGGAATGAATCCATAAAGCTGTTCCAAGCAGGGTTGATGATTTCATCAGCATTCCCGGTTTCATTCAATGACTATATACGCGAGTTCAGAAATTGGAACTGGGATATTGACTTTTTATATCAGGAAATAAACAATGGCCTCGGGTGAGTTGAAGGGGGAACAGCTCGATAATAGGAAATAGACTGAGATGGAAGTAGCACTCTATCTCATTGAGAACACCATTGGAGTTAAAAGAGGAATTCAAAGTGAATACTGACAAATGGGTATTCAAAGTGGGATATTCATTAGCAGGTAGAGATTGAGCTGTGACCAGAAAGTTGGACGTGGATATTTGGTCATCAGTGTCTATCTGCTTACCAGTTGATCTGGAATTCATGAAGGACAACAAGGAGAGTCACTCACAAAAAGCACAATTTTCTGTATTTTTCCGCTTTTACAAATAGATTGTTTTCTGTCTGTATTTATCTGTAAAATCAGTAAAAGCTAAAAGCCTTATGTATCATACAGCCCCATATGTTCACAAGAAAATGAAGCAATTGGCCAGTAATGTGCCAGTACAACAGTATATGCATGCACTCATATCTTTTTCAAAGGTGCCAGTCACCAAAATGGCCACATTACAGCTGTAATGATAAATTACTGATGAATATGTGCTCTCTCATAGTACCGGTACGTGAGACCATATGCTAGAGACCTTACAAAACAAAAGTCCAAGGACTATCTTTGTACCATGAGGGCTAGTTGCAATATGACATGGGTAGTTGAAGGATCACATCAGCTGCATGCTGTGGGCAGCCCTGTCACAGAAAGCCCACTGTAGTTTAGGTTCCTGCCTGGTAGATGTTTTTGTTACCTTTATTACATTTGTTTACACTAGACAGGAGCTGCTTTGGTGGAAAAAGTCAGTTACAGGATCTCCACTATGCACCACTTCTTTTTTATGAATCTAGTCCCACTAAGTGGGAAGGGAGCGTCTGTCTTTAAAATAATTATTGTTCCTGTTGCATCAAGAGTTGTCTTCTTCTATGACGGACACATTTGAGTGATTTTCCTATCTGGAAGTGCCCAGTTGTGCATGCCAAGTCGATACAGGAAAAAAACAAGCAGCTCTAATGTTAGAGGAGCAACACATTATATGACGTTTCCTGGTGGCAGCAAGAGAGGTTTCCTGATAACAGATCTGGTAAAAGCTCAGTCATTTGAAATCACCTATCCTAGAATTCTACATGGAGCAAGGGATGAGGTGGGGGGAAGAGGGCAGTCAAAACGTGTTGGCAGCTCACCCGCGACTGGATAACTGAATGAAGAGAATGTTTATACAGGTGCACTGATATTAGGCTCACAGAGGAAGACAAATCATGATTCAACTTCCACTTGACATTAGATCTTGCACTGACTTCTTGAGATTTAGGAGACTTATCAAGACATGGCTGTTCACTCAGGCATACGTATAAATCACCAGGGCTCAGGCCACTCCTAGAAACAGCACCAAGAAACCAGTGGGGGTGCGTGAGATCTATAAATAGTGTTACTTAACATAACATTTAATTAAAAGCTGATGACTATGATGGTGAATTGTGCAAGGATAGAGAGATAACCATTAGTAACACAGATGATTCTGAACTAAACATCAGCTTCAGTTTGTGTATGTAAGCATCTGAAATAGTTACCCCACTCTTAACCCCTTCTACGCTGATGACGAGCTGGGCTCGTCATGAGGTAGCCTCCTGCTACGCTGATGACGAGCCCAGCTCGTCACGTAAAGTGCGCTTTGAAAAATCTCAGCGTACGAGCGGAATTCCACCCGCACGCATGCGGTTAATGAAGATTTCCTCATGAACTGCGATTATCATTTCTTCACAACATATTTCTCTACAGAATGTTTAACTCTAGTGGCAAGCTATTCCTTTGCTCTGTGAGCAGTACTCTTCTAGACTCTTGTTGGGTCTTAAATGTCTTGCAGCCAGCTTATATCAGAAGGATACCAGGTGTTCCTTTTGAGAAAGACACAATGAGGCATTTATAGTTCCTTTTGTTTCTTTGTCTTTTTCTTTCTTTGCTTAATTACTCTTTGCTACTTCATTGCCACTCTCTATGGTGGTTCTTCAAGCAGGTCGTAGGCAACTAACTTCTAAATAAATGAGGTAGCTTAATATTTAGATCTGGGATTACCTCAGATCTTTAGATTTAACTAATATGATTTGTACAATGTACTTGCAGGGGCTTTCAGCTAGACCTCTTCATCATTGGGCTGTTACTATGTCATTCATACTTTTTTTGTGCCCAATACTGTTTAACCTCATGGCTGCTTGAGAGATCCCTCTGCTGTGCTGGGCCATAATGTTAATGGGTGTGGTCATGACGAGCTCAGCTCGTCATGAGCACCCTAGAGGTATACCTCATGACGAGCTGAGTTCGTCATGAGCATCGAAGGGGTTAACAAATATCACCACTGGGTTTGGGCTCCCAACAGTAAGGCCAAGCCACTGACCAATATTTAACTAAACAACTGCCAATACTGTTATGTTTTTATTATACCTGAATTAGTGTCACCATATTGAAAGATAAAACAACATGTGTTCAAGACTTCTAGCTCTGTCTGAATCAATCTTTTCTTTTAATTATTTTTTATCAAAACAAGAATTTGTTAAATTTTGCACAACCTTAAAATTTTTTACATCATGATTACAAACAAAAAATATCACAATAAACACATTCAACAATACAAATTTCGAATTCCCACATTCAGTCTCTCACTCATCCTTGTCAAACACTCAATCACACATCCATTACATTCACAGGGCACAACATCTATTTACAATTCAATTCTGTTGAATCTTTTACATTTTTATTAATCAATGCCATAGAACCAAATTTCAACACTTTATATTTTTATGTCTAATTAAAGCTTTTTGTTCAGCATTCTTATGGCTATAAAGAAATGGTCTACGAGTTTCGAACTCTTGATCACTGTAGAGTTCTCTTCAGGACCCAATAGCTGCAAGAAAAATGAAAAACTATTTTAACTTCTAACACTTGGTCTAGAAATCTATGTACTCTCCACCTTGAGGTCTCTTAAAAAACTCTTACCTTCTTTAATATAAGCCTTTTGATCGCCTGACGTGGGACACTGTGCCAAAAATAAGAAAACAGCAGTAATCACCAAAGGGAAAAGTTTACTAATCTGCTTCTTCCCCCATATAGAAGAGAAGCAAACACTACTTACATCAATCTTCTGGACATGCATCTTATTCAGACTCAATGACTTCACCTGTGGGACCTAGAGGGCAAACCAACATTCATGAGCATATAAGCTAGTCTCTAACGCAATGTGTATTATAGGAGAGGGTCTTTAAACTAACTTGTGTTTATTCAATGCAGTCCCCACTGGTCCTTTTATTTGTTTCAGTTGAAATGAGTGAGCACTCGGGGGAACCTGTGGCGAAAGGGACAGTTTTTTTTACAACTAACCACTCTCAAGTCATATAAAATGCTAGATGGTGACGATCTGTTAAAAGTGAAAGAGGAGGGGGGTGTTACCTCTGAACGCTTCAGTTGGCCCCAGCAGCATATATCGGCGTGCTCTATAGCTGCAACCTCTGGAAGCAGACAAGCTGCGTGCATTACTTGTATTGTCTTCCTGGTACAGGGATCCATGGGATATGTAGTTCCTTTTGTCTTCCTAAAAACGGGATCTATGGGAATTGTGGTATCTTATCCGTATGTGGCTGTAATTGTCGAGACGGATATCGACTCTGTAATATGTCTAGTAATCAATTTGCCACTCAAGAACACCGATGAATTGTGCATGATTCTCATAAACCGGTCTACAAATGGCAAGGAAGCGCGAGGTGTGCGTTTCGTCGTAATCTATTCGATGTTGCGGGCAAAATGGTCTCTGGGAGTTGAAGTGCCTACGATGATCGCGAATTCGGATGTTGAGACATAACTTCAAATTTCAAAAGTGTCCAGGAATTCCAGTGAACACATCTCTATGTATCTTCCTTATTAGGGCCTTGTGGTCCAAAAGAGAGGGCAAAACTACGTTGACTGGTTACACCAAGGTCCCTTTCTTTTAATTCATTAAATCAAACTTTATTGGTCCTCTAATGTTCGTACTTAAATTTTTCCTGAGCGATTCCTTATGTTAGATGGTCCAATCTTGGTCCTCTTCCAGATTATACTAGATGATCCTATATTTTGGCATCTTATTTCTAGGGTTGAAGACCTCAGTGCTCAATATTGCAATCGGTGGAACATAAAAGTTCATCTGCAAACGATGTAAGTGAGCGGTAGTTGCTCAGGTCAGCCTAATATACAGACGTCAACAGAAAACAGTCGTGGGCACTTACTTGTCCCTTTGAAGAAGGGTGCTTCAGTTCAATTTATACATTTCCGACAATTCATTGAGCCCCTCAACTGCAGTATTATATTTGACAATTAGCATCGCTTCTCTTTTGGACAATTTTGCGTCAAGGTCACCACCTAGTAAATCATGTTCTACTTTTGAAATGATTGTTCAAATTAGATATTTTTCTGTGTGATTATTAAGACGCCAGTGGTTCACCAACGGGGCCGTTTGGATGTTTTTTTTTATTCTTGATTTGTGTTGTGTAATTCGTGTTCTTATTTCTTGATTGGTTTTGCCAATATACAACATAATGCAGGGGCATTTTATTCCGTAAACCACATAACGTGATTTGCAATTTGTGAAAGTCTCATGTTTCCACTAAATGTTATTGTGTTCAAAGAGACATCCTTCCTTCGTAGTAGCACAGCATATGCAGGTCCCGCATTTGTGGTGGCCTTGTATGGGGGGTAACCCCACAAAGGATCTGACTGAGACTGGATTATTTTGAGGTAGTGCGGCACGCACTATTTGGTTCGCGATACAACAACCTTTTTGAAGGCGAACAACGGAACACTATTTAGTGTCTCATTTACATTTTTCACCAGGTGCCAGTTTTGGGTTATCACCTTCTTCAACATGTTTGAGTTGGGACAGAACGAAGAGACACATACAATTCTGTCCATTTCTTTTTTCGTTCTTTTTTCCAGGAGGCATTCCCGGGGGGTCCACCAAGCGCGCTTCATGGCCCTTTTGAGTAGTTTCTTCGGGTAACCCCGTTCCCTTAAATTTTCTGTCAATCTCATTGCATGTAATGGATATTCATCTTTGCAATAGCAGTTAAATCTGATTCGAAGATATTGCCCAAACGGCAAATTCTCTTTTAAATTCCGAGGATGGTTACTAGAGAAGTGGAGGGCCTTATTCCGGTCTGTTTGTTTCTTGAAAAGGGTTGTTATTAGCCCTCCTTCCGATGGGTAGACCTCCACATCCAGGAAAGGCATTCTGCTCTTTGAGTTGTTTAGACTAAACTGTATTTCTTGGGTCCGATTGTTTAGCCATTCATGGAATTTGATCAAGTTCTCTTCGTTGCCAGTCCACACTATGAAAATGTTGTTGATATAACAACTCCAATTGCCGATGAATTCAACAAATGGATTAATCTGGTAGATGTACATTTCTTCGTACTTAGTGATAAACAATATGGCTAGTTCTGGTGGGAAGGGACAACCCATGGCGACTCCTCCCAGTTGGTAATAGAACTCTCCATCAAAATTAAAATAGTTTTTTCTTAATGCGAAACTCGCCAATTTCAAAATAAAGTCCATGTGCACCTTTTGCGGTCTCTCGCGGGTTTCAAGATAAGACTGAATCACATGTAGTCTTTCGTCTTGCGGGATCTTGGTGTACAATGACACCCCATCCAGAGTCACAAGGAAATGGACGTTCTCTTCAAATTTTATTGTTGCCAGTTTGTTAATAAAATCAGTTGTATCTCTCAAGAAAGACTTCACTTTAGGTAAAAAGGGTTTAAGGAAGAAATTCACGAATTTAGAAATATGCTTCATGAGCGACTCGCATCCAGAAACTATCCCAGGAGGTGTAGTCTCATTCTTATATACTTTTAGAAGTACATAGAATAGGGGGATCCTTGGGCTTTTGATTTTTAGATATTCAAATTCCTGTTTTCCAATAAAACCTTGGATTTCACCTTCTTCCAGACTTGAGTACAGCTGTTTTTTTTAACTCAAGTGTGGGGTCCTTACTGGTTTTCTTATAACAATTTATGTCGTCAAGTTGTCTCATGACTTCAGAAGTATAATTTGACCTGTCCCATACAACAATTGAACCGCCTTTGTCTGTTGGTGGACAAAAAAAAGATTTGTTCCTAAGTCCCGTTGTCTCCCCTAATCTTGCAGCAAGATTAGGCTTAAAACCTTCTTTTCAGACAATCCTGTTGAGACAACGGTGGAGACAACGGGACTTAGGAAAAAATCTGTTTTTTGTTCACCAACAGACAAAGGCTAGAAGTCTTGAACACATGTTAATTTATCTTTCAATATGGTGACACTAATTCAGGTATAATAATAACATAACAGTATTGGCAGTTGTTTAGTTAAACACTACTGTATAAAGCATGGGGCAGTGGGTCAGCCCACTTCAGCCACTAGCTTCACGGTAAGTGACTGCATTCATACCTTTCACCCGTTGAATTCAACACCCCAATTAATGCCCTTATGTGCCAAGTGTAGAGTGCTTTTTGAGATCAAAAAATATTTTTCCCTCTAGCAAATATATTTTTATGGATGAAGGCCTTTAGCTTTCACAGCAATAATGGTTTAAGAAAATGCCAAAACAAGCATTAACAAACCCAAAAGAATGATGGCCAGTGTCAGACCTACTGGCTTTGCCAATGCCCCCAGATCTTCTCCTGGGTACAAAGGGAACTGGAGTATGAAATAGTACTTCACTCACCAATGCCAGTGATCATCAGGAAAATACGCACCAAGGGAATGTAGTATAGTGGGATATGGCCAACAAAGAGCAACTAAAAGAGTAGTGGCCCAGCTCAGCCTGTTTTGGGTGATGACAGGTGAAGACAGGCCCGGTCTTCGCCCATGCATGTCGCTGGCGTGTCCCACACTGCAGGAATCTAAAGCCCTTTTAAGCGATGTTGGCAACTCTGGTTCCGCCTCCAGCCAGATGTATGTGGAGGATGAAGTCCCACCCAAGCAAAGACAACAATGCGGGTAAAATTCTGTGGAGGCACTCACGCTACGGGAAGCTAAACGGCTTTTAACTGTTGCCAACTCTGGTCCTGCCTCCAGCCAGATGTATGCTGGGGGATAAAGTCCCACCCCAGCAAGAACAACAATGCAGATTAAAAGGTCTGAGGGCAGGGAACTGCTGTGGAGGCCAATACTTAATGATTGGATTGCGTATAGGTGAACAAAAATAGCCACAGCTAGAACAGGAAAGCCTTCCTGTTAGGACACCACATACTTTGCCAAACATTCTTTGCTGGCATAGTAAACAATCTACAGCTTGTCCCACTCTAGGCTGGCATGGTATGATACTGCATTGCACATTGGAGAGAATATTGTCTTTGTGGTGCATGGTAGTTAGCTATTTGGAAGAGTTATTTTCTGGAAATGCTGTTGGAGGTTGCTTGAGCCAGAAGGCATCTGTTTCAGTATAGGAATGACACCACCAAATTACAAGAAGTGTGACACATTAGGTACATCTAGCAATTTCTTTAAGGGTGCTTGCCTATGAAATGCTAACTTGTGCCCTTTAAGAACCTATGTGAAGCGCACTGCTTTTCAGATAAAACCTGGAAAGGAGAACAGAGAGGAAGAATATCTGCGTTTTCTGAGGTAATTTGTCAATGATGTGGCAGCTGAATGAAAGTAGGAACCTGTCTCTCCAAGGGCTTGCTTGAAAATGCATGGAAGGAATTAGGAATTCGCCTTTACAGACCCCCAAGGTTGCTTTGATCTTGAGCTGATGCAGGCAGCCTTCAATCTACTTTGGAAACTGATTTCTGAAGACTGAAGAGGATATTGCCGAAAGGTCTTGGACCAGAGAAAGCCAAAAGCATAGCTGGAGAAGCTCTTTAGCTATACCGATAATGAGTGGGTAGATATGGCACTGAGATATAATACAGAGTGTATCTAGCTTAAAATACTTGTTTCTATAGCCAGTCTGCTAACTTGGCCTGCTGAGTATTTTAGACTCCTAAAGCGTTCGCTAGTAAAGAACCAGGAATTCTGAGTCACCCTAATTTAAACATTAAACATTTTTAAAATGGTTGTATAATCTTCAGACATACATCAAAGACTTAAAGGTGTCCATTCTTCTAATTGCTTGCTGTAAACATTAAGGGCCTCTTACGATGTTGGGCAGATGACACATCTCAGAAACGGGACCGACTGCCTCATTATGATGCGAACGCTCATGGTGTTACGGCCATAAACCGGCTGTAGTACATGCTCTCTTGGGGAAATGTGAGGAAGTGTTAATACCTGCATCCCATGGCAGGCAGATGTGCCTGCCACGGGGTGCAGCGATAAGCAGGGGGCACCATAGGGGCCTACTCAGCCACCAACCGGAGGCCACAAAGAAAAGGGGGCCCAGCTAGGGGCACCCAAAAATGCTTTCCAACGGAGTTTCCATGTCGTAAAGGCCAGCATGGAAACCCTGCCGGAAACCGTGCATCGTAATCCGTATGGCGTAAACCAACATCAATTTGGATTACGGGCTGATTCTGACTGGCCAACTGGCTCCTTGATCTCATCGCAAGCCAGCTGGAATGACCAGCCAGTTTCAATTCGAGCTGCTGATAAAAATCATCCGGTCGGAGATGAAACCGACGATGTTGGTCAAAACAACCAACATCATATTAGGCGCCTATGTAATTTTCATGTGCTTGCATTACATATTATTTCTTGAGTACATCTGTTTTCACCATCAAAAATTTTTTCAGCCTCTTGGTTTTCAGAAGCCCACTGTGCACTTACTACCAAGAACATTTTGGGACTCAGCTGTTATGTGTATGTCATTTCACTCTGAAATCGACTGAAGATCCCCATTTTAAATCCATTGTTACTTAAAAATATTTATTCATGTCTGTGGCTGCTTTTAATAAAGGAGGCACTTGGTATAATTTCCATTGTACATTTTTCATCAACATTTTAAATCTGTCATGTAAAGTTATTTTCAATAAATACAATTAAAGGGCAAGCTGACTTAACAGCATGCAAGATGAAATGTCAACATTCCTCTGTATGTATTCAGCTGCAGGTCACATCTGCACACAGGGAGATATATCACTGCAATTGCATTTGCTCTGAAGCTGAAAAATGTGACTGATATAGTCACACTAACTCTGTGAACTAACTCCTGGATCCCACACAACCAAAGATTTACCTATGCCCAAGTAGTACCATAGAGTGACCATCAGGCAACATTATGGCCCTGGCTAGAATGCTGTCTTAAATAATCGACCACAAGAAACAATTAAAGTGATGCAGCCAGAGATTGTTTGTCTTCTGAACCCTCACCATTAAATATATAAAAACTGAATTGCTTTATTTACAGTCCCTACCCAGTTTTTCCATCTATAAGTTACTTAGATAATAGATGTTGCTGATATCCAATTGATTGGTACAGAACTAACTGACCGCATAAGGTTGGAGAGATAAATTTGACTTGCCAGGATTAAAACTGGTCACAGCATATATCAGTACTGAGCATTTGACTGTCCTAGCCTATTGGTAGCATAGAAGACATTCTCTAGTTTTTTTGGGGGGCATACAATGACACAGTATAGCATTATCAGCATAAATATACATTTTAAAACAACTAACAAATCTTCATTGACTTTTTATTCATATGTGTTTCCTCATCTAATGACGTTAGTTATTTTTAAAGCTCAGATACTTTGGTGTTCACTTGAAGGAAGTTGGGGAGAGTTGAGGGGGGATATACCCCATTTCCTACTTCTATCACAACTGCCTTTCTAATGATCACTGTCTGGGACACAGTGTACTACAGACAAGTTCAAGCCTTAAGCGTGGCCCATGAAAATGAGGAAGCTCTTTGCCTCTGCAGCTGTGCGGTATTATAGCTGCAGAGACAAAAAGAGTTGCCAGGGGGCACACTGACTGTACGCAACAAAGAGGTGGTGCGCTGCAAGTGCATCATACGAGGTGGAACCTTGAGAGGAGATAAAAGTGGTCCCATTGACACATTATCTATTCGTCTGCAGTTGTGAGCAGTCAGTTATTGCACCCACCTGCCAGAAGATCTCTGCTTCCTTTTGAAAGGCAGGCTGTGTTGGAGCCTCCAAAGTGAAATATGGACTGTCTGCTTCAAGCAAAAAGTCTGCTTTTCACTAATCCGCTACCCAAAGGGCAGGTGCGAGTTTATAGCTGCTTTCCGGATAGAGCATTAAGTGTGAAAGGCTTCAAGGGCCAGGTCTACACAGGGCATACCCATTTTAAGATACACCACCATGCAGACCAGGGCAGTGTACCCTAGACATAATATGGCTGCAGGATGGCAAATTGCTCAATGACTTACTGGTGAGAGGCAAGCAATTTATGATGAATCTATGTGTGAAGCATTCACATCACCTGCTGTCCACTTGAGAAGGTTGCAGAATACCCTTCCTAATGAACATTAATTAGGAGGCTTGAAATTCGTAATCCTCTGCAATTGACTGCGAATGAAGGGTTGATGGTCTGCAAAGGACAGCAGATCCCCGTTCCCATATCTGCATTTCTAAACAGGATTGAAAAAAAAATGAAAACCCATGTCCATTAACCACTTCCGTGCTCATGACGAGCTGAGCTCGTCATGAGTTGCGCCGCTCGCATGCTCATGACGAGCTCAGCTCGTCATGTAATGCGGCTTTTAGAAAAAAGCCGCACAGCGCAAAAATAACCGCCGCACGCATGCGGTTAAAGGGGAAGGTGCTGCTTGTGAACATGTTTCCCCTATTTTACGACAACGGGAGAGCATGTAGAGGTCCCTAGAGCACTGTTTGATCCTCTTGCTGCCACCTGATACAATTTTCAAAGCGGACAACTGCCCTTTTGCAAATCAGATACCACCCCAACTTGAGTTTTGCTATCTGGTCAATGATTTGTGACTGCAACATGCATTGACAAACCATTGATAGTCATTGTGAATCAAAATTAGGAAGGGATGCCTCTTTCATTCCCCCGTCTACTTGCAATTAGGGAATTAGGCACAGAAACCCTTTTGTGAGTACATTTCAAAACACACTATTGCAGTAGCAAAAATTGAATTTACCGATCACAGGGTTTCCAACTGCAAAACGCGTATCTTATATGGAGCCCTATGACCTTTTAAAAACGTGGAATGTATTCTGAGGAGACATTCCAGAGCCGCTGAAGAGGGTGGGATGATATATTTGATTGTAAAATTGTTTGTGTGTTTGATCATAAACGTATATTACACATTCTTAGATATTCATACTGATATGGAGTATCATTTGTTGCCCTTCAAAAACACAGATCCTAATGTATTTTACTTCGATGGTTCTATTGAAATATTATCTCTCTCCTCACAGTTGAGGGGTGGGATTTTGAGGTTGAAGTGTGGTGGTTGGCGCGGTAAGGATGCAAGGTTATTAGTATTTCATGAAGTTATATATTTTGACTGGCACCAGCCTGCACAGTTATATCTGGGGTCTGGGGTTTTAAGTACTTTTCTTGCATTAGTGGTTCTATGATGATTCTTTTCTATTTACAGGAAAGCTTTCTTCTGATGGAACGATTAATTGTTTTGCTCAATAACGGCTGCAGTATAATGAAATAAAGTCGGTCACCTTATTTTTTCAGAATGTTATGGCAAAAAGTAATTGCTGTTTATTGCTTTTAGAATGAAGAGAGGTCGAGTGACGGTTACAATCGACAGTCAAGTTCTCAAAGTAAAACAGACAATGAAAAAGCAAAAAACCGGGTTCCACGCTTCAATATCAACCTGCTGGATGGACTGGGGCAGCCTTCCACACCACGTAGTTCTGCAGATATTTCAGTACTTGCCCCTGGTGGACCGCGCACGGGCCGCATCTGTATGTCGGAGATGGAGTGAAGTCTTTCACATCCCTGACCTCTGGAGGAAATTTGAATTTGAACTTAACCAGCCAGCTACATCCTACTTGAAGTCCACTCACCCCGATCTCATTCAGCAAATTATAAAAAAGCATGCCAACCATCTGCAATATGTAAGCTTCAAGGTAAGAAAGCAAATATTGAAAATGAGGACCTCATTCCAGAGTTCTAAAAACATTTACAATATTCCACATACATTTATGACTTCATTCCAGTTTTGAATTTGACTGTAATCTGAAGCTATTTCAATTATACTGCAATATTCCCTAATCAACATGTACATTTAATAGGTTTCTTGATTATTGAATGCATGTATAAGTTTCTGTTTAAGCTGTAGCACCTGGTAGCATCATAGTACTTCTTGTTCAATTAAGAGTTATACCAGATAATATAGCATGTATACTAAGGACGTTTGTAATTCTAAACAAATATGCATATTTGCGAGTTGTGAGAATTTGCCCAACTCTCTTTCCTAGTTACCAGAAAGAGTTGAGTAGATCTTATTTTTGGAGTCAGTACACTTCGAAACACATCTCTTATTTTGATTTTGGGGTTTGATGACCACAAAGCTTTATGAATCAACATGTCAAAGTTTGAAAGACAATTATTGGGCAACCAGGAGCCATTAGAATTTGTGAGGAACAGGAATTATTTTATTCTCAAAAGATCTTTCATCATAATTTTACAAGCAGAATTTTGACAATTTTGTAGTCTGTAAATACCTTTTGGGAAACCTAGATACAACTAATTGAAGTTGACTAACCAAACCTCTTTAATTAGGCTCACATGTTTTGCCTTGTCTTTCTCATGCTGTGAAGGATACATACTTCTACATAAGTATATTTCCTCATCAACAACTAAGGGAATAGACTAAACATTTTTGATTTTTGCATTGTGCCGAACAATATTAGTTATCAGATTAATCTGCCCAATGTATTTGAAATAATACGTTGTGTATCTGTAAAATAAGTTAGTGTAACACATATTCTACATGTAAACTACAAATTACATGAGATAGTTGGAAGTGATTAAAACTTTTTTTGTACAAAGCAGCATTCCTATGCTAACGCTTGACAGGGGTAATATCGGATTTGAAGTCAGTGTCATACGTCAGGAATTACATTTTGGTTCTCTATTGATATATATATTCCAATGCAGGCAACAGATTCTTTGGCGCATCAACAGAGAGGAATTCACTGCCGCGGCCTGTGCAGGTAAGAGTTGTGGGGCGGTGGGGCGACTTGGAGGGTGGAGTGGATTCTACAGACGAACGTGAGAAATTTAAATAAATAATTAATTTTACCTCGTCGTCTGTCGAAATACCCCATCACCCGGCCCCACTGCCCCAACGCTCTTACCCGAACGGGCCGCGGCTGTGTACACATCAGCCATTTTGGTCACGGCTGCATTGTCAGATTAAGGTTCAGGAAACTCTTATCTTTTACACATACCATTACAACTTCATTGGTTGCGCCTTGTCAAAATTCAAAGTGCACACTACTTATAAAGACATTTGAGAGAAGCATGGTAAATGAAAAAAGTGAAAGCGAGCACTCATGACCCTTCCTTTGCTCAGACTTTCACTGCAAAATAAACAGAGAATACTTTAACCCTTCATTGCAGGGTTGTCTGCGCACGCGTGTGACGGGCTAAATTCTCGAATGTTTGTGCAAACATTGTACTAAAACTGGAGAGACACGTTTTTTAAAATGTGTGTCTCACGACAGAGATTAATTAAATAAATACATACAACACATACACTCACACACAGATTAAAGGAGCAAACCAAAATCAAGTCTCAATTTCACATTTTCAGTATTTCAAAAAAAATATTGAGGAAAATAATTTTCTTCCCATTATTTCCTGTACATAACTATCAATTCGCCCACATTTTGAGTGGCATCTTCACTCTCTTCTAGCCTTTTACCACAGATCACTACATCCTGGAAGTTGTAGTTGTGGGTTTGCAGTTGAAAACAGGGACCTGAACTCCCAGCTTGCAAAAAGACTAGACAAATGCAGGAATGGCTAAAGACGCCTCTAGCAGCACTTTCCATCTAGAGAAGCACGGTCTTCTCGACCCCTCATGGCTTCCGGGCTTCTCACAGCACGGAGACGGCGGTCATTGAGGTCATTGACAACATTAGGCTTACCTTGGAGAAAAAGGAGTCAGCGATCTTGGTTCTTTTGGACCTTTCAGCCGCCTTTGACACCATATCCCACAGAATTTTGAAACATCGACTGTAGGAGGTGGGTGTCAGAGGTAAAGCCCTTGCTTGGTTTGAGAGCTATCTGGCTGACAGGTCCACTACCGTGATTGCTGACGCAATGACTTCCTTTAGCTACCCGGTAACTGTTGGGGTCCCACAGGGATCGATACTCAGTCCCATGTTGTTCAACCTTTACCTTACCCCTCTGGCGGGTATCATCAGAGCGTACGGTTTTCAGACCGTATCTTACACCGATGATACCCAACTGCTGGTTACTTGTGACTCCGAACTTGGTAGCACCCAAGTCCGCTTTAAGAAATGCATGGTTCATATTAACAAATGGATGAGTGCCAACAAGCTACAACTCAACAGTAGTAAAGCAGAAATGATTTTGTTTGGAAAGGCCGCGGAATTTTGGTTGCACGACTGGTGGCCCTCTGAACTGGGCACTTGTCCTCTTCCAAAACCAGTGGTACGTAACCTGGGGATCACCATTGGCAACTCCTTGTCTTTGAAACCCCATGTCAATCAGGTGTTAGGGGTCTGTTATGGGATTCTACGTACTCTTCGCAACATTTTTAAATGGCTACCTACCGAAGCAAGGAAACCTCTGGTGCCAGGGCTTGTTATCAGCCGTTTAGATTACGGTAATGCCTTTCTTGTTGCTCTGAATGATGACCTGTTGACCAAACTCCAGATCCTTCAGAACACGGCGGCGAGGCTGGTCTTGGATCTCCCCCAGAGAGCTCCATCTGTCCCGAATCTCCGGACTCTTCACTGGCTCCCAATTCGACAAAGATGTCAATTTAAAATTCTAAGTCTCGTTCATAAGTCAATGTATGGGGCTGGTCTTCACTACTTGAAAAACAAATTGACATGGTATTCACCTGTTAGAACTTTAAGGTCATGTTCCAAGCCATACCTTGTCCAGCCCCGCATTCGAACCTCACGTAATGGAGGTCGTGCCTTTTCTTACCTGGCTCCCTCGCTGTGGAATAAACTGCCCGAACACATCTCTTCCACTACGGATCACAAATGTTTCCGTAGGAAATTAAAAACCTGGTTATTTCCTTAGCAGCCTACAGTCGTGTATCGCTGGTTTGATCTACCGTTCTTTATTTGCTGCGAGCGCCATGAGACCTCACGGTGATATGTGCGCTATAAGAACGTTTGACATTTGACATTTGACATAGCAGCTGTTCAAGTGTGCCTGCATGTGTGTTTAATGAGACTGTAGTTGTGCTAGTATGTCTGAACTGTGTACAGAAGTATATGTCCAAAACTGTTAATTTCAAACATGGCAGTCACCAAAAATAGCTTATTACCTTCTTGGTACTTCAGATAAATACATCGAAAAAAGGCTGAAAGTTGCCTTCTTTGTTTTCCAAAATATTTTTTTGTTTCGCATTCTGCTACTTGTAATCCTTTTTTTTGGTTTTGCTTTTTGTTTACTTATTTAGTGTTTAATTTAAACAAAACCATTACACAAATATACAGCATATCAACGCAATAACAAAGTTAGGTTTTAGCTAAATATACATATTAGCCACAGGGCCAACCCCAGTGATAAAACACTCTCCTTATAATAAAACTAAGTTATTGACAACTGTAAACCTTAAAATTAAAGCACTACCATCATGAAAATACTAATTTCCTTACTTGTTTAAAAATCTTCCAGAAAATTATCCCATCGTAAATAAAAACTCAAGTGCTTCCTTGAAAGATTTTCTATTTTCCCTCCTTTATTGGTTTCTGATGGAACTGTCGCGTTTCAATAAATTCTGGTCAAAGCAAGAACAGATGGCACAATTTATTAGATATCTTGTACACGCAGCCACATTTTCCAACAATTGCCAGCCCTGCCTCAATATAAACACTGTCTATTCTTGGAATGTGCCCCTTTGCATAAGCAGCAATCAGTATCTAAACAGTCCTGCATTTAAAGTTTGGAAAATAATAAAATCCCACAAAATGAAGAAATGAAGCCAGGACTAAATGAGCTGGCCATACCTCAGATGGACGGCATGAAACAAAGCTGTCATCACCTTGTGCTCACCCGCAGCACATTCACCCGAGCAGGGCCGGCTCTAGGCTCACGGAGGCCCTGAGCAGGGAGTGTAGGTAGGGGGCCCGAGGCTGCCAAATCCCTGCCAGGGGCCGCCACGCAAATATGTATCTAAGGATATATGTTGGCGTGGCGGCCCCTGGGGTTTGGCGGCCCTGTGCAGGTGCACAGCTTGCACATGCCTTAGGCCGGCCCTGACCCGAGCCCTTATAGTACTTCACCCTGTACAACCTTTGTGCATCACCCAGTGCCTCCATAATGCAGCCAGTCCCTTGCCACTGAATAGTACATCTCTGAGTGTAGCCATGATGCACTATATCCATCGTTTGCCTCTTGCACAACATACATTAGTCAAATGAAGCACATCCCCAGTGCCCACTGAGGCAAATCACCCAGTGAATCCATGCAGACCATCAGCCACTGTTCCCCTGAGTGGTGTCACCCAGTTTACCCATGAAATAAAGCACCCGCTTCCCTCCAGAAGCCATGCGGACCATCAGCCATTGTCCCCTGAGGGGCGTCATCCGTTTCTCCCATGAAATATATCACCCACTTCTCTCCAGAAGCCATGCGGACCCTCAGCCACTGTTCCCCTGAGGGGTGTCACCCAGTTTACCCATGGAATTAATCACCCACTTCTCTCTAGAAGCCATGCGGACCCTCATCCACTGTCCCCTGAGGGGCGTCACCCTGTTCTCCCATGAAATAAATCACCCAGTTCTCTTCAAAATCCATGCGGACCATCAGCCACTTTTGCCCTGAGGGGCGTCACCCATTTCACCCTTGAGATAAATCACTCAGTCCTCCCCTAAAGTACACCAACCAGTTCTCCCCTGGCTACCCTGAGGGCTGTCACCCTTTCTGTCCTGATTCTCATCTATCTATGCTGCCTTGTATACATCAGTCGTTGATCTTTTAGTGCACATGGCCTGCTCTCCCCTCTGCACATCACCACGTGCGCCCTTGGCACATGGCCTCCGGCAAATCGTCCTGTGTTGTGTTAACCCGAATCATCCTGTGTCTCCTGACCCTCTGACAGTTTGTCTGACACTTTGGTCTGTGTGCATTATGTTGGCCCGAGTGCAAAAGTGCCTGTATCTTTCATGGACCACTGGATGTTTTTCCCTGTGTGAATGCTCTGTGTGCCTTTATGGTGCGAGCAAGCACTTTTCAAATCCAACTTATTGGCTTTGCCAATGCTTTTTTTATTTACACCACTCACTTATTATTAATATTTATTACTTATGAGGGTTTCCTGTTATGTTAAACGGAAAATAACGGGTGTTGTTATTAAGTTAGTGAATGCAATGGTAATGGTGTCCAGCAAAACACAAGATGGATTAATCCCAGATCTGTGTGACTGGGGGTGAATGGTTTGCCATTGTGCAACATTCCGTCCATTATCTTGTGTGTTTTGGTAAGGGTGTCGTCAGGCTCCGAAGGGGTGCCCTGCAGGTTATCTCCTCAGGGAATACTCAAATAAGAGAACCCGCCCCACCTCTATCACAAAACATTGGAAACGTAAAGCATGAATGCAAGAACTTCGTGAGAGAAGATCTCGTTTAATGCTTCACCCTTATGGCAAGAAGATGCCTCCGATAAATTACTTACCAATAACGCCCATAATGTTGCACCTACGCTTGCCACAAACTCATACATGACTTAGCTTTGTGAGCTGAAGGTTTGGCCATGAGCCGATGTTACCTGCAAACGTGGCAGTCAAATCAAGTAAGCAACATCGCAGTTCTGCAGCACGGTACATATTAGTAGATGCAGTCATACACTGCCATCTAGAGGTCAAAGCCGATTTATTTGAATGCTGAATCGATTGACGGCTGAAACGCCCAGTTACTGCCATGATTGAAAGTGAACATGCATTAAGTAAATAATCACAAGTTGTTTGAATACCTATGCCATGATTTAAGAATAGCAAATGCGTCAATCAAATGACTGTAACACTGCGAATAGGCTCACCTACGGAACAGCCATATAACCCTGTAACCTACTTCCAAATGTTCATACTAAAATACCTCATTGAACATTATGTAAATACATACGTGTTTTAAAGTACTGGGACCCAGATTCGCTCTTCTTTATGCAGCACAGCGCTACTTGAAAAATTGCGCAACAGCAGATTTAATCAAAAGCAACCTACCAATTTATATCGTCAGCGGTGCTTATTTAAACCTGGCTGTTCTGTTGAAGAGTAAATTACACCTGTAAATGACTCAAAACTGTAAGTTACCTTTTTGAATAGCACAGGTTTATGAAGAGCCCCCGGGTGGGCCCACTTCTGGAGTAAACTGACACGCTGATTATGTGAATAACTAAAAAGTAGTAAACGTCCTCAATAGTGGTCATTACTCAAAAGTATAAGTTACCTTTGTGAATCGGGTGCAATATGTTTAAGGCAAAAATCATAAATGACTAAATGTTTGCAGATCCTTTATAATATTTTGGACAAAGACAGCACACAATTTCATGCAATGTTATGTAGTATGGTTGTATGAAAACGTAACTTGCACAATAAACCATTAAACATTTCTAAAACACCTACTGCCAAACAATTTCCATCTGCCTGAAACATGAGAAATGCAACTTAACACAATGGACTGTGCTGCACATTCCTAACAGGAACATAGTTATGGTAGGTGAGCACATTAACCTTCAAACGGATTTAAATGCATTCCTTCATCTAAGGAAGCAAGAGAAAGTATGCATTTGCCCATTCAGAGACAGCCCATTGCTGCAACTGAATTTCATTGATTGTCGAAAAAGCGAATAAAAAAAATGCTTTTCCAAAACATTCAAACTTGCACCTTTCTAAAATGCAGCTTGCTGTTGTTGCCTGGTTACTCTAATTGAACCAAACCTATATAAAGCATTATTTTTTTTAAATAAAAAACATTTTGCACACAGCAGCACCTCACTAGCCACTTAAGTAAAATGACTAGAGTCCAGCATTTTCACCCCAGAAGCTGTATTGTAAAGGCACCATAACGACAGGATTCTCTCTAGTTAGTGATGTGTATATATAACAAAGCAGCTGTTCTAAATGTTCCATGAACTGATTTGGATCGATGGTCGAATCCTACCCCAAACATTGACACCTCCATTAGCTGTTTCATGATAGACTTGAAAAGAAAGTGAGAGAAAGAACCCCATTACTGATTACAACAGAAACATAATATCAAAGAAGTGAACATAGCCAGGGTGTGGGCACCTTAAAGTGTTCCTGCAGTGGTGTGGCATGAGCACTCTATGAAAACAGTTTGCACCAAACATGGAGACAACTTTATGCCTTTGAAATCAAGCTCCCCAGAGATCCATGTCCCCCAGAGAAGTTCAGTTGGTCCCTGCCTTGATTAAAAGGGTATATAACCAGATATTTTGTATATGAGTTTATCCTCAAATTTGGAAAGGAGCCATAGTCATCCCTATTTTAAAAAAAAAGCTGAATGAGGAGCCAGATTTTTTAAAATTGGCGCCCTAATTCACTCCTGCCTGCCGTAGCAAAAATGTTTGAAAGATATTTAAATCAGATTCTGGCTGAGTTTATTTCCACACAGAACTTGGATTCCTCACAAAATCGCTTTCGTAGAGAACACAGGACTGAACCGGCACTATTAACTGCGGCAGACAACTTTCGTTGTCAGGTGGACCAGGGTGGCACTGCCATCCTGGTCATGCTGGGTCTGTTGGCAGCTTTTGATATGGTGTCCCCCTCCTGCCTGGTACAACATTTGCGGCACACAGGGGCGAGGGACATCCCACTGGACTTCTTGAGATCTTTTCTCACTAACACAATTCAGGCTGGTAGCTGCGGTGACTTCACAGCAGAACCTTTGTGTCTTACTTGTGGAGTGTCACAGGGGTCCTAGTTCAGCCCTCCTTTGTTTAACTTATATGTGTTGCACTTCTAGTAAATCTGGTAAGGTCATTTGGTTTCCAGGTTTTATCCTATGCCAACAGCACCCAGATTACTGTCTCTGTATCTGATGATGTGATATCAGTGGCACAAAGACTAAAGCTTTGCATGGTGAACATTTGGGACTTGGATGAAGGAGAACTGGCTGAAAATGAATTTAAAAAATAGTGACATTATGGTTTTTGGGGCTCAGCATTCGGTATGGTCTGAGGTGTAGTAGCCAGTGTCTTGTGGCCCCTTAGCATTCCCATTGATTCTGTTGAAAACCTTGTAATAATCTTTGACAAGGCACTCACTTTTGATTCACAGGTCAATAGGACCACAAGTGCTTGCTTTTTCATTATCAAACTTTTGAGAACGTTTCTTCCTTATATTCCTGTGGAACACAGAATTGCAGTAGTCATTGCACTTACCACCTCTCACCTTGACTACTGCAATGCTATCTACTTGAATATTAATAAAACCTCTCTTAATAAAGTCTAGATTATTCAAAATACGGCTGCTAATCTGATACTAAATGTTCCCAAGTGTTACTCGGTGAGAGAGGGCTTGTGCTCTCTTCACTGGGTTCCTGTGAAGAGGTGGGTGATATTTAAAGCTTTAACCCCTTCGCCGCGGCGGTAATTCAGCTGCGGCGCTAGGGTGGAGGCGGGCCGCGCGGCGCCGACATGCTGGTGACGGAACCACTCCGTCACCAGCCACGGGTGGGCTGTGCTAATGATGGAGTGGTTCCGTCACGGCCCTGCCCGCCTAATGGAACGCGCCGCACAGGCGCGAAATCAACGCCACGCAGGCGCGGTGGCCGGGCCGTGACGGAACCACTCCGTCATGAGCCCAGCACACCCGTGGCTGATGACGGAGTGGTTCCGTCACCAGCATAGAAGGGGTTAAGCATGGTCCCTCTGGCCCTGCACCAACAAGGATTGCTTGCACTGAGGTTAGCTTTCCAATGGTACACACCTAAAAGGCAGCTAATGTATTCTTCCCAAAGGAAAGTGATTATTCCCAGGGCTCGAAAGGTGAGATGGGTGGCTGCAACTTCTCAGTAGCAGCGGCCGAATTGTGGAATACCTTCACATTGCTAGTGTAACTGATCACATGGCTTTCCGTAAGAATGTAAAGACTTGGTTACATTCCCTCCCCTTATGGCCGGGATGCCCGCCACCCCCTCCCAACACACATCCCCAAGGATGGGAAGTCGGACAATAGTTGACTTTTTTGGAAGACGGGAGGGAGTCACCCTCCCGGCCGTATTTATTAAAATATGAAACAAAATTTAAAACATTAAATTAAAAGTTTCATCATTATGCATTATGTAAAATTTGACATTTATTACATTTCGATGCAGTCATGTACTTTTGGCTAACATCCTGAAAATGCATACACTCTAATTCAAATCGTACATCCTAGCATTAAGGGCCAACGGCAAGGTCTTAACCGGTGTCAGATCCCTACTACCAAACTCCCGCCCTCACCGTGTGAGCGGCGCATGCGCAGAGGGCTCTACCCTCATTGCCAACTGTAACTTCCCTTGTCGTGGTGGGGGCCCCCTTTCTACTCGACGCCATCTTAAGGGTCGTCCGAGTTCCCGTATGAGGTCTCCGTAGGAAGGACAGCGTGGACTCTCCCCCCCACCCCATACTCTCTATCCGCCGTCGCGGATATCCGGCCCCCGGGAAATTAGTCAGGAGGGGCATTTAACCGCCTCCCCCCCTGGGAGGGGCCCGTGGCCATCTCCTCCTAGGCGCCCCATCCTTAGTGGGTGCTGCCTCCCCGTGGAAGGGGCCAATGGCCGTCTTCCCCCGGGCGCTCCCATCCATTGTGGGTGGCGCCCCACTCTAGGGACCTTTAAATTCCTGCTCACCGATCATGACCTTACCGCCCGACAAATAAATACGACAGTTGTTTATCTACTAAAAGGAAAAAATTCCACATCATCTTACTGCTATTACTCATCATTCCTGCAAGAAGAAATTCTCCAATGCAAACCATATACATTCTCAACATTCCTTTATTCACTCTACCAAGGAAAAGGAAAAAGGCCTATACTTTCATCACTCAGAAAACTTTATTTCCTCCAAACATTTGCTATCAGGGGCTGGTGGGTGGGTCAAAATTGCTGCTTGTTCCGTCGAGGGCTCACGAGCAACGAGTGGGTGCAGCCTTCCGATCCGAGGAACAAGAGGACGATCTTCAGGGTTCCCGCTCCTTTATCCTTCTGCGGGAGGGCGTGTACCCGTCCCTGATACGCCTACTGGGCGTGGTCTTCCTTCAAGGTGTCTAGGACAACCCCTCTCGGGCGGGGGGAAGGCGCGGTCCGGCTACGCCGCTTTGGGCATACCAGCCGGGCCACGCCCACCCCGCCCAAAATGGCTTCCCGGGAGGTTCGGGCCCCCATCCATACGTTCGGGGGGACCTAGCGGTCGCCCCTTTCCATATGGCCGGGATGCCCACCACCCCCTCCCAACACACATCCCCAAGGATGGGAAGTCGGACAATAGTTGACTTTTTTGGAAGACGGGAGGGAGTCACCCTCCCGGCCGTATTTATTAAAATATGAAACAAAATTTAAAACATTAAATTAAAAGTTTCATCATTATGCATTATGTACAATTTGACATTTATTACATTTCGATGCAGTCATGTACTTTTGGCTAACATCCTGAAAATGCATACACTCTAATTCAAATTGTACATCCTAGCATTAAGGGCCAACGGCAAGGTCTTAACCGGTGTCAGATCCCTACTACCAAACTCCCGCCCTCACCGTGTGAGCGGCGCATGCGCAGAGGGCTCTACCCTCATTGCCGACTGTAACTTCCCTTGTCGTGGTGGGGGCCCCCTTTCTACTCGACGCCATCTAAGGGTCGTCCGAGTTCCCGTATGAGGTCTCCGTAGGAAGGACAGCGTGGACTCTCCCCCCCACCCCATACTCTCTATCCGCCGTCGCGGATATCCGGCCCCCGGGAAATTAGTCAGGAGGGGCATTTAACCGCCTCCCCCGCTGGGAGGGGCCCATGGCCATCTCCCCCTAGGTGCCCCATCCTTAGTGGGTGCTGCCTCCCCGTGGAAGGGGCCAATGGCCGTCTTCCCCGGGCGCTCCCATCCATTGTGGGTGGCGCCCCACTCTAGGGACCTTTAAATTCCTGCTCACCGATCATGACCTTACCGCCACAGACCGGATAGTTGACCGACTATCCGGTCCCCCCAACTCCTCCTATAGGTCATGCTTCCTCAAACCTCTCAACCATGCAACTACATCTCCTATTAGTAAGTCATTCCCCACCCTGGACAGGTGAACCCCATCGTTCAAATACATATCGTCACCCCGGATACACCCATGAGGAATGACATGCAACTGTGCAGAACGGAACAGTCTAGTAATCTTATTATTGACCCGTTTTACTGAATGGTTCAGAGCTGACACCGAAAGGCCCCCCTGCCACCTCCTTCTAGGAATCATGTGGGACCAGGCAATCGTGCACCCCGGGACTCTTTTAGCCAACCAGCTAACAGTTGACAAGATTCGTTCAAGTAACACTCGTCTACCCAGTGTCACCAAATCGTTGCCACCCAGGTGTACTATGACTATAGATGGCGGTGACCTATGCCGCCCTAAAAGACCCTCGAAAAATGACTCAAATTGGTCAAAAACGAGCCCACCTTTCGCATGGAAAGCCACTCTGAACCCGTATTCCCCAGGTGCGTGAATCGCGCCACCTTCCTTGAATACGTCACCGGCACGTCTCACGTATGAGTGGCCCACGACCCATACCATCCTCTCCCCAGTCGGTGATCTCTGACCGCTGGTCACTTGATGTAGGGTCGACCTCCAATTCCGCCCTGCATGGCAGGCCCGCGAAACTGCAAAGTAAACAAAAGACAGAAAACGTGAGTGCATGTCAATTGATCACTTACAACATGTGCAATCGCACATACCTCTTAAAGCAATTCGAGGACCAACGGCCCAACTGTTTCACTTCCTCGGCACTCTAACCCCTGGCTGTAGCCTCAGTAGCAGCCCCTATCCTAAAGGAGTGGGTCCCAAAATCGCACGGGTCCATGCCCGTGTCAGCGATTGCCAGTGCCAGCACCCTCTGAAACTGAAATCTCGTCAGTGGGGTGCCATCCTTGTGTCGGAGCAAGCTCCCCCCCCAAGTGGCCGCTCTTAGCGCCAAATAGTCTTCCACACACTTCAACGGGCAGACGGGGGACCCACGCTTGCGCTGCACGACCACACTATCTCCCATAGCCCCCTGGTCAGTCTTGGACCTGGCTATCATGATCACCATCGAATCACCCCTTATCTGGATGTGATCCCTGCACAAACCTCCCTCCATATCTCTCTTGTTCCTTGCGACAAGTTCGCTCACCCTCATGGCCCCATGGAATGCCAATGTGAACGCTGCCCGGAACAGAACTGCTTCGTAATGGGAGGAACACGTCTCATCCAGCTTTGCTAAAAGCAGAGACAGTCTGTCTAAGCCGATCGGGTGCCTCGTATCTCTCTTGCAACCCTCAAGGCGCTGCCAGCCGCGAAGGGCTTTCTTCACCAAAAAAGAACCTGTAGGATCTTTTATGCCGTGTACCTGGGCCATGAAGGAAATGGCCGCCCTATGCCTACCGGCTGTAGCCACTGATCGGCCCTCCCTGTGTAGTGCAACCAGGTACCCCAGGAAGGACTCCTCCTGACCCCAATGCAGACTCCCTACAGGACCCAAATATGTGCAATAAGAACGAAACGCTCCTTCGTATGCTTTCCTTGTCCTGGGGGCTAGACTCGCTGCCACGAGGTCTTGTAATCCGAGGCACCGATAAGCCACATTGCTTCTGGGAATGGTGCTGCCTCTAAGTCTGCTGTGGGCAGATAACCCCTGAATGCCTGCATACGTGAACGAGAGAGTGCATCAGCCGCAAGATTCAGTACACCTGGCACATGTTTTGCCCTGAACAGTACATTCAATCTCATGCACAGCAGCACAATCTCTTTCAACAATCTCAAAATCATTTTGCAGCGTGCTGCCTGTTGGTTAATGCAATCTACGACAGTCATATTGTCGGACCAAAACACCACTGAGCGGCCCCTGAAATCATCAGCCCATGTCATCAGAGCCACCCAAATGGGGAATAACTCCAGGAACCCAATGTTACCTGTGAGGCCGTCGGAGTGCCACCATGTTGGCCATGTTTGTGCCGACCATCGATCACCTAAGATGGCGCCAAAACCCACACTCCCAGCCGAGTCGGTCCATAGACCTAATTCCACCGAAGACTCTGGCGGGGAACTCCAGACGACTCGACAGTTGAAGTCCGCCAGAAATGCCAACCAAATCCGCATATCCTGGCGAACCTCTCCAGACAGTCTCGTACGGTGGTGAGCCTCTTTGAGACCACCCATAGCCTGCGCGATAGAGCGCGAAAACGGGCGGGCCATAGTAATCACCCTCAAGGCAAAATTAAGCTGACCCACTGTTAGTTGTAACTGGTGCAGGGTCACCTTCTCCCCACTCAGGCATTGCATCAAGGAAGACCGGAACTTGGTCACTTTGTCTACTGGTAGTCGGAAACACCCCTCCACAGAATCGAGCTCAATACCCAGAAACTCCAGTGAAGTAGATGGTCCAACCGTCTTACCTGGTGCCAATGGGATACCGAATTCATTCATGAGGATGCAGAAATCATACAGCGCCTGTGCGCAATTCATATCATCGGCTGCCCCCAAAAACAGAAAATCATCGAGATAATGCATAACATGTCTATGCCCTGTGGCCTCTGTAAATGCCCATTCCAAAAAACAGCTAAACATCTCAAAATATGCACATGAAATGGAACAACCCATGGGCATGCATTTATCCATGTAATAATTTCCCTGAAATGCAAAACCTAGCAGGCGCTGATCCTGCAGGTGCACCGGAAGCAACCGGAATGCTGATTCGATATCACATTTCGCCATCAGCGCCCCGGGGCCTAGGTGGTTCAAAATGGCCACGGCATCGTCGAACGATGCGTATCGTACCGAACAAACTTCTGGGTCTATGGCATCATTCACCGAGGAACCCCTGGGAGCAGAAAGGTTATGTATGAGTCTAAACTCCCCCGGATCTTTCTTCGGGACCACCCCTAACGGGGAACATATGAAATCGGCCACCGGCGGGCAGGAAAAGGGGCCAGCCACTCGTCGTAAACTGACTTCTTTAGCTATTTTCCTTTCTGCCACGCCTGGGTTGTGCCGTACCGATAACTGATTTCTACAAAAGGAGTTCCCCCGAACTTCCCCCACCGGGATGTGGAAGCCATGTAAAAAACCCTTCCTCAACACCCCAGCGGACATATGATCAGGGTACTTGTTTAACCACGGAATCATAACCATTAGATCAACGGGTGTAGGCAATCGGTCACAAAGGTCCACCTCACTCCTGTTTAGGTCCTCCTTTTCCACCCGCCCCGACATTCTTTGATCTACAAGCACTTTCCGGGTGTGAGGAATTCCCACAGCCGGCACACACATGCTTAAACTTGCATGTCCCCTGTGGTCTGTTACAATTGCCTCGATTGAAGCCCCAACAGACCCCTCCTTGTCCGCCCTTCCCGCCAACTCTAGGCTGATAGCCCCCACCTGTGCCTGCTCGAAAGGGCACCCCGGGCTTTTGGCGGACAACTCCGGACCCGCTCCCGCCTGGCGAGGACGTACCTGTCGCCCCTGGCAGGAGTTGCTTGTGCCATGACACCGAGTCCAAACAATCCCAAGACAGAGAAGCATCAAATTCTTTTGCTTTACGGAACTTCATGTCATAGCCTTTCCATTCTTCCCCCTCGTACATTGAATAAAAATCCATAATGCGATTCTGATAGCAAACCAACTCAGTCATAACATCAGGTTTACGTTTCCCCATAACTGCGGTAAATATAGAGAAGGCCTTAACCCAATTCCTCACTGTCTCTTCCACCCTGAACTCGGCCATCTTGGCGCGCCATACACTAGGGTGCCACAAATCTTTCTGCGTTTTAGCATACTCCATCTCACGATGGTCCGTTAACAATGAAAACATGTTGACATACTTGTCTCCCCATATTAACTCTTTCGTGGCCAAGGGAACGTGCTGTGCAACTTTTTCCCGCCTTGAGGGTATCGAGCCCTACCCCACCATTGGCAATGCGAGCTTACCCGGATCGGCTATTGCTGCCGTCGCCTTCTCTTGACCAGCTGTTGGTACTCCTGGCGCCACCTGTGGGGGAACAAGAGGAACACTCGCCCTTGCGACATCTCTCGATTGCCGCAACTGCTTCATTAACACTCTAGCCTCTTCGGCCGGATCTCCCGGGGTCGCTGTGCCCCCCACCTTTGTTTTCAGCCATGCGGTCAACTGTGCGGCCAATTCTGGGGGCATTTCATCATCATCGGTCGAGGTGATCACCACTGGGATAGGCTGGCCTAAAACTGGTTCCTGAACCGGGTTACCAGCCGGTACTAGGGGGACGATGGGCGGCACCTCTGGTGCCGGGACACCCCCCGAGACTGCCCTTTCTTTGACCCGCTTCCCTCTTAACCCGGGAACCACGCCCGGCAAGGCCGGGCCAATTACCTTTTTCGGCTGACCTGGGTCGTTCATTGCAGCCAACTGCTTCTTTACCTCCGCCTTACCTCTACCGAGCGATTGGACTTGACCGAGCTTTCGGTCCATACAAGCCATCCGGTTCGACAATAGGCGTAACATCTTTTCCGTCTCGGAACCCTTTCCTGCTTGCTTGCTAGGCATGGTTTCGAGTCCTCCGCCTTTGGTCGATCCACGAGGTCCTGAAATCCGTGTCGAAACTAAAAGAGAAAAAACAGGATTACCACGTTCAAGATTGCTGATTGTTCCGTCGAGGGCTCACGAGCAACGAGTGGATGCAGCCTTCCGATCCGAGGAACAAGAGGACGATCTTCAGGGTTCCCGCTCCTTTATCCTTCTGCGGGAGGGCGTGTACCCGTCCCCGATACGCCTACTGGGCGTGGTCTTCCTTCAAGGTGTCTAGGACAACCCCTCTCGGGCGGGGGGAAGGAGCGCTCCGGCTACGCCGCTTTGGGCATACCAGCCGGGCCACGCCCACCCCGCCCAAAATGGCTTCCTGGGAGGTTCGGGCCCCCATCCATACGTTCGGGGGGACCTAGCGGTCGCCCCTTTCCATAATGCTCCTCCTGCAGTGTGCTTCCGTTCTGATGGCAGCTCCCTCACGCCTTAGGGCATTGTGCGCTCTACAAATAAAAAAATCACAATCTATTCAAACCCTCGTACCGCAGCCTGTGTAAGAACGCTGCTGGTCGGTAAAGTTAGACTTTATATTGCCATCTACTTGTAAATGTCCCTGTTGAAAACATAAGACATTTTGGGGTGATGAAAATGAGCTAACAACCAAAATTATGGTAGTATAGTTTATCGTCAATTTTTGTAAGGATTTATTGTACCTTCTGGTATGAGGAAACTCTCCAGGGCAAGATTTAGTAAGTCATATTCAGCTTTGCATTCTGATTACTAGTAACATGCTAAACCCCTTCCTCAGGGAGTCTGATAGTCAAAGCGGGTGGTAATTGACACATATAACATGTCACCTTCAGGGCCTGATTACAAACTAGGAGGAAATCTGTCAGAGACAATGGGTGACTGACATTAACTATTTCCACTGGTATCCCTGCTCTAATTTTCTTCCATTATAAATTAAACTTCAAGGAATGAAGACTATCTATCTGTATGATCACGGGTTAACAGGGCTGAATTCCACCTGGAATTCCTAATGCCATGGGATGTAACACTTATGTGCTCTGAGCAAGTGATAGTGTGCAAGAGACTGGTACAAGGTGGAGAGGGGCATGAGGGGGAAGAGAGGGAAGCAAAAGATTTTTCCTGTGCTTAATTTGAGCCGGTGGCTCCTAGTGCTCGGCACCAGCACTTAATTGTCAACACCAGCACTTGAGACAGTCTGCCACAAGGAGGCACTGTCTGAGCAATTTAAAGATGTTCACAACAGCAGTCAATTATTAATTTAATATACATTAAAAATGACTATTACCTTCCGCTGAAGCCATTCCTGTAGCTGTGGGGCCCTTGAATAGTCTGAATTGTCACACTTGTAAGAATGCTTAGTAGTTGTGTTATTCCTGTCATTTGCAGCATGTCAGGGGCAATGTGTGATGCAAGCTGCATTGGTCTCCTGATGAGAGCCCTGGCACTTATTCTTTCTCTCTCACAAAGTAAGCACTGGCATATTGCCTGGCACGAGGGTACACTAAATTCCCCCTAGGATTTTCACTGTGCTCAACTTGTAATAGGGCCCTTAGTGTAGGATCACAACTCTTTCAGCTTTTGCACGAAGAAGAGGCTGTAGGTCGAGATATCAAGAGGTCCAGATATCAGAAGTAAAATCAATTTTTGGTTATGGCTGTGTAATATTGTGATGCATCCTAGTAGTTGGGAGTGGGCGGAGCTAAGGGGCCAGAGGAAGAGGAGGAGCAGAGACAGGAAAGGAGCAGTTAGAGTAGGGACGAAGAATGAATAAGACGTGTTGAATAAAGGCTCCTGCATGATAATATAGTGTCTGTGTCGTTTGTAGCAGGTAGACACGACAGCTGGCGACGAGGGTGGGATCTCGCGCTCTTGCCGTCGTGCGGATCCATAGGAGCCAAGTGACCGTCCCGTGAGGCACATGTGCAAAGTCGCCGTCGCGACAAGTGTACCCAGAGCGAAGACCGCCGCCGGAACCAGAGCGGGCAGTCTCGGCGTCTAAGTGCTGTTGCTCCGTAGTCGTAAGCTACGTGGAGCGTGAATGCAAAGCGCTGCCGAGCGCTGAAAGAAAGTGCTCACCCCAGATGCGTGACTAATTGCAGGAGAGGTAGCGACGTCGGGAGCCCACCCCGGTCCTACCTGTGCAAAGGAGATCCTGCGTGAGAGGAAGCGGTGGAGAGTGAAGCCCCAGCACCCGGCGTGAGTCTCATCTGCCCGGTGAGTGTCTAGAACCGGCCGATGACTGAAATGCAGTGGAGGGACCCAAAATCTTGTGGGAAACGAGATTTCAAGCATGGCGGCCATTTTGGAGTCAGGCTGTCCCCACCAATCCCCTATCGAGGCCTAGAAGCGGCCATTTTGAAGTCAGGCAACATCCAGTTTGACAAACAAGCATTGCAAACTGTGAAAAACAAGCATTGGCACCTGTAATGAAACAAGCATTGGCGAAGACCAAACAAACATTGGTGAAGACCAAACAAGCATTGGCAAAGACAAGAGAAGCAAACAAGCATTGGTAAATGCAAAACAAGCAGTGGCAAAAGCAAGCAGCGAGCGAACAAGCATTGGCGAAGACCAAACAAACATTGGCGAAGACAAGAGAAGCAAACAAGCATTGGTAAATGCAAAACAAGCACAGGCAAAAACAAGCAGCAAGCGAATAAGCATTGGCGAAGACCACACAAGCATTGGCGAAGACCAAACAAACATTAGCGAAGACCAAACAAGCATTGGCGAAGACAAGAGAAGCAAACAAGCATTGGTAAATGCAAAACAAGCAGTGGCAAAAGCAAGCAGCAAGCGAACAAGCATTGGCGAAGACCAAACAAACATTGACGAAGACAAGAGAAGCAAACAAGCATTGGTAAATGCAAAACAAGCACTGGCAAAAGCAAGCAGCAAGCGAACAAGCATTGGCAAAGACCAAACAAGCATTGGAAAAGCAAGCAAACAAGCATTGGTAAATGCGCAACAAGCATTGGCAACAACAAGAAATAAGCAAACAAGAATTAGCAAAGACAAAACAAGTATCAAGCAAGCAAGCCTTGGTAGAGGAAATAAAACAAGCTGTGATAACTGCAAGTGAACAATCAGGAACGAGCCTTGGCGGGTTTAAAGGAACTAGCATCGGCAAATGTAAATAAACAAATGTTAGCAAACGTGAAGGAGCAAACATTGATAAACGCAAGTGGCAAACGGAATAAAAGAATATGCATCAGCCAAATGAAACAAGCACAAGCAAATACAAGGATCAAGCCAAGACAACAGCGCAATAGAACGAACACAAGCAAATGCAGATCCCGAATGTAACGAGCACGAGCAAAGACAAGTGCCAAAGTAAACGTTCAGCATCACGTGAAGACAAACAGTTAAAGTAACGGGAACTAAGAAAATAAATGATCCAGAAGCGTGAATAGAGGAATGTCAAGGAAGCCTTCTCTCATCGACGAAGTGATTGGATAACCTGCACTAATCCAGAAAGAGACACATGAGCGAACAAGATGTCAAGTGTGCCAGGCACCATTGCGGCAGAGCCAACAATCACCTGCAGCTAACATGCGACTCTAAAGAAAGCGAGCCACGAGTCACGCATAGTGTAGCTGAGTGGTGGCCATTCTGAACTCAAGAAATCCAAGTTTCAGTCACTGGCGCCTATCGAGACAGTTGCGAAACTTACCAACCTCAAAGGAAACAGCCAGACCAAGGATCTCGGCTGAAAAGAGTCAGCGAAGAAGACGGGAGCAAAGTGTACAATCCTGTGACGGCAGCCGATCAGAATCTTCCTCCCTCATGGCGGTGGGAAAAGCAACACAACGGTCCAATCCTTGCATTGAAGTGCCGCCCCTAGTGACACAGACTGACACTCGGAGTTTGGGTCTCGAATGGAACTAGTGGCTGGAATCGCTGGACGATTTTCTTGAAGCATTTGGTGACCGAAGAGATAGAAAATGTCTGATACTACTCCTCCAGCTGGTAGGTCATGAGGGCCGACGCTCATGATCGCATCGCCTTCAACACAGCACAGCAGGAACCAGGAGAACCATTGCCAAAATTCATCACCCGGTTGCAAAGTTTGGTACCATGCTGCCATTTCAATACATTTACAAATGAGGAAGCAGTTCGGCTCCGGATAATCGAAGGCTGTTCAAATTCTAACACGAAGCGCAAGATCCTTCGAGGGCATTGGTCGCTAAAGGAAATCATCAGAAAGGCCGAAGTTGGAGTGCGGGTCAAAGCAAGAGACATATCAAAAGAATTGCACCCGAATGCAAGACACAAAGATACCAGGAAGAGACATCCTTCATGTCTGGGAACAAAACACAAGAAACAAACAAAACCAGAAAGAGGGAGGGTGAAGGCAGACCAGAGATAAGACAGCGGGAGAGACAAAGGGACATAGAATACTCCGAGTCAACAATACAAAAGACCGGGACCATCCAGGATTGTGACGGTCTCACTGACACAACCTCAAGGAGTCATTCAAAGCATGGCACAAACTATTCTGAAGAGGATGAAGCGTCAAGTGGGACAGATCGCACTCATGGACAAGATGGCAGTCTGCCCAACAAGCGGGCTAGAAAAACAAACTACAGAAGATGGGAACAATCATGTCAACACCGGAAATCGGCACACGAGCACCCCCGAGCATCCCGCTATTCGCCAAATTCTGTAGGTGCGTCTGAAGAAGCATCAAGCAGTAGAACGCATCACACCCATAGCACAGATGTCAGTGCACAAAGCAAGCGGGAAGAAGAAGCCAACCGCATAAGATGGACTGATTCACTCAGACACCGGAAAAGGGAAGACAAATGCATCCATGACATTCAAAATAACGAGGAAACTGAGAGGAGGTCATTACCATCATGTGAGAGAGGCAAATACGAAGCACCCTGGGATCAAACACAAGACATAAACATGTGGTTATCAAACAACCTCTCCAGTGAGATGACACCGAAGCCACTTCGAGAAAGGTACCCAGAGAAATATCCCAAAGAACCTTCCGACTCTAGGAGCAGCCCGCCACGGTCTACCTATTTCAGAAATGTACCATTCAGGACACACTCAAAAGAACGTTCTCAAAGGAAAACAACAAAATACTCTTCTGATTCAGACAGCACGTCTGCTCGATCCCTCGAGTCGACCGAGTCATGGTCCCGACAACGGCCATGGCGTCAACCACCCAAACACACCATAGAACCAAGGGACATTCTTCCCATCAAGAGCAACATGTCTCACACCAATGTCTCTGAAGACTCAATCACTTCACAAGACAACCTGTCATGTCAGTCACAGGTATATCAGGACATAAATAATGCACCGTCACCCCTGATGGGGTCAGCGAGGGTGACTCAAAGGGCCTACAAAAGGAAAACAGATATAGTGGACATTACTCACCGGATGGAAAAGGACCAGCCAGTCAATCTGCAAGGGAAGCCAGACATGTCAATAGAAACAGGTCATCATCGGATGAGAGGGAAAAATACACATGCCCAGATATTCCAAGGGTTCACCACTCCCAAACGCGATCAGGAGTGGATGAGACAACCAGAGGCAGCAGATAAGTCCCCAAGCCATACCAAGACGATCTATTCAGATAGTACCTTACCGTCTGGCAACCAGGACTCTGAACAAGAGGGCAGTGTTGCCCTCAACCGGACAAAACAAAAAGAAGTAAAAGTACATTCGGGCGCTCGGAAGAGAACCAGAACAACATCCCCTCAGAAAAGAGATCGAGCGTCAATCGAACAAGAGTCGCAAAGGAAGACGGACTGCCGATATCAAACTGAGCTCTTCCCAGTCACCTCAGACACTGAAGGTGAGTGGATCACGCAGAAGCTGATTGAAAACCACCACGAATCTGAGCATACGCAGGTCACACGAGACGTTGTGCCATTGCAAAGGGGCACTCTTGTAGTGCCAGCGCGTACAAAATGCAGCCGCCAGAGCAGTCGTAGGCTTACCCAGGTTCTGCTCCGTCTCCAACACCTTGCGCTCTTTACACTGGCTACCGATTAGGCAGAGGATCCAGTTCAAAGTGTTTTGTATGTCCCACAAGATCCTTAAAGGTTCCCCTGCTCAGATTCTCCAGAACCTTTTGTCTCCTTACATCCCATGTCGCTCACTACGCTCATCGGACCTTGAACTAGCAGTAGTTCCACGGTTTAAGCGTAGTCGGGCTGGGGGACGCTCTTTTCGTGTACGTGCTGCTGTTCTGTGGAATGCCCTTCCATTCGAAATACGTACCCTTGCTGACCTGTTCTCATTCCGCAGGGCTGTTAAGACTTTTCTGTTTCCTTAGTTTGTTCCTTTTAATTAGTCCACTCTTTTGAAGTTGTGTTGTGTTGCTTCCTTGTCGGGCGCCGGGACGCTCCTTTGCTGGAGCAGCTGTGCGCGTAATAAATGCTCGTAACATAACATAACATAACATAAATGATGCTCTCGTCAAGGCGTCAGAAAGCTACATAACGGAAACGGAGATGCGTCTCCATAGCTCAGATGAACGGCCCGCGGACCCGTGTGGCTGATTGAGGAACTATAAATATGTTGGACGCTAAGTTCATTTCGTTAACAAGGGGGGAGATGTAATATTGTGATGCATCCTAGTAGTTGGGAGTGGGCGGAGCTAAGGGGCCAGAGGAAGAGGAGGAGCGGAGACAGGAAAGGGGCAGTTAGAGTAGGGACGTAGAATGAATAAGACGTGTTGAATAAAGGTTCCTGCATGATAATATAGTGTCTGTGTCGTTTGTAGCAGGTAGACACGACAGGCTGCTACTCACACTACCTGCGCGTTCGTATAACGATTCAGGAAGGTATCATCCATTCTTCAAGTTTGAGGGCTGTACGTTCCAAACATTCTAAACTGGTACAAAGTAAAACGTTGTCTACAAATGTGCTGATCTAGTGATAGTAAGAAAGCCAGGAGGATACTGCAGAAAATACCATGAGTCAGTCTTGTTTTACTACACGGATGTGTCACGAGACAGAGGATCCAGTGCTCACAGAGCAAATCCTGCCTTTTTCAGTTAATAGACTTGAGTCCCATGTGCCAGACTGTTATGGTCCTTTTTCCAATTCCAGTTTTTGAAGCATGCAAGTTCAAAGAAGCATGATAGTTTTTAGCAGACATAGGTACAAATCGTTGGAATTCCTTGGCCGCTGCCCTGCATAATGGAAATGAAGACATTGGGACATGTTACAAGCTAGTCGTATTCAGTTAACACCATGAGCTTTACCTGGAGTACCAACTCCTTACAGAAATTAAATGCCAAAACATAGCAAGAGATAACAGATATTGTAAGCCTATGCTGTCACTAGAGCCACTTTCTAGTTTCCCAGTAAAGACCACTTGCTTCATGTCAATAACTATTTGTAAGCCACTGGTATCTATATTAAAGCAAGAAATTACTGAATTGTTGGCAGTTTCCTTACCTTTGCTACACACTGCCCCATACTTATCATGCCGTGTGACGAGTAATGAGCGGGATAACTTAGTCAAATGCATCTGGAATGTTTCAGCTCTATACTTTATTAAGCAACTTCTCCCACCCAGAATAAAGTGTTCTTATCCGCTGGAGAAAGTGTTATTCTTGTTGTCTATTGTATTGGACCGTTTGCCCATTACAATTTGGATTGTCGGATCATTGGGGCACATACATCAAGATTTTGACCGGTCGCAAGCGGGCCAATTCGCAGAATCAACCTGTTTGCAACCGGTAAAAAGACATTTCCCATGCATCAAACCTAAATGCATTCCCAAAATAGGTAATCGCAATTTTTGCGATTACCTATTTTGCAAATGCATTAAGTGAATCACGATTGTGATTCCCTAAATGCAATGCATGAAGCATTTTAAAAATATGACTTTGCATTAAGGATTCGCTAATTATCATCAGCTTCAAATTGATGGTAATTCGCAAATCCTTAGAAATATACACAAAATTGCATTTTTCACAGTGCCATGTGGCGCATACACATGCCCTTAAGGCATGTGTGTGCACCACATGTGCACACTAACCTTTTTTGGGGGTGCATCAGGGGGGCCTAATGCTCCCTGGCACCATTCAATTGCATTCACAATTTGCGAATTCTTATTTGGTAATCGCAAATTGCAACTGCTTTTCCATTTATTCCTATGGGCCTCTAGGCCCATTGGAATGAATGGGAATGCAGGCCCATAGGAATGAATGGGAATGCATTCCCTAATAGCAATCACAATTTGAGATTCACTATTAGGAAATGTGTAGGAATCACTATTTATTTTGCAATTCCTACATGCATATGGAATTGTGGGGCATATGTAGGAAACCGTTTGCGAATCGCAAACAGCGTTTTGGTATGTATGGGACACATAGCAAAATAAGGAATCACAAAAATTGTGATTCCTTATTTTGCTCAAGCATTTAAGGAATCGCAATTTTGCCATTCCTTAAATGCTATGTAGGGGTGCCTTGAAAATTGCGATTTTGGCTTAAGGAATCGCAAAATACCACCTACTCCAAGTAGATGGTATTTTGCGATTTCCTGTCAAAATGCATTATTTAAAAAAATTCAAAGTGCCATGTGGTGCACAGACATGTCCTTAGGGCATGTATGTGCGCCACATGTACTTACATGCACATTCCAGGGGTGCAACAGGTGTCCTTTGGACACTCTGGCAACCTTGGAATTGCGATTCTCAAATTGCGATTTTCTCATAGAAAATCGCAATTTGAGAATGTATCCCCATTCATTCCTTAATTGCGATTCGCAATTTGCTAATCGCAATTAAGAAATTTTAGAGATTAGCAAAATTTGAGATTTATTACATACATTCCATTTTGCAATTCTCAAATAGCGATTCCTTAAAAATCGCAATTTGAGAAACGCAAAATGGAAATTACCTACATAGGCCCCTGTGAGTCCTAAACAGCGATTCCTTAAAAATCGCTATTAAGGAATCGCAATTCCTTATCTTGATGCATGTGCCCCATTGTCTCTTTAGAAAAATGTTTAGTGCATTTTTTAAATTCTAAATATTATGTTATATTATAGTTTTTAATATATTTATAATGGAACATGTACATGTATAAACTGGAATGTTCTTATAAGGCTAAACTTGTCTTGATTACCTGTGACAAATGTTTTCTTCCTTAAATATATAGACCTAATTCCTGCGCCAATTAATATTAATATCATGACTTTTCGTTTCTAAACAAAATGCATTGAATGAACATGAATTTTAAATACATTGGGGCTCATTTTTGAAGGCCTTGCGCCACTAGTACGTCACTTTTTCCTATTTTAAAAGTGACGCACCGGCGGCGCAAGACCTTCACAAATAAGGCCCATTATTTTAAAGAAATTATTTTTGACTTTGCTATAGGTGGACAGTTGCACTGAGTCTGCCGAGGCGGCCTGTGATATTCTGTCGCAATTGGTGAACTGCTCGATCAAAACTCTAGGCCTGATTTCAACAGCGCGACCAAGCTTCATGAATGTGTCCAAGGTAAATGAGCACTGTTATTAATGATATATAAATGATGCAGTGAAGACACACCTGACAGTGCTTCTGTGAAATTATGTCTTAATTCAAACTAATCCATGAGTACGATTAGGTCAAACAATCCTAGTAAGATAGGCTGATCTTGATCATTCACTACCTGCTTCCTGTCCGACACCAAATAAAACCCCACACTCTGTTAATTGGCATATATCTTTTGGTTTTCTGCAACAAGTGGTTGTTTCTAATGGAAGCATAAAGAGCTCACTGTTCTACAAAGCAAAATGCATATTAAGGTAAATAGAGTCACTAGACTATGATGTATGGACATGTTAGATCCACCATATTACCAAAAGAAAGAATAATTTGTCCTAAGCAAGACAGAATCAGAGGGCAATAACAGAAATGAAAGTACTCAACAGGACATTAGAAGGGGAGTGCAGTGAAGATAAGATGAGCCGCGTCCACCAGATGGAAATAACATACTAAAGTGTTTGCTTAGAGTTGGGGGATGTGAAACTTCCACCAAGAAATAACAGATATCTTGTCTTCCTTGCTTTGAGTGCCATTGACACCAATGTACTTGTTGGGGTATGGGCGGGCAGGACATCCTCCACCGTTTGACATTAATTGAGAATAGAAAATAGAACGCCAAGGCTCATATCGTTAAACATACATGGCACCAAAATGATGACAATTATTTTTATAAAAGTGAGGGGAGCATCAAGATAATTAGAAGGAAGAGTCGACTATTTAGAAAAAAGGTTTGATTAAACTAAAACCAGTAGGCATATTCAAATACCCTTATTGTCACTCCATCTGTTGAAGCAATTGGACCGAGTATTAAATGGGCAAATGTTTCGTTTCTAAGTGGGTCAAGAGGGTTAACAGTTATGTCTACTGTAGCACATTTTATCTTTAGGGTTCTATTAATCCAATATTTTTTAACTTTAAAATAATTTTCCGATGCTGTTACCATTTCTGGCCCAGGTTTGCCTCAACCACGCCAATAGTTGGTTATTTGGAGTCTTCCAGGACTACCTTGATTTTGGTTTCCCATGTCCATGGCCATTTCTTAGATCTTCCTGTCACCGACGAAAGTATAGAACTCCTCTTCCTAACAATACAAAACGAGGTGCCTGTGGTTTGGTAAACACATTAGTCACACATTTGTCCCTCTCATGTCTCCTTACTGGGCTTGAGCATTTAATTGGGGCCTCCAGCCTTACTTACATGTTGCTATTCCTTCTTTGACTCCTTCTTTCAGCTCATTCTTAAGGCTTGTAACCGTGGCCTTCTGTTTGGAGATCAGAGCCAATTTTGTCTTTTGCTATATTTTCTCCAGAGGATTCTGTCACCAATATGGAGAATCTGACTCACTTCTTTCCTTACTTTCGGGGCTTTTGGAATGGGAACCGATGTTTAATCTCACTGCGAACAGGCAAAGTATATGAGGAAGTGAGTGAAGATATTGCCTTCAGTGCTTATTTCTGGGTCCCCTGTCTTCAACTCTTTGCTAGCATCACCATTATGCATAGTCTGGCTCTTTATCTACTGGCAGAACCTTACAAAACACCCACTACCTGCCGGCTGGCCGCAAAGTTCTTTCACTTTGGAGGATTTCTGGATCGAATAGCTAAGGCAGGTTCCTTTACAAGTGGGAACAACATTGAAGTAAAATGTTAGAAGAGGCCCTGGGCACAGAGATGGTGGTGACAGCAGCCTTAATAGGGTTTCTTTTCCTTGAGGGACCTCTGAACACTTCAGTCTTCCTTTAGTATTCTAACTGTTTTCTAAAGCTGATAGAAATGGCTAGTAGACACAAATTCAGGGATGTACGACATACTGAGGGGCTTGCAGCCCTAGATGAAAGGCATTCTGCAGCACACATAGTTAGAGGAAATCACCTCTAGTGATTGTTTGTGCGCAGGAAGGGTTCCCTTCCTGCACATGAACAATCATTAAACCAATGACGTTTGCAAGTTCGATGTGTGCTAATGCAGCACACATAGACGTTGTAAAACATCATTTCTGATTGTTTATGTGCAGAAAGGGAACCCTTCCTGCATAAAACTATCATCCCTGTGACGCAGGCATCCTTGCACCATGGTGCAGGGGTGCCTGCAGAGCGCATGGCAGCAGGTTGTGCGCCAGCACAGGGGGAAGCACAGAGATGCGACATATTGTTGTAAATATGTCACATCGTTGTGCTTTGAAAGTGACTCCGTGCGGCGCAGCCAAATGGCTTGCGGCACGCACTGAGCCACTTTCATTGTATATCTGCCCCTCCAAGCTGCACACTGGATATAATGTTTCTTTTATTCAGGCTGCCTAGGCCTTACTGCTGAATGATCCTGGTTACCTAGTCAATAGCCACTTAATAAATAGAGTGGCAACTGGAATTCCAGTGATGAGCTCTTTATCTATGCGCCCATAGTTTTAGTTGTGCAACATATTACATGTATTGAACGTTTCTTTGGTGGCCTCATACATTCTCTCATTGCCCCAACAGTCCCATTTTGTATCTGCCCTGACGGTGGTCTTTGTGAACTCCAAATCCCTGTCGTCTATAAAGATCGATGACACGCCTGTGGACGATCCATCCCTGAAGGTGCTTGTTGCTAACAACAGTGACACACTGAAACTGCTAAAGATGAGCAGCTGTCCTCATGTGTCCCCTGCAGGTGCGTAAACAGTTCATTTTGTAATAATGTGGATTTTAAAAGGTAGAATGTGTGTGTTGAGGACGATTGCAGCACAAGGTGTATCACTTAGATTTCTTCAAAACTAATATTTTGAATTTTGCTCACTCCAGCCGTCCATTTGAAATTATTGTAATAAAAACTATTTGCAGGAATAGAACACTAACAGCTAGATTCATCAAAGACCCGTTTTGCGAGTCTTTAATAGCGATTCATAAGGAATCGCTATTACAGACTCGCAAAACGGGATTCATGTAAAAATCGCAATATTTATTGCGATTCCTACAGCTTCCTTATTTGCGATTAGCTAATTGCTAATCGCAAATAAGGAATAACTCCCGATTCATTCCTATGGGCCTAAAGGCCCATAGGAATGAATGGGAAGACATATCAATGTGCGAATCGCTATTAGCGATTTGCATATTGAGTTTGCGATTTCAAGGGTGCAGAGGTGTCCAAAGGACACCCTGTTCCACCCCTGAAATGATATTGGACACTGGTGTTACGCACACACATGTCCCAAGGACATGTGTGTGTGTAACATACAACTTAGAAAAATGCACTTAAGTGCATTTTTCTAAGTTTCCGCTATTTACCACGAGGTTTGACTTCGCGGTAAATAGCGGCCTAAAAATGCGAATTCGCAATTTGTACAAGGTTCATGAATAGCATTTAGGGAATCTCTAATTGAGATTCCTTAAATGCGATCGCAATTTGAGAAATCGCAATTATTTGCGATTTTTCAAATTGCGAGTTCATGAACCATTGATGAATTCCAAATGCCATTTTTGCGGGCGCAAACGGCCGAATTTGCTTGATGAATCTACCTGTAAACCATTTTCACAATAGAGATAAGAAGTAATTCAGAAAGGTTTGGAATATCATTATTAAATTCAGGTGGTTAGTTTTACTAATGTGTGAGTAACAGTATATCCACAAGTTTATTCACTAATACAATGAAAAGGCAGAAATTATAATAAAAAATATTTCGATTCATTCTTACTAGTCATTAAAACTTCTAAATACAATGACAGCTAATGAGAATCCTTAAATTACTTTGTTTCAAGCTGTGGAATGTTTGAAAAAAACGTTAAAGTGTTTTCAGTCTTTGAAGCTCAGACTATGCCCTACAGATTCCATGGTACTTTGATTGCAAGCTCTCAGTCTAAAACACATACGCACCTACATTCTACAGAAAATGTAATCTGACTATAGAGCCTTTAAGAATATTTTAGTGATTTATTTAATTTATTAATTAAAATTTTGAATTATCTTAAATTATTTATTGTTAAGGTTTTCAAGGCCACATTTGGAAAATACATAGGCCAGGTGAGCAGGTCATTTTTCGCAAATGTTAATTTATGTGATCAACAGAAAAAGAGCTTTCAGAAGCATCAGTGAGATAGGAAATATGACTTTACCCACCTGTTGATTTCTTCCCCTATGGAATTTAGTTGAGCAAAGATGTGCGCTTCGTTGCAAAACAGTGACTTTGCTGTACAATTAAGCTCAATAGAGAATGCCTGAGTTGCCTATTGCAAATGAGGGAAACTCTTTGCCTCTGCACCGTATATGGACACAGGCTCAGAGGCAAACATGCCTTTAAGAGGTGCACTGAAAGTGTGCAGCAAAAAGATGGTGTGCTTTCAGTGTGCCTCCTAAAGAAAGCCCATCTGGAGGGATGAAAGAGCCCCCAGACATCCCCTTGCAGGCGGGTGCAGTCACTCACTGAACCAACCTGCAAGGGGATCTCACATCCCTCTTTAAAGTGCAGATGGGTTGCCACCTGCACAGAGAAACACGGAGCAGCTTTTAAGGAGCTGCTCCATATTTCTCTTGAGTGCTCAGACCCCAGGACAGTGCATGTTCACGGCTGCACTGGGGACAGCATATTCTACATGATAGGGCACACTTTTCCTGTTTTTACCTGGTGCACCTGCTTAAAGGAGCGCTGTGGTACAAACAGGAAAAGTCTCCCCTATCTGCAATGGTGCCCTAGAGGTGCAATACCTCCAGTGACACAATAGTGGCTAGTGACTACTGACTGACTGGGGACCTCCTGAACCAGCCTCTACATGAGTACTTCTCACCGTTGAAGGTGGATTTATCATTGTGCTCTCTTGAAAAGTCGCCCGTCTTGGAGCTTGATTAAACCTTGACCCTCGAATAGGTGCCTACAGACCTGTTGGCCCTGAACTCAGGCACCGGATGTTTTCCCAGTAGAATACTACCAGAAATTCCACATAGTCCTTATGCCTCACCTGTTGGCGCTCTACAGCAATGCAATAATCCTAGTCTATTGCCCATCAGAACTTAACAAACTGGATATTGTGGTCCAGGATAAAGCCGGAAAATCCCCACTAGACTGCACTTTCCACAGGCTGATTTCACTAATTAATTATTACGTCAAAATCTATGCTAAAATGCTGGCCAGTTGTCTGCTCTGGGTTCTCCCTGCTTTCATCTCTCTCAATTAATGTGGGTTCATGCCCCATCGTGGTACATATCACTGCATCCGCGGAGTGCAAGCAGCAGTGGTGTACCTTCATGTACTTCGCGGCTCTGATGCTCTTCTCCTCATGGACATTGAGAAAGCTTTCAACTCCATTGAGTGGGTTTTCCTCCATGATGCCCTAGTCCAAATGAGCTTGATCTGTGTGATTGGCTCACTCTCAGGGGCATTTCCAATCCAAAGAGGACTAGTCCGGGTTTCTGCCTGCCCTGCCTCCTTTTTGCCGTAGCAAAAAGCAACTTGGGTCTGCTGCAACGCACAGGTTCAGGGGTTCCAATGGAAGATGGGAGTTGAGGAAGACTGTATTGCACTTTATGCTGATGATATCTTGCTTTTCCCCAAAACACTACATATGCTTACTCTTTATGGCCAAGCCACTGGCCTAATGGCCAACCACTCGAAGTCCCTGCTGTTTCCACTGAGTTGCCCATTGTACGGCCACGACACAGCCAAGCTTCCTTTACCTTAGCATGTATATTTCACCTACCCTGATCTGGTATGGTCGTTGAATTTGAAACCCCTGGAGACACACATGCATGGAGATCTGGAGAAGTGATCCTCCCTCCCCCTCAATATTATGGGCAGGATTGCATTTTGTAAAAGGATGGTGTTGCCTCACTTCCTTTGCGTCCTGTATAACTTTCCCCATGCCCTTCCTGGGGTTTGGTTCCACTCTAGCAGCAGCCAACCTCCATCTCTATTACTGAGCCTCACAATTGGTTTGTGCTGAATGATGAGGCGGTCGTAAGGATCTGGCATACCGGGAGGAGAAGTCCCTCACGTCTTGGATGTCATTGTAGACCGCGTGCATTGATCTTTGGTCCCCGGCTCCCTCCCGGACTTGTTTAAAGTGATCTTTACAACAAGGTGCATGGCCACAAAGTGGACTGACTGGCAGGATAGAGCTACGCTTCAAACAACACTATGGAGGGGTGCCTTGCTCTGTCAAGTAGCTGGCCTTGAAGGGTTCCGGAGATGGGATCTGAAAAGTATCTCAAATCAGGGTGATGTATGGCAGAGTTCACATTTGCAGTCCTTCTCAGATTTCAATTACACCACTTCCAGTTCTTCTGAATCTTACAGCTCCGCCATGCCCTGTTGATGCATAGGTCCATATTTGATGGGGTCCCTGAACTGACCCCCATGGAGGGTAAGATTCCTATGGCTCAGTTAGGGAAGGGGGATTGTCTTTCAAATATACCGCTCACTGGTCACGATTGCGCTGGACCTGTTCCTGGGTCCCCATGCCCGGTAGGAGCCAGGGGTTAGTGCTCTGGAGGACGGGTAATAGAAGGAAGCGCTCATGGCCCCATAAGAATTGGCCATGTTCTCCTGACTACAGGAGATCCACTACACATTTGACTCTGCTGGCTTCCATCGCTCTCTTGTCTTAGATGTGGGGCAAAAGAACTAGACTTCTACCATGTAATATGGACGTGCCCCATTATATACCAATAATGGTCCCTCCTCATGGTGGTCTTGTTAGGGGTGCTGGGAAGGCCCATTGACTTTTTGCCAAGGATCGGACACCTGGGCCTGTGAGAGGATTTTGAAGGGAGACGCTTTGAACTATATCTTGTGGGTATGGTATCATTTCTTGTGAAAAGGGACATCACACGGAACTAGAATTTGACTGCCGCCTAGACTTGTTAGCTTGACAACAGACAATGGACTGGTGTTCCAAAATGGAGGAGCCAGTGTACGCAGCCCGGGGTTGACCACACAAATATTATAAGATTTCGGGTCCTTGGTGGGAATACTTTGGGCTCGAGGGCATGTAATGTCTGTTTTCATTTGGTCCTTGGTCAGGATGTCTCAGCCAAACGTTTTGTTTTGCCTATTCTGTTACTTGCATCTGTTGACTATTTGTAAAAACTCAATAAAAATATTGTAATAAAAAAAATTCTACAGGGCTTGCTTTATTTTAATTTGCATTAAATCAGATATGTCATGCATTGGTTTATGGAAAGGAGATATGTAACTCCACAACTAAGATTCAATTTATTTTTGTGAATAAATTGATGAGTGACAGATGGTGCATTGCATGAGGAGGAAGCACATAACTGTGCACATCTTAGTAAAGACTTTTGGACTTGTTTAGAAAGCAGAATAAGGCTCAGTGCCTACAAGTGATAAAGTATCAATTAGATTTGCAGTGTATTAGTTAAATACATTTTCTGTTAGTACTGATAAAGAATCTACCAGACGAGCCTTAATGTATACCAAATAATGCATAAAGAGATGCGCTATAACATAATGTTTTTCATTGCAATCTATATGTTTCATTTGTTTTTGTTCTTTTTCAGGGATTCTTTGTGTGGCTGACCAGTGCTATGGCCTCCGGGAGCTTGCCTTGAACTATCATCTTCTCAGTGATGAACTGCTGCTGTCTCTTTCAAGCGAGAAACATGTTCATCTTGAACATCTTCGTATTGATGTGGTCAGCGAAAACCCAGGGCAAGCTCACTTTCACACAATCAAAAAGAGTAGCTGGGATGCACTTGTTCGGCACTCTCCTAAGGTCAGCATTGTTATGTATTTCTTTCTGTATGAAGAGGAATTTGATGCTTTCTTCCGTGAAGAAACTCCTGTCACCCACCTTTATTTTGGTCGTGCAGTAAGCAAAGACATGCTGGGCAGGATAGGAATGAACTGCCCACGTTTGGTTGAGTTAGTCATTTGTGCCAATGGACTGCAGCCGTTAGATGATGAACTCATCCGCATCGCTGAACGCTGCAAAAATCTCACCGCTATGGGCCTTGGTGAGTGTGAGGTCACCTGCAGTGGGTTTGTGGAATTTGTAAAGATGTGTGGGGGAAGGCTTGCACAACTGTCGATCATGGAAGAGGTGCTTATTCCAGACAGCAAATACAGCCTAGAACAAATTCATTCAGAAGTGTCTAAGCACCTAGGACGCCTTTGGTTTCCGGACATGATGCCCACTTGGTGAACCACTCATGAACTCTTCCAAGATAAAGACTCTTTTTAGGCTACTTTACCTCTATGCAATTAAAAACTGTGAAAAATTATGTAATTGAAATTCACAAAAAGTTGTGAAAAATCTCTGCTCAAATCAGATTATTTCAAAAGGACAAAGAATCAACGGCAAAATTTGAACCACAAAAAAATGGACAATGATTTTTATGTAGGCAGCTTTTGAAAAAACTCTAACCCATAATGAATCCACATTTGCACAAGTTAGGTACTAAATCTTAAACTATTAAAGGTAATAAAACCCAACATCAAGTTGAGTATACTTAAACTCAGATCACACTAAATATAACATACGGATAGAAGAAATATCAGGGTAGTCCATTGAGTTGTATATACTTCTTGAAGAGAGCTGTCAAATATTCTGTACAGAGAAAAACAGATAAATGAAATAATGAAGCTGAACAAACCTTTTCAAGTACTCCGTATTTGTGTGATAACTTTTTAAATATTTGTTTGTACATTAAGCTGTAAATTAAAAACAAATGTCATTAAAAGCATTATTAATAATGACAGTAATAAATAAGTCATAAAGGCCAGAAATGTATTATACTGGTTCATACATACCTCCTCCATTTTTACTCATTTGCTGATATCTGTGATGCTTGTTTTAGGTATTGTAAGCTCTGATAGGCGCCCTGAAACTGCTATTAAAGTTATCAATTTCTCATTGTGAGTATAACATAGCACTCTGCTTTCGTGTTTTTGATAATTATAAAAGGCTCTTCAACTGTGAATGTATGAAATTGTACAGAAACATTACTGTATAGATAAAATATTTATTTTTGATTAATTCACCATTGTTGTATGTATAAATGTGATATATTATTTGCTAAAACAAATCATTGGCATTCTAGCACTTAGTAGTGGTGTTTGGGGTATGCAAAGATGCTACACCTAGTTTATTTATATATTTTATGAAAGTTGAATATTTATTTGTGATTTACAATACAAGCGTCATATTTTCACTTTACGATTATGAAAATGTATCTAGCAATGTAAGAGGTCTATAAATAAATGAGGATATATTCTTTACCAAAGATTATCTAAGTACATTTATTTTATCTATGTTTCTTTTCATTCTATTACTCTACAAAAGTGAAAACGTGTAATTTGACAATCCCTGTATAATATGTCTTGTAACCTTTTGTAATAAGCGTTGAACATGATAACTTAGGTACATCAACTATTAACGAAAATACAATAATGCAGTTTTGGCAAAAATCTTTTGTTAGACGCATGGGAGCAAAACTTTTTTTTTAAATTTAGCCATATTTTATCAAACAAGGCTTACAAAATTTGTAAGCATGATATTTTGTAAATCTCAGAAACCATCGGTCCTAAATTGTTGGTGTTGAGTGAATCCTAAGATTATACCGGATGGCCGCTGCAGTAGCTCTAATGTTGTCTCCATCTGTTTTTATGCTGTCATTATTTTTTGGGCTACCATATTAACCCCCTCAAAGTGATGTTTACAGTAGGTGACAGATGAACACCTGTTTTGTGCTATATACAATGAGAAAATACAGCCACTCCTTTTGCCTGGTGACAAAGCCTCCCCTTCCTCATTTGCTAAATTTGTCAAATAACTTTGACCATTAACTTATTATTAATTCTATATCATCACAGTGGTCAGTCTATTAAAACAAAAAAAGTATTTTTACAAAAGTAAAAAATAGTTTGTTAGACAGAAAGGAAATGTTCCTGATAAAAATAAATCATGACAAAGTTCCTGAGTGATAGCTGTTTGTAATTAGTAAAAACCCGGGCAGAATTATTGGCCATCGTCCACCAAGAAGTATTTGTGTCCTGGTTATCTCTTGACTGAACAATGGGAGATAGACTTTAAATATTTCACAATTCTCTTTTCAGGATTTTGGCTGAATTAACTGACTGTTCCTAAAAGATGCTTGGGGTATGGGTACTTTGTATAGATTTGGGGGGATCCCCTCCATACATCTAGCATGGCACTGGGCAAAAAAATGAATTACTGTTAGACTTTGCTGATCCCCAGAACACCCACACACTTGCCCATCCCTCACTGGAGCTGTAGAACACATCCAGAATGCATTAAATAAATACTTTGATCCAGTGTCTAGGGTTTCTGCAACGGGGTTGCCGCTGTATATCCACTTCAAAAGAAAGTAGTTTGAATTGTGCACATAGCAAGAGACACCTCTCAAATATAGTGGAAACATCACTTTCAAATTTAAATTTCAAACGAAAATATTTCTAGCTTTATTTTTATTGTTTCAATAGTTCGGTCAATCTTTGTTTGGGGCTTGAAGCACCTAAATGTATGTAGATTTTAATTATATAAAACATGCTATAGGCATGCGCAGGTCCACGCTGGGCACATCTTACTGCACAGACCTAAAAAAATAAAGCTTCAGCCACGTCATCCACTAAACAAATGTCCCATGCTACCAGCAAACATGCCACCATGAGCTTTCACAGACTATTTAAAAAACATTTTTATGTTTCTATGAGTCAATAAATTATTTTGTTGTTATAATTGATATGAAAAAACATGTAGTGAATTAATGGCGTGTTTTTAAAATTGGTCCATAAATCTAAATTTAATAGAAAAAGCTATTTCAGTGTGTTAGTGAGTGGCAGTAATGCCTCTGTAGCTTACGGAAGTAGTAAAGGATGATAACAGGAATGTAGGTTGTAGAAAAGGATCATCTAAACCGTGGGTACTCACAAATATTTCCCCGGGGGCCACAAAGTCCTCTCTGTGGTATTCCTGAGAACTGTACTGATGCAAGCAATGCGAGGTTCATGGTGTTGAAAGGTGGGCGAAGTGGGGCGTGAAGCAGATGCATGGTGTGGACAACTAACCGAGCCTTCACATGACTTCTGTCTGCCACCAACGCACCCATTCTTATGCACCAAGTATTAAAGTCTAACCATTAACCTCTAATGTAAAATGTGAGAGGGAAAGAGATATTCATCTGGTGGCTGAATTGCAAAATGTGAAACCAGAACACCTGGTATCAGTCCTGACTTCCCCACTTGACCTAATTATGTGATCCTAGGCAATTGGTTAATTTCACTTTGCTTCCTATTCCTTCATTACTGTATAAAACCCACTTTAAAAGATACGAGTTCAGGAAGTGTGCTGTACAAAACTTTCTTCTTGTGTTTTATTTAATGAACTATAATGTTGTTTGTCTCTTTAATACAAAGAATAGTAGAGACCTCTGAAACATTATTTACTGTTTAAGTTAGTCACTTTTTAAATTATACATTAGGGAAGGTTAATGTATTAACGCTTTTTAAAGTATGTCTCTAAATTATTTTATCTTGATGCTTTCCCACTCCTACTTTTGACTTTCTAGTTTCTACTAGGTCCATATAAGTTTTTCCGTTCAACTTTTTTTCAGTTTTCTATTGCTTTTAATCCTCTGTCGCTCTGTGAATCCATCAATTGTTTTTCTTCCATTCATTCAATATTATTGTTGCATTCAAATGGTGCGCTAAAGGCCCATGCCTAGATTTGTGACCTTTGAAAGTTAAATGTGTCCATTATGCAGTCAAGGCACGGCATGGCATGGCAGGTTAGCTGGCATTGTCAGTTTTCACCAAACGTGCCCGTCAGCTTGTGGTAGCTCGTTTCCGAAACACCCTATCCAACCCACATCTCATTACGAGTGGCCCAGATAATCGCAATGTCTGCGGTAACTAGGGTTACCACACATACCACAATTAAGAGTTTTGAGATAAATATAGACAGACGAAACCTGCTGATACACCAGGGATTAAATTCCCGTGATTTACCAAAACATGCAGATTTTGGTGTGGAAATCACCAAAATAAGTATTTTAGTCATCAAAAACTCGTAAATTGTGTGATTTTGATCACATCTGATAAATTCCAACTGTTGGAGTTGGGGTTTATCCAGTGTGATAAATTTCACAATAACAGGGCCACTACAAATGGAGGCCTATGCGGTGGCTCCTGGCTGACCTCTACAAGTTATAGTGTACAGCATTACAATTACAACATTGCTGTATCACTCATAGTTATCCTGATTTTGCCTAGGAAAACTTATTTACTAGAATAAGCAATCTAACTACTTTTCTGGTGATCTGGGGGTTCACCAAACGTTTCTAAATTCAGCATGCAGAGTTCCCCTGGCATTTTTCTAGTACATTGTTTTCAAGTACCTTCCAAGGCTAGTCAAATTAATAGACATTTCTATTAAAATGCGCTATACTCAAATGTTTCAATAATGTCCATAGCACTATTTACATAATAGAAGGGTGGGTTCTACAAAGCAACAAAATCGTCTTTGTGTTACCCTTTTGGCCTCACAGGTATAAAAGAAGCACTATAATGAGCAATAACAATGATAGACTTTCTTTTGTCTTTAGCATGACAAGAGCACAATGTGGTAGTTGTGAGTGGGGAGCCGCAGCAGAAACAGAAGCGGAGGATGGAAACTATGCATAGCTTGCTAGAGCCTTCCCTCATGTGAAGGGCATTTAATTAACCAAACAAATGAAAATGTAGTGGTTCTTGAAAAATCAGTGGGTTGAATATTTACAGGCCCCAAGGCAAATGGTGATCACTTGCACATTTTTGCAGGGTAAACATTTCCCTTGGGTTGATACATCAGTCCTGGTTCATGTTATTTTACATTACTGGCAATGTATTGCATATTTTCAGAATGGTATTATTTATCTTTCATCAATGTGTTTCCAGTCAATTCAGATTTTTTCATGTTTGCTTGTAATAAATGAAAGACAGGGATATCTCTGCAACATAAATATTATAAATTTACAGTAATTATTGCAGATAACTTAATATAAAAGGATTTTTGTTATTGATTAAAAATCACACTTTTCAGCATGACATAAAAGAGTGTTTTGTTTACATTTGCCAATCTGTACGTTTTTAGTTTAAATGTTGAGTACTGAATTTTATATAAGCAGTATAAACGTATAAAATAGACAACATTAAATCAACTTTACACCATAATAATGTGGTAGCATGTTATTTTATTTTTATGTTAAAACTATTTATTACGCGCTCTATCGCCAGCAGGCTCTAAACGTAACAACTGAGTAAGCTGTGACAGAAATACAGTGAAGAAACTGAAAACAGTAATCAGATAGTTTAGCTCAACATTAAAGCAAAGTTGTTAGATGTCATCTGAGCAAATGGATGGATTTTTCAACACTCAAGACAAGTAGCAGAGTATTTCAAACTCTGGCCTCAGAAAAGGTAAATCTGTGGGCCTCAGTTCAAATGGGCATCCATATTACTTGAAGTCATCACAGTGTTCATACACTGTGGAATTGCATTTATTAAGAAAACAAAATTAAGTACTTAACTTTATTAATAGACTGAAATTAACACAGCTAAACAGAAAATGATTCACATCCATTGTCCTGGAATCTCGATTACCTGTTTTGCTTTAGGCTACTCATACATTTTTACACCAAATGCTCCTACGTGTTCAACCTAGGTTTATGTGATAGGTGTCTCTGAATACTCTCCTCATTATTACATATGATGACAAGAGATTGCTTATAATTAAATGAGTAAAGCCAACCACTTGCTTTTATAATCACCATTTAAAACCTGGTCATGACTGGAAGGCCCAAGTGGATTTCTAGGCCCATCTTTGAAACCAATCAATGCAAACTCTCCCTGAGTCTCTTTCATTGTCATCATCAAGTCATTTTCTTGCAGAAAAAGCTGAAAACAAATAATAAAATACTATACAACACAAATTGCAATTTTACAGTTCTACACAAGCTGAAAACTACAGACACATATTGTAGCAAATAAATAAATTACAGAATGCAATTTTAGAAACATAGGGCCCCATGCATCAAACCAAAAAACAGTTGCAAACGGGCAGACTCACAGAATCTGCCCCTTTGCGACCAGTATTTTTGCATTTGGGATGCATCATCCCAAATGCAAAAATCGCTACTTAAGGAATCGCTAAAATTGTGATTACTTAAAATGCGATTGCATTTAAGGAATCACAAATTGCAATTCTGTAAATGCAAAGCATTAAGCAAAAAATCATTGTGATTTCGTGATTAGGAATCGCAAATTACCATCAAACTAAAGTTAATGGTATTTTGTGATTGCTTTGAACACATTTTCAAAGCATTTATACACACACATGCCCTTGGGGCACAACATGTGGAAAAAGGAGAATTTCACAGGTGCAACACGGTATCCTTTTGGAACCCTTCCACCCTTGAAATTGCATGCGCAATTTGTGAGTACCTATGGAGTACTTGCAATTTGCGCATGCAATTCCATTGATTCCTATGGGCCTTTAGGGCCATAGGAATGAATGGGAATCAAATCCTTAATTGAGACTCGCAATTAAGGAATTTTAAGGAATCCATTTTTTTTTGCGATTCCTACATGTATTGCATTTTGCGATTTCAAAATAGCGAATCAGTAAAATTCGCTATTTAGAAATCGCAAAATGCAGGCTTGATGAATGTGCCCCAGACTGTCCCCACAATATGTGCATCACTGACAGACAGATCAAAGGAGCCTCCAGCCTTTAAACATAACTAGCTCTTCAGAAGATGAAGAATACTACCTTAAACATAAAGTTATAGGGATCAAGATGACTCTACAATTAAAATGCGATGGCGGACTCTACAGAAAACTGATGCTACGTTACTTGTCCTATAAAAGAGTGAAACATCTCTCCTACTCTTTGCATGGAGATTTCCTTCTGTTACGTTTAGCATACAGAACACAGACATCTGTAGAAAATGAAAACAGTCATATGCTGGTCTATTTACCAACAAAACCTCATGTCCTGTAGAGTCCAAATTTGGAAGATTCTCAAGACACACTAGCCAAGACTTACTGGCTGTTCTCTCTAAAGAACACAAATAACAAAGTGCATTGCAGGCTTGATTTTTCACTAATTACAAAGAAACTGTGATGAGAAGAAGACATCACCTTTCCACTTCTTGACAAATTCTCCAATAAGTTTTCATGCTCTAAATGAAACTTTACATTTCCAAGGTAGCCGCTACTTGTTTTGCTGTTTTAAAGTGGCTAAAAAACAATTATCTGGATATTACCATTCTTGGCACAGCCAACAGTAATTTCATCTCTAATTCTCATCAGATTGGACTAAAATAATATTATTTACCTTGGGGCCTCCAAAACCTCACTTAAACGTCTGCTGGTGGTCCAGAACACAGCTGCTAAACTGATATTTCATCTCACTAAACAGGCTTCCACGTCCAACCTTCTTCAAGGCCTCTACTTGTTGCCTGTGAAAAAATGTTTCTAGTTCAGCTCTTTGCTACATTCATAAAGCTGTAGGTCCTCATTACCTTAGATCATTGGTGACTCACTATCACCCTAAGTCATTATGAAACAAGGGGGTAACCCAGCTACGTGCAGAACCTGGAAATAGGTATGTTAAACGTGCAGTAGTTCTGCCACAAAAAAAGCTACAATAAACTCCTCTTCTGTCCCCTCATAAGGTAGGACTTTGATAAATGATAACAAATTGTTTTAAAGAATCTGTCTAAACACTGTTTTTGTAAAACAAACCAATTGCGCCAATCATCACAATACAATTGAAACATAACTAATGCTACATATAACAAATAATACATTTAGGCACAGCGTGATATTCATGATGAAAACACCCTCAACATGACCTAGAGTTTATCCTTTAGGGTGTGATGGTCAGGTTGATTTATAAATACACGTCGACATTTCGTTCCCTTTAGATTGTGTGTGAATAAAGAAAGATCATCATGGTGTCTTCCTCAGGACTAATTACAATATCTGTGTATTGCCTGCATAGAAGGAAACATTTGTGTACTTTAAAATTCTGTGTTTAGACAGCTGATTAATGTAGTGATACAAGTGAGGACTCTAGTTCTATGCTCACCTTGTGTGGTGGTTCCAAAGAAATACCAAAGAGTGAACCTTGCCAACAGTGCAATGCGAACTACATATATATTATACAGATGGAGTCTTCCTATTAAAAATATATTTATAAGAGTAAACACCTTATAATTGTGTTGCCAAAAATATAAAAATGAATTATATAGGTTAAAACATAACCAAGAAAGAACAATACCATTTACAGGAGTTTATATATTTTCTCCGATATGATCTTACTGGTAAGTATAATCCAGGACGAAAGGCACAGAGGGCTCTTAAAGAATCTACAAAAATACATAAATCACCCAATAGTAAATACGTCCTTATGGCTATCTCAGTTGAAGTGAAAAAGGTTTAAAGAAACACATAGGGGCATATTATCAAAAACGGCGATACAATTATCGCCGCTTTAGCGGCAGGAAACTGCCCCTAAAACGGCGATAATGGGCTTGATGATATGTCCTTGTGAATTCCCATAGCAGCCCAGGTTCTGGTGTTAAGCTGGGCTGCTATGGGAATTCACAAGGGCATATTATCAAGCCCATTATCGCCATTTTAGCGGCAGTTTCCTGGCGCTAAAGCGGCGATAATTTTATCGCAGTTCTTGATAATATGCCCCATAGTTTTTATCACTAACCTCCAATGTCGTGCGCTTGGGGTCATCTGAGCATTCTTATTCCTCAGTGGTTAGAACTTTATAGAATCGTTCGAGTCCAGCGCCTCCATAAAAAAAACAATGATTTGGCAATGTCCAGGTGCAGGCTTCCTCCCTTGAACCCTGTGAAAAATGATTGAAATAAAGTCTAAGTCACAACGAGAAGGTATATTTAGGAGAAAATGGGCAGAATACCTCTGGCGTCAAGCGCTTAGAGCATATTGAAGAAGCGTCCTCCCTGAGTGGAGGAACGCTCTCACTGAAAAAGTTTCTGCCAAGGACCTCCAGCAAACAGCTGGTGTCCTCGTTCATGGCAAGCATGTTAGGAACGCAAATTCCAACGCACTTGTCATTGCTGCGAGAAAGGAGGGTGAGTCTGAAAAGTATCAGAGTGCCTCTCCGTATCCTGTTAGGGAACGTATACCTAGCTGAGGAGAACATTGTTGGAAATGTATTACTGAATCGACAGATATGGTAACATACATAACCAAAATCTTGTGTGTATTCCATATGTAGTGAGCAAATGTACTTAATGGCATCTCGAGAATGCGGATGGTAACCGGCAACAACACGCCTCATATTACGAGCCGCTTGTCATCACCGAGAAAGTCAATAAAGTTAAATAAAGTTTACATGCAACACTGGCAGAGATGTGCTACCTGTGGGGAAATGCTTCCACACATTCCTAGTGTAAGTCACATTGGAAAAGTGAATATTCCTAGACTGTGCACCAGTCACTGGGGGCTGGTTGTCAACCCAATGAGAAATTAAATAGAGCTGGCAGATGCTACCTGTACGAAGTCACTCTCTTAAGATATAATTCACAGGTAGAGCTCTCTTTGCAGGCTATATATGGGGCCAGTTGTAGTTGCCGATAGTTATAAAAGACAGTGGGGCATATTATCAAGAAACGGTGTTAACATTAAGGCCGCTTTAGCAGCAGAAAACTGCCGCTAAAGTGGCGATAATGGGCTTGATAATACGCCCTTGTGAATTCCCATAGAAGCCTATGTTCTGGTGTGAACATGGGCTTCTATGGGAATTCTCTAAGGCGTATTATCAAGCGCATTATCTCCGCTTTAGCAGCAGTTTTCTGCCGCTAAAGCAGCGATAATGTTAACGTCGTGCTTGATAATATGCCCCAGTGTGTAGATGATGCTAACGCATAAGACATCAAGATTATACATTTGTTAAAAAAACCTGAGGGCATATTATCAAGAACGGCGATAACATTTTCGCTGCTTTAGCGGCAGGAGACTGCATCTAAAATGGCGATAATGGGCTTGATAATATGTCCTTGTGTGTAATCCTTTTCGTATATTCTTTAATCAAGCATCCGTCTCAACAGAATTGTAAACTGTAAATAAAAAAGATGCAGTCAGGGCACGTTCGTTCATATCCTTGTAACAATCCATGCCATAGCCGTAAACCTCAGAGAATCCACCTACCATGAATATAAAGGTCTGTAAGTATGTGAATGTAAGTCGATTTATTATTAGCTCTTGTGTTGCATTTTATTCACAATTTATTTTTGATCAGCACATTTAGTCATGTGTTCCCTTATTTAAAAAAATTGAAAAGTTGTTGTGCTTTTGAAGTAAAAGCTACTAATGAGCTTACAGGTGTATTGTTTTATGGTTCTTACACCTTTGGTTGAAATAATTTAACTAGTGGATCAGTATTGGCATTTTTCTTGTTATTGGTTGTAAAGTGCTCAGCCTTACTGATTAGAGCTATACCTTTTATTGTTAAACAGATGGGAATTCACAAGGGCATATTATCAAGTCCATTATCGCCGTTTTAGCGGCCGTTTCCAGGCCGCTAAAGCGACGATAATTTTATCGCCGTTCTTGATAATATGCCCCCTAATTACATATATTGTAGAACTTGAAGTGCAGAAAACATTAAAACCAGTGTTAAATAGATATACAGGGTTCTCATCCAAAAGTATACATCGCACCATAGAAAATTCATTTGTGCAAACATAAAGTTAAGGGAAGGAATTTGCGTACTATACCCATAAGGTGGATATTTTAAAACAGGATAAAAAAATTCATTCACATTGCGTCCTTTCTATGGCATACATCATTATATATACATACAATGGAGATGCAAGTAATTATTCCATAGTAGGGATTCCACAGTTACAGAGAAAATGTCAGCATATATATTTGTGTACTATACCCATAAGGTGGATATTTTAAAACAGGATGAAAAAATCCATTCACATTGTGTCGTTACTACGGCATACATCATTATTTATACATAGAATGGAGATGTAAGTGAATATTCAATAGTAGGCATTCCACAACTACAGAGAAAATGTCAGCATATATATTTGTGTACACATGTAAACAGACATAAAATTAATCTGAAAATCACATAAACAGATAGTTGTAGCATTCCTGCTTAATTAAGTTCATAGTACCATGTTCAGAAATCTATGTTGTTTAACCAGTGCATAAGAGAGAGATTTGTCTAGAAAATCTCTTCAGATTCATTCAGGCCCCCATGGACCGAGTCTAAGAGGTGTATCCATTTACATTCACGCAAGTTCATTGTGGATGTCAGAGCACCCCCTCTAGGGTTTGGTGGGATTCTTTCCAGGACCCACCACTTCAAATTGCCATAGGGGTGAAGCATCTCCGTGAAGTGTTCCACTAATGGGGCACCTTGAACACAGCAACGAATCAGTGAGTAGTGTTCCAGGATTCTTTTTTTAATCTTTTGTTTGGTCTGCCAAACGTATAGTCTGTTGCAAGGACATCTGATGATATAAATCACGTCCTTGGTGTTGCAATTGGTGTAATGGTTAGAGTAAACTGCCTGCCATTATGTAAGAAGTCTTTTTGTTAAACCATCAGATTGCACGCTTTACAGCACTCACATCTGAAGTGACCCTGTAATGGTGGTAACAGTAGTAAAGAGCGTTTGTCTGACAATGGTTTGTCCCTTACATACAAACTGACCACATGATCCCTAATGTTTAATCCTCTTTTAAAGGCAAACAGAGGCTAATGAGTAGTTCCTATTTCATCTGCCACAAGTGACCAATTGTGATTCATGATTTTTTAAATCTCATTGCTTCTATTGCTGAATGTTGAGACACAAACAATCCTTTAATCCTCTGTTTTTTTGTTTTGGTTAACTTGTAGCAATGTATCTCCGTGGCAGAACCTCTGCACGTTTAACGTCACTATCATCCTAGTCACACCATTTGCAATCTGTGTGCAGTCCCCATAATTAAAAGATCCCGTCAGAGTGGTTGTTCTTTTTCTTAATGGGGTCCTAAACTTTGGAGTGCTCTTCCCGACTCAATGAGAATGCTCACATTTCTTAGTGTTTCTCGAAAATCACTTACATCCTAGCTTTTCTAATTCTGTTTTGGTTCCTGTTATTCCAAATACTTATTGATGACAAGTGCCGGGAAACTCTGTCAGTTAGGTATGCACTTTATTAAAACATAATAAACACATAAAATAAATAAATCCCTAACATTAATGAAGTTAAATGGACCTTACACATATTGGGTAAATAATATTTAAATAGAACTCCAGTTCTGGTGTCACATTATATTAGTAGTACTTACAAACCTCTTATTTCAGCTGGATGTACGAGCACTATCGGAATCTGTGATGCAACCCTTTCCCAGAATTTGCCCTAACCAATCCACAGCTTTATCTTGTTACCTTGTCTGGAGGATGGCAAAGAGTGAGCCATCATATGGATTGACAGAACACTCCCTTTTGTGACGTACAAATTGTCATGTTATGGTGCCAGACCCTAAGATGGCCATCTAGTGAAGATGAGGAAGCTTTCCACCCCTGATGACACCGAAGGCTGCAGTTCCGACGATTGCGCTTCTATATGGTTACAGCACCATGTTGATAAGCGGAAAGCAACAACGTATGCTCAACTTCTCATGCAAACTAGACGCCGTACCTTAAGATGGCAACTGAAATTAACTTAACCTAAACGAACACAGCAGTCTCCCTCACTCAAACCAGCATATGTTTGACCCTATGATAGCAACTTGCCCTATCAAATGAGGTCCGATCCAATGAGTATCATAACAATTGAAAGAAGATAGCGAAAAGTCTACCCAGTGTCAAGTATTCATCTATTAAGACAAGGCGACTAAATCTTATAAATCCAAAAACAAAAAAGGATTTTCCCAGTTCCAAACAGTATATCCACAGCAGACAGTATATCCACTGCAGACAGCCACACAGAAGGCGGCCATCTTTAATGACCCTATCAAAATGGCAATCAAGGCTCCCACCTTCTATTAAACTGCCTCCCCCCACTCAGTAGGTGAAACACCACACAGAACAAGGACCTCCCACATCATGGCTGGACTACACATGATTCCTGTCGGAAACAGATCATACTCTATTCATTACCCCCCCCCCCCAACCTATCTAAAAGTGCCTCTAAAACCTTCAACACAACCTTCTTAGAAAAAACACCGATATCTTGTTTCTGGACCCTTCCTTCAACGCCAAGAAAGGTGCTATAATCAATAAACTCATATTTTTCACAAGAACATCAGCCAAATGGCGGTCTATATTTTCTAAGCTAATAACCATCCATGTCCATAAAAATATCCTCTACGGAACCAGGATAACAACAACTCCTGCACCTGACCTCAGAGCGACCCTGAACATAACATCCTACAAAAATGGAACAGTTCTTATTCAAGCAGCTAACAAGAACCTAGAACTATTCGACAAATACTTTCTCACCCTAAAACTCACATCATCTCCCCACCCAATGCCTCACATGACATATCCACACCCTTCACTCCCTCATCTCCTGTAGATCAGAGTCCCCCTCCCCTACCCAGAACCTATGAAAGCAGCATCATCTACTCACCTACTTTAAAACTCATACCACTTACACCCTCTAATGGAAACATCATCAGATCCAACAACATCACACCCTCCCTTTACCTACAATCTCCGACCCTCCTCATCCCCACTCTCCACTACGTCCCCTATCCCCACTACCCCTACCCTCCTCCATATCCCTATACCGACCACGGATGACACCCACCACGACACAGCTACTCAAGTCAGATTATAGCCCTCAGTCAGCACATACCTCCCTCATTATCTACTACCCCACTCCCAGCCACACATACCAACCACACCACCCCCACAGACATCAGACCCCTCAGCAATATTACTCCCAACCCTCCCTGCTTGCCAATCCTGTCTCCTCCTCACTATCACCCTTCTGAACAAGATTCACTCCTAACCCAGTCCTACCTCACATCTAGGAAACTACAAAACATCATATTAGAAATGAAAAATCGCTATCCAAACTTAAGCATCTTCAACACTCTCTATCTGAAGTCAACAACATGATAGAACTACCCCACTGCCTCTGACTAATCAACACTTACGCACCCACAAACCCCCCAACTGCCTAACGGACTTAGAAATCCAAACCCTTGTACCTCTTTACGAAACTCCTTCAGGCCCAAACACAACTGAAGAAGATCTCAACTACTTAATGGACCTGGAAATCCAAACCCTTCTACTTTCATACGAATCCCCTGCCTGCAATGTCACAAACAATGTAGAAGAATTCTATATTCTCCAAGTCCCTATCAACACAAAAAGAAAATCCCACCCAAAACAGAGAGGAATTAACCTAAACAACCTCCAATCCATAACCCACAACCCTGCAACCGACGAGCCGAACGTAAAGAGTTCCTCAAGACTGATCTCCTACCTTCTCCTAACCTGCCGCTCTGCCTTAAAACACGCCTCGGACATCGCCGACTTCACCCTGAACATGAAAACGTACATAACCATTCTCAAGGGAACTTGGCTCAATGAATTGTCCTCGCCATGCCTTGACCTTCTAATCTCCCCTAGACTACAACATCATTAGACTAGACAGACCTCCTAAAAAGGGTGGAGGATTAGCCTGCACACATCGATCCGACCTCACCATCTCAAAGTTTCACTCTGAAACCATGGACTCCTGTGAATACCTTGGGATCTCTGTCAAATCCTCAGAGAACCACTTCCACAAACTTCATATCCTCTACCCTCCCTCAGGTAAGAACGCAGTATTTACAGATCAACTTATGAAAATCATTACTACAAACTCTACCCCTCATTCCAACAACATATTCCTCGGCAACTTTAATCTCCATTGGGAAAACCCCCTAGACAAGCAGGTCAATGCCCTCAAAATCTTCCTAGCCGACCACTCCTTGATCCAAGCTATCTCAAAGCCCACTCACTCTAAGGGTGCTACTCTTGACAGGCTCATCTCTAAACAAAATACGATTGCATCTATCCTGATCACCCAGTGTGACTGGTCAGACCATCACATCATCACCGTCCATATTTCCTCCACTACCAAGAAAACTTTCCTGCATCAAAATAAGCCGAAACAATGGATAAGAAAGACGAAAAACCTAGACGGGAAAAACCTAGCCTCCCACTATGAGAAAGTTCTCATACCCCCTAACAACATGTCAGACGTCAATGACCTCACCAATAATTACAACTCCACAATGACCAAGGTCTTAGACCAAGCTGCTCCAGCAAAACTGAAACGAATTCCAGACAAAGACAAAAACCCATGGTTCAACGGAGCCCAGAATGAAGAAAGGCGTAAACTTATATCATCAGAACAGAAATGAATACAACATCCCTCTCCCCTCAATCTCAAAATACTTCGGAATGCTATAAACTCATATAACAAATGTATTCTACAATCTAAAAAAGACTTCTTTAGATCAGGCCTAGAAAATGCCAAAAATAGACCTAAGAAACTTTGAAATTCTTAAACAACAATCTGACAAATTGGCTAAATCCTCATTCTCGACTTCCAAATGACAGCTTAGAAGTGAAGAATTCTCTTCTTTCTTCACAGCAAAAATCTACTCCCTCCAACTTGAGCTTAACACGACAGCAACTAACTCAGCCACCCCAAAAATATTCAAACCGAAAACACTGAACAACCTGAGCTACCTCTGCCAAAAAATAACTCTCACTGGTCTACCTTCAAACTTTATGATATTAATGACATCACCAAAACCTTAGCAACTGCTAAGCTCAACAACCACTTCAACGACCTAATCCCCTCAAATTGCCTTCCCCACATCTACCAAGTCATCTCCCCTCTCTGGACTGAAATCATCAACACATCGCTAGCACAAGAGCACATACCGGGCTGCCTAAAAATGGGCCAAGTCACCCCTATAGTAAAGAAACCAACAGCAAACTCCGCCAACCCCTATATTTCAGACCCATAACCAACATTTCCATGCTAGCCAAGGTCCTGGAAAAATGTGTTCAGTGGCAACTGAATCAACACATCATGGACTTCAACCTTCTGAACATCCACCAATCAGGTTTCAAGCCCAGCCATAGCACAGAAACAGCCATTCTGCATATAGTTGACAACGCCCTCCTAGCTCTTGACCGCAACGAAACCTGTCTACTAGTCCTGCCCGACCTCTCCTCAGCCTTTGACACAGTCAATCATGACATAATTCTAAGAAGACTGGATAACAGGATGGATTTATGTGGCACAGTCCTTCAATGGTTCAAATCCTGTCTGGAAAACAGAACGCAATCGTTCATGGTGAACAAAAATCTTTGTTCCTCCTCACCAAACCTTCAAGGAGTACCACAAGGCTCCACCCTATCACCCACCCTATTCAACCTATATGTCAAACTACTAACTGAGCTGCTACAGCAAGTGAACTTTGCCTACCACATGCACGCGCATGACACTCAACTTTACATCAAGATACCTTAATTGAAGACATAAAGACGATGAACCTGGCACAAAATTTCTTCTACTCTCCCCCCAATAACTCCCTGGAGGCAAAGGAATGGACCAAGTTGATCACTGCTCTGAACTGCACGCCAACTTTGGTGGACTCCACCAAATCACTTGGAATAACACTAGATAAGAACCTTAACATGCAAACACACATCAACCGGTTAGCTAAAAACACACACTTTCACCTCACTTACCTTAGAAAAATGAAACCATTCATCAAAAGCCCAGGCCTCAAAACTGCAGTTCAGTCCTTAGTCATCTCAAGGCTGGAGTACGGATGCACCACCCTCGCGGGTATTCCCAAAATCTCAACCGCCTATCTCAATGCCGCAGCAAGACTCCTAACAGGATCTAGGGAATTAGACCACGTATCACCACACCTGAAAGCACTCAACTGGCTACCTTATGAAGCTCAAATCCACCTAAAATTGGCATGCATCACTCACAAAGCAATTCACCACAATACGCCCCAGTACCTATCCCTAAAACGTACCTTATCTGGAGGAATCAGACATTCTAGGATTGTTGACAACCTACTCCTGTAACCCTTGATTACGCTAAATTTAATCCTTGCCTTCCATTCCAAATTTAGCACTGATGGTCTTTTATTTGCCTGCTGAAAATGGTCAAGGGGAGAAAACACTTCAAGATTATATGTACAATTTAGTCATATTTAAAAGACCACAAATTCCCAATTCCAGTTTATGGATTTTATTATAAGGCCAAAAATAATTGGATGTAAACACATCTAAGAATCAGTCAACATAGGTACATAAAAATCAATACAGAGCCAAATCAACTATTATAATTAATTTGGCATAAAAGGCATAGTGTGACAAACTCCAGAATTAAAATACAACATTGAATGGAGGCTAGTCTAGATCCATATTTATTAGGAAGGAAAGCATAAGTTACCTTTCCCTACACTACTTTCAGTGAGGTACCTGGTTATATCCCCTTACTACTTTCCCAAACATGTCAGCACATGTAGACTTCCTTAGAAGTACTCACGTCAAATGGTTCAAAATATCTTAAGGCTATGGAGCTCGCTCTTGAGATGCTCCTTCTCCTCCCAAAATGTAGAAGTCTGATCTTCTGTCCCTGCACATAATACAAAAAGGCAAAACTTAGCGCCCCCTAAATGTATCACATGACAAATTGTTTCACTTACAAGGTTTCCCAGTAGCTTTCCATTACTTCTTTAATTAAGTTCTTCTTGTCTTCCAGTGGCCTTGAGGTCTTCAAAGACATTCCGGTTATCTTCTTAAACTAAGAATAACGAGGTTGAGTTCTTGTACGTGCAGAGGGATGAGAGTATACTGTTCTGGCACACACAAGAGATTCCTTTAATTATTTCTTTAGCAACCAAGGATTTTAAACTGTCAACCACTTACGGCTCTGGGCCTACAATGCAGGCAACTTAAAGAACACACAGTTACATTGATGTGAATATAATGTCATCTTGCACATTATGCAGTGTCATCCTGCACATTATGCATACAGTAATGATAATGTATCTAATACATGAAAATTCTACTTAAAGGCATATATTACATTTCTATGCTTAAGATGTTGTATAAATGCATTTAATAAACATATTACACTGCAATCAATACAAATATATGAGTGCGTTTGAACCCTGAGTATAATGCACCCATACAATTTAGAGTGCTGTAAGCACTCTATCAGTTCCCCCTCTTATGACTAGTGTCATAACACCAACATCTTACTCTCTTACAGTTTTCTCCTTGCAGGAGAGATCGACCTAAACAGAAGTTGTAGCTTGCCGTTCCTGTTTAAAACTTTCTAACCACTTAAGGTGCAGATAATAACTGTCCTGCAGTCTTTCTAACTGCTGCTCTCTTTTCTTTAAGGAGTTTTCATTATGGCGTGCCTTTTCCCATAAGTAGGCTTTGATAGCTACCAATAACACAATGATACAAATGACTGCTATTATGACGGGTTTTAAGCTGTATCCCATTATCCCTTGTCCCAGGCTTCCAAACCAGCTTTCAATCTTCCCAAATCCCTTGTCAGTTTGTCCCAAATGTCATCCGCAGTCAAATCACGCAAATCTTGATGTATCTCTGAAATATTACCTATATATTTTCATATTTCCAGACTGTTGTCAGGAAAATACATGCAACACTGTTGAACTTTCAATGATTTACTGACTCCTCTGGCTTTTGCTAATAGGATGTATAAAAAAAGACAATTTTGAAGAACCATGAACCAAAGCCCTTATGGAGACCATCTCCTCATCAACAAGTAACAAGATTTGAGCTGTATTCACAGAGAGTTTATCCACTATTGTTTGCAACTTTCTAATTTTCACATCATTCCAAATTATACCCACAATTGGTATCACAGCTCCAAAAACATCTCCAAAAATTTATCCAGAAGTTGCACCAAGCTTTCCTCTGTGAAAACCTTTTCCCTCCAAGGGCCATGGATCATCTACATGAAAGAATTTAGGAAATACTACCGCTAAACTGTTGTAAATGAATCTAGGACCCTAGTGTAAATGTTCCAGATTCATGCCCTTATATAGGTATACATTATCCAATCCTTACATAGGCATAGAAATCATTACCATATTTAGACTGAGCGTATGCAGCCCAAATACGGCTTGGCTACTTCCACTACGTTCCAAGAATCAACAACGATTTCTTAGAAAAACCTGCCTTCAGCAGCTAGGGACATCCCCTTGCCTGAATACTAATTTATCTAGAATATCATAGAGTTTTCGAAGAACTGAGTCTTTAATGACGTTATTAAGCCCAATCACACGTCAAACTCGGGACCTTCAAAGTTTAAATATGCCTAGTTTTGCCCAGACAAACACACGGTGGTTTGGAGCAGATCGACTTACTACTTGCCCGACGCCCTGCATCAGCAAGTGCCGAAGGAAGCCGACACTCCAGCTGACACACTGAGAGCTGCTGTCTTTTCTCCTGCCGAGAAATCCAGCTCCAGTGTTTCCAGGCTACCCTTGCGGGTTGCTGGGAAATCGAGTCCTGAGATTGAGATACAAGACCTCCTTCATTCTAAACCAAGGTACGGAGCTGATTAGACCCTTAGAGAATTCTTGATTAGATTCTTGGCAGCAAATACTAAACTTAAACTACTCCTCACTTACTTCTTCCCTTGTGCTAGGCTTAGGTCAGGTACACCGGGGTAGGCGTATTTTAGAAGCACCAGTTGAGTACTTTTACCCATCATTTTATCACTGTATGTATTTTATACGTTTTAAAGCAATTTATGGCTTAGAAACCATTTCATGCTTTTACAGTACTACTTTATAATACTTTTCGCATTATATACCCTGTACTTTAGTACCAGTATTACGATTATAGCAGTACATTTCCTATGCTTGAGAAAGAAGACTGTTCAATAAATATTTTTTATTGAAAACGCCCGTCTCTTTATTTTCTCAGCACCTCGGGTGAAACTAAGCATGCACGATTGACTGAGGAAAATAGTTATCCATTGTTTCCGCGACTCTAGAGATTGATTTCTTATTCTTGGGAAACAAAGTTGTCATGTTTATGCGGTTGTCAGAAACTAATCCCTTCTTGTGAATTCGAGAACGTTTCTAGTGACCTCTGAGCTAGCTGGCACTCACAATTAAGTCTAATAGATTCGGTAGAGACCTAGTCAACCTCAGTCCTACGTCTAAACTACAGGATTTATTATTCCAATGCACAGAGCCTATTGGGAATATAGGAACTACAGTACATGGCGCACAACGTTTGGTAAGGCGATAATTTAACGCTAGATACTAGAGTAACTCAGTCGTGCTTTTCACACAGACCCCTTTTCTCCCGTAAAATACTCCAATAGATGTCTGGAGTGGGTGAAAGGATAATATCCGCCAAAACTGAGCAGTACGAAGAATCCTATGTATTAGTTTTTGGTTTTTTCAATGTTGAAGGATACAGTGTTCTAAAATATTGTGCACCTAATCTTTGTTTCCTTGAAACTTGTTCTGCAAACTCTTCAAACAGTAAAAATAATGGTTACTGATGAAGAATTAGTTGCAGCTGCAGCTCAAGCAGTTTTAGAAAACAGAAATCTCCTACAGAATGATCGGATGCTATAATCATCCCGGTAAATGTAAGAAAAACTATAACTTACAAACTCATAAATAATGGGGTATCATCGAGAGGTGGTAAAGTCATCTTTGTTATAGGGGCACATGATTATCGGCAAACACAGGTATTCTATTCATGGATTCACTTTCTTGCAGCAGATGGAGGAACACACAAGTTTCGCTACTACAAGGTAGAGTAACCTCCGGAGGAATGTGTTCCTTAAGCGGACATTGAGATTCCATTAACTTACCAAGAGCATCAGCTCTGGTTTAAAGGCGCCCTAAAACATGAAAATCACATTACCAGGCTCGGTCCACTAGGTAGACCAGGAGCTACATGGCCGGTACTAGCCAGCTATACAGCACATCCTGACATAGAAAATATGACAGGTCGAGAACTGTTAGCTCAGCTGAAACAGTTAATCAAAATACATAGACAATTGGTTCAATATGTTATGCGGACCTTAACAGTACAACCTACTGTAAGGATTCCACAGCACACCCCTCACCAGGGGAACACAAACAAAATTACACCACAAACTGTACAATCAGTCATTGATAAACTGCCTGCCAAAAGGGAACAAATTCCATTTTATGTAGCACAAAAAATTACTCAAATTGAGGCAGTATTCCCTGATAGTACACCTCATGAGAAACACAGAATTCTGACAATCTGTTTACCAATGGGAATAGCACCAAATGTGGAAGACTGCGACACTTGGGGTACAGTCTTTGCTTCAATCTACACAAAAACACATGGGGGCATATTATCAAGGGGGTTTATCTCCGCTTTTTTGGCTTTAAAAGCCAAGAAAGCAGAGATAAAATTATCTCCCTATTACCTAGCTGTCGCTAACACCAGTTAGCGACAGCTAGTAGGAGATAGCGACCATCTTGGGCCCCACTTTGCATGTCAGTGATATTTATCACTAATGACATGCAAAGTGGGCGTGCCAAGATGTTAGCGACTGGAAACAGTCGCTAACATCGCTATCTCCTATTACCAACTTTTGGAGATATTCGCGCTAAGCGCGAATATCTCCAAAAACTAACACCTGCCCTGAGCAGTTCTTAGCCATGTTATCCAATGGGAGGTGGATAACATGGCTAAGAGCATTAGCTCGGTAAGGCATGAATATCGCTGACTTTTCAGCGATATTCATGCATTGCGGCCGTTTTTTATCGCATTTGCGATAAACCTTGATAATAGCAAGGTTTATCTGCGATAATTTCTGACGATGCTTAGCGTTAAAAAATTCGTTGCTAAGCATCGTTAGCGATAAATATCGCTTAACGTTGGTAATATGTCCCCCGGTGTACCGTCCATGGTGGTGATACCAGACGTTCTGAGACAGATTCAAAATGAATACGGTCCAGAACTGGCCTTAAATCTAGGTATGAAATTACTGAAAGATTTCAAACAGGTCTCAGCTATATTATTAGCGAACATAAAAGGTGAAGCAGCATCCGTGGCAATCCGCCAGAAGTTAAAAGAAACAGATATAACAGACCAACCATATGAGCTTGCAATAATTATTGAAAAATCATATGAAGAACTAGGTAGAGATAGTTTGGGTGGAAAACCATTACAACCCCAACTAACTGAAAATCCTGAAAATGTTTTTATTAAAATTAATCTCACTACTCCTAAAAAGAAGTGGGAAAATACTAAACAGACACTTCCTAAAGAGAAACATTCTCAGTCCAGAGGTAGGTCTCCCCAACGGGAGCCCTCTGAAAAAAGGTATAACCTTAGAAATAGGGATACTTTAGGAAAACCGGATAGATATCAAGCTACTGATACTCGTTCCTCTCTTACCTTTCAGACTTCCTCGCAGAAATCCGAGAGGAGAGGACTATCAGAACAGAAAGAGGAACGCTTGAAGTCCAAAGAAGAACAGCACATTCCAAAAAATAAGAAAACTCAATTCACCAAAAAGAAGGTAGCAAGCATAAAGATCAGACATGCCGAGGATCTTGAGGACACAACTCAAGAACGGGGAGTGGGCCCAGACAATGCTAGACAGTGCAGCAGAAGTCACCATAGTTCGCAGGATCCTGATGGATCGTCTGGAGACAGTGGACTTGAATGAATGCATTCAGGTTGAAACTGCCGACACCTGGGTTAGTGTACCCCACAAGTTATATGAAGTAACACTCCGGATGGAGGGGGACATAACCAGAAAAATAAGAGCACTCTTTTGAGAGAAGCTCTCTAAGGGCTATGACATTCTTCTAGCTGAGCAAGACTGGCCACCTGACTTTGTTAGGGAGTGCCCACATGGCGAGGAAGTAATTATGCCTTCTCAAATCACATTCCTATTCATAAAAAATACACCTATGCCAGAAACTGGGCTGTGGCCCAAGCTCCAGCATTATATAAAAATCATGCACGATGGGATGAGGACTCTCCTCACCATAAAATCCAGTTAAAAAATCAACCTACTGCACAGAGGCAGTATCCAGTCAAGCAAGAAGCTAAAAAAAAAGTCAGGGAGACTTTAAATCAACTTGAATACCAAGGGGTGATAGAAACATGCACCTCGTCAATGAACAATCCTTTGTTTCCTGTCTCCAAACCAGACAATTCATATAGTCTAGTTTTGGATTACAGACATTTAAACTCCTGTTGCAAAACATTTGCAGTACAAAATGCACACAGTGCAGGACTGATGAATAACATCGTGCGGAAAAAATATAAAACCACATTAGACATTTCAAATGGGTTTTTCTGACAAGACATTGCACCTGAAAGCAGGCATCTGACCGCTTTCTCAATTATGGGGACATAGCAACAATTCTGCTGTCTACCCCAGGGATTCAAGAATAGTCCAGGGTTATTTTCAGCCAGAGTAACAGAGTTACTACAAACGTATGATGATGAGGCATTATCATATGTCGATGACATCTATCTTACAGATGACGATTTGGACAGGCACTTGAAAAGCGTGGACACCATAATACTCGGGTTTGCCTCTGAGGGCTACAAATTCAATTTTAAGAAATCACGAATTGCCCACCTCAACGTCCTATTTCTAGGCTACGATTTATCAAGTGAGGACAAAAGCCTGGCAGCAAACTTTCTAGAGAAATGTGCGCTGCTCCAACCTCCAAAAACGTTGAAGAACTTACAGTCAATTCTAGGTTTCCTGAATTTTGGAAGAACTTATGTTCTGAATTACACAGAAAGAGTTAAACCTCTCTACAAACTAATCAAACCTGATTTCAAACCAACTAATTGGACTCACACACACAGAAATTTTGTGTTCAGTGCAAATAGACATGTTAGCAAAAACAAAGTTAGAGACACGCGACAATGTGCGCAACCTTATGATCCGAATCATCCCAGGGAGATGCGGATTCACGTTCCTGGCTTTTAATGAAGTTGAAAAGGTACCAATAGCATACAAATCACACTTGTAACAAGTAGTTCTACAAAAGACTCACGTGATTCACACACTGAGTCATCAGCGTGATGGCATTTATGTTGCAGGGAATTCATTGGCTGATGAAGCCGCGAAGGCAGCTGTGCAAAAGGCTTCCGTAGCTACAATCAATCGCTCTAAAAGAGTAATAGACGGTGAAACGTTACTAGCAGTAAAAGCCTCAATGGAAGGCAGCTATGCAGCATTACCTCTAAATTATCCACGCGATAATACATACATAATTGCTGCAAACTCCGTTCCTTTTGCTCGAATCCCTGGAGTGGGGGACAGAGTAATTCCAAACAGGAATCGGAGAGCAGCTTTGGTACACGAAGCACATATGGGAGAGGGTCTGAGACATCAAGGGATCTTAAAATCTCTAATAGAATTAGAAAAGATGTACTGGTGGCCGGGAATGAGCGGTGATGTGTACAATTTCGCAATCTATTGCCCTAATTGCAACAGAGATCGCAGCAGCGAAAACCACCAGATACCTGACTACAGTGTAGCCAGCCCAGGTCAGATACCATTGCTAGACAGCATTAGACTATCTACACGCAAACGTTATATTGAACGGATACGGTCCCACAACTACTAGGACAAGATTTATTTGGATGTGGCCCCCAGCGCTCGGCTGACGCCAGAACTATTATAATGGATTTGCGAGTCTTTATCAGCACATACGCAATCGGCACGCTACACTCTGACCAGGGTCCTGCGTTTAACTCTCGAGCTTAAAAGGAGGCCATGGCTAGCTTGGGTTTTGCATTGCGGTATTCCCTTCCATCCTGAGGGTAATGCGGTAGTGGAAAGATAAAACCGGGACATAAAGCAATCCATAACAGCTAAGGTATTAGGTTCGGGTGATGGGTGGGTAAAACATCTAATAAGTGTCCAACGTAGTCTTAATATTCTGCCAAGAAATTCCCTGGGTGGAATCACTCCATATGAATTACTGTTTGGTACTAGAATGATAATCGAAGACCTCGATTGTCAAACTTCAGTGGTGGAACAAAAATCCTTTGATGTCAAAGAGCGTTTGGCTGTTTTACAGGACTTGAACGAAACAAGAAAAAGTCTAAGTAACCCAACACAAAAGCCAACATCCACTGAAGAAAAATCACCTGTCCCAGCAAGACCTGTCTGGATTCCAAAGATTGGGGATCTAGTCAGAGAGAAGATCGTGGTGAAGAAGGAATTTGGGCCTTCTTACAGAAAAGCAGTACCTATCTTGGCAATCCAAGGAATAAGATCTGTAGTACTACCGCCAATTGCTGGAAAAAGGGAGAACAGAGTTGTATCCATCGACCTGGTCAAACCACAACATGTGGCCAATAATAAGTAGCAGGCCCAGTGGACTCCCAAGATGTAGTAGAAGACTAAATCTCGCTACTATCCAAGAGGTTCAAACTGAAAGACTTAGCACTTTTGATAAACCTGCAGTAAGAAATAAAGGACTATGCAACAAAGCCATGGAACTCGTGCCTCTTGAGACCCAAATAACAGTTCGTCAAGAAACACCTGTCTACAATGATGTAGCCTCTGACTATACAAATATGACAAAGGAAGAAGCAACTCCAAAGATTAATAACAATTCAGATGCAATTCCAACAATTGACAGAACTGCCTCTGGCTATTTCAGCAACTTTGATACATGTTCTGAGGATCCCAGTGAACCCGAAGATACGCCAGCAAATAAAAATTTCAAAGAAAAAATAAAAGGACTCTTTCATCAACGTGAGAAAATATATCTGGTTTCACCATGGATTGAATTTTGGATTGTGTTAGGTGTACTTTTCCTCCTGCTCTGGGTCATTCTGGTTTTGAGCTTGGGAAAAATGATAGATGGAAAATATAATACAATGGACAGAGCAAATCAAAAAATCAACTTGGTCCTGAAACCTCATAAATCTTCCCATCGTAAAAGAGATCGGTCATCAGTGAACATCACAGCCGTTCCTATACCTCGTGGTATAGCATGGGAGAGAACTCAGTATGACATCTATGGCTCGGTAGATCTGCTGAAGATTCCGCACCAGTTCAAGATCTCTTTAAGTGACTTTGTATCACCAAGCACATTTTCTGATGATTGGTACTTTGAGACTATTAATAATATGATGTCAGATTTAGAGATGTCAGCTAAATTTACTGAACATGAATACTTACAAGGTTCATCAGATTATGAACAAATGTATTGTTTTAATCATTATGGTCACCATTATTTGCATAAATCTGCAAGACCTAGGAATGTTTTTACATATATTCAATGGGAACATTGTCCAACGCCGCCGAAGGGCAGCTCAAAACGTTCTATGAAAAGTTTCCGTACTTCACAGGGTTTAATGTTGCAAATCCAGAAATGTTTTATTTCAAAAATATAAATAAGACAGGCATGAAAACAATGTTGCCCAATACTAAACAAATGTATTCTGCAAATGTTTGTGCTCAGCTGTCTACATTAGGTGTTGACTTCTGGAAAGACAACATTGAGACAAAAACTGTATGGGGTACGAAAGACTGGCAGGTGCAAGGTTTAGAAGCCCTGTTCAGAGCTTGCATTATACCAGAACAAATAATGTTTTTAAATGACACTGTTCAGCAAACTTCTTGTCTTGGCCTGGCTAAGATAAAAGATGTAAATAAACCGTCTATACCTAAACCCACATCTGACAGTGATGATACTACAGAAGAGGAGGTAGACGTACCCTATATTTTAAAACAGAAAAGAACTAATCCTGATTGGAAAAAATGGTTAATCTGGCCCATAGACACTTATAACTGTCATGATAGATTCCTGGAAAAAACACAGGGGTTCAAAATGAACAGACCAGATCCAAGATATTCCCGGAGAAAACATCCAGGGATAGTAACAACATACAGTGTAGGAAAACTATGCCTCGAGAGGCTAATGACATCCACATTTCCGGAAATCAAGCAACACTTATCTTTACTTAAAGAAGGCAATGATTTGCGAGATTTCTTAATGGGGACTCGCAAACCACGTAAAAAATGTTTCATATACGCCGGTATATACGCTGCGTACAACGAAGCTTGGAAAATAACGCAAATGGAAACTGCAGAAAGAATACAAGAAATTGATTGTATTAATTTAGAGAAAGCTCTCTCTGTAGTGGACAATGGGTTAACGACAATGTCCTCCAGAATATATTCTTTGGACAGCATTGTATCCTCTGCAATTTACATAATAGGACTTGCTAATATTACAACATGGCCAGTCTTAATTACGTTCTATAATGCAGCTAGGCTGGACATTACAAAATCTTCGTTCAGGCTGCGTGCCATGGGGTCTAATCAACACAATGTCATTGTTTTCTGTATTTAACCTTACAGATAAACAAATATCTTTGGCACAAAAAGGAGCAGACTATACGGTGCTGAGCATTGAAAAACTGGAAAGATTACCATTGACAGTTTCTGAGAACCCTGTCATTGAGTGGATAATACATGGCACCATTACGATACCAGTGACGATTTTCTAATTTGAGTATTGTCTACAGCATATACCAGCGGGCCTGTATGAAAGGTTGGGTAAAAAATACATTAAGTCAACCTGAACTTTACAATACACACACAAATGTTGAAATAAGGGAAAGGAGGTATTCCTTAGTGGTAAAAATTGTAAGAACTCACTAAGCGGTACACTTTTGTGCCAAGGAATTAATTTACACGGAGCCTGCGACGGTTCTGCAAATAACCTCTCTTGCCACCTGCACGGTACTCCCTCCACAGTGATAGAACCAATTTTCAGGCAGCTATCCAATGGCAGCTACGTTATGCTCAATGACCACAGCTGTTTTGGCATGTTTCCAGGAAATACTTATCTCGTTAGTGTGTCATCCAGGGTCACTTGTTGTATGCAAGTATTGTATACAAAGAGCAAGACAGACAGGGAGACAGAATTATGGGCTTCACTGAATATCTCTTCTATACGAATTGATACTTTAAGCAGAATGAAAGTCATTATTTTGCAAAAAAATGTGCCACTGACCTCGTCTAGAGAAACATATGATCTGCAAGTTGCAAGGACTTCTGCAGAGATACATGCATTATTATCAACAAAATGCCCAGTACAATTCGCAGAAATGTTAAGTCAAATCTTAAACATGTCTGATACCAGCGGCATCGCACATGTATTTAAGACGATATTTTCGGGACTGTTAACACCATTTGAAGCAGTCCTCGGCATTTTTCCAAATTTCGTGCACTCTGTGTTCGGCGGCCTGCTTCTCATCTTGGGACTCTTAGCAGGATTCTATTTTTATTCCTTCTGCTCCGATATGGCAAATCCAGTCACTGATGATACCCAGACTACAATGGAAGGAACCCCCCTTGCCATGAGGTATCGTGAGAGAATGACACAGATTCTTGGCCTGGCTCGTTTAAGAGATCTGAACACAACCTCGTTTCTATCGTTCAGACCAATCTGGCAAGATTGAATCTTACCTGTTCTATGATGCCTTCTTTGCGGAGAAGAATGCGTGTTGGACATTTGTCTTACACTCCCATCAGTCCTGCCATCGGATGTTGACTCCTTGCTAGGTCCGGTAACGACTCATGCATCGTGTTGCCCCCAACGGCTGCCATTTCTGATGACGGCATTCATTGAGGTCTCACCGGCAAGTCTAACTGAGGGTGAGATACGAGAAACTACAGGCACACAGGTACCGCTTACTGCAGACGTTGCTAATGCATCAAACGCTGATGGCAATGATCCTCATCTATGTTATGTTATGTTATGTTAACTTCGGTTTATATAGCGCCAACTCACCGGCAGGTCTCAAGGCGCTCTAGACCGAGGAACAGCAACGACTCCATAAATGAAAGGAGGCCAGTATCAAATTATTTAAATTTAAATGGAGCCTAGGCCTTCCCTAAACAAGAGTGTTTTAAGCGACTTCCTGAAACGTAAAAGGTTTACCTCTTTCCGGAGGGGGTCAGGCAGCTTGTTCCACAGCTGTGGAACCTGTACCGAAAAAGATCTTCCTCCCTTGGTTGCTAGCTTAAAACGGGGGCAGGCCAGCAGCTGGGCATCAGAGGACCTAAGCGATCGCTTGGGGTTGTAAACCTCCAAGTGTTCCTTTATATAGGCTGGAGCCCGCCCATATATTGCCTTGTGCGCTATACATAAGCTTTTAAACTTCGTCCTCTGTTCTATAGGAAGCCAGTGGAGCTTAAGTAGCAGAGGAGAGGCATGGGTTCTTCTGGGGAGCCTAAAAATTAATCTCGCCGCATCATTCAAGACCACCTGTAATCTATTGGTCAGAATTTTGGGAAGGCCTAAATAGAGGGCGTTCCCATAGTCCAGTCTCGAAATAATTGTAGCCGAGACAACAGTACGAAGCATGGACTGTGAGAGGAGGGGAGCAAGCTTGCGCAGCTGCCTGATTATACCAACACAGGTTCCTACACTGGAGGAAATCTGAGTGGCCATTGATAGTTCAAGGTCAATCTTAATGCCAAGACTTTTTACTTTATCAACTGCTATCGGAGTGGGACCTAATTCCTGGGGCCAGTACAAATCACCCCAGGGTGAGGCACCAGTTGACACCACCAGAACCTCAGTTTTCTCTGGGTTTATTTTCAACAGATTGGCGGTCATCCAACCAACCGTGAATCTAAGGATGTTCTGAGCCTGAGTCTGCGCCGAGACTGAGTTGTCAATACTAAATAACAACTGGGTGTCATCGGCGTAGTTAAATACTCGGCAACCCATGTTTACTAGAGAGACAATCAGCGGTTGTAGGTACAGATTAAACAATAGTGGGGATAACGCTGAGCCCTGCGGGACTCCGCACTCCAAAATACCCACATCGGAAATATCATCTCCCTGCTGAATCCTCTGCGTCCTTCCTGTCAGAAAGGATTTAAGCCATTTATGGGCCACCTCCCTTATCCCAAAATTAGCCAGTCTGTCCAAAAGCAGGTCGTGGCTGACAGTATCAAACGCCGCTGATAGGTCTAAAAGTATCAGGGCGCTCGATTTCTTACTGTCAGCCATGCCTCTAAGTTCATCCAGCACCAAGAGCATCACCAACTCGGTGCTGTGGTGTGCCCGAAACCCTGCCTGCCGCTCCTGGAGAAGATTGTGTAACTCCAGGAAAGAGGAAAGGGCCTTCAGCACATGCTGTTCCAAAATTTTGGACAAGAAAGGCAATTGGGATATCGGCCGATAGTTCTTTAAAGTAGCCGGATCGGCTCCAGGTTTCTTTATCAGGGGCTTTACACGTGCCTCCTTGAGACTAGATGGGAGGTGACCAGTCCCTATTGAACTATTGAGAAGAGAAATAATTTGGTCTTCTAAGATAGGACGCGCCAATCGAAAGACACTAGGGGGACAAGGGTCCGCCAGAGAACCTGACTTAGTTGTACTCATAAGTTGCTCGAGACTTATAGAGTCTATCTCTGGGAACCTTGAGATGAAACAATCCGGGGAGATTTGGGCATCCTGTAACGGATCAAATCCCTTTACGGTGTTTTTCTTGATCTCAGAAAGAATGATTTCCACCTTCTCAAAGAAATAATGTTGGAAGGTATTACAATCAATCATAGTATCGGTATTTTATGGTTTTTTACTCAACTCAGTTAAGATTTTAAACGTTTCTTTCTGGACGTTCTCTGCCTGATTTATACGGGTTTCATAGTATTCTGCTTTTATCTATGCACATTTGATTTGTTAACTGAAGTGGTTCCACTTTCACCTACTATGGTGGACGGTTTCTTTGCCAGCCTAGACGATCTGATGTTTTCTCCTGACACCGAGAATAGCTTTTGATTCATGCACACAGCGTTCCCTGAACTCTGAAATTCGGCCTTCATTGTTTAAAAACAAACCATCTAACTTGAGAACTTTTCTGCGATAAAAATTCGAACTCTTTCCAAAATGGAACCTCTTGGCACAGAGTAATCTGCTTAAAGTAGAACTATTCTTAGAGAACAAGATTTCTTTTGAAAACTTCCTGAATGACAATATTTGACCTGATCATCATAAGCAAAATATTATGCTATGGGATGCTCTCAAAATAATTTCTGTAAACTTCAGAGACATTTCATAAATGTAATTTTATACTGCATAAATGTATAAATGACAGAATGAATTCCCCACAATAGGCTTCATGTCTATAGAGAACTGTTTGTACATACAAGTCTATGCTTGCTACATTTCAACAATCCTTTTCAAATGCAAATTGTATTTTGTACTATGGGTGGGATTGTTAACATTAGCTTTAGATATGGTCAGTGCATATACGTTTAGTTTTATTGAACTTAAAATCGTGGAGTGGGTGTTGTAAATGAATCTAGGACCCTAGTGTAAATTTTCCAGATTCATGCCCTTATATAGGTATACGTTAACCAACCCTTATATAGGCATAGAAATCATTACTATATTTAGACTGAGACTATGCAGCCCAAATACGGCATGGCTACTTCCACTACATTCCAAGAATCAGCAACGATTTCTTAGAAAAACCCGCCTTCAGCAGCTAGAGACATCCCCTTGCCTGAATACTAATTTATCTAGGAAATCATGGAGTTTTCGAAGAACTGAGTTCTTGATGACATTATTAAGTCCAATCACATGTCAAACTCGGCACCTTCAAAGTATAAATATGCCTAGATTTGCCCAGACAAACACACGGTGGTTTGGAGCAGATCGACTTACTACTTGCCCGATGCCCTGCAGCAGCAAGTGCCGAAGGAAGCCGACCCTCCAGCTGACACACTAAGAGACGCTGTCTTTTCTCCTGCCGAGAAATCCAGCTCCAGTGTTTCCAGGCTACCCTTGCAGGGTGCTGGGAAATCGAGTCCTGAGATTGAGATACAAGACCTCCTTCATTCTAAATCAAGGTACGGAGCTGATTAGACCCTTAGAGAATTCTTGATTAGATTCTTGGCAGCAAATATTAAACTTAAACTACTCCTCACTTACTTCTTCCCTTGTGCTAGGCTTGGGTCAGGTACACCGGGGTAGGCGTATTTTAGAAGCACCAGTTGAGTACTTTTACCCATCATTTTATCACTGTATGTATTTTATACGTTTTAAAGCAATTTATGGCTTAGAAACCACAGCATGCTTTTAGAGTACTACTTTATAATACGAACTTATATACCCTGTACTTTATTACCAGTATTACGATTGTAGCAGTACATTTCTTATGCTTGAGAAAGAAGACTGTTCAGTAAACACTTTTTATTGAAAACGCCCGTCTCTCTATTTTCTCAGCACCTCTGGTGAAACGAAGAATGCACGATTGACTGAGTAAAATAGTTATCTATTTTATCCGCGACTCTAGAGATTGATTTCTTATTCTTGGGAAACAAAGTTGTCATGTTTATGCAGTTGTCAGAAACTAATCCCTTCTTGTGAATTCGAGAAAGTTTCTAGTGACCTCTGAGCTAGCTGGCACTCACAATTAAGTCTAATAGATTCGGTAGAGACCTAGTCGACCTCAGTCCTACGTCTAAACTACAGGATTTATTATTCTAATGCGCAGAGCCTTTTGGGAATATAGAAACTACACTACAAAACAACATGTACCATATCAATTCTTGGGAAATTTCACATAAGCACTTCATCCACACACAAAATACACATTTGAAACTATGGTTAATTTGTCCAATAACTGCCATTCGTATTGCCTCCTCAATTAAGAAAATGTGTTCACAATCACTCTCACCCACAAATATTTTGTGATAGTAAGTTGACGGGTGCTTAATGCACAATGTTCCTTTTTGCTGACAGTCCAAAGCTATTGGACCACAACTTCCTTTTACCTTATGATCTAATTCTTCTTGTGTCCATGGTTTAACCTTATGCTTTGGGTCCGGTCTAAATAAGGTCTGTCTATGTCAATCTTCTATCTGATCCACAAATTTATTTTCAACATGCATGTCAAATTGTGTCTATGAGCATATGATGTAACTTAAGTAATAGTGGGAATGAAATACTTAGACATCCTCTCTACCTCTTTATAGTAATCACACTTATTCATGTACTTAAGGACAGGATCTTCAGAGAGTATCAGATCATAATTTGAGAAGTAGTACTAAAAATGGGCCTTACTATAAAACATTCTCAGCAACACACTACATGTGATGGATGCCATAGGTCAAAGGTAAGTTATGATAATGAATACCCTTTCTACAGATGCTGGTAATTGCATACACACATAACAATCTTTTGCTTCATTTGTATCCACAAATCACACAACAAATGAGCATATGCATTCAGCGTGAAATCTCCTTTTGACAAATCTACATGTAGCATCCGACTAGTTTCCCTAATCATATCTCTATCCTTGGCAGATGCACCCTTTCCTAAGTCTGTGGTAGATGTGGTAGGTGTCATTTAATTCTTTTCAGCATCGTGAGAGCCAACTAAAGATGTAACAATCCCCACAGCTATGACAATAAGCACCACGATAAGGGTACCAATTATGCATTTCTGCTTGTGTCTTGATTTCTTTGACTCCATTTTGAATCACTGTTTTGATTTGAAACGTAACTGAATTCAACAACGTCTCTGTTCTTCTTTACTTTGCTTATTGGTTATTTACAATGTCTTTTTATTTCTCCATTCGATTTTTGCAATGTTCAGTTCAACAATACTAAACCTATTGAAGAGAAGTAGTCAGCCCTAACCCTCAGTTCTTCTTTCTATTGAAATTCCCTAATTTTAAATATTCTTCTTCTTGGGGCTAGGTTATCTTCTTTCTAAAGCTAATACAAATTTCTTTTACAGTTCAATCTTCTTCATTAACCGCATGCGTGCGGTGGCTTTTCCCGCGGTATGCGGCATTTTAAAAATTACCGCCTTACATGACGAGCTCAGCTCGTCATCAGCACACGGCAGGTAACGCTGATGACGAGCTGAGCTCGTCATCAGCATGGAAAGGGTTAATGATATTAGATCCAAGCATAGCAAGAACAAGCTGTAGTATTTCAGCACAAATTTCTCCCATTTCTTTTGCGGTTGGCTGTAGACCAAAAGTAGGGAAAGGAACCTGGTTTTGGATCAAAAAGCGTAACCCACTCAGCCTTGGTGGATCGGGTACTGTCAGAGTCAGGATTACAAAGGCATCAATTCCAGGGACTATTAACTTAAGGTCAATCATCAGCGTGCTCTCTCCTTGACTCACTCTGCCGGTCCCCAAACTCACCGATCTCTCCGATCTCTGCATCTGCAGCCAGGTACGTCCTCTCAGGAGATGCGTACTTTCATGACGGTACTCTCTCCCTTCTAGATCATCTTAGACCATGCCGTCTTTCTTCGGTTTCACTTTGATCAGATTCAGATGTTTCAGGAAAAGGAGCGAGATTTTTCTCAGACGCAAGCCTTATGTTCAGCCTTTCTTTCTTTGCTGGCCACTTTGCTGCTGCTGCTGCATCTGTTCTCCTTTCTTCCTCTTGATCTGATCCTTCTGCACCAGGCTGTTCACTCTGCTCTAGTTCAAAGTTCTCCTCTAGAATGTTGTCTATCTCTGAGTCTGAATTCACTTCAGAAGCTGTTTGATTTATTCTTTCTTGCTCAGTTGATTGGTCTGCCTCATCAAGAGTTCTCATGACCTGTTCTCTCTGTTCCTGTTGCACTCTCGATTGCATTTCTGGGAACAAGAGGAGTCGTGTCCTCAACAGGTTCTGGGACTCTGCGAGTATGTGAAGTATGGATCCAGTTTGGCACTCCTCCACACTTCACAGCTGTACTTGTGATCAGAAGCACCTGATAGAGTCCTCGCCAGCGAGCATCATGGCAGCTCTTCATAACATGCTTTCGGAAAATACCCCAATCACCAGGGCTAAGATCATGCAGCAGGTCTCTCGAGGTGGATACTGTTGCAGCATCGAGCTGGTGGGACACAGAATTAACCACATCAGCCAGTCCCTTACAACAATCCATAAAAAAATCATCTGTGATGTTTTTCAATGCTGTAGCTGGCACCATAGGCAGTCGCATAGCTCTTCACATCAATATTTTGTGGGAAGAGAGCCCTGTCCTCCTATCAGAATTACTACGCAAACTCATTAACACTAATGGCAACACATCTGGCCATTTCAATGAAGTTGACAAACACACCTTCGACAACCTCATCTTGATTGTGCTATTTATCTATTCCACAAGACCTCAGGCCTGTAGCTAAAATGCAGTCTCCGATCAATGTTCCAAGCTGTACACAATAATTTCATGATTTCATTATGGAAGTGTGTTCCTCTGTCTCCACCGAGGTTGGAAATCCAAACCGCTGTATCAGTTCCCTTAAGATCAGTTTTGCCACTGTGAGACTGTCACATCGTCTAGTTGGATATGCCTCAACCCAATGTGGAAAGATACACACTACCACCAAAACATATCTCAACCTATTGCATCTCGGCAAGTCTAACTGTATCCTATTGAGAGGACCTCCTGATCATCCAATGTGACTAATCGCAACCGCAGTTCTTTTTCGCACATTTATTTGTTGACATGTAACACACCTGTGACAGACTGCTTCAGCATGCACACGAAATCTGGGGTTAAACCGCGTTTGTCTAAACACTCGCACCATGGCATCTCTTCCAAGATGAACTGCCTTGCCATTTGACTAAGAAAACAGTTAGGTAACACTGTCCTTTCATCTGTCGATACCCAAATGCCATCTTCTCTCTTTTCACAGCCTGCTCTGACCCATGATGCAGCTTCCTCCTCTGAGACCTCATCCGGCAGCTGCTTAACCTCATCCCATGTATCGGCTACAGCTAACAACATGCTGAGCTCGGTCTCCTCTGTGCTTTCTCCTACATATTCTCCATTGAAAATACAAACATGTAGTGCACAAAAACGAGCTACTTCATCAGCATAGTTATTACCCTTGGTATCAAAATCTTCTCCCTTCCCATGGGCTGCACATTTAACTACAGCTATTGCTTTGGGTCTCTGTAACACACACCCTTCCTTGTCTCTTAGGCATGAACCATCAACAAAAAGGATCAAATCAAATTCTGCCAGCAGTTCATCAACAATGTCAGGTCTGGGTTTGGTAGATAGTTCAGTAACATCCAGACAGTCATGCTCTTCACAATCTTCTCCTTCCTCTTGTGGTAGAGGCAACAATGTAGCAGGATTCAAAGTAGTACAGTTTTTTAGAGTAACATTTTCAGAATCCAACATAACTTGCTCATACTTTGTAAGTCTGTTATTCGTTAACCACTTCATCGCGGTGGACATTCTGCCACGGTGCGACGTCAGATGGCCAGGGGCCATCCTACGCACCGAAAACGTTAAATGCTGTGTCTTTGTTCTTGTCATTAACAGTTCTACGGAATCTTGCACATAAACAATAAGCAGGTGAACCATTACTATGCTTTCACATCTCTCAATGCTGACACCTGTTGCAGCAACTGATTTGAGACATCCAGGGGAACGCAGAAGCTACAGCATCTAATGTTGCGGAAAAGTAAGCCACTGGTCTTCGGGCACCTCCATGTGTCTGCACAAGGACCGCTAATGCACATCCTTCTCTCTCACAGCAAAATCGCAAAATTGCTTTATTGTAATCTGGCATTCCCAGAGCTGGAGCATGACATAGGCTCTCTCTCAGCTCATGGAAGGCTATCAAGCAATCGTTGTCCCATGGTACCGGAACACTAATGTCTTTTCGAGTCAACCTCAAGAGATGTTTGCTTGCAGGGAAAAGTTTGGGATCCACTGTCGACAATAGCCAACCATTCCCAAAAACATGCAGATTTCTTTCTGTGTTTTCGGCATTCCCATTTGCAGAATCGTCTCTATGCGATCTAGTGACACCCTTCGTTTTTCCTTTTTATTTTGGTGACCCAAATACTGCACTTCTGCTTGACAATACTGAAGCTTGTTTGGGGATACCTTGTTTCCATTCTCTGCCAAATTATTGAGCAAAGCCACTGTATCGATCCTATAAGTATTCTCAGTCTCTGACGCATCAATGTACTGTACCAGGACTGAGTTTTGGGGTCTCACCATACCTTCAAGATTCTTTTGTAAACACTGGCTAAAGATAGAGGGACATTCTGTGTAACCTTGAGGGATCCTACGCCTTTTTAACACACAGTCATCCTTTCTAAACACAAAAATATATTGGCTATCTTCATGCAATGGTATGGTGAAAAACGCCTTGCACAAATCGATGACTGTAATCCATTCGGCCTCACATGGTATCTGAAATAGTATAACAGCTGGATTTTGTACCACAGGACAACATGGGATCACAATTTAATTGACCCTGCGCAAATCATGCACTACTCTGTAGTTGCCGCTAGGCTTCTGTAGTCCGATTATAGGCGAATTACAGGGACTACCTCTTATCTCCTTCAGAATGCCTTGTGCAATCATGGACTCAATTACAGGTCATATTCCAGCCATAGTTTATGGAGTCAATTTGTACTGCGGGGTTCATGGGAATTTAGCATTTGGTTTGACCTGTTTCTTAACGGGTTCAACCCCTCAGATCAATCCTATCTCCTCACCCGTGAAATCCCACACCTTCAGAGAAACTAAATCTCTCAAGTCATACGGTAGGACTTCTATTGTGAGAACCATGAACAGCTCTGCACATAATCTCATATTGGGCATTTTAAAATCAGGATTGTCATCATAGGTTTGCAACTCCACACACCTCGGAGTGCATGATATGGTACAATTTAGCTTGCACAAAAGATCTCGTCCCAATAGACAGACTGGTCTGGAATCCCACACAACAAATTGGTGTTTGTCCTGAAAGGGTCCTATTCTACAGGTAATTCATTTGTTAACGGACTAGCCATTTTCAAATTAGTTACTCCCACCACTTAGATCGATTTTCCTGACAGAGTTAAATCTGGGACCACTTCTGTCTGTACTGTGGAGCGCACAGCTCCAGTGTCTAACAAAAAGGTAACAGGATGTCCATTCACCTTTGCATCTACAAACAGTCCACTTTGATCTACTTCCAGGGCAGCACTCAAAGTGCACTCTCCCTGCACCCCCCCCTCTGACACTCATAAGGACCTTGTATTTTATCTAATCTGTTTTTTAACTCAAGTTAAGGCATATGACAATATGTCTGATAACTCATGGGTATTCTTGGAGGTTGTGGTATCTGCATTTGGGACTCACAACCTCCTCCATACATCGATCTGGGTCTTGTCACAGTATTTACACCTTCTGACAGTTGTCCTTCTCCCTCATATTGCAGTTGATTTGCTGGATTCAATCTACACTTGCACTTCCAAAGCCCGATTTTGTGACAATAGTGGCAGGCTGTAACACGTTTTTGGTTGGCCACCCACTCAGCTCCCATACCGGCATCTGCAACCCTCCCTCTTCCTTGTCCAGGTTGAGACACTGTCTATTGGGTCATTCCTCTACCACTTCCTCTTCCTTGACCCATCACTCCTCCAACCCCTTACACCCAGTCAGGCCTTTCAGCGTTTCTCAACTGTGCCAACATTAATTTTCTTTAGTTTTCTTTTGTGCTGCCTCTACCTGTTCACTGCAGTTGTTTGCATATTGCAAAATTTTGTCAACAGATTTATTCTGCCAACATATTAAGTGGTGCTGTATCATCAAACTGATATCAGATCTCAATCCTAACACAAATTTAGAAACAAAGTGTCCCTTATCTTTTGGTTCAACAGTATCCAATCCAATATGTTGTTTAAATGCCATGAAAAGTTTCTCATAATAATCATGTTCCGATTCTTTAGGATCTTGAGTAGTACGATCAATTTTAAGGCAATCGACAGGCTACAGGGCCACTTTAGACTGCAACCACGTAATCACTTGTTCATATTTCTTCATCACCTCAGCTGTAGGACCATTAGTCACCGCATCTCTACCCGGTTCTACAACAGGCCAATCAACGGCAACCTTACATGCCATCCATAGATCACCTGGAACCACTATATCACACAAGGTATTTAGATTGATCCATAACACCTTCGTAATCTTAACAAACCGATCAATTTATTTATACCAGTTGGCAGGTTTCTCCCTCAGCCGAGGAAAATCTTTAGTGAATGCTGCTAAATCACACCTGCTCCATGGCACAAGTACATACCCCCCATTCTGTACTTCTTTCAGAGGGTAGTTTCCTGCTGCTCCCATCCCTCCAAGTGGAGGGATGGGAGGAACTTAATCACTAGTTACCTCTCTCATTATGTATCCAGAGTGGCCTTAACCCAAAATAACCCTAGAGACTCTTGTCCCATACAGAGTCACTGTACCAGATCACACTCTGTGTCTCTAGTACGCCACAACTGTACCTTCCGCCCTCCCACCACTCATTCGCTAACCATCCGGTGTCTAGCCTCTGCGTGGTAACTCTAACTATGAGTTACATGATCACCACCCACTCTCTAGTACTTAATTTTTACATTTGATATTTGATACACCTCTTAGCTACAGGAAACACCTTTACACGAACAAGGAAAACATCACCCTTGGTCATCATACTCCTCCATTGTGCCTTGGCAAAATGCCTAGCTACAGGGAACACCATACCACCAGCCAGGAGAAATATCCCCCCTAGTCACCACACTCTTCCTTGGCTGCAATTGTCATCTGAATCCAATTTTGTCTTATTTTTAACTTTCACTCGCTACATGCCCTGGGCTTGAGCAAAGACTTCTCACTCCTAGGGGCTTAACTCTCCCACGGTGTTCTTTCCTCTGTCCATACACGACAAATGTACGTCTCAATAAAGTTGTCTGGAACGCATCCTCCCAAGATGGCTGCCCACATGTTAGCACTCTAGCTCCTGCTATTAATACGAGTCATCCGGAAGTCCTGCCCACAGTTCCCGGAGCAAGGGTAGGACGGAGGCAATTTGCCTCCACTAACCTGTAAGTATGTTGGGTACGCAGGAACCTTTGGAACTACTAGTAAGCTTCCTGAGCATTTCTTTAAACCTACCTAATTAATCTACACCTCCCTTTACAGATCACCGGAGCAACGACGTGCTTGGCGCGCCCCGTCAGCCATAGACGTCCATACTGGGGGTGAGTCTATGTGGCTATTGGGTGCTTGTTTTCAGCTTTATGTGTATCTTAGACTGTTACTTTCCACTTTGCAGGCGAGCAAGAGCATTTGTTTCCTGTCAGTAGGAATTTACCAAGCGCCACCGGCAACACTTAGCCAAATGTAGGAATGCAAAAACGGCTTGAACGCAGTCTACCTGACAACCTGCATTGTGGCATTTGTTGGTTTTTGTGTTTTGTCTTGGTGTTTGTATAGTTATACAGTTGCAAAATACTTCCCTCCAGTATTCCTCCTCAATTGTCAACACGGTACTCGGGGGGGGGGGTCTTCCACTCAAGTTTAGCGTGCCTAGTTGCTTATTGGTTATACCACCATCATAGCCAACCTATGGTCCGGTTGCTACAGTGCTTTTAGCTTTTGAGATCACTTATCTCTTGTCAGCCCCCTCACGGGCCAGGCCCGCGCTAACTCCTGCAACCACGTTTTTAACATTGAGAACGGAATATCGATTTCACCATGTACTATCAGACGGGTGTTACCAGCCTTACGGTTATGGGACACACACACGCAAAGCAGGGGGTTGTTACGCGTGAGTGTAGTCAACATATGGCACATTATGATCCAATCTAACTGAGCTTGGGGGTCATCTATCACTATTTAATGTATGTACCCCCCTCATTTACTGCCCAAAAAACTGATGTGTCCCGTATATTTCTTTTTCATCGCTTCTTCTGCCTTCCACTGTGTACTAACTCACATGTATTTACGATAAATGGCATCCCCACTTTAGTTTCTAACAAACTGGTTACTAGTGGTGATGTACCAAAAACACCTCCTTTGATCCAGTGACAGTATGGCTCTACTTGTTACAATTTACCTAATTGTTTAATACACAGTTGCAGTATTACACTATATTGCCACCATTGGCAATACCTTTTAGCCAACTATCCCTATGTCTTAATGCCCTGTTTGGTTGTCCTTCCCCTCGTTTCTCTTAGTTATTTATTTATTTATTTGTGTATTTTATAAAGCGCACAACTGCCCCAACGGGGCGTCCCGGCGCTAATAATCTGGGAACAGGGGGCGCAGAAAGGAAAAAAAAAAAAGAAAAGAAAAAAGAAACGTTATGAGCAGAAAAGATGGGTCTTAAGAGATTTTCGGAATACCGATTCCGTCTGGCAGGTTCGGAGGGCAATCGGGAGCTTGTTACAGCACTGAGTGGCACAAACTTCAAATGTTTTCCCTCCTGAGCGAGTTCGTTTAAATTTGGGGGTGGCGAGAAGTAGTGGGGAATTGGAGCGCAATGTCCTAGCATTGGCATACGGCCGCAGGGTGGTTTTCAGGTGGGCCGATCCTTTACCCTTAGAAGCTCTGAAAGCCATAATCATGGCTTTGAATACGCATCTCTTAGCAATGGGTAACCAATGCAGTTTGCGGAGATGTGGGGAATGTGATGTCTAGCAGGAATTCTCTCCACCAGCCGAGCAGCAGCATTTTGGACGGTCTGGAGTTTATGACATACACCTGCTGTGATACCAAGGTATAGCGCGTTGGCATAATCAAGATGAGATGTTATCAGGGCTTGGACCACAGTCTTACGGCAGTCAACTGCCAGATAGTTAATAAGCCTGTTTATTGTCTTGATCTTCGCAAAGCAAGATGCTGCTACTGCTTGGACCTGGGTATTAAAACTAAGATGGTTATCCCAGCGAACTCCCAAATTTCTCACAGAATCTTTGGGCGTGGGGGCTTGGCTCAGATCCTCAGGCCACCACAGGCTGGACTCCAGAGGGGATGGTAAATTAAAAAACAGGATCTCTGTCTTACCTGCATTGAGTCGGAGAGAGTTGGAGTCCATCCATCTGGAGATATCCCTAAGACAGGATTTCAACGGATTAAAGGCAGAGGCAGAGGGTTCGTCAAAAGTAAAAAGTAGCTGAATATCATCAGCGTAGGAAGTGGTTTTAATCCCAGTTTGCGCAATCAATTTGGCCAGGGGGGTGAAGTAAACATTAAACAGGAGCGGACTCAAGGATGAGCCCTGAGGAACTCCCCATTTGAGTGGTCGAGCCGAGGAGGTGTAAGGAGAGGTATATACCTGCTGTGTGCGGTCGCATAAATAAGAAGAAAGCCATTTCAGCACAGCGCCGCCTACACCCAGATCCCCCAGCCTTCTCAGCAGGATCTTATGAGATCTTACAGGTCTACTGATTGCCCCAGTAAATGTCTACTAAGCCTTCCTACCTTCCTGGTAATTTATGCCAATATACTGAATACCAGGTGGTAGTGCACATCTTTACACTTTACCGGTCTTGACGAAGTGACAATTGACCCGTTAGCGGCAAACCAGGCAAGAAACATGTTGACCTTTCACACATAACCTGACCCCCGAGGAACATTACCTTCCACACAGGGGCACCTACACTGTTTTTAATTAGGCGGGAATTACCTAGCTTATTAAAGTTGATCCCATTAGGACTGCTCCTTACCTATTTTAACTATCTCACTCCCTTGTGCACTACCTTAGCCCCACACCCACACGCACCTTACAGCTTCTTCTTCAAAAGATCCCGCCAAAGAGCCCCGGTTTCGGGAACCCGTCAGGCATTGCAGTGCCAGCTTGACGAGGGCCAACAGCCCAATGATGAAGCATGCCAACTCTTCGGGTGTGTGAGTGCATCACAAAGAAAGATCTATCTTTCCCTGCATCCCCCCACAGGAACTGCACACACCATTATAGTTCTTAACTTTTCTTTTTAGTCCATCTTTCTTCCCATTTATTCAATTCTCTCCATGGTTGCATTGCTATAACCAAGTCTCTAATTTGTGCCTTTAATCCTGTTGTTCGTTTTACCTCTAAAACTTAATCAGTATAATTCAATGTGCAGCTTTCCTGCATCAACTTCGTTTTGGTTAAATCCACCTCATACCGTTTTGCTAACTGTATCAATGTTTCATGAGCTTGCTTTGCCTTTTTAGTAACATCCTTAGCTACAAATAACTTGCTTGGATCATATGTTTCAATCCTGTCCACTGGCAGGTTCCCTGCTATCACTTCATCTTTTTCAATTTTCAATCTGACCACATCTAACAATGGCGCTTTCATTGCTACTTGTATGGTTCTTTGACCCCTCTCACTTCCTGTTTCTTCCCTGCCGCAGCTTTGTGCCCTCCTTGGACCTGCACTCTACTCCATTTTTAACACCGGACGACATTCGCTTTCACAAATCCGACTTCTCTAATGGTTAACCTCACACAAACCCTGTGGTTAAAACATTACTCTAGGGGCTTCCTCTCTCATATCCCGCTCTTTTCTCGATAGCATTGACTCCCTCACTGGTGGAATCCACATTCTGATATTTGACCTAGCATTTGCCAAAGCTCCTGTTCATTTTCGTTCTGACCCACTGGCTATCCTTGATGGATCAGCAGTGGCTGGCAATGGAGTACTAGATTTCACTGGCATCTGAACCATACCTGTTCCACTCATTGTAAGACTGCCTCCTGACATAGTCTCTTCCCCTTCTCTGGTTTGTTGTTGACTTTCACTTGCCCTCTCATTTGGGTTATAGTTGGAAACCACATGTCCAATTGTAACTGGTACAGTAAGAGAGTCTGGTAATTGCATGGAACACATACTTCCATTGTGGTCAGGATCTGAGTATCCTGGCGCTCCAGACCCCTGAGGAATTCTTATTCCAACTGCCATTCTCCCTCTTACGCCTGTTTCCTGCTCTTTTGAACCTGTTCGACCTACTCCTAAAGCTTCCTCAGGTTGCTGCGTTCTCTCCAGTTCCAACCTGAAATCACAAGGAGGAGGACGTTCTGCTAGCAATCTTTCTAGAAAGTTATCATCTGTATCACTGTCCTCTTCTGTCTTACTCTGTCCTTCAGACCCTCCTTTTAGCAACCTGAATGGCTATAAGCATTCTCCCTCTATGGTGTCTACTCTCCACCTCTTCAATTGTGCATCCCACGTAGCATCCTGATATGCCTTCATTGCTTTCTTCATTCTTCCCTGTAAAGCTTCTCTTCCCTTCGCCATTGCTGCCCTCATCCACGCATCTAATTCCTCAAATTGCATTGGACTAGGTGGAGGCTTCAGAGAAAACATCACTCCTCTTAGCTGGTATAGCACTGCCATCCAAAATGACCCATAACGAGGGTAAGCCAATTCTCCCTCTTTCTCTGTAATTGTGTGCCTATTTTGCAGCCACACTATAGTATGGAATCCTACCTTTGTTGCCATGTAATGTGTCAGGGTATCCTCCGGTGGAGCTTCTTCTCCCACCAAGGTCACCACCCGTGTCGCCTCTACACAAATCACTCAACACCTTAAAACATCTCATTGTGAAAATCAATTATTTGCAATCCAGAATTCAATATTAAACTTCGAACGAACCTCCACCAATCCAAGCGCGGCGTTACACCAACCGACCAATCGCAGCACAGCTCGCACTGATGTCACTACTCCCTCCTTGCAGCGGCTCACCCTCCTTTCCAATTTCACTTCGTACACTCGCTCACACATCCGTACAAAAGTGACAGTATAACCAAAGTTATTAACCAAGTAACTGCTTCCTACTACAGCTACAATAACTTACAGTCACATAAACAAGTAATTGTCGGTCCGCTAAAAGATCGATAGAACACTCTTACAAGAACATCCGCTGTGACCCGTGACCTTCGTTGTTCACTCAATCGCTGTAGTCTACCCCCGGTACCTGAGGTTTTCCACCGCGAGGTTACTCCTAGATTCACACAAAGTTCCCTAACTCAAGTGGATCGTCGATAGCGCTTCATGACACCCACAATTTTGATCAGACAATCACGTATACAAACCTATCCCGGGATCTTGGACTTCTCTTGAGTCCGCTCACCAAAACATCCTGATCTGCATGTGTCCAGACCAGTAAACCGATTAACCCACAATCACTCGACTTGCATTCTCACTTCGCAAAACAACACACAATTAATTAATTACCGCAATCTAGCACACCACACAGTTTCATACTCATGCTACCACTGTTTCCGCTACACCATTAGCATCCACCGACCTCCATCAATCTTCTTTCTCGCTGTCATCTACTCCAAGTCCAGAGCCAACATTTCCTCCACTTTTACTCTAAATCCCTCATTTTCCTCTCACTTTAGAGGCAAACCATCCTCTGCTACCATTTGATTACGCTAAATGTAATCCTTGCCTTCCCTTCCCTTCCAAATTTAGCACTGATGGTCTTTTATTTGCCTGCTGAAAGTGGTCGGGGGAGTAAACACTTCAAGATTGTACGTACAATTTAGTCATGTTTAAAAGACCACAAACTCTAAATTCCAGTTTATGGATTTTATTATAAGGCCAAAAACAACTGGATGTAAACACATCTAAGAATCAGTGAATATAGGTACATAAAAATCAATAACGAGCCAAACCGACGAATATAATTAATTCGGCATAAAAGGCCTAATGTGACAAACTCCAGAATTAAAATACAACATGGAATGAAGGCAGAGTCTAGATCCCTATTCATTAGGAAGGAAAGCATAAGTTATCTTTCCCTACACTACTCTCATTGAGGTTCCTGGCTATATCCCCTTACTTATTTCCCAAACGTGTCAGCATGTGTAGACTTCCTTAGAAGTACTAACGTCAAATGGGTCAAAATAGCTGAAGGCTATGGAGCTCGCTCTTGAGATGCTCCTTCTCCTCCGAAAATGTAGAAGTCTGATCTTCTGTCCCTGCGCATAATACAAAAAGACAAAACTCAGCCCCCCTAAAGTATCACATTGTCAGGTTCCATCATCCAGAATCCTCGGGATTGTGCTGATTCTTAAAAGGGGTCCACCTCTCAACTGTCCCAAGTCTGGAATATAGAAACACGCGGACTAGTGGGGTAGTTAAGTGAGGGAAGGAAAGGGTAGGAACAGCAGGGAGGGAGACCTATGAAAGACACATAAAAAACAAGATAAGTAACCAGTTGTGAGGCAACAATACAGTGAAAACAGATGAACGCTCTAGGAGGATATCTCAGGGAATCTATATAACACTCTACCTGTAAAGGAAACCAAGAGGAGTTCTACCAGAAGAGAGGAGAGGGTGATTGCCGACTTCCAACATGAACAACTGTACGAGGGAGAAAACATCCATCAGTATTACATATACCCTCACAATACACTCTAATATAGGAATAACGTGTATTTACTCCACCTACCTGGGTCATGTATGGATTAGTCCCAAATGCAATCTATAACTTCCAAAATGCCCTCTTTTATCTCTCTCTCTCCTAGGAAATGGTATAAAAGAACAAACCGTATGTGAATAGAACTAAGAACGAGTTGCACTAAATTGTATGCACAATGTATTCACCACAATACCATGGGAGGAGTTCAGTACTCCTGTAGCCCTCCAGAGATGTGCTTAGGTGATCGTGTAAGAGGAAATCAAGGTTTGTATATCCTCAAATGCAGGGAATCCCCAAGAAAGTTTATACTTTATCCAAAAAAGAAATGCCAAAAGGAACAGATCCACTCCCTGCATGAGAATCCAGGAGCCACTGGTCTCGCCAACAGGGAATGAAATAGCAAAAGAGCAAAACGCTGTTAAGCCACAAGCGTCTCACCTTACAGTATTTCTGACTGAGTGATTCCATCAACAAGAACAAGGAAGGTAGGAACTTGTCCTACTCAGAACCAGCCAGTCATGAAGGGACAAGTACAATGCTGCCCATAATGCTTCTCTGCATTAAAACAGCCGAAAGCGCTATTTTCCCCAACAGAGAAGCGAGGGGCAAGGACATGCCGAGAAAGCAGTTCTCAGCGAACAAGTACAAAGTGCAAATAGAACAAAGAATCAGAGCGAGGTACGGGAAGCACCCTTACCGCCTCAAATTAGCCAAAGAGGAACGCTGCTACAGCCGTGGGAAATCCAGGATTAATTGGCAACATTAGAGGTGTTTGATGTCCCTATATCCGGGTTCAACCAGCATCGGAGTAACGTGGAGCGTGCTCACGCGAAGGATGCTGGGAAGTGTAGTTATTTATGGCACTTCCTGATGTTTACCGCGGTATCGGGTAGTCAGTGTTTTACCGGCCTACGTATCTTGACACACATGTCAAATTGTTTCACTTGCAAGGTTCCCCAGTAGCTTTCCTTTACTTCTTTAAATAAGTTCTTCTTGTCTTCCAGTGGCATTGAGGTTCAGGTAGGCCAGGCACAGAAGATATCCTCCCTTCTCACTTCTCAGACTCTTCAAAGACATGCCGGTTATCTCCTTAAACTAAGAATAACGAGGTTGAATTCTTTTACCTGCTGAGGGATGAGAGTATACTGTTCTGGCACACATAAGATATTCATTTAATTATTTCTTTAGCAACCAAGGATTTTAAACTGTCAACAACTTGCGGCTCTGGGCCTACAATGCAGGCAACTTAAACAACACACAGTTATATTGATGTGAATATAATGTCATCCTGCACATTATGCATACATGAATGATAATGTCTCTAAAACATGAAAATTCTACTTAAAGGCACACATTACATTTCTATGCTTAAGATGATGTATAAATACATTTAATAAACATATTACACTGCAAACGATGAAAATATAGGTGAGTGCGTTTGAACCATGAGTATAATGCACCCATACAATTTAGAGTGCTATAAGCGCTCTATCACCCTTACATTTCAACAAAAAAACATGTGACAGAGGATTCTCCGGAGCAGCACCAAAAATATGGAACCCACTCCCTCCTTACATCAGAAAAATCTCCTTTACTCCTCTGTTCAAAAGAGAAGCAAAATCATTCCTGATGTGCAAATTCCTCCTGTAAACTCTCACAGGAACCATTCCATTTCTACACCCTCATACTTGCCTCTTCTCCCCCACTAAGGACTCCCTCGCCCTGATTACCTGTTGCTCAGAACAACTTTGACGCCTGTGCCCCTCCGATCTTTGACAAAACATGCTGATTTTATGTATTGCTTTATTTTGATACTTGTTTTATTTGTTCTGTGTACTCATTGTCAAGCGCTCTCAGTTCAGGAGTAGTAAAGTTAGGACTCCTGACTTTACTACTCCTAAACTGAGAAAAACCCTAACTTTAAGAATTTTGGTACTCACAGAAGGCATTTAGAAGTCCTAAAGTTAGGACTCCTAACTTTACTACTCCTAAACTGAGAAAAATCCTAACTTTAAGACTTTCGGTATTCACAGAAGGCATTTAGGAGTCCTAATGTTAGGAGTCCTAACTTTACTACTCCTAAACTGAGAAAAATCAGAAGGCATTTAGGAGTCCTAAAGTTAGGACTCCTAACTTCTGTGAATACCGAAATGAGTAAGTGCCGTCTGTGAATACCAAAATAAGTAAGTGTCTTCTGTGAATACCAAAATGGTAGTAAGTTTAGGATTTTGTCTAAAGTTAGTTCTGTGAATCGGGCCCTCAGTATGGTGACTATACTACAGGAATAGCATAACATTAATAATAGCATACAATGTCAGAGCACATCCCACCACAACATGAAATGGCATGACATTTCATGACATAAATCAGAACATAGCTAACACAATATGATGATGGACAGAGTACTGAAACTTTTCAGGCACTCACCCCCAGTCACTATTAGATCTGAGTTGAATCCATCATCCTTCTTCTGCTCACTTCACCACCCCAGTTCACACCCAACCCTATGCAAATCAGGCTTGAACCTGTGCCTCATGGGAACAGTCCAGCCCGAACTACCAAGCCATGTCTTCCCTGGACCGGAAACAAGCATCCTGGGACCGGTTTCAGGCTAACAGCCCTCAGCAATGAGGCTAGCTTGAATCCAGTGGCAAAGTGAGCAAGGGACCCACGTCTGGGCATACCCTGCCAACATAGAGCAAACAAAGCAAACACAATATGCTGATGGAAGGAGTGCTGAATCTTTTCAGACACTCACCCCACAGTAACTATTAGATCTGGGTTGAATCCATCATCGTTGTTCTGCTCACTTCACCATGAGATATGTATTTACATTCACAACAAAGCCAGTACGTGTCAGAGTCCACTTGCCTTCTGACTCAATCCGCTCGAAGACTTGCACAGGAACAGAAGATGCTAGCTTCCCGACTCCCACTTCCAACCAATCAGAATCAGAAATATATCATGACTCTAACTGATTAGACAGGGGGAAGGGGGAAATTGGATAAAATAACAAAAGAGAAACAGAAGAGACTGGTCCTGATCCTCTGGAGTTCCGTTGGAATCGTCAATCAGCTTGTCAATCAGCTTCTCGAAGAACCCTAGGGATACTAAGCATATACAAGACAATAATTTCACTGTACCTATGAACTACTCTGGTTTCCTTATTACTCTTTCTAGGAACACCTACCCAGGAATCAGTAGCGACCTGCTGCTCTTCTATACTGAAGTGTAGTTTTGGAGTGGTCTGCCTATTCTGTATTTCCAGATGACAGGTCTACCTCCTAACTTCTGAAAAATAATAAATTGTTATAGTTTTCTGCTCTATACTCCGTACTTGTACTAATTATATTCCACTTGTTCTCTCTACCTACCAGTGTTATCTTAACGTTGTCCTTATATTTTTCTTTTATAAATTCTTCTTTTATACTGGGTGCTTTCTCCTGAATTTAGATGAATTAATCTCATTCATTTCCTTCAGGTAAGTTCTCTTTTCTTCTCCTTGTAAGCTCCTTAAAACTGGTACTGAATACCTCTCTAACACTGTCCCTAACACTTTCTAGATAATACTTAAAGTCTTCTGCCTAGCACTGGTTCAGCAGACGGTTAACAACAATAGTGAGTAAGTCTTAACTTCATTTAAGCAGTTCATGTATTTTCCTTGTATTGGTAACGTTGCTAATTAATATACACAGTCACTTGAATTTGAACAGATAACAAAAAACCTCCCACTTAGCTCTGAATTTCTTCTCTGTTCCAAACGAGTCTCTCTCTCTCCGCCTTCTGTGAATTGTTGACAGGAATTCTCAGCTCTGGGTAATGTTCCTCGCTGACACACCGTTTACTGAGCTCAAGTTTCTCCTTTGAAACGAACTCTGCTTAAAACGCTCTGCAACCCTTTTGTCGTCGTGACTCTCCAAGGTCAAGGCAGCGAAGTTTAGATAAACACCTCGCTGACTGGAAACGTTTCTTCTTAAACCAAATTTTCTAGGACACTCTCAAACACGACCTCTGTGACCGGATTCCTCAGTGAAGTGCGCAGTTCCGAAGGAGCGCGCACTGCACCTGGACTTCCAATCACGCGTTGGAAGAGGCTAGACTGCTAACCTAGCATTCCGCGCATTCCACAAACGGGACCACGTGATGCCTTGGCTGGCGCTCCATTTTCTTGATTTAAAACCTAATGAATCTGCATCAAGCTTACTGGGAGGAGGGATCCTGACAGTACCCCCACCAAGGAGGGTTCTCCCGGTCTAGGTTTGGTAGGATTTCTTTGGTGAAAGAGACGCACCAACCTAGGAGCATGAACATCTGACTCTAACTCCCAAGACCTTTCCTCTGGCCCATAGCCTTTCCAGTCCACTAGATAGTACAGTCTTCCTCTTACAAATTTGGAATCCAAAATTTCCTTGACCTCAAATTCTAATCCCGTTTCCAACTGAATTGGTGGTGGAACTCCTTCTTTCCGCAACCCTACAACTGATTTCTTTAATAAGGAGACATGGAAAACTGGGTGAATTTTTAGTTTCGAGGGTAAGGTCAGTTTAAAGGTTACTGGATTGATCTGTTCTACAATGGGATACGGTCCTATGAATATAGGCTGAAACTTTCGACTGCCCTTTAGTCGAAGATTCTTAGTATTTAACCAAGCCTCATCACCTACTTCCAAATCTGGGGAATCTCTCCTTTTTTATCAGCATACTTCTTATACTTGCTTTTGGCCTGCTCTAAATTCTTAGATGCATCTTCATGTACCTGCTGTAAGTGAGTTACTAAATCCTGAACTGCCGGGACCGAGATGTGAACATCCTGCACTGTGGAATTCGGGTGTTTGCCATAATTCTAATAGAATGGTGAATAACCAGTGGACACATTCTTTGCGTTATTATAGGCAAATTCTGAAGTCCATAAATAGTCCAACCATTCTCCACCCTGCTTCAACGTGAATAACCTTAAATACTGTTCTACTTCCTGGTTCACTCGTTCAGTTTGTCCATCAGTCTCTGGGTGAAAACTGGTAGAAAAACGTGTCTCAACCCCAAGTCCCTTCATAAAGGCCTTCCAAAAATGAGACACAAATTGAGTTCCTCGGTCCGATATCATGACCTCAGGAATTCCATGTAATCTCACCACCTGTGCACTGAAATGAGCTGCTAACTGCCTAGCGGTTGCAGTTCCTTTCAAAGCTACAAAATGCGCCATTTTGGTGTATGCATCCACTACCACTAAGATGGTATTAAACCCTTGACAAGTGGGAAGGTCAGTTATCAAATCTAAGGTGACTGTGTGCCAGGGAGAAGGAGGATTGGGCAAGGGTTGTAGTAATCCCTTAGGTGCTTGCCGTTCTGATTTTCCCTGCGCACAAATCTCACATGTCTTTACATATTGCTCAATGTCCTTGTTCATATGTGGCCACCAATACTTCCTTTTAACTAAGTCCACAGTCTTCAGTTCACCCTCGTGGCCTGCCAACAGATGATCATGGCATTCATTCATGGCTTGTCTCTGTAGTGTGAAAATGGGTAAATACAAGGCTTCAGTCTGATAAGGTAATCCGTCAATGATTTCTCTTCCATCTCCTTGTTGCACCCACTGCAGCATTTTCTCAGGCGACATGACTTGGACAATTTGTTCTTTTACACTCAAAGAATCTACTGCGCCGATGATTTTAGAATTGGGAATGATTGCTTGTGTCTTAATTTCCCCTTTTTCCTCTCCTGTATCCATTCGGGACAAGGCGTCTGCCTTTCCATTCTGAGCTCCCGGTCTGTAGGTAATGACGAAATCGTAGTCGGCGAAATACAATGACCAACGAAGTTGCCGATGTGTTAAGGTCCTGGCTGATTTTGAAAACTTCAAATTACGATGGTCAGTGTAAACTGTGACTACATGATGGGCTCCCATTAAGTAGTGCCTCCATTCTTTGAAAGCGTCCTTTATTGCTAACAGTTCCTTCTCGGTTATTGTATAGTTGATCTCTGCTGGGGTCAATTTCCGTGAACGGTATGCCACGGGGTGTAGTTTACCAGTTTCCTTATTCCTTTGGGAAAGTACACCTCCCACAGACAAATCTGAAGCATCCGTTTCTACATAGAAGGGCTCAGATGGGTCTGCATGAAGAAGGATCGGAGCTGAAGTGAATTCATCTTTTAAGGCCTTGAATGCTGATTCTGCTTTCTCGGACCATTCAAATTGTATTCCCTTCCTCAGCAGTCTAGTGAGAGGAAGGATTCGCCGGGAGAACTCACTAATGAACCTTCGATAGAAGTTTGCAAAACCGATGAATGCTTGCACTTCTTTTACACTAGTCAGAGACTTCCATTCCAGCACAGCCTGAATTTTCCGCTTGTCCATGTGAATACCTGACTGCGAGATCACAAAGCCCAGGAACTCAACTTCTGTAACGTTAAAAGCACATTTTTCCAGCTTGACAAACAACTTGTTTTCTCTCAACTTCTGTAGAATCATTTGTACTTGATTCCGATGTTCTTGTGCATCAACAGAGTAGATCAAAATATCGTCAATGTAAACTATTGCACATTGATCTATGTATTCACTGAGAACATCGTTTATGAAATGCTGAAAGGCAGCCGGGGCATTGCACAGCCCATAGGGCATCACCTAGTACTCGAACAATCCAAAACGGGTTCTAAACGCCGTTTTCCATTCATCCCCAGCTCTTACTCGGATGAGGTGGTAAGCCCCTCTTAGATCCAACTTTGTGAATATCCGTGCCCCTTTCACCTGATCTAACAAGACGGAAATAAGGGGAAGTGGATACCTATTTTTCTTGGTTATTTGGTTGATTGCACGATAGTCAATGCAAGTCCTCAACTCGCCTTCTTCCTTCTTCGGTACAAAGAACAGAGGCGAGGAGACTGGGGATTGAGAAGGACGAATGAATCCATTTGCTAAATACTTGTTGAGGTACTCTTTTAAATGATCATGCTCTTTTTCGGTCAGAGCATAAACCCGACTGCACGGCATATTCGCCCCTGGTTCAAGGTCTATTTTACAATCATAGACACGATGCGGTGGTAACTGTTCCGCTTCCTGCTCATCAAACACATCTTCGAAATCTTGATATTCCGGGGGTATTGACTGGGTATTGATCACGCACACCGTTGCATCGGCTGAACATAAGGCTTGAGCCGGATTTTCCTTATGGTCTTCCGTTTGGTTTCCAAAACAATTGTTCCTACAATAATCTGAAGTCATTTCTATGGTTCTGGCAGCCCAATCTATAGTTGGATTGTGCTCAGTGAGCCAAGGAAGCCCAAGAATCAGCTGGAACTGAGGTGCGTCGATCAAATTAAAATGAATGTCTTCTCGATGACCATCCTTTCAAATCAACTGCACCAATTCCGTGTGACTTACTATCGGCCCAGAAGATAAATTCGTCCCATCCATGGCTCTGACTGGTTCCTATCTTGTTTGCGAATTTCTGGTCACAAAAGTTTCCCGTTGCCCCTGAATCAACCATAACTGTTATGCCTTCTCGCACTTCTTGACGAAACTTGATGGTCATTGATAATATGAGATGTGGGGAAGACGACTGTAGGGTGTTTGCTAATTGGTGTTCTTGTGGAGTTGATTCTTGACTCGCATCCACCTGTACAACTCCTTCTACAGGTGGTGCAGCTAGTTTTCCTTCGGCTTATAGGATCCTTTGGGTTTCTTTGGACAATTTCTCACAAAATGTCCGCTTGAACCACAATACATGCATAAATTACTGGCTCGCCTTTTCTCTTTTTCTTCCTTAGTAAGCGGTCCCCTTATCGTTCCGATTTGCATTGGTTCTGAGCCATTGTATCCTTCTGCACCTTTACCTGGTTCAAACTTTGCTCTATCAAAATGGGTTGCAGTGCTCCGAAACTCACGTCTTCTTTTACCCTTCTGTTCCCCTTGACGAAAATCCAATTCTAATACTAGATCTATTAGGGCAGATATCTCAGTGGGTCGATTTGGTATTTGTGCCAGCCCATCTTTTAATTCATCTCGTAAGCCACGATAGAATATTGCAGTTCTTTTACTTTCTGGCCAGTCAGTCTCCATAATTAACTTGTTAAATTGGGCCAAATACGCCACTAAGTCTCTATTGCCCTGTTTCAGATCCAACAACTCTTTGTCCACTGCCTGGGAGATTTTTCTTCGGTCGAATATTCACAAAAATTCTTTTTTAAACTCATCATAGTTCTGTAGAAGAGGATCATCTCTAGATACCAAGGGCATTGACCATGCGGCCGCATCTCCACTCAAATACGATAAGATGAATGCCACTTTAGATTGTACGACAGGGAAGATAGAACGGTGACACATAAAGTGCAAGGAACATTGTGTGATGAACACCTGTGCCTTCTGGGGATCCCCATTAAACCTCTCTGGTGCCGCTAGGGGTATAACCGGAGACAAGGAGTGTATTACCTGTGTGGTTAGTCTACTAGTTTCCCCCGTAGATGTTATGGGAGTCTCCCTATTTCTTGAATGTGATGGCCCAACTCGCTGCGCTAACTCTGCGGTTTCTTTTCTGGAGTTTATCACCTCTTGTCTCAGTCTTTGGTTTTCTTCTTTTACCGCTACCAACTCCTTTTGTATTGTATCTAAAACCGCCCCCAGAGTCTGCAAATTAACTCCCTCAACCATTCTGTTCGGGTGCAAGTTCACAACATGGGCACTTCACTCTGTCAGAGTCCACTTGCCTTCCGACTCAATCCTCTCAAAGACTTGCACAGGAACCGAAGATGCTAGCTTCCCGACTCCCACTTCCAACCAATCAGAATCAGAAATATATCATGACTCTAACTGATTAGACAGGGGGAAGGGGGAAATTGGATAAAATAACGAAAGAGAAACAGAAGAGACTGGTCCTGATCCTCTGGAGTTCCGTTGGAATCTTCAATCAGCTTGTCAATCAGCTTCTCGAAGAACCCTAGGGATACTAAGCATATACAAGACAATAATTTCACTGTACCTATGAACTACTCTGGTTTCCTTATTACTCTTTCTAGGAACACCTACCCAGGAATCAGTAGCGACCTGCTGCTCTTCTATACTGAAGTGTAGTTTTGGAGTGGTCTGCCTATTCTGTATTTCCAGATGACAGGTCTACCTCCTAACTTCTGAAAAATAATAAATTGTTATAGTTTTCTGCTCTATACTCCGTACTTGTACTAATTATATTCCACTTGTTCTCTCTACCTACCAGTGTTATCTTAACGTTGTCCTTATATTTTTCTTTTATAAATTCTTCTTTTACACTGGGTGCTTTCTCCTGAATTTAGATGAATTAATCTCATTCATTTCCTTCAGGTAAGTTCTCTTTTCTTCTCCTTGTAAGCTCCTTAAAACTGGTACTGAATACCTCTCTAACACTGTCCCTAACACTTTCTAGATAATACTTGAAGTCTTCTGCCTAGCACTGGTTCAGCAGACGGTTAACAACAACAGTGAGTAAGTCTTAACTTCATTTAAGCAGTTCACGTATTTTCCTTGTATTGGTAACATTGCTAATTAATATACACAGTCACTTGAATTTGAACAGATAACAGAAAACCTCCCACTTAGCTCTGAATTTCTTCTCTGTTCCAAACGAGTCTCTCTCTCTCCGCCTTCTGTGAATTGTTGACAGGAATTCTCAGCTCTGGGTAATGTTCCTCGCTGACACACCGTTTACTGAGCTCAAGTTTCTCCTTTGAAACGAACTCTGCTTAAAACGCTCTGCAACCCTTTTGTCGTCGTGACTCTCCAAGGTCAAGGCAGCGAAGTTTAGATAAACACCTCGCTGACTGGAAACGTTTCTTCTTAAACCAAATTTTCTAGGACACTCTCAAACACGACCTCTGTGACCGGATTCCTCAGTGAAGTGCGCAGTTCCGAAGGAGCGCGCGCTGCACCTGGACTCCCAATCACGCGCTGGAAGAGGCTAGACTGCTAACCTAGCATTCCGCGCATTCCACAAACGGGACCACGTGATGCCTTGGCTGGCGCTCCATTTTCTTGTTTTAAAACATAATGAATCTGCATCAAGCTTACTGGGAGGAGGGATCCTGACAATACGGGCTTTCACCTCTACTGGGACTTTCTCAGAACTATGCTAGTCTCTTTTTAAGTATATACCATGCCTATTGTTGATCAAACACTCAGAAAGTGATGGAAGGAATGCTTGCAAAAGAATGTTACCCAGAGTGATTTCCAATGGTTAGACTGTTTTTAAGGCATGCCTCCCCTAATTTAATATAATGCCCGATGTGGCCATGGGCAAGCTCAAACATGGGTGTCGTACTCAATGTACCGCTCGAATCAAGTTACACTTGACTGATGAAGCCAAATTAAGTCAAAACCTGTCTTGGGCTGTTTGTGTTCTGTTTAGAAATGACCTGGCTTGACAGTTTTGGCTGGACTGTTCCTATTAAAGCAGCACCAAGGCTGATTTACAAATGGCTGTGTCTAATCTGAGGTAGCATGGTGTACAAAAGAATGATGGGTTATATTGTTACCTCGGGTGATTGCCAGTAGTTAGATTTTTTTATACAACACTGACATCACTTTTTGTTTGTTTGATGTCACACCCTAAGTGACCAAGAACATTCCTAGACATGGGTCCTGTAGTCACTTATCCACAGGAGCCAAGCTGCACTCAAGTGAAGAGGTCTAGCTAGGCCAAAACCGATATTGGGTTGCTTGTGTTCTGGTTCAACAAGGACCTGGATTGGCAGTTTGGGCTGGACTGCTCTATTGGAGTAGGGTCAAGGCCGATTTTCATATGGCTGGGTCTGATCTAAGGTAAAAGAACAATAAGTTGGAATAGTACCCCGAGTGATTGCTAGTGGTTAGCCTTTTTGAACGAATTCCTTTAATCCCTATTTGTATGTTTTATGCCTATTGTTGATACCTATTTACACACAAGCCTACATTCAAATTCCAGAGTGGTGCTGAGTTCAGGTTTCCCATTCTATTTTTAGTTCATTGAAAAACATCCTTGCCTGTCTGCCAGTCTGCCTCTGGTAGTTTCTCCTCTTTTGTCTAAATTTACCTGATTGTCCTGATTCAATGGACTGAGGGTTTGTAGAATCTGGGTCACTGGCTCCTCTCATATATCACTCTCACTGTTTATGCAGTAATGAGATTTCTCATTTTTGCTTCCTTGCAAAATGCAAACATCAGACCTATTACTCACTTGTTATGAAGAGCAGAGCTGTCTGCTACTCAACTAATCAATCCCTGGCTGGCTGCACACCTGTCTATCAATCAACCAATCTATTTCTGTTTATGTATATGCCTCTTTGTCACTCTAACTATCCACCTATCCATCCATCCAAAGGATAGGGAGTCAAAGGGATGATGAACCAGTTATACTTTTATAATAAACATTCAAAACAGAGGCGGTAGGAAATTTAGAGAATGGGAGCAGGAGGCAATTAAGATTTATAAATAATTGTATTTTCGATCTGGAAACTGTTGGACATGGGACCTCGGGAACATTAATCTCAATGGACAAACAACCAAAAAACCGGGAGTCCAGGGACGGTGAATATAAAAGATAACATTTGCTGGGGACAAAGATACATGAGGATCGAGAAACCTGGGGACAAGAGGTAGGTGGTCAGAGCAACGCAGACTAAAAGTGAGACTTGATTGACATATAGACAAACACAGTGAAAAGAATACAGATCTGGCCGTACAAAAAGAAATGGAGACTCGAGATCAGAAGGACTTTGTTTCCTTTATATCCCAATTTGTGAAATGAATGGCACAAGACCCTTTGTTGATATGTTGATATATTGAACTCTATCTAACTGCAAAATGGTAAACAATACTTCAAGAACAGAGATTGGAGGTCTTCAGTAGCTAAAATCCTCGGTAAAGCATAACACAGAGGCAGTCTGTGACATAGCTTAAATTCTTACAGGTCAGATTGGAAAGTTATGTGAGCTTCCTCTGTTTGAAAGGAAGAAAATTAGGAACTAGTGTTTGAAGACCATGGACATAAACGGACTAGTGACAGCACAGACTATAGTGAGACAGGAACCATGATACAAAATTATTTTATTGAATTTTCATTTTAGTAAAAAAGCACAATTAAATATACATAATTATTATGTGCATGCCTTCATTAAATATGTGACTTGTTGTCTACATATATAGACTACTGTTGTCTGATCCTATACAATTTTTTATATAGTGTGGTTGGGGTTAGGATCTATACAAGGCTGATATTAGAGATATACATTAAAACATGGCTGAATGTATCAACAACTGTGAGCTTCCTCTGCCAATGGTACACCAAAGTAAGGAAAACCTTTTCCCTGCAAAGTGTGTCATCTGCACTTAGGTTATTCGTGGCAAGGGAATGTTGATTGGTCTATCCCTCCAAGGAGATCCACCTTTGGGCAAAAGCACAATCACAGAAATTATTGCAACAGGAACCTAAATTGGGAACTGATTAAAGCCAGGCCTAGTGTGTCATGGTGTTTCTACCATGACCCCTTTTCTTTTTTTAATGTTTTTTCCTGTCACAAGATGGCTGCCACACTTCCTGAATTGAAGTGTTGGCATCCAATAAGATCTCAGCACGAGACCAGGAAGGGTTGCGGTTCCACCACATCCTTATATATGCAACTAGAAATGTCTTTAAATAACTTCGAAACTACTGAACCAAATCACAAAAAGGTACTTCCTTCAAAATGGTGGCCACAATGTTTCTGTGGGGTTGTGGCAGGCGGATTCGTGAGTCCACTGTGAGGATCTGCGTCCTTATATATCTATATTTGTTTGCCCTTTAATATCTCTGAAACTACTGAGTAAGTTTACACCAAATCAGAAAAGCACGCTTTCCAGAGCAACATCTGCACTCCTGACAAATTTGGTGCAATTCCGTTCATCGGATCGGGCTGTAGCCCTGTCTAAAGGTCCTATGAGAATTAACCTGAGGAAAACGTGCTTTTAAGCAAGCCCCTGGTTCTTGGCCCCGCTTGACAGATCACCCCAGAACTTTCAAGACAGCAACTGAAGTGAGTGTCATATCAGTTTTGAAAAGTTCGTGATGATTCGTCAAATGGCACCAAAGTTATTGGCAAATGTAAAAATGCTCTTCCTATGGAAACTAGGTCCTAACTATAACTACCTACTGGCAACCGCCAGTATGTAAAAAAAAAATATATATATATATATATATATATATTCACTGAAAAAACCATAGGTTAGAGACCATATATAGTTAGCTGGACATTTTATTGACATAAAACCAATGAAATTCCATATATAGTTAGTTGCACTAACTATATATCGCGCACCCGCAATCCACTGCTGATGATGTCACATATTACATCATTCATGACATGGTCTGTGACATCACTGATGACATCACTGATGACATCTCAAATGACATCGGTGATGACATCACTGATGACATCTCACATGAACCGGTAATAAATCAACTTAGTGACGGTATCGCGTTGCCGCGTAATGCGTCTTATGACGTACTGCGTTAGCGCACCCGGAAGTGCCCCGGGGCGTGGACCGAGGCGCGAAGCTCAGCGACCCGGAAGCTAACCGGGGCGCGTCGCGAAAGCACGACGTATCGCGTTGCCGCGTAATGCGTCTTGTGACGTACCGCGTTAGCGCACCCGGAAGTGTCCCGGGGCGCGGACCGGGGCGCGAAGCTTAGCGACCCGGAAGCTAACCGGGGCGCGTTCCGCAGCGCGTAACATGAGCGTGAGAGGTCATGTGACTTGTTAATAAAACTTTTCATTGGTTCATTTCACTTTTGGTTTCATAATGATGGAAGGCTAGGTCAGGTGACTTAAAAATAACACTTTTCATTGGTTGAGAAGTATTGTTTTTTCCCAAATGATGAAAACCCCTCCTTCTTTCCTCACTCTGACTTTCATCATTGTGAGAGGAAGACCTATTTTGCTTGTTGGAAAATGGCTTCATTGGTAGCTTCAGCTGGTGGACCCCCACCACCACCACCACCTCCTCATGGGAAGAGAGGACCACCTCCCCAGGTCCTTACCAACACTGAGGAGGAAGAGGAAGAAATGGATGAGGAGGGAGAAGAACCACAATTTTTAGAAGAGTTGCCCCGGGTTTCCAGAAAGAAAGCCAGTTTCATCTGGCAGTTTTTTTCAATACCTCGTGGCCAAAAAAAAGTCAACGCGAGGTATGTCACCTGCCTGATATGCAAGGAACAATTGTCCAGAGGGACGGACAAAAAATATAGCTTTGGAAATCACACAATGCACAGGCACATGACGAGGAAACATCCCCTAAATTACAGCCGGGCGGAATTAAGGGATATGCACGACAATCCAAGACCAACTCCTGTGGCCAGACCAACAATACCGGTTTCTCTAACACCAGAAGAGGCACGGGAAACTGTGCCAAATATTCAAGAAAATTTTGGGCACATGATTCACTTATGTATGCACTGTCGTGCATTATTAGCTTGTGGCAACATGAGCATCAATGCACTCAACCTGGCGTATGAACACCATGATTGCCCTAACCGCCCCCAGTAATTTTTTTTTGCTCCTGTTGAGCCCTTTTCAACGCCTGTTTTTTGTTGTTTCCCCCCCCCCAAAAAAACCAAAAAAAATATAAAATCATTCAAAAAATACAAAAAAACAAAAAATGTTCAAAAAAATAAATAAATATAAAACAACAAAAATATAAAAAAAAAGTTCTTTTCAGAACTACCTTCCCTTTCCCAAAAAATTGCTAGAATGTTTAGCACTCTGGCAAGCTCTATTTCTTTTGGTTCGCTTCCGGGTTAGCTTCCCGGTACGCGGACCGGGAGCTAACCAAAAAAATTTAAAAAAAAAAAAAAGTGTAAGTATAAGGAAAGGAAACAGAGAGTGATGTTAAAAGAAAGACAGCTATAGGGAGTAAAGAAGAGATACTGTTTAATAGATCTATTTACCGAAGAAAAGACAGAAGAGGGTATAATTGTGAAAAACAAAATAGATAACGAAGTGAAAGAAAAAAAAAGAGAGTATAACATTAACAAAGAAGAGTTTCTTGGAGAATGTGAGTGAATGTTCAAAATAAGATTAAAACATGAGGAATAACAGAGAGAAAAAATAGAAAACAGAAAACAAAAAATAACAGAAAAAGATTAATTGAAACAGCAAAGAAATGTAATTAACATAGAGCCATATCATCAACATAGGCAATAAAAGTTTTGCAGCTTTTATTGGCAAAAATGTGTCGCTAAAGCTGCTTTTGTGGCAGAAAACTGCCACTAAAACCACTTTTGCACAAGTTTTCTGCCAATAAAAAGAGCAATAATTTTATTGGCTGTGTTCATAATATTCCCCTTAGTGTGCTTCAACTACACAGAGAAAGCATTATGAACAAGTAGTGATAGAGTGATCAGTCAAAGACACTAAGAGTAATATAGACGCAGTGAGTGAACAAGAGTGAGGAACTATGAGAAGAGAGGGACTGAGAAAAAGAGTGGAAGGAGTTGAGTAAGTAGGTAATAGAGAAAGGAATGAGGGAAGTAGCAAAGGCAGGAAACTGAGGGTTAAAGAAATGAAGCAGTGGAACTAATAGTAGTTAAATGTGATAGAAATGTAACGAAAACAGTACAAAATATTTACCTTATAATTGTCGTTAAATTACTCACTTTTTGTTTTTATACTTTCAATCTGTGAAAGAGAGAACAAACATTTGAAAAATATTAAAAAATGTATTTAAAAATTAGAAAAGACAAGGGAAAAGATTGAAGGACAAACAGTTTTTCAACAACTTTGACACTTACAGAAGCTTCTGCTTCTCCAGGCCCCCTACACAGTCCTAAAGATATACATTTTAAACTAACAGTATCTTGATGCAGATGAAGTGAGGCCTATCTTAAAACATGGTGCATCTTTTGCATTGCTGTTGTTTCAGAAAAGTGTCGCAAGACACTAAAATTTTAAATAATTGCTTCAGGATGCCAATAAGATGTCTACTATCCAGAGCTTTGTTTCAGGTGAGGCCTACTCAGGGTTGCAGATGAGATTTACACTTGTTGAAGAGTACAGAGGAGATAATACATGTGAAGGTCTACCAATGAAGTGAGTCATGTCCACTGCACTCTTCAACAAAGTCCAAATCTCCTATGTTTCCCTGGACAGACCTAAACTTGATCTGCACAATGTGATTCGTAATGATAGGAAACACAGGTGATGTAATTGAAATACGTGCAATTTATTTTGCTCATTTCACAATCACATCACTTGTGTTTCCTTTGCTTAGGTATCTCATTGTGCAGATGTAGTCTAGCATATGAAAGAATACGCAGAAGTGCAGCACTGCATGCAACAACTTTGACACTTACAGAAGCCTCACCTTCTCCATGCCTCCTACACAGTTCTACATATACATCATAAATGCAAACAGTACAGAATTAATTATACATGTTAAATGGTTTATTTTTGCTGTTCTCAGAATGTATCAAATTTCACTAAAAACAGTGACTTGAAGGTATTCATCATGTAACAGCGGGGAAAAAAACCACAATCAAAATGATTGTGTTTAAAAAACCCATACAACATCAGAAATCAAAATTCAGAACTCCTTAAAGTTAACTTACTTTCCATGACGTCCAAGGATGTCCTATGAACAGCTTACACTCTTTTGTGCTGTTATTACTTTCAGCCCGCCACTTTCTGAAAGAAAATCTCCATCGTTTTTAAAAACACGTTACATGCAATAAATGACTTCTTGCTCTCTACCACAATTTTCCACAAGGCCAAATCTGGTCAGAGCCATTTATAACTCTTGGATTTCTTGTAAGCCAATCCCGTCATTTGGCATTTCCGCAACTTTCAGAATTAAAATGTTGAAGATCATTTTCACAATCCTGGAATAGTAATATCTTCCCCTTCTTGCTCAGTCATGTTCTACATTTCCTATGACACTGATACTGCTTACTATGAAGCAGACTTACACTACCTCTATGACTACTACAATTATTTAATTCTCTACATCACTTTTAATCACAAAGCAATGTAAAACAGTAGACAGCATTGCAGACTTACATTCCCTCTACTCTATGTTTTGATTGGCTGCTTCAATTAGCTTATAAAAAGAAACAGTTTTTCTGAACTCATTGAAAGTGCACGTATTTCTCCATGACGTCCAGTCCTATGGTTAGAAGTTATGTCTCTGAACTACACTTATCCTCAAGGCCAAATTGTGTAGGAGCCATTAGAACTTCTTGAAATTCCACAGAGCACATCCCGAGATTATTTCCCTAAAATTTTGGTTTTAAAAACACCAGGTAAGAGTTTTTAAGGTCATACGGCAATTTTTTTTTGAAAATTAAAACAGAATCATTGCAGAATGACCAGCCATTTCTAGACTTTAAATAAGCTGTGTAATGTCCTGATGTTATTGAAGGGCCGTCATGATATATAATTGCTGCAGTTACAAAAGTCCTTCCTGATATTGACAACTGCGAAGCTACAACATTTTTAATTAAAGTTGTCAATTTTGTTCCATCAGGCCTACATCGTTGGAACATTAAAATGACATACTGGCCATATGTTCGTATAAATAATGTGGACATCATTTCAGATTTACATTGGCTACACTCCATGTTGTGATCAGCTGCTTTTACTAGCTTATTAAAGGAGACTGATTTACTGTCTGGCAAAGTTAAATATATAAATCTTTCTGAGTCTACACTAGTAGTACTTGATACCATACAGTTCTCGCAGTCATGCTGCCATTGATAAGAAAGCCCAAACAGCTGATCTACATCTACACCTTCAGCATGTAATACATCAAGCATATACATTAAAAACTCCTGACAATCTTGCTGAATATTTTGAGAGAATTGTGTTTGGCCTGAACATCTGTCTAACAGATTTCGAATTTCAGACACACTTTCTATGTTTCTTCTATCAGTGCTACATTTCTCTAACACAGAATTTAACAAACTGCAAAATCTTTGATCAGAATTGACCACAATCTCTTCTTTTACATTTTTTAGAGAAAACAAAACATTAACCACTACATTAGCATAGCAGTTGACACCAGAACTGTTTTCAAACTGAAAACCAACAACATCTTCAACAGAATCCTTTTTGTTTCTGCTTGTAATTTTAGGTTCATTGACTTTTTGTCTTTTTGCTACAACCTCCCCAGTATTGTTCTCATTTCTTCGTTTCCGGCCTACCACACGTTTCTCAAACAAAGGATACTGAGGCAAATGTGGCGCATACTCTCTTCTTAACCTATTGTATTCCTTAACACAATCTAGATCCGCACAAATGTTTGTGACATCACACTCAATCAAGTACAATCCCGATAAAGTTCTAACTCGTGACAATGCCACATATGCCATACCCTCCTTGAACACAAAACTGCCAATATTCACCAATGCACTGTCTACACTTAAACCTTGCGATTTATGAATTGTCACCGCATATGCCAAGCAAACAGGAAACTGCTTACGGCGAACATATAAGTCTTTTACAAGCAAAAATCTAGCAGAACAGCGAGCAATTAGCTGTACTTCCTCAATGCCATCAAATTTAATTTTTAAAAATTCAATTCCATCTCTATTTCTGTATTTCACAAAATCAACAACATTACCCATTGATCCATTTACCAGACCTCTTTCAACATGTAAATTCCTTCTTAAAATTATACGGCAGTTCAAGCACACATTCAGAGTCTTTTCAAAACCTGCAGTTTTAGATATACTCTTCTCTAATGAATCCAATTTTGTTTTCAGATTCTCAGACAAAATAATTGTTGATCCCATATGCTCTACTCTATCAATAGCTTCCAGTTTCACAATCTCTTGCTTTTCTAAATGCAACATTTTGTTGTTAAATTTGGCACATTCTGCAAGAGTTGGCATCAAACATATTCCAGATTTCTTCTCAGTAATTTTCTGAAAAATATTCTCAGGCACAACATCTTGTTCTGGATATAAATTTGACAGTAATCGTGCATGTAAAGCTTCTTTCCCATGCTCGGTCACTTTTCCAATTCTAACATCTTGTAGAATAGTCTTGTAAACTTCATCCTTCGCCTGACGCATATTTTCATGCAGTTCAGCATAATTGAAGTTTAACCATATATTGACGTTGCCAATGCTGCCTAGGCACTTCCTGGTATCTTCATGCGTGAGCATTTTGAACACAGGTTGCCCTTTCACTGGTGTCAGCTGCAGAAGATCTCCGAAAACAATGATGTGTTTGCCACCAAATAACACATCATACTCTGTTTTGAGAACTTCTTGCATCCTCAAATGCACAAAGGCAAGCATGACATTGGAAACCATGCTTACTTCGTCAATGATAAAAAGTTTCATTTTCCTCAAGATTCTTGAAACTTCAAAACAAGCATCTCCAGATAGCTTGTGATATTGTAATTTGTTGTCATGCTCCACTGGCAGCATCAGTAAATGATGTAAAGTAATCCCTTTAATATTATGTGCTGCCAGTCCAGTTGGAGCAGTGACAACACAAGACAGCGATGACTCTGTCCTTTCCTGCAAATAGCATGAAATTGCTTTAATGAGGAAACTTTTTCCAGTTCCCGCTTCTCCACTCACGTACAGTCGGACAGGCTTCAACGACGTACATGAGCACTCTTTCTTATCATGACTTAATCCATGATCAATTTGCATGGTAACTTCGTCATATATTTTCCTCTGCTCAACGTTGAGTTGTCTTTCCAACTCTTCTAAGTTAACCGCATCCTCTTGAGCATGTGCCATGGCTCTTTCCACTTCATTCATAGCAGTGGCAGCTTCATTTTCAATAACAGGTCCTCCTAGTGGATCCTGACTCAATGAAGCAGAACTCTGACTGTCCTGAGAACTGTCTCTGGCAATCTCGGCTGCAATCGTTGCTTCCTGCTCAATTTCCGCATTCAACATTTTTACATATTTGGGAAAAGCAGGACATTCTATGGTCTCCTTGGCGGCATTGAAAGAGTCTTCGTAACAGAGGAAATCTCCAAGCAGTTCCTCTTCTGCACGCCAAGGCTTGAAAAGTTGCAAAAGTGCTAAATAGAAAAACTCCTTTTTTTCAGGAGATTCGCCACTCAATTTTCGATGGTTTACCAAGTGGCATTTTCTTTGCTTGACCAGACATCCCTCACTTCCTATTACAGCATACACTCCTTTCTCAGTATCTTCTTTGATGTTCCTCTTGAATATGTAATTTTGCAGAACCTCATACAGACAAACATTCTCGAGGTGACTGCTTCGATTTGGATAATATGTATCCAACATGTTTGTCTTCAAAATGTCGGTACTGTTTGGCTCCTTTTCCGCCAAATACTCAATTTCCCGCACAGGTTTGAGAACTCGATTACGCGTTGCTGCAAGACCAAGACTCGCCCAAACGATACTCCTGGACTTGGCATAGAGACTTGCTGAAGACAACCGGTCAGAACATTCGTACGCTCCGATTTCTCGATGCGACAACATCTTCAGACTGAAACTGTACAACTTCTTGCTGAGGCTTTTTTCATGGGAAATGTCCTCCCACATATCCTTCAATTCTGTCTTCTCTTTTTTGGTGATGTAAGACGTCACATACCGAGCCACAGCCATACAGTTATCAGCCACAAACTGTATATCCATGTTAGCATTCCACATGGACAAAATCACCGGGTTGTAGTCGTTGATGTACTTGGACTCTTCGTTCCTCTTCAAATTGTAAGTGTTTTTAGGTGATTTCTTCATGACATTGTGTCGCAGCGAAGACATCAAATTGTTTACTCTTCCTTTAGAAATCACCGGTCGTGGAAAGCCGAAACGACATTTAGTGTAGAACGTGTCCTTGTTTCGGAATTTACGACGGCAGTACTTTCCACATCGATGGCTTTGGAAACGCAGAACTTTTTCTCTTAGGCTTTTCTTCTCCTTTGCGTTTGGAACAGCACACGTAGAATACTGTTGGATGAAACTCATCACTGAGTCTTCTGGATCCGTTCCAAATTTAGGTGCATCCTTGATCCACAGCAACATATGTATATGAGGAGCACCTCTTGCTTGGTACTCCTTTCTCCAGAAGAAATCCAACACCTCTCCAAGAGGTGGATTCTTCTTATTCATGATGAAAGACATCATAGCTTCAAATCTATGATTGAAGTACCTACATACATTGACTGGATCCAAAGAGCACAGTTCTCCGGGTGTCTTGAATTCGATGTTATCTACGTTAGCATTTGCCTCTCGTAGAAATTCAAGTAAGTCTTCCCAGCCATACTCGGCACAGCTCAGAGTGAGGAACCATGTGGGAGTACCTAAGTTCCTCAACATACATTTTAAATCACCATGACGACGGTACCAGTACTCATTAGTACCACGCTGACACGCCATGAGATTAATCAGGTGAGAATCCAAAATACTGTCTTGGACATTGACTTTATCCATAAAGTCACTTGCCGAGATGTTTTGCATGTGTATACCACTTTTCAAGATGTGGTTCACTGCATATGACAGTCCAGACAGATCGCTTTCAAACAGGAGATGAAACAAATAAGGAATGCATTGTCGAAACCTAGCATCTCCTGCATACAATCGCAAAGTCCGGTATTCAGAAGCAGGAATTTGATGAGGTCGCTCATCATATCTTCCTCCCTGACCTGTTGGAAAAAGCTGTGGGAAACACCGAGCTTCCAAACTTTCCTCCCAAACACTAATGGGACTCCCTTTGGCTTGTTTCATTTGAAACAACTTAATAGCATTCCCCATGACTTCCTTGGAATGCAAAGGATGAACACTATAATGTTCATATATTTCTTCACTAGTAGAGGGTTCTACTTTCTCAATTTGACCAGCACACAAATCGCTATCCTCTTCCTCACTTACTTCCTCTTCTGCAACATATACATTCTTATAGTATTTATTATTTTTTTTTCAAATACAATGTTGCCTTTTTAACTTTCCTAACATCTACTAAATCTTGCCATATTTTCTTATTCTTTGTCGGAACCCCATTAACTAAGATAACCAGAGGTTCCTCTTCCACTTTTTCTACTCCAATTGTGTTAATGTTTTTCTTCAAATCTAGAGGCAAATAAACAACTCTTCCCTTTAATCCTCTCTGTAAATCTGATGGAGGCAATTTCCCTGTCTTTGGCTCCATTCTTACAATAGCCTGAAAGGGATGGATACTTTGAATCAAAATAGATTCATAAGTATTTAAATCCTTCAATTCAGAAGGAATCTCAACCAATTCCAGATTATTATGAACTGCTCTAGCAGGCATCTGGTTTTGATTTAATTTGCAACAACAATAACTACACACACGTTGATCCAATCCCAAATCAAAACAATTTTCTACCATCAAGTATGTTGCGAAATCCTTCCATTCACTATTATTTTCCCTTTCACTTTTTGCATATAAATCCACTAACTTAGTCTGATTCTTATAATAAGTGCGTCGACAACACACACAAGTGAAATTAGGCCTCTCACTTGATTTCACCTCAAACGTCGCAATTTCCCCCTGGAAATTATCTGTACTGGAAACCTGTACACTATCTTCCACATGACCCTCGTCTTCTTGCTCAATTTCAACATTCTCCTCTTTACTTCCAAAGTAACAAAACTCAATTTCTTCACATATATTCTTCACATCTATTTCAGAACCATGCAAAAGAGCAGCGCATAATTGTTTAAGCATAATTGCTGGACTCTTAGCATAATACAACATTCTAACTAATTTCCTCACTTTATTATGATGCACTGCTAGCATCCTGAAATGATGAAAAACACTCTGGCATACTCTCCTGGAAAGACAAGCCAGTGAATGACCATGCAAACCTGTCACTTCTCTTACTCTGCAAGGATCTAATTCTTGCAACAACCTTATTTTCTGCTTCAAACTTTTCTTATTAAATGACCGTACAAAATCACAAAGCAAATTGATGGAATCCTGTCGCACACTGCAAATACTACTACACTTCCAGGTGTACACAGGACCCTTAGCACGTCTTCCTAAAACCTCATTACCTAACACCTCTTCTGCCTCTGTTGTCACAAGTTTTTCTTTTTCAACTGGACAACCATCTTTCACTTCATAAGCACGACCACTGGTGTCCACTGCATGCACCAAATCATTATCCTGGAAATAACTCTCCTCATTAAAAAATGCCTCACAGCTTGAACTATGCATCCATTCTCCAGAAAAAACTTCACAAAAATTACTACGATTAACTATTCTCTTCCATCTACTATTTCTTTTGAAATCATAAATTGCCTTGTTTAGCTTCCTAATTCTATTGATTATCAAAATAAATAACTTACGTTTAATTTCAAATGCCTGATCAATAACTTTCTCAACTGTTTTTTTTTGTCTTATAAAAAACCAGTTTCTGTTGACCTTTCTTTTTTTTTTTTTAACAAATTGCCAATTATCCTGTTGCGGAACATTCGTTTACGAATCTCCCTAAACTGTTGTTTCCTTCTACTATCATGCACAGAGTTATCTCTTGCTCTAGCAGTAACATTTTTCATTGGCCTTTCCTTTCCATTTGAATTCCTTCTCGTTTTATGGACTGAAACATTTTCTGTAGTAATATTTTTTTTACTACACATATTTCTTATGAAATATTTTGTGCTCTTACCCGGTGCTTTCTTCGTGACTTGACAAATCTTTTTGTTAGAGGACTGCTGCTTATTTTCTTTCACCTGCTGTCTTTGACGTTTTGCAGCCTTTCTCTGTCTTTCTATTGTTGGCATGGTGAAATCTTGAAATGATCTGCAGTTGAATCTGTGGTAAAATATAATAAAAAATGTTATTAACCATTATTACCAAACAGTAAAACAATAACAGTGATCAAAAACTTAACACACTACTTGACATTTTAAATAGAAGATTTTTTAGTCCTTGCAAATTTACAATACAGAAATAGCAGAAAAGAAATGACATTTATATTTATGTTACCTGTGCTATTTTATATGTGAATCTGATCTAATTTTATGAGCATATTTTAATATTTTATTGAAGACACTACACATAACCTGCTTTTGAAGGTGTCTTTATTTTTAAATTAAACGGTTTACCTTTTTACTTTTTATTAATTATAAATTTTAAAAATAAATGTTTATATTTCCATAGGCTCAAGCAGGTCAGCTTCCCATCCTATGTCATATAATTCGGACAAATCTGCATCCTCATCACGCTCTTCTTCATCCTCAGGATTTAAATCATCCAAGGGATCAACATCCACTGATGTTTCAATTACAAGTTCAATGATGAGGTCAAAATCAACTGATTGCAGATTGTCGCTCATGTTGAGGTTGTCTTTATCTTTAAAGAAAGATAACAACAATGAGATGTTGCAGAGTAAGAGACAAATCTCAGAGAGTATAATAGTAAAATTGTTTAACAAGAGTAATATTTTGCAGCTATTATTTAGCCATGTCCATCAATGCTGAGCAGGTGAAGACTATGTCTAAATTTTCAGTGAACAGGACTCATCTCTTCTTAACCTTGGATAAGCCTCACCGACTCTGTGTGTCCTGCACATACTTAAATGTAAAGGGGCAGATTTATGTTAAATGGCACATCCCCAGGCATGCACCAGTTAACGTGCACCACTACTCTGCCACCCATGGTGTGCCGTATTTACAATCAGATAGGAGAAAGCTTCGTCAAAACCCTGCGCCTGCTTTAAGCAGGCATAGGTCTTGACGCAACATTGTGGAGATGGGGCACCCCTGAGCCTTGCTTGAGCTGCATCGCACTTGCGATACAACTCCAGCAATCACTACCTTTACAGCACAGATACGTCACGCATCTGTGCCATTTTTGCCCCATGATGCCCCGCATTCTAAATGCAGCACACCATGGGTGGCGGAACAGCGGCGCAGGATGACTGACACATCCCTGGTGATGCACCAGTCATCATAAATCTATCCCTAAGCTTCTTATCTTGTTACAGATGAACCGCCATATGTAGCATGAAACTATTTTGCATTTCCTAAATAGCGAATTTTAAGGAATAAATAGCAATTCTTTACCATTCCTAATTTGCAATGAGCAAATTGCTAATTGCAAGTTACCCATTCATTTCCATGGGCTAGGAGGCTCATAGGAATGAAGGTTTAATTTGCGATTAGCAATTTGCTCATCACAAATTAGGAATTTTTCCAAGGGTGCAGGGGTGTCTCAAGAACACCCTGCTGCACCCCTGAAAAAGAAATTTGGGGGCATATGGCACACATACATGCCCTAAGGGCATGTGTTGGCGTCATATGGCACCTTTTGTTTTTTTGAAAAAAAGCTTTTTGAAAAGAATTCACAAATTACCACCAATTTACCACAATAGTTTCCAAATCCTTAATGTCATTTTTTACATATTTTTTGTTTGATACATTGCATTTAAGTAGTCACAAAATTTGCAAATCCTTCAGTGCAATTGCAAAATAAGGAATAGCAAATTTTGCTACTCCTTATTTTGCATCAAACTTGTTTGATACATACCATTTGTCTAATTAACATTCGCAAAGGCCGAAATTCGTAGAATTTTGATCTTTGCGAATGCTAATTAGCTTGATACATATGGCCCCAAGTGAGGCCTGTCTTGCGACATGGTGCATCTTTTGCATCACTGCTGCATCGTTTTCATGTGGTACGTTTTTTTTACACCATGACATATCTGCCTAAATGCATCAATTTGTAATGTTGTCGCCTCATAGCAAATCTTTTGCACCGCCGCTGCATCATAAAAGTGACGCACAGTGGCGCAAAAGAGGCATACACCTATCATAAATCTGTCTCTACCATTTTAAATGATTAATTCAGGATGACGATATGGTGTGGCCTATCCAGAGGTTTGTTTAAGGTGAGGCCTACTCAGTATTGCAGATTAAAGTTACGCTTGATGAAGAATACAGAGGACATAATACATGTAAAGCTCTACCAATGAAGTAAGTGATGTCCACTTCATTGCGCCAGTCATCATAAATGTATCCCTAAGCTTCTTATCTTGTTACAGATGAACCACCATATGTACCATCAAACTATTTTGCATTTCCTAAATAGCAAATTTTAAGGAATAAATAGCAATTCTTTACCATTCCTAATTTGCAATGAGCAAATTGCTAATTGCAAATTAGCACCGCCGCTGCATCATAAAGGTGACGCACAGTGGCACAAAAGAGGCATACACCTATCATAAATCTGTCCCTAGCATTTTAAATGATTAATCCAGGATGACGATAAGGTGTAGCCTATCCAGAGGTTTGTTTAAGGTGAGGCCTACTCAGGATTGCAGATTAAAGTTACGCTTGATGAAGAATACAGAGGAGATAATACATGTAAAGGCCTACCAATGAAGTAAGTAATGTCCACTTTATTGCGCCAGTCATCATAAATGTATCCCTAAGCTTCTTATCTTGTTACAGATGAACCACCATATGTACCATCAAACTATTTTGCATTTCCTAAATAGCAAATTTTAAGGAATAAATAGCAATTCTTTACCATTCCTAATTTGCAATGAGCAAATTGCTAATTGCAAGTTACCCATTCATTTCCATGGGCTAGGAGGCTCATAGGAATGAAGGTTGCAATTTGCGATTAGCAATTAGCTCATCACAAAATAGGAAATTTTTCAAGCGTGCAGGGGTATCTCAAGAACACCCTGCTACACCCCTGAAAAAGAAATTTGGGGGCATATGGCACACATACATGCCCTAAGGACATGTATAGGCGTCATATGGCACCTTTTGTTTTTTGGAAAAAAATGCTTTTTGAAAAGAATTCGCAAATTACCACAAACTAGAAGTTGGTGGTAGATTCCAAATCCTTAATATCATTTTTTACATATTTTTTGTTTGATACATTGCATTTAAGGAATCGCAAAATTTGCAAATCCTTCAGTGCAATCGCAAAATAAGGAATAGCAAATTTTGAATTAAGGACATTTTAAGTAATTTCCACATGTGCAGTGTTTTCAAATTATGATTTGAAAATCGTTTTTGGGGAAAAGTAATGGTTAAAAATTTATGACAAGGACATAATGGTGTATGCTTCTCTATAAGGCATTTCAGTGTCTCTGATGTCATTTTTCCCATATTACATTATAAGACCTTTCCCCATAGAGCACATTCCTTGTAAATATGCTCCCACCTGTGCATGGTGAATTTAGATTTTGACTGTTTGAGTCACATAGCCATGTTAAAAGTCACCCCAAAAAATTGCAAACGCTTTAAAAAAACACATTCATGTGTCTTAAGGACATTTTAAGTCATTTCCCCGTGGACAGTGTTTTGTAAGTGGCACAAAAGAGGCATACACCTATCATAAATCTGTCCCTAGCATTTTAAATGATTAATTCAGGATGACGATAAGGTGTGGCCTATCCAGAGGTTTGTTTAAGGTGAGGCCTACTCAGGATTGCAGATTAAAGTTACACTTGATGAAGAATACAGAGGACATAATACATGTAAAGCTCTACCAATGAAGTAAGTGATGTCCACTTCATTGCGCCAGTCATCATAAATGTATCCCTAAGCTTCTTATCTTGTTAGACATTAACCGCCATATGTATCATATAACTATTTTGCATTTCCAAAATAGCGAATTTTAAGGAATAAATAGCGATTCTTTACCATTCCTAATTTGCGATGAGCAAATTGCTAATTGCAAATTACCCATTCATTTCCATGGAGCAGGAGGCCCATAGGAATGAAGGTGCAATTTGCGATTAGCAATTAGCTCATCGCAAATTAGGAATTTTTCCAAAGGTGCAGGGGTGTCTCAAGAACACCCTGCTGCACCCCTGAAAACGAAATTTGTGGGCATATGGCGCACATAAATTTTAACAACATTCCTTTACCTCAAAAACGATTTTCAATTCATAATTTGAAAACACTGCCCACAGGGAAATTACTTAAAATGTCCTTAAGACACATGAAAGTGTTTTTTTATTGCCTTTCCAGCATGGTTGGGTCACTTTTAACATGGCTATGTAACACAAACATTTAAAATCTAAATTTCCCATGCACAGGTCGGAGCATATTTACAAGCAACTTGCGCCACAGAGAAAGGTCTTACATTAAAATGGGAAAAATAACATCAGGGACAGTCAATTGCCGTATAAAGAAGCATACACCATTATGTCCTTGTCATAAATTTAAAAACAATTCCTTTTCCCCAAAAACGATTTTCAAATCATAATTTCAAAACACTGCACATGGGAAAATTACTTAAAATGTCCTTAAGACACATAAAAGCGTTTTTTGATTGCCTTTGCAGCATGTTTGTATCACTTTTAACATGGCTATGTAACACAAACATTCAAAATCTAAATTTTCCATGCACATGTGGGATCATATTTACAAGCAATTTGCGCCACATAATTCATAATTTTCTCCTTAAAGCACACTATTCTCTATCTAAATTAAAGAAATATTTTCTCACCTTAGCAAATACTTTGAGTTTGAAAACAGTCTCAGAAACACACCAATTTGTCTTCAGCAGAGCAAAGGGTATGCACTCCAGAGTCTGCAGCTATCAAAAGCACAGAAATGCTGTAAATCTTCACACATATCTCTCATGTCACCCAATCAAAACTCTTCCCTCACTTTTTTTCAAATGAAAACCCTTCCCCCCTCTGCCATTTCATGCCTTTTCTGCATGGCAACCACCTCATTGGAAGACTTCTGGTGTTTGCAAGTTCACACAACTTTGTTGCAATTGAACTCTGAACTCTCAGTGCACCTGCATATCCAGTGCATTCTTTCATTTAATGATTTTTTATTGACCATTCAAAATACATCTTTCAAAGAACACATCCGTGCACCCTAACTTTCTGTTTTCAGCAATCAAAATCCACCAATCACTGTTACTGCTTCATGAACACAGAAACTCCACAGTTTTTTTCATTTTAAACTCTCATTTTTTCAACTGCCATTTCATTGCCACACTTCATCTGACTGCAGGAGAACCTTCTCTCACCATGTTTTCTGTCTGGATTGTTGGACATAGTTATATTCACTGGGCTCAAAGGTACGTTGAAAACAGGAATTTACCTAACCTCAATTTACAAGATGTGGAAATTAAGTGGTTTGGCCACAGAGGATTAAAATGTCACCAATTGATACCATTGGTGAAAACCTTTATGCATTTGCCCAAACCTGACCTGTTAATTGTGCACTGTGGAGGTAATGACTTGGGCACTTTGACTGGGGTAGGTCTGGAAATGCTTTTAAAGGACACCTTTGAGCAATTAATGGCACTTTTTCCTCAGACTGCCTTGGTATATTCAAATATATGCCAAAGACAGAAATGGAGGTGGTCAAACCAATTTTGTCCACAAATTGAGAAGTCGAGGAAGCATGTAAACAAATCTGTTTCAGCTTACATGAGAGACCATGGAATGGGCTCCCTGTACAACAATAACTTGCGTTACTACATGCAAGATATCTACAGAGGAGATGGAGTTCACTTCTCAGATGAGGGCAACAGAGTTTTCACTCTGAATTTAAGAATGTGCATTGGTACCTACTTATAAGTACCTAAATGTACCATAAACCCAAAAGCTCTTCTCAGAGCTACCCTACATCTAATCACTCACAATTATTATTTTACTCTAACATTTTTCACTAATTTTCAACAAAGTACGCTCCCCGGGGCGCTACCCGGTACGCGAACCGGGAGCTAACCTCGCGAAATTTTTTAAAAAAATGTTTTTTTTCCGCACATATAAGCCTCCTCAGCCACCCTCACAAAACCTAGGGTGTCAAGATAAGTCTACCGTGCCCCCTTCTACCCATTCTGAACATTATTTGCCCTCCATTTTGTATCTTAATTCGACCGAAACACAAAATGGTGGACTCCCGTAACGCTTAAGGTTCGCGTACCGGGGCGCTCACCGGTTCGCGTACCGGGTCGCTCCCTGGGAAGCGCACCATCAAAAAAGGTGGGAAAGTAGTTCACAGAAAAGCCACTGGAGACAATTTCACCAAATATAGATTAGCTCATACTACATACCAATCCCTACCATTTTCACAAATTTGATTGGAATTCCATTTAGTCATTTAGCCTGTAGACCTCTCTAAATACCCTGAGGTAAATTACTTCACAAAACACATCTGAAGTGTTGGAATTGACAACCAATGAAAATGTTACTTTCATTTTCTACTTTTTTTACCTGACATTTCATTGGTTATATACCTGAATATATATAAAGGAAGAGAAGAAAACACAGCCATTTTGACTACTACTTCTTGCTGTACATTTCAATAGTATTTTCACTAATTCCTTCAACTTCTTTCTAAAGGTAAGTTTTTATTTTTAAAACTGAAGTATATTGTGCACTATAAGTTAATATGGTAAACTTTTTCTGATAGATATATACTATCCCTCTGTAGTAGTTATAGATTTAGAGAGACTTCTCTGTTATAGTTATGGATGGAGTTAGGCTTCTCTTGTATAATTATGAATTTACTTACGTTAAATCACATACACTTTTTTAAATTCCTACTTCCACTCTGATACTATACACTGCCCAAAGATAAATTCACTGATAAAAAATGCCTATCTAAAATTATTCCCAACATTGCCCTATCTCTACTAATATATATTTTTTTAATCCAAATTTCAGGCAAAATGGAAGGCCAAAACCAAGTTTCTTTTGAAATGGACCTGCAAGAGAGCAGCCAAGAATTGATTGATACAATTGATCAAATTGACATTGAATTTTTCGATGAAACTTGGGACAATGAACTACTGCAATGTGTACAAGCAGTAGATAACCTCCTTGCAAATGAGGACATTTTACACCCTCAGAGACTACAATGTATATTCCATGATAATTATGAAATTTCTGACAATGAAATGTTAGAAAGTTTAATAAATTATGAAACACAATCACAATAAAAAAAAATGCTTAAAAAATAAAGAAAATAAAAAATAATCAACAAAACCAACAATCAATTAACATACTGCATTTGAAAAGTCTCTCATTCTTTTTTCATTGTAGTACGCTGCCCAGAACGCTTCCCGGTTCGCGTACCGGGCGCTACCCACGCAAAAAAAACAAAAAAAAAAATTTTTTTTTTTTGCCCCGCGGGGCCCTTTTAAAGCCTCCACATTAAACCTAGGGGGTCAGGGAGGATCTACTATGCCCCCTTATGGTCATTTCCCCCTTTGTTTTGGCCTCCTCTTGTCTCTCAATCCTACCGAGAGACAAGATGGCGGCCGCTACAGACTGTTTAGAATGTTGACAGACACCGGAGAGCCAATCAACTTCGCTACGCGAAGTTCCGGTACGCGCCCCGGTCCGCGAACCGGGGCGCGGACCGGAGCGCGCTTACAGATATATATCTTTTTTTAAACGTTAATTTCTCAAAATCCACTGGAGCACATATATTGAGACCTACAAAAGGCACATCGGGCTACCAGTCCCTACAATTTTGCCAAGTTTCGTGCAAATCCATTCAGCCGTTCGGGCTAAAAGTGAGGCCAACCGCCCTATGGAAAACTCAATGTTAAAAACACGTTTTGGGACCCCCCTTTTTTCTCGGCCCCCCCTTGACGAACCCCCCCCAAATTTTCAAGGGCTGCTCAGAAACAAAATGTTCCATTTTCCAGAAAATTTCAGCCAATTCCGTCCACAAACACCAAAGTTATTAGACATAGAATTTTCAAAAATCCCATAGGGAAAAAATCCTAACTATATATACCTACTGGCGACCGCCAGTAGGTAATATATATATATATATATATATATATATATATATATATATATATATATATATATATATATATATTCACTGAAAAAACCATAGGTTTCAGGCAGGAGTTGCATATAATGCATATTTAAATAACGAAGCAAACCACATTCACTGGATGATGTCATCAGTGATGTCATCAGTGATGTCATTTGAGATGTCATCAGTGATGTCACTGACCATGTCATGAATGATCTAATATGTGACATCATCAGCAGTGGATTGCGGGTGCGCGAAATATAGTTAGTACAACTAACTATATAGGAGCAATTTCAATGGTTTTGTATGAGTAAAATGTCCAGCTAACTATAACACCACTAAAACTTATAGTTTTTTGAGTGAATTTCAAAGGTTTTTTAAAAGCTAATTCCTAACTATATAACTCCTGAAACCTATGGCTTTTTCAGTGAATTTCAAAGGTTTTTTAAATGCTAATTCCTAACTATATAAGGCCTGAAACCTATGTTTTTTTCAGTGTATTCACAAGGTTTTTTAAATGCTAATTCTATTAGCGGATAACGTTTTTATATATTAAAACGTTTTTTAAATCTCAAATGCGTGCTTTGCTAACAGAGTTTTTAAGCACAGGCTCTTTTGTCTCTGGTGGCCATCTTGGGAGACTGCATATCAGAATTTTTTTAATGAAATATAAGAGGATTTGAGAAGTCACTCAAAATGTGCCCTAATTTTTCATTCTTCAGCACTAATCATAATTTCTATGGCAAAATGAACCCCCTCATTTTGTTCCTTTGCAAATTAAATGTTTTAAGTGTAAATCACTTTATTCCAATCAAGATGACTTCAGGTGTTCCATACTTTTGTCATAAGTAAGACTGTTAGCGCTCTAGTTGTTCTTTAGAACACTCTGGGACATTCTGTCATTGGGCTATAGTTGGGCTACATCTGGCTGATATTTGGGCTACATTAGTTTTTTTTTGTCTCTGGTGCCATCTTTGGGCTACATTGGGCTACATTGGGCTACATTGGGCTACATTTGGGCTCTAACATATATATAGCCCAATGTAGCCCAATATATATTTTTTCAAAGTTAAATTTCGTAAAAACCACTGGAGCACATATCTTGAGACATAGCAAAGGCACATCGGGCTACCAGTCCCTACAATTTTGCCAAGTTTGGTGGAAAACCATTTAGCCGTTCGGGCTAAAAGTGAGTCCAACCGCCCTATGGAAATTAACATGGGGAAAACACGTTTTGGGACCCCCCTTTTATCTCGGCCCCCGCTTGAGGAATCCCCCCCACACTTTCAGGGAAGGACCGGAGCAACGCGAGGCAAAGTTAAGGAGAATTTCAGGAAGATTCCTCAACCGGTGCCAAAGTTATTCCCAATAGAATGTTGCGATTTCCCGTCTTCTACACATTGAACTAATTCATAGTCCCGTGATTCATCCATGAAATCTAAGTCATCATTGTCTTCAATAACTTTTTCAGCGTTGTTCTCCAAAACAATTTTGAAGGAAATATTCTGCTCTCCTTCCATTTTCTTGCTGTAATTTGCATAAAAAATAAATATATTAGTAGAGATAGGGCACTGTTGGGTTTAAGTTCAGACAGGTAGTTTTGATTTTTTAACAGTGAAGTTATCTTTGGGCAGTGTATGGTATCAGGCTGGAAGTAGAAATATAAAAAAGTGTATATCATAAAGCCTACGTAAATTCATAATTATACAAGACAAGCCTAAATCCATCCATAACTATAACAGAGAAGCCTATCTCAATCTATAACTATTACAGAGGGATAGTATATAACTATCCGAAAATGTTTTCCAAATTAACTTAAAGTGCACAACATACTTCAGTTTTCAAAATAACATCTTACCTCTGAAAAAGAAGTTTAAGTTCTCAGTGAAAATCTTTTTGAAATGTACTTTAGGAAGTAGTAGTCAAAATGGCTGTGTTTCCCTCTCTTTCTTTATATATATTCATGTACATAACCAATCAAATGTCATGAAATAATAGTCGAAAATGAAAGTAACATTTTAATTGGTTGTAAATTCTAACACTTCAGATGTGTTTTTGTCAAGTAATTCACCTCAGGATATTTAGAGAGGGCTACAGGCCAAATGGCTCAATGGAATTCCACCAAATTTGGGAAAATGGTAGGGACTGGTATGTAGTATGGCCTATTCTATATTTGGTGAAAGTGTCTCCAGTGGTTTTTATGTAAATTAACTTTTAACATTTTTGGGAGCGCTTCCCGGTGCGCGCCCCGGTACGCGTACCGGCAGCGCTACGGGAGTCCTCCATTTTGTGTTTCGGTAGATTTGAGACAGAAAATGGAGGACAAACAACGTTGGGAATGGGTATAAGGGGGCATGGTAGGCACTCCCTGACCCTCTAGGTTTTCTGAGGGGGTCTTAGGAGGCCCATATAGGCGAAAAAAAATAAAAATAATTTTTTGCGGGGGGAGTGCCCAGTACGCGCACCAGAAGCGGACCGGGGAGCGTACTTTGGTAAAAAATAGTGAAAAAAGTTAGAAAAAGATAATCATTTGGAGTGATCAGAGGTAGGGTAGCCCTGAAAAGAGCTTTTGGGTTCTGTGGCTGATTTAGGTACCTACAAGTAGGTACCAATGCACAGTCTTAAATTCAGGAGGAATATTCTATTCCCCTCATCTGAGAAGTGCACACCATCTGCTCTGTAGATATCTTGCATGTTGTAACGCAAGTTGTTGTTGTATATTGAACCCATTCCATAGTCTCTCATGTAAGCAGAAACAGATTTATTCACATGTTTCCGTGCTTTCTCAAATTGTGGACAAAATTGGTTGGACCAATTCCATTTCTGTCTTTGGCATATATTGGAATATACCATGGCAGTTTGTGGAAAAATTGTCATCAATTGCCCAAAGGTGTCCTTTAAAAGCATCTCCAGACCTACCCCAGTCAAAGTGCCTAGGTAATTTCCACCACAGTGCAAAATTATGAGGTCAGGGTGTGGCAGATGGTAAAAGTTTTCACCAATGGTATCAATTGATGACATCTCAATCCTCTTTGGCCAATCCATTTTATGTGAACATTTGGTAAATCAAGGTTGTGAAAATTTCTGGTAGCTGCATATCTTTGAGCCCAGTGAATGTAGCTATGTCCAATAATCCAGACAGAGTACATGGTGAGAGGAGGTTCTGGTGCAGTCAGATGAAGTGTAGGAATGAAATGGCAGTTGGAACAGTAGGAGTTTGCAAAAAAAACTGTGGAGTTTCAGTGCTCTTGAATCACAAGCAATGATTGGTGGATTCAGATAGTTGAAAACTGAAAGTTAGGGTGCATGGTTCTGTTATGTGAAAGAAGTAATTTGAATGGTTAAGAAAAAGTAATTTAAAGAAAGATTGCAGTGGATAAGCTGGTGTATTGAGAGGTCAAACATGCTTGCTGATTTCATTTGCAACATTGTAGAATAAACTTTTAACCCTGGGAGCTCAGTGAGGAGGGAGTTGCTATGGTAACAGGTAGAAAGGGCTGAGGGGGGGAAGGGTGTTGATTTGAAAATAGAGAGGGAAGAGTTTTGATTGGTTACCATGAGGAATGTGTGTGTAGAATTAGAGGTTTTCTGTGCCATTAATGGTTGCAGTGCCTGGAGAACATACCTTTTGCTCTGCTAAAGAAATATTGGTGTGTGTATCTGACACTGTTCTGAATCTCCTAAAGCATTTGTAAAGGTGAGTTATGATTCATTTAGATAGAGAGTTCAGATTAAGAAGCACATTGATTTTCTTTGCTGTTGGTTTGTGTGATGCTTGTTTCTATATTTGTAAAATAGAGGATTTGTATTTTGTGATATAGTGATGTTTCAGTAGTGAAGTTGAATGGTTGTACATAGGACTTGCACTCTGTACCTAAAATGTTATTTTAAAAATCAATTTTAGGGTAAACCAATGGGTTTCAGTAGTGAAAATGAATGCTTGTACATAGGACCTGTGTTCTGTTCCTAAAATGGTAATTAAAAAACGATTTTAGTGCAAATCAATGGGTTTCAGTAGTGAAAATGAATGCTTGTATATAGGATCTGTGCTGTGTTTCTAAAATGTTAATTGAAAAACGATTTTAGTGCAAAACAATGGGTTTTAGTAGTGAAAATGAATGCTTGTAAATAGGATCTGTGCTCTGTTCATAAAATAATAAATAAAAAACGATTTTAGGGCAAATTAATGGCTTTCAGTAGTGAAAATGAATGCTTGTGCATAGGACCCGTGTTCTGTTCCTAAAATGGTAATTGAAAAACGATTTTAGTGCAAATCCATGGCTTTAACATTTTTAAGAAGGAATAAATAGTGTGTGCATAATTACATAAAAATATTTAAATCTTTTACAAACATGTTTTACCTCAGATTGGGAAGCAGACTTAGTTTCTTTGCTGTTGGTTTGTTTCATTTTTTGGGTAATGCTTGGTAGGAATGTTTGCAAGAGATAGGAAATGTATTTTGTAAAATAGTGACTTTTCAGTACTGAAATGGAATGATTGTACATAGGACCTGCACTGTGTTTCTAAAATGTTATTGAAAAATCGATTTTGGGGCAAATTAATAGCTTTTACATTTTTGAGAAAGAATAAAAAGTGTGTGCATGATTAAATAAAATAATTTGAATCTTTCACAATCATGTCACCTGTGTTACCTCAGATTAGGAAGCACACTGAGAGCCTTATTTATGAAAACAGCGATGCGTCACTTTTAACTGTGCACTCCTTGTGACACCAATGATGCATTATATTTAATGTATGACGCATCATGTTTCTAGGACTTACAGATAAGTCAGTATTTCTGATGTATCTGTAAGCGCAAATGTGACGAATTGCTGGAGTGTGTCACAAAAATGACACAACTCCAGCAATGCATCCTTTCACATGGGGAAAGCCCCATGTGAAAGCGTTTGCCTCCGTCTTACGCCTGCTGTGAGGCAGGTGCAAGATTTTGACGTAACAGAGTCCTAAAAGTGATGCAGTGAAATCTCATAGATTTCACTGCGTCACTATTACGAGGCTTTATGCGGGGGAATGCCCCCTCTGTGTACATTACACCTGACAGAGGTATAATGTGGCGCAGAGGTTTAAAAAGTGACGCATCTACCTACCTGCGTCACTTTTTAAATATGGCGCAAAAAGGCGCATGTTTTATGCCGCCGATGCGTCACAAAAAGTGACGCATCAGCAGTGCAAAACTGACACAGGGCCTCATAAATGAGGTTCATCTTTTTTTGCACACTACTCCAGTTTAGTCCTGTCCACTGCACTCTGACACAAGCCTCACCTTTTGTGCTCCCCTGGACAGGCTTCATCTCATCTGCACTCCTGCTTAGGTGTCAGAATCCTTTCACATGGGGAAAGCCCCATGTGAAAGCGTTTTCCTCAGTCTTACGCCTGCTTTGATGCAGGTGCAAGATTTTGACGTAACAGTGTCCTAAAAGTGACGCAGTGAAATCTCATAGATTTCACTGCGTCACTATTACGAGGCTTTTTGCGGAGAAATGACCCCTCTGTGTACATTACACCTGACAGAGGTATAATGTGGCGCAGAGGTTTAAAAAATGACGCATCTACCTACATGCGTCACTTTTTAAATATGGTGCAACAAGGCACATGTTTTATGCCGCCAATGCGTCACAAAAAGTGACGCATCAGTAGCGCAAAACTGATGCAGGGCTTTATAAATGAGGCTCATCTTTTTTTTGCACACTACTCCAGTTTAGTCCTGTCCACTGCACTCTTGGACAAAAGCCTCACCTTTTGTGCTCCCCTGGACAGGCTTCATCACATCAGCACTCCTGCTTAGGCCTCATAATCTTTTTTTAGAATAACATTTGAAAAACAGAGAAAAGGTCATATGTGTAAGCTTTTCATTACACTACTAAAATATTTTTGGGGCAAATTAATGAGTTTTACATTTTTGAGAAAGAATAAATAGTAGGACCTGCACTGTGTTTCTAAAATGTTATTGAAAAATCGATTTTGGGACAAATCAATGGCTTCTACATTTTTGAGAAAGAATAAATAGTGTGTGCATGATTACATAAAAAAATGTGAGCTTTTCACAATCATGTCACCTGTGTTACCTCAGATTAGGAAGCACACTGAGCTTCTTTGCAGTTGGTTTGTGTTATTTTTTTGGTAATGCTTGGTAGGATTGTTTGCAAGAGAGAGGAAATGTATTTTGTAAAATAGTGAGTTTTCAGTACTGAAATGGAATGCTTGTACTCCAGCAATGCATCCTTTCACATGGGGAAAGCTGCATGTGAAAGCATTTGCCTCAGTCTTATATCTGCTGTGAGGCAGGCGCAAGATTTTGACGTAACAGTGTCCTAAAAGTGACGCAGTGAAATCTCATAGATTTCACTGCGTCACTATTACGAGGCTTTTTGCGGAGAAATGACCCCTCTGTGTACATCACACCTGTAAGAGGTATAATGTGGCGCAGAGGTTTAAAAATTGACGCATCTACCTACATGCGTCACTTTTTAAATATGGCGCAAAAAGGCGCATGTTTTATGCCGCCGATGCGTCACAAAAAGTGACGCATCAGCAGTGCAAAACTGACACAGGGCCTCATAAATGAGGTTCATCTTTTTTTGCACACTACTCCAGTTTAGTCCTGTCCACTGCACTCTGACACAAGCCTCACCTTTTGTGCTCCCCTGGACAGGCTTCATCTCATCTGCACTCCTGCTTAGGTGTCAGAATCCTTTCACATGGGGAAAGCCCCATGTGAAAGCGTTTTCCTCAGTCTTACGCCTGCTTTGATGCAGGTGCAAGATTTTGACGTAACAGTGTCCTAAAAGTGATGCAGTGAAATCTCATAGATTTCACTGCGTCACTATTACGAGGCTTTTTGCGTAGAAATGACCCCTCTGTGTACATTACACCTGACAGAGGTATAATGTGGCGCAGAGGTTTAAAAAATGACGCATCTACCTACATGCGTCACTTTTTAAATATGGTGCAACAAGGCACATGTTTTATGCCGCCAATGCGTCACAAAAAGTGACGCATCAGTAGCGCAAAACTGATGCAGGGCTTTATAAATGAGGCTCATCTTTTTTTTGCACACTACTCCAGTTTAGTCCTGTCCACTGCACTCTTGGACAAAAGCCTCACCTTTTGTGCTCCCCTGGACAGGCTTCATCACATCAGCACTCCTGCTTAGGCCTCATAATCTTTTTTTAGAATAACATTTGAAAAACAGAGAAAAGGTCATATGTGTAAGCTTTTCATTACACTACTAAAATATTTTTGGGGCAAATTAATGAGTTTTACATTTTTGAGAAAGAATAAATAGTAGGACCTGCACTGTGTTTCTAAAATGTTATTGAAAAATCGATTTTGGGACAAATCAATGGCTTCTACATTTTTGAGAAAGAATAAATAGTGTGTGCATGATTACATAAAAAAATGTGAGCTTTTCACAATCATGTCACCTGTGTTACCTCAGATTAGGAAGCACACTGAGCTTCTTTGCAGTTGGTTTGTGTTATTTTTTTGGTAATGCTTGGTAGGATTGTTTGCAAGAGAGAGGAAATGTATTTTGTAAAATAGTGAGTTTTCAGTACTGAAATGGAATGCTTGTACTCCAGCAATGCATCCTTTCACATGGGGAAAGCTGCATGTGAAAGCATTTGCCTCAGTCTTATATCTGCTGTGAGGCAGGCGCAAGATTTTGACGTAACAGTGTCCTAAAAGTGACGCAGTGAAATCTCATAGATTTCACTGCGTCACTATTACGAGGCTTTTTGCGGAGAAATGACCCCTCTGTGTACATCACACCTGTAAGAGGTATAATGTGGCGCAGAGGTTTAAAAATTGACGCATCTACCTACATGCGTCACTTTTTAAATATGGCGCAACAAGGCACATGTTTTATGCCGCCGATGCATCACAAAAAGTGACGCATCAGTAGCACAAAACTGACGCAGGGCTTTATAAATGAGGCTCATCTATTTTTTTGCACACTACTCCAGTTTAGTCCTGTCCACTGCACTCTTGGACACAAGCCTCACCTTTTGTGCTCCCCTGGACAGGCTTCATCACATCTGCACTCCTGCTTAGGCCTCATAATCTTTTTTTAGAATAACATTTGAAAAACAGAGAAAAGGTCATATGTATAAGCTTTTCATTACACTACTAAAACATTTTTGGGGCAAATCAATGAGTTTTACATTTTTGAGAAAGAATAAATAGTGTGTGCATGATTACATAAAAAAATTTGAACTTTTCACAATCATGTCACCTGTGTTACCTCAGATTAGGAAGCACACTGAGCTTCTTTGCTGTTGGTTTGTGTCATTTTTTTGGTAATGCTTGGTAGGATTATTTGCAAGAGAGAGGAAATGTATTTTGTAAAATAGTGAGTTTTCAGTACTGAAATGGAATGCTTGTACTCCAGCAATGCATCCTTTCACATGGGGAAAGCTCCATGTGAAAGTGTTTGCCTCAGTCTTATGTCTGCTGTGAGGCAGGCGCAAGATTTTGACGTAACAGTGTCCTAAAAGTGACGCAGTGAAATCTCATAGATTTCACTGCGTCACTATTACGAGGCTTTCTGCGGAGAAATTACCCCTCTGTGTACATTACACCTGACAGAGGTATAATGTGGTGCAGAGGTTTAAAAAGTGACGCATCTACCTACATGCGTCACTTTTTAAATATGGCGCAACAAGGCACATGTTTTATGCCGCCGATGCATCACAAAAAGTGACGCATCAGCAGTGGAAAACTGATGCAGAGCTTTATAAATGAGGCTCATCTTTTTTTTGCACACAACTCCAGTTTAGTCCTGTCCACTGCACTCTTGGACACAAGCCTCACCTTTTGTGCTCCCCTGGACAGGCTTCATCACATCTGCACTCCTGCTTAGGCCTCATAATCTTTTTTTAGAATATAATTTGAAAAACAGAGAAAAGGTCATATGTATAAGCTTTTCATTACACTACTGAAACATTTTTGGGGCAAATTAATGTCTTTTAAATTTTTGAGAAAGAATAAATAGTGTGTGCATGATTACATAAAAAAATTTGACCTTTTCACAATCATGTCACCTGTGTTACCTCAGATTAGGAAGTAGATTGTGCAGATGAGGTGAGGCATGTCCAGAGGGACAGAGGCGGTGAGGCCTGTGTTCAAGACTGTAGTGGGAGAGAGGCTTTTCTTGGAGATCGTAGGTGGTGAGACCTGTGTCTAAGAGTGCAGTGGACTAGGCTTCATGAAGCCTATCCCCCACTGCACTCTTAGACACAGGTCTCAAGTTCTTTGCACCCGTTGACAGACCTCTCTTCTACTACACTGTTCAATAGAGGCCATACCTCTTGTGCACCCCTAGACAATCCTTACCTCATCTGCAACCCTGAATAGACTTCAACTAATTGGTATGCTTAGACAGGCCTCAGCTTATTTACACCCTTGGACTTGCGTCACCTCATCTGCACCTACTTACTATCAATTATACTTAATACATTGAGGCCTGTTCAGAGGACAGAGATGAGGTAAGGCTTGTCCAAGGGTGAGAGGAAGTTAGTCCTCTCCACTGTAGTCATGGACACTGAATGCTTGTACATAGGACCTGCACTGTGTGTCTAAAATGTTATTTAAAAAACGATTTTGGTGAAAAACAATGACTTTTAGTTTTTTGAGAAGGAATAAATAGTGTCTGCATGATTAAATACATATATTTCATCTTTTCACAATAATGTCACCTGTGTTACCTTAGATTAGGAAGTAGATTGTGTAGATGAGGTGAGGCATGTCCAGAGGGACAGACGAGGTGAGGCCTGTGTTCAAGACTGTAGTGGGAGAGAGGCCTTTCCTGGAGAACATAGGTGGTGAAGCCTGTGTGTAAGAGTGCAGTGGACTAGACTTCATGAAGCTTATCTCCTACTGCACTCTTAGACACAGGTCTCACTTTCTTTGTACCTGTGGACATACCTTTCTTCCACTACACTCTTCAATACAGGTCTCACCTCTTCTGCACCCCTGGAGAATCCTCACTTGATCTGTAACCCTGAATAGACCGTTTGCTTTTTGTCATTGCTTTGTTGTTTGATAATAGTGGTCTATAATGTGCTATTTTTTTCTTTAACACAGATTGAAATCAAGATTTCAAGAGTAAGGAAAGATGCCCTCAAGGCAAAGAGGAAGGAAAAATGAAATACGGTTACAAACAAAAACAGCATCGGAATTACAGCAGTCCTCCACAACAAAGACTTCAAAAAACAGGAAAGAAGCTCCTGGTAAGATAACTAAGTCTTTCTTACGGAACATATGTAGAACAAAAAAAAATGTTGGACAGCATGTAGAAAAAGAGAAGGAGAGAGTAAGTTTGAAAAGGAAGGAGAGGCCCTCAAAAAATCTTACTACTGGAGCAGGAGAGAATAATATGTATCGGAATAGAAGGCAGAATCAGTTTAGAGACATTCGTAAACAAATGTTTCGCAATAGGGTGTTTTTAAATTTGTTAAAAAACATTAGGAAAGGAAAACAGAGAGCTGCTTTTTATAAGAAAAAGAAAAATGTAGAGAAGATTGTTGATCAGGCTTTTGAAGTTAAGAAAAAATTATGTATTTTAATAATCAATAGAATTAGGACACTTAGCAACACAATTGATGTTTTTAAATCAAACAGTAGATGGAAAAGAGTAATTAATCGGACTAATTTTTGTAAAGTTTTTTCAGGAGAATGGATGCACAGTTCAAGTTGTGAGCCATTTTTTAATGAGGAGATTTACTTTCAGGAGAATGATTTAGTGCATGCAGTTGACACCAGTGGTCGAGCATATGAGGAGAAAGACGGTTGTCTGATTGAAAAAGAGAAACTTGTGCCTAGAGAACCAGAAGAGGGGTTAACTGATGAAGTTTTAGGGAGACGTACTAAGGGTCCAGGGTACACTTGGAAGTGTAGTCGTATTTGTAGTGTGCGACAGGAATCAATTGATTTGTTTTGTAATTTCTTACGTACATATAGTAAGAAAAGTCTGAAGCAGAAAATGAAGTTGTTGCAAGATTTAGATCCTTGCAGAGTGAGAGAAAAGACAGGTTTGCAAGGCCATTCACTGGCTTGTCTTTATAGAAAAGTCTGTCAAAGTGTTTTTCATCATTTTAGGATGTTAGCAGTGCATCATACCAAAATGAGGAAATTAGTGAGAATGTTGTATTATGCAAAAAGTCCAGCACTTAAGCTTAAACAATTAAACAGTGCTCTTTTGCATGGAACTGAATTAGATGTGAAGAAGATTTGTGAAGAAATTGAGATTTCTTATTTTGGTGAAAAAGAGGACAGTGTAGAAATTGTCACAGAAATTCAAGGTATTGTGGAAGATTATGTACAGATTTCAAGTACAGAAAAGTTTGACCAGGAAATTACCAGGTTTAAGGTGAAATCAAGTGAAAGGCCGAATTTTACTTGTGTGTGTTGTCGACGAACTCATTATAAGCATCAAACTAGATTAGTTGATTTATACGTAAAAAGTGAAAAGATAAATAATTATGAGTGGAAGGATTTTGCTACTTATTTGTGGGTGGAGAATTGTTTTGATTTGAGTTCTGATCAGCGTATTTGTAAATATTGTTATGATAAATTAAATGAAAACAGAATGCCTGCTAGAGCTGTTCATAATAATCTGGAGTTGGTAGACATTCCTTCTGAATTGATGGATTTAAATACATATGAGTCTATTTTGATTCAATGTGTCCTTCCTTTTCAGGCTATTGTTCGCATGGAGCCTAAGATAGGGAAATTGCCTCCTTCAAATTTACAGAGAGGATTAAAGGGAAGAGTTGTTTATTTGCCTCTAGATTTCAAGAAAAATATTGATACCATTGGTGTACAGAAAGTGGAAGAGGAACCTCTGCTTATTCTAGTTAATGGGGTTCCGACAAAGAGTAAGAAAATCTGGCAAGATTTAGTGGATGTTAGGAAAGTCAAAAAGGCAACGTTGTATTTGGTCAAAAACAATGAGTACTACAACCATGTATGTGTTGAAGCAGAGGAAACAGCTGCAGATGAAGACAGTGATTGTTCAGCTGGCCAAATTGAAAAAGTTGATGTATCAAGAAGTGAAGAAATATATGAACATTATACTGTTCATCCTTTGCATTCCAAAGAAGTGATGGGGAATGCAATTGACTTGTTTCAAATGAAAGCAGCAAAAGGAAGTCCCATTAGTGTATGGGAAGAAAGTTTGGAAGCTTGTTGTTTTCCACATTTATTTCCAACAGGTCGAGGTGGACGATATGACGATCGACCACTTCAAATTCCTGCATCTGAATACCGAACTGTAAGATTATATGCTGAAGATCCAAGGTTTCGTCAATGCATTCCCTATTTGTTTCATCTACTGTATGAAAGTGACTGGTCTGGGCTTTCTTATGCAGTAAACCATATACTGAAAAGTGGAGCACATTTCCAAAATGTTTCGGCGAGGGACTTTATGGAGAAAGTGAATCTGCAAGATAATATTTTGGAATCTCATTTAATCAATCTCATGGCTTGTCAGCGTGGTACAAACGAGTATTGGTTCCGTCGTCATGGGGAATTGAAATGTATGCTAAGAAACTTAGGAACTCCTACATGGTTCCTCACTCTTAGCTGTGCCGAGTATGCATGGGACGACTTACTTCAATTTCTACGAGAGGCAAATGCAAATATTCAAAATATAGAATTCAAAACTGCTGGAGAACTGTGTTCTTTGGATCCAGTGAATGTATGCAGATATTTCAATCATAGATTTGAAGCTATGATGTCTTTTATTACCAACAAAAAAAATCCTCCCCTTGGAGAGGTTTTGGATTTCTTTTGGAGAAAGGAGTATCAAGCGAGAGGTGCTCTTCATATACATATGTTGTTGTGGATTAAAGATGCACCCAAATTTGGAACAGATTCGGATGAGACAGTGATGAGCTTCATTGAAGAGTATTCAACATGTGCTGTTCCGAAAACTACCGAAGAAAACAGTTTAAGGCAACAAGCTTTACGCTTTCAATCCCATCGTTGTGGAAAGTACTGTCGTCATAAATTCAGAAACAAGGACAAGTTCTACACAAAATGTCGTTTCGGCTTTCCACGACCAGTGATTTCTAAAGGAAGAGTAAATAATTTGATGTCTTCTCTGCGACATACTGTGACGAGGAAATCACCAAAAAATACATACAATTTAAAAAGAAACGAAGAGTCCAAGTACATCAACGACTACAACCCAGTGATTTTGTCCATGTGGAATGCTAACATGGATATTCAATTTGTTGCTGACAACTCTATTGCTGTGGCTCGATATGTGACGTCTTACATCACAAAAAAAGAAAAGACAGAACTGAAGGAAATGTGGGAGGACATTTCACATGAAAAGAGTCTAAGCAAGAAATTATATAGTTACAGTCTGAAGATGTTGTCGCATCGAGAAATTGGAGCATATGAATGTTCTGATTGATTGTCATCAGCAAGTCTCTATGCCAAATCTAGAACCATCATTTGGATAAGTCTAGGTCTTGCTGCAACACGAAACCGAGTTTTGAAATCTGTACAAGAGATAGAGTATTTGGCAGAGAAAGAACCAGAAAGCACAGATATTTTGAAGACAAACATGTTGGATACATACTATCCAAATAGAAGTCCTCACCTTGAGAATGCTTGTCTCTATGAAGTTCTGCAAAGATATATTTATAAGAGGAACATCAGAGAAGATATCAATAATGGAATATATGCTGTCATTGGATGTGAAGGATGTTTATTGAAACAGAGAAAAGGTCATTTGATTAATCATCGAAAATTGAGTTGTGAAAATCCAGATAAAGGAGAATTTTACTATTTGGCTCTTTTGCAACTCTTTAAACCATGGCGTAAAGAAGAGGAACTACTTGGAGATTTTCTCTGTTATGAAGACTCTTTTAATGCAACCAAGGATACCATAGAATGCAAATGTTGAATGAAGAAATAGAGCAAGAAGCAACAATTGCTGCAGAGATTGCGAGAGACAGTTCTCAAGACAGTCAGAGTTCTGCTTCATTGAGTCAGGATCCACTAGGAGGACCAATTATCCTAAATGAAGCTGCCACTGCCATGGATGAGGTAGAAAGAGCTATGGAACAAGCTCAAGATGATGTAGTTAACTTAGAAGATTTGGTGAAACAACTAAACCTTGAGCAGAAGCAGATATATGACGAAGTCACAGAACAGATTGAACATGGATTCACTCACGAGAAAAAAGAGTGCTCATGTACATCATTTAAACCTGTCCAACTGTACGTGAGTGGAGAAGCGGGAACTGGAAAAAGTTTTCTGATTAAAGCAATTACAACTTATCTGCAGAAAAGGACTGAATCACCGCTGTCTTGTGTTGTTACCGCTCCAACTGGGCTGGCAGCACATAATATTAAAGGGATTACTTTACATCGTTTACTGATGCTGCCGGTGGAGCATGATAACAAATTGCAATACCACAAGCTATCTGGAGATGCGTGTTCTGAAGTTTCGAGAATCCTGAAGAAAATGAAACTTCTTATCGTAGATGAAGTAAGCATGGTCTCACATCTAATGCTTGCTTTTGTGCATTTGAGAATGCAAGAAATTCTTAGAACAGACTATGATGTCTTATTTGGAGGAAAACACATTATCGTTTTTGGAGATCTACTGCAGTTGACTCCAGTGAAAGGTCAACCAGTGTTTAAAATGGTCACGCATGAAGATACCAGGAAGTGCCTAGGAAGCATTGGAAACGTTAATATATGGTTAAATTTCAAATATTCAGAACTACTCCAAAATATGCGGCAGGCAAAGGATGAAGATTATAAAAATATTCTACAAGATGTAGGAATCTGAAAAATAAGTCAGCATGGGAAAGAAGCTTTACATGGACGATTAATTTCTAATTTGTACCCAAATGAAAACATTCTTCCAGAGAATATTTTTAAGAAAATTAACAAGAAGAAATCTGGCATATGTTTGATGCCTACTCTGAAAGAATGTTCCATGTTCAACAACAAAATGTTAAAGTTAGAAAATGAAGAGATAGTGAAACTGGAAGCTATATATAAAATAGAGCATATGGGAGCAACAATTATTTTGTCAGAAAATTTGAAATCAAAATTGGATTCATTAGAGAAGACTATATCTAAAACTGCTGGTTTTGAAAAGACTCTGAATGTGTGTTTAAATTGTCGTATCATTTTGAGAAGGAATTTAAATGTTGAAAGAGGTCTGGTAAATGGAGCAATGGGTCATGTTGTTGGTTTTGTGAATTACAAAAAGAGATGGAATTGAAATTTAAAAAATTTAATTTGATGGCATTGACGAAATAGAACAAATTTGTCGTTGTTCAGCTAGATTTTTGCTTGTGAAAGACTTATATGTTCGCCGAAAACAGTTTCCTGTTTGTTTGGCATATGCAGTGACAATTCATAAATCTCAAGGTTTAAGTGTAGATAGTGCTTTGGTGAACATTGGAAGTTCTGTGTTTAAAGAGGGTATGGCATATGTGGCATTATCACGAGTCAGAACTTTGTCAGGATTGTACTTGATTGAGTGTGATGAAACAAAGATTTGTGCTGATCTAGATTGTGTTAAAGAATACAATAGGTTAAGAAGAGAGTATGCTCCACATTTGCCTCAATATCCTCTGTTTGAAAAACGTGTGGTAGGCCGAAAAAGAAGAAATGAGATTAATTGCAGTGAGGTACTAGCAAAAAGGCACAAAGTAGATAAAACTGTAATTGTAAGCAGAAAGAAAAAGGATTCTGTTGAAGATGTTGTTGGATTTCAGTTTGAAAACAGTTCTGGTGTCAACTGCTATGCTAATGTAGTAGTTAATGTTGTTTTTTTTCTTCGAAATTTACAAAAACAGATTGTTGAAAATCGGGATCAAACATTGTGCTGTTTATTGAATTCTGTGTTAGAGAAATGTAGCAGTGATAGAGCAAAAATAGAAAGTGTTTCAGAAATTAGAAATCTTCTAGACATATGTTCTGGTCAAAATCAATTTTCACAGATAATTCAGCAGGATTGTCAGGAACTTTTAATGTATATGTTTGATGTATTGGAAGATGAAGGAGTAGATATAAAAAATCTTTTTAACCTTTCTTATCAATGGCAACATGACTGTGATAACTGTACTTTATCAAGTACTACTAGAATAGACACTGAAAGATTTATATATTTGACTTTACCAGACTGCAAATCAGTGTCTTTCAATAATCCAGTTAAAGCAGCTGATCACAATATGGTGTGTACCCAATGTAAGTCTGCAATGCTGTCCACATTATTTCTACAAAGTTATGGTCACTATGTCATTTTAATGTTCCAACGATGTAGACCTGATGGAACGAAATTGACAACTTCTTTTAAAAATTTTGTGGCTTCTCAGTTATCAATTTCAGGAAGAACGTTTGGAACTGTAGCTATTATTTATCATGACGGACCTTCAACAACATCAGGGCATTACACATGTTATTTAAAAAGTTGTAAAGGTTGGACCCTTTGTAACGATACTCATTTGACTTTTAAACAACGTTTGCCTTTTGACTTAAAAAATTCATATCTAGTGTTTTAGAAACAAAATTTAAGTAAAGGTAATTGGCCTATGAAGACGGGAGCAGTTAATAAAGGTTAGTTTGCTATTTAAAAACGGTAATTTCAGAGTTTCTTTTAATTAATTTGAAAGTATGCTCATACATCTAACACTATTTGGCCCAAAGGAAAAGTTAAGGAATGAGCAAAGAGTCATGAGTGAAAGTGGAGCTTTTCTTCTAGAAAGTCGATGAAATGGAATTTTTAGTGAACAGCAGAGTACTTTCCAACGAGAAACAGACCTTCATGATATACTATTTGGCCTAAAGGAAAAGTAAGTGAATCAAAGATTAGTGTATATTTGTTATTTTTAACTTGGGATGTTTTTTTTTAAAGCACAATCTTTTTGATTGTGGGTTTTTTTTCCCCGCTGTAATATGATGAGTAGTTTGAACTCACTTTTTTAAGTGAAATTCAATATATTCTGAGAACAGCAAAAATAAACTATGTAACATGTTGTACAAGTTAATCTATAGTTTGTATTCTGTAATTTAAATTATTTTCCCATTGTCTCACACTCACTTTTCTTTTTCCACCCTCTTCCAGCTTTTTTTACTCACTTATAATGTCTTTCTTTCACTCTCTTTCAACCCCGTTCCTTTACTCCACTTCTGTCACAACCCCTCATTCTCATTTCAACTGTCTGCATCCCTTCTCTCTCTTGCATAACTTTTCAGCTTTCAGTCTCTCTGCTTTACTTCCCTTTTCCGTATTTTCCTCTTTTGCTCTTTTAGTAATTCCTCTTTACTCACTCAGCAGTATTGTCGCACTCTATCACTATAAATCACCCACTCTCCCTCGCTTATCTTTGTTTGCTCCTTTCTTTTGACCTCTTCTCTCTATTTTTCGTTTTCTACCTCTATTGTCCTCAGTGCCTCACTCTCCTTGTATTATGGTCACTTGTGTTTATCTACCTTCTATCATTTCTTTTACAACAACTTCACTGCTCCTCTGTCATCGTTCTTCATCCCATTTCTTTTACTCTGGTTCCATTACTGTCCCTCATTTCCTTTCTTTCAATGTCTTTCTCTTTACTTTCATCACCAAATTATTTTGTCTCAGTACCACTGTTTTAGTCGTCTTCTCCTCTCTTTCCTTTTTTTGCTCCCTTACTCGTTTCCTTTGCTCACTTATTGTACTCCACCTCACTCAGTTTTTCTCTTAGTGTGTCTGTCTACTAACTTCCTCACTCCATTTCCCTCAATCATTGTATATTATCCTCTCTCCCTTCATCCCTTCACTTTGACTGTTCTTCACTTACTCTCAGTTATCTTCTATTTCTCAATCTTCTAAAGCATCCTTAATTAGACTCTTTTCCGTCTCTGTTATTATCTTTTTACTTACTACTGTTTCCTGACTTAGTTTTGCTAACTCACATTGTTTTAGTATCTTTCTTACCTTCAGTTCATTTCTCTGTTCTTCTCTTCCTCTGTGTCAGTGAATCTATATGCCTTACTCTTAGTAATTTGCTCTCATTCTATTTCTTTTTTTCTCTTTTTATCCTTCTACCTTACTTTATTCCCCTTTCTGTGTCCTTCACTCTTACTTTATTTCTAAATACACTGTTATGATTTTTAACCTCTTCATTTGTATCTTTTAATTTAAAATACACATTTTACTAATTATAACTTATTTTTTCTTCTCTCTTTCACAGATACAAAGTGTAGTAAAAAAAATTAATTAAAGTTACATTTATTATATGGTAAGTATGACTATAAAAATGTATTTTGTCATCACCCTTTGCTCTAAGCTCACTAATATTTTCTCAACCAACCTCACCCCTGTGTCTTTATTCTGCTTCCCTCACTTATTCTTATTCTCCATGTTTACTCCAATTTCCCTATTTCCCCTCCCATATTCAACTTCTTTCAATCCCTATTCTTTACTTCACTTACCCTCTCTTCCCTTCCTTTGCTTCTTCACTCATTCTGTTTTTCTTAATTATTTACCTTACTCCTACACACACACCTCACCCCCCTCCCAACACATACACACACCTCTAACATACACCCCACACACACACCACACACACACCTTGTACACACAAAAAATCCCCCCACACACACTCTTCACATACACACACACATTCCATACACACACATCGCACACATATACACCCCACACCCATACACTCCTCACACATACTTCACACACCCTCACCTCCACCTCCACCCACACCAAAACACCCCACACAGCCACACCCACAGACACACCTTACACACCCACACCCCGACCTACACCCACTGACTCCCTATAAGTCACACACACTGCATTACTTATCTTTCTTTGCTGTTTCACTCAAACCCATTCAGGTACTGTTTCCTTTACTCTCTTTGTCCTTTCTCTTTGTCACTCCCCATGTCTTATCCTAATTCAATTTTTCACCCTCTTTCACCCCTCTTTACTTATACTAACTGGTCTTTTCTTACCCTCCCTCACCGTTCTTCATTTATCCCGGTTCCGCCACTACCCTTCATTCTCAATTTTTTACTGTCCTTTCTTTTTCTTTCAACACCCACTCACATTCTCCCACTATCTCTACTTTAGTCTTCTTCCTCTCTCTTCCCTTCTTTCGCTCCTTTAGTCATTTTACTTTTCTCACTTTCACCCTATTACACCTTCTCTGTTTTTTACTATGTAATAAACAATCCCTCTGTGTTCATCCTGTAGCTCTCTTTCTCTTAACATTACTCTCTTTGTGTTCTTCCCTCATGCTAACTCCTTCATAAAAAAAAAAAATTCAATTTTTTGGGGGGGCGCGCCCGGTACGCGTACCCTAAGAAAAATAAATTGACAGAGATTCATTAAAAATATAGGTTTATTTTTATAAATGAAAGGTAGTTCTAAAAAGAACTGTTTTTTTTCTTCTTTTTGTTGTTTTATATTTTTTTTAATGTTTTTTGAACATTTTGTACTTTTTTTGGCTTTTCAAAACAGTTTTATATTTTTTTTGTATTTTTTATGGGGAGAAACAAAAAAAAGGGAATTGAAAATGGCTCAACTGGAGCAAAAAACAAAAAACTGAAAAAATTACAGTTTTTTGGGGCAATTGTGATTGTCACCAGCAAGGACGACGAGCTTTACGCTCTTTTCACCATAGGCGATGAGCTTGCCACATTCAATACATGTGATTCTAAAATCTGCAAATCGTGGTTGAATACAAGGCATCATCTCCGTTGTTTCTGGTCCCGATGGAGTGGGTTGCTTTCTTTTGGAGGTGGTCCTTTAATACTGGGGGAGGTTACTGGCCAGTTCCCTGATCTCTGCAGCAGAGTAGTTGTTAGGATGCTTGCGGGTCATATGTCGAATCATGGTATTATTACCAAAGTAATATTTTTTGTTTGGATTGCCCCTTGAGAGTTCCATGCCACAGATTCGACAAGTTACCTTGGCCGCATTAACTTTTTTCTTGCCCTCTGGGATTGAAAAAAACTCCCATACAATGTGTGGCCTTGGCTTGTATGGGGTATTTTCTTCAGGCAGCCATCTTCTCCTCTCCTCCTCTTCCTCTTCCTCCTCCTCCTTTTCTTGACCACCAATGTACTGTTGTGGTGGTCCTCTTGGTGGTGGTGGTGCAGATGCTCCAGCTGTTGCTACTACAGTAGCCATTTGAAAGTACAAAATAATTCTCTGTATTGCTGAAACAGGTCTTCCTCAGTCAAAGGACAAAGTCAGAATAAGGAAAAAAAGTGGGGTCTTTCATCATTTGGAAAAAAAAACCTGTCCTGAACCAATGAGAAGTGTTATTTTCAGGTCACATGACCCGGGCTTTACTCATTTGGAAACCAAAACTGTTCTGCACCAATAGAAAGTGTTATTTTCAGGTCACATGACCCGACGCGCTTACGCTACGTGCCACGGGGCGCGCCCTTAGTCGCGCTCCGGGGCGTGCCCGCGGGCGCATAGCGTAAGCGCGTCAAGACGTTGCGCGATCGTATGCGCTCGCGTGCTTACGGGTGCGCTTACGCTGTGCGTCATGTGACACATCACGCGTCTACGCGATACGTCACGATGTTGTTTTCGTTCGCGGGAATAGCGCTCCCGGGAAGCTCACCGGTACGCGTCCTAGGGCGCGCCGTAATATTGCGCTTACCCGTGCGTTCACCGGTACGCGCCCCGGGAGCGCCCCGGGGTTAAGAATAAAAAAAAAAAAAAAATGTAACATAATTATACAATATAAAAATCTTTTAATTTTTTTTTTTGTTTATACCTATAAAGATTTGCTATTAAAAAACCATTGAAATTCACTGCAAAAAAACATAGGTTTCACACCAGTTATAGTTAGGAATTAGCATTAAAAAAAACTATTACATTCACTGAAAAAACCATAGGTTTCACACCAGTTATAGTTAGCTGGAAGTTTTACTCGCATAAAACCATTGAAATTCCCACGTTATAGTTAGTTGGACTCACTTTAACTTGCGCGTGCAATGCACTGCTGATGACGTCACATAATACATCACTCATGATATGGTCAGTGACATCACTCATGACATCACTGATGACACCATCCTTGTGACAGACTGACAGACCTCCATTCACTGTAATGTAACCCTTGAAACACATATTCAATAAGAGAATTTTCAAAAAAATTGAGATACCCATACCAGTTACAACAATCAATTCAATAATACGACCATCTATGTACACATCCACTCATTCACCAACAGTTCTATATAGTCACTTATACATATACTAACTCATCATATGTAGTGATACACCTATACATCCTGTTACACACCGACAGTCATCCAAAAGTTACTCACACACATACTCACACATGCAAATAAACTATTCAACATCCATTTATTTGCATATACAGCTATACACACACAACCACCTTACTTCTAAGGAAACTTACACATACTTACTCTCTTAAACAATCACTTATAGAAACACATACTTATTTAAACAGGAACTCTTACAATTTCATACTCTCACATATACTCACTTACATACATCAATATTCACATATACTAGATTAAAACATATGTAGTTACTGATAAAGACACTAGTGAAACAGTCATTCACTCACTAACACACACATATACACACTCATCCACCCATACAGTCCTGCACATATGATGTCTTCAAAACACATACAGAGAGTCAGTTATTCATGCATCTATGTGCTAAGTAATACCCCCACCAAACCATACAAACACTCATACTGATACTAAAACAAACATCTATTAACCCATATACATACACATGTAGCTACTCACCAACCCATGCAGCCACTTATACAGAAAGTGAAACACTAATCCTTATATTTAAATATTTAAACATTACTCACTAATATATGTATTACCTAAGATACACTTAATAAGCCAGTTAACCAATCAATTTAAAAAACAAACAAACATCTAAACACTTATTTAAAGATTTATTCTTCCATCAACTTTTACATATACATATATAACACATATTTATTTCTCGGAAAGACACACATTCACTGGATGGTGTCATCAGTGATGTCATGAGTGATGTCACTGACCATGTCATGAGTGATGTAATATGTGACGTCATCAGCAGTGCATTGCACGCGCAAGTTATAGTGAGTCCAACTAACTATAACGTGGGAATTTCAATGGTTTTATGCGAGTAAAACTTCCAGCTAACTATAACTGGTGTGAAACCTATGGTTTTTTCAGTGAATTTAATAGGTTTTTTAATGCTAATTCCTAACTATAACTGGTGTGAAACCTATGTTTTTTTCAGTGAATATATATATATATATATATATATACATATATATATATATAGTTATATATATATATATGTTTATATATTGAAACCAAATCCAAAACATATATTTAAACTAATTATACAATATTAACATGCATAATTCACACATTTAATAAACTATTATACATACTAATCTTTCCTAAATATATTTTTTAAGTTAATAAACATAGATTTATCAATACCTCCAACCCTACATCTGTACAAACACAGTTGCACACCAAGAAATTAAATAATAATAATAATAATTATTGGAATGTATCAAGCATAATAAACATAAACACAATACAATTGAAAATATTAATTGTAATGTTCAGTGAATTGTAGAGGACCTAGTCACCTTCAGAGGAGTGTCCTGGTGATGGAACTATTCACTGAATCTAGCTGGAATAAAAAAGGGGTAGAGGAGATGATGTGTGAAGGTTAGAAGGTTCTAATTATAGGCTGCCAGGTAGGAAAAGGAGCATACTCCAGCTGTTGCGTGGCCGATATGTGGAACCGATGCAATTTAAAAAAAAAATAGGGGCAGATTTATGTTGGTAATGCGCCACGTTTGCGTCATGCAACTGCGGCGTAAACGTGGCGCATCCCTACGACCAATTTACAACGTGACGCATCTAGGCAGATGCGTCACGTTGTAAAGCCCTGCGCCACATGTGGGCGTTCCAGCGCAGGGTGGGCGTTCCGGGGCAGGTGCGCCTCGCAAAAGTGGCTGAGTGAAATCTATAAGATTTCACTCAGTCACTTTCAGGCCAATGCTGCGTCAAAACCCTGCGCCTGCTTGAAGCAGGCGTAAGGCTTGACGCAGCATTGGACAGATAGGGCACCCCCGAGCCTTGCTGGAGCTGCGTCGCGCTTGCGACGCAACTCCAGCAATGCGCCACTTTTACGGCACAGATGCGTCACGCATCTGTGCCATTTTTGCACCATGGGTGGTGGAGCTGCGGCGCAAAATAACTGGCACATCCCTGGGGATGCGCCAGTTATCATAAATCTGCCCCATAATATATATATATATATATATATATATATATATTAATTATGTGATTAATATATATATATATTTATTATGTGATTATTTAAAAATCTTTACAATATACAAATTGCTGTAAATAAAATCCTCTGGCAGATTTTACATACTATTTCAACGATTTCATTTTTAGGCGACTTCTAAAATTTCCCTAGTGCATTTAAAATATTTACTGTGTGCAAATTAACAACATTTAAAAGACTGAAGAGTTGCGTATTATTAAGTTTTATAGGAAATTTGTATACCATCCAGCTTAAAAGTACTTCAGGTTAAAATCACTACTGGTTGAGCTAGGTTAGGGAGTTAAAAAGTTTCTCAACATGTATCATATACCTGATGAAAGCACAGCTCAGTTGAATTTGTGATCGGCTGAGGCAAGATTGTAGTGCTTATTGGCATTTTCATATTTAAATGATATGAAACTTCGTTTAAGGAGTATGAGTTGGGCTAAGTATATTAACAGGCAAGTGCAAAGAATGTGTAAAACTGATTTGTCATAATAGCCACACAATCAGCAGCTTCTATCTTTGGTTTGTGGAGCCCATGGTGGAGCGTTAGCCTTGTTTGGAAAAAATGGTAAAGTTGTACTGCAAGAGACAGTTTTAGCGAAAATGACTGCTCTAGATATGGTTACTCCTTTGTGCTATGATTGACCAATAGAATATTGACGTCAAAAATTTTGTGTGGACAAAATGGTGTGTCTAACAGATAGGGGACCAAAATATCGAGAAGGTACATGCAAATAGGTAAGCATAGATTTAGTATTCTTAACTTCACATCTTCTTACGTTAAAGATATATATATCGCTAAGGTACATATATGTGGAGTTAATTATAGCAAACTTTGCTTACACATTAAAACTTACCTTAACAATACTTTTGTCCTCAGTATTTTGGAGTCTATATTGTGTCCACATGATATTTCATTCTCGATATTTTGTCCAAACACCTTTCAAAACTGTCCGTGCATGTGTGGGATTACTAAACGTCCAATGAAATGGAATGTTGCTTACAACATTTATTTATCATACTGTTAAATACATTGTGACTATGAGAAGTAATCATGCATCTTCTAGACTCAGTTCTTTCAATCAGTATCTAAAAGGTGCATCCATTAGTCTTTTGTTCCATCATGTCGCGGTTAATTACTTTCCATATGAGCTGACCTAATGTGTGGCCTTTTCTAGTTCTTATTTTGCGCAAGAATTTGATATAAGACATGTAAATGTAAATGTACTTATATAGCGCAGACCTGTCACCCAAAGGGCATCCTGGCGCTTGCTTAGGGAACCCGTCCTGGTATTCCCCTGTGAGAAACCCTGGCAGGGTGTCCACAGGGTGAAAGCCAGGCATCCCGCCACGAGGGGCCATAGTGGAGATTAAGCAAGCTATTGCCCAGAGTCGCAGAGTGTGACCCCGTGAGTCGAGTAGGCACCGGAGCGAGAATTGTCGAGACCGTGGAATTTATGAGCCCGAGACCCGCTGAGGCGGGGAATCGAACCCTGGTCCACGGTCGATCTCAGCTTCCGGGTCTGCCGCCTCTAACCACTGAGCCACGCTTCTCCACATCTGATGGATAATCCTAGCCTTATTCATCAAAAACTCGAGTCTTATCTGTGATTGCACCAAGTTTGAAGGGAGATTGAATGCTTGTCTATCAATTTTACAGGTCAAGAAGTTGATCTTTTCGGCTAATGATGGAGGCAAGGCAATGAGACTGTATACTAGTGATGGCAGGGTCTTATGTTTCATAAACTGAAGGAGAGGAGAACAGGAAGGGAAGAGTAAATTGTTTGATAAAGATATAAATTCCATGGCCAAAGAGTTAACTTTTAGGCCTAATGAATCTATATGTTGTTTAAAGACACCTTGATCATCAAAATTGATGCCAAATCACGTGCAGTTTTTATTAGTGTTTTTTGTAAAGATCCCAGGAACCCTTTTTTGGATTTTCCTCCTAAAAGTCATTGCATTTGTTCTGTCGATGTTAGCTTCCAACTAATTGGTGTCACAGAAAGAGCTTAAAAAATCTAGTGATCGCTGCAGACAAATTAGTATTTTACTGAATAGGACTGTATTGCCTGTGTATTGCAGAATTGGGAGCCCACTAAGACCAAGTCTAGAGAGTTCTACTTGCTGCTGTTTAATAGCATATAAATGCTATATATAAATTCAATATAAAGGCTGAATAAAATAGAGTCCAATACACATTCTTGATTCAGCCAATTGTCAGTCATTACATGCATGGATCATTTGTATTGCTTGCGATTTTAATCTGTACCCATGTATTGGAGAATAACTTTTGAATGGCTTTCAACAAAAGGAGAGAAATATTACATTTTTGTAACTTTACTTGAGTGTGTTGCGCTAGACCTTTTCAAAGTCTGCTTTGAAATCTATAAATGTGGAGTATAAAGTTGACTTACTTTCTATTGCAGTTCCCGCACATATTTTTGCGCTAGTTCTGAACCATGATGGAAGGCAGTCTGTGTAAAAGGATTGAGATTTTGTTTTTTGGCTCAACCCATCACATCATACAAAGTGCATTTTGCATAATATTGTGCGTTACTGTGTGACAGGGCAATAGGCTGGTAGTCTGCTCAGTTCTCTGCGTCTCCTTTTGGATAATTGTTTATATTATGAATCTTTGTCATGTTTTTGGAATAGCTTGGGTTGTTAAGCAGGAATAAAAAGTGGAATAACTATCTTGGCCCAGAATCCGAATTTCTTTTGGAAAAGTGCTACCTGTAGGCAATTGGGCCTGGGGCATTGTCCTGCATTCCCCTTTTTTATTGTTGCACACAAAGAGGTAACTTGCATTTTGTAGGGCGGTGTAGGAAGAGAGCTAGATGTGTCTTTGGTGATATGGCCAGGCATTGAATGATGCCCTTCTATTAGTGTGACTGTCAGAATGATACACTCGCCATAAAGAGCCATAAAGAATTGGTTCTAACATTCTTTAGATATGTGTTGTGTCTGAGGTCTTACACAATTATTTGTTAAAACAATTATGTGGCCAAAAGTACCTTAGTTTTTTCTTATTGCTTGCAGTATATAGCTTGCTCCATAGGGCAGTCCTTGTTTTATGTTTCCTGACCAGTATATACGTAAAAATTATCCTGTAGGAATTTTTGTTGTGTTCTGAACTTCCTTTGCATCGCCTTTTTCTGATCATGTAGAGGAACATTGCTAAATGAGGAGGTACAATTTTACATTCCTGCCTGTTGAGGTATATATTTATTTGATGGGAGGACTCAAACTTCTGAGAATTTCTGCCATATTATAATTTCAGTTAGGGTGGAGCTTAGAACATGTTTTATTTAGTGGAGAACAAGCTGATGGTACATGTTGGCTGTTATATCTGTAAAGTTCCATGCATATTTCCCTTCACTTTAGCCTTTTGAAGTTTGTCTGATTTTGGGAATCACAATGTAATTTTCTTTGCTTCTGAGACACTGCTCTACTAAAACATGACAAATATTTGTGGCATATGATCACCTTCCATTCTTTTAATATTTGAAAATTTGAGATGGATGAGAACAATTGGGCATTGACATGTGTAATTCAGGATGGAGACACTTGATGATGAATACTGGTATGGATTAGCAGGCCGGTCTTGTGGGAACCTGCCACTTAGAGGGCTAAGGACTGCAAAGTGGCTAGTAACATTTCGCCCTGATTATCTTTCCTTGTTATTGTGTAGACTGATTCAAGAATTCTCCACATCTCGTCTTGTATGGTGACGTTGTCCTCACACTGTTGACCTGTCATTACCTATGTGTTGAAATCACTTGTGGATATGCAGCTGTAGGGTATTTATGTCTTAACTTGATTATTCCTGGCTTTCTTTCATGTATACTTTTTCAGACATTGAGTTGATATATATGTTGATGATTAGTAGTTGTGAGAAAGTGCCATCTTTCTTGCATTGGTATGCCCCCACTTTTTTCTGACTGCTGATGTGCTTTGACTGAGTGTGCCCTGGGCTCCTGCCAACCAGGTACCCAGGGCCTGTGTTCCTTCCCTAAAACTGTGTTGAAACTAAAACCCAATTGGCATCTCTGGCTATCTGTCAGCCCTTAGTAAATGGTACCCTAGGTACCCAGGGCATGGTGACCAGAGAAGACCCCTAAGGGATGCAGCACTTATTGTGCCACCCTTAGGGGCCCCGTACCCTGGCACCTACACACTGCCTTTGCAGGCTGAGTGCCTAAGTACAGAACTAAACAAAGAGTCGACATGGCACACATCCCTGTGTGCTATGCTCACAAACCCACTGCACTGGCATACATCAGTCAACCCTCTAGCTGGGTGCCCTATGCCAGTGGTGTGGGTACAGGTGCATGAGCCCTGTGCCCCTACAGTACCCAGGGCCATTCCTGAGCACTGTAAGTGCAGTGATGCCATTAAGAGTATATGGTGCTGGGAGGTCGACATTACAAACTCCATAACACCATAATGGCTACACTGAAGACTGACAAGTTTGGTATCAAACTTCTCAGCACATTAAATCTGATGCCAGTGTGGGATTTAATGAAAAATGCCCCAAAGAGGGCATCTTAGAGATGCCCCCTGAAACCTAACCACAATCCATGTCTGGACTGAGAGAATGCCCAGGCTGCCACACAGCAGACATGTTGCTGGACCCCTGGGTGGAGAGCCCCCCGCTCTCCTGGGCCTGCAACAATGCATGTTCTGGGTGAGGTGCTAGGCTCCTCCCCCAGGATGGGCAAGAGGAAGCTTCAAAGGCCTGCCGCCTCTGTGAGCTTCTCCAGACCATTTGCTGTACCCAGCAACTGGCCCCCACCAGTCCTGACCCCCACTCTGGCGGGAAGACTGGTGGGAAAAACGATGTCAGGAAGGGGTGTGTGCCAGCCTGTGCCAACCCTACCCCTCAGGTGGGGGAGACGAGGAGAAGCACGACCCCGGGCTCCAGCAATCTTGAAGATGGGGGGCCCTGACCAATCACAGCTAGGCTCCTGCTCCCCTTCCACAGGAGAGGAGCAGACTAGGGAGTGTACCCACCCCAGGACAGAGACCTATTGGTCCCTGCCCTTGCCCTACCTGTAACGCCCCTAAATTCAGTATTTAGGAGCTCCCTGAACCTTCCTTCCTCAGATCCCGATACAAAAAGAAGAAAGAAGATCAAGAGGAGGAGGACCCGCTGTGCAGCTGCTAACAACAGTATGACCACAACTGACTTGGCCCCAGCCCTAAAGGCCTGACGATCCTGGAACCTGCTCCTGCCCAAACCCTGGTGACTCCACAGGACAGCAACCTTGGGACACCCAGAGGACCTGCCTGCCTTGACCCTCTTAAAGACTGGGACTCCCATCAGCAGAGGGTCTGCTGCAACAACACCCCTGGTGCCAGCCAGGAAGCTCCAGACCAGCCCACTCTGCACCCGCAAAGCCCGGCCCGTGACCAAGTGATCCAAGACAACGAGGACATCCCCCGGCAACTGGGACCCAAAGTCCAGTGCCCAAAGACCCTCCTCGATGAACCAGATGACGCCTGCCGACTCAGAACCAGGGGCCCCTCCAACTTCGACCAGCCGAGGGTAATATTTCCCAACACCTAAAGACACCCCTGCACCTGGCGCCCTACAGCCCCCTGTGCTTTTCTTTGGGGTACCTACCTGTGATCCAAGATCCCAACTTACCTGTCGAAGTGGTGGTCGCCCCTGAAGAGTCTCCGTCCCTGAGCCTGCAGCTTTTGTTCGCTTGTGACCTTTCCCATTGAACAACATTGAGCGCCCGACGGCTCAAAAGCACCCTGCACCCAGCCGCCCGAGTGCCACTGGCTGTGCCACCTTGGCCCTATACTACTTCCCCATTTGCCCTGAGCAAGTGACCAGGAGCTCAGCTCCCACAGCCGCGTGGCCTGCTAGCCAGCAGCCACCAACCGGAGGCCCCCTGCCCCTCATTGGATAACATTGGGCCTAATTACCTCTGCACCCGGCTGCCCCTGAGCCGCTGAGGGTGAACCAACTGTACCTACCTGACCCTGGGGGACCCCTGAGTCTATGCCCAGAACCTTAACTTTACCAGCCGAGTACTCACCTGGAAACCTGTAACTCACTTACCTGCCATTGCATAACATTGACTGGTTTGACTCGAAAAATCTTCTAAGTGCCTACTTTTGAAAACTTGAAATATTCCTGTAAAATCAGCCGAGAAAGTAATTCCTAAGTACTCACCTGTGATCAGGAGAGAAGCCAATACTGTACCTTGTAGCCCAATATTGAACCACAAAAGTAATCTGAACCGGGTTTACCCTTAATCTGTATTTTTTCCATAAGAATCCATTGTCTGATTTTCTATGAAATTTCTTCTGTCTACTTTTGAAAACTTTAAATATTTTTTAAAAATCATACAAAATACTGAAACGTCATTACTTACCTGTTTAAGGTGAGACCCCAGTGCTGGACCGAGGAGCCCAGTACTACAAAAGTAACGAGATCGTACTTTACCCGCAACCTGAATTTTCTCCCATTGGATAACATTGCCAGATTTCTGTTGAAAAGTTTCTAAGTGTGAACTTTTAAAATAGCATTATATTCCTGAAAATCATTGCAACAAATAAAACGTTTTTACTAAATTGTTTTCAACTTAGACCCCAGGAATGAATCTAGGATCCAGTCCTGGAACTACCAAAGTAATCTACAAAGAAATCAACTGTTTACATAGAATAACCCATTGAGCTCAATGCTAAATTGTGTGTAGAATTGTGTTGCCTACTGCAACCCCTGTACCTATTGTGTTTGCAAAGTCTATTGCCTTTCTGCAAAGTACTCATCTGAGACCTCTCATATTGAGAGCAGTATATTTTGATACCTGTTGGTACTAAAAATAAAACAACTATATCATTTGATATAACAACAATTGGCCTTGAGTTCAGTCTTTGAGTGTCTGAAACCCTTTGCTGACTGAGTGTGTAAAACAAATGCTTTACACTGTCCTCTGGTACTGCCTTACTGCTCGACCAAGCTACCACTTTAGAGAGTAAGGTCACACCAGGCTTTAACCTCTGTTATACCTCTGGGGTTAGTGGACTCTATACACTCTGACCCTTGTTCTGGCCCAGTATATATAGTGGCACTTTCTCACAGTAGTGGAATTATTTTTTGTGCTGATCTCCAATTTTCTGTCCACGTTGCTTGTACAGAGTTGCTGTTGAGTGCAAGAGCTGTTATTTTTTATTTATTGTCCAAGTTTGCATATTTTTTAATTGATTGAAAGCTCGGTATGAATACATTTGTTTCGCACCATGTATCTTGGTTACAAGTTTCGAGAAATAAGCAAGAATGTCATCATCTTTCAGCTGCCTTTTGAGGCATCCTACATTGCATGAGCAGGACTGTTTTAGGCTTTGGTCAGAATAGAAGGTAGTGGGTCAAGCCTTTTTCTTTATGCTACAGAGAAAGCCAGGTCCAGTTTTCCTTCTGTTTCTGATTAGTGGTGGACTTTAGATTTTTCACAGGGTCATTTGTGAAGATAACCTCCATTTTATGCATTCAATTTTTTTCTTTGGTTTTTGTGCCAGAGGTGTTTTTCAGAATCGAATATAGGAACATTTTGCTTCTGATTTTCAGATGTTTTATGTCTATCTTTCTCATAAGGAAGGAGAATTAGTGGATATCTCTCCGTAGTTGGTTTGATGGATTTGATTTCCCCATTCCCTGAATATTGCTTTCACTTCGTAGACAAAAGCTGCATCTTCGCATGTTACTCACATGATCCTGGTCGACTCATTTTCACCACTTATTTTTGATGGGATGAATTCACTGTAAGTTATGTTTGTATTTTTTATGTGACTGTGATCCAGGTGAGCTTTCAAAGGCTCTCATAAATTGCCTCGGATTGAGATGTTGAATTTACCTCTTGACTTGTGTTGTGAATGCAGATTAAATTACTTTGAACATTCCTAATATTCTGAACTGTATTTTGAGTTTGGTAATTTGCATGTTCTACTCTTTTTCAAAAGGTGGGATGGGAAGGGTGCAGCATCTGTGCTACATATGATTTTGTCTCTCTCTTTGTATGTAGAAGGCCATGGATTAAGGGTGATTGACCTGTATTTTGAGAAGGAACAGCAATTGGAACTGATGCTAGCTCTAAAGCGTAAGAATGAAGGACTTGGAATGGCTTACATAGGGATTACAGAAAATGTGGGCCTTTGTTAAGAATAGCTTGTGGCCGTGACATAGCAGTTTAAAAGGGGCACCTTTGAGATTGGCTGCCACTGGGGTGCGGGCCAGAATTTGAACACCAGTTGAGCTGGAACATTTTAAATGGTTTGCATGCTCTTCATCACATAGGGATGCTAGAGTAAAGGGCATTCAATTAGTCTAGACAGTTGGCAGACATGGCCTTAGTGACAATTTCATGGCAAGGCACGGAGGCTAATATTATGCATGACTCCTTTATCACTCCTCACACACAGTAGCAAGAAAGAACTTAGAATTAGACTAGAACATCCTTAGTAATCTAGAACTTCAACAACATGCACAATATCCGAGAACATGCAGCCTTCTTCCTTCTTTTATTGCTGCTCATACACAGATTAGTACTATTTCTAATTACTTATGTGAAATGAGAATTTATGTTGGTCGATTTGAGAGAAGAAGGATTGGGTTGGGGTTAACACAAATAATAATAAATTCATGTTTTACAATTTTTCAAAACAACCAAATTTTGATAACATTAAAAACAAACCAATTTCACAAATTTACGTAAGTAATTAACAAATGCAGTGATTAAATAACATTTTGAAAAATATATATATTTAACACTCTTTCTACCCTACTCTTCTACAATTCCAACAACCCAACAGTAAAAAACAAAAAGAGTTCTAAAAAAATCTTTTTATTGAATTATGCATAAAAATTACACTAAAGACTAATCATTAATAAAGAACAAAAGAATGATCTAGTTAATCATTTAACTTGTAAAACATTATTTAACAATTTGGTAAATATCACAACATATATATTTATACATCTTCCTTCTCCCACCCTACAAATCCAACAACCGATCAAAGCAAATAAATTAAAGTACACACACACACACACACACACATATATATGTAAGAACCAACAAATATAAATATACAAAAAAGTATTACAAATATTTAACAATAAACTAATAACTTATATAAATCAAGCTAATAAAAACTTACAAAACTTAAAATAATAATTTATACCATTATATCAACAAAAAGTATATTAGATGCTCAAATATTTTTTACAAATTGATCACATTTAATACCTTATTGTGATATTATGTCCCCAATGCTGTAGATGTTTGCAACAATATTTAAGACCAACGGTGGGTTTGAAACAATATTAAGATCGAACACTTTAGATTCACCCTGATCAACAACCCCATCCTTAAGTAACACATTGCCAAGAATATAAAGACAGTCTGGTACCTGCTCACCTACCTGAAGAAAGTAAAACCATTCCTCACATAAAGAGACTTCACAACTGCTATTCAAACCCTCATGCTCTTGTATCTGAGCAAAAGATAAATGGACAGAAAGTACATGGTGTTTTCTTTCTGAGTGTGGGGGCAATTTAAAATGCTCCCTACTCCTTTCCACCATACCTTGCACGTTAGACACAGACAGAAAACACCTTGCACTGAATAAGGCAGGATGACTGTCTCTGTGATCTCGTGGTCCCTTGGCAGACAAGTCGCTGGCTCAAAATTTTACATTAGGGAAGCTTGGGAGGTACCACCAATATAAAGATGGCATTTCACCAGGCTCCAAATAGAGCACAGAAACCACAAGTTTGACATGATAGGAGTACAGTTGATTGCAGTGGTACTCCCGCTCTGCCAATCACAAAATGAGGCTCATAGTTGCCTATCCTTGAAATAACTGTGTGAGAGGTAGAAGGGCCTACTCCGCCTAATGCCCACTCAGTTTGTTAGGAAGTCCTACAGCATCATTTAATTTCAGTCACTTTCCGTGTTACTGATTCACAGTAGTACACACAAAGTGGCTGCACAGGCCATGTAAAGGAACACACTTTTGTAATATATTTATAACTTTTCAACTATAGGTAAGATAACATGTACATCCATAACGTGTAGCCTTATCAATTGTCCATGATTATATGTGCAATATACCAAATTTGTAGATTGCTCCTAGTCCATCAATTGGGATTTCAGGCCTGAAGTTGCCTTCTCTTAAAAAATGAATACAAATATTCCACATATTTTACCTTTTTTTCTTGTGTGTCTTTCATTCCATCATCATTGTGTATAATACTTACCACTCATGTGGTAGAACAATAGTATAGTACACATAGTACACAGTGATAGACTGTTGAATTTTGTAACATGCACACAAACTATGAATCTAGCAGACCTAGCTGGAGATGATACCGTACTATCACTTGTGTAACCATTCAAACCATTAACCTGTATGCCAAATGCAGCAGAAATTATGTTTCTTAGGTCCATATGTACACTGTTATATCTTAGTGAATTTGAGTGATGGTCCACTGTGTTAAGTAGTCATGTGTTGAGTGAGCATCTTCTGCACAGTGTTGGGTTCGTGGTGGTGATTTGAACCACTAGTAATTAATGGTAATTTGTGACTTCTGCAATTATGTCAATGTTTGCTTTGATTTTGTTTATGTTGGCAACAGTTTGTGAGAAGCCTGCTGTATTTGTGAGCTTTTAGAGAGATGTGATTATAGGCAATAGCACCGTGGACCAGGTTATAGCTGTCCCATACTGCCCAACTGAACGACGGCAGACCCATATTCTGTGTTTGCATTAGGGGCCATGTCATCCTTGCTAGGCTAGTGGCCTCTTCTCAGCATTAATTCAAGCTCTTCCTGTAGAATATTCATAAAGGATGACATGATTACAGCTGTTCTTTTGAAGAAAGCAGCTGCTTACTAATGAAGAACTAAAATAATATACACCATCCTTGTCAGTCTGAACCTCAAAAAGTCACTAAATTAACCTGTGCTTAACTCTCAGTTAGCTTGGCACAAAAACAAGCAGGATTAATTTAGAGGCAATGTGTAAAGTAATTATACAGCACTCAAACATAATGAAGTGAAAATGCAACACATTAAAAATCCCAATCCACTTTAGAAAAATAGAATATATTTTAATAAAGAAGATGACACAAAAAGAAAAAAATCCAATTAGTAAACCTGGAGTTACAAATGTAAATTTTTGTGTGTGAAATTTAGTGCCAAAAAGAACAAAGAGCAAACCACAGTAACTGGTTGGGCAAGACCAGGTCAAAGTCAAAAGTTAAGGCTGACTGCGATGGAGCATGGGTAAGATACAATGGGTTGATTAGGCACAGTATTGGCTTTTATTCAGATTGAGAAGAAATTTCAGAAAAGCTCTTGAGAGAGTAGAGTAGAGCAAGGCATCAGGCTGTATGTAAAGACTAGTTATCAATGGCAGGGAGTCACTAGATGAAGTCTTGGTGAGGCCATTGTTGATGGCTGTAAAGCTAGGAGTGGGAAAAGCTGAATTTTCAGGCCAGGGAGGTTGTAGTAGTAAATGGGTGCTAGTCATCTTTGAGCCCAGTGAAGATTTCTACCTCTGTATTTAGAGGTTTTTCTGGAGCTAGGAATACCCTAGTGGGATGAGGCTGTAGGCTGTATTAGAAGGGGGCTCCTCAAGGCGCGATACAGTCATCTAAATGTTCAGCTGAAAGGGATTTTCTACTGTGGAGAAGAATAAAGCAGGAGCAGCGGCGAAGTCAAGCCCACCTGTGATGCACACTTGTCGGATCGGCTTGCAGGTATCTCCTGGTCTCCTGCTGGTTATGAAGGCATTTTTCGATGAAAAAGTTTGTATGTTCGAGGTTTTGGATTTTGGTAGGAGTCGGCCCCTTTAGCAGCACTTCAAGGATCTATTAGCTGGGAGGGCACCACTTGGGGGCTAAGACTCACTCCGGGATGGACCATCAAGAGAGTACATTTAAGGGTCTCTGGAAATTGTTGTGTCCCGGTAACTCACACAGGAGGATAAGCGGCTCACCCTTAGAGTCACTCTGATGGTACTGGATTCAAGGAGCAAGTCCAGTCTTCATACCTCAGGCAGCAGGGCAGTCCTTCTCGCAAAAGAGGAGCAGGACAGTCCTTCCAGCAGCACGGAAGCAATGCAGTCTTTCTTCTTAGTCTTCCACAAGTCCAGAGGTTATCTGACCTAGGGGTCTGAAAGTGCCACCTTTTACCAACAATGCCAACCTTTGTGTGGGGGCAACACCTGGCCTACTCCCCTGCCCTTCCTGGGTTTGGGTTCCTTATGCCTTGGGTGAGAAAAGGCTAGTGTCAGGTCCTTTGTGTGTGCTACAGGCAAGGTATTTTGAACTGTAATTCAGGGCTTGGCACAACTACTTCCCCAGCCATCCTGCCAGGATGGTTCATCCTGTCACACCTATGCCCTTTTTTTCCCCATGTCTGGGAGAAATACATATACCACAACAGTAGAGCCATTCACAGTAATGTGACCCAGGACACTGGCAGAAAGGCACGCTGGTTTAAGCACAGAAAATTGCAACTTTCTAAAAGTAAAATTTTCAGAACTGTGACATAAAATCCAACTTTCTATCAAGCCACATCATGAAATAAAATAGAAAATAATACTCTGAATATGGAACAACTAAAATGGGCAAGATTGGGAAAGACATCATTGTAAATTGCTGGAGTCAATCTCAGATGTGACGATTTGATGTATCAATCCATGCAGTGTATCAGGATACAAGATAATTGCAATATTCAGTATCATCATGTATACTTTGAATTATATTATTACTAAGCAAAACTTTCAAAGACTGACTAAAAGCTGTTTTTATATATTGAACAACAGAGTGGGGAGTGTGAGAGATGTGCAATTTTGTATGAAATTAATAGTTTTTAGGGATTTTATTCATGTTATTAACATTATTTGCACTATTTTAGATGTTTGTTTCCTTATGAGATAAGTGTCATGATCCCCCATCGGAGATAAATCAGTTATGAAAAATATGAATCGAATAAATAAAACAATTTTGATATTTCAAACAAAAGTTGCTCTGAGCCTATTGCACATTCATGTTATGTAAGGACATACGCCAGTTGTTAGACCTGGCACCTTGGCGTGGGTATTTCTTCCATTTTTGCTGTTGCCTCATGTGCTTTTGCTGGTGTTAGATGCTGTGGGTACTGTGCCACTGCTGTCCAGTGCCACAGTGCAAGTTCTCCCTATTGTAAATTGATGTATGGATTAGTGATTCCATGATTGGCTGATCTGGATTACTGGTCATACCCTAGTACAGTGCACTGAGTGGGCCCAGGGCTTCTAAACCAAATTCTGCTGGTGGGCGTGCAGCACTGGTTGTGCCACCCACAGAAGCAGCCTTTAAAAGTGTGTCTCAGGTCTGCCATTGCAGAGTCTGTGTGCATTCTGGTTCTGCCATGCTGACTGGGCAAGTGCGTCTACTTACCAGTCCCTAAACCTTCCCTTTTCTTCATATCAGACACCCCTATGGTAGGCCCAAGGACAGGGTGCATTGTAAGTATAAGGTAGGACAAGCCTTGATGTGTGTGGCATGTCCAAACAGTAAATTACATCAATTTTCGTTTTCAATATTGCAAGTCTAACTATTCTCTATAGGCCAGAATGGGCAGTTACAATATTACATTTTATAATCCTAACTGACTCAGGGAACTAGGTTGAAATTCGAGTTTAGTATGCCTGAACTCAGAAGGATAAAATACACCTTTTAATGAAGTTGGTTTTAACATTCAGTGTTTGAAAATACCACTTTTAGAAAGTAGGTATTTTCTTGTCTAACTATCCAAGAGTGCCTCTTCTAGGTTGTGTATTCCTTGTCTGGAGTTTGAGTGACGGGGCTGGGGGATTCCAGCAGACAGGGTGAGTCATCCCAGTGGTGAATAGAGAGATCCGCATCTTGATGGGAGGGAGGAGTTGCACCTGGGACCTGAATAGGACTGTGCCGTCCCTCCACAATGCTGGCTCAACCTCCTGTAATGTGTCTGATGTCTCTTCCCTGCACTGTGAAAGGAATGAAGGAGTCATGTAAACATAGTGCTCCAGGACTGACCAAAACTGTTTTGTACTAGGCAAAGGCCTCTCTGCCTTCAGAGAACAAAGATAAACTGTGTATAAAAGAGGGGACCCAAACCCCATAACTTTAGATCACTTAGGGAACAAGAAGAAACCTTTGCTGAGGAGAGGAACCAGAGAGACTGAGGAGAGACTATCCCTAAGCTGAAGTGCTGCTTGGGGAATTGGCTGCAGAGGTTGCCTGACTGCCAAAGAAAGAAGAAAGGAACTGTGTGTACTTTTGTCAACTTGTGAAGGATCTCCTAGGGCTTGAGAAAAGAGCTTGCATCCTGCTGAAGTCTCAGGGACAACAGACTTCATCCACCAGCTCCCCAAGAGTTCTTTGGAAGTGCCTGCAGTTGTGCTGGACTTTCTGAGGAACTGCGTGTCACAAGGAGCTGGAAGCACGACTCAAGAACAAGAAGCGTGTCGTCGAACTGCCGCTTCACAACACGAAAGCGCCTCGTATCGCTGGAGAAGAGGATCGACATCGAAGCAGATGCCACTGCATCACCGGGAACAGTGTCGTAGAGCTTGTCGCGGCTCAGAGGAATCGTTGAGTCATCGCAGGGCCACCGAAGTGCCTCACATTGCCAGGAGAGAGGATCGACATCGCAGCAGACGCCGCCGCATCACTGGGAAGCGTGTCGCAGGGCCTGTCGTGGCTCATCGCCAGAGAAGAGGATCGGCGTTGCATCAGATGCCGCAGCATATCCAGGAAGCACGTCGTAGGGCCAGTCGTGGCTCATCGCCGGAGAAGAGGATCGACTTCGCAGCAGATGCCACTGCATCACCGGGAAGAGTGCTGCAGTGCCTGTCGCAGCTCGCTTCATTGTGGAAGCAACTCGCATCGCCAGAGGAGAGGATCGACGTCGCAGCAGATTCTGCCACATCACTGGGAAGCGTGTCGCAAGGCCCGTCGTGGCTCGCATCGTGTGGATACATCTCGAATCACCAGAGAAGAGGATCGATGTCGCAGCAGACGCCGCCGCATCACCGGTAAGCTTGTTGCATCAAGAAGAAAGCACCATCTTTGTTTCTTTGCACCAGATCTTCAACGCATCACCGTCCTTGCAACACTTTCATTGTCTTGCGTTACCCAACTTAAGGTACATTGACTCAAAGTGTTGAATTGTAAGATCTGAAGAGAACTAAGCTAATTCTATCATTTTAAGTACCGTATTTTGTGTTTTTGTCATTTGTGGTCTTGTATTAAATCTATATAAAGAAATCTTTCATTTTAATATACAACTTAGATGGTGTCCATCTGTAGTGTTGTCACTGGGTTACTGTATGTGTTCACAAATGCTTTACACAGTGTCTCTGAGATAAGCCTGTCTGCTCGTGTCAAGCAAAAAAGGGGGTGAGCAGGGGTTATTTTAGGAGTGTACCCCCTTACCCTGACTAGACGCAAGGGCCCCTATTTGTCAAAGGTACCTACCTCTGACAACTAGAGACCCCCAAATCGTGAAGCAGTGTGTCTCAATGGTTAGAGCGGCAGACCCTGATGCAGAGGTCTTGCCCAGGAGCACGGTTCAATTCCCCGCCTCGGCGGGTCTTGGGCTAAAAGATTCCACGGACCTGATAATTCTCGCCTCGGTGCCTATTCCAATCATGGAGTCCCACTCTGCAACTCTGGGCAATAGCTTGCTTAATCTCCACAATGGCCCCCACAACGCTAAGGATGCCTGGCCTCCACCTTGGGGGTGCCCAGGAGTGGACACCTCACAGGGAAAGCCAGGATAGGTTCCACAGCGGTATTCGTACAAGCGCCTTGAGACCCTTGCGGGTGAGTAGTGCGCTATACAAGTATCAATTTACATTTACATTTATATCTAACATTGGTGGTCAGCGGTGAGGATTCTGGACTTGCATTTGTGAATGATGTACAGTGATTGGTGAACACTACTACTGAGTTCACACCAAAACGCGACCACATACTTTTGGTAGATTTATTTTTTTCTGGGACTTTCTCTTTTTGCCAAGTTTAACTACGATGGATAAAGCAGCATCCATAGCATCAGTTGATAATGATTGGGAAGAGGAGAAATTGGAATGCTATACTGTTAACCAGCTTAACCACCTCTGCAGGAGGATCAAAGTTTCTATGACCGGTATCTCCAATAAAGAGGAGTTCCAAAAGACACTGAGGGCCTCGATGGAAGCTAGGAATACCCCTGAGAATGAGGAAGGGGATGAGAATGCAGATGGGCAGCTGGAAGTGCCATTGTGTCAAGGAGGGAGAAAAGTAGTCTCCCCAGCAGGTAACAGTGTTTCTGCCAGAGGACTGTCTCCAGAAGAGTTGGAGGACAGGAAAGAGAGTAGGATTCACGAAATGGAGCTGACCAAGCTCAAGCTAAATGGGCAGATAACATTTGAGCTGCAAACTAGGAAATTAGCCCTGAAAGAAAAGAAACTGCAGTTTGAACATGAGAAGGTTTTGAGGGAGTTGGAAGTGAAGGCCAAGAGCTTAGAGATTACTTCCTCTGGTGGCAGCACACCGTCAGTGCCTCTTGAAACTAGGGTGTATATTCCTAAAGATGTGGTGAAAGAATTTTATAAGAATGATGATATTGGGCAGTGGTTCAGAGCCTATGAGGTAGCTATGTCTTCCCACCGGGTCCCTGAGAGAGATTGGGGAGCGGGGTTGTGGGGGCAGTTCCTTAGTGAGGGACGGGACACACTGTTAGACTTACCTTCTGAAGTCCATAATTCTTATAGCCACATGAAAAATGCATTAATGTCCAGGTAGGGTTTGACACCTGAACTGTATAGACAGAGGTTCTGGAGTTGCAAGAAGATAGAGGGCAGTACCTGGGTGGAATATGTCACTTTCTTTTGCAGAGCATTGGATGATTGGGTGGAGTGCAGCAAACTTAATGATTTTCAGGAGCTCTTTGATTTGATTGCATGGGAGCACTTGTCCAGTAATTGTTTTCCAGAGCTACTCCAGCACCTGATTGATAGTAAGCTGACTAACCCTAGGAAGCTTGCTGAAGAGGCGGACCGCTGGGTGAACACCCCAGTCCACAAGGGTCTCATGGGAGACTCAGCCAAAGGTGGGCAGGGTCCCCAGCAGAAGAGTGGAGGGGACAAGGTTAAACAGAAGGAGTTCCATAAAGGGCCCGAAGTAATTCCCAAGGGAACCAAGGGAAAGGTTCCCAGCCTCCCCCCAAGAGAAAGCAAGGGGCCTGACAGGTAATCCTGTTCACCAGGGACCCCTGCAGTGTTACAAGTGTGGGGCCCTAGGTCAAAAGGCGAATTACCCCAGGTGCCACGTATTTGGAGAGACAGCACCCCCTGGTGCTCAACCCCGGCAGATGGTGAGTGTAGCCTTGGGGGAGGAGATTGGTGTCCAAGGTGGGTGGGACAGGCAGAGATGTCCCTTGTCTCTTTAGGAGACTGTGAGATGCTCCCAGGGACCCAACTGCCAAACAACACTAAGAAATATGGGCAGTGGATGACCATCAATGGCCATAAGGTAGAGGCTCTTGGAGATACAGAAACGAGTGTGACAGCTGTCAAGTGTCACCTGGTGTCTCAAGAGCAGATTGTCCCTCATGCATTTTGCCGAGTTGTTGCCGCCAACAACATAGTGAGCCAGTGTCCAATGGCTCAGGGTCCCTTTGAGTGGAGGGGTCTCTGGTACTCTTCAGGTAGCTGTGAGGCCCGCCATTCCTGTTGACTGTTTGTTGGGGAACGATTTGAAGAGCTCACCTTGGGGAAAGGTGGAGTGGAGTACCCACTTGGAGATGTTGGGTCTGCCTGACTGGGCGTGTGTGTGACCACCCAGTCAATGGCAGCCTGAAGGGGTGCTCAAGAGGACTTGGAGCATGAGAGGGAGGCCCAGGGACTTGCCTTGGAGAGAAGAGGCAGGGGGCACGGGAAACCGGCCCGAAGTTCCAACGGTCCAGGAGGATGTAGACCAAGAGGGGGATGCCCTGGAGCCTACAGGGGAACAGGTAGCTGAACTGGGGGACCTGCTTGAGCTGACCCATTGGCAGCAGGAAGGAGGACCCTCTATGGGAAGACTTCTGCAAGGAGCAGAGAGAATGCCCTTGTCTTGTGGGTTTGCGGAAACAGGCTGCAAGCCAGGCAGCAGTTGATCAGTCTGCATCACATTGGATATACTGGGAGAATGGTCTCCTGTATAGTGAGCCTAAGGTTGCTGAGCCTGGGTCAGCCCATGTGCTGGTGGTACCCCAGCACTTCAGAGCCTTCCTACTGGGGCTGGCTCATGATGTGCCATTGGCAGGACATTTGGGGCAGGACAAGACCTTTAAGAGGCTTGTCACCCACTTTCATTGGCCCTAAATTCACAAGAGTTCAGATACTCATTGCATGACCTGTCAGACTTGCCAGGCAAGTGGAAAGAGTGGGAGGAAGCAGAGGGTTCCCCTCCAGCCATTCCCAGTGGTCAGCACCCCCTTTGAGCGGGTGTGTATTGGCATTGTGGGGCCACTGGACCCCAAGACAGTCATGGGCAAAAGGTTCATCCTGGTCTTGGTGGACCATGCCACCCGGTACCCGGAAGCCATACCTCTGAGGACAGTGACAGCCCCGTGCTGGGACGGCGCTGATGGAAATAGTCTCACGAGTGGGATTCCCTCGAGAGGTAGTGTCTGAGCATGGTATAAACTTAATTTCCTGTGGCATGTGTGGGATAACTTACACGTTTACCACTCCTTACCACCCCCAGGGAAATGGGTTGGTTGAGAGATTCAACCAAGCCCTGAAAGGCATGATTATGGGTCTTGAGGAACCCATGAGGCATAAGTGGGATGTCCTCTTACCATGCCTGTTGTTTGCATACCGTGAGGTGCCACAGAAATCTCTAGGGTTCAATCCTTTTGAGCTTCTTTATTGTCACCCAGTGAGAGTACCTCTGAGTTTGGTCAAAGAAGGCTGGGAGCAATCTCCCAGGAAACCTCCCCAGGATGTATGTAGCTACATGCTGCCCTTCAGGAACCAGGCTAGGCGTTTCAGACAACTCGCAGAGGCGAATCTGGAAGCCAGCCAGGAGGTGCTACATCACCATCTCTTGCTGCACAATCTCTTGCTTTCTGACTAAACATTGTTGCTCACCATTCATTGGCTAGCTAATATCTCCACATCCCATTTTATGCTGCCTCTGCTCCCTTGACCTTGCCTCTTTCAAAAACTTACTACTTTCTCACTGTGCCTTAATCTCTAGCATTACCTCCCCAATATCTGAGTCTCTCACTCTTATCTTGCACATGTAGCTCTTCTAATTAATCACTCTCTCTACCGCACCTCTTTTTCTCTACCTCACCTCTTTCTATCTCACTACTCTCTTTTTATCAGTCTTTCTATCTCTGTATGAACCTCACCTCTCTTTCTCACCTGCTTCTCTAATTCAGCTCATCGCTCTTACTGCCTATTAGACCTCTAATTTACCTTTCTAACTACCTCACTCCTCTGTTTACTTAGCCTTTCTCTTTACACCGCACTTCTTAGTTTGCCTCTCTTTCTGCCAATTAGCCCTCTAATTTACCTTTCTAACACCTCATTACTCTGTTTACTTAGCTTTTCTCTTTACACCTCACTTCTCATTCTGCCATTCACTCTATACCTCACCACTCACTCTCTACTAATATTTTATCTATACTGATGTCATTTGCATACTGCTCTACCTTCCCTTCCTCTCCAACTCAGTTCTCTATCTACTTTACCTCTTTCTTTAACTTGAAGCTTTGGGTAACCCATCCACTTATTATCCATGCATTTCCTTCTCCTTTTCTCTTCCTCTAGCTACAACTTCACCACTCTAAAAACATTACCTATTTCATTACCTTGCTTTCTGTACTTACTTCTTCCTCTTTCCACCTCTCTGAATCATTCTTTGTGGCAACCTCGCATTTCTCTCTAAAGTATGTCTCTCCCTACCTCACACGTATAATTATCTCATCTCTTTCTCTACTTCCCTGTTCCCTCTACTTCATTTCTCTGGCTATGCCTTTCTCATTATCTCTTTGCTTTTTCCTTCTCCTTTTCCTACCCCTCGATTTCTTTTTCTTATAGGAAGTGAAGAGAAGAAAGTAGGCAGGGGAAGATAATTAAGGAAAACATTGAGATGTCACATGATGCTTTGGAAAACATGGTGAAAATCCTTGGAGCAGTGCTTTGGTTTTCACTGTAGCAGTGAGATTGCAGTTTTAAAGTGACATTTATTTGTGAATATGAATATCACAAAACAAAGCTACATTGCTAAGTGCTAAGTGTGAAATATTTAGAGGGTAAGGGGCCTGGGGAGTCTCACCCTTATTTCTCATCCTTGAAGAGACCTCAGAGGCAGTGAGGTAGAACATTGACTATGTATATATTAACAGTATTTCCAGTATCATGAATAATCAATACGTATGTTATGTTGCATAAGCTACATGTTGCTTAAACTTCAAGATTTGCTTTGCTACTCACAGGTGATACAGGTGACCTTGGTACAATGCACCAATGCTGAATGTGAAATACAGGTTATTGTAGCCCCGCAGAGCCCCACCCAATACATCGTTGAAGTGAAATCATTGTTTTTGGGTTACTAACAATCCCTAAACTGAGATCTTAGGGAGAAGCAATACACTGCCTATCTTGTTGACAGCTAACAGCTGTAGTAAGTGAGGTGTGAAGGCAGTGTTCCTTCCAAAAAGAACACACATGCAGCGGCAGCGGCGTTTCTCCTGGACTCAGCTCACTGTATTAAGTGCAATGTAGCATCTTCTTGGTGTGCTGGCTACAGTCAAGACTATCTCCAGCAGTATCTTGTATGAAAATCTGGGTGAAGGACCTTTTCTGAAGTGGTCAAATGTCAGTCCATATAAACTAAGGGGGCCATATATGAGTCAGATGGCATTGAGTGACGAAAACCTTACATGTGATTTATAAAGTCACACAATGCCACTATGTGTGGCCCTGAGTGGCTCCATAAATCTGGAGTAAGGCAGTGCAGCACCAATCTCTGGGTTGCCATACTCTGCCCTGGGAAGGCATTCTTTTGGCATTGCATGGATGTACCCATGCAGCTCCCATGGTTTCTGATGCATTCCCAGGATTACCAGAACTGGTATATGTGGGAATGCCCCCAAAAGACGCGCCTGCTCAGGTGAGGCGTAATGAGGATAATATCGTTATTTCTCCTCATTATTTCCTCTTTCTTTGTGTGCTCTATTGTCCCTTCCTGCCTGCACAAAAATAATCCTGCTTGCAATGCAGGCTCCTTTGCACCACGGTCCAAGGGAACCTGCATTGGCTGCCAAAAGGGTGCCAGTGCAGGGTAAAAGGTAGGAATGCATCTTATTGCCTTAAATACAGTGAATTCCTACCCTTTCCCAGTCATCCGGTGGGGCGCAGCGTAGTTACTTGCTGCAGTGCATGCGTGACATTCTCGTAAATAGGCCACTTAATCTTATAAGAGATTGTAAATTCTGACATAAATTTAGGACTGTCTGGCATAGAATATGTACATCAAGGCGTATGTCTCAGGCATATCCATATGAACATACATGGTAAAGGGGTGTCAATTCAGACTTCATTATTCTGTGTTTTCTTTATTTTGACCTTGATATTATGATAACCAGACACTTCTCCCAGACTTGATGTTGCATCAGGTGTGATATCTATGTCACTGTCTGAATAACTTGACACTTTCACAGTTTTTAGAATGATAAGGTCAGGCGACTTCTACGCCAATGGCAGACATGACAGTGCTGCTGCATAAATTGAGGAAAATGGTGACTCCCATTACCTACAATTGAAAAGTGCTTCACCATCTGAACAAGGGCCCTACTTCTTAGAGGTGCCATTGGCGACACACCACCCCCCACCCCTCCTTGCTTCGTCCTGAAGAAGACCCGCATTGACCAATGAACTGTGCTCATGGAGGGTCGAAACTTCGACTGTTTTAGAATCCAGTGGACCAGCTGAGAGTATTCCACAATAAGAGCCAACGCAAGGGGCATACTGGAATAACTACAATTTAGCACCATTCTGGCCCGAGCCACTCCTTTCCACTTCCCCTCAATCACCTGTATATAAAGTCACTCCTTCATGTCAAATTTGCACAATATGTCACTGCGCACCTGAGATCACATTCACAACAACTGATACTTTGCCTATGTGCAGCATACGGTCGAGGAATCTGGCTGAATTATGATCAGGATCACTGGACACTGAGACTACAATTTGGGTGTCATCAGCATAAGATATTACTGATAAACCAAAATATTTGATACGCCTTTCCAAATAGGTGACATATAAATTAAAAAGGATGGGGCTCCAGGAAGGCCCATGTAGCACACCACATGGGAGCAAAAATGGATCGGACACAAATTTGTCCAAAGCAACAAATTGTTCCCATCCTGGCAAGAAGGATTTTAGAAGAGCAAGAGCTGCTCCCCTAATTCCTATGGAGTAGAGACGCTCAATCAGAAGATCGTGGCTGTCCATATCGAATGTCGCCGAGAGAACTAATAGAATTAGGGTGGTATTTCCTCCTTTGTCTAGGGTGAATCTTATGTCATCAGATGCCACAATCAGGGCTTATTCAGCGCTGAACTCGCTTCTAAGCCCAAACTGAGTAGGGTCGAGCAAGTGATTGATGTTTATGAAAGAAGCCAGCTCGTGATTAATGGTTTTTTCAACTATCTTGGTCGGGAATTGCAGACAAGATATAGGCTGATAGTTGCTAGGGTCCAAAGGGGGGAGGTTAGCCATTTTTACTACAGGCAGGATAAATACTTTTTCCAAGCCTTAGGAAAGTAGCCAGAGCTAAACGTTCCATTAAATATATCAGCCTGATATTGTTCTCTGGACAAACTGTATTGTTTCCGGAGGACATGGTTCCAAGGGGGAACCCAACTTCGTAGAATTGCTCAAGCTAAGCACCTGATCTGCAATGAGTGGTGAGAAGGAAGCTAATGTTTCTAGCTTAGAAGGAGAGGAAAGCTCATCGAGGGAACATAAGATCAGAGTGGAATTAGCAGCAAAGATGTTGTACACATCTTCAACTTTGGCCTGAAAGAATGAGGCTAGTATATTACAGAATGTTTGATTAGAGTGAGTGTTTTTATTTTCAGGAATGTTGGCAAGTGTTTTACAGTCTTAAAGAGTCCTTCAGTTTAATTGGTGATATTTTGAGATACTACATCCAGTTCTTTAAGGGAATTGGGCTTTGACTTAATAAGAACCAAATCTAGTGCCACTGATTCTATTTTTAGCCACATATGCCACTTTCTAGCAGAGCACTGGGGTAATTTATCCGGTATTTATATATTAAACATGACCACCAAATAGTTGGGCCACCTCAATGGCAACATTGTTGTAATATTTAGAAATGGGCTGTCTAAGAAAATACCATCCAAAATGTGGCCAGCCAGATGAGTCGGACTTTTAACAACTGAACAAGGCCAAGGCTGGCCATGATATCAATTGAAAGTTCTAAGTCTCTGCCTGATAGGTTCTCAAGTGGAAAATTAAAATATTGAAGAACCGTGTAGTCTGTGGAGTTAAATCTGAGTTCTAACAGATGACTGTTAGCCTGGTAAAAGCGGATCTAGGGCCCGAAGGGCGATAAATGAGTAATCCATTAAAGGTGTGGTTTTAGTTCAAATCAATATTTTAAAAAAGTGCTTTGCACTACGTAATAGATGAGACTACCAAAGCCCTTTACTGCCTGTAATCAGCACAGCGCCTGTCCCGGGGACCACAGTCCCCAGCTGCCCCCCTTGCCAGGAGGTGCAGATGTCATCCTTTTGCTCCCGGAGGCGCATAAATCACCAGTGGGCTCTCGCAGTGCGGGAGACCTCTACTGCCTATTAGCAGCACGACGCCTGTCCCGGGGACTGCAGCCCCCAGCTCCACCCTAGGAGGTGCCGACGTTAGCCTTTCACACCCGGAGGTGCATAAATCAACGGAGGGCTCCCTCAGTGTGAGATACGCATGGGCATGCCTGGCTGCTCCCGGGCAAAGCCTGGGCCAAGGGCGGGCCCGTCTGCACCCATCAGTGCCCGTAAGAGGCCGGGCTGGGCCAGGTCCCATGGTCATCTCATTTGGAACTTTCAGGGGACCAGGACATTGTCCCCTTTTCATCAACAAGGTACTTTTTAAGGAATTTCTCTTAAAGAGTGTGTTAAACATTCCCCCTGGTCTATTACGATCAGTTTACACCATGCTGCGCATAAGTCTGGTTAATTCAGCGCTAGCAACATGGGCAAAAGGAAATGACTGCTGTGCAAAGAGGGCCATGGGATGCAGCAGGGTAGCAACCATTGATTCTTTTTTACCCATGGCAGCACATGTGATAATGCAGGTGATAGCCCTGACTGAGAGACGGCTCTCGCTTGGGGCAGAGAAACTTGCCCAGGAGTCTGCAGCATCCTTGAATGGTGAGGCACAGGAAGTGGCAGGGGATATTGTGGGGATGTCAGTGGGAATTTTAAGCTCTCTCGCATCTGTGCCCATACGCCCGGTGGCCCCTCCTGGCGGACTAGCAACGCCTTCAAACACCTTGACAACCAAACCAACAGCTGGCGATGATTTAGTTTTGGTCTATCCTCCAAGAGGAAGTGAATACTCTGTAACAAGGCCACAAGGAATTCTCCATGGTCTAAATCTCCATTATCAGCCGGCCCCAATCTCGAACAGTTGTTGGACACTCTTTTTGTAAGACTGGAGTCAATGAATGATTAAAGCCCCCTTAGCACCGATAATTTTAACGTTGGAAGGGGTGGAGAGGAGAGTTAATGCTTTAATCCCCACATGCAAAAAATGGCCCATAAGATCAAAACCAGTAAGGGGGGTGGGGGGGGGGGGGGGGAATTCCTGTTCTGTGTCTGACAACTTGAATCAAAATTTTCAGGCATTATGTTCTAAATGTCAGGGTTACCAAAGCACTCTTACCTACTTATCCTGGTTTCCTACCTGTAAGGTGCTTGGTAGTGTTTCGCAGAGACACTATGGGCAACACTCCCAGGAACCCTATACTGCAACCTGTGATTTTAACTATACACTGTACGTTGATTATAGTAATTAGGGAGGAGGGCCGGATTCGAACACTAATGAAGTTCTTGTAGTCCACCTACGAAGCAACAAGAAATGCCCTTAGCAAAAGGAATCCTTTTACAGTTTGTTTCCTACCACTTTCATTTAAAGATTTTTTAAATTGTTCCTACCTGCGATCGACAGAATCGGGCTTCGTGTTCAGTTATTGTCGTGAGTGAAGTCAGGCATCTTTTTGAGGATATTGTCAGGTGGTAGTTGTCCTTAGTGTTGTTCTGATGGGTGTCGTTCTTTGTGTCTTATTAGGAACACTGCATATTGGGTAGTACAATAGTACTTATCCTGAGAAACAAACAGAAAATTAAATTAGTGGATATTCCTTCTTAATCCTGTTTCAGAACTAACATTGCTCACGTTGTTTTAACTTACTTCAAAGAAAACCTTTGTTCTTTGTTATAACGTCATTCACACCGTGGCTCTGCTCCACGCGCCACGGTGGAATGTTGGAATGCTAAGGTTCGATGTTGAGCGCCGCACGCTGCGCTGTCAGTTATGATCTGCTGACTGAAGGCGGCGGGCGTGCTGATGTCGTGTTGCTGTTCTACAATAAAAGCTTGAACCTGTACCATGTTTCCGCCTCATGTTGTGAGCTACAACATGTTCTTGGCGACGAGGTGGTCTTTAGTCAGCTAGCAACACGACGTACAGCGGACAGTTAGCAGGTGAAGTTGTGAGGCGAGTAGACCCCTCCGATGTGATCGTAGAAAGAAGCATGGAATGGTCATTGACCACGACATATCGCGGGAGAGAGGGGATTACACACAGCTGCAGACAAAGTGCAGTGAAATGAAGTAAGTGCTTGATGAACAGAAAAACGTGTGGAGAGAACGGATGAAAGATTGCTCCATGTGACAAGAATGTCAGCTGTGTAGAGCGAAGAGCGGAGCATAAAGAAAGATGCCAGAAAAAAACGTATTATAAAGGTGGACTATTGGCGAAGGAGTTGTAGAAGTCCCAACACCTGTTTGATGTGTTAGGAGTGACAGCGGTGTAAGGCGGCGAACGTGATAATAAGAGGAGATTGGGCCGGTTCTGGAAGTTACAGGCACGTCAGCTGACGAGTGGAGTTATAAACTTGACGGGAATGAGAGACGCTACGTTGGAGAAGCGGTTTATGCAAACGATGTGAGGTTTGCACGACGTGACAGGATAGACAAGAGCACGAAAGGAACGAGGATAATGCCAAATGTGTGACAAGCCACATCGCAGGAGATTACAGTCCGGATGTGAGAGGAGGACCACATAAATAAAGGCATTGTTGCGGTGAATTAAGGGAGGAATCATCGTTGTCAGGACCTGCGTAGTGTGTTAAAGGAATTGTGAGGAGAAAGAAGCAGCTTTTGTGTGACATTGACATTCACGGCGAGGAAAGCGTGTGCTTAGCTTATTTAACAGAAACCTGCGGTAGTTCTTGGAGAAACACTGCCACCTAATGGAATAAAGTTGTATATATGTTAAGTAATGTTCTAGGAAAGCACATTTGCTATGAAAATTGTTCAGCGTGTAAAAGGAGAGTGAAATAGTATTTCAACAAGGCATACATTAGTAAATTGAGACTTCAGGCTGTGTTGTTTACGCAATCCTAATCTTCATCTGACATTGAATATCAATAGTAATAGAGGAAAAGAAGCAGATATTTACGGCATTTACACGTGTAGAATTAGTTTTGGGTATATATTTAATTCAAAATGGATGTAACAGCCCTTGACGTCTCTGCTGTGTCTACTCCTCCTCACTTTCTTAATCAGCCAGGGAATCCAAGTATAGAATGGGATGAGTGGATTGAGATGTTTGACAATTATTTGGAAGCGTTGGATGCGCAGGGCTACAGTAGTAATAGGAAAAGAGCAATTTTACTTACTAATTTAGGCAAAGAAGGACAACATATCTTTAAGTACTTACCTGTTGCAAATAACGAACGTGGTCAACCCATTGATGATGTTTCTGAGGAGGCTCGTAAAAGATTAGAATTGAGATTTGCCAAAGAAATAAATATAGCAATGAGAGGATACAAGTTTTATACCCAGCCACAGAAAGTAGGGGAGTCTATTGATGACTTTGTCACAAGACTTCGTGAACTCTCATTGAAGTGTAAATTTGGACCCATGACTGAGGAAATGATTAGGGACCAACTAATTGTTCAATGTAGAAGCAGAAAAACCCAGGAACGCTTATGGGCTGCTAAAGACCCCTCTCTTAAGGATGCGATTGATATTGCTAAAATAATAGAAGAGTCAGATTCTTGCATGAAAGAAATGGATCGTAGGGATTCAAAGATTAACATGTCCAATGAGAGTGAAACTTCTGTTGTAGAGGGTTGTGAAGGGGAGGTAGCTGCCTCCACCAGGTTCAAAGGTGTAAAGAATACTTTTGGGGGTAGAACGTATCCCAGTATATTTGGAAACAAGACTTGTGGAAAGTGCGGCAGTACTTATCACATGTCTGACTCAAAGCAATGTTGGGCCATTGGGAAAGAATGTAGAAAGTGTGGCCGTAAGGATCATTTTGCAAGAATGTGTAGGGATGCAAACAGAGGAAAGGTAGCAATGTTATCAGAAGAGTCTACTGTTTATGAATCCTCTTACAGACCTGATAGAATCCTGTGTGTTGAACAATCTTTGTATGATAGTGTTGAGAATAGAGAAATCCTTCTCACTGAATCTCACAGTTTAAATGACAGAAGGAAACACAGGCCCAAAGCAGGATTTGTCATTGATAATAGAAGAGTTGATTTAATGGTTGACTCGGGGTCACTATATACTATCATACCCAAAAGAATTTTCAAGCAGGAGTGGTCTAACAAAAAGTTACTACCAAAAGATATTAACCCTGGGGGGTATCAGGGTGAGCAGATAGATATACTAGGCTACATGGCAAGTGATATTGTCTTTAAAAACAGATCTGTCAGAGGTAAGGTGTATATAGCAGAATCAGGACCCCTTATTTTGGGATGGTATCACCAATTTGACCTCCATATTAGAATTGACTCACACGCTGTTGAACAAGTCATGGTGGTGGATGACCTTTCAGTGGAAGACATCTTAGAGGGAGGTAAAGGTGTTTTCAGAGATCAGCTGGGCAATCTAGAGGGATATGTTCACAAAATAAAGCTCAAAAGTAATGCTATCCCTGTGCAACACAAGCTGAGGAAGGTTCCCATCATGGTAAGAGGGGAGGTAAAGAAAATGTTGGATGAAATGTTATCTAATGGAGTCATAGAACTGATCGAGTGCTCATCTTGGATTTCTCCTGTGGTTATTTCACAGAAAGCTGATGGAAATTTTCGTTTCTGTGTTGACCTTAGGAGTTTAAATCAGAACGTCATTCCTGACACTTTTCCTCTACCTAACATAAACGAACTGATGGTATTCCTTAAAGGGGCCAAATACTTTTTGAAACTTGACCTTCGTCATGCGTATCATCAGATACGTTTGCATGAATCTTCAAAACACTTGACGGCCTTCATCACCAATGAAGGGATATTTCAATTTAACAGGATGCCCTTTGGGTTATGTTCAGCCGCAAGTGTGTTTCAGAGGATGGTCACAGAGATTTTTAAAGGTGTAAAAAATTTCATCTATTTCCAGGATGATATTTTGGTATTTGGTGAGAGTGTGAGTGATCATAACACTGCCTTGAAAGATGCCCTAGGCAGAATTCTAGAATCAGGGTTGACGTTACGCAGGGAAAAATGTTCCTTTCTGGCAACCGAGGTGGAATACCTGGGGCATACCATCTCGTCTGATGGTGTTAAACCCAAGAGGGATTTGCTGGCATCTATAAAACTGGCTCCAGTTCCCAGCAATAGGGACCAATTGCGCTCATTCATTGGGTCGATTGAGTATTACTCAAAATTTGTAAAGAACTTTTCAAGCAAGACAGAACCCCTTAAGGTACTCATGAGGAAAGGTGTCAAGTTTTGTTGGGGGGGTGATCAGAAGAATTGTTTTGACAACATTAAGCTGGAAATATGCAACGCAGGCATTTTGGTTCCTTTTGATGTACATGGTAAAACTGTTATCACTGTGGATGCTAGCGATACTGGCATAGGAGCTGTATTATCGCAGAGTGATGGCACTAGTGAGAAAACAGTAGCATTCTCATCTCGCACCTTGACTTCTACTGAGCACTGTTACTCAGTGATAGAAAAAGAAACACTAGCAGCTGCATGGGGTGTGGAGTATTTCAGGATGTACGTGTGGGGGCGCAGGTTTAAGCTACGCACTGACCATAAGCCCTTGTTGAAAATACTGTCACCAGGTGGAACTGTAAAGGGATCAGCCAGACTGGCTAGGTTGGCCTCCAGATTACGAGTATAATTTTGATGTTGAATTCATTTCCGGCTGGAGAAATGTGCAAGCCGATTGTATGTCACGACTATCCTTGGACTGGGAGGATGTAGACAGGACAGGGGTGTCAAAAAGAGAGAGAGAAGGAGCTATCTCTAGTGTTGAGGATGTGGTACAGTGGAGTTGTGGCTCTGTCAGTAAGAAAGAGTGGGCAGAAGCTATGTCCCAGGATGAAGTTCTAAAGAATGTCATGAACCTCATCTCCAAGGGAAGACGTAGGGAAAGCACCTTGCCCGTCAGCATTAGACCTTTTAATGCAGTAATTGACGAGTTATCCATTGTCGCTGATCAGGTCATCATGCGTGGTGATAAGATAATTCTACCATTTAGCAGACTCTTTGATTTGGCGCATGAAGGGCACTTGGGCCAAACTATTACAAAGAAACGTTTGAGAAATGAATTTTGGTGGCCTGGAATGGACGGAGATGTGGTTAATTGGGTTGAGAGATGCAGTGAGTGTTGCGAAAGTGAGAAGAGACTCAAGGTGGGACCCCAATCTGTCCCTAGTTCCATCCATGACCCTGGCGTGGTGTGGCACAGCATATGCCTTGATTTCATCGGACCCATGCCAGGTGTCCATCCCAGTAAAAGATTTGGCTTGGTTGTTATGGATGTCCATACTCGGTGGCTCATTGTTTATCTACTCCCTGAAATAACCACTCGAGTTACTATTAAAGTGTTACGCATGATTTTCAAAGAAGAAGGTTATCCCACAGTCCTTATTACGGATAATGGGACCCAGTTGACTTCCAATGAGATGAGAGAATTTCTTGGTGAGTGTGGTATTAAACATTCGTTCACCACCTTGTACAACCCACAATCCAATGGGATTGTCGAGAGAGCCAATCGTATGATTAAAGGCGCGATTAGTTTGGCGCTCACCAATAATCTTGACATAGAAGAGACTTTGAATGAATTGGTATGGGCCTATCGCACGACTGAGAATTCCACTACTGGAGTGGTTCCCTTTATTGCCATGCGGGGCAGAAAACCTGCTTCCAAACTGGTGCCTCCTTGGATCAGAGAATTGGCTGAAGGAAAGAATGATGGTGGTTGTGATGTGAGCATTCCTGTACATGCTTCCAGGAGAGTACACGACAAAGAAAAGAACTTGTCTAATATACTTATCGGTGACTGGGTCAAAGTCCGTTCTGGACGATGGGTCAGAGGTCAATGTAAGTTTCGTGGACCCTTCAAGGTAAAGGAAGTGTACCCTTTCTATGTTGTGTTGGAAAATGGAGAGAAGTGGAACCTACGTAGGGTAGCAAAGTACTGCTCACATGACCATCCTCCTAAAACCTTGGTTAGTAATGCTGTCACTAAGAATTCATGTTCAGGTTACATGTTGGCCCCTGATCGGCAATTGCTTGCCAGTGCTCGCACAGGTACAGAGATGGGGGCACCAGGCCCCGGTGGGGATAACTTGAGCACAGGTCTAAGAGCAATTAACACAAATGATGAGTCTCATGAGCTTCATGGAGCTCAACCTTTTCAGAGACCCTTACGGGCCAGGAGACCTCCTCAACATTTGCATGATTTCATTGTGGGATGATTCATTGTTTATATTCTATGTTCCTGCCTCCAATTTACCCTGCCCTCCTATTGTCCTTTTCTTCCACTTAATTCCCTACCTGTGTGTAGAGGAAAGGGGGGTATGTTATAACGTCATTCACACCGTGGCTCTGCTCCACGCGCCACGGTGGAATGTTGGAATGCTAAGGTTCGATGTTGAGCGCCGCACGCTGCGCTGTCAGTTATGATCTGCTGACTGAAGGCGGCGGGCGCGCTGATGTCGTGCTGCTGTTCTACAATAAAAGCTTGAACCTGTACCATGTTTCCGCCTCATGTTGTAAGCTAGAACATTCTTATTCACCTCACGACCTTCAAATTCTAGAAAGGAATACAGTTAATAAACTATACATAAAACTTTCACTAACTCGGGAAACTATTCAACAGAAAGAAATGTCTCTTCCAACTATTCTTATGGAAAATGTCTCTTCAAACAATTAACACTTTAACTGTTATTCAAGTCCAAAGTTCTAAGTTCCTTTTCTGTACAAAAAGGATGTTTCCAAAAATTGTTCGTAGAATTCTTTCTTGAGGTGGGTGGCTAAGAAATTAAATGGTTCACTTTCCTCAGTTTTCTTTGCTTTCTTGTAGGTTGCATCTTGCTGAAAGGAACGAAACCGAATACTCTGGAAGCCTGGACACCTCAAGGTAAGTGATGATTCCAAGCGTAAGGCATATTCCCAAGCGCGATGTTGTCCTGACGAAATCCAGAAGGCTAAGCACTTTCTGAAAGTTGGGTGTGGCTTTAAATACTTCTGCCACACCCAGCCACACCCAAGGACGTCCGTCGAGCCGTGCGCGTCCAAGCGTTCTCACGCTGTGGAAAAGAAACCGCACCGCAAGAGAAAAAGACCTGCGCACGAGCGTCTGCATGCTTTCTCCCGTTTCAGAACCATAACGGAGTCAGCATGTAAGCGCGAGAATCTTGCAAAGCACCAACACCACTTCTCATTGTTACCTATGCATTTTACCAAAATCAAAGCTGAAGACGGTCTCAAAGGCTGTTTTCGAAAACAAGCATTGGTAAAGCCACAGTGAATTACGCGATCCTCACCATATTGTCAAGTTGCATAGTATATAATGAAACACTACAGATTTCTGCCTCATTACAAGTTTATACACTAAAACACACACACACGGAAGTGCAGGATGCACGGGCTAGGGGTGGGTTTCAATGAGGTTTGTGAACCACCCCGATATTCTAGATAGCTATGGTCCTTCCCAATTAGCATGGGACAAGGCCGAATAAGGCAGGTTCATGACAATAAAGTCCCTGAGACTGAGGAAATGTCCTGTAGATCCAGACACAACAGCACACCCAGAGAGCTGATTCCAGAAGCCCAGGCAGCCCAGATAGCTCAGATGGGCAGGCACCCAACACCAAAGGAAGGCCCAATACCTAGGTGCACCCTGCCCCAAATTTTCTTGTCCAAGGACGAACACCAACGCATTCTCGACTTGCCCCCCCGCATCCGCTCCCCTAGTTGCAGTATTACTAGGGCTTCCCTCATCTTCTCAAGGATCTACGGAAACCTCCCTTGATCTTATAAACAAGGTTATTCACTGGTGCAATAAGAATGTGGTAAATGGCAAGAACATATCTTCTGATATTATTATGGCCAGAAGAGTTGGATGGATTGGCCACAGGACCAAAAACAAATGTAGATGGGGATTGCATAGTTGTTCATTATAAGCACTCTGTGCAGGCTAAGTTGCTAGTGGGTTGTGTTTATAAGAATAGCTCTACTTCCACAATCAGAACAGAACAGAATCAGTTATTCTATCCCCAAGCAGCCGATGGCCATTCCTCCATGGCAGTTACCCTCAAATCCAATGGGGCCCTGCCATATAAGCATTATTGATACAATCCTACCCATGAGTAACCGCTTTCAACCCCTAGCCAGTCTTCAGGGCCTGGATGAAAATGACTGACTAAAGCTGGAGGATGAAAAGATCCAGGGCAACAGATAACCCCATATGGTCCCTAACACTTTAATTCCACCAGTCTTTATGCCCGACATAATGTGCGATGAATCCCCCAGCACTATTCCCTCATCAACCTTTTCTGTTTCCTCATGTGTGAAGTCTCTGTCGTGGAATATTGCGGGTCTTAGGTCGAAAAGGGTCAATATATCCTGGGAACATTTTCTTTCAATGCACCACATTATTGCCCTACAAGAAACATGGGAGGCAAATGATTGTTTTTACTTAGACTGTTTCATTTAATTCTGTAAACATACTACACCCTCGAATATAGGAAGAGCTAGAGTTTTCTCTCAAACTTTCTTGTAAGACCAGAATGATTGAATGCCGTTCACCCCATGTCATAGCAGTAGAGCTGTCTTTTAAGAATCTCCCCACCCTGCTAGTAGTCAGTTTTTACAATTCTTCTTCTCCAGAAGCCATGAGTTAGAATTCCTCCTGGCTCTAGAGGATCTCTTGGAACATTATGAGGAAGATGTGAGGAAGATAGATTAGTTCATTACAACCAGATAATTTTAGGGGATTTTAACATTAATCAATGCTATTCCAGTTGTATTTTAACGTCGGAGCAGGGGGATCCTTTTCCATCATTTAATCATATTGAGCACACACCACCAGGCATATCCTTAGAAGGTCTTCTTTCAGCCCACAATCTACACCGCTTACAGCAAACAGACACGCTGGCTCTGGTTCCCACCTGTGCAGGATACGGAAGGCCCAGTATCATCGATCATATTATGCTTTCTGCGCCATTATCCCTGGACGGAGAGAACTTGAGTGTCTCTTTTTCTGGTCTTAGCAATCACAATCCCCTCACACTTGTGCTGTCCCTTTCTGTGATTCTAACAGGGGAGGCGACCTCCTAAATCACAAATAAAAAAGTTAGCACCAAAGTTCAAGCTCGCAGGTTGAAGTGGGAAATGATTGTCCTGGAAAGTTTCCTGGACAATCTGTCTGTGCTACAGAGGTTAAAGCATATATGGATCCCATTACACATGGCAGAGTCACTTTAGAGGCCTTTGACAAATTACTAAGCAGATATCATCTAACATAACCACAGTGAGCAGAGTAAGATCCCCTGAGGCCAAGAGGTGGTTTGATGGCTCCTGGTCCGTGGCCCATAGGGAACTTTTGTAGGCCCTTAAGCATAACCCAAGGGATGAAGCTGTGGTCAGGAGTAGAAGATAGGCATACAAACTTGCAGTGCAGGAGAGAAAGAAGCTTATAAGAGAGCAAGTGTGTTGGCATATAACTCCAAATTCCGGTTGGTGGTTAATAGTTCCTTCTTCTTTGATATGCCAAATTCCAATATAGACAACATAATTCCGGCTGCCCAATGGGTACAGCACATTGGCCATATTTTTTGCGGTACAAATTTAGGATATTCTGAGGCCCATATGGAAGGTGGGTCAATTAGTGTACCCCTCCACTGTAGCATAGATGAGGTCGAAAATATAATCATCTCTACATCTGGGGGCAAGGCTCCTGGCCCAGACGGGGTACCTGCAGACTTATATAAAGCTGACCCTAAGGTTTGGCCAAGATTTTAGCTTTTGTTTTTAATTCAGCGTGTTCATGTGGTTTTCCCCCTTCATGGGCAATTGCAGTTATTATCCCCATTTTTAAAAATGGTTCATGGGATGACCCCACATGTTACAGACCAATCCTTTAGATTCCGCTGTTAAAATTATGGGCAAAGTAATATTGGATCGTCCAACACCATGGCTTGATATTTTAATGTTATTTCTGATTTGCAGTATGGTTATAGGAAGGGCAAGGGGACACTGGATCAATGTCTTAACTTGCGCTTAGTGATTGGAAAATATACCATTGTCAAGAAGGAAATTTTAAATTTGGCTTTCATTGATTTGGCATCAAGCCTTTGATTGTGTAAACAGATCTAAATGATGGTTGATTTTAGGTAACATGGGCCTTGATGCAGAGATGGTGGCCTTTTTACATACTGCCCACGAAAAAAACACGGCTGCAGTCAGATATAATAGGGCTGGTGGTCTGACAGATTTCTGGGCTGTGAAGAGAGGGGTTTGACAGGGCAGTATATTGGAACCCCTGCTGTTCACGCTTTACATTAATAAGTTAGGGGATTTTTTTATTTCAGATGCACAGACATTCCCAGGGCTGGCGCCAAGATGATCCCTGCACTCCTGTATTCAGATGACGTGGTTCTGCTTGCTAGAACAGCCGTGGGTCTTTAACTACTTTTGGATGGTTTTATAGTTTTTATGGACTCCTTAGACCAGACCACAAATTTCACTAAATCGCATGCTATCTCCATAGGCCCCCAAAAGGCCACTAAGGCTAAATTTTACTGTAAGGGGGTTGAGGTAACCAAAGTCCAAACCTTCCCCTATTTATGGGTACTTTTTGATGAGCATGGGTCTTGGTGTGCACTAATCACACAAAATAAGAACACCTTAACTAGAGCGGCGGGGGGCACTCTAATTTTTGCTAAGAGATTAGGGTCAGTACCATTCCCCGCTCTCTTGAAGATCTACAAAGAAAAGTGCATCCCCATGGCAATTTATGGATGTGATGTCTGGAGTTACAAGGACTGAAAGGATATCCAGGGGGCTGAAAACAAGTTTATGCGTAATATCCTGGTAGTCCCGCCACTACCCCGGCATTTATCTTACATGAGGAATTAGGGGTGGGGTACATCTCAGATCTGAAAGCGGTTGCCCCCCTTTTGCGCTGGCTGAGAGTTTGGGCCGGTCCCATTACTAATTTAAATCAACTCATAATTACTGATTGTGTAGCGCTGGAGGGGGCTATGAGCATCCCTTGGCTAAAATATGTGGTGGAACTGACAAAATGGCTCAGCTGCCCTGACCTGTTCCTGACCCCCACACCTTTGGGTAAAGCAGCTGTCAGAATTATCAAACAACAATTCGTGGACAAACCCAGGAGCTCAGGGAGGAGAAGGAGTTAGCAAAGCCCACTGTGAGAAGATATGTCACTCTGTCCTTGTGCAAACAAATTCAACTGCATTTACTCGTTGTTAGGAACGCTTTTCATCGCTTTGTGTTTACTAGATTCCAACTGCATTTGGTCCCTTGGCTTCTGGCCTTTTCTCAAGGATTCACGAAACACGGTACTTTCAAACTATACCCCTCTGACAACTTCTCTTAGCAAGATACCCAGCATTTGATTTTTTCTCTGTGATTTTTATCATTCACTGCACAGAAGGTTTATATTCTCGCTGCTCAGAGATCGCCACTTCACTCAAGTTAGTCCTGCTTTACTGTACCTTCAAATGTTATCTTCCCATATGTTCTGTTTTGGGGTAGCAAGTTTTTTAACAGGGGCTACAATGCATAGGAAAAAGTAATCCCTGCAGTAGCCAGCCTGTTCTTTCTTGCCCTGGGGCTAGGGCCCATTATTTGTTAGTATGTGTACTTTATGATATACTGCCCATTGCATTTGGTCTTTAGCACTACACACTTTACATAATGTATCCTGTGTAACTTCAAAACCAGAATCCTGGTCTTTTTTTTATATCAATGATGCTTCTATTTTATCCTTTTATGTGACCAAGGTTTTATAAATTCGAATCTATGTTGATTAAATGTATCTTTTTTTAAAATGTTTGCTTTTATGTCTTTTACATGCCGAATAAAGTACTTTTTGACTTGACTACCAAAAGAAGGGAGGTCAACTGATCGCAATAAAGTATTACAAGTCCATCACCTCTTTTTGCAGGTCAGTCCCTTCTAAAAATTGAGTATCCTGACGGAATGGCGGCCACCAAATTAGGACTGGAAGAGGAGTCAGCCTGGGTTTCAGTTATAAATGTCAAGTCTAGTTTATGGGAGTCTAAGGAGTCCCTAAAACAAATTTCTTAATTTTTTTATCAAAGATCTGACGTTAATTAAAGTGCGTACAAAGATCTGTTGATTAACAGGCTTGTATGTAGTGGCTGATTTGAAAGAGTTAATGTTTCCAAATCTATGGCTAATTAGTACAAACGTACAAGCCTGACATTTCATAGTATCCATAGTCCCAGAGGTTCCAAGGTGGTGCAGTGAAGTTTCAGTAGTACTTGCCATGAATAGCTAAAGGTGGTGGAATGGAAACAGACAGGGAAGGGCAGGCGGCGGGCACTGTCCTGGCATGCACTGGCGCATACAGGCATCAATTTGGTACACCTTCGGCATTCCAGTGGCGCACCTGCTGCGCGCAGATGCACTGTTCTAATTGCTTTGTACGCTGGCATCCAGGGGGGTATGTCAGGGGGCGTGATGAGACAGCGCTTCTCAGCACGACTTAAAAACTAGTGAGCGGAACATTTTAATCAAATAAGGGTCCAGCAACCACTCGTATGCTACCACAAGCTCCCTTGCAGAGTGGTACTACTGGTAAAGCAAACAGAGCTAAATTAAAGGTGAGGAATATAAGAAATCCTAAAACAAAGTGATTAAAAAAGGCACAAGCCTTTTGCTAGTGGCACAGGAGAAACAATGCAGGACCCAGTCACCTCCTGAAAACCACACACTAGTTGGGGGAAGGCGAAACCTTGATGCGAGGGAGTAGACTTGAGGCAAGTGTGACTACAGGCCTCCCTTTCCCTCGTATGGTATCATGTTGCAATTAAGAGGCAACAATCATTTGATAATCTATCTATGATGATTTCGACACCAATGGGTGCTGTAAACATTTATTAATTATTATATTTATCACTAGCATAAGAGTGGTACAAGGGATTTTTTTCATCCTTGGTCCTGAAGAATAGCCTTGGGGTAGGGCTATAAACATATCGATCAGTGAAACCTAGGCACATTGTTAGCTTCAAGTTCCCCAATTACCCCATATTTTAACTATACCAGACAGGGGTAATAATAAAAAAAACAAATCATACTGTCTAGGTATTTTTAACCTTTTTTTCCCCACTCAGACCTCCATACTTCATCAACACATAGTACCAACTATAAGTGCTCCCACGTCTCCATAGGTCACAGCATGCCCCGTTCTGCAGCAGGATGGGAAGAACCCGATGATAAAGCATGCCACCAAGGGGCAACCCTGGTGATTAAGGGTTATTTAAGAAAAACACAGGGGCATATTCACAAGCCCCTATCACTTTCAGTGACGTTGTGGTGGCGATAGGGGCCTCGCCTTATTCACAGGGCAGCGTTAAGCCACTTACTGTGGCTTAACGCTGCCTTGTGAATAGGCCCCCTTTCACGCTGTGTTTAGTGTGAAAGGGGCGTGCAGTGGGTGTTGTGATGGGCATTCCACCGCAACACCCATTGATATTTACACTGCCCCTATTCACAAGAGCAGCGTAAATAGGAGCTAACACCAAACTTAAGACCTTGAAAACCCTGGTCTTAAGTTGGTGATATGAGGAGACATGCTTTATTTCTCCTTGTTTTTGCATCTTCCATGTGTGCTGCCTTGTGCAGCACACATTGAAAATGCAAAATACCATGGTTTGTTTATGTACAGGAAGGTGTCCCTTCCTGTACATAAACAAACCTTTTTAAAAAAATGCTGTTTTGTAACTTACATGTGTGCTGCATGAAGCAGCGCACATGTAAGTTACAAACTGGCATTTTAGGTTTGTTTATGTGCAGGAAGGGACACCTTCCTGTACATAAACAAACCCCCCTGCTTGCAGACACCCTTGCACTCTGGTGCAAGGGTGCCTGCGTTGGCGCTAAGTTGTGAAACTTAGTGCCATCGCAGGGGGAAAAGCAAGGCTGCAGCATGTCCTTGTTAATATGGTGCAGCCTTGCTTTTCGGAAGTGGTGGAGAGAGACGTTAAGCCAACAGGGCCTCTCTCAGCCACTTCCTTGTGAATATTCCCTGCAGTGTTTTCCTTAGAAATACGTCATTACCATCTAGGTGGAAAGAAAAAAAGCATTTTGGCATAACAGAGGGACTCTTTTTGATTGTTATATGTTTATCTTTGGAGGACAGGGCCTCATGTTTCTAATTTTCCTCTACCTCCCCATTATTTTTTGAGTATCAAGGGGGCCATGACAGGGGGCTTGATGAGACAGAGCTTCTCAGCACAACCATAAAACTAGGGAGGGGATAATTTGAACCAGACTAGGGTCCAGCAACCCCTCGTATGCTATATGCTACCGCAAGCGCATTTGCAGAGTAGTACTACTGGTAAAGCAAAGAGAGCTAAACTAAAGGTGAGAAATATAAGAAATCATAAAACAAAGTGATTAAAGAGGGCACGAGCCTTTTACAAGTGGCACAGGAGAAACGATGCAGGAGCCAGCCACCTCCTGAAAACCTCACTCTAGTGCATTGCATGGAAAGTATAGGCAGATCACACTACCTGCTACTCAAATTCGGCCAAGAAAACACATATTTATTTATTTTTTATCTTCCCCTATAGTCTTATTCGTAGGAGTTCAATCGGCCTATCCATTACTATTTTTTATTAGGAAAACTTTCAAGGACAGATTAAACGACACTGATGTGTCAAAATTATTTTCAATTTATGATTTTATTTTATCCCCTGGGGTTACATGTGTTCTTTCTTAATAGAGGAAACGAGCCATATGCGTTTCCGCTTGACTCCTTCTCTGTAGTCAAAATAAATACAATAAAAAATAAAAGTTCGCATTCTCTGCTTTGACAGTGCAAGCATGCCTCTGGTGTATAATTTCTGTCTGTTTGGAACTTTTAGGCGGGTGTAGCTGTGCTCCAGGCAGCAAGCCAGGAAATTCCATTTCCAGATGACACCTACACACTGAGGACTTGAGAGCGGGATGAGACAGGAATTCTTTAATCTTTGACGTTAAAAAGTCCGTCTCCGACTTTGCCCCTACTTTGGCTGTACCATGCTTTCAATCAAATAGCTGATCTACATGGGACCCGCTACAGTTGTTTTAATACATAAAAAAGACATGAAATCTGATTGGAGATTTGCGGGCATCTACAACTGATGGCACGTGGGATTACCAGCTCAATTTACTATACCCACCTGGGCCCATAAACATAGACACCTAGAACCAGTAATCCAGCCTAACTTCCTGCCTATCAGAATTTAATTTCACTTTTAGGTCTTGCACCTGTACACCATGACTGGCCAAATCCTTGTCACCTGTACTCTAAGTCCTAAGGATCAATAAAGGAGTTAGAATAATAGGTAGAGTATAACATTTACCTTCATGAAATAACCACAGACTCGGGAAAATGTTTAAACACTTTATCTATGTATTATTTTGTGAGTTGACATCCGCAATAGAGAAACTAAAGACTTTTCGAGTAAGAAAATAATTATTAAAGCAATAATTCTGCAAGACTTTAAAGATCTAGGGCCAGATGAGGTGGCTAAATACCGGTCGGTAACGCCGAAATTCGGTCAATTTCAGCGTTATCGACCAGTATTTAGCCATTCCTACTGTAGGTAAGGAATCGGTAAATAAGGAATCGGTAAATACCGATACCTTATTGCTCTTGCATTTAAGGTATCGGTAATACCGATTCCTTAAATGCAATGTAGGAAGCACATTAAAGAGTGCTTTGGAGCCTTAAGAAATCGGTAATTACCACCAACTTCAAGTTTGTGGTAATTACTGATTTCCTTTAAAAAATCACTATATATGGCACCGCAGACCATATAAGAAGAGTGTGCCCACTATTTGATGGAACGGCAGCCTCACGAGACCCTATGGCTTTAATACTCTTAGGTGCTGAGAAAGCGTTTGATAGGGTCTCTTGGGGTTTCCTTTGGGCTGCAATAGGGAAAGTAAATATAGGGGATGGCTGCATAGGGGCCTTGAACGCGCTATATAGGAATCTGAGGATAAGACTTAGAGTCATGGGAGAGCAGAGCGGGACAATAAACATTGGACGGGGAACCAGGCAAGGGTGTCCCTGCTCCCCGATACTCTTTGACTTTTATATAGATTCTTTTATAGGAAAAATAGAGCTAAACAGAAGCATTTTGCCAATAGTCTTGAATGGGCACGAAACTAAAATCCTAGGGTATGCTGATGACCTAGCCATCAGGTCAATAGACCCGGTCTCAGCATTAGTGGAAATAGAAAAGGAAGCAGCATTATATGGGGCGCTTTCTGGTTATAAATTAAATCAGAGTAAAACACAATTCGTAATTAATCAAAAGATAACGATGGTGGACCAGAGAATAACAGAGACAGCAGTCTATCTCGGGATAACTATAACATCAGAGCTATCAAAGGTAGTGGAAAAGAACTTGGGTTCAGTGATTAAAAAAGCAATAAAATACTTAGATAGAATAAATAATCTGCACTTAACAACAATAGGCCACTGCAACATAATAAAAATGCTATTTTTGCCAAAGGTGTTATACCTATTTCGGACTATCCCCTTAAAATGTAATAATAAATGGTTTAATGAAATAGAGGGAGTTACGAATTGTTTCATATGGGCAAAAGGTAAAACACGACGGGCGCTAAAATTTCTCTCACTACCAAGAGAGCGAGGGGGCCTAGCGGCACCCGACTTTAAGGCTTATTATTGGGCAACTGTCCTGCAATATATCAGAGGGCTTTTGGATGGGAATAGGAATGATCGTTGGCGGGCCAATGAGAGTGTACCAGATATATATGAGTTATTAATTAAAGAATCTAATAAGTGTCTGCTCTCGTTTAATGAAGCAAGTTACCCTAAAAAAAGTAAAATTTAAGACCCTAGGGGCTGCAACGTCAGTTTGGTCTGTGATCCGGAGAAAAATTAAACTAGGGAGGATGAATTATTAAACCCCTTTATTTAAGAATCCGTCATTACCTGGGGTATTCCATGATCAAGTAATGAAGGGATGGGACATCTTAGGGGTTAAAACTATCGGGGATCTTATTTACTCAACAGGTCTTATAACATTTGATAAAACACAACAGCTATATAACTTAGAGCGAAGAGATTTTTTTAAATATTTGCAGATCAGGTCAGTCTTGTTAAAAAAACAGGGAGGTGACATTAATTTTAAAAGAGAAGAAGTCATGGAGTACCTGAGAGATGAGGAGGGCTGTTCTATATCCCAATTATATGGCGAAATGAGCCAGTACAAGGAGGATGACTGTGGGAGGATGTTTGAAAAATGGAAAATTAGGCTAAGTCTATCAGGGAACGAGGTTGAAAAATCGTTTAAATTAGCAAACTCAGTGTTAAGAGTAGCTAATCTCCAAGTACAGCAAAACAAGACCATGTTTGAGCTCTACTATACACCACACAGAATTGCACGGTGGGGCGGGACAAGCGGGATAACCTGCCCGAGATGTCAAAGAGCACAGGCAGATATGGTGCATATGTTTGCTTCATGCCCCGTTCTGGATCCATTTAAACGATCACTAGAGCAATTTTTTGATAAAGCATTGGGGCTCTCTATTAGCTTGGCAAATTAAGTTATGGTCTTAGGGGTCACTAGGGACGGGGCATAAACCTCTCACTATGAATTTATATACCTAGCAATGACTTTAAGTCACTGTGTATCGCAACCTTATGGAAAGATCTAAATCCACCAACGTTTCAGCAGTGGATGCCACGATTGCTAGCTATATATAGACTATAGAAAGTACTGTATGACAAAAAGGGATGGAAGGTAAAGCAATTGGGAAAACGGATATGGGCTCCAGTAGCGGAATGGAAACAGAGGCTCGAAAAAGGTTAAAAGGGGTATAATAGAAACCGTGTCCTCTGGTCTTAATCAAAAATTTGCTTGCGATATTTTTCTTCTTTCTGCTTTCATCCTATGTTTTTCCGTATTATGGGGCCGATTAGGATCGCGGTTTTCCCGCATCCTCCGGGCCGGCGGAAGCCACCGCCGGCCCGGAGGATGCAGGAAAACCGCTGGGGAGGCACAAAAGACCCACCGCCAAATTAGGATGGCGGTGGGTCTCAAAATCGGTCCGCAGCTTTTCCGCCGCAGTCGCCTTCCGACCGCGGCGGAAAAGCTCTAACATGGCTGGTGGTGTCTATCAGACACCGCCAGCCATGTTAGGATGGGGTTCAACAGATGCCTTTCCGCGGCGGATTCTCCGCCGTGGAAAGGCATACAGTGATTTCTGTGGGGGCCCGTTGCGGGCCCCCAGGTTGAGTGGGGGGGTGGTGGGTGCACATCGGGGTACCTATGGTACCCCCCTGCATTTGCGTGCACGAAGCGGCAGGCAGCGCGCGGTGCCTGCCGCTTTGTGCATGCAAATGCACTCATGTCATTTTTTACATTGCGGCGAGTGCTGCTTCAAGCAGCACCCGCCGCAATGTAAAAAATACAGGATGTGGCCGCCAGGGTGGTGGTCATATCCTAATTGCCATGGAGGGACCGCCGCTGCCCATGCGGATGGTCCCTCATACTCAGTGGTGGCGGACGGACGCAAGTCCGTCCGCCATCATAATCGACCCCTAAGTTTGTCCGTATATCTGGTCATTTCCCCTAGAGGGAAATTTTCTTCCTATGTTTCTTGATCTACTGTATATATTCTGTGTAACAATGGTACTATGAAATGTAATTCTTGATGATGAATAATAAAAAAATAAAATAAAAAAAAATCACTTTTTTGTTAAGTGCCATGTGGCATACATTCATGCCCTTTGAGCATGTATGTGCGCCACATGTGCACACATGCACATTTCAGGGGTGCAACAGGGTATCCTTTTGACACCCTAGCACCCTTGAAAGTGCTCCCGCTATTAGCGATTCGGTAATACCGAATCGCTAATAGTGAATGTCTTCACATTCATTCCTATGGGCCTCCAAGCCCATAGAAATGAATGGGTAGGTATTCCTTATTACCGAATCTCAATTACCAATTCGGTAATAAGGAATATTAAGGATTCAGTATTTTTTTACCAAATCTTTACCTACATAGGAAATACCGATTTCTTAATAGCAAATCGGTAAAATTCGCTGTTAAGATATCAGTATTTCAAATTTACCTACATCTGGCCCATAATTCTATACACGCAGATTATATTTACCTAGAATGGTGTGAGGACCAACCCTGGCCACAGGCAGGGACAAGAAAAAGGCTCCCGACCAATCAGGTGCCAACAGGACAGGTGCAGGTCAGGACAGGTATCCTCAGCTAAGTGCAACGCCAGCGTCACACCCCTCTCTGCGGCTAACACTCAGACCCCGACTGGGTCATCGAATCTTGTCTCTCAGTAAACTCCCGATTCTTCTGACAGAGTGCTCGATTAGCACTCTGCTCTCGGTTCTCCTTCAGCATACGTTGGGTCAGTGACAGGTCTGTGACTAGTCGGACAATCTAACTGACTTAGCCTACCTCTGTTATACTATTTTCCAGGACAATGTACCACCGCCCAGTGATGCAAATTCGTGTATTCCCTTCATTTGATTAGTCAGAAAGGCAAGGAGAGGTCATCATACCATACCAGCATGAAGTCATTTTCATTCAATAAAGTTGATCAATGTTCCCGCCCATAATTTACTTTCCCATGAATTTATTCCACCCAGCAATAATTGTTTCAATATCATCTACATCGTATTTAAACAGTTCATACTTCTTCCTTTTGTGGGATCAATCGGTCATTTTCCCAGGAACATCACGGGTAAGTCGGGTTTTGGCAGCTATTCATTGACACTGGCCAAGGTCTCTCAATGTTCCCAGTACATGCGCAGAGGGATTTTCAATATGGCGATTTGATTCACCCTTCAGGCCCAAATACGAGCTATCAGCAAAGTAAAATAAAAACATATGTGAATACAAAAATAAATGAATGCACTGTACACCACTTATTTCTATTCTAACCCCATTACTTTATTTTAACTATAGCATTAATAGTTAAGCAGAACATACAAAATTTAGTTTAAGCAGAAGCATGTGCATAAGTGTGTGAAAATACAGAAACCTATGTTCGCACATAGACGAAACAGGAATCTAAAGGATCAAATAGTTCATTCTCGCCACAAACCCAAGACACAAAATATCACATTTATCCAGAAATCAATTACTGGAACAAACGCAGTCAGAGGCACCTCACGCTGTGGGTCATGCCGCTCATGTGACAGCATCGTGACTGGTGAAAGTATGCAATTCAAAACGATAACTATTCGAGCTAAAGAGCTATGGAATTGCAATACGAAAAACGTGGTATATTTGATCATATGCCCCTGTAATCTGGGTTATGTCGGGGAGACATCGCGCATGATCAAAACAAGACTTACAGAACACAGGTCAGCAATTAAAACAAAACGATTAACAGCCCCTCTTGTGAATCACTTTTCGGAGTACAAACATAAACCGGAGGACATAAGGTGGCGCATCCTAGAGAAAATTCATGTACAAGAAAACCAAGGTGGCAACGAAATACGTAAGAAACGTGAGGTCTTTTGGATCTTCACCCTTGGGACTTTCGAACAGGGTCTGAATCAAGATCTACCCTGGGAGAATGCAATAATATAAGTACATAGTCGGTCATTATTGAATGCACTCCCTATGACATGAATCTGAAAATTTAAATCACTGGTCATAGAATTAAGTAATACCTTTTTAAATTTTAGCCCCGCCCCTTTTCTGGATTAGGTAACATTGCAAAATAGGTAATATCTTCTTAAATCCTAACCCCGCCTCCTTCATTGGAAATATATATAAAGCAATGGAAGAAGGACTTCGTGTGATCTTCCACTTTTTACTTGAAACCCTGACGGAAGGAGACGCACTGCATTTTGCTGTCCAAAAAACGGTAAGAGCCTAACAAACTCTGCGCTGTGTCTGCTTTACTCGCTGCAGACTACTCTGTCTGAATTTGGCTGGAAGCCGTATCGGTGAGGCTCCAGCGTGGGAACTAGATAACTATTAACTCTAAACTCTTTACTAAGGGTAGTGTGTTTCTTATATCTCCCCCAGATTTTTGGTCAATACTGCACCTAACGGGCACCTTGTATAACGTAATTGATATCCATACGGAGGTACCGTACTGAAATAAGCCCCTGGGAAGCGAAAAGGCGCAAAAACGACGCCGTCTCCGGTCTTCGAATCGAATTGAATCCGAAAGGTAAACAAATGCTAAGGGACTAGGGTAAAATGAGTCTAACAAACCGAGTTGACCATCGACCCATTTGAAGGGACAAACACCAAATGATTGTTGTTCTTTATATTTCAGAATTTTTTGGGGATTGTAAAATCACTAGCAATCCTATGTTTCACCACCATTAATTGTAAAACGCTGGGAGCGGCAAAATCGAAAAACGCCCTCAAAGACCGCGGCTCCTCACAGATCCCGGGTTTTCATCACGCACCATTTGGTTTGGGACAACTGTGTTTACTAGATGAGGTAAATTATGAAAAAGAAAAAACGAACAACATTAAAAACTACTTAAGATGGTTAAATAGCAACAGAACAAATAGATTTGAGTCTATTTATAATTTATTTACATAGGAATTTACCCGCTAAAAACGATTAAGTGGACCGTTTTTTTGTCGACGGTTAAAGAAATCGACCCTTGGCCGTATTTTATGCTGAAGACTGACGAGGAGTAGACGGAGGTAGAAGTGAGAAGTACGCAGTGAATACTGCTTTCTCAGGTAAAACCTCCAATGAGCAAAAAATAGGGGTCAGAGTTGATAATTCGTTTTGCCCCCAATAAATAATGTGTAGTAAGAAACTGAAATACCAATATGTTTTGTCTTTTTTATTAAACAGATATCACATACCGCCCACATCTAATATAAAGAAGGTGCCTCACTTCCAACATCACTTTCGTGCAGTCTTCCAAAAAGGTTACGGTGGAAGGTTACTACCAACTTCTCTTGTGGGTAAGACATTATTAGAGATAGTAAGAGAATGGTTAAAATGACCCTGAAAGCAAATAGGGATTAGGTATCGCGCTGAATAGCTGCAACAAAACATGGTAAATGCATATTGCGGTTTGGCTGTCCCCACTCTTTTAGAGATGAGGAACTGAGTGAAGAAATGGATATATACACAGTTAGCAGCCATTAAAATAGACGACTAAAGAATGGTTGTTCTGGTCAGCAGATACCCTTAATATATTAACGACTAGATAAAAAATTAGTATGATAAGCAGCCATAATGATTTCTTAAACTTGTCCAATAAGAATAAGCCTCTAAATGTTACGTGACTCTTGCAGATGGGAATGTACCTTTATTTCTCCTCCTATCTTAAGAAAATATTCACTTATCTGGTTCTGCTGGAATATAGATATATAGGAATGTTACCATTACCAAAATGAATGCACTCTGTGGTTTCTACGATTCTGTATTATCATTCATATGCAAACACAAGTCTGGCTAAGAAAATGAATCCTAATTGACGTTTTTTAGAACTAACGCATGATATGTTTTATTGAATACAAAAATTACCAATGGACTGTTGTTATTTGTTGGTCACCTTCGGTTAGTCAAAACAAAAGTTGCTGATTTTAACCTAGAAAGTGTTGGCCATACATTTATCTAAAAATCTGTTTCATTCTGTCTAGAAAAAAAGTGGCTGCACATTCTAAAGTCCTGATGAAGACAAAAGATTTGTCGAAACGCGTTGACACAGCCCAAGTCTAGCAAAATTTGGAGAAATAATTTTGAAACTAAAAGATTAATTTTTAATTGTTTTCTTTTCTGTTTTGGTTTTAACAATGTATCATGGAATTGCCATTCATAACCAATGTATCAAATTCTTGATTGTATACATCATATACACACAGTGATATTTACTAACCCTTTTTTATATTTTAAAAAAAATCGAGATTAAAAATATATTTTTGATATCATAACAGTCTGTTGTACTAATTGTTTTTTTATTCCTTGTGTGTCCATCATATGTTGTTCACAAAATGTGTTGCGAATTAGCCAGTTCTTTGTAGCTAAAGTCTGCCTGGGTGTATACTTTTTCAAAAAATTATTGTTTCCCTGACCCAGGAGTCGATCCTTAACAGGGGGTCCCTGATACTTACCCAAGCATAAGTGTGTGAGACATGAATCAGCCATCTTGGCACTAGTGCACAGCTGCAAGAATTCCCAACAAAAGCGATAGATATGTCACAAAACGTAAATGTGGCAGACGCATGTGCAGAAGAGTTCCCACATTTTCGGCAGCCATTTTAAGTCACTCAGGTTACTGTTAGTAAAAGCACATAGACAAGCTTCCCATAGATACTAAAATGTTGTGAAATGTAGGTTTTAGTATACACGAAACAAGTTGATTAATAACTTACGTGTTATTTTGAGAGGGCTGAACACAAGCAAGTTTTGTTACGTAAGAAACCTTGCTCCATCACAACTTCTAAACTTAGGGGGATATTCTCAAGAACGTGTGATAAGTATTGCAAAATTAGCTTAACGCTACTTTCAACATCGCAGTCTATCTCGGGAAAATTACGCTGTGTTAACTCACTATTTCCAACACGGTGGTACCATGCGATAGTCTCAAGATCAAATGATGGGTTAAAACCAGTGCGATGCTGCAAAAATGCGAAACACGAATGCAAAAAAAGCTGCAATGAGGCCAATCGCGATACAAAAATCAGCAAAAACCAGCGACAGGCCTGCAATTCACATGTGACAGGCGGTAAAAAACACCATAAAAATAGAAAAAAATCAGACAAATGCCAAACAACAGCGAAGCACAATGGATGTTGCTGGAGCAAGTACGGAGGAGAACCAGAACCCCACAAGCCCCCCGGAGGATCTGCCTGGGACCTTGGGTTCAGGGAAGGCTAAGCAGAAGAAGAGTAGGAAGAAGCGCTTCAGTCCACAGGAAAACAGGATCCTGATAACGGAGGTGGTAGAACACCATCAACAACTGTTCGTCACCTCCACTGTGTCATTGGCAACAAAAAATGGACAATGGCAGTCCATGGTGGACAAGGTGAATGCAGTCGGAGTGCTGAAGAGGACAATGGAAGAGGTCAAGAGGCGCTGGAATAATGTCAAGCGCAAAACAAAGCTGAAATTCGCTAACAACCGGAAGGCAGCAATGCAGACTGAAGGTGGGAGTCCAGCGCCACAGGAGGAGCTGGACAAGATGGAGGAAATGGTGTCCACAGTCATCAGTGGGGAGATGGTGGCAGGAATTGGGGGACCGGACACTGAGTAATGACCATGGACTGGGGGGACAGTGGTAGATGGGCACAATGGCACACATGTACAATTGAGTCGAGAACATCTGCGGACAAACCATGCCCCAGCCCCCAACTCCCACCAAGAGACCAATGTACCCAAGAATGCAACATCTCAGCACTGTATAAGCACAGAAGTCAAAGGCACACTGCATGAAGGGGATAAGGGGCAGCACATAAAGAGCTGCAGGGGTGACTCCCCCGAAATGCAGCACACACACATGACATGCAAAGCACATCAACAATGACAACAATGTGGTACAAACTGCAACACATCTACAACAGAACACATGATACAACTGGTGCCAACTGGGTGTAGACACTGGCCAATCACATTTGGCATTGAAGGGAAATGTGAGTTGACAATGTAGAAGTACAAACACAAACACACACATCATGTTGTCGAAATGTCCACTGTCACCCATCAAATAGGCAGCACCTTCCAAACAGCCGCAATGTACACAGTCATACAGACTGTATGAAAACATGTACAATGCAACAACATACATGCGGACACATTGTTAAACTGCATCTCCCCATTACATTGCAGAGGGACAATCAACAACTCCTGCATAGCAGGCCAAACCTCTCTTCTCTGATGATGAAGAGGACCACCACAGCTTTGAATCCGATGCCCTCCAACAGCTCGTGGACAGCCTCCGCAGCCCACCTCCAGGAGCAGGCAGCCCAGCTGCTACGAGGCAATCCCACCCCCTGCACAGACCACACAGCAGTCAGCATCCACCACCACCGCTACCTCCCAGGACCCCCACGAACAACACATGGCATTCAAACACCTTGTGTTGGGGTCCTAGGAGAATCTGGCTGAACAGGTGTGGGTGGGCTTCGACCACATGGCAGACAAACTGATGCCATACGTGGGTGGCAAAGTCCAATCAGGGACCACAGAGTCACTAACGGACACCCACAGTCTGCTCCATACTCTCCAATGGACCTTGGCTGACATCGCTGGAGCCCTGACTCAGAGAATAGAACAACTGTCCAGTCAGAGTGGCTCTAGTGATGTCACACGGGAGTTGGGAAAAATGCAGAGGTTAATGGAGACCATGGAGCGGGCGAATGCAGAACGAGTGGCTGCCAGGGATGCACACCAGCGAGTGGTAGCTGGGTTCTTCAGTGACCTCAAGACTATCCTCATGGCATTGCTGCCACAAGGCCTGGCGCTAATGCATGCTGCTACCACTACATCCACATCTCCGTCCCCTGAAGTGTCAGTGCCACACAGTGAAGCAGACATTCCACCTCCGGCCCCTGGGGTGTCACTGCAAAACAGGGCAGAAGACAGAACACCACCGCCCACACGTGAGGCACAGGCAGCAGCAGAGGACGAAAATGCGGATGAATCTGCCGTCATGGTAAGAAGGATGCAGTAGCATTCATCTCCGCCATATGGCCTGTTTCTGCTTGGTTCTGCCCTCTGCATCATCACCTTCCACTGTCCCCCGATGCATTCTACCACACTCACCTTGGACCTCGACAAGGACTGCCATATGTGGTTTGATTGCCAATGACACATCAAACAGACTGCAAACTGAACTCTTCTTCTTCCTTTGGACTTGTCATTCCCTGAAGCAATCTGGCTAGTCCTCCACGGGCCAACATCGTCATGTGGGGTTTCCATGGCCCTGTACTGCTCCAGATGCAACACTCACTCACACAGATGTGTCATGTCTATGGTCTTTCAAATGTGATAGTATGGATGAATGTAGGTTCAGTGAATTCCTCTTACGTCCATGTGGCTCATGTCGTAGAACTGGGGTCGCAGGGTGACACAATGTCGAATGCGGTCTGGGTGGTACTGACACAGCAAAAGGGTACACGCATTAGTTACTTCCTTGTCCAGCCCAGTACGGAACCACGCCCAGAGCCCGGGGTCATTGTGCACACCCTTACGCTGGACTGGCATATGCCAGGCCAGCCCACTCCGCTTACGCTCATGGGGGGACAACAACGCTACATGTGCCAGGTCTGTGCTGATCACAGGTCTAGTTGTCAGCATGCCACAGCCACTCCCTCACAGCTGGTTTACACCCACACCACATCCATTCAGCACACGTGTCACAAGACATGTGACCCTGCCAATAAAAGGGGCAGGGCGCACGTGCTTGATGCCATTTACACTCTCTATCTGGGTGTATTCGTGTGGTGTTCATGTAGGCATGAGGGCCTAGGGCCCTACTACATCACATTCCCCCGGTCCGGAGATGACATGATGGCGTCCGCACCAGGATACCCAATCATACAGGGTCCATGACTTGCGGGGCACAGACTAGGTGGCACGGGATATATTACGGCCGGCACAGGCACACCGCCATGGGACAGTGACTTTTGGTGAACTGAGATAGGGGCACCTCAAGTGCTGAGCTGGTGTGCAGCCTGCGATGATGCCCCGTCCCGGCGGGCCAGACTGTTTAGGATTTGTGTGCCCTGCTGGACCGCAGTGTAGGCCAGAGCCAGCGGGCAGCACGGACCTACCGTCATGTGCGATCGCCTCCCGGATCACAGAGTTAGTGGCACTTCAAGGGCTGAGCGGGTGTGCAGCCTGCGATGATGCCGGGTGCACTGGTATGTCCTCTGCCATTGCGAAATCAAGACCCAGAATCAAATGTGAGACCTGGTGGCCCATGGAGCGTGGCTGCATGATGTGGAGGGTGCCATGTTCGCGGGCCACAGACTTGGGGCTTGCATTGGGACGTGGTGGGCCCTCATTGCGACACGCCAGTGCGGGAAGGTGAGCTGTGAGGCCTGAGTGCGCAAGGGCTGGCATGCACCGCTGGGGGGTGGGATGCGCTGGGGTGCAGCTGCCTGGGTGCTGTGGTTCTCAAAAATCCAGACCCTGTTGTTTTCCCGATATCGAGGTCCGATACCCGTGTCACAAAATCTCAACGTACCAAGACGATTTTGGTGTCTATGAACGGATAATGATTAGGACATCATTTCTGTGTATTTGCGTTACAATCGAGGGTTGCCAACACCCCTAAATCACAGTTTCCGTCCCATCCCTTAAACTCCATTTTGTGAACGGCATCCATCTTGCATCTTGCCCTCATGATAAGTCAATTAAAGGTCGAGCTTGATCCAAATAGACACGTCCACCTTTCGTGACTTTCCCCTGACCTGTCCCAACTGACTCCACTGCCTTCGGCCAGACCTGTTTGGGCAGCTCCCCGGCCAGTGGCCGAATACGATAGCATCACTACATAACATTCCACAAACCATTCACTACATACAGACCATGCTTTCTGCAAACATGCACCTGTCCACATTCCTTGTTTATGGCCAGTCTTATGACTGGGTTGTACCTTTCTTTATTGAGGTTTCATCGATATCTGATGGGAGTTCCAGGCCTAACTGGGTAATCTATCAACAAACTGGACATCTAAAGTATGGGCTTGCTTACATGACTTCGCTCTTTGTATTAGTGTAGAAATATGTGTATGGCCATATCATAAACTTAGGAATTCTTGCTTGCAGCTATATATCTTGTATATAAGGAGAAGGCTGGTTCTGTAAAAACGAACAGTCTCCCTAGAACCTACTCTCCGTGTGGTGTACTTCTGGGACACGTGTTACTTGGTAGCTACCAATAAAACTTGATCTTTGACTGCGACTAGAAGACTCCGTGTTTCTGTGGTCCGGAACAAGGGAGAACTCAGAGGTCTTCGGGTGTTATCCCCTGACACCAGCGGGTTCCTAAAAACCCGTCACCTCAGTGCGCAGGGGCAGGCATGTACTGCTGGGTGGCAGGAGGGGCTGGGGTGGAGCTGGCTGGGTGTGCATGGGCAGGCATGCACCGCTGGGCGGTGGGAGGGGCTGGGGTGGAGCTGCCTGGGTGTGCAGAGGAAGGCATGCACCGCTGGACGGTGGGAGGGGCTGGGGTGGAGCTACCTGGGTGCTCAGGGGCGGACAGGTGATGATGTTGTGTGCAATTGTATGTACTCTGCCATTCATGTATCTGGACTCTCTTTAAGATGACAGATCTTTTTCAGATGTGGGACCTGGTGAACTGCACTACATACCGGCACGTGGTTGCAGACACACCGGTGTCAGCAGGTGAGCAGTGAGGCCTGGGTACGCAGTGTCGGCACTCTCTATCCCCGTCCCATTTTTCTTTTCTCTGTGTCTCTCTCCCCCACTATTTCTGTCTTTCTCTCTCTCTACCCCTCTCTTTCCGTCTTTCTCTCTCTCCCCCTGTCTTTCTGTCTTTCTCTCTCTCTCCCTCTCTTTCCGTCATTCTCTCTCTCCCTCTCTTTCTCTCTCTCTGTATCTCTCCCTCTCTCTTACGCTCTCTCTCTGTCCTTTGATGTGCGCAAGACACACCTTCTCATCTGGATTTTTGTCTTGCAGGCTATGACCTACAGATTGTCCCGAGGAGAGCCGCCATGTGTCTTCATTTCCGTTCTGTGTTTATGTGAATAAATTTTTTGATTTGTTAATTCGAAAGTGAATGTATGATGCTCATGTTTGTGACAACACATGCATGTCACCAATTGTGATTGTGCGACATCAGGTGGATTATTTGGTACATGATTCTGTGTAATTGATGTGGCATGTCTTTGACCGGAAGAGGTGGTGCCCGGGAGAGGGGTCTTGGGGGTGGTGGCGGTGGGTGTTGTGGCCCTGTTGGGGCTCCCAGCCGCATGATCAGTGGCTTCATTGCATCTGTTGTACTTCTGGTGTGGCTGTAGGCTGGGCTCCCTTTTCTGGTGCAGGCTGTCGTCCGACTTTACACTGGGTCAGAGCAGGTGTTAATTTCCAGCTGCTAACTCACCTTATCGCATGTTTTGTGATCTTATCGCTGATCTGGCTGGTCGTTGAGAATGTTGCGGAGTGGTGTTGTTGCGGCTTTTGGCATGGGAACTCATACTCTGCATCTCATTAGCTATAGTTGCGAGGGTCATCTGGGCGATGTTTTTGGCCGCTGCTATCGCAGGTAAACTGGTGATATGGGCTGTTAGCACCAGCTTGTGAATGGAGAGATACATTTATCGTGACTTTGGCTGTGATAAAGTGGTGATAACTCGGCGATAGCTCCTTGGGAATATGCCCCTTAAATCTTTGGGTTCTGGAATAGCGTGCTACTCGCTGGGAAGCGCTTCAACGCCTTGATAGGGCTAGTAAGTGCTATAATAAAACAATTACATTTTACAATTATATCACGAAGATTTCATCGATGCCTAAAAGCATTTGACAGAGCATCTGTTGACCGATTACTCAAGAGTTTGTAACTCTCACCAAAGGCATCTAATGCAAATTCTTGAAGTGACTGAATACAATTGCAGAGGTAGCTTCTAAAGCAGTGAGACGTAAACCTAGCTTCTTTTTTTCATTGTGTGAGTGAAAAAAGTGAGTAACCCATGGTGTTTCGGGGTTTTTCTTCCTCAAAAATGTGAGAAATAAAGGCAAAACCTGCATTCCAAGGCATATTTTCATAAGGAATTTGTATAAAAAACTATAAGTACAAAAAGGCAAATTATAAAGGGACAAAATGAAGTCATGTGCATTAACAAAGTAAGTAAGGGAAAAAAGTGCCTGTGGCACTGAGCAGTGATCGTGCAGCTGGCTGGCCAATGAATTTTAGCCAGACCCCAAAGTGCACTTTTGCTATGAAACTCATTTAACTAGGTGTCACAACCCTTTTCAGAGGGCCTCAGACAAGCAGGAGCTACTGGACCCAACTGGTGGGTTTGAGGTCCTTTACTCCTGATGGTCTGGGGTCATACCAACTATGGGTGCTGAGTAACTAGGCGAACTATCATCCCATCCAGCACTTGATTTTCAGTGGTAGCACGGGTCGAGCCGTCATAGGCTCATTAGAGGGGGGTGGGTGCTAGGCATACACAGACTCGTAACTCACAGAGTCATAACTCAACATGCACAGGAGCAGATATAAGATGGTTGTATAGTCAAATACTAGCTTTTATGCAACAAGCATTTGTAATGAAATCGGTCTGCATTTGTAAAACTTAGAGCTATTTGTGTTGTAATTGACAATGCCTTTTACATATGTTTATGGAGTGGATATATGTGTTGTTCAGTGGAATTATGAGGATTGGATTGAAATTGTTAGTGGTGGAATTTTGTGTCGTGGAATAGTGTGTAGTGGAGTGGATTTGTGTAGTGGAATTATGTGCCAAAGTGTGTAGGGAAATTATGTGGATAATAATTATGTGGTATCAATTGTACTGAAATTATGTAGAGTGGGATTGTGTGTCATGGAGTGTAATTATGTGGATTGGTATTTTGTGCTGTGGAGTGATATGTAATTGAGTTTAATTATGTGGTGTGCTGTTGAATTTTGTCGGATGATGTGGAATTTGGTGTTGTGGATTGGATGCATGTGATGTGTTGTGTAATTAAGGAATCAGACTGTACACAGAGCACACTTTTTTAATGTGTACACTAAAGGCACGCAACGCAGAATTGAGCTGGTAACACCATTACATTAATTCTCAAATAGAATAAATCTTCGTGAATGTGAAGGTTAAGAAATTCCATTAATTAATTATTCCATTAATTACAACCAACACTGGCTTTCAAGCAGCCTTTAAATTTGCAGAAACAATTGCATTTCTTCCGGGTAACTGTCCCTCCCTTGATCCACAGCACAGGGGACCCCCTCCCTTTCAGCCTTAACCTTTCCAGAACGGTTTTCTTTTAACACAAAGTTGGAGAACTGTTTTTGTTGAATTAAAAAAGTATGAGACCATCGTTCCCATCAGAGCCCACCCATTTCGACCTTTGTTTTGAATGTTACAAAGGGGAACAGCACGTCCTAAAATGCAACCAGCCGCTAACGGTGCCACACATGTTATGTACATTCGCATCTGGCTGTTACACGGGGGTGACCTTCAGCTGGAACTAGGTTTACAGTCAAGTGCAATAGGCAAGCGTCAATTTATTTATTTTTTGTTTCACTTTGCCCATTCTATGCAAGGGTCTACCCGTTCTAGACTGCTAAGCGCCGTTGGCAGTGTAGCCAGACCTGACTGAAAGGCACTTTCATGACGCTGGTCATAATAACAGCTGACTGTTTAGGCCCTGCTATTATTCATGTTGGAGAGTGCAGAGTATCCGAGTGCCCTGAAACAGCCAAAATGCTCAACGTTGGTACTCTTTATAAAAACACAAGTACAGAAACTACGATCAACTGCAGTCTTAAATCAGCTATATCAGTACAATCCTTTACCCTGCACCGGTTAACCTGATGGGAAACAGCTGTAATTATTGTTGTATTCGTTCATTTCCTCCTTCCATAATAAAGAGCATTCTAAACAATTGTTAAACATATAAGGTGAAATATCCAACAAGTAAGTTGTTTGCTAAGTCCTGTTCTTAGCAACTTTGCATTCTGGGACTTGCAGTTTTTCTTGAGACAAATACATCGTAAAACATTTAAATGAATGGGAGGAAATGAAATCTGAGAAAACCACCAGTTACAGAAGCAGAACTCCAGGAAAACAGAAAAATGCATAATGCCCCACATAAAATTTACATGTGCCCTCTTGAACATGCATGTGAGAAAGAATGAACACTTTGGGGCAGATTTACAAGCCGCTTGCGCCTCTTTTACGCCGCCGTTGCGTCACTTTGTGACGCAGCGGCGGCGCAAAAGATGCGCCATGGTGCGGGGTATTTACAACGTGATGCATCTGGGAGATGCGTCACTTTGTAAAGCCCTGCGCCAGAAGGAGGTGTTTCGGCGCAGGGGGGAGGGGGCGTTCCTGCGCAGGAACACCTCCTAAAAGTGGCTGAGTGAAATCTACAAGATTTCACTCAGTCACTTTTAGGCCCATGCTGCGTCAAAACCCTGCGCCTGCTTCAAGCAGGAGTAAGGATTGACGCAGCATTAGAAGAATAGGCCCCCCCAGAGCATTGCTGGAGCCGCGTCGCAACTCAATTGCCCAATGATGCGCCGCATTGTAAATGCGGCGCATCATGGGTGGCAGAGCTGTGGCGCACAATTACTGGCGCATCCCTGCTAATCTGCAGGGATGCGCCAGTAATTGTAAATCTGCCCCAATATTCTCAATTCAGCACAGGCTATGCACTTCAATTTAGGTGGACAGAAGCAGCAATGGCCACTGGAACAGTAAGATTATGCAGCAAAGTGCACAGAAAGAACTACAACAGGAGGACGCACAGACCTTGTCCCCTTGCTCCCTGGGGTTCTGGCATCACAGGTAGCCCGACGATATCTGGGACGTTATCGTTTGCTCTCGGGAGCTGCCACAGGAAGTGAGAGGAGAGTTGGCTCATGTTTCAAAATCTGCCGCTAGAAGCGCAGAAGAAATTACATAACACCCGTAATTGTTGTTGTTTGTATGAATCATGCTGCTGTGCTAAATCACTCAGTAAAATCCATAAATAAAATTGGGATGTTACACTCCTGCATGCAAAAAGTACAAACAGCACCCGTTTAGAAATCTCTTGAGAATGTTAAGGGGGGGTTGGATGGTACCCCACTGAACTGAAGACATTTAAAACAAGTCGTGCTTGCAGTTTGAAAAGAAAGGTGGGCAGCCACTATTGGTTAAGTGTGCAATGCCTCCAGCCACGGCCCGTGGAGGGAGTTGCGGTGAGGCAGAAAGGCGGAGCAGGGGAGGGGCAGGGTGGGGAGTTCTAAAAACCGGAATATGGATAATTGGAGGTAAGTAAAAAATGTAATTAATAAAACGAATCTCGCAGCGCGCCATGCATCACAAAATGCGATGCAGCCCGTGCTACGAAATTCATTTTATTAATTAAATTGTTTACTTACCTCCAATTATCCATATTTCGGTTTTTAGAACTCCCCACCCTGCCCCTCCGCCCGCCCCACCTTTCTGCCTCACCGCAACTCCCTCCACTGGCCGCGGCTGAATGCCTCCCAAAAAAAAAAACATATTGTTTAAATCACCAAGTTTCAGCAAAGGTGCACGTCAGGCGAGCAGCACATTTTCAAGAAGAAAACACGTGGCCGCCATTGATAAAACTGAAGCCCGGCATCCTGCACTGGGAAAACAGAATACAATGCTGCAAAAATATAGAGTTGGGCAAGCTGTACACAACAAAAGAAAAGCAGCACAGCCGCCATGGTTAAAGTCCAAGCATGGTGTGCTACGCTGCAAACAAAAGTCTTCAAGTTGCAGGAGAGCGTGTCGTGCCTGCAACAGCAGGTAGGAGAAAGTTATTTAAGAAATGAGTGCACACAGACTCAAAATTAAACATGAGTAACAATACATGTAAGAGGGTGGTCCTCATGGGAGGTTACAACAGGAGAAAAGGAGGTACTAAGAAGGGACTACTAAGCCTTTTCTCAAATCAAACGCCACAATTTACAAAGGACAGTAACAGGAGCCAATTGAAAAGATGAGAGGAAAAATGGGTGGATCTTCAAGTCCATAGCTAAATACACCATGTCTCAAAGAAGCAGGGCAAGCACTGCCTAGGTGAGACCTAAAAAGGAGTAATGAATAAAAACACTCAGAGTGTGTACAACACACTAAATATTCCACACAGCCCTCTTAAGGTCAGTGTACTAGCGATAACTGGGTGTGATACCAAAGGTGCTCGTTCCCTCTAGAATGGGTGGTTATTAACCATTCAAATAAGGTGCTTCCCAGATGCACCCCACACTAGTCCAACTCACCAAAAAGTCTATGCTTTGCCTTAAGAGTTCACCAGCGCCTCAGCACTAAGTTCATGCAAGTCCTCAGCAGCTCGATCACCTGATAAAATCTGACCCAACCAGGTGGCAGCCAATGATCCTGATGAATCCAGAACACTCCCTTGTGAGCTCTAGTTTTCTCTCTCCGAGGATTCACAAAGTCTCATAGTCTTTCCTAACATCTCATCGGCCCACGATGGAATCAGTCATCCTCTTGTGGCACCAGCAGCAACTGGTAAGCGTTCCATATAGTATCCTTAGCAAAATGAACCAGGGCATTGGCCCACTCTCCACAGTGTCCCCATCCAGGGACATGGGTCACTGACTACATCACTCCCACTGGCAACAGTCTTCACTTCACAGTGACCCCCACCAAGCACAATAGTATCTGACTACAGTACTCCCAAGGTTGACACCCCAACCCTTCATAGTGGCTCCTCCTGTCACACAGAATCACCAACTATAGTGCTCACACACCATGGTAATGGCCTGACCTTCCCCAGGAAAGGATGGACTGCCCACACTCCTATAAGAGTCTCGACAGGACCAGTCATCTCACACTTCACTTACTGGGATCCACTTGACAGGATCCTAGCTGGGTATCGCTCCCTCCGCCGCTCTCCTCCTTACAGGTTACTCAGGACTTGGCAAGCAAGCAGAAGGCTGGGGCTTCAGGCTCAAGGCAAGGGATCCTGACTTCCTGGGTGATTTCCCCAAACCCAGAAGGAAAGATGTCAGGCCTTGGCCCCCAATCTTTGTTCCATCAGCCAGAAGTCTTGGCTATCTTCTCTCTCCTGATGAGAAGGTGCTATCCAGATTACAGTCCTTTTTTTAAGAAAAATCTTGGTTCCTCAGCTTCCCAGTTTTTAAGCTTACGAGAGTGTTTTTGTCTGGGCCCCCAAATTAGTAATAGCCGAATATTGAATTGGGAGAATTTGGGATTTCGGGAGTTAAGACACTTCTTTGTTCTGAATAGAATTATTTCGTGGCAAGAAGTGCTGGCTAGAATAACCACTCCCGGGCGACCAACGCTCTTTGAATATCTACAAATTGTCCACTTCATGAGAAGATCTTTTGGTGGACATCTCCCTTCAATGGGTGAGTTGGTAACACTCCTTTATGAGGCTAAACTAGCGGCATAGGAAATTGGTACAAGAGGCTCCATTAGACTGGTGGACATGGTGGACAGCCATCTTGATAAAATATTTAGTCTGACACAATGCAATTTAACACATAAGGAATGGGAAACCATAAGTTTGCTAGGCTATAAATCATTACGTGCCGCTAACTTCAAGAGGATGGCCTTCTTGTCCCGTTGGCTAGCGTACTGGACTCCGGGAGCACTTGAGAAAAGGTTCCCAGAGGTCGAGAATAAATGCTTTAGATGCCAGGCCGCTGGCCAGGGGGGTTGGCTTCACACTTTCTTTTCTTGTCCCCAACTGAAATCTTTCTGGGAGGCCATACTCATAGACATTGAGGCGGCTATAGGGAAAACACTAATACCCTCAGCCGAATTGGCCCTCTTTGGTATAGCCAAAGATAGAGGTACTCTCATAGATGACGAGGATTCATTTGTGTTTATTTCTTGTACAGTTGCTCGCTCCCTAATACTCCAAAATTGGAAATCTAAGGAACTCCCATCCCATCTAAAATGGCTTAACAAAATGAAGAGGTCTCGGAATTTTAAAAAAGCTTATGCTTGTAGAGTGGGAGCAGTCAGGAGTTTTGAAAGAAATTGGAAATATTTTGAGAATCTGGGGGTAATAAAGGGGGGGTTAGGCTAGAAATTAGATTGAATGCTAAAACTAAATTTATATAATTCTAAAAGCAGTCATGAAATGTTGGTAGACTTAATCAACAAGTAAATTTCTTAACACTAGCACTTTATTCTAGGTTGGATTGCACTGTATTGCACTTGCACTTTATGATCAAAGCTTGCGGATGTTGCACATTGTTTGTATTTGAAAATTAATATTTTTTGTAATAATGACTGTAATAATGACTTATTATGAGTTTTAAGTATTTTAAACCTCCCCCTTTTCAACTTGGTTTCTTATCTTGTTTTACTCTATTAGAAGAAGCTTTAAATTTCCATTGCTCAAATTGTTCCTTCATGAATTCTACCCTAACTGTGTTCTGCTCAATAAAAATTTTAAAAAAAAGAGAGAGAAGGTGCTATTCAACAAATTATGGGACTCATGCTCCCACCTTTATAGTCCAAGACACATTGATTCTGTGACTGGCCTTTGAAATTCATGTTGGGCAGTTGGGTTGTCAGCTCCTTTGAAGTGCTCTCTCCTCTGCACTACCCTTTGTCAAAGAGACAGTCTGCCACAGTAGCAGTGGCTCACAGTCTGAGTGGCCTACAGCACAGGCCAGGGGAGTAACTGGGAATCACACCTGGCTGTCAACCTCCTCTAAAAAAAAAAACGTAATGGTTCAAAGTATTAAGCCATCCTCTCTATCAAGATTGCTTGGTAGTGCCAACCTTATAAGTCCCACCATTTTCCTGATAATGAGCCCAGGCTCCACTGACTATTACCTTGTCTTGGAATCAAAGAGACATTTGATGTTCAAAGAGGATGCTCTTCTGCTCTTCTTTCCGGGTGTGTGCCCCACCAACGTCCTCAGGAGTGTCAGTAATACACATCTCCTGTCTAGGGGTTGCAAGCCTCACCTGTCCAGCCTCTCTAGGCCCTGGACTTTCAAAATTGAATCCTCACAAGCACAAACATGCAAGTATCATCCACTGTCAGCCATGATATGCACACCTTCACCACTGAACACAAACCAAGTATACCACCACATTTGTGTTCATGTCGCTTAATGCCAGGTAAGGGCAGTAGTTCTCTACCTTCATGAGGCTAGCACTTCGTACAGCCCTCTCGGTCTAAGCAGTCTGCATTACCATGACACAAGCCTAGGCCATGGTGCACATGCATGATCCATGTTCACCGGTAGCCCAAAAAACAGTACCAGGGATCAAGATAAACATGAAACTGGGGCACTCAAGCTAGGGATGCACTTGTGTCACCATGAAGGGTTGAATTGCATCCCAATGTCTGAAAAGTAGACTGATGCTGAAGGATAAATCCTCCACAGTCACCATACTGGCAAATGTCTGCACAGGAACTTTACATTGGATAAATGATCTACATATGTCTTACTGTAATCTAGTGGTTTGAAGTACTGGGAAGACAAATTGTCAGTGCTATATAAGAGAAAAAATAATTAAATGATGGAATTCATTTAGCCTTATCATTATATGCTTTTGGTGCAGTCTATCCGCTAACTTGCACATTAATTTAATAGCAACTTGGCCACTGAAATCATGTTATACATTGGTATTGATATATTACAAGACTGATTTATGGGGACGTTACAGAAGTACATGAGTGGAACACAGGCCATTGTGCAAAAGGGCATTTCTTTAAATGTTTTATCAACAGGCAATAGTGGCTCACAGTCTCTAAGCAATGTGATGCAACTGTTTCAGAAATTGATACAAATAGAATAGGACATTATCTTTGCATTCTCCTGGCAAAGCAGCGTATACCCGGAACTTTTACATGTCGTTGTTTAATGTTTCATCTCATTTCATCTATATACGATTAATTTAGTTCTTTGCAGTTTAGCAGATTTTAATGATTGAATTTGATGAATTGAAGACATTTTAGCAGACGTCTTGTGCTTTTTGCCATATCTGTTTTTTACTGGCTGTAACAATTCTCTGCACTTTATCCTTGCTAGCCAGTATTAAAGAGTCTGTGTCCCCCTTTTAACATGGTTGAAATGTTATACTCCTAATTGGCATACTTAACCTACCTATAAGTCCCCAGTATGTGATACAGAGTGTAGCCAGAACTTGGAAGTAAAATGCAACTAGTGGATTGTGGCACCTATTGTGCCGTCCAAAACAGTGGCAGTGCAAACATGACTTAGGCATACCATTTTAGCCTGATTGAAGCGTTCTTTAAATTGCAAATTCGACCTGTGAAATAAACCCTTTTGACTGGCCTAAATCTTCCTTTTAAATATTAATAAATCGTATCTATGTTGGCCTTATTGCCCCTAAGGCAGAGTGCTTGGTACTTAAAAGTAGGACATATAGAAATATAATGTTAATCATGTCTTTACAGTGCCTAGCACCTAAAAACTATGGGGCATATTTCCAAGGGTGGCGATAGGCAATTATCGCCGGTTTAGCGGCCGTTTTCGGCCGCCAAGCGGCGATAATTCTATCGCTCTATTAGCAAGCTGTCGCTAACTGATGTTAGCGACAGCTTTTAGGTGATAGCGAGCGGTTTGGGGCCCGCTTTGCATGTCAGCGATATTTATCGCTAATGACATGCAAAGTGGGCGTACCCAACCTGTTAGCGACTGCACGCAGTCGCTAACGTCGCTATCGCCTATTAGCAAGGCAGGCGTAGCAATGGAAATATTCCCGCTATCGCCAAAAACTAACGCCTGCTCAGACCAGTTCTTAGCCATGCTATCCAATGGGAGGTGGATAACATGGCTAAGAGCATTTCGTTGTTAATGCGTGAATATCGCTGTATTCTCAGCGATATTCACGCATTTCGCCTGATTTTTATCGCTTTTGAGATGAACCTTGCTAATAGCAAGTTATCTCAGCGATAAAAGCCGGTGATGCGCGGCGATAAAAATATTGCTGCTAACCCTACTTAGCGATAAATATCGCTATTTGTTGGTAATATGCCCCTATGTTCACTGTAACAAGACTGGCTATGCCATAGAGAAACATTTGGATGCACTATTATAGTTAGTAATTTTACTTTTGGCTAGGAAACCACTAGCAATGTCATTTTGGACTCTTTGTAAAATGTATTAATCGTCCATTTCACTGGTGAAAATTTATTTTTCATTAATATTAAGGAAAAGATGCTTTTAGAAAGGTTTATAGCCTTCAGGGGATAATTTGCATTAACCTCCAGCTGCAACCATATGAGAGCTCAAGCCCTGAATGAGGTGTGACAACATCTGCAAGTGCAAAGACGAATGCATAGGTGTGGTTAGTTGTTTCTGTTCCTCTGTCAGGATGATAATTTGTGTAGTGCTAAGGGACTTAATTAATTTCAAATGGGCTTCCTCCGTCACATCAGATGTCAACTGACACCTTTACAGGCCTCTTCTTTTGTTCCTTTTGTTCCCCTAATCAGGCAGGACCTAATCCAATTAGGGAGGGAGCTCCTCTCATAACTGGTTTGAAGTGACAACAATGAGTGATAGCACATTCTATGGCCACATCTCTAGGGTGGGCACGGAGGCTCTGCTTTTTGACAACAGCAAATTCTCTTCAGCAGGACCTTGCAGAGATGGTGTCTGGCATTGTGGAGCCCTGTTTGGCTACAGCCTGCAGCCTTGCCCCATTGGAGGAATCAAACCTCTGAAAAAGTACCTAAGTGAGAATGAAGAAATATTCACTGGGTGAAGGCATCAAACGTATCCAGGCAGCGAAGGACCTTCCCTTGGCACAAAATGTAAATTTCTTCCACTCTGAGCTTTTCTGCCAAAAAAACAAAAGCTTCACCGTAACTTCTTCCAACTGCTATCCGACCTCACGAAGCCCTCTTTGGCTGCAGCCTGCTGCTTTGCCCTGCTGAAAGCTTTGGATTTCCATTTTTGAGACCAGGTTCCAAGATAAATCCTCCAACTGGGTTGAACCTTGTCCCTGTATCTGACCCACGCTTCATCGCTGCTGGCCTCAAATTGCGCCTAAAGCACGGTCTACTGTGACCAGTTGAATGTGGTTGGTTCTTTTAGGAGCTATTTTTATTTTAAGCTATTAAAATTCACTTCTCCAGTTCTCCTTATTAGATATTTGTTGTTTTGATGTCATTTTATTTATTAAAATGTACTCTGTTTCTCTAAATTGGTTTGGGATTTTTCTTATGGTGTGTTTTGACTTTATTACTGTTTTGCTACTGCACAAATACTTTAAAGTAAGTTGAGCCTGCCTGCTGTGTGTCAAAGCTGCCAAGGGGTTGGGATTAGGGTGACATTAGTGGTTCACCCTGACAAGGATTGTGTTTATTGGTTAAAGTGGGTAGTTATCCTCCTTATGGAAAAACCAAATTTCTTGCACGGATGTGTGGATGTTGAGATTACTCTCTGCATCCTGTTCAAACAATAGACTTCTTTACATAAATTGTGAATCCCCACTCATTTTTTTCCAAGCCTGGGATGTTTATGAAGTGTTACTAATTGATTTGATAATACAATGAAATAAAATATATATATATTTGAATTGATAATTTACGGAAGGAACATCATATTGCACAAAGGGGGTCCTAACAGAAAGCACTTCGATAAAAATCCTCTAGAGGCAGACCCTTATCACATGTAACCATCAAGCAATCATAATGTGAAATGCTCATAATTACTCAAGACTATGTCAGAGCAAACAAAACTTCACCGGGGCTATAAAAAAAATGTGAAAGCATATACTATAACTAGAATTTCGGCAGAGCTATGGAAAAAAGATAACAACCCAAAAAACTACTTTACACATGTTTGTAAAAAAGTGTTTGAAAAGGGTCCTTCAACATTATCATAGCAAGACACACACATTGGGTGGTTTGCCATTGGAAGTACCACTGTAAATCATTAAGGTGCATACCATAATGACATAGATATAGTAGAGCATTTTCAAAAATTCCAGATGGAGATTTAAAAAAGCTTGACTCTGTACAATCTTTGTAACTCATCAAAAAAACAAAACAAGGGGGAGGATAGAGGTCACGGATAGAACCTACCTCCAGTGAAACTATATATAAACAACAAGGTTCTATCCCTAATATGTTTTTTAGTTTTTTTGTTGTTAATGTAAATATTTATGCTCTTGGTGTGTTGTCGTAGTTAACCACCGTCACTGAGTGCGGGGAAAGCACTATGTGTTTTTAAAATACCCCTCACACACTATGAATCCCATAGTGTCATGCTTCATCATAGGGGTCTTCCCGTCTCTCTACGGGGCGGGGCGTGCTTCGACCAACGGCTACGCGCGAGCACTTGATTTTGTGATAATAGACTATTTGTGTGATAGGTGTGAGTGATCTAAGTGGTAGTGAAAGTGTGCAATAGAGAAATTACTTAAAAATTCCCTGGCTAGTAGAAAAAATAGACTTTATTCGTATCTCTGGCTCGGAACGTTAAAAAGGGGAAGGAGAGAGTAAATCCGGGTTAATGTTGTACTCTCTACTTGGTCGACATGTTTCGTGAGCAGTCCCCTACTGCTTCACTCATCAGGACCTATTGTGATCCCTACTGCACTCAAGTATAATAGTTGGAATGTTACATGTCTATATCACAACAAGCTGGCCGCAAAAATAGGCTGGCTAACTAAAAAAAGATATCTTAAGAGGTTGAATGACCTCCTAAGGGTTTCTAACAATGCGGTATCTGTGGAAAAAAAAGGTGGAGAAAAGAAACACAAAAAAAATATACAACTAGAATTTCGGCAGAGCTATGGAAAAAAGATAACAACCCAAAAAACTACTTTACACATGTTTGTAAAAAAGTGTTTGAAAAGGGTCCAACATAACCAGGATTTACTCTCTCCTTCCCCTTTTTAACGTTCCCAGGCAGAGATACGAATAAAGTCTATTTTTTCTACTAGCCAGGCAATTTTTAAGTAATTTCTCTATTGCACACTTTCCCTACCACTTAGATCACTCACACCTATCACACACATAGTCTATTATCACAAAATCAAGTGCTCCCGTGTAGCCTTAGGTCGAAGCACGCCCCGCCCCATAGAGGGACGGGAAGACCCCTATGATGAAGCATGACACTATGGGATTCATAGTGTGTGAGGGGTATTTTAAAAACACATAGTACTTTCCCTGCACTCAGTGACGGTGGTTAGCTACAACAACACATCACAACCATAAATATTTACATTAACAAAAAAAAACTAAAAAACATATTAGGGATAGAAACCTGTTGTTTATATACAATCTTTGTAACTGTCATGCATCACAGATAGCTATTAGGAGCTGAGTGGAAAGAATCGCAATTTTACAACTCTCCTGAAGAGATTAGTGTCTTGATGTACAAGCAGCAGGGCGGGACTGGGAACCGAAAGCGAACTGGCACTATGTTGGACCAGCCCCCTGGGGGGAGCACAGTGTGAAGCACTACTACTTTTATTACTAGGGGCCGATATTGCAGCATAGCTGCAAAATTGGCTCCCAGAAACAAAACCGACCCCCACCTCTTCAAAACCAACCCCTACCCTTCCAGCATCCAGGGGAAAGGCTGATGCCCACTACTGCTAATCCAGCACTAACCAGCAATGGAACAGAGCACCAATGAACCACTGAACAATCAAGAAGCTCTTTTAACCTGTTTGGTTTGCTGTGATTATCAATAAATGGATGGAACGATGTGTGTTGGTTGATGGAGTGGTAATTATGTATGCTTGTTCGTGGTTGAAGATATAGTTTGAATGTAAATGCGTATACAGTTCTTAAACGAAACAGCAAAATAATTACATATCTAACTCTGTAAAAGTCTAAATTATGTTGTCAAATTGAGCGCAGTTAGCCTTGTTTGAGTACACCATCTAACTGCGAGGAAATGCAATGTCTGGAGAGTTATTTTATTGTTGCAATCGTTCAATGAAAAACTTTGCACCCTTTGAAACATGTATGTAAAAATCATTCCTTTTGAGTCATTATATGTCACAGGTATTCTTACTTAACAGCAACAGCATTGTTTTGCACAAAATATGCTTGACAGACTACAGTTAAGCTCTTATTCTTAGCGACCCACATTGCACTGTGTCCCAGAAGCACATAGCACACCTGATAAATATTGATGACGCAAAGTACAGTATTGTTTTACCTGACAACTCTCAGGGTGGTCTTCCCCAAAACCTTTTACCTACTCATCTCCTGTTGTTGAAATACGTTTTTGTTGGCCTTAGGACTCAGTGCACTTTACCACTGCTAACCAGTGCTTAAAAGCTTGTGCTCACATCTTTAAACATGGTAAAAGTGGCTTTCACCCAATTGGCACATTTCATTTACTTTTAAAGCAAAGTGGTACTACATGTACCCAGGGTCTGTAAATTAAATGTTACTTAAGGGCCATCGGTACTTATTGTACCACACACTTAAATAGCCCCTGAAAAACATATCTCTTGCCTAGCACTGTATCCTGTATGCAGGTTTAAACTGCCAATTTGATCTAGCAAAATAAACCATTTTAGAAAAATGTGACACAGTGCACTCAAGATTTGCTACTCAACATGCGTAACCAACGAATAAACTGAGAATGTCTGCTGCTCCAGAATGGAGCCTGTATGTGAATAATACTCCATTGCATGTGAATTAGCTGTGAAACAAATAAAAGTTCCAAAATAAACACCTTACTTGCTCAGATACCATTGTGTTGGAGAAAAGCACACTCAACAGCTTCAATGCCCTGTTCATGGGGTATGGATGTATAGAGTGGTGTGGCATCAATTGTGCAAGCAAGGTGTTTATTTTTGAACTTTTGAACTTTTGCCTATTCCACAGCTATTTCACATGGAATGATTTATTCTTCTTGCAAAGGGCTGGAACATAAAATGGGATTTTCTGGAGCTCCCAGTTATGCCAACAATTTTATGGCCAAGTTTGAACATCAATTTATCTTTCTTTCTAAAGCTTGGCAAGATAATTTAGTCATCATGGCCCTGTGGCCCTATATATATGGGTACAACTGAGAGGAAGGTGATGATCCGGATGACCAAACACAAAATTATGATCAGGAACCGCAACAGAAATTGTAGTCTAGTGGTCCATTGGCTGGACCACCATCACTACATAGCTCAACTTAGTTTCAATGCTGTGGAGAGAATCACAGTGAATCCTGACACCAACGTAAATAGAGTTCTCTCACAAAGGGAAACATTTTGGATTAAGTATCTAGATAGTCTCCATCCTAAGGGTATCAATGAAAAGTTGGAGATGGCATGTTTTATATGATAACCTGATAGGCGTACATGCAATGGTATTCAAAGCCAAACCCAGTACATTCAACACCATCACTCATATTGTGCCCACTCACAATCACTATTCCAGTGATCATGTACATTTAGATCAGAGTTATTCTACCAGTATTGTTATTAGAGGGTTCAGTTTTTCGGAAATTAGTTTATGGTACCATTAGGTGATTTTTGATTGCATATGTTCAATGAGCCAATTGTATCCATGAGTGTCCTATGTTTCGTACATGTCACATGTTGCCAATTTTCACCTTTCACATACATAAGCTGGGAAGCCTTTCAACACATTGTAATGTATGTTGTCACTCATATCGCCGTAGCAAACATTTATTCACATATGTTTTTCATTTTTACCCACCTTTCTCTTCGATTTCAATATGTCTAGAAGTCTTCTTAAATCCATTGTAACATTACCGGGTTTCATGTATTTTTGCATTTGAAACCTCAGTCTGATGTGAACTATTTATGTCACAGACATGTATGCGTGCTGTCAACCTGTGTTGCTAATTGACATGTTACCATATGGAGACCTACTTATATTTCTTTATTTTTAGATCTTTTGTTCCGTTTCATACATGTTATAGCAGCCCATCTGGATCCATTGTAATTTTACTGTGTTAAATCCTAAAAATGATGTGCCTTATTGGTCTTTATCAAATTGTGGCACAGCTGTGGTGTTCCACTTGTTACTCCGCTGTTTTTCATCTTCTTTTATTGATTGTATGCTCCAATTCACAAATGGGGTCAGCTCTGCATGTCTATTACACTCACTTTTCACATCTTTAAAAGCACGCACATAGTTCGTTCTTGCTTTACACTTTTGCAACATCCTGCACTATTCATCTTGCTGCGGGTGCATGTACAAGTACAGGTAATATTGCATTTCGCTTACAAAGATGTGATGGCTGGACACTTGATATGAGCTGTGACTTTAGTTTAACTTGACAACCTTGATTGCATGTACCAGGTTGTTCACGTGGTTCACCACCGTCAGTCTCCACACGCAGTCAGACTCTGCTAGCAACCTCATGTGTGAGATAATCACACTCAACACTCCATGTTAGTGCAAAAGGCCATTTATTAGGACAGGATTGCAATAAACTCAAACAGTTCAACACTGATTAACTTAAACATCTTAAGTAACACTTTCTGACATCCACACCCTCAATCTCTCTTTACCCCGACTTTCACCCATCATGGTGCATCACTCTCCCTCACACCTCTTACTCGATGAGCTCCTTCCATCCCGACCAAAATCATTCTCGCTTCTTTCCCCCAGCATCATTCCTTGAAAAAATTCCTTGCCCTTTCCCAGGGTATCCTTCACACTGTCATCCTTTGCCGATGTACACCCCTCCTCCCTGAAAGGGTGGGTAAGCCCGCATCTGACTCTCCACCCCCACACTACTGCCACCTAGCAAAATCCCTGGAAGTCATTTCATTGCCTCACATGTGAAAACCCTGCAACCTCTGCCAATATTGTTCATTCACCTACACCAAATAGTTTTCCCACCATAAACCCCACAGCAAATCCCTCAATTCCATCACATAATAAGCATTGCCCATCTCAGAGAGATGCACCCCATCCATTTGGTACAGCATTGCTTCACTTTTTTGAATGCCCACATGCTACAAGACTGAGATGCCATTAGCCCCAGAAAAAGCCTTCATGGCCCGATTCAACTTCCTCCTGGCCTTATCAATAGCCCCATGCTTAATAGCACCCCTCCATTTCCATCAACACAAACTGTCCAGATGATGAAGGTCCGTGTTAACTTTTGTTGAGTCAAAACCAAGTCCCTTTGCATGTGAGCAGGAGGGTGAGCCCAGATAGCTGCACCAGATCATTTCCCCCTGAATGGACCAAAAGCATACCTGGATAACTCCACATAGGGACTGCCGTCACCAAAAATGGCAGCAGGTTACCCCATCTCACCCCACTCTCCCTCCACCAGTGCACCTCATGGCGACTGCAGGGCAATCCCAGGTTATGTCCATAGATCTGGCGTTCAGCGTATTTTTTCACCCAATGAATAAAAGAGTATCCAACCATCCATATGACTATTTTCTCTCTCTCAGGCCGCTTATGCACCCTTAGAAAAAAGAAGAATGTTAACAAAACATCCCCAACCCCAAATTTCAATACCATCCTCTTTCCCTACTCATTTATGCACATTTCTCCTGCAGGACCAAGACCATCACTTGCCAATCTTACAAATCTGCGACCAATTCCAACCCAATCCTGGAGCCGCAGTTGCCACCCCAATCCGGAAGGAATGCGTCCCAAAGTGAGCCGGGTTTTTTCCTAAACTTTTCAGAGTCAAATGAAGCACTCTCAACAGCTGATAAGCCATAAGCCGGGACCCGTTCTCATGACAAAACACTGCCACCTGCCTGAGCCCAGGTCACAAAAGGGTCAGGCAGTAAAACTATGCCATTCCTGCACCAGACACCCCCCTTTTGCAACCAGATCTACTTACCACTCCTCAACTGATCCGCCTTTGACTTCTTCAGCCAAATCTCCAATCAATCTCCTTCCAAATGCACGTCCCCACACAACACCCCTGCCTCTGACTTCAACCCCAAAAGCTCAGACAAGCAAACAGCACCAAAAAACATCCATATTATACACAGACGACAGATAGTTCAACCTCAAACTGCAATATACAAATGAGCAACTCAATGGTAATCGCCTCCCTAAACTGTCTCCCACACCTCACCTCTGTTTAACCCAACCTTTTAAAAATTTACACAGGATGTCATCCTGCACGGGGTCAAACCCCCAATACAGATTATGATAGAAGGATAAACCAGCCAGCCTACCCGCTGTGGTCACAGGTGACAAACACTTGTCAATCAAAAACAAAACTCATGACCCTCTTTTCCAGCTCCTCACAGTCTATACTTGACAACCTCCCTGGATGGCCCTCAAAAGTCTCAAAGTCACTCCAAGCCAGACGATAACTCCTCCTGGTGTTCCCCAGCTAAAGAATTTTCGGCCAGCCTAAATGCTCTTATGCTTCCCAATCCCAGATGTCTGCATTTCTTGCAAGCCTCAGCTCCCAGTGCCAGACTGTGAAAATGCTGCCAGTGTGAACAAGACAAGGGATTGGTGATAGAATTGTTGACCCCAAGTACATGCTTGGCCCTGAAAACTATATTCAACTGTAAGCACAGCAAAATGTATCTGTGCAGCAAATGCAACACCCTCAAGTCCTTTGTCTTCCATTTGTTAACAAAGTCAACCACAGTCACATTGTCCACATGGAACAGGACAGACCAGTTAACAAGTTCCTTGCCCCAAACAGCCAACACCACTAACAGCGGGAAGAATTTCAAAAAGGCAATGCTTTGCCCTTGAACACACCAGGTCTCTGGCCAGACCTCGGTACACCACTCTCCATCCCAGAAGAGATCAAAACCATGGGCCCCTGCCTCATCAGAGAAAACCTGCACCTGCCACACCATATCCTTCTCAATACAATGCATCAAAACCCCATTGAAATGCTCTAAGAAAGATTTCCTAACTTACAGGGCCTCTCTCATCCCCATGGAAATTCGTATCATGTGATGGGGCAGAACAACACCCAACATGGTCAAACCTAACATCCTGCAAACTGTCTGACCACCCTACAAACAAAAGGCAAGAAACCCAACAACGAAAGTCGAAAAGAGGTTTCCCTGGATCAACTATTGAGAGTAAACTATCTAAAGTCATTCACACTTCACGGTAACATTAATTATATTCTTTGAGAATTAGGCCACAAACTTAAATGTAACGTTTACACTCTTTCTTTATTAAAAGTTCTCTTACTTCACATAGTATTTTCCTTCACGTAAGGAGACAAACACAAAGATAAAATTTCAGAAAAAAATGAATTATTTTCCTGAAAAGCAGTGAATATAAAAACATCTCATAGTTTACAATGAAAATTGATAAAACATTCATTAATATGATAAAAATTATATAGTATGCATGAAAAACATTTATCACAACCTAATCACACAGGACTTATACAAATCACAGACAAAAAAAACTATTTTCAATGAATCAACTGATGTTGTTACAAGTTAATCAGATCCAATAGCCTTTGTGTCACTTTTATGAGGCTTCCAATGTCCAAAATTGGGGTATTTATGGAGACCCCCCGGCTTTATTTGGATTCTATACAGCGTGGTGCGTCGACGCGTTTCGGTGTTTTAGCCGTGGATATGGTTACACCTTCTTCAGGACAAATTAAATTGCGGTCATCAGTATCTTGATGGCGATATCCTTCTAAATATTAGAAAGATATCAATCAGTACATGTTTGTATCTAATTTACAAGTGCAACACATGTTATTCAATAATGGCACCCGCTATTTTATTTCTATAAAGCATAAAGCGGCTTGCATTGAAGAGGGTTGTACCTCATGTACTTGTTTGCCCAGACCAGGGATATAGACATTTGATATGCTTCCTTCCCCTTGTTTGCATACATATTCACCTATGATTTTTAACTTTTTACATGTTACAACTCTCCCGACAGGGTGTTATAGGCCCTCCGTTACATTTTAGTGGTTACTTTAATTCCATACAGCTTTCATACCACAGAGAGTTTCGTCCACTACTGACCACTATTGTAGATCTTGAACTTTCGGCAACTGCTGCACCACCCTGAGTTCCACCTCCTCACTACCAACACCCCCTCAAGGAAGGCGTGGATCTCCAGCAACTTGGACCTGGGCAGCCTGGCCACCATGTTATTTATTTATTTATTTGAGTCTTATATAGCGCATGGTTACCCTTGGGCATCCCAGCGCTTGTCAAGGAGTCCGTCAAACCAATGCAAAGCTATTCAGCGTGTTTAAGATGGGAAAAGATATGTTTTCAGAAGCTTCCGAAAACGAAGAAAGCAAGTCTCACGACGCAGCTGCAAAGGGAGCGAATTCCAAAGGGTGGCTGTATGCACCGAGAATCTTCTACCTCCAGTGCGAGCCTTATGAACTCTGGGAACCTGTAACAAAAGTTTTTGATCAGAGCGAAGAGCTCTGTTGGGTTTATAAGGCACCACTAGCTTCCTTAAAGAAGGGGGTCCTTTCCCTTGAAGAATCTTATGGGCCGTACAGAGAGCCTTAAACTTGACCCTCTCTCTCACCAGGAGCCAATGCAATGCTTTTAAGGCGGGCTTAGCTGATTGTCGCCTTGATGTATTAGTCAGCAACCTGGCCGCAGCATTTTGCACCTGCTGCAGCTTACTGAGTGTGGCTTCCGGAGCACCAAGGAAAATAGCATTGCAGTAGTCAAGCCTGGAGATAATTAACCCCTGGATGAGTAACCTCCTCGATGACAAGGGGAGGAGGGGCAAGATTTTACGGCTGAGCGAAGAAGCCCGAAGCAAACCCCCGCCGTTTTCTTGGCCTGAGTTTTAAAAGAGAGATCCTGCTCCAGCCAGACTCCCAAGCTCTTGATCTCCTGCTTGGGGCTGGGGAGCTCCCCCAGGCAGCTGGGCCAGACGGACAAGGGGAGAGAGGGAGTCTTGTGCCATAACAGCATAATCTCCGTCTTAGAACCGTTTAGTTTAAGGGACGATTCACTCATCCAGGTATGTACATTAGTCAGGCATAGGCGCAGCACGTCTGGATTCTTCTCCAATTGGGTTAAAGCGACCACCAGCTGGGTGTCGTCAGCATAGCTTACAATCTTTATCCCAAAAGGGGCCACCACATCCTCCAGGGGGGCCATATAGACGTTAAATAACGTAGGGCTCAACGAAGAGCCCTGTGGCACACCGCACTGGAGGGGGATAGATGGAGACTTCTCGCTGCCTTCCCAGACCTGATAGGTACGGCCATGCAGAAACGACCTGAGCCATTGCAACGCAACTCCTGTGACCCCCACATTGGACAGCCGTTGGATCAAGACTTGGTGGTTTACAGTGTCAAAGGCAGCACTGAGGTCCAGGAGGATCACTGCCACTGACCCTCCTGAATCCAAAATGCTCCTTGCTTCCTCAACGACTGCCAAGAGGGCGGTGTCTGTGCCCTGCCCTGGCCGGAAGCCAGTTTGAGAATCTCTCAGCAAGCCGTTGGATTCCAGAAAGACGGATAGTTGTCGATTAACCAGTCTTTCAGCGATCTTATCAAGACCCGGCAACAGAGAGATGGGCCTGAAGTTGGCCAAATCTGACGAATCTAGATTGGGTTTCTTCAGAAGAGCCTTTACGACCGCTCTTTTCCAGCTTGGCGGCACCACACCCTGAGTAAGTGATGTGTTAATCAAGTTCGCTATAGGAGCTGCAACCACAGATGTAGCTTGTTTCAAAAACCTCATTGGGGCTGGGTCCTCTGGTGAGCCACTCTTCATGGATTCCAGCTCCTTTGCGACTTCAGCTACAGAGATTGGACCGAAGGCATCCAGGCGGGGGCCTTCTCCTGCTATCTGATTGCCTATCTGTACAACCTGTGCGACCTGTGGCAGGGCAGCTATGATGTTCTCAATTTTTAGATGAAAAAATTCTGCTAGCTCTCTACACTTCTCAGCAGGATTATCCTGAGATGGTGGGGGCTCCGGAATTTTGAGGAGTTCCTTTACCACTGCAAAGGTCTCTCTCGAAGAATTAGAGGCACTTTTTATCCTTTCTTCAAAGAATTGCGTCTTAGCACTGCGAAGGGCGTTTTTATATGTTCTTATTGCAGTGCGATATTCATCCCGGCTTGCCACCTCCCAGTTTTTTCTCCAGATTCTCTCCAGTCTCTTGCATCCTTTCCTAAGGATGCGTAAGTCCGGCGAATACCAAGGGGCGGAACCCATCCTTTTTACCCCTCTTTGCTACTCTTTTTTTGGGGAGAATGGCATCCGGGAGTTGGTTATCCACAACTCAAAATCTGTATCAGCTGTAGCCGGATCCGCTGCTACCGGGGGGCATGAGCTCTCAAGTCTCACAATCCAGTTATCAACTGATAGCCTGGACCAAGCTCTCTCCAGAGTACAAACTCTCGGAGAGGGGGCCGCTCTCGGGTCAACCTGCAGACTAACCTGGACCAGAAAGTGGTCGGTCCAAGGCAGCGGACAAGCGGGCAGAGCTGTAAGATATAAAATATTCGTGAAGATAGGATCAAGAAGGCGACCCTTGGAGTGGGAGGGTCCCAGGTTTTTTAGGATAAGATTATAAGCTTTCAGATCACTCAGCAGATCCGCCGCCACAGAGTCCGTTGGGTCTTTAAAATGGAGATTTAAATCTCCTAACAGCATCGAGGAAGCCAACTGCGTGACTGTTTCCATCAAAGAGCCAATAAAACTCCCCAACACTCCTGGTGGGCGATAGATCAGGATGCCTGACACAGTCACCGTAGGTGACACCTGAAAAGAGAACTGGCAACTCTCACAGTCCAATACGTCACTGTTCTGCGCCTTACACACCAATGTGTCTCTATATATAATGGCAATACCGCCACCCCGCCCCTTAGGTCTATCAAGATGGTATATCAAAAAACCAGGGGGAAGGGCTTGAACCATGTCTGCGCCTGAGCTGGCAACAATCCAAGTCTCCGTCAAGAACAGGATGTCCAGTTCGTGATCTTGTATCAGGAAATTAATTTCCAGAGCATGACACGGAAGAGATCTACAATTAAGCAGCGCCATTAAGAAGGAGCTTTTTCCCTTAAATGGTTGCATAGAAAGGCATGTCCTACAGGCGGTGTAGGGTGATGAATCCTTATAGATGTACTTACATGAAGGCTTTTTAGGAGCTCGCAGCGACATAATGTCCTCTCAGGAATACGTTATCAGTGTTTCAGGAGAAAGAACCAGCGATCAGGCCCTAGGCCCGTCTGGGCCCGGACGGGCACAGACGGGCTGGACTCTGGCGTGACTCCGGCGCGATTACGGCGCGCCCGCTGCGCGTTTCCATGTGAGGATTAAGTAGGGAGCTCGTGTGTCCAGGCGAACACTAGACTACTGCCTCGAATGGCCAGTCACGTCCCAACCTCCACCCAAGATGGCCGACACGCTTTCCCCAAGACCAGCAACCCGCTAATGGCCCGCCAAACAGCGGTGAGGATCACCAAGTTAGAGTGCAAATAGGCGCTCTAATAGCAGTGCAAAAACGGCGATTATGACAGCAAATACGGCGCGTTTAAAACTGGGGCAAATAAATCAATACTACTGAGATACAAAACAGGGGAAGCAATTTAAAAAGCGCAAGCGCCTAGAATGCAGTAGCTGTAATAAAAAACGCTGGGAAGTGCAGGGCAGCGTCATGCAGGAAGCCTTGACCAAGGCCGACTCAGAACATTAACTCGCCTTAAGTAGGGAGCTCGTGTGTCCAGGCGAACACTAGACTACTTCCTCGAATGGCCAGTCACGTCCCAACCTCCACCAAGATGGCCGACACGCTTTCCCCAAGACCAGCAACCCGCTAATGGCCCGCCAAACAGCGGTGAGGATCACCAAGTTAGAGTGCAAATAGGCGCTCTAATAGCAGTGCAAAAACGGCGATTATGACAGCAAATACGGCGCGTTTAAAACTGGGGAAAATAAATCAATACTACTGAGATACAAAACAGGGGAAGCAATTTAAAAAGCGCAAGCGCCTAGAATGCAGTATCTGTAATAAAAAACGCTGGGAAGTGCAGGGCAGCGTCATGCAGGAAGCCTTGACCAAGGCCGACTCAGAACACTAACTCGCCTTAAGTAGGGAGCTCATGTGTCCAGGCGAACACTAGACTACTGCCTCGAATGGCCAGTCACGTCCCAACCTCCACCCAAGATGGCCGACACGCTTTCCCCAAGACCAGCAACCCGCTAATGGCCCGCCAAACAGCGGTGAGGATCACCAAGTTAGAGTGCAAATAGGCGCTCTAATAGCAGTGCAAAAACGGCGATTATGACAGCAACTACGGCGCGTTTAAAACTGGGGAAAATAAATCAATACTACTGAGATACAAAACAGGGGAAGCAATTTAAAAAGCGCAAGCGCCTAGAATGCAGTATCTGTAATAAAAAACGCTGGGAAGTGCAGGGCAGCGTCATGCAGGAAGCCTTGACCAAGGCCGACTCAGAACACTAACTCACCTTAAGTAGGGAGCTCATGTGTCCAGGCGAACACTAGACTACTGCCTCGAATGGCCAGTCACGTCCCAACCTCCACCCAAGATGGCCGACACGCTTTCCCCAAGACCAGCAACCCGCTAATGGCCCGCCAAACAGCGGTGAGGATCACCAAGTTAGAGTGCAAATAGGCGCTCTAATAGCAGTGCAAAAACGGCGATTATGACAGCAAATACGGCGCGTTTAAAACTGGGGCAAATAAATCAATACTACTGAGATACAAAACAGGGGAAGCAATTTAAAAAGCGCAAGCGCCTAGAATGCAGTAGCTGTAATAAAAAACGCTGGGAAGTGCAGGGCAGCGTCATGCAGGAAGCCTTGACCAAGGCCGACTCAGAACACTAACTCGCCTTAAGTAGGGAGCTCGTGTGTCCAGGCGAACACTAGACTACTGCCTCGAATGGCCAGTCACGTCCCAACCTCCACCCAAGATGGCCGACACGCTTTCCCCAAGACCAGCAACCCGCTAATGGCCCGCCAAACAGCGGTGAAGATCACCAAGTTAGAGTGCAAATAGGCACTCTAATAGCAGTGCAAAAACGGCAATTATGACAGCAAATACGGCGCGTTTAAAACTGGGGCAAATAAATCAATACTACTGAGATACAAAACAGGGGAAGCAATTTAAAAAGCGCAAGCGCCTAGAATGCAGTAGCTGTAATAAAAAACGCTGGGAAGTGCAGGGCAGCGTCATGCAGGAAGCCTTGACTAAGCCTTGACCAAGCCATGTTAACTGTGTCCATCTCAATCCCCAAGAAGGTCAAAAACTGTGGAGGGGTCTTCTGTCTTTTCAGTTGCAAACGGGACCCCAAAATATGCTGTCATGACCTCAAAGTGTCTCAGAGCCCTGAAGAAATTACCTGACCCCACCTTTACCCTATTTGGATGACAGGACGTCATCCAAATAGTGAGCCATACCACGGTGCTCGCTATCCCTCACAAATACCCACGAGGAAAGGTACTGAAGGTATCAAAGAAAGCACATGAGATGGCACAACCAATGGACAGCACACTGTCAAGGTAAATCTCCCCATTCAATTGCCTCGCCAATAAGGGGAAATACTCCGGGTGAACAGACAAAATCTGAAAAGCCAAGTTGATGTCACACTTAGCCTGCTCTGACCCCCCCACCACAGTCTCTGACCAATCGAATTGCATAATTGACAGAAGCATACGCCACTCTTGTAGCCTCGGGGGCAATACAATTGTTCACTGAGGACCCTTCAGGCCAAAATAAATGATATATCAAGCGGAATTCTCTGGCCAGTTTATTTGATATCATAACCAAAGGGGACACAATCAGATCAAACAATAGCCAGTCTTGGAAAGGACCCACAATTCTCTAGGCCTGGGCGATAAATTCCGTTCCACACACGGAATTTGCAGAATTTGGGTAATTCCGCGTTCCGCGGAGAACGCGAAATTTCCCAAAATTCTGAGTTCCGCGACTTAGCGAAATGTTATGCTTGTTCGCGTTCTCAAATGCGTGTTCGCAAGATATTTTTGCCCGAGCACGCAAATAGCGATTGCGAACAGTAAAAAAGCATCCCAAACAAGCAATTCCGCGTGTTCACGGAGATTTTTTACCGTTTCGCGGACATTTGTGTAACGCGATTACGCAATATCCGCCCACCCCTGCAATTCTCCCCTTGGCAATCTCAGTCTGCAGCTTGGCAACCACCACACAGCCTTGGCTGACTGCAATTTGTCAGCCCATCTCCTAGTCCTGGGGCCCTGAAACCTCACCATGAAATCTTCAGAAAAACCCCACTCCAATCTCAACGCAGCAATGACAGTAAAGCTCCCAGAATAGGCCTAGGAGCCTTTTGGTCCAGGTGGGCCTTGAGGTCCCTTTTCCCTGGACACCCTTCATTGTTCAGAGGGGCTCACCACTGTAAAACCTTCGCATTCGGAACACTCAGGCTTGAACTTAGACGAGTGCAGAGAACAGAACCACCCATTAAAATTCAAAGAGGTTCCAACATTTGTGCCCTGGGTTCTGGTGGCTGCACCTACCCCCAGCTGGGCGGGACGAGGCTGAAAGGGCTTGTAAGCAATGGGCAGGCCACTAGCTGTGTGCGTTGATGCCACAGACTGGGTCGAGGTCATCCATTGCATGCACAACTCAGAATCAATATCCCCTCAAAGTTTCTCAGGATTAAGTCTGATCCTGGCCCTAAACTCCTCATCATAAATAAGCCAAGTGTACCCCCCAAAGTTCATCTGCACTTTACGGATTATTCTGTGTATTTGAATAAGGCACTTCTCGCAATAGGTGCTGGCACATATCAAAAAAGCTGATGTCCAATTATCCATTGTAATGGGGACCCGCTGACCCCTCCCCAATTCCCATTCCTCGTCCTTCGACCCCTCTTTGGCCTAAAATTCCCTGTGGAGCAATGTAAACAAATCCACAAACTTGTGCCGCCATATCCAATTCATAGTTTTCTTCTGAAGCATGAGATCCCAGGGGCATTGCCAGTCCCATATAAGGCAACCTTTTCCCATGTGTCCCACCCTCTTTGTCAACCTTTTCACCCACCTCTGCTTTATTTTCATTAGTCTGAGAAGCAACCAACCCCCCCCTGTGGCTTGTCATCCTTGGCGGCCAGAACTTTACTTGTATCTGGAACCCCTTCCTAAGTCTGAACCGTCACCGCATTGATTGCCCAATCACCTACACTCACTGATTTACAATCCTTCACTGTCGAGCCTGTCTGCTGAGGCTCCCAGAATGCCCACCAGTCTCCCTTACCTCTGGGCAACCTACAAGATCCATTGTGCAACGCAGAAACCCCACTGGTCGCCTCCTTCCACCATCTGGCATGGTTGTCCACACTGGACATCTGCAAAACACCAACTGAAGTGACCGATGCACCATGTGCCTCTGGCATCTGTCCATCCTCATCATCACACACTTCACCTTCCTCTCATTCATCACTACCTTCATCATAATCCAACTCGCACACGTCCACCTGATCACATACCCCCTTCGACTACCGCTCCACTGAAGAAACACACCTTAATACCAATTGTTCCCCCCAGAAGGGCTGGGGGTCCTCCGTGTGATGTGATTGATCCCATGCCATAGGGAAGGCTGCCGGCAACCCCCCTAGTGCTTCGGATAATGTCCAGTGTCCAGGGGCTGCCATGGGCCACATTGGGGTCACCAACTGTCTACCTACCTCGGCTGCAGGCATTTGCGCCCTGCCCAGCTACTGGCTGAGGTTGCTTGTGCCACCGGGCCCCCGAGCTGCACATGCCCAGTCATACTGCTGCCCTGGCTGGCACTCCCCATGTACCCACTCCGAGCCCCCATACCCCGAGACAAGCCCACGTCTCCTGTCCCGGCCCTTGCCTCTTTAACCCTTTTCACTGGTACTCTTTGCTCCAAAGTGCCCTCCCTTTCTATGCTTAGATTCTCCCATTGCTCTTCAGCTGCCTGGACCAGTCAGCACTGTCCCTGATAACTTCTTCCAGGTCCACTCCCTGCCACCAGCTCACCTGGCCACTCCCGTGCCCACCCTGCAAAGATGCTGCCTGATGGCTTACCACTTCTGACCTCAGCTCTGTCCCTGTTGGCACACCCTTGTGCCCTGCCAGGCCCACACTGATCTGCCTGAGCTAACACCAACACTTACTTGTGTCCCAGAAGGCCCCTCAAAAGGGACTTTACTTTTGCCCTCACCTTTGGGCCCCTCGCCAGTCCCTTCCTCAACCCTGCCTGATCTGAAAGGTCCAGAGTATCATCCTTCAACTCCTGGTGCATGGAGCCAACACTCTCCTCGTGGGGCCTGCCTCCATGTTCCCGCTGGTTGCTGATGGGCTTAGATCAAGCTAGGCCCACCATGCTGGTGCTGGAAGGCTGCTCCGCCCTCTACACAGTGGATATCAAATGGCAGTGGGAGACGCGCTGTGTCCCTTACTGGCCTCACCCTTCCTCCCTGTGCTGTTGCCTTGCAGTGTAGTACAAGCCGCCACCGCTGATGTGATACCTCCTGATGGGCCCTGGCCGGATGGGCAATGCCCACATAGGCCTCCGCTAAAACACCTGGGCCCAGTAAATTGGACCTCCCGGCCGCACCCTGAATGCACAGGCCGCACTGTGTCCACACTCTGACATGTTAGCACCGACGGAAGCAAACCACCCCTATAAACCTCTTTTATCTTAGCAAAAAAGTCACGGCGCAAAGGAAAGGACCCAGAGAATCTGGCCCCATCTCTTGGCTCCTGTATATTGCCCCTAAACTGAGTACCTCCTCGCTCACAACCCACCTATCCAGTGCTGACCTCATCATTTACTCTCACAAAGAATCCCATGGGAAGACTAGGCAGTGCCCTGCTTCCCATGGGACCCTCTATTGGCCACACTTTTCTGGGTCTTGAGAAGGTATGTTTTAATCAACACTTACCGTTCCTCGTTATAGCCACAATTCCAGTTTGAGAATGGGCACAGTTTCTTTTTTTTATTTTTCAGCAATCTGGGTTTTGCAGCTTACACTTTCTGTGAACCTGTTATGTTCTCTATAGCATTATTGTTACATGCTGGGTACTGTAGTTCGGTAATACTCTGGACACTTTTGCTCAACTTTGGTGAATACAACGGTGTGATTTTTTGACATACTCTTTCAATGATGGATGCCACACATGCCTCTGAGTTAAGGCTGACTGCTTTTGCACTGTGCTATCAGAGGGTTAAGCACAGGTTAATTTAGACAATTTTCTGGTTCACCCAAAAAGGATTTTGTTGGTCCTCGAGAAGAGTATTTACCCACTCAACCAAAAACCCAATTTCCTACAAGTATTTATAGTGTACATAATGTGTTTCCTTTAAGGCCACAGTATATGAATACACCTATGATATAGAAGTTTATTATGTCTCTGTGGACTGCAGCACTTGTTGTGTCATCCTCTAGGGTGACACCTATATTTCCTACAATGTGAGACACTGAATCACTGAATTTCATGTGAAATGTTGTTGCAAGACAAAGAAAACCTTAATTCATGAGCAAAAACAGAGACTTCATTAAGACATTTCAAGCTTACGTTTTGATGCTTTTTGGCTGGCAAATGCCAGGCAGCATTGAATTTTGAGTGCTTTTGTGGGTTCTCTCTTTTCCGAAAGTTTAGCACATCATTCAATACTGTTTCACACCATGAGGGCTGGAATTACCTAAAAATTGGTAATAAATGCAAAGTTATTCCAAACAGGTGTAGTGTCCTGCTGGACACGTTCTAGTTGTGTTATTCTGTAACCCTACACTGTACACCCACCCACCACTGGTGTCACGAGTCAGGTGACCGAGTTAATAAAGGGGACGGAGAGCACGTGCTCTTGACCATTCACTAGCAGAGTATCCTGGTGTCCGTGTCTCCATGCTTTAACTTAATGAGAGCCTAGGGCCCAACATTGCATTGGCGATGAGGTGGCTGTGCCCCGGCGTGCAACAGCCAAAGGAAAAGGGGGAGATAATGCTGCCCGCCTAAGGGCACCCCCTACTATGATCAGCGCCAGCCCTGCCGAGAGGCCCGCGGGGCGTGTGCCTTGCCCCAGGCCTAGGTGTCCATGAAGAGGTGACCGGGAGCCTACCCCGCACCTCGTGTGCCAGCGGAGAGAGCTGCCCGTGCAGAGGGCACCCCCGTGAGCAGGCCAGGCATCTGTGCAGCCCACGGGCAAGACGGAGCCCCACAGCGTAACCGGAGGTGACCGGGAGCCTACCCCGCACCTTACAGGCCCGCAGATAAGTGCCCGGGAGAAAGTGCAGACCGACCGGAGCCCACTCGTGTCGGCCGCGACGGACCCCAGCTGGGAGGCGACCACCGCGGAGCCCACCCGTGTGGTAGGAGATGGCCCGTTGGCCGAAGGTGAGCCCGTGCTAATCCAGCGGACTGAAACCGTAAGCGGAACGCACCCGCAAAGGTCATGGCAGAGTGAATGGTGGCCGCCAGTGAGCGCCGCTGAAGGCGTGTGAAGCTGAGCCCACCTGCTGTACCCTGAAAACGTTGCCCCCAATGGCGCATTGCCACCACTAGAGCCAGCTGCTATGCCCCGAAAGTGAAGCAAGGCCAGCGGACCCACCCATGGCCCGTTAGCAGCGACCCCTGCCCCCGCCGCGCAGCCTGTGACTGTGGCAGCTGCTGCGGTCGGGTGAATGAGCCTTAGCAATGAAACGCCCACAGCGTGCCGAGAGCGGCCAAGTGCCAGGGTACCATGCGGAGCCCACCCACAGGGGAGAAGAGCCGAAAGGGCAATGAACCACCGGGGGACCACCCCACACAGCTACAAACTGCCCCAGCATTCCTCCCCTGCCCGCGCGAGGACTGTGAAAGCCGCTGCGGGCAGGCAGGATATATGAACAGCGCCGCCAGTAGGGCGAGGTGCCACCACCCCCCAAGCTCCCCGCGAAGAGGGAGTCGAGAATCAAGGGAGCCCGGCCTCCCGTGAGGCGTTACAAGGCGAACGGCAGTGTGGGGGGGAGCTGCCGGGTGTTAAGGTTCAAAGCAAGACCCGCAGAGGCCGTGACAGCCCCGTCTGAAATGGGAACAAAGGGGAACCAGTGAACCTCCCCCGCCGCGCAGCGTGTGAGCAGGAAGGCTGCCACGGCCAGGGAGAGAAAGCAGAAGCAACTACCAGCAGCTCCCAGCCCTATGCATACGGGAGGGAGGTTGGAGCACCGCGAGGTGGCGAAGACACTGAACCCCTTCTTTTTCCCCCACCATCACAACGGAAGTAAAAGTGACACTCACCGGTATGCGGGAGGAGTCCCCAAGTAATGCCGGCACGTGCGTGCCCTATGGAGCGGCCTGTGTGCGCCCAGAGCAGCAGGCATCAGGAAAAGGGCCCCCATATATGAAAAAGAGGGAGCAAAGAGCAGGCAGCTGCGAGGAGGAACTCCCAGAAGTAGAGAGGCAAGCCACCCAGAAAAGGCAGCACTGCCATCTAGTGGCCTGACGTGGAAATTGCACCCAGCAACAGGGATTAGCTGTGCAGCCACAGCAATACTGGCCAAGAGGTCACTGAGATGCAAGGAGTCTGCCACTACCACATCTCGCAGCAGTGCGAAAGTAGCACAGCTATGCCACACAGCAGCACAGGACAGCGCAACACTGTGCAAGAACGCGCCAGGAGTGCAGCAACTCCACACAGCGAACACAGCGGCAAGAACTCCACACAAGCCAAGGAAAGAATTCCAGACAGAGAAGCAAGCCTGCAGCGATGCGGATGGAGACTGCGACCCATACCAACTGCTAAGGAAAAGTGTGGTGACGCCTGGTGGCCACAGGTGCTCACCACAACAGCAGCAAAGACAACCGCATCACGCTACACAGCAGGGAGGATTCACGACTGCCAACCGCAAGCAGCAAAGTGCAAGAACTCCACACACACATCAGGACAGTGCGGCACTGCGCAGGAATGCGCCGGGAGTGAAAGTACTCCATGCACAAGGACGTGCAATGAAAGAGTGACGCAAGTTCACTACGCAACCAAAGACAGCAAGAAGCACAGCCGTCGGCGGACGAAAAGAAAAGACCAGAAGAAAAAAGGACAACGGAGCGGTGACGCAACCCTCCTGAAGCACTACACGGACACCAAAGCCTGTACCCCCACACGGGAACACCAGCAAAAGTCAGAGGAGCGGTGGCGCAACCCTCCGGACACAGTGAAGCACCCGAAGAGCGCAGACAAAAGCGCACCAACGCAGAAGCACTGCAACGGAAGCAAATGGCGATCCCAAGGATCACGGACAGCATGAAGACTCACGAAGATGAAGCCGGCCACCCAGCCTGGTCGCAAGGAGAAGAAAGCCAGCCACCCAGCCTGGTCACAAGGAGAAGAAAGCCGGCCACCCAGCCTGGTCGCAAGGAGCAGAAAGCCTGCCACCCAGTCTGGTCGCAAGGAGAAGAAAGCCGGCCACAGAGCCTGGTCGCAAGGAGGAGAAAGCCGGCCACCCAACCTGGTCGCAAAGAAGAGAAAACCGGACACCCAGCCTGGTCGCAAGGAGGACGAAGTCGCAAAGAAGAAGGTAAAGCCGACCCCTGTCTGGTCGCCAACGAAGATGAAGTCACAAGGAAAAAGAGTGACCACCCAGCCTGGTCACAAGGAAGACAAAGTCAGACAATCGCATAGAAAAAAAAGGAGAATCCGACCAGCAGATGGTCACCAGCGCAGAGAGACCTGGCAGGAGGTCTGCTCCGAAGACAGAAGACGTCCGTGAATCAAATGCCCAAGAGAATGTCAGGAAGAGGACCCGAAGAGACGGACGCAACACCTACAAGAACCAGAAGTAACAGGAAGCAAGAAAGATCGCAACGACCGGTCCAGTCACAGAAGAGAAGAAGACCGTGTCCAAAAGCCAGGACAAGACCAGAGGGAAACAGGCGGAGTGCACGCTGCCTGGAGAAGCCTAGTCAGGAAGACAAGGACAGCGAGCTGACCAGACCGTTTTGCGAAAAGGAAATGGAGTAGAGGGGCACGACGCCATGAAGGAAGGAGAAGAAGAAAGGAGTCATGTGGCACGACGCCATCAAGAACAACAACATCCAGAAAGGTGAGGAGAGGTGTGACAAGTCTACAAACCCACCAGAAGAAGAGGTGACACGCACCACAACACCGCGTACAGTGACCCACATGTCCAGGGGAACATTGATGGCACTAAGAACAGAACAGGCATCTACTTACAAGTTCCCCGATGAACGGTCGACTACAGGAGAGTACAGGCTGGACCACTGGTGACACCTACCTTTGGGATTGAGCGGAAGATTGGATGCGGAGAGCGCTCAGATGTCAGGCAGAAGGAGAACTGACCACTCCACACCAGCCCGTGGATATCCAAGGGGCAAAGGCCTCAGGGACACCGGTGGCAGAGGGTCCCGACAAGAGAGATGGATCCACCGCCGTCTATCCTGCACGTCCTGGGAAGAAAAGGAACTTGTGCGCAAAGGCAAGAGTCAACAGCCACCCTCCAGGTGGAGTCATGGACTGCGAGGTAGTAATCTCATTGCCTCCTCCATTCACACCCAGACTGTGGAGCTGGAGCAACGCTACAGAGAACACCCAACCCAGCGGAAACTTGAAGAAGAGGGCCTCCGGGACATCTCGTGGCAGGAGATCACCCGCCACAGGGGCATCTCAGTGAGAGGGATGTCCTTCATCCACTCCCTCCTTTGCAATGTGATGCCAAGCTGCCTACAGTGAAAAAAAAACGACGGACTAGTAGAAGACAACCTCCATCAAGTCTACCATCTGGTCATCCTGTACGGCGTCACCCCAAAAGCAAGATCTCAATGGACTGAAGAACACACTGCCATGGCGCAAGTCCAGAAGAGCACGCCCACCGAGGACCAGGACGCCGAGCCCAAGAGAACAAATGTTTCAGCTGAAAGTTTCCACCGTCGTCATCTAGCAAGCAGCTGAAGAGACTCCTTCTAAAGTTAGGAGATTGCATATTTTGATGTTTTTCCTCCCACAGGTTCGGACTTTGTTTTATCTCAACTTGTATTAAAGTTTGGGAGGAATGTAGTGTCCTGCTGGACACGTTCTAGTTTTATTCTGTAACCCTACACTGTACACCCACCCACCACTGGTGTCACGAGTCAGGTGACCCAGTCAATAAAGGGGGCGGAGCGCACGTGCTCTTGGCCATTCACTAGCGGAGTATCCTGGTGTCCGTGTCTCCATGCTTTAACTTAATGAGGGCCTAGGGCCCAACATTACAACAGGGAGTCCAAAAATATGTCCTGCCCTGCTCCAAAAATTTCTTTAGATGGCACTGTTTTTCTAGTGCTTGGGTGAATGGATGCTTATGTTTTCTTTCTAAATTGTAGTTGCAAATATCCATATAGCTTTTGTTTACCTCTTCACCTGGATTGATTCCATTTACCTCTCATTTTCCAGTACTAAAGTGAGAGATACGCAACTGGCCGGATAATTAACTGTCATTGAAATGACACGGTTCAATTTTCTTCATTTATAGAAGGAAACGAAATTAAAGAAAATCTTGTCTGAATCCCCATTTGAGGAAACAAACTCACAATGTGCCAGCAGGAAGCAACATGTGACACTGGAACATCATTCTGAGATTTGTCGAATTGAACTTCCAGTGGAAAGTTTCAGCTGTCAAAGAGCAACTAATTTGAAAATACTGAGCATGGTTTTCAGATGTATATTTAGTAACCACTGGATGTCGCTGTTGCAGAAGATAAGCGTATCTCTCTTTAAATTGTTTTAACACATGTCGTTGAGTGAAGGGGGCGCATTGGTAAAATAGTAACAACAGAAAGATTGCATTCCCCATGGCTGAACGACTGCTTCGAATTAGTATGTCTATTGGCATTAAACCACTCTTCATGAAATATTAAAGTGTTGAGTCTCGATTAAATAACTTTGCCTTAGCAAAGGATTATTTTTACATATGTTGTGGGAAAAAGAAAGTTGATTTATATTTTCTAATCTTACAAATACATTATTTACTTCTTTTTGTTGTTGTCCTGGATTCTTATGCCTAGGAGCCCAATCGACCTATCAATGTACTTTTATTTTATTCTAATATTTTCTAGGAACGATAGAACGACACTGAATTGTCATAATTAATTACAATTTACATTTTTATTTCATCCCTTAGGATTACATTTGTCCTTTCTTAACAGAGGAAACAAGCCACATGCTTTTCAACTTGACCCCTTCTTTGTAGTCCAAATAAATACAATAAAGATATAAAAGATCACATCCTCCGCTTTAACTGTGCAAGCTGCCTCTGGTGTATAATTTATGTCTGTTTGGAACTTTTAGACGGGTGTAACTGTGCTCGAAGCAGCCATCCAGGAAATTCCTTTTCCAGATGACACCTACACACCGAGGACTTGAGAGAGGGGGGATGTGGCAGGAATTCTTTACTCTCCGAAGTTAAGAGTATGCCTTTCTACTTCGCCCTTCTTTAGCTCTACCATGTTTTCCAGTAGATTTCTGATCTAGATTGGACCCACTGCAATTGCTTTAATAAATAAAAAAGACATGAAATCCTATTTCAGGTGAAAGTATATTCCTGGAGTTTAGCAGATTACAATAGTTTAATTTTATGTATCAAGACACGGCAGTGGAGCAGGAGCTTCGAGAACGCGATTTACTATAGGGTTTCCAGATTATTACATAAACTCATCGAAAAAGATTTGACAAATTTTACTTAAAATGGGAATCTCCAAGCATTTTTTTTTTATTTGTGGCGCGTGTAAATTGATCTCAGAATTGAATAAAATAAAAATATAATTTAGATATATTTAAATTGATAAGGTACAAAGTGAATACGTTGACTGGTGAACTTTGAAAGTGGTGTGGCGTAAATAAGTAAGAGAATGAATTTTCCCAATACTTTTGAGGTAAGTCTTACAATCAGCAAGGGGGTGTTGAGACTCACCCTCTCCAAGAAAACACAGAAAAATCAGCCCGAATATTGGGGTAGATCTACAAGGAAATGCCGCAGCGTAGCACCGCAAGCCCTTTGGCTACGCCACGCTGCGGCACATCCGAAGCACAGGAATGCAACATATTTACAATAATTAGTCACATTCCTGTGCTCTCCCCTACGCTGGCACACAAACTGCAGCCATGCACCGGCACAGGCACCCTTGCACCAAGGTACAAGGATGCCTGAATCATGGGGAGATTGGACACCTTCCTGCACAAAACAATCACTACAGGCATTTTCCTCTTTCAATGTGTGCTGTAGAATGCAGCACGCTTTGAAAGAGGAAAAATAAAACGAGGAGGAGGAGAAATGAAAACATTTTTCCTTTTTGCACCTCGTTACACCTCCGCTGGGGAGGCGTAGCATTGAGACGCATTTCCAATTTACGATTCCTCGTACATCTGAAAATGTGTCTCGTTCCATGGGTGTTTCGTGGGAACACCCACAGCAACACCCATGCAACGCCCCTTCCACGCAAAGTGCAGCGCGTGATGGGGCCATATTTACAAGGAGAGAAAAAGTCATGCAGGGTGGCTTTTTCTCTCCTTGTAAATATGGAGAAGTGAAATGTGCCTCCAGTATGTCACAAAAAGTGACGTACTGGTGGCGCAGGAGGCTCGTAAATATGCCCCATTGTTTTTTCAGCAATGAGTAGTAAAACTGGCTAAAGGGAAACATATGTTAGTTACTGTTAAGCAAATCTGGTCCCACAATGTCTCATGATGCAACTTTTATTCAAAATGTGCATAGCATCCTTCTTTAATTAATATTTCCATACTGCCTGGAATTCTCAGTCATGGTATGACTGCATGTTTATTGGAAGGGAAAGGATGGAAAAATCTAAAGTAATACAAATCTCACAATCCCTGGCAAAAGGCTGCTGAGGGAGACACATCTTATAAGTCAGACAGTAATGCTTCTTCTCTATCTATTCTACTATTATAAAGGAAGAACTTTGCACCTTTGAGGCGGGTAAACTTGGAAACCACAGCGCCAATCCACACACCCGATACATCATTGTAATTGTCAGGGTGTGCAGATAGACATAGGCTATATAAATAAAAAAAATATGCGTTATTTAAAAAATTTACATTAAACAAAAAAGTAGTCCCTTCGAAGTAGCGCCGGCCGCGACCTGCTTGCTGACGTCAGGAGCGCGGGGAGGAGCGGCGTCCAGGAACGCGAGGAGGAGCGGCAGACATGGCGCGGGGTTAGGAGCGGTGGACATGGCGCGGGGGAGGAGCGGTGACGAACGGCGGAATGGCGGTGAGGACAGGCGGGAGGAGCGGTAAGCGGCGAGGAGCGGCGGAGCGGTGAAATGAGGAGCGCGGGGGAGGAGCGGCGGCTGAGGTAAGGCTCCAGGCAGGCGGGGGTCAGGGAAGGCGGGGGTCGGGGCAGGCGGGGGGCGGCCGGAGGACGGGACAGGGCGGGCGGGGGCCCAGGCTGCTTGACAATGTCGGGGCAGGCGGGGGACGGGCGGGCAGGGGACGGGACGGGGCGGGCGGGGGCCCGGGCTGCTTGAAAATGTCGGGGCGAGCGGGGGGACGGGCTGCTGCTGCACAATGTCGGGGCGGGCGGGGGTCCGGGAAGCCTGATTGCTCCCGGACAAGGTCGGGACAGGCTGCTAGTTACCAATAAATTACACGATCAGACAGATTATACCAACTGTGATTGCTCTTGCCTCACACAACAGAGTGATATCACAGAAAGCTTTATCAATGATAAATACATTTTCACAAATCATTAAATAGCAGCTAAGCAAAAGTTCAACGTGGTACCAAGCAACTAAAATCAGCTTTCAGAACCAGGCTTGAACTTTCCTCCAAACACCAGCTTAAAATGATCTGTTACAAATGGAGTCTCATTATTGGAAACATCGGCTTGCCAGATCCTGAAAAAGCAGGCATTTCACTTTAAATATATATATATATTTTCATTTAGCATAAATTGGTTTGATTTCTCCAAGTAGAACAATGTCATTTTTCTAGGTGCTCACACAGAGATCAATTTCGCCTTTCAGGCTCCTTTTACAGCATCAAATACACAAAATATTCCTTACACAGCACCGATTTACACCACAGATATGGGAGTTGAGCCAAACGTATGTCAGGACGGGTACAATATACAATCAATATGTACATGTATGAGACATGCCAAGGATGGACATGACTAGGATATTGATACTCAAAATCTTTCCTGCAGTACTTCCCCCAAGGCTTAAGCCAATAGACGTATAGAAGGGCGTGTCATCAAACGCTGTGTGAGCTTGACCTGGGAGGATGTAGAGTCATCCACGGACACTGCAGAGAACCATGTGAGCCAAGGTACATTACTGTGAGATTTAAATCGTGCTGCAACTGCAAACGCTTTAATGTAGGTCTTGTATGCGTGGGCGGACTATCACTGTAGCGCCCAGCTGAAAACATAAAAAGCTTGTAACAGTACGATGATTTATAAATACTGTGAGCCGATGCCAACATAGTGATTTCCACGCTGCGACCAAAGATAAAATGATCTTACAGTTGTAGAAGTAGAAGGTCAGAGTAGCTGCGTGAGTTTGGTGGGGTTTGAGACACTCATCGTCACTTTGTTGAGTCTATTAGTCCACCACAGTGAAGTTCTTTTAGCTCCTTTATTCTTCAGCTTAAAACCTGGAATGAGCTAACATCTCCCACCTCCAACAGTCTCCAGAGTTGTCTTACAAGTCCCCACTCCCTGAGCTCACTAAATTCTAGGGTTAGAATAATGCTAAACATTATATGGCATCATAACATTCTTAATGCAGACTCAACAGAAATACAGTAAACACTTTGCCTCTAAGACATCTATTATGATAGTTGTTGTAATTGCAATTTGGCTGGTAACAGGAGCTAAAGGGTCCATCAGATTTACAAGGTCTATGGCAACACCACTGGCTGAAAGGTCTGGGAGAAACAATGGGAATGAAATGAGAAAGAACCAGAGAAATCATGACTCCAATTTCTTAGGGAACACTCGCTTTTTCGAGCAGTTAGTGGCACAATTCGCTGTGCCTGTGCACAAGTCCAACCCTGGATCAAAAAAAGGTAACCCAACTCATGGTTTAACCGGGAGAGCAGTCAGTCAAGAATCCAACTTTCCCTGGCCCATAAATAGAAGGATATGACCCTCATAAGATTTCTAAGAAAGTCCTATACACATGCTCAGACAAAGGCAAAACAGGAATGGGATGAGATTAGGTGGCGGCTTATCAAGGAAGCTTGTGATTTTAAAGATCGCAAAAAGTCTTTATCCCTGGTTGTGTGGGGTAGAGGCATGGGGGCAGCCACTCCTAAAAAACATATTTCTGTCTTTGCTTGGTACCATTAAACTCCCTCTATTCCAATGACAATCTGACTCCCTCTCCATCAGCCCCAATGCCACTAACCCAGGCTGTTAAGAATGACCTATTCACCTTGGGTGACAGTCAGGCTTCCATTGAGTCAATTGTCTGAGCCAAAGCCCCAGGCCCTGATGACATCCCCGGCAACCTCTTTTTTGCATAAGAGGGTCTATTGGTCACTCTATATCCTGTCACTTTCAAAGACCATAGCAGGGGGTGGGCCAATTCCAGAGCCTTGGAAGGATGCAGAGGTGAATCACTATTCAAGAAGGGAGATAGAAATTAACCTTGCAACTATAGGCCTTATCAAGCTGGCTTTAGACAGCGGACTGGAAAAATCGTTCAGGTTTTTCGTTTTCTCCTCTTGTTTTGCAAAACGGTTGTCATTGGCAAAGGAAATTTGTATGTTGCCTTTATAGACTTAAAGTCAGCTTTTGATCTGGTCCCAAGTTGTAAGTTGCGGCATGTATTGCACAAAATAGGGATGCCCTAGGAGATTTTATCTTTAGTCATTTACCTTCATGAGGTAAACTATGCTAGAGTGCGATGGGGTGATCAAGGCCAGATCACTGACCCGATTAATGTCAACAGAGGAGTTCGACAAGGGTGCGTTTTTGCCACAAACTCTCTTTCCCCTCTATTTGAACAATGTACTCCAATTTATGTCTCTCCATCCTGCAGAAGCTCCCTTGCTTTGGATGGAAAAAATTGTCACACTTCCATTTGCAGATGATACACTGTTAGGGTCTAAACCTCCAGGGGGTCTTCGGCTGTTACTAAATCAGTTAAAATATTTCTATGATGTGCATGGGCATGAGGTCAGCATGACAAATAACAAATATATGGCAATAAACCCCTATAACTCCTATAGGGGAGGGCTACCCTCGTGGAGTTTTGCTTGGGAGGGTAAACACCTTTGACAACTTGGGCATACAATTATCCATCAGCATGTCTCAGAAACCTCATATTACCAAGATGTCCTTGAAACATAAGCAAAGTATTGGTGCACTATTGAAGGAACATCTCACATCAACCAGCAAACCAGTCCCAGCACCCTACAGCATTATGATTCCAAAGCTCATCTGAACTGTGGAGGTTTGCTAAAATAGATGACCTGTCTAGAACTGAACACATGTTTTAGAGGAGCTTGGTGCTCTTACTCCAAGTACTTCATCCCCAAAGTTGGATATGGGCAGGAAATCCATTGCTGATAAGGCAAAGGTACACCCATGCTATTTTGGAGAACAATCATGCTCACAAAATAATTGCTTGCCTAAGCTAATGCGCTAATGAAAGTTAGCACTTTGGATAAGTCCAACAAGATAGCTTGGATAAGTAAAGTGAAGAAACTGTTGTCTGATATTGGGTTGCAAGATGACTGGAATAAATATGTTTCTAATTCTGTTCCCTCAAATTATCTTGTGAAAACACATCATTGGGAAAGGGTTGTACAAACGGAGACTAGCAATTCATTTCATGGGTGACTTAGACGTGAGTTTCTGGATTTGAAATTGGTCAATACACTGGTTCACTAATAAGACATCATACAGGTACTGAACGATAAAAAGCTCTACATCCAATTCAGCATTGGTACACTCCCAATGCACACCTTTACTAGTAATTAGTGCCATAACTCATTGCCAACTCTGTCATGCATTGGTTTCAACGCTGCTAATGAATTTGTCACCCACGTCGTTTTCGTTTGTCCAGCTTATGCGCTTTCACGAGCTAAGTGGATCAAATACATCTGTAATCAGTTGGGAACTATGGAGCATATTAGCAAGAACCTCCTTAAAATTATCGCCATTTTAGCGGCAGGAAACTGCCGCTAAAACGGCGATAATGGGCTTGCTAATATGCATTATTGAATTCCAATAGAAGCCCAGGTTAGATGTGCAGGCCATCTATCTTGGGCTTCTGTTGGAATTATACAACGCATATTAGCAAGCCCATTATCGCCGTTCTAGCGGCAGTTTCGTGATGCTAAAACGGCAATAATTTTAACGAGGTTCTTGCTAATATGGCCCTATGAATCTGCTCAACGCATATTATGATCGGATGCCAGACTCTTATGTGCTTGCAAAGTTACTACATTTTTATGGCATATGTGGGGCATCTGGAGGAAAACTTGAAAGTATGAATGTATTATTCATGTTATAGCTGACAATTGTACACACATAGATTCTATCTTCTAACTGTTAATTTCTAAGTGCTTCTCTCTAATATAGCTTGCATTGCAGAGTCAATTTTTTTGTCTTGCATTTCACAATCTAATCCATTGTGACAAGAGAATAATAAGACGATGTATGTTGAGTGCTGTATATGTTTTACCTACTTATTTTGTGGTATATAATTGTATAGCTAGCGATTATCTGGAAAGTTTTATGGCATGAATGCCAAAATAAAGTTATCAAAATCAGTAACTCTGGAGGGGGAAGAGCCACAGGATACTGCATCAAATGCCTATCATGATGGGATTATCTGGGACAGTGTGGAGCTGAGCACCTGTTTTATGCAGCTGAAGCAAGTAAAGTAAATTTGTTTAACTCAATATGTCTCTGTGTTAACGCTTTATTTTCAGACTGCACAGCTGAAAAGCTGAAAGAGGCACATCTTGTTCACTATTTCCGAACTGTACTATATTCAAATAATGCACTAACTCAGAGAAATATTAGTTTAGATGAATCCACGTGATGCTCTGCGGCCCAGATGTACTTAGAATGCAAACAAGGTGTGGCAGCAAATAATATGCTTCTCTGTGCTGCATGAAAGGGAGAGAGGAGAACAGCACCATGGGCGCGATTCACAGAATGAACTTAAGACAAAATCCTAAACTTACTACTATTTGGTATTCACAGAATGCACTTACAACTTTTGGGATTCACAGAGTGAACTTACTACTTTCGGGATTCACAGAATGAACGTACTACTTTCGGTATTCACAGAATAGATTTAAGACCACTATCTTTACGTCTGAACTCAAGGCGGAGCTTCTGGCTTGAGGGCGGAGCTTGTGGCCCGGAGGCGGAGCTCACGGCCCAGAGGCGGAGCTTGTGGCTTGGAGGCGGAGCTTCCGGCTCGGAGGTGGGGATTTAGCCATGGCTGAAATCTCCACCTCTGGGCCGCAAGCTCCGCCTCTGGGCTGGAAGCTCCGCCTCCGGGCCGGAATTTCCGGACCGAGTGCGGACGTAAAGTTAGTAGTCTTAAATCTATTCTGTGAATCCCGAAAGTAGTAAGTTCCATCTGTGAAACCCGAAAGTAGTAAGTGCATTCTGCGAATACCAAATAGTAGTAAGTTTAGGATTTAGTCTAAAGTACATTCTGTGAATCGGGCCCCATATCTGTTAAGGCGTGGTGCCATTATGCTTTCCTCCTGAGCTGGCTCACTTTCGGTTGTCATGGACCAATGCAGACACCCTTCCACATAGTCCAAGAGTGTCTGCATTGTGGGAAGCAAAGGTTTTGTGCTGGAAGGGGTCCCCCAGTACATAAATTATGCTTTAAGGCATTTTCCTCTTTGTTGTTTTCTGTGTAATGCAGCACACATACAAAGTGGAAAAACGAGGAGAAATTAAAGAAAATTTCCTTGTTATGCCTGCTTTGAGGAGACACAGGATTTTGGCACAAATCCCTGTCAGGAATTCTTTGTAGATGTGGATTTGTGTTAAAACCCATGGTTGGTTGCTTGGGATCGCCCATGCACCACCAATGGAATGCACCCCCTACACAAAGAAATGCAAGGCAGCATATTCTTCAGCCTTGAGATACAATTCATTGGAGATTGTGATTTGCATTAGATTGTAAAACCCACTACAACACTTGTGTCAGGTTTTAATACAAAAGTAAGCCAAACCTGACGTAAAGTGTTAGTAAATCTGTGCTGCACCAGAAAACCCCATCATAATACAACACTAGCCCACTTCTAAAAAGACCTTAAAAGGCTCCAGCAAGCACCTCAATAAAGTAACAGTGGCAATTATTTTGTGAATTACAGGCATGCCATTCCTTTTTAAAGAGGATGATCACACATTGCATTAATTACAATACTTGAAGTCTCACAGTTTTCGTGGGGTGCTGTTAGGTAATATGAACAAATGGACTGGTTACCAGGTATCCTGTGTAATGCACATCTGATCCATCAGGGAAAATATAAGAAGTAGGTGTAGGCATTTGGCAATGGTTTCGCATGGACTGCACACAGTATGTGTTTTTTCACTGCAGGTTATTTTAGAGAGCATCTGTGATTCCTCATTCAGTGGAAAAACTCCAGATGGATGTCAGTGGTATTGTTAGAGCAGGTACGTTTAAAGCTATAAACCGTTTGCTTTATGTCAGATGTCATGGCCAGTGAGTATTGTTTTCTACTCAATGGAAATTTCTGCGTCATGGGGTTGAGTCACATCCGTGGTTTTTGCAAAGTGGAAACAATTTAATTGTGGAAATAGAGTGGGGTGGCTTGGAATTTAAAGTTATATATACAAACACACACACTCACACACACACAACATTACATACCGATTATTATGAGGACCAGTCATTCACCGTAATGAAGTGTGTAATTACTATTCTAACTCCACGCACGCTTCGATAGTAGGGAAGGTTATAAGGCAAATCTCACTGCGTTTTCAGTTTTGATACACTCCCTTGAAAGTATCTAAACACACTACTGAAACTGGTTCTCATAATGCTCTGGTCCTCAGAAAGATAGTTTTCCTCATGTTCTGACAAGGTTAACCCACGCTGCTAGGACTGAGCCAGTCCCCACAGCACAAGTTATACATACACACACACACGTTTAATTAATGACGAGCATGGCATAAAGCTCCAACGCATTTTGGCACATGCCTTGATCCCGGGTATGTGGAAAAAGGTGGACCTACAATCATAAATAAAGTGCTGACAGGCTCAATAGTAAACCTGTAAGACAGTGTACACATTTCATGCTATTGGCCCTACTGCAAATCAGGCATATTGAAATATGTTTTATGTCATCATTGTACATCACAAATTTTATCAGTATGATACATATAAAACATTAAAGAACATTGTAGAGGTCAGATATTGACAATGGATAGATGTTAAGTGTACTTAATAATAAAAAAACACACATAATGCTAAAGTAGAAAAAGGAAACTCAGTACTGCGTGATATCTATTTGCATGATTTTTAGGTCTAGCCTAGCAGTGCTCATGCCCTGATCGCTCTGTGAGACTGCTGTACTGGAGCATGGGAGAGAAGCTGCGCCCACTCCGCCCATATTTTTCATTGGATTGTGTCATTGTCTTTCGTAAATGCTGCCATCGGATTTGTTAATAGGCTTGTTACTCCCTCCTTAGTACTGCCTTGTTTTCATTTGTAACCTCCCATGGCTACTGGCCCCTTTACTTAGGCTGTTTCATGGGACTTTGTATTTAGTTTGTAAGCAGTATTTACTTTATTGAGTTTCTCTTACTGCAGACCTGGAATGTGCTGCTTCAGTTGAAATCACTTGTGTTGTTTTGAGCAGCATGGCTGCCCCAGTAACACCGGCGCCCACTTTCAATCAAATTAACCCGGCATTATCTTGTGTCTGTTTCAACCCTCCAAGTAAAATGGATTTAGAAATGATTAGAAATGTAAGTCATGTGAATTCCAGGTAGCACATAATTGTGTGCTAATGAACACATGTGTGTTACAAGTCATCTGCACTAAAGCCACCTGATGGGTTGTTTTCACAAGACTGTTTTATTAACAACAACAACACCACCACCACCAATACCACCACCACCCATACAACTACCACCAATAACACCACCAGCAATACCACCACCACCAGCAATACCACCACCACCCATACAACTACCACCAATAACACCACCAGCAATACCACCACCACCAGCAATACCACCACCGTCTATACCACCATCACCACCAATACAACTACCACATATACCACCACCACCAACACCACCAATAACACCACCACCACATTACCACCACCACCACCAATACCAACACCACCAATATCCCCACCCCCACCAATACCAACACCAATACCACCACAACCAATGCCACCACTACTGCCACGACCACCACCACCAATACCACCACCACCACCAATATCTCTACTCCCAATACCACCAGTAAATTATCACCAATATCACCACCAATACCATCACCACCAATACCACCACCAACACCACCACCACCACCAATACCATCACCACCAATACCACCACCAATACCGACACCAATACCACCACCACAAATACCACCAATATCAATATCACCAATACCTCCACCACCAGTACCACCACCAATACCACCACCAATACCACCACCATCAATACCCCACCGCCAATACCCCACCACCAATAACACCACCACCAATAGCACCACTGCCACAATATCACCACCACCAATACCACCACCACCCATACCACCACCACCAATAACACCACCGCCACCAATACCACCACCTATACTACCACCACCACCACCAATACCACGACCACCACAATACCACCTCCACCCAAACCACCACCACCAATACCACCACTACCAATACCACCACTGCCACCAATACCACTACCATCAATTCCACCACCTACACCACCAATACCACCAAATCTACAACCACCACCACCAATACCACCACAAACAACAACACCACCAATACCACCACCACCACCACCATTAATACCACCACCAATACCACCACCACCAATACCTCCACCACCAGTGCCACCACCACCAATACCACCACCACCATCAATACCACCACCCCACCACCAATACTACCACCACCACCAATACTACCACCAACCCCCCAATACTATCACCACCACCAATACAACCACCACCAATACCACAAATACCACCACCAATACCACTACCACCACCACTAATACCACCACCACCTTTACCACTCCCACTAATACCACCGCCCTCAATACCACCATCAATACCACCAATTAAATACCCCCACCAATACCAGCACCACCAACAACAATACCACCACCACCAACACCACCACCACCACCACCAATACAACCACCACCAATACCACAACCACCACCTATACCACCACCACCAATATCATCACCACCACCAATACCAATACCACCACCAGCAATACCACTACCACCATCAATACCACCATCAATACCACCACCACCACCAATACCACCACCAATACCTCCACCACCAATACCACCACCACCAGTACCACCACCAATACCACCACCATCAATACCACCACCAATACCAGCACCACCACCGCCAATATCACCAACATTAATACCAGTACTGCCACCAATACCACCAATGCTACCACCACCACCAATACCACCAGTGCCACCACCAATACCACCACCAATACCAGCACCAATACCAGCACCACCACCACCAACATCACCACCAGCAATACCAGTACTGCCACCAATACCAGCAATGCCACCACCACCACCGATACCACCATCAATACCACCACCACCAATACCACCACCAATACTACCACCACTAATACCACCACCACCAGCAATACCACCACCACCAATACCAATACCACCACCAATACCACCACCACCAAAACTACCAATACCACCAGCACCAGCACCAATACCACCACCACCAATACCAACACTACCATTGCCAATACCACCACCAATACCACCAGCACCAATACCAGCACCACCACCAATACCACCAATGCAACTACGACCAACACCATTACACCCACCAAAAATACCACCACCACCACAAATACCACCAATATCACCACCACCAATACCACCATCTCAGCACCTCTCACTCACTTGTAATAGCAGGGGCACTGTACAAACCTGGAGCTGCAGCCAAGACCACCCCTCTCTCCCTCCCTCCATACCTGCCATAAAGCACAGCCCACCCTGCACCAGAAGGTGAAGCCAGGGCCCTGCTGGAGTGTTTTTTATTAGGTCAATGATCACAGAGAGGGCAGGAAATAGCCCCCTCCCGCTTATCCTCCTGAGACGCGACAGTGCAATCACAGAGGGAAAGATGTTGGAGTTTTCTGTTAGTGTTTATAGCTTAGATCATATGTAACTCTCACTTCACACATTGTGCCTGTGTAAGTTACAACACTTACACATCTTCTTCACTGCATTATTTATCACTACTTTGAAGACAGAAGACATCGCAGGCCGGTCTCTTCCTCTAATATTTACAATCTAACAAGCAGTCGAGAAAGCCCTTTAATTGCGATGCAATAAGTCTTGCATTTGTTAGAGTTTAAGCTATTAGTATTATAAATGATAATGCCTTTTATTTATGTTTTAAAACCCAACACATAAATAAAATGCATTGTCATTTACAATGCCAATAGCTCAAACTCGCTTGAATGCGAGACCTATTGAATTGTAAATGCTTTTTTACTAAAGATAGTGCCTAGAATACAAAGTTCATTGTCAAAATGATGCAATGTCCAAAAATCATGAAATACTGGGCAACCTGAGCTCAATGTAAATCACATTTAAAACATGTAAGAAAAATGATATATATCTATATCTATATATATATATATAGATATAGATATATATATATATATATATCTATATATATATCTATATCTATATATATATATATAATAAATATGTATATATATATCCAAACACAAAAAAGCGGCGTGTTCCTGCCTCTTTTTTTCTCGGCGGGCTCTCGACAGGGTCGCCGACCCATAAACTTTAAATCACCTCCTGGTTATACTCTCTTCACAGAAACCAGAGTCGAGGCCCCAATAGTGTGCAGAAAAGCTTTATTTGGCACAAAGGAAAATTACCCTACGCGTTTCGAAGTCAGCCGACCTCTTGCTCACGGGTGGAGATCTCATCCATTGCCATTCCTTTTAAAGTCATAGTGACATGTTTTGCCAAAGTGCATGTGATCAAACAACATAAACAACATACTTAGAGTGTTACATTGTTACTCCGTCAAACCCAGTGGTGTTAAATCAAATTGCAGTATATTAACAAAGCGATATACACATTATTGGACCACGTATTGTGATTGTTAATTAAATCATATTGTTCATTCTGTGCCAAATAAACCTTTTCTGCACACTATTGGGGCCTCGACTCTGGTTTCTGTGAAGAGAGTATAACCAGGAGGTGATTTAATGTGTATATATATATATATATATATATATATATATATATATATATATATATATATATATATATATGACTGAAAAACACAGTTAAAACGGCCTTAAATTCGTAAAACCACAGGAAATTGGCAGTTATGGTTATCACACAATAAGTCATGCTACCAGCCATATTTACAATTCAAATTTGCCAACAGCACACACACAGAGCAAGCATTGATAAATGCAACAGCTTTCACCTGTATCATTAATAATAAGCTGTTAAATGCAAACAAACACAGGGGAGGCGAAAATACAGACCTGTACAAGAAATGTGCTTATGCATGCCAGTGCAAGACATGTCCTTATGCATGACAGTGCGGGAGATGTCAATATCCATGCAGGTACAGCAGCTGTTCAAAGCCCCAATACACACTGGAGCATGCCATCTTGGTGTTTGCATAGGTCTATGGAGCTGTGCTCTCTTGTTCCCGGTCAGCCTGTGAGAAATCACAGAACTACTGGAGCTGGGAGGCTTATACTACATGAAAGCATCAAGTAAATACAAATAAAAGGCCCTGAATGGTGGTTAAAATTAGAAAAACAAGGGAACCCTATATTTTGTGAAACCGCCTGAACAACACGGGCAGAGCCCCGTGTACTGTTTTCTCGCAAGCTAAACCACACAGGCCTTAACCATGCATATGCCTTAACCACGCTAGTGCATGATTAAAGCAGAGCATTGTCTAGATGATGGGATGGGCGGGCCGACGAGCAGGAAGTATCAGGAGAGAACTCTGTGAGGTAAGGAGGGCTGAGGGTGTGTTTTGGGGGCAGCTGTAATTTTTCAGGGTTGGGGTCGTTTTCATGGTAATTTTTAATGACTGAGGGGGGTCCAGGTAGTGTTTAGGATGCAGGGGTGGTCGGGTAGTGTTTTGGCTCAGGATGTTGACAGGGTAGTGTTTAGGGCTTAGGGGAATCAGTAGTGTTTAGGGCTGGGGGGCAGGGTAGTGTTTAGGGCTTGGGGGCTGTCAGGATGTGTTTAGGGCTCATGGGGGTGTCAGTGTAGTGTTTAGGGCTTGAAGGGGGTTAGGTAGTGTTTAGGGCTCGGGGTAGGGTTTAGGACTTGGGGAGGGGCCATGGAAGTGTTTAGGGCTCAGGGCAGGAGAGTTGGTCTAGATGCTGGGATGAGTAGGCCCAGGAACATGAAAGATCAGGGGAATGGGTAGTTTATAAGGGATGGGGTAGCTTTTAGGGCTCAGGGGGTTGACGTCATTTTTAGGGTTCAGGGGCTTCTGGGTAGTTTTTAGTGCACAGGGGGTTGGGTAGTGTTTAGGTCTCATAGTAGTTTTTCATGTTCAGGGAGGGCAGTTAGTGTTTAGGACTTTAGGGATCAGGGTTGGAGTAGTGTTTGGGGCTCAGGGGGGTCAGTGTAGTGTTTATGGCTTAGGGGAGTGTCAGGGTAGTGTTTAGGGCTCGGGGTTGGGTAGTGATCGGGCTCAGGGAGGTCAGGGTAGTTTTTAGGGCTTGGGTGGTCAGGGTAGTGGGTAGGGCTCAGGGGAGGTGTTGATGTTTAGGGCTCAGGGGTCAGTAGTGTGTATACTCAGGGGCAGGGGTACTGTTTAGGCCTCAGGGAAGGGGTCAGTGTAGTGTTTAGGGTTCAGGGAAGGGGGTTTGAGATGTGATCTTTACCACATATCCCTTTACCTGTCATGCCTTTACTATGAAATTGCATAGCAATGAAATTGCATGGCATAGGAATGTGTTGTTTAGACGCATTCATTGTTGGGGCCGCTCCATAAAGACACGGGCGGATTAGCCATGTGTGCCTTTGTCATGCCACCCTATATTTTGTATGCATTTAAGCTTAATATGCGATGCAAACAGTCGAGCAGTGTTGCATTTCAGACTGAATGCATGAAAATTAGACTTCAGTGCCTCCACAAGTTTTGCAGTGTACAATTATAATTTGAGGTGCAGTGCACCCCTCAGAACTGTGTCCCGGTGCTTTTGCATCTGCTGCACTAGTGACAGCCACACACCCGACAGACAGCTTCTGTTGCTTTCTGTTACATAATACACACCCACATGAAGAACTGAATTGTTTCCAGGCAAGCTTCTCAGGAGGACACTGCCAGGCCAGAGGAGGAGGGAAACTACATCCAAGAGTTCTGTGGGGGCTTTGAGAGAGGGGACACCATGATGTATAGAGACAGTCAGAGATGCAAGCTCTGTAGGTTTTCTTGTGTTAGTTGAGTGCAACATACACCCTCGAGACTTATCATGCTGTAGGTGATGCCCTCAGGAAAAGACTTGATCAGCAGAGGATGTGAACAGGGATGTGAGGAAATATCTAATGTGTCATGGAGTTTCCATCCCAGGCATGTCCTTTCAAAAGCAGCAGGCCTTTTCATAATTGCTGTATCCGTCATCAGCAGCCTTTAGTCTGTTTTGCTACCATTACTTTTCGAGTATTCTCCCATCCCTCAAATTCCAACGGCGGCACTCTTGAGCAGTGACCCCGCACCAGTCTTTAAAGCAAACCTTATGAACTGCACCACAGGTCATGACAACTCTAAAGGAGGCTGAGGCTGCGAACAGAGTGTGAAGAAAAGTGTACTCCATCCATGACCTAAAGGACCCCGTCACCAGATATAGTGAATGCGTACCTCGAGGGTCATCTTGGAGCTGATGTTTAATGTCAATCCAACTCGATAAATCGCAGATGGGCTCGGTATTAGATTCATTGGAAGGCAAACTCCATTATAAAAACACTGCCCCTGTTTTTTGGCGAGGCTGGTGGCGGAGATAGTGAAGCTTATATTAAACAAGGTATACACAGTGTGCGTCATGTGAGGGTGTGCAGAGACAGCCTGTGGCATTTTTAGGCATAACCCATACTCATTAACTGCATTAAAACAAAGTCAGGCAACTACAGGAACCGCGGAATATGGTACCTATTTTGGAATTTCCAACTTAGACAGGGTACTGTAAAACACATGGAATATACAAGGGCTTCAGCTGTCACCCAAATCAACCCTTGGTGAAGAACGCATTGACAGTTTTATCACCATGGGAATGAAAGGCCATCATTTGTGATTTACGGTCAAAGCTGATAACACCGTCCTGCAGCCTGCAGTAGCTTGATCTTAAATTTGAGGCAATATGGTGCTTTGCTTTTCATCCCAAAATATGCCTGAGTAAGCTAGACAGACCTTCCTTTTTATCCCAAGATATGCCTGTGTTCGTGATGGAGAGCAACATAATAACAAATCACAAATGAGCAAGGATAGTGGGAGAGGTAGGGGGAGATTGGAGGTTTGTTAGAAACACAGAAAAGTAGTGGATGGGAGGCCAAAGAAGCGACCCAGACATACCAGCACATGAACAAATGTGTGCATCAGGAAAACTTAAATAAAGGCAAAATGAAATAATGAAAGGGTTGGACAGAGAAAGAAATGTAGCAGTGCGTGGTGGCATGGAAATAATTCTTCAAATGTATCAGCAAAAGTACACAAACATAAGTAAAACAAGCATTTGCAATGCAATAGGTCTCGCATTAGGAAAGTTTGAGCTATTGGTATTGTCAAATGACAAATTTTTTATTTATGTGTTGGTTTTGAAAATAGCAAAATTAATAGCTTTGTTATTTGCAATGCCAATAGTTTTAACTTTCGCAAATGTGACACCTATAGAATTTGTAATGCAATATGTGTTGTATTTACGTGACTTAGATGTATTGATATTACAAATAAAAATGGCTTTTCATTTTTTTAATAATTAATACTTAAATAGAAGTTATTGTAATTTATATTGGCAATAGCTTTTGTAAATAACTTTTGTGAAGATTATGTTCATTGTATTTTATTGTGACGAAAATCCAAGAACAGAAGTGAAATATTAACATCTTTTTGTGACATTTGTAATAAAGCTTGAAGCATTGAGAGAACATATTTGAACCAGTTGTTGCTGAATGGTTGCATAGATTGATGCTGTGGTGGCACTGAGTGATGTTGTGGTGGCGACGAGTGATGCTGTGGTAGAGCATAGTGATGTTGTGGTGCCCCGGAGTAATGCTGTGGTGATGCGATAGATAGATAGAGTGAGGGCGAAAGATAGATAGAGTGAGGGCGATAGAGTGAGGGCGTTAGAGTGACGGCGATAGATAAGACAGATAGAGTGAGGGCGATAGATAGACAGATAAGGTGTATTTATGTTGCATTGAGTAGAGTGTAATTATGTGGCGTGTAATTATGTGGGGCACTGAGTGGTAATATGGGGAGTGTATGTTGTATTCAGTAGAGTAATTTTGTGGTGTGTAATTATGTGGCACTGAGTGGTATTTGGAGGGTATGTTGCATTGAGTGCAGTGTAATTATGTTGCATATAAGTATATGGCACTGAGTGGTATTGTTTGGAGTGTATGTTGCATTGAGTGCAGTGTAATTATGTAGCATATAATTATGTGGCACTGAGTGGTATTGTGTGGAGTGTGTGTTGCATTCAGTAGAGTGTAATTATGAGGTGTGTAATTATCTGGCACTGCGTGGTATTATGTGGAGTGTATTTACGATGCATTGAGAAGAGTGTAATTATGTGGCGTGTAATTATGTTGCAGTGAGTGGTAATATGGGGAGTGTATGTTGTATTCAGTAGAGTAATTTTGTGTTGTGTAATTATGTGGCACTGAGTGGTATTTGGAGTGTATGTTGCATTGAGTGCAGTGTAATTATGTAGCATATAATTATCTGGCACTGAGTGGTATTATGTGGTGTGTATTTATGTTGCATTGAGAAGAGTGTAATTATGTGGTGTGTAATTATGTGGCTCTGAGTGGTAATATGTTGTATTCAGTAGAGTAATTTTGTGGTGTCTTATTGTATGGCACTGAGTGGTATTTGGAGTGTATGCTGCATTGAGTGCAGTGTAATTATGTTGCATATAATTATATGGCACTGAGTGGTATTGTTTGGAGTGTAAGTTGCATTGAGTGCAGTGTAATTATGTAGCATATCATTATGTGGCACTGATTGGTATTGTGTGGAGTGTGTCTTGCATTCAGTAGACTGTAATTATGTGGTGTGTAATTATCTGGCGCTGAGTGGTATTTGGAGTGTATGTTGCATTGAGTGCAGTGCAATTATGTTGCATATAATTATGTGGCACTGAGTGGTATTATGGGGAGGTTATGTTGTATTCAGTAGAGTGTAATTGTGTGGCGTGTAATTATGTGGCACTGAGTGGTATTATTTGGAGTGTATGTTGCATTGAGTGCAGTGTAATTATGTAGCATATAATTATGTGCCACTGTGTGGTAGTATGTGGAGTGTATTTATGTTGCATTGAGTAGAGTGTAATTATGTTGCGTGTAATTATGTGGCGCTGAGTGGTATTATGAGGAGTGTATGTGGTATTCAGTAGAGTGTAATTGTGTGGCGTGTAATTATGTGGCACTGAGTGGTATTGATTGGAGTGTATGTTGCATTGAGTGCAGTGTAATTATGTAGCTTATAATTATGTGGCACTGAGTGGTATTGTGTGGAGTGTGTGTTGCATTCAGTAGAGTGTAATTATGTGGCACTGAGTGGTATTTGGAGTGTATGTTGCATTGAGTGCAGTGTAATTATGAGGCGTGTAATTATGTGGCACTGAGTGGTATTTGGAGTGTATGTTGCATTGATTGCAGTGTAATTATGTGGCGTGTAATTATGTGGCACTTTGTGGTATTGTGTGGAATGTGTGTTGCATTCATTAAACTGTAATTATGTGGTGTATAACTATGTGGCACTAAGTTGTATTTGGAGTATGTTGCATTGAGTGCAGTGTAATTATGTGGCAAGTAATTATGTGGCACTGAGTGGTATTTGGAGTGTATGTTCCATTGCAGAATGTGTGAGGGTGCAGAGTGTGTGGGTGCAGTGTGTGTGAGGGTGCAGAGTATGTGAGGGTGCAGAGTATGACTGTGAACAGCATGCCGGAATCGGAGCGCGTGTTCACGCGTGTGACCTGTTCTGATTCCGGCATGCTGCACGTGCTAATCTCCTGTCTCCTTGAATGCATAGCCGGTGACTATAGGCCTCGCGGCGAGACAGCGCTTCGCGCTGGACTCGCTAGGACGAGACCTAAAGGAGTCTGATCCCAGCATGTGAAAACATGTGTGAAGCCAGAGAAAGTTAAATTAAGGCAAAATGAAAAAATGAAAGTGTCAGAGAAAAAAAGAAATGAAGCAGGGAGTGGTAACATGAAAAGAATTGTTCAAATATATCGGCAAAAGTACTTAAACTTAAGTTAAAAGTAGTCCGATCTCAGCACATGGAGTAGTTGGGCCACACGATACTGATAAGAGGAGCACACCAGAAATACAATGCTACAACCAATAAAAATTAAGGAAAATTAAGTGACAAGCATTTGAACAATTGATTTCTGCCATGGACTACACTGTTTATCTCACCTCTATTTCTTATCAGATGTACTAAGCTTAGATATGCATGGAATATAAATGTACAGTGACATGCACCGAGCAACACTGGCAGGTACTTTGTCAGCCAATACATATGATTTTAGATGTATGTAGCCTAACTATTTACAGGTGTATGTTTACAGAGGGGCTCCGGATGCCATTACCTGAATTTTGTATATGAATTGTGTAGGTGCACAGCATCAACCAAGTCAGCAAAATGTGTGTAGTTAGGTAGTGATACCACTCTGTACGTGGTTATGCTCAATGGCCAGCAAGTGCATGTGTAAGACTTTCACATGATTGTATGACTCAGCCAGTCTTACCAAAGTGTTTCATCCAGATATGTTAACTGTGTCATATGAACACTTGCAACCTGAAAGGCCACATGGTCAATAGCCTTGCATATGGACTGTGCTGTTGTTGCTCATCATATATGTGTATAACAGAGTAATGATGTGCTGTACTTGTTATGTGTGGTAGCTGGACCACCCCCTTACACCGACGCTGAGATGGACAAGTACCGCAACCCAAATTTTACCGATGGATTCATTCATTTGTGTAATTGGTGTAGTGCAAGGAGTAAGGGTGATGTCAGATGTGTAGGGAATTACCATATCCATGGTATATCCTACTCACAAATTACTTCTTTCAGATGAGGAATAGGTAATGGGAAGTTGTGATAACATGTTACATGTCTATCAGTATCACAGTAGTGTTGAGGAGTACAAGTTGCCTATCTGGGAATGGCAACATGAAAGTTGTGTGTGAGGCGAGCCATAATCTCTGTGTCAGACTATGCCAGTGTATGTGGTAATGGATGCACAATAGCTCACGATTTGGGTGTAAATGCTACAGTATTCATGCCATCTGCACAAGCCATTCAATTGTGTACATGTATTCAGTGGTGGCATGGTCCACCATAGAGTTGCATCAGGTCAAATATGATCATGTTCATGTGCCACTGTATGAAGTGGGATACGTTTCCTGCATCCATTGTTACCTGTCATGCCTACAAAGTTTACTGTATATGTAGCAATGTGTCCTGATATGGATCCTTGCCTATACAATTGCAAAAATATGTGACACAAGAAATGTTCTGTCAAGACATGACACATCTGAATGTGTTAAATGGCTATGTCATAAACTCATTTATGCAGGATGCCCAGGGTACACCAATACACAGTGAATGTGAAAATGTGTACCATTTCATGGGTACTAAAACATGTATGTGACCAAACTTACCCTGTATGGAGATGGCCAATATTACTTCTGCCTATGGTGTCGGTATGGCACAGTCTATCAAATGGGTTATCTTTCCAATTAGGCCCATCTACATCAGATATGCAAGGTGTAGGTTTGTGTGTAATCAAGTAAAGAAGCAAGGTGTATGTAGGGTGTTGGGGCAACTGATGTAGGTGTAATGTAAAATATGAGAATTATAATGTTGATACCTGTTCTAAGTCAGCCTATTACTGAGATAATGCCACATTTTTTTCACAAACAACATGACCCCTGAGGAACAGCACACTTTTCACAAATGTAAGGTGTGGTACCAACATATCAAGTAGATTACTGAGTCTTACAGGGCCTTGAAGCGTCGCTTATAGACCAAAAAAGGCCCGGGGCAGTGGTCTGTGTGTCCCAGAGGCCCACCAACCACCACCACAGAGGAAGTTCAGCCTAGCCAATCCCCACCAACTGCAGGACCCTCACAGGCTGCAACTCCCAGTACCTCACGGAGTGGACACTCACAGGCTGCAACACCCAGCAGCTCACAAACTGGACCCTCGTGGGCACCCACACAACAGCCCACATGAGGGCCCTCCAAGCTTGAGGTTGACATGTGCAAAGGACATGTCAGATATTAAACTGTACATGGCGGAAGTGGAAAATAAGGTAGAGCAGGCCCTATCCCTGCTAGAGGACATCAAGCAAGCATTTGGACAGGGCAAGCGTTAGAAGACACCATGACACCTCCAGCAATTTCAGCCTGTTTGAGAGGTATCCATACTATTAAGTTAGAGTATAGGATAGGTTAGGTTAGGGTAGTGTTAGTGTAGTGTAATGATAGTGTTAGTAGGGGTTTCCATGGGATGAGTTTGTTTTTTGTTCGATAGGATTACTTTGGGTTGGTCAGGGGGTGGGGCGTTGATGTGTGTCTTATGTCAAAAAAGCAAGAATACCAAAAGAAATTTACAAATTCCATAAACCTCTCAAAAAGATATATTTGTTTAGGTTACATGTGTAGTTAGTTTATGTTTAGGTATAGTTTATATTGTGCTGTGTTAACAAGTGACTTAAGGGGGCGGGGGATTGATGTTTAAAATGCTGTGCTAAGTGTTTAGGTTAAGCTAAGCTACGTTAAGGTTGCGTTAAGTTTAGATAGGATAAGATAGTATAGGATAAGTTAGGATTGGTATTTTGCATAGGGTAGATAGGTATACCAATTTTACTTTTATATTTCAAATAAATCGACTAGTTTATTACATATGGGTGTGCATTGTGATTTACTGTGTACTAGTGATCTTTTGTGTTCAGCTAAAGTTGTATACTTGCAGTAGTCTTAGCTTGCTATGTTTGGCAACATGTGTGAGTGGGTTTCTGATCTGTGGACGGAGATCTGTGATACTGCCCATGAGTTCACATGCTAATAAGTGCAGACATTGTTGACCGGGGATCATTGCTTTTATTGAGGCCTAATGACAGAGTCCTCATTTTGTAGTAACATATGAGATCAATGTGTGTTGTAAATGTAACATGTCTTGGAGGGATGTTGTGCCCTATGACATCTGCACATGTGGTTGGTATGTAGATTGATACATTGATGGCTGCCTCTTACACGTCTACATGTACTTATCAACCCAATGTGGTTTTATTTGCTAGTAACCATGGATGGACATGACACTTGTGGGGTGACTGATCTTACTATTCACATTGACTGCATGACACCAGTTGGACAATATTGTAGCCACCTTGAGTATGCACTTAGTGATCATCCCACTAAAGATGCTTCTAACATTGGTCAAACTCTCACTGTTTAGGATTGGCCCAAACTCTGCAGACTCAATGATGTTCCTTTTCATAGTATTTGATGTAGTGGTCATACTGTTTAGCCAATGGTTAAACATGTCCTGACTCATAGAGACAGACAGCACACAGCTAGTACTTATTTGTGCATTTATTTACATGTGCAATTTGTGAATGTTCTTACAGGGACATTTCACAGGATAACAACCCAAAAGGATGTTTCAAGCCAGTGCGTGTCCAGACGGAGTCCTTCTGGGGAACATGTCATGGGACATGTTGAGGATTAGTAATGCGTCAGGAGGATGACCACAGTGTCATCAGGGAGGACAGGCCACATGATCAGTCCACAAATGTACAAAGTGATCAGGGCAAAGTCAAAACAAGGACAGTGACAGCAGATGTCCCCTGGCATGTTCATTAGCACAGGGCTAAGGAGAAACTGGACATATGACACAGATGAATGCTACCGCAGGCTTTTTCTTTGGGAAAAGGTACAGTTCACATCTTCCTCCTTTGATGTGTGTGGAGTCCCCCGTGAAGGAGGTATTGTAGATGTGGCTGGCGAGGGAGACACACACACATCAGGGGTGGAAGATGTGGATGCCGTACCTGCATGCAGCATTCATCTGTGCCAATACATGAGGCATTAGTGTAAGAAGAAGGATCTGCTGGTTTTGCAGTGCAGCAGAAACATCGCAGTCGTACACAGCCATGGCATCCATGTGGGAGTCCTGCTTCCACTCCATGGTCTCCATGATGTTTCGGAAAGCCCCCAGTCTTTTGGCCACATCACTGGTTCCACTTTGGCAGGGCAGTTGTTATGCCTCTGCCTCATGACACCAGCAATGTCAGACAGAGACTGCTGGAGGCCAATGAGCATTCAGTAAGTGCCTCTGATGGCGGAAGAGTTGTCCCTATTAAGAATGAGGCACCCATGGACCCCCTCTAGGATGGCTATCAGTGTCCCCATCCCTGCCCGCACCAGATCTGCATCTCCGACTGGACTCCTACCACAGTCCGTGTAAGGTAGTGGTTGGGTCCTTGAAGTCCAGGAGCATGGGTGTGATGGTAGGGGGTGATTTCTAAGAGGTACCCCCTGGAGATAATTTGTAGGTCTGGGAGAAGGGGGAAAAGACAACAATATACACTGCGAAAGCACACCCACTCGACCTGTATCTATTTAAATAATGGCTACAGAAGCTGACTGGGCTACCCTTTGCTGTATTAGTAGAGTAAATACAACAATGTTTTATTTAAATACATTTGTTTTTATTAAATTCAGTTTTCAAAAAGGTAAAAAGATTTTTTAGATTTAGTTGAAACATTTCTTTTGTCTTTTATGTACAGAAAATACTTTTTTTGTCATTCAACTTTTTATATTGATATACATTATAAACATGAGTTAAACAAATCCCAATACTATGATCAACCTCACATTCACATCACAGCCTTTCATGCCATACTCACACATTGACACCTCACATACATCCCAAACCCTTCATTTAGTGTCCTTGGTAGTGCTGCCAGCTGGGGATCAGTTAGGTCGACGTATGTTTCGGTGGGTAAAATCTATTTGCATCCACCTTCTTCAGGACCTCTCCTTATAGGTAATATTTCAACCGGATGGTAGTGGGGAATCTAGAGCAGTTAAACTGTAATTATGATCATAAATGTGGGCTGATTTGATGTATCTGAGGATATTTTGCACGCATGAGTGGGCTTGTGAGGTGTTCTCAATTTAGAGAATTAATTGTGTGTCATCAGCTTAGTTGAACACCTGGCAGTCCATGTGGACCAGGGCCACCACCAATGGTCTGAGATAGATATTGAACAGGAGCAGAGATAGTGCCAACCCTTGTGGGACTCTGCAGAAAAACCAATACACACAGCTTCTTGCTGTGGGCCGTGAGCCTGAGTTTATCTAACACTGACAGCATCACCAGCTCGGTGCTGTGGTGGGCCCTGAATCCTGCCTGCCGAACCTCAAGTAGCTGGTGTTTCTCAATAAATAGGGACAGGGTTTTAAGGACATGCTGTTCCACTATTTTAGCCAAGAACGGAATTTGGGATATAGGCCTATAATTATTCAGGTTAGCGATGTCTGCCCCCCGCCTTTTTCGAAAGGGAGGTTACTATGCCTTACTTGAAGTTAATGGTGACCCTCCCAGTTTCCAGCGATAGATTGATCAGAGTGAGGATCTCTCCCTCTATCACTGGTAGAGCCATTTTGAATATCCTTGGTGAGCATGGGTCCGCTGCTGAGCCTGACTTAATTTGAGCCGGAATGTGGGACAAGGAGTCATGGTCTAGCCTCGGAAAGGAGGCAAAAGGCTCCCTAAAGTCACATTGTGCCTCCTCCATAACCAGGGGGTTCTGGCTGGTGGGGGTATTATATATATCAGTTAGGATGTCATTTACTTTATCTAGGAAAAAGTTCAGGAACCTGTTGCAGTGTTCAGGGCTAGAGACTGTTTCCTGTGCCTGCTTTTGACTGAGTTCCTTCAGAATTCTAAAGGTTTCTTTTTGCTTGTTATCTGCCTCCATGATCCTGGCCTCATAGTACTCAACCTTTTTTTGCCATAATGGCTTTTTTGTATGTGGCTAACCTGGCCCTGGATTTCTTGAGTGCCTCAGGGTCATATGACATATGCCAGTGCCTCTCATGTTGGCTCAGGGTCTGTTTCTGTCCCTTTAGCTCCTGCGTGAACCAGAGGGCTCCCTTGTCCTTATTCCTCACTCTTTCACTACAAGCAGGAGCCACATCTTTGATGGCTGCTCTCAACTGGTTGGTGAGGGATTCACTATCCTCTTTAAGATCCTCTGGCTTTAATCTGGCTGTAATCTCCTTGGCGAGTTGCCTCGCAGAGCGTCCCCTAGGCTGTCTACCTTAATTTTGCTCAATTTTTGTACCATTCTCCATTCTGGGGGGCGGGGGGAGGTTGTGTGGGGTGCCTAGAATGGGAAATCTAGAGACTGATAAGGTAGTGGTCCGACCAACTATATGGTCTGATGTCCGTCAGCCTAGCCGGTGGCTGACTGGACCAGATGAGGTCTGGGGTATGTCCCTTCTCATGGGAGGGGGAATCCATGAGTTGCTGCAGCCCTCGTGTGGTCATGGTTTCCTCTAACTGACTGACCCATGACTCTCTAGGCATCTGGTTCCAGTGGTGGTTGAAGTCTCCCACCACCAGGAGTTGTTGGTACCGGGAGCGTAGGTCAGTGACTGAAACTGAGCAGAGCTACAGAAAAACAAAAGAAGTGATTTTGAACGATTCAACCTATCTAGTACACTGAAAGTTTCACTAAGTTTCACTAATAAGCATTGTATTAATAACAGTTTAGAAAACATTACAGCAGCAGACTTTGCTCTTGCAGAGCCTGTGAGGAAAGAAGATGTGCAGGAGAACTTGATAGGATGGGTGGACGCAAGACTGAATAACAGAGGCAGAATAACTATCTATTTAATCCAAAATTGAGCTATTCACGAAAATGTGGGATAACTAAATCGTATTATTACTTCTAAACCTCATATTAAAATAATTCCAACTGTAAACATATTAATTCATCCCTTGAGTTGTGGATCCATCATAAAATCATTAAAATACTCAATATTATTTTTTCCACAAAATATATACGTTAAAAATGCAGTAACAGTTACCCCCTCTGATTATTTTATAATTACTAAAACCCATTAATAAATGTATTAATCAGAAAATCAATCATCAGTAGGCACCACCCTCTGCTTCTTTCTGGAATGTTACTATGTCATCTCTAGCTGGTTATAGATATAATCCTTGATGTCTTCCATCTAGTACTTTCCTCTTTAAATACCCATTTTCTTTTAACACTTTTTAAACAAACATCCAGAATAATTTAGGAAAACAAACAGAATAATTACACAAATCATCATAATTATTACAGGGGTTAAGATTAATCATAAAGCCCTTCCTCCTACATTATCTAACTACTCAACAACCTTACTCAATCAATCAGAACAATTTGTATAGCGTGCTACTCACCTGGAAGGGTCTCAAGGCGCTGGGGGGAGGGGTCCGTTACTGCTCGAAAAGCCAGGTCTTAAGTTGCTTCCTGAAGTAGAGATGGTCCTGGGTCAGCCGTAGGTGGATGGGGAGTTCCATGTCTTGGCTGCCAGGTAGGAGAAGGATTTCCTCCGGCGGTGGCTCTGCGGATGCGTGGTACGGTGGCGAGGGCGAGGCTGGTCGATCGCAGCTGGTGAGTGGGCGTGTAGAAAGTGAGGCGGTTGTTGAGGTACTTGGGGCCCAGGTCGTGGAGAACTTTCTGTGCGTGGGTGAGGAGTCTGAACGTGATCCTCTTGCTGACGGGGAGCCAGTGCAGGTCTCTCAGGTGGGCGGAGATGTGGTTGTGGCGGGGGATGTCCAGGATGAGTCGTGTGGAGGCATTCTGTATGCGTTGAAGTCTTTTCTGTAGTTTGGCAGTGGTTCCCGCGTAGAGGGTGTTCCCGTAGTCCATTCGGCTGGTGACGAGTGCCTGGGTGACCGTCTTCCTGGCTTCGGTGGGGATCCATCGGAAGATCTTTCAGAGCATGCGCAGGGTGTTGAAACAGGATGACGAGACTGCGTTGACTTGTCTGGTCATTGAGAGGGCGGAGTCCAGGATGAAACCCAGGTTTTGTGCGTGGTCCGTTGGCTTGGGGGTGGTGCCCAGGGCAGGGGGCCACCAGGAGTCGTCCCAGGCGGAGGGGGATGATCCCAGGATGAGGACTTCCGTCTTGTCTGAGTTCAGCTTCAGGCGGCTGTTCTTCATCCATTCGACGACGTCCTTCATTCCCTAGTGTAGGCTGGCTCTGGCGTTGGCAGGGTCGTTGGTGAGGGAGAGGATCAGCTCGGTGTCTTCGGCGTATGAGATGAAGTTAAAGTTGTGTTGGCGTGCGATGGCTGCGAGGGGGCTCATGTAGACGTTGAAGAGGGTGGGGCTGAGCGAGGATCCTTGAGGTACGCCGCAGATGACTTCGGGGGCCGCCGATCGGAACGGGGGGAGGCGGACTCTCTGGGTTCTTCCGGTGAGGAACGAGGTGATCCACTCCAGTGCTTTCCCTTGGATTCCGATGTTGCTGAGGCGCTGTATTAGAGTGCGGTGGCAGACTGTGTCGAATGCTGCAGAGAGGTCCAGGAGGATGAGGGCAGCTGTATCTCCGTTGTCAAGCAGGGATCTGATGTTGTCGGTGGCTGCGATGAGGGCGGTATCCCACTAAACCAGGAACCTACGGTTTCCCATAAACCATGCACTTCAAAAGATGGAACCTCATGTGAAACGTTAATCAGATTTGTGGAGAAAGAATCAATAACTCTACAGTTATGACAAATATATGCTGAATACATATTGGCCTTTTTTAACTTGCAAACTTCACCCTCTTTTGCCAGGAGAATATCTAATGTTAAACAAATCTGGACTACTATGGCTCTAAAAGCCATCATGTCAACATTTACCTGCTTTAATGATCCCGCTGTACCGGCTGTGAGCTTATCTACAAGGTTAGGCAGAAATCAAATTTTCACATCATTCATCGCCGCACCTACAGAAAGAATTATAATACCTAATATATCTGTAAGAAATAAGGTTACTGGTTGACTGGAATGTGAGACCTGGTAAAGCAGAAACCACAATCCTTCTCAGGGTACGAGACAAGCAAACCCCAAATTAACCAGCGCGCAACTTTCTGGTAGCTTGGGCCAGAACAGTAAAGCTTAACTTATAGGCAATGCGTAAAGTAGTTGTTCAAACAGAAAAACAGTGCAAACACCACACAAAAAGGATCACAAAAATAAAGCTACATTTAATAATAAAACAACATCAAACCGACAAAAATCCAATCAGTAGAACCAAATTGATGGATTTTTAAAGAATAATGTGTAAAATAACACCTAAAGGCACAAAGTGCCAATCACAGATATCTGGTTGGGCTGGCTAACCGCGATGGAGTGCAGGCCGTATACAGGCCTCGATTAGTCCTGCTGAAGTTTTACATTCTCAAGTTTTGTGTCAAGAGTCCATTCAAGTTGGAGAGGGCCACGAGGAGCAAAGAGGATGTTGTGGGAGGCTGTCGGCATGGAGCAAAGAGCAGGCCCACACACTCCGGTTTCGCTGCGTGGGGGAGTTTGCCCCCACCAGCCACCCCTATTGCTTCTTTAATCCACCATCTACAGGTAACTCTGTGGCTGGCACCCTGGCATCACGTTAACTGTGCATCAATGGCCCCTGTGACATGTTGGCAGCAGTCTTCAAGCCGTTCACTGCCACTAACCAACCTGCATGCCTGTACATTTAGTGCCACCATGTTTTGATCCTTATTGGCATCGCAACAAGCACATCATAGTTGTGAGCCCCCCAATGTTCTCTTAAGTTCTGTGCCACCATTTTGTTCAGTCCAACTCCCCTTGCGGCAATCAGAAAAGAACAACCGCAGGGCAAAGGAATGGGGAGCAGACTGAGGGAGAAAATACGGGAAAGCAGAAGATAGACGATAATGTGTGGTAAAGGGACACAGGAGAGAAGCAGCGGAAGGGAGGAGTGAAAGGAAAGAAGAAAGGGGAAAAGGTCATGAATGCAGACAATGGCTCTTCTACTCCTTTCTCTGCTTCTGTGTGGCTGCAGTCCTTACTGAGAGTCCAACAGTGCCTTGAAGACCAACAGCATTTCTTCTGCCGCAGGACATGGAGGAGTGAGGTGGGGCAAGAGTCACAAGGTAATTTGTGGTAAGAGGAGCACAAATGTGTGTTTGTGTCCTTTATTACTTTAAAATTAGGGCAGTGCAGAACTCCAATGAATTCCTCAGAGTTTTTATGCAACTCTATGGAATTCGACATAGTGAATCTCTGCTCTTTCTTTATACTGGGATCCAAAGTTGACAACCTAAATTCTTCCTTTATCTGCTCTAGAACAGCTCTTCCTTCTTCTCAATTCCTCACAATCTTTACTCCCTTTTTTATATATTCTCTACTGAAATTATATTTGTCACCACTCAAAACAGAAACGTGACATTGACTAGTAATTTTAGTTTTATGCAATTACCCATTAGCATTTGTTATATTTAACAGCTTTGTTATCTTCCTTTAACATGTAAATCAGGTAAGGACACATTTAAATCAGTCAAATATTTTATTTTATTTTATTTATTGAGTTTTATATAGCGCAAACATGACCCATGGGTATCAGAGTGCTTCACAGTTACATGTCGTAAACCGTTTATAGCACAACAGGTATAGCAGTAGTAATATACATATGTTTCCGATGCGTACCTTTCATATCAGTTTCGTATCAGTTTCAACAATAACAAGATAAGGATCAGTATGGAATATAACAGGTATAACAGTAGTATTATACATGTGATTCCGATGTGTACCGTTCATATCTGTTACAACAATATCACATGTAGGATCCATTAATTGAAGTAATGAACAGCCTACAGTGCCTTCTTAGCTGGTGAGTTTATCCTTGCATACGTTATTGTCCTGTTAAGGTAAACATCTATATCAGATCTAATTGGCACAACTCTTTGCATCCCTATCTGACAGGACTATGCAGCACCTAGCAATTGCCCACAATGCAGATGAGGATCAATCGTTGTTTAGGGTAGGAATTTGCTCATTAGGAAGATCTTTGCTTCCCTCTTGAAGGTTGACGTGTTAGGAATTTTTCTAATGTTTGGGGGGAGTGAGTTCCAAATTATGGGGGCAGCTCCAGGGAATGCTCTGTCATACATTTTCTTCTTCTGAAAGGTGGGAGGTTTCAACAACAGGTCTCTGGCATTCCAGGATCGTATGCCTCCACCGGATACATTGGCGTTTTATAGTGGAGCGCTTTGTGGGTAATACATGACAGTTTAAGTTGAATTCTGGCTTCATATGGTAGCTAGTTTAATGCCTTCAAGTGTAGGGAAATGTGGTCAGATTTTCTTGAACCTGTAATGAGTCTTGCGGCCACATTGAGACTGGCTTTTAGTGGTGCTGTGGAGATTTTAGGTAGACCTGTTAATATTTTACAGCCATATTCAATCCTTGATAAGACTAAGGACTGAACTGCCAATTTGAGGTCTGTCGTAGTAATGAATGGTTTCACTTTTCTAAGGTAGTTCAGGTGAAAACGGGCACTTTTCACCATTGATTTGATGTGGGCTTGCATGTCTAGGTTCTTATCAAGAGTGATTCCTAGTGATTTGGTCGAATCAACTAGGATAGGGGTGCAGTTTAGTGCCGTGATCAGTTTTGTCCACTACTTAACCTCTGCTGAGCTTTTTGGAGGGGATATTATTCGGAATTTCATTTCATTTTTTGCGCATTTAATTTCAGATGATTACTACTTAACCAATGTAATGACACTTTTAAGGCCTCATTTATTGTCTTGATCTCCTCCAGCGACGAGATCTTGATGTAAATCTGAGTGTCATCTGCGTACATGAGATAGGAAATGTTGGTGTGCTGGAGAATTTCTGTAAGGGGTTCGACATATAGGTTGAATAGTGATGGAGATAATGTTGATCCTTGTGGAACTCCAATCGATTTTGAGCATTGTGGGGATAGTGCCTGGTTGACCAAGAATCTTTGTGTTCTGTCCTGTTCTGTAGGAAGGATTTAAACCATATAGGGCATAAGTAAGGCGAAAGGTATTCATTAGTATTTACTATGGCAACATACCCATTGCATGGCTGGAAATCACTGGATTGTATTTTGAATATTCAGCAACACTTATACGAGGGCTACACACATACAGGTTTCTCTTAAATGGCGTGTTTCTACTTTTTCTTTTTCCTTACCAACCCAAACTAGCTTTCCCATATGGGGACTTTGAGAACTAAGATACTAAATGTCTCCTGTGGCGTACCACACCCAGGTTTCCATCTCCTCTCCAATAATCTTTGACCTCTACAGGGATCTACCCAGGTCCATTCTCAATGACTGCAAGGTCAAATCCCTCAATATGCCAGTGATATCCAAACATAAGTCAAAATTGCTCCAGCTCAATTCATTCATGACTCAGAATGTGGCTCATGCAAATTCAGAATTTGATGACAAATATTTCTCTAGAACTGAACCCAACAAAGGCAGAATTCATTCTGTGCACTATCAGCAGCACACATTCTCAGACTGACGCCTAGCTATCTGGTAGGAACCTAAATGGCTTCACACCACCACAGCCTACTGCCAGTGCAAAATTACTCAGATTCACCCATGACAAAGTCATCTCCTTCAAACTCCTGAAAAAAAGTGAAAACGTTCATACCTGACTCTGGCATCTGGACAACATCTCTAGCTACGGCTCTCTCACACCGTGATGGATGCAAGGCTCCACTCAATGGGCTATCCCCAATGCCCCAAAAACTGCTCAAAGGCATCCTACCTGCTGCACATATCTCATCAAATGCTTGAAGATATGTGGCATTCACAAGGAATCATCACAATTTGTATGTAAATTGAGAACAGTAATATGTCCTGCTAGACTCACTGTTGCAGCCATGTTTGAATATTTGCATAAACAAACTCATTCAGGAAGAGATAGTCTGGTTTGGATTTTAAAGAAATACTGAGAGAATAGAGGATTCTGACATGCTGCAGAAGATGTGTGTAGTTATTGTTTGATATATCATTATATGACCTGGACCTTTCTGCAAAGTCCTGCCCCCAAACTTTTTGCCTTTCTCCTCCCTTTTTTTTGCTAAAATCTTTGTTGTTGGGTTTATTACTCTGGGCGCTTTACCACTGCTTTACCACTGCTAACTGCTTAAGTGCATGTGTTCTCTACTTTAAACATGTTAATATTGACTTCTCAACAATTGGCATATTTAATTTACTTATAAGTCCCTAATAATATGCACTGCATGTGCCCAGGGCCTACTAATTAAATGCTACTGTTGGGGCTGTAGCACTCATTGTAGAATTCACTCAATTAGCACATGAAACATGTCTCAGTCCTGCCATTGCAGAGCCTGTGTGTGCAGTTTTAAAGACAAGTTAACCCTCATGTCAGGCCCGAACCTTCATTTTTAATGGATATAAATGACCCCTAAGTTAGGCTCTAGAGAGCCCCATGGGCAGGGTGCTGTGTATTTAAAATTTGGATATGTTTTTGTAAGTTTTACATGTACCGGTAGTGAAAAACTCTTAAATAGTTTTTTACTACTGTAAGGCCTATCTTGCCCATAGATTAAAAATGTAATTACCATGTTGCATCTTAAAAGAGCCATTTCCAACTGGAAGAAGATATACATTTCAAGTTTGTCATCTCTTTACTCACTATTTAATAACACAATTCATGGCGATGTCTGATTTTAAATTGTGAATCTCAAAATGCCACTTTTAGAAAGTTGCAATTTTCTCACTTTAACCATTCTATGCCTTTTCCTGGCTCTGAATACAAGTCTGGGGTCGGTGACAGATGGACTATGTGTATTTGCTCAAGATATTCACACATTGTGACATTCATATCCTGATGGCCCATCACCAGGCTGATCGATCTTCCTGGCCTAGGTGGCATGGAGGAGGTAACACTTGCACCTGATTAGGGCAGTGCCAGTCCTCATATAAAGACATGCATACTGACCTGTAGTGAGTCTGGAGCCAGGGCAGGAAGTGCAGGGACCTTGTGGTTTTCAAAGGCCCTCTTTGGAGTCTCCCCCACTTCAAAGGCACAACTAGGTATTAGTACTGGACCTCTGACACCACCAACTCAGAACATTGCTGGAACTAAGGACATTCTGCTAGGAAGAAGAGTTGCTGTGCAGTAGGAGGGACTGCCAATTTGCTAACTGCTTTGCTGTGTTGCCCTGCTGCCTGCTGATTGCTGTGTTTTAGGAGGGACTGGCACTTTGCTACTTGCTTTGCTGTGTTGGCCTGCTGCCTGCTGCTTCTTGCCAGGGAGAACTGGACCTGCTGGCTACATATTTAGACCCAAGTGTCTCCAATGGCTTGCTCGCTTTCCTCCAGTTTTGAAGTATCAGGGCCATCAAAGACTTCCTTCAACTTTGCTTCAGCTGTTGGACTCTGCCAACTGTGATTTCTGGCATGCCAAGAGGTGACAATCCAGTCCCCTGGGCCTTGAAAGTGGGTTCTGGAGCTAATTTTCTACAATCCTCAACGCAGTGAGGACTTTGTACTGATCTGAACCAAGGCAATTCCCTTCGAAGTCGATGCAATGCTGATGCAAAGACATCCCTGTGCAGCTCGCCGACAACACTGGACCCGACTGCAAGACTCACTGATGACGCAGCATCTGCATCATAAGTGGTTCGACACCAACATGGCACCTGACTACAAGGTTTAACAAAGATGTATTGCCTGCATTATAAGGGGTTCAACGACAATGTGGGATTCAACTGTGAGGTTCAACAACGACGCAGTTACCCGACTGCTTGGATCAAAATGGACGCATTAAGTCTTCAATGCATCACTTGCTCCATCTAAGGTACATAGGTACATATGCAGCAGAACCTGCATGGGTCCTATAGCCCGCCTGCACACCATCGCTGTTGGTCTGAACTTTGGATTTACCTCGGTCCATTACGACCCCAAGTAACCCCTAAGCACTATTTGCTTTTAAACATTCCATTGCAGATTATTCTTATTCATATTTCAAAATCTACTTATTGGCCTTTCATCCTACTGGTCTTGTTTTACTCTGATAAATATTCTCTATTTTTCTAAAGTGGTGTGGAGTGTTGTTGTGGTGTTTTCCCTGTGTTACTGTAATTAAAGTGTTGCTCAAATACTTTACACATTGCCTCTTAAGATAAGCCTGACTACTCTGTGCTAAGCTGCCAGAAGGTGAGCATAGCTTAACTTAGGATGTGTATATGACTTACTCTGCCTTTGCCTGTCTCTGAATACAAGTCTGGGGTGGGTGACAGATGGGCTATGTGTATTTGCTCAAGACATTAACACACAAAGGGAGCTGAATTGTGACATTCATATCCTGATGGCCCATCACCATGCTGATCGATCTTCCTGGCCTAGGTGCCATGGAGGAGTTGACATTTGTACCTGATAAGGGCAGTGCCAGTCCTCATACAAAGAGCTGCATACTGACCTGTAGTGAGTCTGGAGCCAGGGCAGGAAGGGCAGGGACCTTGTGGTTTTCAAAGGCCCTCTTTGGAGTCTCCCCCACTTCAAAGGCACAACTGGGTATTAGTATTGGACCTCTGACCTCACCAACTCAGAACATTGCTGCCAGCTTGGCCATCATCGTGGTTCTGGGGACCGGATTGTCTGGTGCCAGTGTAACTGCCCGCCGCGCCTCATGAGTCCAATCCATGCTGGACCACACCCGATGCTTTTTTGCCATCCGCACATCCCTGGACAAGGGGATGTTTTGACCTTGGGCCATTTTGAGGTTCGCCTCTCGGGTGTGGGCATCTGACCTGGATCGAATCTCTTTGCGGCTGACGCCCGCGGTCCCTCTCTAGGTCCAGGACGTTGATCGTGGGGACCTCATTATGCGTGTCCACCACCAGGGTGGCACCGACCCATTGGTGTCGCCACAGCTGTCCATAGGTGGATTTCCAAGGTGCTGCAGAGACGACGAGAGACGGCCTTTGAGTGATCAACGGAGGCCCTAATGAAAGTGTTTGGTTGCCCGGAGATGCTCCTGTCCTGTTTGTGGGCAGAAGCGGTCTCTTGGTGGTAGCGGGCCCTGAGAGGCCCTCCTAGGTGCGGGGGACCTCCGTGTCTGTGAGCGATGGATTGCTGCCTCCCACAACTTTGGGCCGCTGTGATTTGGTTCAGCCCCTACGACTGGCGCAGTTTGGAAATGGTCCATTGCTATTTATGCGGGTTCACGGAGGCAGCTGGTGGATGTGCGACGTCCCTCTTGATCGGTCTCTGGCTTGGGCTCTGTGGGGGGAGGCCTCTCCCCACCACGCCAGCAGAGACTGGACCAGCCCCCACCTAGCTCCTGAAGTCCCAGGGTCCAACGGAGCGGCCTTGATTCTACTGGGTGGGACTGGGCAGCACGCTGCTGATCGGCCTCAGTGAAGGTAGACAGGTGGGGGTTGTGCCCTCGCACCTCCTGACCCATCCTGACTTCGATGGACGCTTCGTGGGCCCAACTCCTCGGGTCTGCCTCTCACTCCCCCGCAGTCATCTGACCTTGGGCTTTGATCATCTTGCACTCGGTGAGTTGACAGCGCTGAAGCCCCATTTTTGTCCCCGTCCTCAAAATGGCAGCATACATGGAAACAGAGGATGGACCAATCACTCCTGACACAGATTCATTGAAAGCGACATAGGACGATGCATTCACTTCATGCTTCTCTCTACAATTCAGGATTGAATTTGACCTAGCACCCCACCCTGCCTATGGAAAGGGAAACAGGTCTGCTTCCCAAAAAGCAAAAATACATGGAAAGATTTAGAGGATCAACCTCTTTCATAGTCATCATCTTTTAGTTATCTTCATATTTATTGTTTTGTTTACCTATTTAATGTGCTCCATATTAGCGATGTAACCTGCTTTTGCTATCTAATCTGCTCCTCATTTTAATTCCCCGTCTGCTTACCCTACCCCCTTATCCTGCCCCTACTTTAATCGTTATATTTATCGTGTTTGTTTAACTATTTAATTTGCTCCTTATTAGTGTCATAATCTGTTTTACTACCTAGCCTGATTCTCACTCCTCGCTTGTTTACCCTACTTCCTTATCCTGCCCCTATTTTTCTACCCTCTACTCTCCCAGCGACCCCCCACTTTTTGGTTACCAATCCTCCTCTCATCCTCTACCCCCATCCCAACTTCCCTGTCTTCAATCTATCTTCCTCCCACGTCCACCCAACATGCCCCCGCACAACACCGACCATCAACCCCTTGACCCTACTCTCTCCAAACATGGCCCCAACTCCTGGACCATTCTTTACCTCCCCAATCTCTCCAAACATGCAAGAAAAAACTTCAAGCATAAACTCCTTATCCGTAAACCTGAAACACTCATTGTTGATAACTACCTCAGCCTCACCTCCCCCATTATCACCAACAACATCTTGTACTCCAAACGTCCTTCCAAATGGAAGAGCATCTTCCTTTAACACCTCCCTATCTCTAAATCAACCAAAATACCATATGGATTCAAAAAATCCACCACTCCCTCTCCAGCCTTTCATGGTGATATTGATATATCCATCTATAAAACAGGTAACATCCTCATACAAGCCACAGCACCCCACCTTTCCTTCTTTGAACACCACTTCAGCACTATGTCTCTCCTCCTTGACCACTTGGCGCCTTACAGAACACATCCCCATACGATTTGCACCCCTCATACCTCTTCTTCCCCCATTCCCCACTGCTCTACCTCCACTCTCAACCAAACAGCCAACACCGTTCTCCAACAACAGACCTCACCATCCCCCTCCTTGGACCTCTCCACTGCCAATAACATCCCCTATCCCCACTCCCCTCAAATCTCCCTCTCTCCCCCCAACCCCCTGAACTCCCACTACTATTACCCCTCCTGGAACAACAGTAGCCCCCAATCCCAGTCACCCACTCATCATTCCCCTCCCAGGTCTCCCCTTCCCCATGACCCCCAACCTCCCTCCCCTTGATGCAACCACCCACGTACTCTACCATCCTCTCCCCTCAATCACCTTACACAACTCCCTCCCCCCCTACTTCTACCCATCCCTTACACCCTCTTCTCCTCCCCATCCTTTCTATCCTCCCCCACCAGGCCATACCTACTCCACCTCCCAACCCCTCACCCCAACCCCGATAAACACGTAGCCCCCTTACTCCAATATATCCATCGCTCATGGGCTTCATGTCCTTTTATCCTATATGGCCATTTCTCCTGAAAATGTGTGCCCCATGGATAACCTAACCCCTCCCCTCACACTTAACAGCTCCGCCACCCTTCACTCTACACCACACACCCTATCTCCTCCCACACACAGCAGGCCACCATCCACAACTAATCATGACCACTCCCTTTCCCCTGATAATATTCCTCCCTTCTCCTATGCCCCGTCAATCCTTCCCTGTACCCGGATGGATCCAAGCCTACACTAATTCAAACTCAACCTACCCAATTTGACTACCGAACCCCTAACTACTCCTAGCCCCATCACCCCTCACCCCACACCTTCTACCCCAAATCCCCCCTCACACTATTCCACCCTCTACTAATAACACAGACAGTGCCCTCTCGGTAACTCCCCTTGCCCAGATCCTACACAACATTGAACGCGTCATTTCTAATCTAACTACTGAATTTGCCCGACTCAGGAAAGATTTATTTCTCCTCAGCTCCAAAACCCTCCCTCACCATAAAATCCCCATCCATCCTCCCTCAAAAGTCCTTTACACCACACACAACTGTTTGAGATTGCTCCCTCTCTGCTGCCAAACGTACAAACTTCTCTGCACCCCTAACCATCTCTCCCCATCCGACATCGACGACCTCTAACCCTCCACTCCCCTACGCCCCCATCCCTGTTATCATGGGGACAAATAGAACCCCCTCCTGCCCTGCCCTGCCTCCCCCAGACCACCGCCCCAACTCACATCAATCCACTCTTGCCCACCCTCCATATACAACCCCACATCACTGAAGTGCATGCTCGTCAACTGTCGCTCTGCAGTCCTAAACACAATGGAAATTTCTGAAATAATCCTGAGTGAATCCATCGATATTGCATTCCTCATGGAAACTTGGCTCAATGAGCACTCAACGAGCACTCTTGACCTACTCTCCCCTCCAGGATGCTCTATTCTTAGAAAAGATAGACCAGACAGAGTTGGGGGTGGACTAGCCATTATCTTTAAAAATGAGTTTCAGATATCCCTTGACACTAGCCGAGGCTACTCATCCTGCGAATACCTGGAAGCTGAACTGTTAACTCAAAACTCCCTCCCAATTCGATTACACAACATCTATCGCCCTCCAGGACCACCACAGCCCTTCATTGAGGACTTATCTGATCTCCTGACGAAATCCGCTTTATACAACTCAAAAAATCCCTTTCTTGGGGATCTAAACCTCCTTTGGAATGATACCAATGACCCTACTATCTCCCTCCTCACTACTCTTGAGATAAGTGAACTCAAACAACTCCTATCCCCAACACACACTAAAGGAGCCATTCTTGATGTCATTCTGTCTAACGAAGATCTGACCTCCGTGACCAATATCATCCCCATTGACTGGTCTGACCATCACCTTATACTGTTCTCCATTGTGACCTCAGGAAGCCTCCCCACCTTAAAAATTAACAGACCTAAGAAATTGACCAGATACCTAAAATGTATACCCCCAGATGTTCTCCAATATAAACTCCAAGCTCAACTTCTTCGTATTCCCCCCTCACAAAATGCGAATGAGCTCACTGAACTCTTTAATAATACTGTCACTGTTATTCTTGACCAACTGGCCCCGCCTAAACTTAAAAAACACCCCCTCAAACTCTTGGTTTAATATCAAAATAAATAATGAAAGACGGGATCTCAGACTGTCGGAAAGAACCTGGAGACACCATCCCTCACCCTCCCATCTTGCACTTCTCAGACGCGCTAGATCCACATAAAAAAACACATCTTCAAAGAAAAGGCATCCTTCTTCCACACTCAACTTGATTGTTCCAAAAACAGACCAAGGGAACTCTTCAAAATCATTCGAAACCAAACAATCCCCGTACCTCCAAACATGACCGCCTCCTCAGCTAGATGTGAAGAAATTGCCTACTTCTTTTCGGAAAAAATTGCTAAAATTGATCAATCCTTCCTGCCCACTCCACTACCCTCCAACTCGCTCCCTAACGACCCTTCTTACCCACCCATTTCCCTACCCCCCAACCTCTCCACTGGCCTCTCCTCCACCACTTCCCCGATTACCAACTCCCCTAACTCACATCTAAAGAACAATGCCTCCTTGCTCAACTTCCTCCCAGTCACAGAGCATGAAGTCCTTAACAACTTCCATGCTCATGACGAGCTCAACTCGTCATGCAGTACACTGCTCGTGTGCTCATGACGAGCTGAGATCGTCATGAACAAAGGGATTCAAGGTAGTACAGCACCCAGGGAGAATTGCTGTAGCATTGAAGGTGTTAAAATAATTGACAATCTTAAACCGTCCTCCCACACAAAAGACCCCGTACCCTACAACCTTGTCCCGACCCTTAAGCATATCATCGCCCCATTCTGGACCACAATCATTAACACCTCTCTCTCCACGGGCTGTGTCCCCACCTTCCTTCAACTGGGACAAATCTCACACATAATCAAAAACCCCAATGCTGACCCAAATGACCTAAATAATCTCCGCCCCATTACTAACCTCCCCCTGCTGTCGAAGCTCCTTGAAAAATATGTCTTACAACAACTAGACAAACACATCCAAAACTTCAACCTACTCTCCCCCCTTCAATCTGGCTGCAGGAAAGGCTGCAGCACCGAAACGGCAATGCTCAATGTCATAGATGACATCCATCAGTCACTTGATAATGGCGAGACCTGCCTTCTTATCCTTCTTGACCTCTCCGCAGCATTCGATACAGTCAACCATACAGCCCTACTTAATGTTCTAAAGACCCGTTTGGCTTAAATGGTAACGCCCACAAATGGTTCATCTCTTACCTACAACAACGAACTCAGCAAATCAAAATTCAAAATTGTCTCTCTAACCCCGCTCCTGTCCCCCTTGGAGTCCCCCAAGGATTTATTATCTCTCCCTCTCTCGTTAACCTCTTTATGGAACCCCTCACCCTCATTCTTCAAAAAGCAGGCATCAACTACCACCTCTACGCTGATGACACCCAAATCTATTACAAGATTAAAACTCATGCTAATATATTACACCTGGACAACACCCTCACCAAGATCCAAACCTGGTTCCACTCAAATCATCTCAAACTTAACCCTAATAAAACCAAAACCATTCTCTTCTCTCCGAACAATAACCCTCTCCCCGTTCAATCATGGATCTCTGACCTTAATGCACTCAACTGCTCACTCACACTGTACAACTCCGTCAAATCTCTTGGCATTTCTATCGACATCACCCTTACCCTTAGTGTTCACATCGAAAACTCTACCAAAGGAGCCCTCTTCACTCTCCGTCACGTCAAGAAAATCAAACGATTCATACCCACCGATGATTTTAAAATTGTTGTTCAGTCACTTGTTCTTTCACTTATTGATTATGGTAACGCCATTCTCAACGGAATCCCCAAGGTCCACCTTGCTCCAATCAAAGCTGTGCTCAACTTTGCAGCCAGGCTCATCACAGACTGCAAACGCTTCGATCATATCTCCCCAGTGCTCAAATCTCCTAAATGGCTCCCTATCGAAGGCAGGTCTGCTTACAAAACTGCCGGCATTACTCATAAAGCCCTTTACCAAAACACTCCGAAGTACCTCTTCAAGAAACTCCTCATTGCTGGCACCACTCGTACCTTGAGAAGCACCAACACCCTCCTCCTAATCCCACATCTGCATAAAAAGAAAGCCATTCAATCTCGCTCCTTCTCTGGCAATGCCCCTGCTATCTGGAATGCCCTCCCAAAAAACCTGTGCTGTAACCCCTCCTATTATGTTTAAAAAAAGACCTCAAACCCACCTCCTCAATTACTTTTGGGGATCCTAACCTGAGCCTTACTCCTGTGCCTTACTCCGGATCTCCTATCACCATACTTTTATTTGTTCCGTAATATCTGCCCTTCTTCTTTTACACCATTCTACCTAATTACTTGGATTGTATTACTTGGAGTGTATCGCTCCAGCTCCTGTTCATCTATCTTGATTTTTATAATGCTTATGTTGTTCTTACTTTGTATATTCTCCCATTGTTGTTTCCTTACCTCTTATATGCTTTTATACTATGTTTGCCTTACACTATCCTAATCATGTAAAGCGCTCTGATACCTCTGGGTCTAGCCAGCGCTATATAAAACTTTAAAAATAAATAAAATAAAATAAATAAAATAAAATAAATAAATAAATACAAACTAAGGACATTCTGCTAGGAAGAAGAGTTGCTGTGCAGTAGGAGGGACTTCCAATTTGCTAACTGCTTTGCTGTGTTGCCCTGCTGCCTGCTGATTGCTGTGTTTTACGAGGTACTGACACTTTGCTACTTGCTTTGCTGTGTTGGCCTGCTGCCTGCTGCTTCTTGCCAGGGAGAACTGGACCTGCTGTCTACATATTTAGACCCAAGTGTCTCCAATGGATTGCTTGCTTTCCTCCAGTTTTTAAGTATCAGGGCTTTCAAAGACTACCTTCAACTTTGCTTCAGCTGTTTGACTCTGCCAACTGTGATTCCTGACATGCCAAGAGGTGGCAATACAGTCCTGGGCCTTGAACGTGGGTTCTAAAGCTCATTTTCTACAATCATGAAGGCAGTGATGACTTTGTATTGATCTGAACCAAGGTAATTCCCTTAGATGTCGATGCAATGCTGATGCAAAGACATCCCTGCGCAGCTCGCCGACAACACAGGACCAGACTGCAAGCCTCACTGATGACGCAGCGCCTGCAACATAAGTGGTTCAAAACCAACATGGCACCCGACTACAAGGTTCAACAAAGATGTATTGCCTGCATTATAAGGGGTTCGACAATGATGTGGGATCCAACTGCGAGGTTCGACAACGACCCAGCTACCCGACTGCTTGGATCAAAATGGACGCATTAAGTCTTCAATGCATCACTTGCTCCATCTAAGGTAAATATTCAGCAGAACCTGCATGGGTCCCTTAGTCGTCCTGCACACCATCGTTGTTGGTCTGAACGTTGGATTTACCTCGGTCCATCACGACCTCAAGTAACCCCTAAGCACTATTGGCTTTTAAACATTCTATTGCAGTTTATTCTTATTCATATCTCAAAATTTACTTATTGGCCTTTTATCCTTTTTGTCTTGTTTTACTCAGATAAATATTCTCTGTTTTTCTAAAGTGGTGTGGAGTCTTTTTGTGATATTTTCCCTGTGTTACTGCAATTAAAGTGTTGCTCAAATACTTTACGCATTGCCTCTTAAGATAAGCCTGACTGCTCTGTGCTAAGCTGCCAGAAGGTAAGCATAGCTTAATTTAGGATGTGTATATGAATTACTCTGACTAGGATTGTGGTCCGCCCTTGGGCAGGTTGCATACCTCTGCCAACTAGATACCAAATTTCTAACAATCATTTAAATAATCAGGTTAAGAAAACTGTTACGATTATGAATCACCTTGGCTAATCAAAGGCCCATTCATGAGATTACAGGCAGTCTTTATTCAGATACCATATTGTAATGGTTTGAAATATGTCTTAGTAATTGCCTGTCTGTTCTCCAAAGGGATGGAAGCATTACCCACCAGGAGAGCAGATAGCTTTATAGTTGCCAAATTGTTGCAGAGAGAGTTGATTTCTAGATTTGGCCTCTCAGCTTCTATTGAGACTGATCATGGCACACACTTCAAGAATGCTAGTGTTACTGTGCTAACAATAATCAGCAGAGCTTTTGAGATCAGGCAGAGATTTATTAGTAGGTATTAACCACAATCTTCAGGTGTAGTGTAGCGAACTAATGGCACTCTCACTAATAAACTGTTGAAAGTCTGTGCTTCAACTGGTATGAAGTGGACTGATGCTCCTGTTCTTGTTTTGATGAATATGAGGATTACCAATCAGTCATATCTTTATTTCAGCTCAACAGCCATAAAAGAATATATTTAAAATACAATACAGAAAAATATTTTTAAATAATTAATAAAACTGTGCAACAATTTGCATTTCATAAAAATTCGCAGCAGGTAAAGCTTGAAGAATCTAAGATTAAAATGTTAAAAACAATATAATTTATATAAACAGAATTTAAAAAGGAGCCGTTGGATAGTCCCTCAGGTAGACCAACGTTTCTGTCTAAGCCCGTATACAGCAGACCCTGGGAAACAGTAAAGACAACTGCCTAATATCACTTTGTAAAACTGTCCTAAAATTCTGAAACCCCAGATTGCCACAAATTGATAAAAGTCACCTCCTCCTGAAACCTTGATAAGCCGGACAAAAGAACAAAACATGCTCTGGTGATTCTAAAATATGTGGGCCAAAGGGACGGAACTGTTCCTGGTTACCAGGGTAGCATTTCCATTTGGCTGTAAATGAACCAAGGGGCAGAGTTCTCATTCAAAATATTATACAAAAGATATAAAGTTTTCACATGGGGAGGTTCGATCTCATCCAAGAACTCCTCCAAATGGTGGTCCACTTTGAACTCCAGAAAAGATGCTGTGAGAGAACCAACCCCAGAAATGTGCAGGTGTAAATTGTCCATGTAGCACCAGTAAGCAACGTTTTAGTTCATACTAGGATACTGAGGTCATATCAGTGGGAGAGGACCATAGGTTTTTATACCCAATTTTTCCAAATGAGTTTTCAGGAACACAAAGCAAGGCAATCTTACAGACACCAAGCTGACCCAAGACATCTTCTAAGGCCTCACAAAAGGGCATGAGCTCAGGTTCTGTCTAGAGTCTCCACTAATATAGGAGCCGTCTTAAACCAGCTATATCATTGATCTATATCAAACCATGAGCCAGCCGCAGAGGGACAAGTGGGGTACTGACAGGGACATCTCAAAAAATGGTTTCTTGTCATATAGGGCTGTGTCTGGCGTTCAAGATTCTGAGGGGAGAGGGTCCCCAAATTCTTGCGGACCTTTTGTCCTGGTATGTGCCTACCCGGCCCCTGAGATCTTTGGGCCACGCACTTACTGTGGTCCCTCGATACAGGTTGTGTCCGGCCGGTGGCCGGTCCTTCCGGGTCAGAGCGGCCCAGCTCTGGAACTCCCTTCCGGTAGAGTTGCGGTTATTAGATGACCTCTTAGCTTTTCATAAAGCTTTAAAAACCTTTTTGTTTTAATAAACTTGCTATCTGCTTCTTTTATCTGTTGTGTTTTCTTGTAGGTGTTGCATACTACCTGACACGCGCCAGGACGCCCCTTAGCTGGGGCAGCTGTGCGCGATACAAATGTATGTAACATAACATAACATAACAGAGTGGTCCCTAAAGTCTGAGTTTTATACAATTTAAGGGCTGGTGACACTGGGCGAAATCTAGAGGAGTGAGGAACCCTCAGAATGCCCTCACAGTATTGTTCTATCTTGAGCCTGTGCATGTGGACATTGGGGGGGCGATCAGAACATTCTGTGAGTGTGACCCCTAAATAATCAAACACAGAAACCCCCACCAATGGCACACTCTTAAGGATCAGGTTAGGGTGAGAAGTGGAAAAAGGGTTAAAGACTATAAATGTAGTCTTGCTGGGGTTGATCTCCAGCCCTCTCTGCCTGCAGAATGACCCAAAACAATCCAGAAGCTTCTGGATCCTCATCAGGGCTTTGGATAGCAAAAGGGTATTGTCTGCAAAGAGCAGGGCTGGAGTTTTAAGCCTTGCAAGGCTTAGGGTATCACCCTCACATTTCTCAAGCTAGGATACCAGGTCATTCATGTACAGGAGAAATGGGTCGGATCTACACTCTCTCCTGTCTCACTCCCCTATTTATCAGAATGAGATCTGTCAATTCACCCTGTGACCCAACTCTAATTTGGGTATAATTGTTGGAGTATAATCTGACAATATTTTTTAAAAGGTAGTCGGGAACTCCCAACTCCGCCAGATCTGCCAGAGGGTGTATCTGATGACAAGGTCAAAAGCAGACCTGAAATCCACAAAGATTACATAAATTCCACCACGCCCCAGTTTTACAAATGTCCAATACAACAATTGCATGTGAATGACCTCATCAATTGTTCCAACGACATCTCTAAACCCGGCCTGCAGCGGGCTTATAACATTTGAGGCAAGCAGCCACCCACTTAACCTGTTCAAAATGATCCGACTATACAGCTTTTGCAGTATGTCAATAAGGCTGATTAGTCTATAGTTGAATGGTAGGGATCTGGAGCCCTTTTTAAAGACCTGGACAATTTCAGCCCCTGGTTAGGTGCGGGAGGTGGCACACCACTCAATATAGCACTATAGAACAGTGAAAGATAAGGGCACCATACATCTCTCCAGGACTTAAACAAATCCTCATGCACCTTATACAACCCTGGGGCTTTGTTTGGTGTAAACAATTCTAATGCTTTGGAGATCTGAGAACTAGAAATTTGGTGGGCCCAGGGTAGCACTGGCTCAATAAGGTATCCAGCTGGGAGGGCACCAATAGATTTATCGCAAAATGTCTGGAGAGCCTGACTGGGAAGGACTACCTGGGTCGGGTTCTGGTCATCAATACCCCAGTACAGCTGAGAGAAGTGCCCTGCCACAGGCAGTGGCAGAGATGTCACTGTCCAATGGAGCTTGATTTCTAGAATCACTATCGGCAACAATCTGGTAATCCTTGTTTTTGTGGGCACTACCCATTGAACTCTATTTAGAGAATTCCCAAGTTCTCTTGAGAATTACTCTTGACAGAAAGACAGGATTATTTCCCCACGAGGTAGTGATGTGCAGAGCAATGAGTCTTGCACATGTAACTTCAGCTACACTAGGTTCAATGACGGATGACATCGTTCAGGATGATTGCAAAGGTCTAGCTGACATGGTGAAATGTGTCTCTCATTAGGTGAATGTGACAGCAGACTATTACAAGGATACACCCTGCCACCTACAGAACACTGGAGATCAGGTAGTAATCCGAAAACATGTTTGCAAAGGCTGTCTCTATGATGAGTGCAGATGGATTTTCCTGGTCATTTTAAATACAAATAGTGCTGTCAAGTGTGCAGGTGAGCTTCAGTGGATCCAGAACTGCTTACATGAAGATGAGGTGAATTATCAAATTAAACAGTCTGCTGATCAAACTCAAAGCCAAATCCTAGTTTGCACTGTGAATCTAAGGGGGGTTGAAGATATTTCTGAAACTGGTGAAAATAAAGGTTAGAAACAAAAGCAACAGTTTCAGGTGAGTGAAACTTCAGATGAAGAACCTGAAACTCCTGAAATCCATTTACAGAGATGTGATAGTGAAGCACAGTTACAATAGAAAATAACAAAGCATAAGTGGCAGCAAGAAGGTTGACAGGTTGCAGATGTGAATTAGAGTGAAAAAGATCCCTTTCAAAAGGAAGAAATTAAATGTGGAAGAATAAGGAGATATAGGTAAGTTTGGTCAAAGTACAAGTTCAAGTTCTAGTCAAATACTTGAAAGAAACAAAAATCAAAAGACGGTTGCTGAGAGAAAGTTGAAGTCATCCCAAGAAAGAGAACTTGCAAACAGAAGTATTGTGAACCTGAAAGAGATTTTGAGAGACAGCTGAATTCAGAGATTAGTGAGAGCGATTCAGTAGTTGCTAAAAAATCAACAAGAAGGAGATTTAACAGATTTAAGCTATGTCTTGCCAGAGTGGGTGTATTTAGACACATTAAAAGAAGAAGAAGAAACAGATAAAAAGGGGGGGACTCTGAATAAATAAGGGCCTAGATAGTTTTGAGAGTGGTTCAGACTTAAATAATGAAACTTAAGAAGAAGCATCCTGAGAAGAGAGATAGAGACATACAAATATTCTATTCTAATAAGTAACATAAAAAGAATCAGAAAGAACTTTGCCTCGTTGATCTATGATACATTTTTTAATTGTTGATATGTGAATGATAGAGAAGATGATACTGATATGATTCTTGTTTATATTATTGTTTTAAGAAATAAGAAATATAATACTGTTATAAAGAAAAGTGTGGTTAATTTTGATTTTTGCCACAAAAGGATTTTTGGCCTCTAATAGGAAGATGGGGAACAACAGATGCTGTAAAGCTGTAGGAATGACACTAGTAATTATAACACCACTAGTATTAGTTGACCTGTTATTGTGCTTACTGCCTCCTGGGGAAATGTTTCAGACCGTATAAATAGTAATGTTTAAGTTAGAACTAATTAAAAACAATTTAAACAAATGACACCAATACTTGAAGAGCATTTATTGAAAGGTTATAAGGATAATGTGTATAAAAAATGGTTAAGAGTACATAGACATAATGAAAATTCGTAAATGCTATGAGCCTTATTTCTCAGAAGTGTGGCATTGCTGCGACAAAGCAGCGATGCAACACTTCTCAGTGCGCACTCCGTGCAACACCATTAACACATCATATTTACTGTAAGATGCATCATGTTGCAAGGATTGACAGATACGTCTGTGTTACTGACGTACCTGCGCAAAACTGACACATTGCTGAAGTTGTGTCAGAAGTGTGATGCAACTCCAGTAATGCAGGGGAGGGCTATGATTATAGCACTGTGTCACCCTTATGCTTGCTATGAGGCAGGCTAAGGATTTGACACAATTGCATCCTAGAAGTGGCGCACTGAAATCTTATAGATTTCAATGTAACACTTCTTCGAGGCTTTGAGGCGAGGGAATGCCCACCTTGCATACATTATACCTGGTGTTGGTATAATGTAGCACATGGGTTTACGAAGTGACGCATCTGCTTAGATGACTGATTTCATGCACACCCTCAAGAAATGTTGGCCTACGTCCTAGCTAGCCACATCGCTCCATCTGTAACCCTAACCTTACAGGGCAACAAATGTATGTGCAACCTTAGAACATGACAACGCTGATCCCGAAGAAAATCATGCTAACAGGTCTAGAACCGTTTTGTTTGGACTTTCATGCATACCCAAAGAAATATGCAAGTAATTCTTAGCAAGGCTTTTCAATATTTATTGAAACATTGTGATTCTTGCATAAAATATGTGTGCTTTGATAATTAGTGGAATGAATCAGATTAGCGTAATTAACACCACAAGAACAGTGCGAAGGATTAACATTTCCACCAATGTGCTAAGACTGTGAATATATGCAAGCATTCAAGTACTGTGTATAGTTGTACCTCTGCCTAGTGCTCCCTAACCTAGTTTTTCCTAGGGTGGGTCATCTGCCAAAGCCCTGCCAAGGTGGACTAACTCTCTGTTTCCTTTGGGTAAGTGTCATAATCTTGGTGCAGAGATGGACATCCCTCGTGTGGTAAGCCAGAATCAGATGAGCTGGAATTCCGACATGTGGCAACCCTGCAGTGTCAGCTGAGTACTCCTCTGCCTAAAAAAGGAAATCGTTCTATATATATAGCGATAAAACCCATGTTGCCATGTTGCAACTACCTGTCAGGCCCTAATTGTTTTATCTAGTTGGATAACTTTGTCGCCTTAGGGACAATAACTTAAATAACATTTGTGAAATGAACTTTATCCCTTGTACTGGATGTTCAAGGTATCATGAAAGTGTGCCTACAAATTGGAAATGTAGGCAATGCAGATTCAGAGAATGTTATCCTGCATGGTCCCACATGCAAACGTGTGTCAAAATTCACTGTGTGTAAAAGAGAAGGCAACATCAGGAATGGGAGCATGCAAAATGGTAGCATTTCTAACTGGGCCTGTCTTGACCATGTGACACCAAGAGATCAATCCAGCCATTGAGCTGGTTTGCACAGGTTGAACCTGTTGTCAAGGATAAAAGATGAAGTCAAGTGATTTTGTGTCTTCGATGATAGACTGAAAACAATCTAGGATTTTAGTGGAATCCAGTCATTGTTGCACTGGTGTGGAGGACGTGTGTGATGAAATCAGTGAGAACCCATTTTATTGGGATTAAAGTTGAAGTGATAAGTTAACATCCAATAATGTACTTTGGCTAGAGGCATCACCAGTAGAGAGATATCTTCTCTTGAGGATACCTTCAGATACTTCTGGTATTAATATGAAATGATACATAATTTTATAATGTCGCCTAGCAAGCAGAGTGGAAGAAGACGACAAGTGCTGGAACCAGAACAGAGCCTTGAGAAACAAGCATGCCATTGCTGAGAGTGTATTCAATAATAATCAATTGTGATTAGTTGGCTATGTAAGATTTCAACTGAAACTGTACCCTCATTGCCCATACTCAGTTAAAGCATCTGCATGAGGATGTTGTGGCTGTTGGTGTCAAACTCTGCAGAGAAGTCAAGTGGAATCAGCATGAAGGGATTCCCAATGTCCCGGATATGAAGAGTGTGGCCCTTTTTGCAGGGTCTCCCCAAAACTATTTGACGACCTCCTCCACATTTTACTGGATTTTTGCTTCTCTTGGCCTTAGAACTCTCCACAATATACTACTGCTGACCAGTGCTAAAGTGCTTGTGCTCACGTCCCTAAACATACTTTGATTGGCATACCCATTATTGGCATATTTAATGTACCCATAAGTTCCTAGTGGAGTGCACTACATGTTCCCAGGGCCTCTAAATTAAATTCTACTAGTGGGCCTGCCACCCACTTACATAGCCCTGTAAGCATGTCTCAGGCCTGCCATTGCAGAGCTTGTGTGTGTAGTTGTAAACTTTCATGTCGACCTGGCAAGTTAAACCTCTTGTCCGACTAAAACCTTACTTTTTAATACATATAAGTCACCACTAGGGCAGGAAATGGACTGCTCCAAGGGCAGGGTGCAGTGAATTTAAATAGATGGCCATATACTCTTAAGAGTTATGTGTCCTGGCACTGAAAACTCATACATTTGTTTGTCAATATTGCAAGGCCTATATCTCCCGTAGGATAACATTGGGATTATTTTGTTACATTTTATATTTGTAATTTTCAAAAGAGAATATATAACTGGTTCATGTTTGCTGTCTCTGGAATCCTAATTTAAAATCCTAACTTATAGTGTAGATGGATTTCAAATTACAATTCTGAAATTGGCACTTTTAGAAAGTTGGAATTTTTTTGCCTTAGCCATTTGGTGCCTGCAGTCTGTCTCTGGTCACATAACTGGGTGTAGTTGACAGTTGAGCTTTGTGTATTACACCTAGACAGCCACACAGAATGGGAGCTAAGGCGTGACTGAGTGGGCTGTCATGAGAGGATGGGAGGGAGGAGCTGGACCCAGCCCCAATAACACCTGAATAGACTGTGTCCTGTCCCCACACAAAGGGCTGCCTACACCCTATAGTTAGTCTGGAGCCAGGGCTGGCAGGACAGGACATTTGTGCACTTCAAAGGCTTGCCTCTATCAGTTTATCCCACTTTAAAGGCACAACTGGGTACAAGAGAATGACCTTCAGACACCACTACTTCAGAACACTTCAAGACCTGTGGATACTCTGTCTGGAAGATGGACTGTTGTGCTGCTGAAGGGCTGTCATTCTGCTGGACTGTTGCTCTGGAAGAACTGCTTGCCTGCTGTGCTGACCTACTGCCGACTACCCTTCTGCCTGGGCATGAAAAATTGGACCTGCATCACTTGAACCCAGAGTGACTCCAAGGGCTAGTTGGCTGGCCTCGTGATCTGAAGCCTCAGGGACATAACATGCTTGCAACAACCTTACATCTGCACCTGGTCCCTTGAATGTGGGCCTAAGGAGCTTACCAGCAGAACCGACTCATCTTCTCTGCTGAGTGGCGCATCCTTTAGCCAAACCAACCCATCTCCTTGGTTGAGTGGTGCATCCTAGAGCGGAACCAATGCATCACTGCTGTTGCGTGGTTTAGGCCTCGTGCAGAAGGTCTTCATCATCCTCACATCTTTGGAACTGATGCATGGCCAATAAAGGAAGCACATCTCCAGCTCAGGTCGCCATATCTCTCATAGAAGGGCAGCTCAACGATGACGCAGGCCTTCGCATCTCAGCCTCTCAGCTCATCAGAACCAATACATCTCCTCGGGCTGCATGCCACATCCTCGATGCCTGGACTTTGCATTGCAAGCCCCGTCAATGGGACCCTCAACGATGACTTAATAGGACATCACACCGCAACCTCGCCGCATCTCGGCACCAACGCATTGCTTCAACTGCACAGCACTTCTCCGTCTGAGATTTATGCACCACTCCACAACCATGATTTAAGGTACTTTGTTCAGCTGACCTAACTTGGTCCTTTTAGCCAGTCCTCACTCCATCGTGGTCAGCCTGAACTTGTGACTTTGTCCTGGTGCAGCGCTACCAGATACTCCTTGTTGGCAAATGGTGCTTTTTGGCGCTATTTATATATAAATTTTAATATCCCTGATTGTACTTTTATTGTTTTGATCTTATTTATTTATTAAAATACATTCTATTTTTCTACACCTGGTGTGGGATATTTATTTGTCTGGTGTTTCACAGTTTTTACCTCTTGAAATGTTGCACAAATACTTTACAAATTATCTTTAAGTTTAGCCTGGCTTCTCGGTACCAAGCTACCAGAGGGTGAGCACGGGTTAATTTAGGGTTTGCCTGCTTCTTACCCTGACTAGGATTGTGGTTGCTGCTTGAAAAGGGCTCATACCCAAGCCAACCAACAACTTAATTTCTAACAGAGAGTGTCCTCAATCATTTGCACATTGGTGCTCTCTGTGTTGCAACCATCTCTGAAGCAAGGCTGAAGTCGTAGAATGGTTTATTGATATGAATGAACTTTTCAATCTATCAATGATATAAGGTAAACATGAAATAGTATACAATTTGTTAAAGTCATTCTGATCAGCAGTAATTTTTGGGGGGAAGGGGAGAGACTTGTCAAATTTTGAACAACTCCTCGAGTAAGTAAATTATTAATGAGGTGTCCCCAATAAAGGGCAAGATCGAATCACGTCTTTAGCTAGTTTAGAAGGAATAGGGTATTCTCTATAACTCAATGGACTAAATTTGTAGACCACTTAGGATATATGCCTATGGATTAGGAATTTGGGTATTTTAGGCAAAGGACAAAGTAAAAGGATTGTATTTGTAGTGAGAGAGGCCTTTCGATCCTTTTGGACTTGGAAGCAATGAAATGAGTGAATTTCTCACATTTCTTGTCTAAGTTGACCATGTTGATAATGGGTGAAGGTTTTTTGGCAGACTTGACTACCTTAAAGAGTTTCTTGATTCTGGTTTTAGCCAAATCAATCTGTGATTTGTTAGCTAGAGATGTTGTGCTTTTTAAAGGGTCTTCTATCTGTGCAGAGGTGTTTAGATTACTCCTGGTTGGGAACTGTCCTTATACATATTTGGTGAGGCTGAGGTGCTGTTTTATGAGATTGAGCGTGTTGTTATATCTGGGAGCCGATCATTTGCTTCTGGTTCTTTTCTCTTTGAGCGAGAAAAAATTGTTGAAGAGGAATCCAAAGCATGATAAATCTCTAAAAGTAATCCTATGAAATAGAAAATACTACAGTGTAAAATGTTACTCCTGTTATGTTACAACGACTAAATCAGATCCTATATCTTAGTCAATGTTGAGAACTCTGCTTTACAAAAAAATGAAAACGATTTGCATTAGCAATATTTATTTGGTACAGTGAGAGTGAAATGTGCAAGGTTTATTGGCACCACACATAAAATGCAAATCCTGTGGTGGCATCCTTCCAACTAAATATTGTGCTTTTTGCTCACCACTTTCTTATAGAGCCATCTCCCTTAACTACAAGGCCGGGCTGGTTTGAAGAGTCATAGAAATATAGAGAAAATAATTGTAGTCCCCTATCCTTAGCTAAGTAGTGTGCAGTTTAACTTTACCTGCAAAGACAGGTGAAGATGACAAGCATATCACCTAGACAATATGCTGAATTTAACTGAACTTTGCTATGCAACACAATAAAAAAATATTTTTCCTGAAATTTCTATTGAAACCTGCTTTGAGTCTCAGGGGCATATTTACAACGAAGTGATGGAGTGCAGCGTTAGCCTTCCTGGCTTAATGCCACACTCAGCCACTTCAGAAACGCACAACTGCACCTTACTGAAAACTATATGGTGCAGCCCTCTGTTTCCCCCTGCACTGGTGCTAAATTTAGCAGCTTAGCGCCAATGAAGGCACCTTGAACCATAGTGCAAGGGTGTCTGCGTAGAGGGGAAGATTGTTTATGTGCAGGAAGGTCCCCCTTTCTGCAAATAAAAAATCTTGAAATGCAGTTTTGTAACTTTTATGGGTGCTGCTTAATGCAGCACATATAGACGTTGCAAAACGTCATTTTTTGTTTAGTGACTCTGCACATAAACAATCAATGGACATTTGCTGTTCCTATGTGTGCTGCATAACACAGCACGATTGGAAACAGCAAAAACGAGGAGAAATAAGGCTTTTCTCCTCATTTTGCCTGTTTAAGACCAGGTTTTCCCTGGCGCCACCACAACGTCACTGAGCGATAGAGGCTTGCAGATATGCCCCTAAGTGTGCAGTTGTTCTCACCTATTATTTTTAGCAACTTCGTGACCTTCCTAAAGCTCAAAACGATAGCCCATTTTTACATGCAACTTCACAAGTTGCAAAGCAAAATTATTTGCAACTTCCACAACAACATATCATTTTTGTACGTCATTGGTTCTACTGAATAGGTGACAATCTCTCTTTGGACTCAGCATATTTCAGTGAGGAGCGGGGTTGCTTACCTCCAGCTGGAGATGTGAGGTGAGTGGCTGACCTCAAAAAACACCCTTACAACAATTTGAACTCATCGACTCCAGCAGTTTTTATTCCCTTCTGCATTGTATTACCGATAGACGCGTTATTCCATAAAGTGTAGGTTTCCTTTGTAAAGAAACTATTTTTAACATCTCACTGCAGGGTACCTAATATCTTATTACAAAACCACAACGATTACATCATGAGTTGTGTCTACAATAAATTCACATTTGTAGAGGTTGTATCATTTCCTCTTTACATGCAGCCTCTCATCATTATAAACATATACCTGTCAAACAGGCCTGCCTCATTTCCCCCTGGCAGTTTAAACAAAGAGTGGCTTGACAAGGTGCCTTGGCTTTGTCTGCAGGCGAGTCCTTGACTGGGTTTGAAAGTCCTGCTTCCTCACATGAGTAATGCGCCCAGTTGGACGCCTCCAGTCTTGCACCGTTGGATGATGTCATTTCCAGTAAAAGCCTGAAGTAATGTGAAAAACATCTGTCTCTTCTGCATTTGTAACCTATTCCAACGTGGAGGTCCCAGACAGAAGGCTGTTGTGTTCATTAATGGCCGCTGTGCTGTCTGGGGATTTCTCTGTCATAAACAGACATAGCGGCTGAACAATCATGGGGTTTGAACAGTGAAATATAGCATTTTGCATATCAGGATGCTGCCAAATATTAAGGTCAGTATTTCAGACCTTATTGAATAATTAATTATTTAAAAAAGTCCTACTGAAATTTCAAAATGCCTCCGATTAATATGGCTATTAGTATACTGTTTTAGATTTATTAACACTTTGCGCCAATTGTGCAAACCAGTGCAAAGTGTAGAATTAAGGTTTACTTTCCATTGCACATCTTATTTTGAACTGAAAAGCATCTCTAAAGTAACGCAAAGTAACACTACTTTACTTAAAGGGCGTACACCATGGGTTTTCCCATGCAACCGATCATTGGTTTTGACAAAGCTCTATCTCCTAAAAGTGGTACACATGGCTTTGGGCCTGGTAAATAGGGCTTTTGGACACAGGCGTTAAAAAGGAGAATGTGTTAATTTCTCAAAAAATTTCCAAGATTTAAGTTGGGCTGTACTGAGCAGCATTTATGGAATACAGAAAGGTGTTTAAAAATTTCTTAGCATAGAATAGAAAAGATAACCTTCCAAAGCAAAACCTATTCTTGACATCACATACACAATCTTGCACTTTGTGCAAGTGTGTGTGTGGCACAAGACAGGCTCGAAGAAGCATTGGCAGAGGGGAAGTGGGAAACAGCAACATATTTTAGTAGATATGGCTCTGTTCTGCTCTCTCCCTTTCGAGTACACAGTGCAGCAATCTTGGTTGCTGCGCTGAGATGCTTGAAATGTTGGTAAATCTACCTCTAACTACTTTTTCTGCACACTGTAGACATGTAATTTTACCGCTTAATTGTGGTTTGTTCTTTCAGTTACCACCACTATGGATCTGCTATTAAATGTGCGCATGCGCACAAACAAGTGCAGTTTGCACTAATCTCTGCATCACTGTTGGCTTTAATATGAGCGCAAATATTGTTTGCACCTGTTTAGAGTGAATTACCAGGATACAAACAATCGTGCTAGAATCATGATGATACAAAACGGAAGGACAGCTTTATCATGAGCTTGCGCTTCGGCAATGTCATGCTAAGTGGCGTACACTCTGAATTTGCTATTTATTTTCCAGCACAAAACAGTTATTTTTTTGCTGGAAAGGTGCCATTTTTAACTTCAAATAGTACGTTGCACTACATTTGTGTCGAGGCAGATTTCCACGTGTGAAACTTGGGCATTCCAGAGTTCCACACCCACGGTTTTGATGCATAGTCTATCTATAAATATTGCTAGACCTGGCTTTGTACAAAAAAATAAACTTCTATGAGGCAGATGCAAAGCTGGTGAAATACTTCAAACATTGCATATGGGTTGCACCATATAGCATATTGCCAATCTGGGAAATGTTAAGAAGGTAATCCTGGGCATTTGATTTTTGATTTGGAAGGGAACCCTTTCAGATCAAAAAATGTGCTATACAACACACACTGTTTTTCACTACAGGGCCATGTTATGTGCATGGTGTCAGACAGTCTGAAAGAGTACCAGCGGAGGGGGGAAATGGCAGCAGCCAACTTTGGTTCCTGCGCTGCCTTGCTGTCTTTATAAGTCTGGCAAACAGTTTGCAAGAGTAAGGTTTGAATTCATTCCTAAGGGAAGGTTCACTGTACTTCATTGCATATATTTGCGATAACTAAATGCACTGAGAAGAAAATGTGAAGCCTGCCTCTAAATCTAAATGTCCTCCTATGGTGGATACCTGCAATTCAGCAACGGTATAGTGTGGGATATAAGGGGAAAAGTGATGGAGCCCCCCTGCAGAATGTGGGGCGGAGCCTCAGAGACTCCAATGTCTCACAGATGCTCATAGCCTTGGGTTAAAGTGGGTGGGTGGGCTGACGGCTGTGGGTCCCCCTGTGGACCCGGGGGCAACAAGAACCCGCTTTATGCCCCTGATGAAGAGAACGTGAACGGATGCTATTACTTCTTGGATGGACATGTGCATCACGTGTGAGTGTTAATGAAACTGACATTGTCTGCCACTAATGTTCTTAATATTTTGATTAAGGTTTAAAATCCCTCGAGTAGCCCACATAAGGCAAATGCCATTAGCCCATATAAGGCAAGTTCCTAATTGGTACTGAAATATATTCGACTAAATATTACACTGAAAATTAGACGACTTCCGCACTGAAATGCCTTATAGCTCATAGTGGCAGGCGCAGAGAGGTTTCATGGAGATTATGCCGATTCTTTTGCGGCCAATATGATGACGCTGGATAAGAGCAAATAGGCACATAATGTTGGAGGAAATGTCTCCAAATTGCACCCTCCACAGAAATAGCTCCTCAAATTACCCTTCAGCAGACTTAATACAATAGCAGACATTTTTTGCATTTCTATTACTGAAGATAAAACTTCTCAATGTAATTTTTTTGCAGGAAAATATTCAGGCAAAATTACTTTTCCAGAGGCGTAATTGGACTCAAGAGTGCACTTTAGTATTTACTTTGTCTGCTTCTGCTATCCATTGGAGGGAGTTTTTGCTTGCTTTTTGTGGAGTGCAGTGACTTGTAAATGCTGACAAAACCCTTTCCTGCGTCTCTGTTGCTGATTGTTTGTTAACAAGGCGTCCTGTGCTTGCCTCTGGACCAGAGCAAGAAAGAGATATACAAAGTGCGGATGTTCTTTGTACTAGAGTTTCTGTTTGCAAAAGACAAGTGCAGTTTCTAGCCCATTAAAAGTACTGAACTGCTGCTTAGACGTACAGGTACGAAGTACAGGTAGTCTTAAAGCATATAAATGCATTTTCTGAATACTTGACATAACCTGCCCTTTTAAAGCACTGCTCACTCCAGTGATGCACAAAGCAAAATAGGTGGAGCCCCAGAAGCACTTCTTACTGGTTAAGAGCTCTTTAGTATTTGTGACCTGAAAACGCTTAGGCACTGATTCCGAGTTCCTCTGTGCCTTTTATCCCACATCATAAATAATGATACCGCAGTTATTTATCAGATGAAATAAATAACACCTATCACAAGCTTTTGGGGCATCGCATGCAGGTTTGGTGCTCACCCACCAACATCTGCATGGTACAGTAAATACTGTATCCTTTTCCCCTGCCAAGGTCTGGCTGGTTTGACCTGCAGAAATGTAATGAAGGGTGAGATGGGCAATGGTACCCTGTGGTTACTGAGTGTATTAAACAACACCCAGCTCAGGGAAACATCCTTTACAACGCAACTTTTACCACGCAGTGCCTTTACGACGCAACTTTTACAATGCAAACCATTACAACGCATTGCGCTGGGGGGCGGTCTAGGATAGGGAATAGGTTTAATTTACTATCCAACACCTTTCCTACTATCCACGGGGACTGGAGTTGGAATAGTAAATTAAACCATTCACTATCCAGCGTCCCAAAGCACTATGCGTTGTAAAGGCATGCGTTGTAAAAACAGCGTTGTAAAGGCATGCGATGTAAAAGCATGCGTTGTAATGTCATACATCCCCCAGCTCATAATTCCGACCCCTGTGGAAACTCGGGTCAGAAAACACCCGACCACTCATCAGCAGGGCCTCTGTTATAACTTTGACTGTAAATGGATCCTTCCTACATTTCATTTGCCTACTAAGGGGCCCAATTTAACATCTTTCTGCCTCGTTCCTGATGAAAATGGGCACGGTGTCAGGGTGTATAAGAGCTGCTACGGTGTCATTTTGCTTGCTACAGCACCTCCTCTCTGTATGCACAGGACCTGACACCTTGTGTGGTGGAGTCAGAGCTCCACAGAGCAACACCTATTGGGGATACCTCTACAAAGTCAATCCAAACCCACAGCGCAGCTCAAACAAATTCAGCAGCACTCAGCACTTTCACTATTTGTTTTACCTACTGTTGCCACTGATCTGAAATACCCTTTATTTGTACATTCTTGAGAGTGGAATTAAGGATATAAGTCTTGCCAAAGTCCTCTTTCAGAGCCAAGTGTTCAATTTTTGCCAACAGGATTCTCTGCTCCATACATCTGAGCTGTGGCAGAGAAGGGTGAAGATGGAGCCTCTCATAATATTTATTACAGAAATACAGGACCTTATAAAGTGAAGCACTAGGGAAGCTCAAAAACTAGAGACTGTGATATGCTGTTCCAATGTTAATTTTGCCTGCTGTTTTCAGCTATCTGACAAAAATGTGGGCGGCATATTTGGTAATGTTTCACGCAGTGCAGCAAGCAAAGTTGCTGTGCTATGTTGCGTGAAAAAGAGAGAGCAGAAATGCACCATATGTATTAAGATATGACACACTTCTGCTCCCTTCTAGTGATGGCGCACTATGTTCTGCTTGACGTCAATGCAGGCACCCTTGCGCCCTGCTACAAGGGTACCTTCATAAAGGGGAGGATTGATTTTGTGCTGGAAAGGATACCTTCCTGCACAAAAACAATCCAAATAGGTATTTTTCCTTATTCTATGTGTGATGCAGACTGCATCACACATAGAAAGATCAATGAAGAGGAGAAAAAATATTTTTTACCTCGTTTCACCATTCTCTGGGAGGCGGACCAATTTGATGCCATCTCAGTCATGCAAACTTTCGTGAGTCTGTTGTGAGTCTGGATTTGTGTTAAATACATGATAGAATGCACAGGAATGCCCATGCTCCACCCATGGAACGCCTACCAGTTGGAATTGTAAAGTAATGCAGCACAAGTTGCTGTGTTGCATTACTTTTCTTTTCAAGGTCACACAAGATGGTGCAAATCACCCCTAAATCAGAAAAAAGGAACTACGCAGCCATTTATCTTCTTGAGTGATACCCATAGTTTGTTGCTTAGAGTGGAACTAAGGCTTTCTGAATAGTTACACTCCTTGAGGTGTGAATCTACAGATTGTTTATGACAGAGACAACCCTCTACAAGCACCTGGACCCTAGCACAGTGAGATGGATGCAGAACATCCAATAACAATTCCACCTGATTACAGAGACTTGTATAGTCACTCTCACCAGCCAGAGATCACTAGTGGTGTCATGAACACATTAGACGAGTAATGTAGGATGTGTGCTGAGTGCCACACATTTTTGTCAATCAGTCATCAAAGGGCTATGATATGGGATATGGCCACCAGTTCTCCTGATTCTGCACACATTTTCAGATTTCTGGGGTCCATCTGGGAAAAGAGTTGCTTTTATTTTTTATTTGCAGTGCGGCATATGTTAAAACCCAGATAGACTTTGCCAATCCATGTTCCACAGGGTGACTTGTACCAACTTGTAGTGGTTAGAATGTATAAAGCCTGGCAAAACAAAGCACATACAACTCAGCAGGTTTTCCCAACCAAACTCCAACTTCATTTTGATAGGCAGGAAAAAGTGAGAGCCTCTGGTGCCAAATGTAAGCACTGACTCTAAAATACCTATGTGTGATTCAAAATGGTGAGTTAAACTTCAAAATAGTACAGAATGGTCTCTAAAAACATAACTAGATAATGTATACCTGGTGAAATGAACAGCCATCATTCCCTAGTTCATTGATTATCTACAGCAGAGGAGGTTAATTGCATTGAAAGGAAACTTTGAATATGTTAAATGCTCAAACCACAGTGAAGAGGCAACAATCTGCCTGGCCAGGAGACATTAGAGAGGTGTCTTCCCTCACTAACCCTATTTAATTTGGGGCATGTTGAGGATTGTGCACTTGGAGATGGTAAACTGAAAAATAATGCTAGGATTTATGCTAGATGAGATTTACCAAACTAAAACATGTGTGACTACATAACACTTACCTCTGACAGAACCTTACTTAGTGACTCACTCAAATCAGCTGCTCACACCAAGAAAGACTCTTCAGCGGCAAAGATCTGAATATGTTTGTTGTAATTGAAATAGGAGTTATAGATACTGTGCCCAGAAAGTAGGGCAGAACTATGGGCCCAATTTTTATTTTGGCAAATGTGTCCATATCATCAAAAATGGTCCGCCATCAGAACTGTCTTTCCACCTGATTTATTATATGTTGGCGGTTGGAGGGACGAAAGTCAGTCATGCCCCGTCATCAGCGTCACATGCAGACTCCTCTGTCGGCGGAATAAGAGCAGAAAAAAGGCTGATGACCTAATTCCAATGTTCCTTCCCTTCGGCGTTCCCATGGTGGCCAAACCTCCATACCTGAGCAAGCGGTTTCCAGCAGATAGAAGGGGATAAGCTCCCTTTAGCAACCCATTCTATTCTCCAAATAGGTGACTGCACCACTTGGGGCACAGTCTTTGCTGCAGTCTATACCATTATGCATGGTGCTCGTCTATTCGAAAAGGTACCAGGACAAGTAGTTGTATCTATGAAAATTCAGTAAGTTCCATATTCAGTGTCTAGTTTTATTTTAGGACTGGCAAGAATGACGTTGGAAACTCGTAGGTTCTCCGAATTAATTTGTGGTCATAAATGATCACGGCAAGAAAATATTTTTGGGGGGCACAGACAACATGTGTTTTGCTCTCTGTGACCCACAAGCCGGGGCTTTCTCAAGGCATATAATTAACTCGAAAAGTTAATATCGAAGGATGTGAAGCAACTAGTATAGGATCAGAGTTTCAATAGTCGCGATTGCAAGGATCACTTTTATGGCGAGTTCACTTTGAAGAGAAAAGAATAAGGATCAAAAGCTTCAATAGCGCCCTTGTCCAAATCTGTCAGCACTCCTTCTATGTCAGACATGGCAGAGGTATTCAAACAATACAGAATGAACATGGGGCAGCTGCTGCCCGGAATTTGGGGATGAAATTAATGGGAAATTTCCCCATTGCCTACTCAATGATTCTGTCGAATATTAAAGGGGAAGCAGCATCTTTGGCTGTACACCAGCAACTCATACAGGTTGTATCAGTCAACCAGGAGCATGAACTATCTATAACTATTGCTAAAGCATATACTTCTATAAGCAGCTGTAATTTGGGAGCCAGACCCAATAAATCACATGTTGGCAAACCTGGTCTGACAAGGACACTGTCAAGCAGAACCTGGAGCTAGTTTAAAAAATGATGGGATAAACCCAGCCTTCTGATAATTGACCTACTCATTCTTTTCAGGACTCATCTGAGAAGCAATATGAGAGAGGAAGACGTTCTGAACGCAGACAGGAAGAGTACATGAAAATGAAAAAGGACTCACAATGCCCGTCTGACGTAAAGATAAAGAAGGGGGAGGCTCCACAGTTCAAACCCACATTTCAAAAAAAGAAAGTTGTGGCTCTAACCACAAAATATGCCACAAACAATGAGAACTCTCCTCCTGAAAAGAAGCTGGGCTGTGACTCCCCTCTATAGCGCAGCAGAGGTCACGATAGTGTGTCGGAATCTCCAGGAGTTTCTGGCAGTGAAAGCAACTGATCACTTTAGTACAGTTGAAACCCCAGACAGGCGCATAGCCCCTCCTGATAGATTATGTAATTTGGATATACAAATTGAGGGTGACATACTGCTCACCATTTGTGTAATATTTTGGGAAAATTTCACATTATCATACAACATTCTTATAGTGGAGGTCGATGGGCCCCTGGAGTTTGAATGCACTTCCCCACAAAGTGTAGGTTTTATAATACCATCATTTTCTGTGCTTGTCTCTGATGATGTCAAACACGCCTATGCAGCGGAGAGGGCTCTTGCACAATACCCAGCTTTATATCACAATCATGTCAGCTGGGCTGAGGACTCTCCTAATCATGTAATACCCATATGGTCCAGCCCACAAACACAGCCAGAATACCCAATAAAACTAGATGCTAAAGCACCTGTTAGAAAAATACTCTCACAATTAAAGTAATATGGAGTAATTGAACCATGTGTCTCTGAAATGAATAATTCTCTTTTTTCTGTCTTAAAACTAGATCATTCATATTGTATCGTCTTGGACTAAAAACTTTTAAATTGTCATGCACACACGTTTGCAAAACAAAATTCACACAGTTCATCACATAAATAATATAGCCAGTAAAATATGTAAAACAACCTTGGATATTTCCAATGGGTTTTTCTGCCAGAATATGGAAACCTGAAAGCAGGGATTGTACTGCCTTCTTGTCACAAGGCTTTGAATGAATTTGAATGAATTTGGGATTTGTGTAGCGCATGGCTGCCCGGAAGCGTCCCAGCGCTGTGATTGCAGACATACAACTGAGGATAGGAGCTGAGGGGGAAGGGAAAAATTATTGTGGGAAGAGGTGAGTTTTGAGAAGCTTTCGGAATTTCATATGATTAGGTTCAGACCGGAGTTGGATTGGGAGGGAGTTCCAGAGGGTTGCGGCGACCACCGAGAAACGGCGTCCACCAGTACGAGCTCTTTTAGTTCGGTGGACCTTGGCCAGGTTGCCTTGCGCTGATCGTAAGGGTCTGTTTGGTGTGTATGGGTAGAGCATAGATTTGAGCATTGAGGGTCCTTGGTTTTGCATGGCTCTATGGGTGGTACATAGGGACTTGAATTTGACCCTTTCGCGGATCGGCAGCCAGTGCAGTGTCTTAAGGGCAGGTTTGGCTGAAACTCTACGAGGGGTGCCAGTAAGTATCCGTGCAGCGGCATTTTGTGTTCGCTGCAGGACATTGAGCGTGGCTTCAGGGGCACCTAAAAAAAGGGCATTGCAATAGTCTAATCTTGATAGTATTAGACCTTGCATAAGCATTTTTTGGGAGGTTACGGGGAGTAGTGGAAGAACCTTCCTAGTTGATCGGAGTAGACCAACACAGGTGCCGGCTGTTTTATTGGCTTGTGTCGTCATGGAAAGATTCTGTTCCAGCCAAAAGCCTAGACTTTTAATTTCAGTTTTAGGCTGGGGGATGGGTCCTAGGCAAGAAGGCCACATAGCAGTGGGGAGGGATGGTGGTTGGTGTCCCAGAAGCATAAGCTCGGTCTTTGAGCCATTGAGCTTAAGCCTTGAGTTGGACATCCAGGCATGTATACCTTCTAGGAAGTCATGGAGGTTTTTGATTTTTTCTTCCTCGAGTGAAAAAGATACGATCATTTGGGTGTCGTCAGCGTAGGTGACGGCTTTTATCCCAAATGGGGTGATCACATCTTCCAGGGGGGCCATATATGTATTAAACAGAGTAGGGCTCAATGAAGAGCCCTGGGGGACCCCACACTGGAGGGAAAGGATATCTGAACGGACGTTCCCTTCACAGACCTGGAAGGTACGGTTTTCTAAGTAGGAGGAGAGCCAACTTAGTGCCGTGCTTCTCACTCCTAGTTCAGACAGTCTCTGTATTAGGATCTTGTGGTCCACCGTGTCAAATGCAGCGCTTAGATCCAGGAGGATCAGTAAGACCGATCCCCCTGAATCCAAGATGCATCTGGCCTCTTCTACCACTTTCAGGAGGGCTGTCTCGGTCCCCTGGCCTGGCCGGAAACCTGTTTGTGAGGGTCGAAGAAGATTATTGGATTCGAGGAAGGCTGACAATTGCTGGTTAACTGCCTTCTCTGCGATTTTGCTCAAGCCAGGCAGGAGAGAGATCGGTCGAAGGTTGGATAGGTCTGATGGGTCATGTCCTGGTTTTTTCTGTAATGCCTTGACCACGGCATGTTTCCAGCTGGCGGGGACCACTCCTTGACCCAGCGAGGTATTAATTAGGTTGGTGGCCAGGTGGGATATGGTAGGTCCGACTTGTTTTAGAATTCGAATAGGAGCAGGGTCGTTGGGGGAGCCACTTTCCAGGTCTGAAAGGGCTTTCAGAAAGTCATCGTTAGACAGTTGGTTAAAGCTGTTGAGGGTTGGTCTAAGGGTAGGGGAGAGGGGGGCAGCAGGGGGATTGTTGTCTGATTTGACTGTAAAATATTGGTAATCTTGCTTTGGAAGAAGCCCGCTATTTGGTTGCATCTGGCAACTGAAGGTTGTTGAAAAGAGGGGGGAGTGGGTATTTTGCGAAGTTCTTTGACTATTTTGTAAGTCTCTCGGGATGAGCTAGATGCAGCTTTGATTTTTTTGTCAAAAAATGAGGCTTGGGCTGCTCTCCGCGCTGCTTTGTAGATCCTCATTGCAGTTCTATACTCTTCCTTGATAAGGGGGTCCCAGTTTTTTCTCCACTTTCTCTCATGGATTTTACAACTTTTTCAGCGTCGCTTTGCTCTGCTCCCCATGGTGTACATCAATAGGCCAGGACTGTTTGATGCTTGTATTGTGTCAATTTTACATGATATTTACCCAGATGCATTGGCCTATGTAGGTGATATGTACCTGACAGATTATGAGTTAAACACACATTTAGCCAGGCTAGATCTCATAATATTGGGATTTACTGAATCTGGCTACAAGTCCAGCTTTAATAAATATAATATAGCACTTCTAAGTGTACTATTTCTAGGATACAAACTTGCTCATGAGAGAAAGAGCCTTGCACCATACTTTTTTCGAGAACTGGGCTATCATACAACCACCAAATACTCTAAAGAAACTACAATCCTTATTAGGATTGTTTAATTGTTGCAGAATTTAAATACTTGATTATGCACAGCGCAATAAATCATTATATGAATGAATTCATCCTGATTTTTCCAGTTTACGTTAGACATCTTAACATAAAGACATACGCAGATCACTACAATCTGGCTTGCCTGGTACACAACATTTACATACATGTGTAAATACTACAAACCTGGTCACCATATAGTTGCGTATTCCATTGGCATTACATATATGACCTTTAATGAAGGTGAAACAGTGCTGATTGCATGTAACCCACATTTATATTCCAATGTGGAGATCCATTTTGGGTTCACTGAACAAAATACAGACTGTAGTGCAGATGGCTATTATTATAAATCAGGTCTCTATTTAGCAAGTTTATGAACCCTGTCAAAGTAGGGACTGCAATTCTAAACAGGGTAAGTCCTCACACACTTAAATCAACCAGTGATCACTCTCTGGTAGCTTGACATAGAACAATCAGGCTTAACATAGAAGGCAATATGTAAAGCAGTTGTGCATTTGTGGATACAGTAACACAGTGAAAACACCACATAGAAGATTCTACAATGAGGTATGAAAATAGTTTCTCTTTCACTCTTCAAAACCAGATAAAAATGATAACAATCTAATTCATGCATCAAGAATGAAAAATGCTAAAAGAACCCTTGTGCTATTAGAAGGTTGTTTACTGGTACACTAGGGAAATGACAGCTATCCATGCCATGGATAGGAAACAGATGATGTAGAGAGACAAAGTCCACACATGCTGATGTACTGTCATACCACAGCAAAGTCCTGCTTACCAGCAGAATCCTTGTGACATTATGATCCTCCTTGGCCCAGTGTCATAGTGAAAACCTCTCTAACAACCTGGATTTATCCTACCTTTTTGAAACAGGCATCTGTAGTCCTGTATTTTTCTTTATAAAAATCTATCTTTGATCAAGGCAATCCAACAAATTATAGAACTATTTCTCAACTTCTTATTCTGCTGTAAAATCTCAAGAAGGTGGCCTTCCAGCAATTGCCTACATTTGTGGAAGCTAACTAGTAGCTGCATCCCACTCAGCTGCGCTTCTGCTTTGGCCACAGTACAGAGTTAATGGTTCTTTCAGCCTCGAATGATTCATGGTGGTCTGTCATGCTACCATCTCAGCTGCTTTGATTTTATGAGTCCTTTCATCATCTTTGGATACTTTGTGCTGTCATGCCTGCTTACCTGGAGCGGAATCAGCGTCACAAACAAACGCTGTGGTTGGCAAGATGGACGTGGTTGGCAAGAACGTCTCATCTGAAGACGAGAGTAATGCGCATGCGCAGGAAGATGGTCGGAGCATTTAGGACCGCCTCACCTTCCCGGAAGCGCTTCGCGTTAAGCTAGTGTTCCTGAATTCGTTCCGGGTCACGGGGGAGCGTCCGAGGAGTTAGTGGTTGGCGTTTTCCTCCATCGGCGTTGTTGCTGCGGTTCGTGAGTGCGGGATTTATTTCCCTTTCTTGATTTTGTATCTAGTCCGGTTGCTTATTGTGGGTGTCGAGTCGGCTGATTCGTCACCATTATTTCCCTTCTCTTTTACTTTAGCACGCATTTGCCCCTTCTGTTGTTTGTGGTTTAGAGTCGTGTCTCTGGATTTAGACTTCTCTTCACGGTCACGGTCGCTCGTTTGAGCTATTTCCTTGTTTCATTAAGTGGCGTTGAATTCCTATTGGCGCCCCGTTATTCCTGGTGTGGATATATACATTCCTTGTGAGAGTAACAAGGGATTGTACAACTTTGGATATCTCTTTCGTGTATCCTCTAAAGCTAAGAGGTACAAATTATATACAAGTCTATAGTTATGACCTAGACCACTCTTGGCTATACCTAATCTCCTGTGACCTTATTTCTAGGTACATCATTTGGAAGATAAAGACTCTTCAATATAACAGGGGAAAGAGATTATACACAACTTCCCTTAGGTATAAAGACACATAGCCAAATCTATATATCACATGAGTGGGATAGGGAGAACAGAACTATATTAATCATTTGCTTTGTCTTATAGATACAGTTCCGGTGCAAATAGAAACCTGTCCTGTCAAGACGAGTGCAGTGTCTTCCCCTACTTACCTTGTTGTGTTCCCCTGTTTCCCCCAAGTCATCTCTTAAGTGTTAGTTATCAATTCTAACACTGAAGGGTGATAGGGGCGAAACTGAGGGCTAGGCATCAGGCTCCGTGGCACTCCTGCGACAATTGGAAGCAAGCACGACAGAACGCGAAGCCCATTGTTTATTTGTCTCCCGAGTGCCATGGACCTTACTATAGCTGACGTAGCTGGGATGATAGGCAATCTCCAAGTGGAGACCCAATCCCTTTCTGATAAGGTAGAAGCGTTGCAAAGGCAACGAGACAGAGGAGCAGGAACCAGTTCCCCTAGCCCAGTAGTCCAAGTAGTCACTCCTCAAACTATACCATTAGCCCCTCCAGAGAGATACTATGGAGACCCTAATAAATGTGCTGCTTTCCTTACGCAATGTCAACTACACTTTTTATGTAAGGCAGCATGTTTTCCGAACGATCAGGCCAAGGTGGCGTTTGTTCTTTCATACTTGGGAGGTTCGGCTGCTAATTGGACAATTCCTTTAATCGAACGAGATGATCCGCTTTTGGTGGATTACAATCGATTTAAAAGGGAATTACGAAAGATGTTTGATAAACATACCTTCACCCATGCGGCCGATACTGAACTCTTGCACCTTAAACAAGGAAACAAAGATCTTATTACATATATCTCTACCTTTAATAGGTTGGTTGTAGAGGCGGATTGGCCACAGGGCAAACGTAGCGCATTGTTTTATAAGGGGTTAAGGGATGAGTTAAAAGACGCTCTTGCTCACGTGGTAGATCCCCCCGATACTTGCCCTGAGTTGATAGACTTGGTGGTAAAACTTGACCACAGGCTAAACGAAAGAAAAAGGGATAAAGGAAGATACGACTTTTCTAGACTAGGTCCAAGAGAAAAGAAGACAGAGACTGAAGTAAAAACAGACGAATCAGAACCCATGCAGATAGGTAGCATTAAAGGACCCCTGACAGAATCTGAAAAACAGAGGAGAAGAGACCACAAATTATGTCTGTATTGTGGGAAAGCAGGTCATTTCCTCAGGGAATGCCCTGTTAAACCTAAATCCTCACGCAGGGCGGAAAACTAGTAGACCTGAGACTGTCTGAGACTGCTCTCTCGGGTCCTATCAAACACATGGTCTCTTCTGTTTTGATAAACAACGGACATTTTTATATCATGTCTCAACTCAGTTGGTTTGGTAGTACGATAGACATACCTATCATGATAGATTCCGGAGCATCCGGTAATTTCATGGATACTCATTGGGCATCAGACCAGTTAATTCCAACTGTACATAAGACCTACAGTGAAGAAGTTTATACCATAGATGGTAGTCCTTTAAAATCCGGACCCATCACTCAGACTTCTATTAAAATGGAACTCACTATGTCACCCAATCACTGGGAAGAAATCACATTTGACTTGATTGATTCCCCCCAATTTCCGGTGGTTTTAGGGTTGCCATGGTTACGACTACATAACCCCCAGATAGACTGGGAACACTCGACGCTTTCCTTTAGAGACAGATGCTGCCCTCATATGAAGGCTAGAAATACTCCCAATACCACTGAGAGCGTAACAGTGTCAGAAGACTCTGTGTCATGTCCCAAAGTACCAGACAAGGAGGTTAATTCTGTTACCCTTCCTTTTGTTTCTTCCCTGAATGTAGAACAACCCGATGTGGAACTACCCAGTGAATACAGTGGATTCCAATCTGTGTTTGATAAAAAACAGGCCACCGTATTACCCCCACATCGTGTATACGATTGCCGCATAGAATTACAACCCGGAGCCAAAATACCCACAAGTAGAGTATACTCACTCACTGAAAAAGAGAACTTGTACCTCAGAGAATATCTGGACAATATGCTGGAGTTGGGGTTTATACGACCATCTAGGTCTCCTGCCTCGTCAGCTCTTTTTTTTATACCCAAAAGGGAGGGAGGCTTGCGCTGCTGTATTGACTATCGCGCGCTCAATTCTATTACAATCAAAAATAAATACCCTCTTCCCCTCATCTCTGTCCTTTTGGACCAAATAAAGGACGCCAAATGGTTCACCAAGTTAGATCTTAGAGGGGCGTATCATCTCGTCAGGGTTCAAGACGGAGATGAATGGAAAACCGCGTTTTGTACGAAGTACGGGTTATATGAGTATTTAGTAATGCCCTTCGGGCTGTGCAACGCTCCATCAGCCTTTCAGTACTTTATTAACGAAGTACTGAAAGAGCAGCTCGATGTAAATGTCATAGCATACATCGATGACATACTCATATACTCTAAGACCTACCCTGAACACCTTCAACATGTACAAACGGTTCTCCACAAATTACAAATGAACCAATTGTTTTGTAAACTTGACAAGTGTTTCTTTCACAGACACCAAGTGGCCTTTTTAGGTTTCCTGATTTCCGAGCACGGATTGCAAATGGATCCTCATAAGGTGTCTGCTGTGATGGATTGGCCTTCCCCTAGAACAGTCAAAGAGGTGCAACAGTTTATAGGGTTCGCTAACTTTTATAGGCGCTTCATCCACCTCTTTTCTGATATAGTGTCCCCTATCACTAGGCTATTGCGTAAAGGGGTGCCTTTTGTGTGGTCTGCAGAGGCAGAGAAAGCCTTCCAAACACTGAAATCAGCATTTACTTGTGCACCCGTTCTGAAACATCCTGATCTCACCAGTCCGTTCATAGTGGAGGTGGACGCCTCCCAGGTGGCAGTTGGGGGAGTCCTTTCCCAAGCTGCGTCTCCTACAGGGGAATTACATCCCGTGGCATACTATTCCCATAAACTCACTCCTGCCGAATCCAACTATGCGGTAGGGGAGAAAGAACTTCTTGCTATTAAAAAAGTTCTGGAGGAATGGAGACAGTACTTATTGGGCACCCATCACACGGTCACCATCATAACGGATCACAGAAACCTACAGTATTTACAAACTGCTCGGGCATTATCCATGAGGCAAATGAGATGGACACAGTTTTTTAGTGGGTATGATTTCGTCATCCATTTCAGGCCGGGGAGAAAGAACGGGAAGGCCGATGCATTGTCTCGCATGGGGTTCGATCCAGTTCCCATTGATGAGGAGCCTCCCCAGATTATTGGCCCTTGTAAGATTATTTGTGGGCTTACCTCAGAAGAGCAGTTGATTGAACAAATACGTTGTGCTCAGCAGGACCCTTCTTTTCTAGCCTCGTTAGCCCCTCAATCTCCTGTGGTTAAGGAGGGATTGCTCTATGTTCTGGGTAGATTGGTGATTCCTACGCAACCCTTGCAACAACACGTCCTGGAGTTATGTCATTCCTCAGGAATAGCAGGTCATCCTGGGTATAAAAGGACTCTTGAGTTGGTGAGGAGATACTGTTGGTGGCCTAATATGGCAGGGGAGGTGCAAAAGTTTGTTAGTACGTGTCATGTGTGTGCCCAGGGGAAGTCGTCTCATGAAGGGTTAGTGGGTCTACTACAGCCTATCCCAACCCCGCCTGAACCCTGGCATACCATGTCCATGGATTTTATAGTCGAATTGCCATGCACGAAGAAAGGTCATACCACTCTTCTTGTAGTAGTTGATTTGTTCACCAAATATGCTCACTTCATCCCACTACAGAAATTACCCTCCTCACAAGTATTGGCCTCGGTCTTTTTGCATAATGTTGTCAGGTTACATGGTTTACCGGCCGTTTTGATCACAGACAGGGGGACTCAGTTCGTCTCCAAGTTTTGGAAATCGTTGTGTGAGGCCCTGCACATAGAAATACGTCTTTCCTCAAGTCACCACCCCCAGACAGATGGGCAAACTGAGAGGGTAAATCAGAGCCTGGAACAATTTCTCAGATGTCAAACGTTGCAAGACCAAAAGGAATGGGATGAGTTAATTTGGCTTGCTGAATTATCATACAACAACAGCCACCACTTTTCTACCCTGTTTACACCTTTTTATGGGTCCCATGGTTATCACCCTAGAATTCTGCCTTTTGTCCCTACTACACACTGTCTTCTTCCTGCTGTGACGGATTTAGTGCATCATGTCCAATCTGTTCATTCCCAGATTCAGAACAATCTTGATAGGGCTAAGACGGTGTACAAGAACAAAGCTGACGCACATAGAAAGACAGAACCAGACTATAAAACGGGAGACAAGGTATGGCTTTCCACCAAACATCTGAATCTCAAGGGCGCCTGTAAATTTAAACCGAAGTATGTAGGTCCCTTTGTGATATCAAAAGTGGTAAATCCTGTAGCTTTGAAATTGACCTTGCCCTCGTCTATGAAAGTACATCCCGTTTTTCATGTGTCTTTATTGAAACCTGTTGTGCCTGGTACTCGTATCCCAGCAGTTACTGTTCCTGTCTTGATTGACAATGAGGAGGAATACGAAGTGGGAGCTATTCTTGATTCTCGACGCGTGCGTCGTCGCCTCCAATATTTAGTACATTGGAAGGGATATGGTATTGAGGAAAGGTCGTGGGAACCTGCTAGCCACGTGCATGCCCCTCGTCTACTCAGGGCCTTCCATAGACGCTATCCTCGGAAGCCGAAACCGGTAGGGGGTGCTGTGGGAGGGGTATTCTGTCATGCCTGCTTACCTGGAGCGGAATCAGCGTCACAAACAAACGCTGTGGTTGGCAAGATGGACGTGGTTGGCAAGAACGTCTCATCTGAAGACGAGAGTAATGCGCATGCGCAGGAAGATGGTCGGAGCATTTAGGACCGCCTCACCTTCCCGGAAGCGCTTCGCGTTAAGCTAGTGTTCCTGAATTCGTTCCGGGTCACGGGGGAGCGTCCGAGGAGTTAGTGGTTGGCGTTTTCCTCCATCGGCGTTGTTGCTGCGGTTCGTGAGTGCGGGATTTATTTCCCTTTCTTGATTTTGTATCTAGTCCGGTTGCTTATTGTGGGTGTCGAGTCGGCTGATTCGTCACCATTATTTCCCTTCTCTTTTACTTTAGCACGCATTTGCCCCTTCTGTTGTTTGTGGTTTAGAGTCGTGTCTCTGGATTTAGACTTCTCTTCACGGTCACGGTCGCTCGTTTGAGCTATTTCCTTGTTTCATTAAGTGGCGTTGAATTCCTATTGGCGCCCCGTTATTCCTGGTGTGGATATATACATTCCTTGTGAGAGTAACAAGGGATTGTACAACTTTGGATATCTCTTTCGTGTATCCTCTAAAGCTAAGAGGTACAAATTATATACAAGTCTATAGTTATGACCTAGACCACTCTTGGCTATACCTAATCTCCTGTGACCTTATTTCTAGGTACATCATTTGGAAGATAAAGACTCTTCAATATAACAGGGGAAAGAGATTATACACAACTTCCCTTAGGTATAAAGACACATAGCCAAATCTATATATCACATGAGTGGGATAGGGAGAACAGAACTATATTAATCATTTGCTTTGTCTTATAGATACAGTTCCGGTGCAAATAGAAACCTGTCCTGTCAAGACGAGTGCAGTGTCTTCCCCTACTTACCTTGTTGTGTTCCCCTGTTTCCCCCAAGTCATCTCTTAAGTGTTAGTTATCAATTCTAACACTGAAGGGTGATAGGGGCGAAACTGAGGGCTAGGCATCAGGCTCCGTGGCACTCCTGCGACAATTGGAAGCAAGCACGACAGTGCCTTTCCATTTTGCTGGCAAAACATTCCAATTTTGACATTTCTGGTGCTGCTTTCTCCTGGTTTACAGATGTATTTACCTTTTGCCTCTTCCTCTCTCCACTCGTCCTGCAGAGATCCTCAGTGCTCAATCCTGTCTCTGCTGTTGTTTAATCCCTACACGATTCCACTTGCCCATCTCATTCAATCCTTTGGATTCATTCTTTACTTGTATGTGAACAACAATCAGATTGTCGTCTACATTTATTCTGATGCCCAGTCATCGGCTAATGAACTTTGTGACTGTCTTTCTAATATCTTCCTTTGGGTGAATGTGAAACCATCTTAAACTTAAAAGTGATAAAACTAAAATTCCATGTCCTCTGATACCATCTCCTTTCAACGAACTATCGTTCTGGCCTGATTTATTGGTTCTTATGCCCCTTCCAATAAACCCAGTAAAGATCTTGGAGCTTACAACTGATTCCTTTCTATCTTTTTCTGAGAAGATCCAGGCTGTACTGAGGTAGCATCTTTTCCATGTTTCATTCCTTGAAACATATTATTTGTTTGCTACCACTAATCATAAGCTATTTATAATTCTGAATGCTTTTGTTACATCCCATCTAGACTGATAGGAACGTGCAAACTTCATTTAATTTTCTCTCTAGTAAATACACGAAATGTTGTGAAATTACATATAATTTTCTTTAATGTAGAGCTGTCATTTAAAACAACATTTCTGAGTGAATTGTCTGTCAATTTTTGTATCCATCACAGCCCCAGCAGTCTTTCTGCTTTACCGGGAGCTAGATTAAATGATTTGCCCTCGATGATTGAACATCGAGCACTCGACCAGGGGGGCCAGACTCACCGGGAAACATTGCTGGCAACACCACCGCTGGGGCCCCGACGCTGGTAGTTCTTCCCCGCCTCCGTTGCTTGCTCCATCGCACGGCCGCAGCGGGGGAAGACTACAGCTCCCAGAGGGCTTAGCGGCTGAACCGCCCACTTCCTGCTGGACCGCGCCCAGAGGCGCTAAAAGATCGCTTGCTCCCTCGGTGGAGCGGGAACATCGAGCACTCGACCAGGGGGGCCAGACTCACCGGGAAACATTGCTGGAAACACCACTGCTGGGGCCCCGACTCTGTTAGTTCTTCCCCGCCGCCGTTGCTTGCTCCATCGCTCCAAACGGAGAGTTATATTGGAGAAGCAAGAGTACTTTACCAACCTTACAGGTTCCCTAACTTCATCAAGGGAACTTTTCAAAATTGCTGACTCACTATGCTCTCTTCAACTTCCTGACCCTGTGGTCAGCTCTCAGGACCTCTGTAATAACATCTCCGACTTCTTTCACAACAAAATTCTTGACATCCATACTGCCCTGGAGGTACAAAGGCGTTCCCTGGACAGGGATATTCCTTCTGCCATTTCTAACCTAGATTCCGTGGGCGAAGGCCCTTCCAAACAATTTGAACAATTCCCTTTACTGTCTTTGGAAGGACTGAATCTCCTACTTGATAGGACTAAATCCTCCTCCCCCATGGACCCCCTGCCGCTAAAAACTTTGAAGGAATGCAGGAACAGTATTCTTCCACCTTTGCTGGAGGTTATGAATAGTGCCATCACTCAGGGTTCCTTTCCTTTTGTTTGGAAGAAGGCGATTGTGAGGCCCCTATTAAAGAAACCTTCTCTGGACCCTGGCATTCTTAAAAGCTTTAGGCCCATCTCTCTGCTTCCGGCGCCTGCGAAAATACTGGAGTCACACCTTAACCTACATCTCTCCACTTTTCTAGAAACCAATGAGTACTTGGACTGCACCCAGCACGGATTCAGAAAATGTCACAGCACTGAATCCGCTCTCACTGTGGTTGCAGATAACATTCGTCGAAAAGTGGACAGAGGCCAAACTACCATACTGGTCCTATTAGATCTCACAGCCGCATTTGACACCCTGTCTCCCGCCATTTTAACATCTCGGCTTAGGGAGGCAGGGGTTTCTGGGCCGGCTCTGAATCTTCTTAACTCCTTTCTCACGGGTAGAGAACAGAGAGTAAAGCTTGGAGACTTTCTTTCCCCTGCTAAGTCCCTGCAATGTGGGGTGCCACAGGGGTCGGCCCTTAGCCCGACCCTGTTTAACATCTATGTGGCCCCCCTTGCTAGACTAGTAAGATCGCAGGGGATGGAGGTGGTATCCTACGCCGATGACACCCAGATCATGGTGTCTCTGGCCCATTCCTCTGATCGTTTGTCTGCCATTAGCTTTAGATCATGCATGCAGCATGTAGCGGATTGGATGATCATCAACTCCCTAAAGCTAAATGGCGATAAGACAGAGGTCTTGGTTTTTGGGAAGGACCAAGATGCTTGGTCGAATGAGTGGTGGCCTCTGTCTCTTGGCATCTGCCCCACTCCCTCCCAATCAGCCAGAAATCTCGGTGTGGTTTTTGACACCTCACTCTCCATGAAGCTCCAAGTAAATAGGACGGTGGCCACATGTTGGGGTGTGATCAGGATCCTGAATAGGATCCGTCACTATCTCTCTCTCCAGGCCCGCAAGCAGATTGCAGTCGCTCTTGTAGGCTCAAGGCTTGATTACTGCAACACTTTATATGCGGAGTCCAACAAGGGTCTTATTCATCAACTGCAAATAGTGCAGAACGCGGCAGCACGTTTTGTGTTGGCCCTTCCCTTAGCATCCTCTGCTACGACTGCCAGGAGAGACCTTCACTGGCTCCCTGTTCAGTATAGAGTCTTCTTTAAGATTTTATGTCTCACATACAGAGCGCTCAGGGCAGGTCCGGATGATTCTCTTGGGTCTCTGCTTTCACATTATACCCCAACTAGATCCTTACGATCTGCTGGTCTGTCCCAATTGGTAGTGCCGCGTATACGGCTAGCCACATGGGGAGCAAGAGCCTTTTCTGTAGTGGCCCCTAAGCTTTGGAACTCTCTTCCAACTGAGGTTAAAGTACTTCCCTCAATTGATCTCTTTAAAAAAGCCCTGAAGACCTGGTACTTTATCAAAGCTTATCAGTGATGGACTGTTGGGTTGATCTGCTAGCTGTGTCATTTGTTTTAGGCGCCTTGACGCCCATTGGGCTAAGTATGCGCATGATAAGACCTACATCATTCATTCATCGCACGGCCGCAGCGGGGGAAGACTACAGCTCCCAGAGGGCTTAGCGGCTGAACCGCCCACTTCCTGCTGGACCGCGCCCAGAGGCGCTAAAAGATCGCTTGCTCCCTCGGTGGAGCGGGAACATCGAGCACTCGACCAGGGGGGCCAGACTCACCGGGAAACATTGCTGGAAACACCACTGCTGGGGCCCCGACTCTGTTAGTTCTTCCCCGCCGCCGTTGCTTGCTCCATCGCTCCAAACGGAGAGTTATATTGGAGAAGCAAGAGTACTTTACCAACCTTACAGGTTCCCTAACTTCATCAAGGGAACTTTTCAAAATTGCTGACTCACTATGCTCTCTTCAACTTCCTGACCCTGTGGTCAGCTCTCAGGACCTCTGTAATAACATCTCCGACTTCTTTCACAACAAAATTCTTGACATCCATACTGCCCTGGAGGTACAAAGGCGTTCCCTGGACAGGGATATTCCTTCTGCCATTTCTAACCTAGATTCCGTGGGCGAAGGCCCTTCCAAACAATTTGAACAATTCCCTTTACTGTCTTTGGAAGGACTGAATCTCCTACTTGATAGGACTAAATCCTCCTCCCCCATGGACCCCCTGCCGCTAAAAACTTTGAAGGAATGCAGGAACAGTATTCTTCCACCTTTGCTGGAGGTTATGAATAGTGCCATCACTCAGGGTTCCTTTCCTTTTGTTTGGAAGAAGGCGATTGTGAGGCCCCTATTAAAGAAACCTTCTCTGGACCCTGGCATTCTTAAAAGCTTTAGGCCCATCTCTCTGCTTCCGGCGCCTGCGAAAATACTGGAGTCACACCTTAACCTACATCTCTCCACTTTTCTAGAAACCAATGAGTACTTGGACTGCACCCAGCACGGATTCAGAAAATGTCACAGCACTGAATCCGCTCTCACTGTGGTTGCAGATAACATTCGTCGAAAAGTGGACAGAGGCCAAACTACCATACTGGTCCTATTAGATCTCACAGCCGCATTTGACACCCTGTCTCCCGCCATTTTAACATCTCGGCTTAGGGAGGCAGGGGTTTCTGGGCCGGCTCTGAATCTTCTTAACTCCTTTCTCACGGGTAGAGAACAGAGAGTAAAGCTTGGAGACTTTCTTTCCCCTGCTAAGTCCCTGCAATGTGGGGTGCCACAGGGGTCGGCCCTAAGCCCGACCCTGTTTAACATCTATGTGGCCCCCCTTGCTAGACTAGTAAGATCGCAGGGGATGGAGGTGGTATCCTACGCCGATGACACCCAGATCATGGTGTCTCTGGCCCATTCCTCTGATCGTTTGTCTGCCATTAGCTTTAGATCATGCATGCAGCATGTAGCGGATTGGATGATCATCAACTCCCTAAAGCTAAATGGCGATAAGACAGAGGTCTTGGTTTTTGGGAAGGACCAAGATGCTTGGTCGAATGAGTGGTGGCCTCTGTCTCTTGGCATCTGCCCCACTCCCTCCCAATCAGCCAGAAATCTCGGTGTGGTTTTTGACACCTCACTCTCCATGAAGCTCCAAGTAAATAGGACGGTGGCCACATGTTGGGGTGTGATCAGGATCCTGAATAGGATCCGTCACTATCTCTCTCTCCAGGCCCGCAAGCAGATTGCAGTCGCTCTTGTAGGCTCAAGGCTTGATTACTGCAACACTTTATATGCGGAGTCCAACAAGGGTCTTATTCATCAACTGCAAATAGTGCAGAACGCGGCAGCACGTTTTGTGTTGGCCCTTCCCTTAGCATCCTCTGCTACGACTGCCAGGAGAGACCTTCACTGGCTCCCTGTTCAGTATAGAGTCTTCTTTAAGATTTTATGTCTCACATACAGAGCGCTCAGGGCAGGTCCGGATGATTCTCTTGGGTCTCTGCTTTCACATTATACCCCAACTAGATCCTTACGATCTGCTGGTCTGTCCCAATTGGTAGTGCCGCGTATACGGCTAGCCACATGGGGAGCAAGAGCCTTTTCTGTAGTGGCCCCTAAGCTTTGGAACTCTCTTCCAACTGAGGTTAAAGTACTTCCCTCAATTGATCTCTTTAAAAAAGCCCTGAAGACCTGGTACTTTATCAAAGCTTATCAGTGATGGACTGTTGGGTTGATCTGCTAGCTGTGTCATTTGTTTTAGGCGCCTTGACGCCCATTGGGCTAAGTATGCGCATGATAAGACCTACATCATTCATTCATCGCACGGCCGCAGCGGGGGAAGACTACAGCTCCCAGAGGGCTTAGCGGCTGAACCGCCCACTTCCTGCTGGACCGCGCCCAGAGGCGCTAAAAGATCGCTTGCTCCCTCCGCGTCGCGGACGCGCGCGGGCGGTGCCGGGCGAAGCCTGGGCAGAGGGCGGCCGTCTGTGGCTGTCCGGGGACGACGAGGGACGGGACGGGTCACCCCCCTTATCAGCGACACGTCAGCCGACACTTGCCACAAAGGTACTGTCATTTGGAGCATTCTGCCTTTTAGCTATTGCTCACTGACTCACTGGGCTATTGCCGGACCAAGAATATATATTGTGATCATTTTGGGACTTGTTATTATTTTTTAGTTTTTTTTTTTAGTTGCAAGTAGAGCTACTGTTCCTTAGCAAAATGAGCACCTCGGGCAGGAAATCTCGATTACCTGCATCTCGCCCAAACACTAGACTTCAGGCCACATTACCACAGCCCTTGCCCACATTGACGGCCATTGATAAAATGCAGCAACAAACTATAGGAGTGGTGGCCAATGCAATTGAACACACTGAAAGAAGATTATCCTTCCCACCCACAGCATGCACCAAAGACAGTGTTGAGGATTGTTCAGTTATTATGAACAATCCCACGATCTTGGATTCCTATTTGACATCTACCTACGCTGAGCTGCCTTGTGCGCAGGTGCCCGCTGAGACCTCAGTAGATGTCGACTTGGTACAGGTCTTAACAGGGTCCCCAACTAACAACGACGACCAACCCTGCACCCTGACCTCTCCTCCCCTGCGGCAACTTTAAAATCTGGCAGATCTGGTCCTAAGACAAAAAAGGATAGTTTCCCTAAAAACACGGGTAAAAAGAAGCAGGCCAATCATAACTTGGTTTCCCGTCTGCCAACACGTTCCACCCATCCACAGGGATACCCTGTTGGGTCACCAACATGGTGGCCGACCTTCAGGCAAGCCTTGAGCAAACTATTGCCTCACACTTTAAACCCCTTGTTTCAAAACTGGACAGATTAACCTCCATCTTAAATAATAGAACACCAGGGACAACAAAGTTAGTAAATCCCCAAGGCAAATTTGCACCCCCAACACCTGCAGTTGCCTCTACAAAGACACCTTGCTCTGTAGCAGCTAAGTCTACTGTCCCAGTAGCATTGAACCAAAATTCAGGGTCTGTACCAACCACCGCAAAACCTTTAAACCCTCTACCCCCCCCCCCGCCAACTACTAATACACCAGGACACACCATTCCTTCCGTAGGGGACCCTAATGGCAAGTCTAGACGTCACCACAAAGAGGGCAAAAATGCGGGAAACAATAACACAGTACAATTACCAAGACCTCCTGTGCTAAAGGCAGTACCTAGGCAATTGCCGTCAATAAACCTGCCCCCAGAAGCTCAACCATATGTAGTTGCCTTAGTGGGTGTCCCGGCTCTTAGTGGGGGGAAAAGAGAACATGAGGCAGACTTATATAACAAGTGTGTACAGTGGTTGGACCTAAATAGACCTCTGCCTCCAAACATCTCGGGGGAGATACTGGCAGTGAGAAGAATTGATTGGATTGGAAGGGGCCCTAAAACAGTGGCAGGGGATGTCGTTACTTTTAACTTCAGGGACTCCTCCGCTGTGGACCACATCTGCAAAGCCCCTTCCTACAGAGAATCCCAAATTTTCCCTCTGCACCTATCCTATTTCTATCCTACTCCTAACCACAAATTGACTTCCCACAGGAGACCCCAACTGATTAGAAATTGCTACCCGCCTCCTAATAGGATTCACCACTGGCAGTCATTTGGGGAGGGTATTTCTCCAACAATTCCTACCTACCCACTGCAAGCCCACTGGAATAGGTTTAGCGCCCTCGCGGAGGTTGATTGACTGACCTCGAAAGGCACTCCCCCACTGCAATCTAATAATAGCAACCTAGCGGAGGGGATAGGAACTAAGGAGAAGACCTTACCAATGGTTATTGGTGAGAATTCCTCTCCCAATGCAGTGACAAGGGAGGGGTCAAGTGCAGAGCAGAGATTGGGTCAGGAACTCCTTTTAGAACAAGGGGGTGCGCAATGTACAAAAGAGGCCATGGAAGGAAGTATAAAAATCCTCTCATGGAACGTGGCCGGGCTAAAGAGCAAGCTACTTGATCCAGGGTGGTCTTCTTTTATGGCCACATATGATATTTGTCTGATGCAAGAAACTTGGTCCTTAGAGGAGAGTGTTAATCCCGGCTTTGCCACCTATGACATTTATGCAGTATCTGGGGGGGAGGTCGTCCTTCTGGCGGCCTATCCATATGGGTGGGTGCACACCTTGGTGCACAGGCCACCCATGTGGATACAAAATCACTCGATATACAATGTGTCGTACTAAAGACCATTGACAAATCCTGTGTGGCTATTATAAATATTTACTCAAGGCCCACCGCAAATGGAAAGGAATCGAGCACTATCAAAGCGCTCGCCCTTTTTCTCCAAACGCTTGACCCGACAACCTCGATAATCCTTGGTGGCGATTTTAATTGCCAGTTTGAGCCCCTGGGTGGACCCGAGTTGTGCGATGAGGATGAGGTTGATTTGCTCTGGCATATCCCTGCCCCAAGGATCGCTCCGGTAAGGGCCTGGACCCCGCTAGTACTACAAATCAAATCCCTGACCCTTGCAATGTCCCTGCGGGCATGCAATGGAAGGGCTAATAATGATAGTTCAGGCTTGTCTACATATAATCGGTCCAATCGTACTTCCACCATTGACTATCTTATGTTGGAAGCCAAACATTGGGACATGTTTGGAGATTTTAGGGTCATCCCAAGGCATGACAGTGACCACAACGCGCTGGTCCTGACGCTTAAGCCTGGATCATTTGGTCTAACCAATCCCGACCCTAGTAATAACATGGTAGTGCCTTCTTATATTATATCTAACAATAGGAGAAGGGTCAAAAGGCCTTCGTGTGTGGACTCACCAAGTCGTCTTGCCGAAATCTATCAGATTGCTACCCCACTTATAAGTGATATGGGGAGCGCTACCTCCCATGGGCAGATTACTGAGTCCCACAGAAAGTTAGTTCTGAGTCTAGGGGATGTATTTTATCCAGCTAGCGGGACGAAGCCGCGTAGGATTAAAACACACCCTTGGCATGACCATCCCTGTAAAAAATCCAAGAAAGACCTCCTTACAGCAATTAAATCTAAGGACACCCTTAAAATCCAAGCCACTAGATTGCTCTATAAGAAGGAATTTACCAGGGCCAAGAGCGAGTGGGAGGAAGCTAGATGGGCTGAGATGAGACAGTCACTCCTCTTAAAAGATTCTAAGACCTTTTGGGCCATTGTTACCTCCTCGGTGGGTGGTGATCGAGATGGTGGGGTCTCGAACATCGCTCCCATAGTCTGAGAGACGCATTTTAGGTCACTTTATACTAGTCCTGAGTCGGGGATACTTGATCGCCAAGGTCGGGACAACTTGCCTAGAGCGATTTGCACGGCCCGGGACCTCCGGCATGAGTATCGACTGCCGGGGGCCCCGGGGCCCGGGGCATTCTCCCGCAAAAATCACGCCACTAAGCTAGTCCCTGGGGTTTCCTCGACCCCAGACCCCCGCACAAGCACGGACTGCCGGGGGTCTGGGGGCCTGGGGTTTCCTTTTGTAAAAGTCAGGACACTATGCCAGTCCCTGGGGTCCCCACGGCCCCAGACCCCCCGCACGAGCATAGACTGCCGGGGGTATGGGGTTCCGGGGCTCCCCCCTGTAAAAATCAAGATACTATGCTCGCTTCTGGGATTCCTACGGCCCCAGACCCCCCGCACGAGTATCGACTGCCGGGGGTCTTGGGTCTCGGGGTTTTAATCTGTAAAACTCAGGACATCCAGCCAGCCCCTGGGGCTTCCATGGCCCCAGACTCCCCGCACAAGCATAGACTGCCGGGGGCCTCGGGCCCTGGAGACCCGATGGGACAATTGGGTGCCCAAGAGAGGACTACCACATTTAATCCCGATCATATCTCCCTTAAGGAAGTAGAGTCGGCAATCGAGAGATTGCTCCCAAACAAAGCTCCCGGTCTTGATAGGCTCCCAGGAGATCTTTTTCGTTCTCAACCTAAAATCTGGGCCCCATACCTGATGGTCTTGTTCAATGCGGTCCTACAAGGTTCCGCATTGCCTGAGACCTGGCTTGGAGCCGAGATTGTTCCAATTTTTAAAAAGGGTTGCCCGCTCGCCCCATCTAACTATAGACCAATCAGCTTAATTGACACTACCCAGAAGCTGATGGGGCGAATCCTAATCGATAGACTATTGGGCTGGATGGAGGAGAATAAAATCTTGACCACCCTCCAAGCCGGATTTAGAACAGGGGTCTCGACCATGGACCAGATCTTCCGACTCCAGGTCCTATACTGGAAAACCGCAAGAGTAGAGGGTGGCAGCCTCTACCTTGTCTTTGTGGACCTGCAGGCCGCATTTGATCTGGTTCCCAGGGAGAGGCTCTGGATGGTCTTGGAGGAGCTTGGTCTCCCTCCCTATTTGTTAGATGCCCTCATCAGACTCCATACAGGGAATTATGCACAGGTGAGGTGTGGAAGGAACGGGGATATATCAGCTCGCTTCCCCGTTACCCGGGGTGTACGCCAGGGTTGTGTACTGGCCCCCACCCTCTTTAGCCTGTACGTCAATGGTCTGATAGATGCACTTTCTGGTGTCAGGGACAACGATGCTCCTCGCCTGGCCACTGGTAGGGTGCCCGCTTTGATGTTCGCGGACGACACCTTGCTGTTATCCCGGACATCAACGGACATCCAGCGGGTTCTGGACGGTTTTGTGTCCTTTTGTGCCTCACGGGGGCTGGAGGTCAACTTGGAGAAAACCAAGTTTATGATCTTCAATCCCCCGAGGCACACCCGCCCAAATCCCACGCTGAATGGAACTTCCCTGGAGCGTGTCAAGACTTTTGTATACTTGGGGGTCACATTGACTGAGCATTTCACTTGGGATCACCAAATCTCTAAATCATCCCTGAGACTGGCTCAGATTATGGGAGGCATGGGTAGATTCCATAGTGCTTCGACCTTTAAACCTGTCACCCCTGCCCTTGAGATATATAAAACACAGGTCCGGTCAGCAGCTTTGTATGCCGCAGAACTCTGGGGACACACGAAAGTACATGAGTTATTGAAGGTTGAACATGCCTTCATGCGTCACCTGGTTGTCCTTCCACAAAGTACTCCCCTCATACCACTACGCCTAGACTTAGGCTTGGAACCTATTGACAAACTAGCAGCCACACGACCTCTGCTCTACTGGAGAAGGCTTTGGTCTGTGCCGGAGCTTGCACCTTTTAGAACAGAGTTCACTGCAATTTGGGGACAGTTACAGTATAAGAACATACCCTGGCTGGCCCATGTTAAGGCTTTCTTTCATCAAATTGGTATGCCACAACTTTGGGATGCACCTGAAGACAGCTGCGTGAGGACGCAAAGGTCCCAAATAGTGGCGGCTGTAAGGTCATACAACCTTAAAACTCTAAACTGCTCGACCTCGTTGGGAAGGCTGTCCACAGAGTTTTTATTGATGAAAGTTAGTCCCAGGACGGAGGTGTTTTTGGACCTGGTACAGCCTCCACTTGCAAGAAAACTATATACCCAACTGAGGCATGGCTCCATACCGATAGGGGCACTAACATCCAGATGGTCACACTCGATGGAGGCCAATTGCCCTGCTTGCAACTATTGGAGGGAAGACATTGTACATATCTTTTTTTTCTGCCCGGCATACAGCGGAATTTGGAAATGCTGGATCCTTCCACTGTGTAAAAATCTGGGTTTCAGACAATGTGTACAAGCTTCAAGAGTTTTAACCTATGATACTGCCCCTCCCATTGTTTTTGCTGTTTCTCGTTTCTTATATGGCATGTGGCGGAGAAGAACTCTTTTCTTTAGTATGAAATAATGGCCCATACTTACCCATACCTTTACTCTTTGATAACTCATTGTTTAATAACTTTTTAACTTGACTGTATTTATGGTTTTATTATTGTGCTTGTATATATTTTATTACACTTTTATGGTCTTTGACCGAAATAAAGTTATCAAATGAATGAATGATTTGCCCTCTATCGGTCTTCTCTCTACCAAGGGCAGATTTATTAAAAAAAGAGCAAGAACTGGAGTGCAGATTGTCCACTCGTGACATCAGGCCTTGACTCATATTCCTAAAGACCAAACAGTCTTCTTGCCCCCTTGTGGGGCAGATTGGGTGATTTACCCCATGACAATGCCTAACAAGTCCAAAACAGTTGTGGAGTTGATTGTATTACCTTATTAAGGGAACCTAGACTGGCAGTTTAAGATTATGGCCTCATTGACTATATTGTGATGCCTGGCAGCACAGCAAGCCTTCCTGCTGCGCTGCCAGGTGTCAAAATAAAAGAGCAAGAATGCGCCCTATCTGCATGATACAGCGCATTCCTGTCCACCTCCCCTGTGCATAAACAGCAGCCATGTGCCAATGCAGACACCCTTGTACCATGTTGTAAGGGTGCCTGCGCTGCAGGGATGATTGTTGTTGTGAAGGTACAAAAACAATCATTCAAGGTGTTTTTCTCCTTCTATGTGTACTGCAGTATGCAGCACACATCAAAAGAGCTAAATTGAGGAGGAATAAAAGTATTTTTTCTCGTTGTGCCACTCCTGGAGGCATAGGATTATGATGCTTTCCCAGTTTTACAACACTTTGTAAATCTGGGAATGTGTCAAGTTCCATGGATGTTGTATGGGAACACCAAACGCAACATCCATGGAACACCCCATTCACACAGAGTAATGAGTGAAAGTGACCCATATTTACAAGACCATGAAAAGTACTGCAGGGTGACTTTATGTGGCCTTGTAAATATGGGCAGATGCTCTGCACTTCCGGTGTGTCAAAAAAGGTGATGCACCAGCGCAGCAAAGGGCTTGTAAATAAGCCACAAAATGTTACTTTGAAGAACCTGGTCAGTACAGATTTGCATTAGACGGGCCTCTGTCTAGAGTGGAACATTGGGTAACAACAATGGATTGGAATGTTTCCCAGTGTGATTGACGTGGTTTAGACCACTTGCAAGCATTCCTCCTACTACCTTCTTTGTGTTTAAGTGTCAAATTAGCCAATGCAGACCTCTTTATGTGAAATTGTCTGTCTTATTTCTCTGTTCGCCCCATCTCTCATTTGAAAATCATGCAGATCCCATAATTTGCATTTCAGAATATAAACACGACACACCTGACATTTTGACCATGTCCCTGTGTTGTAATAGTTGTGGCTTTCAAGGCCTTGCTTTATGATGCCATCTGCATTGAGTAGGAAATCTGCCTTTTCTAGGTGGTCATCCCAGAACTGTTGGTGTTTTGCTGGATGCTATTTCTTTGCTAGCTTTAGAACTATGTGTACTTTACCCCTGCTAACCAGTAGTAAAGTGTCTATGCTACCTCGTGGTTGAATTGGCATGTTCCTAATTGGCATATTTAACTTGGCTATAAGTTCCTAGTATATTGTAGAAAGTGTACCCAGTGCCTGGAAGTTAAATGCTACCAGGAGACTGTCCTATGTAGAAAACCAAAGTGCAGATTAAAATCTTAATTCTGTATCTCAGAATGAGATTAGCTACAAAATAATTAAACTACTATCTCAAATAGTAATTAAAATCCAAATCAATAGTGAAGTTTGACTTTCAATAAATATTAGAAAAAGTAACTTTTCAAAAGTTATATTTTTCTTGCCTGGAGTTCCTGGAGGCTTGTTTGCATTTGCTCTCCAGCTTCTCCCACCCAGTGATTAGCACTGAATAGGTGTGAAAAAAGTGTGAAATGCCTCCCAGAAGCAAACAGTAAGCTGACCTGAATGGGCAGAGATCGATTAATCGAACAATCAACGATTTATAGAACACTGTTTGTCACCTGTGAGGGTATCCAGGCACGGGGGAGTTGCTGCTGGGAGTTGTCACTCAAAGACTCAGGTTTTCAGGCCATCTCTGAACTTCTGTAGGGTGGATGCAGTGAGTCCGGAGATGGAGTGGGAGGCCATCCCAGGTCTTTGTAGCCAGACAGGAGAAGGTGCAGCTGCAGCTTCTACTTTTGTTGAAGCAGGGGCTGTGGGAGAGGGAGGCAGAGTTTAGTTGTCTGCTGTCCAGGCACGGCCCGTGCAGGGCGTTATACCGGGGCGGTGACGTCAGGCGGGGGAGGGTCAGGGTGGGGGGTTGTAAAATGCTGGATATGGACCATTACAGGTAAATACCGAAAAAAATATATAAAACAAATTTCGTTACCTGCACTGCATCGCCAAATGTGATGCAGCGCGGGCAACAAGATTCGTTTTTTTTTTTCGGTACTTACCTGTAATGGTCCATATCCCGCATTTTACAACCGCCCACCCTGACCCTCCCCCGCCTGAGGTCACCGACCCGGTTTAACGCCCTGCACGGGCCGTGCCTGATGCTGTCTTATTGTTAGTTCAGTTTGTGGATGAGGTATGCTGGTTCTTTGTTGTGCAGGGCACTTTAGGTGTGAGTCAGCAGTTTGAGATGGCACCTTTTTTGAGACAGGAGCCAGTGGAAGTGCTGTGAGGTGGGGATGATGTGGGCTTTTATCTGGAGGTCGAGGATAAGCTGACTGCAGCATTTTGGATAGTTTGCAGTCTGCTCAGTAGTTGTGTGGTGATGGCTATGTAGAGGGAGTTTCTGTAGGCCAGGCAGTGATGAAGGCCTGGGTAACGGAGTGTCTGTTGTTGATGGGGAGCCCTTTGAATATTTTTTGGAGCATGTGGAGGGTGAGGATTCAGACTGAGGAGACAGCATTTATTTATATCTTCATGGTGAGCATGCTGTTGAGTATGATGCAGAGATTTTGTGGTGTGGTCTGTGAGAGTAGGCAAGGGGCTCAGTTCGACTGCCCAACAGGAGTTGTCTCATAGGGAGGTGTTGCTCCCAAAGATGAGTTTCTCTGTTTTGTCAGTGTTGACTTTTAGGCATTTGTTTTGCATCTAGCTGGCTATGCTTGTCATGCACCTGTGGAAATTGGTTCTGATGTTAGTGGGGTGTGAGGATAGGGAGAGGGTGAGCTGAGTGTCGTCAGCGTATGATATGATGTTCATACCATAGGATTTGACCAGCATGGCCGAGGTGGCCATGTATGTATTGAACACAGTTGGACTCAGTGAGGACCCTTGGGGAATGCTGCAGATGAAGTTCTTTGGGACCGAGGCATAAGGTGGATGTCGGACCCTCTGGTTTCTTCCTTTGAGGAAGGAAGCAATCCATTTAAGGGCATTTCTTTGGATCCCCATCTTATGGAGTCTGTGTAGAAGGGTGTAGTGTGACATGGTGAAAGTGGGTAGGAGCTCATGGTGTCGAAGGCTGCAGAGAGGTCATGGAGAATTAGGCTGCGGTCTCTCCCTGTTTTGGAGAGATAGGATGGCATCTCTGGCTGCAATTAGGACAGTTTAGGTGCAGTTATTTGCAAGAAATCCCAATTGGGATGGATCCAGGAGGTTGTTGATCCCTAGATAGTTGAAGAGTTGTCTGTTTATTGCTTTCTCCAGGACTTTAGCCGGGAATGGGAGCAGGGAGATGTGCCGGTAGTTCTTGAGTTCTTCTGGGTCTGCAGTAGGTTTGTTTTAGCAGAGGTTTCACTTCTGATGTGTTACCATCCTTCTGGGAAGGAAGCAGACGTGACAGATGAGTTGAGGAGGATGGCAGGTTCCCACCACTCATGACTCTCCTACAGAAGTTTCATCTTTTACTTGACAGGTCTGCTGGGTGTACATATTACACTTGGGGTGGATTTGAAAGGTAAAGAACAGTATACTAAGATAAGTCTTGTGTATCTACTGCCTGGTTGCTGAAAACTCATGCTTTTCCCCTACAAGAATTCTGTCTCTTGATTTACTCTGGACAGTGGTGGCTTCAAACTGGCTTTTAGTGTTAATTGTGGAGGACACCACCTTTATAATACCACACTACTCTCACACAACCCAGACTTCAGAGCCCACATTTAGGGGTCGATTAGGATCGCGGTTTTCCCGCATCCTCCGGGCCGGCGGAAGCCACCGCCGGCCGGGAGGATGCGGGAAAACCGCTGCGGAGCCTCAAAAGACCCACCGCCACATTAGGATGGCGGTGGGCTTGAAATGTGTCTGCAGCTTTTCCGCCGCTGTCGCCTTCCGACCGCGGCGGAAAAGCTTTAACATGGCTGGCGGTGTCTATCAGACACCGCCAGCCATATTAGGATGGTGTAAGAAGTATGCTTTTCCGCGGTGGCTTTTCTGCCGTGGAAAAGCATACAGACCTTCACTTCGGGGGCCCGTTGCGGGCCCCCTGGGTGAAGGGGGGTGGGGGATGCACATGGGGGGTACCTATGGTACCCCCCCTGCATTTGCGTGAACAAAGCAGCAGGCACCGCACGGTGCCTGCTGCTTTGTGCATGCAAATGCGATGCATGCATCTTTAACATTGCGGCGGGTGCAGCTTGAAGCTGCACCCGCCGCAATGTTAAAGATAGAGGATGTGACCGCCACCCTGGCGGTCACATCCTAATCTGCACGGAGGGAACGCCGCAGCCCATGCGGACGTTCCCTCTTACTCTGGGGTCGCGGACGGACTCAAGTCCGTCCGCGATCCTAATCTACCCCTACGTGTGGCTGCAGAAGTTTGCCATCTTGAAAATGCCCAAAGGAGGTGACGTTGGCCCTGGGAACTTTTACCCCATTGGTTAGAGCATGCTGAGGAACCATTTCCATCCACAAGCTGGAGTAAGGCAAAAATGTGGCATCTCCAGGCAACCACTTCATAACACTGCTGAACCTGAGGAAGAACAGAAGAGGACTGGACCTGTTATCTGTGACATGGGAAGAGTAATGAATGACTGGACCTGCTTCCTCTTGTCCTAGGACAAAGAAGTGGTCTTTACGGCTCATAATACTCATCTTCTGTTCAAGCTAAAGGGATACAATTAGCCACAAGAGGTCAAAAATATTCATAATGGAAAATCAGTTAAACCAATTTAAATACATTTATAGAAAACAAAAATAAACATGCATTGCCAAAGCCAGTAGATCTGAAATTTGAGGTCAGTCTTTTGTTTTTGTTAATGCTTGACTTATTTTTTAGGCATGGTTTTTGTAAAACCATATCAGTGTTGGAGCTGCTGGGCCCTCACCATTCTAACAAGCATTGGCAAACGCAAAAATCGGTTTTTGGTTTCAAAAAGAACACATTGCCACAGGAGTTCTGGGCGCTGTACAAAACTACTTTGTGTGTCAATATGCTCCTTGTGAAAGAGCAGAATACTGTCACTCACAGTGATGCCAGCTGTTAGAGAGAGAGAGAGTGACAGGCATAATTTTAATATACGCAAAAGGTCATGGCTAACAACAGGCCTAATTAGAGGCCCAATTATTAAAGAAAGTCTCAAAAGTGCATGCATGATATATATCCTTGCATATATATATATGGTTTCCTTGAAATCAGAAGTATTTACAGAAGTAGACCAAGAAATAGTACTCCTAGAAAATATTTTTGAACTGCATTTTTCCATGAGCAAATCTGCATGTGTAGATTTGCTCATGTGAAAATCTGAATGTTTCCAAGTTCCTTTTTCCTCCATCCACTTTTTTCCTAACCCTGGAAGAAATGTTACGCCTGCCATTGTCAAGAGCAAATTTCCAACCTTTCTCATTATGAAAAGATTTGAGAAAAATTTGTGAAAACCCTTAAACATGCAAGTTAGTAGGTTTGCACAGACTCAAAAGGGCATTCCAAACCTGGAACTATTGCTTACCACTAACTTCAGCCCCAGTATGTAGACCTGCAGAAATGTGGCAACATAAGAGAATTGCTAGTATTCAAATCCTACTATGGTACGAACACTGGCATAATCAGAGATGCTATATAAGAACTCTTATATAATGAGATTGCTGCCATAATCTGTTGCAGCATTGCATTGCACAAAAGGGACAAGTGGATTTTGTTACAGGACAAGTAAATATATGAAGCAACCTGCCTCATGGACAAGTAGATATTTTATTAAATGCCACACCCTGTTAATACATCAATTAGGTACAGAAACAAAACACAAAATATCTTCTATGAAATACAGGACAATGTATGCAAATCCAGTCTCTTTTTATATGCTATACTTTGTTACTGCTTCACTGTCTATAGTAGAGTGCAGCCACTTAACATATTTTCTATAATTCATATTCTTCCCTTATTTTAATTTTTCTCCCCTGCCAGTTTTTTTTTAACAGCTTTCTAGTGAGCTTACCATGATTTTCATCTGAGATCCGGTCTTGTGAAATTTTGCTTTTTACTCACAATGTGCGCTTACACCCTGAAAGATATATTCAAAATGTCTCCTACAAGCGAAAAGTTGTTAGGCAGTGAAGAGAATGAGTTAAAAAAAGGAAAATCAACAGTTATGGACCAGCCAGAGACATTACATATAAAACCAATTTCCTTCTCTCATGCACTAATGCGCTCCATTTTTTTATATATATAAATCAAGGAAACATAGTGGTCCATTACTGAAGATCAATGCCCTATTCAAATGCAGTCATTCATCCATGACATAACTACGCATATTTCAAAATCATTTCCCTGTGTTCCGGTGCAATCTGCAAATCAGAAGCTCCACTCACTATATTCTGGGAGGGTTTCTTTTTCTGAGTAAAATCAATAACCCATCCTAGCATAGGGTCTAATGCAATGGATTTTATAAAACCCCCAAAGGGTCTAGCCATTTGTCAATATTTATTGACATAAAGTAACTTAGTTACTTATCAGTCACCTGCTTCACTACTTCTTATATGTGTAGGGACACATAAACACATAAATTATTCTCTAACCCAGCATCTCCCGCAGTGTATGCCACATATCAATTAGTGTATTGATACAGAGAATATTTTTAAAAACATTGTCTACAGCCCCCTGTCTATTTTAAATGCCAGTCAATGCCCCTTTTATTAATACTATGTGTTAAATACACATTTGAAAGACTGAAAAGTCACTTGCAGCAAGGCAAGTTAGTTATTTAGCTTACATCTCACTTACCAACTGGTGACATCACAGTCATCCAATGTTCCCACTTTCTGACACCATTTCGATTGGGAAATACTGGCACCCTCCCAGGAGCAAATGAATGAAACTCACCAGACATAGCAGGATTGCTCAGAGTGAAATGTATTTATTGGTACCAAATGCATGCATCATTGATAATTAGCAAGGCAGAAGTCGGGTCTCCAGCCTTAGGGGCTCTCAGACGGCTTCTTCCCAGAGTGACAGGTTTCTAGGTGCTATATACATTGAGTAATGCCATGTCAGCGGAACTAGAATAAGGCACCAGGCCAAATATGGCTAACATGGATGTGCAATGTCTGCACCATGCAAATTATAAACAGTCAGATATGGGCAGACCAGAAAGGCTGGCTCAGCACTGTGTTAGCAACTTGCACAACCAGATTAAGAAATATCATGTAGTCAGGACAAGCAAGGTGACCTCTAAGGGGTACAGAATGGCTTGTTGAAGCTTGTCCAGTCAAGGTCAGAAAGGAAGCCCTTTGGAGCGCCAGGCCTCATGTTAATGTGATATATCTAAGCATGATATGTTTTGAAAGTGCAAACACCTGAATTTATATGGATATTCATCTATATTTTGCAACACTTGCCCCCCAAGGGCCCTCAGCATCCAAAGGAATTCATCTCCCAATCAGTAGTACGCCAGGATGCGCTTATGCGGAGTGGTGGATAAAGGCTGTGGGACCTTGGATGAAAGCTCAGCAATCCCTCTCTGGGTGACTTACTGGAGTTAACATGAGGAATTCTTGGCCCCTCAAGGACCTTCAGCATCCGAGGGGACTTCATCCCCAACCAGTAATGCACCATGAGGTTGTTTGCAGAGTGGTGGAGAAAGGGGGTGTGGCCTCCCACAAGCTCTCAGCAATCCCCCTGTGTGAGACTTACTGGAGGAGGCATGAGGGGATCTTGGTCCCCCTAGGACCCTCAGCATCCAAGGAGACTTTATACCCCAAGCAGTAATGTACCAGGAGGTTGTTTGTAAAGTGGTGGAGAAAGAGGGTGGGGCCTCCTTCAAGCTATTAGCAATCCCACTGTGTGAGACTTACTGGAGGTAAGAAGAGGGGTTCTTCGCCCCCAAGAACCCTCAGCATCCAAGAAGACTTTATACCCCAACCAGTAATGCACCAGGAGGTTGTTTGCTGAGTGATGGAGAAAGGGGGTGGGCCTCAGATGACCTGTCAGCAATCCCTCTTCGTTGTGGGACTTACTAAAAGTAACAGGAGAGGTTGTTGGCACCAAGGACCCTTAGCAGCCAAGGGACTTCATCCCCTAAACAGTTGTGTGCCCGGAGCCCCCTGCAGAGTGGTTGAAAAAGGGGGCAGGGCCTCAGATGACTTTCCCTGGGGCCAGCCTTTTTTTTTTGTAGGCGAGGGTAGCCCTGCGGCCCTGCTCCCCGGGCCAATTGCGGCCCTGGAAACCCCATATCCCGGAGCCCGGCCTTCTAAAAAAAATTATTTTTGTTGGGAGAGGGGGCCCTGGCCATTACACTATGCCACACAGTCTCCCTCCCAAAATGAATATCGGCCCAGGAGAACACGCCTCTGCCCTCTTAATTCTGGGTGAACACTGTTGGGGACCGTGGGTGAGGACTCAAGGCCGCCATGGTCCGTGCCAACTCCCCGCCTCCTGCGACAGCTGGCATTCCTGTGACAGGACAGACAAGAGGCTGCTGAAAGACAGCACCCTGTCTCTCAAAGCAAATGTTTTAATCTATTCCCCTGCACGCATGTTTGCGTGCATGGATACAGATGAAAACTCCACTTTCTGCAAGCCCTTATGTTTGCTGTTGCTTGATGGGAGAAGCAAAAGAAAACAGCAAACTCACAAGGGTGGATACCTGAGGAGGTATCAGGAGCAGGCCCTGGGAGGTGGCAGTCCCCAGGGCCATCTATGGCTCCACAATGTTTATTTAAGCATGGAGGTGATGGTCCCCATTACCGGGGATCACGATTGACCTCTTCATTATTTACCTTGAGCCGCCAGGTGATAGCGGTCCCCAGGGCTGTGGGGGATGTGCAGGCCCACGCATTTATTTTACATTATTTGCCCCAGGTAGGTGGCAGTCCTGATATTGTTTCACAGTGCCCTGGGGAGTTGGTGGTCCCCTGGGCTGCAGGGGGTCCACACATTTAGGTGGTGGCCCATGGGGCCTAGAAGGCCGCGATGGACCCCCTTCATTATTAGATTTGAGCCCCAGGGAGGTGGCAGTGCCCAGGGCTGTGTGGGGGCCTGTCTGGGCACCCATATTTATTTTATATTATTTGCCATGACTTTGTTCTCCCTGAGTTGGCAAGGTATGCCCAGATGTGGGTCCCTTGCTCACTTTGCCACTGGATTCAAGCTAGCCTGGCTGATGAAGGGCAAAATCCCAAAACCTGCTCTAGGATTCTTGTTTCTAGTCCAGGGAGAACCTGGCCTGGCAGTTCTGGTTGGACTGTTCCCATTGGGTGCAGGGTCAAGACTGATTAGTATATGGCTGGGATAAAAATGGAATGGCATGGGGAGCAAAACAAAACTATGGCTTTAGGCCCAGATCTCTGTAATGGGGTGAATGCATGACATTGTTCTGCATTCTGTCCATCAATTTTTTTTTTGCATTTTTCAACCGAGTGGGACGGGTATGCCCAGATGTAGGTCCTGTGTTCTCCATGCCACTGGAGTCAAGCTATCTTGGTTGATGAAGGGTGAAACCCCAAAACCAGTCCTAGGATGCTTGTTTCCAGGACCTGGCCTGACAGTTCAGGCTGGATTGTTCCCATTGGGCGGAGGATCAAGACTGATTTGCATATGACTGGGTTCAAACTGGAATGTCATGGGGAGCAACAAAACGATGGATTTAGTCCCAGATCTCTGTACTGGGGTGAATGTATGATTTGCTCTGCATTCTCTCTGTCAATTGTTCTTTTTGCATTTGTCGCCCCGAGTGGGATGGGTATGCCCAGATGTGGGTCTTGTGCTCTCCATGCCACTGGAGTCAAGCTATCCTGTCTGATGAGGGGTGAAACCCTAAAACCGGCCGTAGGATGCTTGTTTCCAGTCCAGGGAGGACCTGGCCTGGAAGTTCGGGCTGGACTGTTCCCATTGGGTGCAGGATCAGTTCTAATTTGCATATGGCTGGGTTCAAACTGGAATGGAATGGGGAGCAAAGAAACATGGATTTTGGCCCAGATCTCTGTACTGGGGTGAACGTATGACATTGTTCTGCATTCTGTCCATCAATTGTTCTTTTTGCACTTTTAGAAAGTAGGCATTTTCCTTCTTTACCATTCTGTGCCTCTGCCTGCCAGTTGAATCCACTTCTGAGGGAGGGTGACAGTTGTGATGTTTATGCATTCCCTTTAGACAGTCACAAAAAGGAAGAAGAGGTGTGCCCATCCTGATGACCCTTCACCAGGCTGATGGGTCTTCCTGAGCTAGAGTGGTTGGCGGAGTTCTCACTCAAACTGAATAGGGCTCTGTCTGTCCTTACACAAAGCTGTCTCCACCCCACTGTAGTGTGCCTGGAGTCAGGTCAGGGAAAAGCAGGGTCTTGTGCATTACAAAGACTGTCCTTGGAACGTTGCCTACTTAAAAGGCAGAAACTGGTATAAGTACTGGAGAGGAGACATCATAACTTCAAAACACTTCTGGACTAAGAGGACATTCTGCGAAGCTGTCAAGAGGGAATACTACATTACTGTATGCTCTGCTTTTTTGGCCAGTTTCTTGCTGCTTCTGTTTTGGGCAATCAAAGGACAGGGCTTTGCGTTCACATCCTGCTTGTCAAGGTTCTCCAAGGGCTTGTGTGTGCTTGCATCTTGTTAAGAAGTCTCAGAGCCATCAAATACTTCACCTGCAGCCCATGAACTCCTTTGCTGGGAGTTTTGACCCACCAAGTGGTGCCAATTCCAGTTCTGGGTCCTTGGCTGCAAAAGAACCAAGAAAATTCACGCATCTACTCTCAGCATCTGTTTTTCCCGAAGCAGCGTCGCCTTTCAGGTGAAAAACCAAAGCATTGCTGAAGAATCGATGCAGCGTCAGCTGTGTGGCTGAAAGATCGCAGCAGCCCGAGTCCCTAGCATCATGTCACCGACGTCCATGGCACCCGCTCTGACTCCAATGCAAGTCCTGCTGTGCGGCTTTAAGAAATCAATGCATCACCTGCTTCGCGGCTGGGAAATGGACACAGCGCCTGTTCTGCCGCATCAATCCAGAGCGTCTGTAGTTTTGCTGCATCTTCCCTGTGCTCCAAGTTCATCAACGACATTGTCCAGCAATAAGGAACCAAGGCTGCATGTTCGGAGATCGACACATCACCTCCTCTCACAGTAAGGATTCTGCCACCTCCCCTGGCAATAAGGAAACAAAGCATCACCTGGGAGTAAGGAATCAACGCATGGCATTGCTTTTCATGAACCTCATCTCCCTTGCTCTTTTTTTCATCTTTGATTTTAATACAACCCAGATACTTTGAGACAAAAGTGACGCTTCCATAGTTTCCTATGGACTGAACGATTTTTAACCTTTTCAAAGTGATACATTTGCTTGTGTAAGTTGGATTTCTTTTTGTTTTGATCTTGATTTATCCTAAGAAAAATTGGTTATTTTTCTAAACTGGTGTGGTGTCCTTTTGTAGTGTTTTCACTGTGTCACTGTGTGTGTATTTACAAATGCTTTACACATTGCCTCAGTGATAAGCCTGACTGTTTGTGTCAAGTTACTAATGGGGTGAGCAGAAGTTATTTTAGCTGTGTAATGCCCTCATCCTGACTAGAAAAAGGGTCCCTACTTGGACAGGGTGCAAACATTTGCCAAATAGAAACCCCCATTTCTAACAGTGACACACACATTCCTAATGCTCTTACACACACCACCACCCTTACTTTACCATTTAGGATGGTTGATTCAGTAACCTACAAACAGGAAGCAGAAATATGTTGTTTGCACTGTATCTACTCATCTGCCTGCTCTTCAATTTATGGGCCGAATTCACAACAAAAATGTAATCTACTTTAATAGATATACACGTATGTCTATTACAGTTTATCTTGCGGTACTCCTGAAATCCCATAGCAAATTGCATTTTGCACGATAACAAATAAATATAGCCTTTTTCCTGAAGGAGAAAAATATTTTCCCATGTAGAAACCCCTTCACCTTCGTATTCAAGCTAAACTATATGATTGCAAGCATAAACCTTAGCATTAAATGTTTTATAAACTAAGGGCCACATGCATCAAAGAATAGAATTGCGATTCCTAAATAGCAATTTTTAGGGAAGCGCTATTTAGGAATCGCAACTCCTTATGCATGTAGGAATTGCAAAAGAAATTGCGATTCCTACGGATTCCTTAATAGCTATTTGCAAATTGCGACTCGCTATTAAGTAATGCCTTTCCATTCATTCCTAAGGGCGCAGAGGCCCACAGGAATGAATGGGAATTAATTCACAATTTGGGAGGACCAAATAGGTACTCGCAAATTGTGAATGCTATTTAAAGGGTGCTAGGGGGCCAAAAGGCCATCCTGCTGCACTCCCAAAATTGGCATGTGTGCACATGTGGCGCACACAAATGCCCGAAGGGCATAAATGTGCGCCACATGGCACTTTGAAAATGCAATGTTATGCATTTTTCTAAGAAATTGCGAAAAAAGCAATTTGCGAATGCATGATGCATTGCATTTAGGGAATCGTAATTTGTTATTCCTTAACTGCATTCACAATTAAGGAAATCGCAAAAAGTTGTGATTTCCTTAGTTGCAAATGCCTTTGGGCTTGATGCATCGGAAATAGCATTTTACCAGTTGCAAAAGGGCCGATTCGCAGAAAAATGCTTGATGCATGTGCCCCTTGATGCATGTGACCCATAATTCTCTGTAAATGCTAATGAAGGGAAACAAATTTCATTGGGCAATTGAATTTCGCCCTTTTCCTCAACAGTGAAGGCTCTTGGAATTTACATCCACTACTTTTAGTGTATAGTGTGCGCATAACATAAATACATTTTTCCAGACAAAAATGATTTGTGTATGTAAGAGTCCGACTTCCATCTCATAAATTAGAATTTGTTTCATAAATGGGTTTTGTCCGGATTCATATAATCAATGCTGATTTGATGTTTCCAACAATTATGATTACTGTATATTAAAATACCACCATTTTATTTAAAATATGTTTTCCTTTAAATAGAAACATATGTGTTGCCTAGGTTTCTAATCTACATATGTAGTTTTTCGAGGAGACAGAAAACACAGGAAAATGTAGAACAGATGTTGCGGTAGCTAGCATCACTGAATCTTGACTATGCTTCTATGTAAAAGAGACATCTGCAGATGAAGAAAGAGACATGTTTATATGTCTACGTTATGCTTCTAAAACAAATATGTCTGTTCTTTCAGAGTACCAGTTTTATTGTTCTTGTGGGAAGTGAATGATACCTAATTTGTCTGGTTTAAATGAGTCATTATTTGTGGCTGCTGTTTGAAATATTTTCCAGTATGCAATCACCCTCGCCTGATTAATTAAGATGAAGGCATTCTTGTGGTTAGAAGAAATCTTAACCACAATATTGCAAAATAACTACTCTTGCTCACTAGTACACTTTTTCCACATCTAAAGTTTAGTTTTGGCCCCTAATTTTAAGGATGTGGTCTATTAAAAAATTAATTGAAAAAACACAATGGTAGTCATAGAAGAGACCTTCCTGTAAACATTGGTTGATACCGTATGGTGTTCGTCTCCTAATCCAACAAAATGTTAAGTTAACTTAATTAAACGTAATTATTGCTACTGGGAAGTCAATTAAAATTAATGCAGTATTATAAAGATGGTCAGAATGGTATACCTGTAAATATCGAGAAATACTTATTTATAACTAGGCCAGGGCATAATTACAATGGCATAATTTGGAATAATATCTGGAATTTTGTGTCACAAAAATTACATGTAATGGATCAAGATTGCGTCATTAGGCATAAACAAAATGTGAGTTCTGGGGGAAAATGAGCTCACAGCAGCACCAAAACAATATGATTGACATGCGGCAACGATGCAAGTGACCCAAAAGCAAGTCATTTCCTTGAAGGGAGCATCAATAAAATAACTTGAAACGTCATTTTGGGTTGACCTTTTTAGGCAAGCGGACTGGATACATTTGAGCACAAAGGGTCTTCTGTTAATACTGTTTTGTATTACACAGAGGATGGCTAGGAAGAGTGAGGCTACTGTACATACAGTATCAACTTCCTCTTCCTGAAGAATACTCCCTGTGCTTTGTTCAGCCCTTGGTAATTTTGGAGTTGGACTCTTGGAGGGCAAACATCACTCTTTCTTTGTCTGCAATCTTTGCTGCATCATTCACCCTTGTAAAATGGAATTTTAAAAAGTTTTGGAAAGTCAAATAAGTTCAGTGCAGTTCTTTGCCAAATGTTTGTGTTGGCAGGCACCACTATTTGTGTTCTTTTTTTCATTTCCCTTGTTGCTGATGGCCTGGAGTATCAGCCAAGGAGGGTACAGACAGGCCTATGTGAGATTACAGAATAATGGACATTTTTGGATGATGGATACCTGAGACAATTAGCATTTCTTAATTTCCTTTTCCTTTTGTTTTTGTGAATTGTATTCAGACTTCTCTTCATACTGTGGTATACTTTACTTTTTGGAGCATAGTCTGCTGTGGGTCTTGGAAGCATTTTTTAATGTAGTTTTTTGTAACATTCTCACTGCTTGTGTGCTAGATATAATTTGTATTATATGAAAGGCTTATTGATGGTTTTATATTCATGACAATTTTAATTGTTTTGTTTGCATATGCCTGATGTTGGATAGTGTCAAGGTGGTTCCAAGAGTCCAGTACCTTATAGCCACACATTATCTTTTTTTCTTTCCCATGTGCCGCCGACCATTTTTGTGCATGTGAGTTTGTGTGAGATAGTTGTTTAATTGTGTTTAATCAACTTTGAAAATGTGTTGTGTTGTGCTGTGTGTGTTTGAGGCATTTTTTAAAGTTTATTTCAAATATTTCCTACTGTGTCTATTTTGTTGTGCTTTCGCGTTTTTTGTTGCTGCTTTACTGGTGGTGTTCGAGGCACAGAGATAGGCTCAATCACATTATGGTGGATATCAGTGCAATCCTACAAGTTTCTGTTGGTATAGAGGGGGGAGAGGCTCTAAACAGGGTAGTGCAGCCATGCTTTCTTAGTTTCCCATGTCTGCAAAGTGGCGATTTCTTAACCCTGGGTATTTATGTATCATAGGTGGGCATTTTGGGCCAGATGTAGGTAATCCAGATTTACCGATTCTAAAATACCCAATTTTATCGATTCGGTATTTTATAATTGGTAAATGGGATGTTGGTAATTATTCGGTAAATTTTACAGAATCTGTACTGTAAGATTCAGTAAATACCGAATCGGTATTTACCGATTCGGTATTTCCCATTCATCTCTATGGGCCTCCATCCCTATGGGCCTCCTCCTGTGGGGAACACATTCAAGGGTGGCAGGGTGTCACTTTGCCACCCTGTTGCACCCCTGAATAGTGCATGGGTGCACATGTGGCACACATACATGCCCTAAGGGCATGTACGTCTGCCACATGGCACTGTTATAATTTGCAAAAATTTGCTTTTTTTAGGGTTTTCAATATTTACCACCAACTTGTAGTTGGTGGTAAATGACGAATCCTGAAATGGGAAAAGCACTCATTTGAGTGCTCCCTACATTAAGGATTCGGAAAATTTACTGAATCCTTATTTTAAGGAATCGGTAATTTACCGATTCCTTAAAATACCGATTCGGTAAATTACCGAATCCGTAAAATGGCCAGCTACTTCTCAAAAGCCTAATACCGGTCGGTAACGGCCGAAATTCGGTCATTTCGGCCATTACCGACCGGTATTGGGCGACCTACATCTGGCCCTTTGTCTTTGTTTTCCGTGCCTCCATCTTTCCTGGCCAGGCATTGACGGCAATTTGGTGCAGCCAGTGTGTATGTGTGTGTCATAGACAGCCATTTTATCTTTGTTCTCCATCATGTCATCTTCCTTGCTGGATGCAACATCACATTTGTGGACCTAGTGTGTGTGTAGGGGGGGTCTGTGTGTGCGTGTGTGTGCGTGATTACCAGATGGCCTCAGAACACTTTCAGAAATCAGTTAAATATGAAAGTTACAGTCTTGAATCAATAACTGACTTATAAAAGAAAAACCAGAACTGAAAAAATTATTCCCAAGTGAGATGGAAAAAATTGATAACCCTGAGTAAAGGAGTATGTATTTGAACCTGGTAAAAATGGAGACGGTATAACTTATCTTTAAGGTGTGCTCAGTCTCTGTCCTCCTTCCACTGGTCTACACATTCCCTTCTGCATGTTCACATTTTATCTCTGGAATCCCTTTGTTTCCAAGGCTTTTTTCTCTCTGTAACTCAATTGTCTTAAACCGCAAACAAAAAAACTGTTCTCTACCGCTGGCTCTTCCCATAACCTCCGCCTATAGTCTCCCTCATTCTTGCTCTTTTAATTTGTCTTTCTTAGTAGCCATTCAGACTAAGTGAAACACTGTAGTGCTAAAAGGGAGTGAAGCGGGTGGGTGAATTCCTGCTACTTTGTGGTGTTTCCATACAGATAAGACGCCAGTGCTTAATTTGAGCCACTGGTTACAGGTGCTCGGCGCTGGCTCTAGTGACAGTCCACCTCATGGTGGCACTGTCTGGGATGTGCACAACAACCATGTTTATTAAGTCAAATGGTATTGAAAATGAAAAATACCAGCCTCTCACGCCATTATTACAGCTCTGTGTGGCCTGAAATAGTGAGACTTGTCACACTTATAGGAGTGTGATGGTTAGGTATTATTTTGGTGCTGTCATTGGCAGTACTGGCAGTGGCAATGCATGGTGCAGGCTGCAGTGGCCTTCCGAGAAGGTCCCTGGCATTTACTTTTTTACAAATTAAGCTCCGTAAGAAGCAGAACCTCACCCTTCTTGAAACATTTCACGGTTTTCTGCCATGGTTGGAAACTATGCTCCTTGCAGCAATGTTTCACTGGCAGTTCTTTTTTTATTTTCATATATTGCAGCAGGTATGGTAAAAACAACCAGGCCTGATTGAACACCGAAGATTACATGAAGGGTATACAGGTGTGTAAAGCAGTTCAAACAACAACATGTGAAGTGTTAGAGACATACATTCCAGATAATATAGAGCTTTACTACGAGCAATCGGGCGGGAGGGTTGCAGCTCCATGAAGTAGTCCCATGCACAGGCTGAGATGTGTTAGTCCAGGTGCCCCGTGAAAGTTGGTGTAATGTGGATAAACCTCTAGTGTCAAAGGTGGGATGAAAACGAAAACAGGGACATTTGCAGGGGGGGGCAATATTGAGGGAGGGGGTAGCACCAGTGAAGTTATTGAGGAAGTATGCAATTGGAGATGGAGGACATGGGTGCAGGGTGGTAGTCAAGAGGAGGGGTGAGACCCACTCAGGGAGCCCATCTGGCCTCCCCAGTGATGCCAAAGGGGTATGAAACTGATGGTGTTGAGGGTCAAGACTATGCGTTTCACAGTCAGTTTGTTATTCCACAATTCTAATCACTTTGCATGCAATCCTTTTAGCACGGTCTAACAAGAATAGGTTCCCTTCTCTCTCGAACCAACCCTATGGATGCACACGGAGGGAACTCTGAGTTTTATTTTCATAGGCCTTCTCCTAGCCTCCCCATAGAGTTCAGAAAACCAACTGGGGACAACATCAATCTGCATGGAATAGTATGAGTGGACCCTGTCTCCTCTGGTACCACTTTAATATGGGAGCACAATATAAAACATGTGGTACGTTATTTCCAATGTTACAAAATGAATTCCGTAGTCTACCCCTGCTGATGTACCACTAGGCCAAAATTGAATTTTGTCTAATGTTCAGTGAAATGTGAAATATTAAATTCCATATAAATCATTGTACAGGGTTTTGAATAGTCAAAAATATGATTTACTATTGCTATTAACTTTTTTTTTAGCAGAAACACGCGATGTCAAATACATGTTCTCACACTAAATTCAGCATGTCCCATTGAACATCTTAAAACGCCCAGTAGACTTTGTTTATTATTTCCCTGATAAATTGTTTTAAAATTTAATATTTCATTAACATTTTTTTTCAATGATTAAGGGCCTGTTTATATATATACCTGTCTGCCAAACTATAAATCAGCCCCTACGTTTTTAACATTTCAAACATTTTAATAATGCAAAGTTTTTACTTTGAAAACCACCACAGTCCCAATGTAGCTTGCTGCCTAAGCCCACAGTTCTGAACAGATTTTACAAACCTTCCGATGTTATCAAAAGTATTTGTAAAGGTAAAATCATCAGAATTAATGATGTTTGTTTTGATGAAACATGAACAAATTGATAATATTTAAAATTCCTCTATGTGTTTTCACATCTACTTTGACTGTTTTAAAGAATATCTGCCTGATGGATGTCATTGAGGGATAGCTAGGGGTCTCAACTGGGACCCCTGGATTGCCCTTGCGACCCACGGCACTGCCATTGCGACCCCTGGCCACAGGTGAGGCAACATTTGCCTCAGCAATATAGGGGTGACTCTACCTTACAGGCACAGGGCTTCACGCCTCCCGTGCTTCCTGCACATTGTTTTATTATACTGATAGCAAATAATAATCTGTTAGTCACTATCATTGTAACAAAATGGAGCAGCAGGAGCTGGAATCTTTCATGGCAGCTGATATTAGTAAATAAATGCCTTTAAATGTATGGGGTGTTCCTGCAGATGGGAGCATGCTTGTGAGTGAGACTGTTTGTAGGTGCAATCAATCATTTCTCTATATGTGTGAACATGTGTGTATGAGTGAAAGTGAATGATGTGACAATTAGTGAAGGTGAGTGACAGTAAGTGTAACTGTGAGTGAGAATGAGTGAGAGTAAGAGCAAGTGTGAATACAAATTAGTGAGAAAGTGAGTGAATGTAAGAGTGAATGTGGATGAGATTAATTGTGAATGAGTGAGTCAGTGTGAGTGAGAATAAGTGAGAGTAAGAGAGAACGTTGTGTTATGCTTGAGAGTCTGCCATTGACCTGGGCATACTGATGGTAATTCTTGGTTTAGAGATGCCTCAATTACAAATTACTTGTCCCAGCATACTAGAGGGAGTTGCTAGCATGTAAGGCACATGACACAAACTGGCAAAGTGGAGGTTATTGTTTGCATAATGAGCATGTGTGGTAAAATAGCAGTACTGGCACACTATTAAGAAATCATGGCTTAGGGAGCAACCTTAGGAAAAAGAACTCTGGCTCATTTTCTTCACTTGTTCGCTACAGATCACGACAAGTAATATATACTCCAACACTTTGAAAGATCATGTCAGCATCCTAATAAATGTGATAACTAAAATATACATTTGTCTACGTTAAATTGTTTTATTAATCATGTAGAGATTATGGAACATCAGCAATGTTTTATTATTGTATCTAGACTGACTTGCCTCTTGTTACGTGCAGTACTGGCTCCTAGACATATCACCCCTTCATTATTGGATCCCCTCCGGGACCATAATATCGTATGGGCAGGGTTGTTCTTTTGTGCTCTATTCATATGTCAGAATTAAGAATCTGCATTGTCTTTACTGTTTTAAATTGTGCTGAAGCAAGGTATTGTCACAGATATATTATCCCTGAGAATTAGTTTTAATGGTGAATTAGATACAGTACTTAAGTACCCTATTTCGAGATGACAAAAATATACATTTGATGGATAATCTCTTGTGGGATCGTGCTGCTATGTCCTCAGTGTTTCAGTCTCCGTATCACGAAAAGAGCCATAAGTCCTCAAAGAGAAAAAAATATGTTTTTGTCGAGGTTTTCAGAGGTTATGCTCTCATGAGCCATCATCTTCCTGTTGCTGCAGCGCTGAGGGCTCCCCAAAAGTTGAAGGGTCCCTGACTTTTCCGAGGGGGGCCATTCAACCCAAGGCTAATTAATATCTGTGAGATATATGAGTCTCAGGGGCACCTCCTCACACCCTGCAGGGGGACCCCATCCTTGTGTGTTATGTCGCTGAGTCATAAATACGCATACATTTAGATTCACATTCCAATAGTGCACTATTTTAGCATTATTTGGCATTTCACTAAAGGTTTTCACATACCATTTTCCCCTGTGCAATTTGCCATCAAACACCAACAATGTATTTGTCAGTCAAATATTCTTTATTTCGGCATATGCCATATAGGAAGCAGCAAGAATATAACATTTACCAAATATTTAAAATCATTAAAACCCAAAAATTCAAATATATACAAAAGTGACAATAAATAATTAAAAGTCATTCCATTTAAAAAAATGTTGTCCTAGCCCACCACATGCGACACAGGAACCTGGAAACCGCAAATACAACAGGAAGGTCCGTATTCGTTTTTAAGAGTCTATAGACTTCATTGCAGTGCCCAGAGCCCAAGTTCTTGAACAAATTAATGAGCTCTTTCTTACGTAGTTTACCATGTCCTCGACAGAAAAAGAGCACATGAAGGTCTGTCTCCTCCTTAGCTGAGCAAGCAGGGCAGCCCAGGTCCCTCCCGGGGGCCCACTGGTTGGTGTATGCATTGAGTGGGGGACAACCATAATGAAACTGTAAATAAAGTTTCCTGGCCAGGGTTGGATAAATAACTTTAAGTACAGTCTCCAGCATATATGTACATTTCACATCAAGGAATATAGATAGCCTGGAACCCGCCCTAGGATTGAGATACAAATTATCCATTTGAACATCCCAGTATCTCCTTATCAGAACGTTCCTGTTATTAGTTACACAGGCTAATCTGGGATTCTCCCACAGATCACAAAATCATAATTCAATCAAACAGTTTTTGACATACATAAGCCATGGAAACTTACTATTCCCCGAAATTCTAAGTATCTCCTCTAGCTCGCTTCTATAAACAGCAAGTTCCGAGGTGGCCCATATCCTTCGCCAAAAAAGAAGTGGCCTACATCCTACAACCTCAGTAATTTGTCTTACTTCTAGGTCCATGCGAAGGGGGAACAGAGGGGTACTCACCGGGAGACCAACTATTTGTCTGAGAAATTTATTTTCAGTGATCAGCATTGTATTTGCATTTGAGTGGCCCCACATCTCCGCACCATACGATGTCGCACTTCTCATCTGTGCTTTATAAATTTCCAAGACAGGGCTCCAGGGTTTGTGATGGATAACCCTAAAGACTTTAGCCAGACCTCCCGAGATTTGGGTTAGTTTGTTATGTTATGTTATAAAGAGATTTATACCGCGCACTGCTACTCAAGAGTGTCCTGGCGCGTCAGAAAACAGTGACAGAGGTGAGCAAAATAACTAGATCAGCTGTTTGAACAAGAAAGTTTTAAGAAGTTTTTTAAAGCTAGGAAGCTCCTTGGTATGTCGGAGGTCAGAAGGCAGAGCATTCCACAGTGTGGTTGCCTTAACCACAAAGGACTGTCACCCAATCCGCAAGCGGCGAAACCTAGGGATCACCAGCCAACGTTGTAGGGCGGAGCACAGAGGTCACCTAGGAAGGTAGAAAGCGAACCGTGAGCTAATATAGGCAGGCCCAGGCCCGTGCAGTGCCTTATGAGTCATGGTCAAAATTTTGAAGCAGACTCGCTGGGCAACGGGAAGCCAATGCAAATCACTTAGCTGCTGACGTACGCTCATTCTCCTCGGGATATTGAACAGGAGCCTGACAACCGTGTTTTGAATAACCTGCAGTTTTCCTAGAAGATACCCCGGAGTGCCAATGTAAAGGGCGTTAGCATAGTCGAGGCGTGATGGAATGAGCGCCCAAGCTACCGTCTCCCTAGCCGAGCGAGGGAGCAGAGGAAAAAACCTCCTCAAGGCCTTGAGAAAGCCAAAACACATCCCTGAAAGTCTTTTGATCTGCTCATGGAAGACCAGATCTTCCCTGTACCATATTCCTAGTTTCTTGGCAACGCCACCATCCGCTTTAGGGCACAGATAACCGGGCGGCCAAAGAGATTTTCTAAAAGTGGGGGGGAACTGGCCATAAAGGAGCACCTCAGACTTGTCCTCATTACACTTGAGGCTGGTCTGCGCCAGCGCCAGCCAGGAGAATACTGAAGACAGGCACTGATGGGCCGTGTCAGTTTTGAGATCAGAGCCCTTCCAAGTAAATGTAAATTGATACTTGTATAGCGCACTACTCACCCGCAAGGGTCTCCAGGCGCTTGTACAAATACCGCTGTGGAACCCATCCTGGCTTTCCCTGTGAGGTGTCCACTCCTGGGCACCCCCAATGTGGAGGCCAGGCATCCTTAGCATTGTGGGGGCCATTGTGGAGATTAAGCAAGCTATTGCCCAGAGTTGCAGAGTGGGACTCCATGATTGGAATGGGCACGGAGGCAAGAATTATCAGGTCCGTGGAATTTTTTAGCCCAAGACCCGCCGAGGCGGGGAATTGAACCCTGGTCCCAGGCTAGACCTCTGCATCAGGGTTTGCCGCTCTAACCAATGAGCCACACTTCTCCATGTGAAAAGGAGCTGAGTTTCATCGGTGTATGCCATTATTTTGGCACCCAGTTGCTCTGCCATATATATCAGGGGTGTCAGGTAAATATTAAAAAGAAAAGGGCTCAGCGTGGACCCCTGAGGGACCCCTGTGGACAGTTTACCGATAGAAGATGAGAAAGGCGGCATCCACACCTGTTGGGTGCAGTTATCCAAAAATGGATTTGACCCAGTCCCAGGCCACCCCTGTAATGCCGATGGCAGACAGACGGGAGAGAAGCTGGTGATGGGGTACCGTGTCGAAGGCGGCAGAGAGGTCCAATAAAATTAGAGCCTCTTTGCCGCCCTCGTCCAGGCACTCCCTAATAGCCTCCATAATCTCCACCAGCTCTGTCTCGGTGCTGAAAGATGTCCTAAACCCAGATTGGGCCGGGTGAAGAGCACCGGAAGATTCCACGAATCCCTCCAGTTGCCTAAAGGCCACCTTTTCGCACACCTTAGCCAAGGCCGGTAAAAGTGAAATGGGGCGATAGTTAGAGAGAATAGAGGGATCAGCAGAAGGCTTCTTAAGAAGAGGGAGGAGTTTGGCATGCTTCCATTGTAGAGGGACTCTGTTAGATTGGAGTGAACCATTAACAAGCGCTACTACCTCAGGAGAAACTATCTCGGCTACCCTGCCCAAAACTCTTGCCGGACAAGGGTCCGCAGGGGAGCCTGATTACAAAGATTTCAGAATGGCTAAGACGTCTCTCCCGTACGCCGGCTTAAAGTGCGAAAAGAGCTGGCTGGGTCCAATAATGCTCGGTAGAGGGGGCAGAGGCAGGGGACACTGATCGTGGGGGGTGGTCCCCAAACTATCTTGGATCCTTTGGATCTTAGCAATGAAGAAAATAGATAGATTAAGATTTGCCTTTGTGACCTGGGGCCCCCAGGACATTTTCTCATTTAGGGTGACCCCCAGATGCTCAAATTCGCTAACCCTCTCTTATGGTGAGCTATTCAGACTGGGGCTGGGATAGAGCGTTTTCTTGGAGATAAATACCATATATTTGGTTTTCTGTACGTTTCATTTCCAACCCCCTATTCTTACAGAAGAGTGAAAATCCATCCATTATTCTCTATAGCCCCATAGGGGACTTAGACAAGAGTAGCGTGTCGTCAGCGAACATCAACGCAGGCACACAACCCTGTGCCAGCTTCGGGGCATCGATGTTATTGCATTGGCTCAGGGCGTGTACCAGACCGTTGATGTATATGCAAAATAAGGTGGGGGCCAACACGCACCCCTGTCTAACTCCCCTGTTTACTGAGATTGGAGCAGTTAGTTCCCCCCTTTCCCATATCTAATTTTAGCATAGTTCCCTGTATGCAGCTGAATGATAATCTCTAAGAGATATGAGGGTATCCCCAACTCCATCAACACTCTCCACAGAGTCTCCCTGGGGACCAGGTCAAAGGCACTTCGCAGGTCGACAAAGACCAGATAAAGGCTCCCCCCTTCCGATACTACTGATTTCCAATGAAGGAGTTGGAGCCTAAATATCTGGTCCATAGTAGAAGTTTTCGTTTTGAACCCAACCTGTAGATGGGACATTATTTTATTATCATACAGCCAGGTATTGTAAGTCAGGGTCAGCAACAAAATGCTCTTGGGAAGTTTAGCGCATAGAATCAGAAATACACTGGCGAATGGTACAATAAATTATGCATATTAAACCATAATTGATTATGGAGAAAATCGCTTTGGTGTTCACCTTGCTTTCCTAAAATGATTTAACACGAATTGTACGCTGATATTCTAATTCATTTATTAATATTAGATTCTAAAAGATAATTTATTTTAGCAATTCATACAATTAAGAATTAACTTAATGCTGTATTTACCTTTCAGTGACAGGAATCCCAAGGCCTCTGGCAACATTCTTCAGGAGGCTCCACAATTCTGTGTGCAGTATGGACCCAGCATCACACCAGGAAACTGCTTCTACAGAAGAATAGCAAAATACCCTTAGGAACTTCACATTAGGAGGTGATATTGGTAATAAGCAACATTACTCGATTTTTGGCAGACATGTTTTTAAAGTAGCTTTCCTTACTTAATTTGCTTATTAACGTCTATTGAAAGTAAAACGTCATCTTCTAGCTTTCATTTTAAGCACCCCTTAAAAGTTTCAAACAGTACTCTGCAAATGATTACCAATGACGGCTCCTGACCTTTGGCCATTTAACCTGAGGCACAGTGGGATTCGGCACTGTTGTAATTTGCACATGTAAACATTCTTAATTAAAATCCCACCTACCAGCGTTTTCGCTGTTTTCAGAAAGGTGTCATATGGCGAAATCAGCGTTTGATAATTGTTTTACACCACAGAGAGCTGTTTAGTCTTGCAGACACCTTTGTTTCCTGCACGGAACACCTTGAGTGCAATGTTAACATTGTTCACGGTAAAGTTTCTTATCTTTATTTTTAGTGACTCTTTCTTCCTTGCCTGGTTTCCCTACCTATACCTACACGAGACATGTCAATAGAAATATTTCACCTTGTTTGCCACGAGTGTTTTCTCTAGGGTCCTAACACACAGACATTATTAACACAACTGCCACGTCTTCCTGTTTGTCTTTCCTCTAACACCTGAGCAGTCATTTTGATTTACGACAGCTTTTTTTAAACAGAGGCAAAGGGTCAAGGATAATTGCCAGTTAAAGGGGGCACTGAGCATACCATTCACGACCTTTGCATGAGAAGTTCGTTTCTAAATTGACTTCTTTTAAATTTTGAGCTATTAAAAATAGTTACACAGGGAACACTCCCCTCCCCATGCATGCGATAGTGGGTTTGTATTTAATAGGTGCACTGAAAAGGTTCCCATAAAGTAACTTATCATGTGTGCATTCTGCCTTGCTTTTGAGCACGTGTTATAGTAAATATTGTATGTGTCTTATGTCTAGACGCATCTACGTTTAAAACAGGAATTGGCAATGCCAATAGCTCTGGCTTAACAATAAATGTGCCTTTCGTGCCAATGATGGGTTTAGGCACTCCATAAGTAACCATAAATGCGCTCTTACACTTATCTTTGCACTCCAGCTCCATTCATCAATCAGCTGGGCAACTCTTGATATCACTGTCTGAAATGGCCACAATAAAACACACAACATGTCAACAACATACCCAAGATAAATTAAAAGAATACAAGCTGAAAATAGAAAACATTTTGCCTTCCTAGCAAACAGGGCATATCATTGCATTAAGAAACTAGAGATAGCAGCAGGTGTGTGTCTTGCAGTGCTATTATTGTACACCGTTTATTGTTGCTTAAGAGGTGAAGCATGACATTTAGCATTTACCAATTAGAGCCAAAATGTTGGCCACCTTAGAATAGTAAAACAATGAGGGACAACAACATTCCATAATGGGCGCCTGGTTTAGAGGAAGAGGCTACGTGGAATGAGGCACACAGCAGATTAAATGAGCAGCAAGCAACCCTTTAGCACAGTCTGGTGACCTGTACTAGCCTTTTAGGAAAAAAATAAAAGAAGAAAAGGAAAGAAATGAAACGGAAGCTAAGGAAGAAGAACATTGGAAATGAGAGTACTGGCCAAGCAGCCCGACACTGAAGTGCACTCATTGGCAGGTGATCAGAAAATGTTGACATTCACAGGGCATGGAAGCCAGTGACTGATGTGGACTGAATCATTTTCCAAAGCAATGTATGGAAGCAGAGGAAAAATTACACTCAGACAGACTAATGTAGAAGATGGCTGGCTCATAAGCCTTCTATGGACCTATCTGGATACATATTTATGTATATGGGTGTGTTATTTATTGTTCTTTCATTGTTAAAAGATCCTGGCAGCCAGATAAGCCGGTCAGCCCTTTTTGAAGAGGTTCTAGCTAGAATTATTACAGTGCAAGTCTTCTACCCCTATGGGTTGTCATAGGGTGCAGCCAACACCAAAATCCTTCTCTACGAAGACAATCTTTGAGATCTGATCTAAAAAAATTCCTGTCTGCAGACTTTCGCACTGTGCATAAACAGCCACCTCATAAACCTATTGGCTTTAACATAGGTGTAAGATAGTCTGTCTTTGTCGTCATTGTTCACAAAAGACAGGTCAGATGTATGACAACTCGCATAATGTTTCTCAGTGCACCAACCAGGCATATAGCTGTAATTGCTAGATTGTCATCATACTCATCTCAGATCTACTGTACTGACCACAAGCCTTTCCACAAGACAACCATCAGGCATCCAGGCAAAATATTACAAAAGTATAAAAATTACAGTTGACAAAGAAAAAAAATATTTACCCTTAGTGGTTCTCAAATAGATTCTCATAGTGTAACTCTACTAAACCGACTACAGCAGAGAAAAAACATTGCTGTCAGTCACAGAACACCTTTGCTCGATTTTAGACAAGGGTAGTAAAACTACTGGCCTATTGGATCTCTCCGTGGCGTTCAACTCCATGTCTCACTCTATCGGGATAGAGTGCTTATCTTCTCTGGGAATTTGCGGTACAGCTTTAAAGTAGCTTCATTCTTTTCAACCTGAATGTTCCCAAATGGTGATGTTAGACCCCTTCAAATCAGCCAAGGTTAAACAAGGGGTGCCTCAGGGTTCATCTTTAAGTGCTACAGTTCTTATTGTATATTTTGCCAAATGCCGTAACGAGATCAGTCCTTACGTTTTTGAAAATTTCTTACGCTGTTAGTGGTGACTATTTGTTTTCAGATCTCTCACACTCAATAGAATTTTAAATAATGATTTTCAGCAGTAGCCAAGCGAATGCATAGTAGCTGTATGTAGCTTATTTGAAGTAAAACTGAAATCTTGAACTTTGATTCCTCCAAAGGTATTTAGACATTGAATTAGTGGCCATCAGAACTGGGTCCTATTCTAGTTCCATCTATGAAAGCGAGGACTTTGAGATCCAAGTTGATGATGATTTATCTTTTACATCTCAGATTTCAGCAGCATCAGCCTCTTGTTTCTATTTTCAGTAGTCAATGAGGACTTTTTTGATTTCTTGCCCTCTTCAGTCGAAAAATGTGGTCCATCACATCAGGGCTGAATTCGAGCAACTCCCTCAAACTTTGCTTACCTAAATACCCTTTTCAGAGATTGCAAGTGGTTTAGAACGCGGCTGTTCACTTGATTCCGATTGTTGCTTAATGTCAATCTATTTCTTCCCAACTATGTGACCTACATTGACATCCTTTATTCAAAATGGTGATATTCGAGGGGAGTGGCTGGCGGTTGAAGGAAATGGCCGCCTGCTAAAGTGGCTCCTCAGCCCTCGCCAGTCAATCTGGTCATTACTCTGTCCAACAACAGAGAGTTTTCCCTGAAAATACTGGGGAAAGCCCCTATCGCTAATCTGCCTCAGAGGCGATATTCCAGACTGACAACTGCCACATCCAGAGCTGTAGAACTCTCCCGACTCAGTGCCTCCTGGACGGATTAAAATGGCGGCCAGATACCACTTGCATAGTCGGCATCGAGACGCTGATTGCTGACTCAACCGCGTTGCCCTGGTAATCGAAGGGAGCGCCGGAGGGGACTGCTACATTACCAGAGGGTATTTCTGGCCAGAAACCAATGAAGAACTGCCGGGAGGATCCACCAGATGTTCAAAACGCTGAGGAACGACTGGGAGGGCGACTTGCTGATTGCTGCCTTCGAGTTGCGGAACTGGTCTAATCGAGGCCCAGGCTCTGGGGCCTCTCCCGGCAACAGACACGGTGAAGGACCGAAGGCCGCGCCCTCTAAAGACCTGAGGTGAGTGTAGCACTCAAGTGTTTCTGCCCTCGGGCAGATAGCAGGAAGCACATCCAAACAGTGTATCACTCTCTGGCCAGGCGTCGCCAGAGAGCTTAAATAAACGGGCCGGGGTCGCTCGAGACTTCCGGTCCAGGCTACTGTACTGCTGTGTGGACGTCCCTTTATAATGCTTATGTGCCTGCGTGATCTGGTATGCCAGTAACCCATGCAACCGGTAAAGCTCCACATCGATAAAGCAGTGCAGCCAGTGGCACTACGACACCGGCGGATCCCATTTCATCTGAGACCGCTAGTCGAACAGGAACTACTAAAAGTAGAGCAGCAAGGCGTGATTGAAAAGGTGTCAGGCCCTACCCCATGGGTGTCGGCCATGGTTGTCGCCTATGGTCATCGCCGAAAAGCCGAGACAGCCAGGCAAGATTAGGATCTGTATCGACATGCAGATGCCGAACAAAGCCATCAAACGGGAGAGGCACCTCACACCCACAGTAGACGACATCCTTGCCGATCTGAATGGCTCGCAATGGTTCTCCAAACTAGATCTCAATGCCGGCTATCATCAGCTGAGACTAGAGGAAGAGAGTAGATACATTACAACATTCTCAACCCATCTCGGAATCCGCCGGTACAAGAGGCTCAATTTTGGTATTTCACCAGCCGCTGAAATATTCCAGATCACCGAGAAAGAAATACTATCAGGCCTTCAAGGCGTACTCAACGTGAGCAATGATATTTTGATCCACTCAAAGACAGTCGAAGAACACCATCGGCGACTCAGGGCCACGTTGCAATGGCTGGCGGAACATGGAGTAACTCTCCACAAGGAGAAGTGTCAGTTTTTCCAGAAAACCATCGACTTCTTTGGCTACGTGTTCAGCTCTGACGGAGTCAAAGTAGACCCCAGAAAATCGCAAGCAATCCAGGGCGCCCCTGCTCCGACAACCGCATCTGAAGTCAGAAGTTTCCTGGGGACGGCAACTTATTGCGCGAAGTTCATCCCAAATCTGGGAACCGTCGCCGAGCCACTCCGCAACCTCACAAAGAAGGAAACTCCGTGGAGATGGACACCGGCAGAATGCAAGGTATTCGAACAAGTCAAATTAGCGCTGCTAGAGAGCACCACAATGGCCTACTTTGACACCTCCAGACCCACAGAAATACTAGTCGACGCCAGCCCAGATGGTCTAGGAGCGCTACTTACCCATGAGACGGAGCCAGGCACTTGGGCCCCGTTAGCGCTTGCGAGCAAGGCCCTCACCGCAACGGAATCACGATACTCGCAGATTGAGAGAGAAGTGCTTGCCGTAAAGTTGGCGTGCAACCACTTTCACCTCTATGTAAGCAGACACCCGTTACGGGTGGTGACCGACCATCAACCGCTCATTCCATTGTTCAAAGGGACAGCGCCACATCCACCTCCCAGAATAGAGCGATGGGCGATACAGGTACAACAATACCAAATGGACTTAGTATACCACCCGGGAGATAAGAACCCAGTTGATTTCTTACCCCTTCACCCTGCCCAAACAAGTAAGTCGGACGCCGATCAAGAGTCGAAGACTGAGGAGTTAGTCAACATGGTGTCCCAATGAGCATGTCCCCGGGCGATGTCAGTTGACATGATAAAGGCACACCCCGGCGCCGACCCCATCCTCATGAGAGTTGCTCAAGCATTGGCCAGTGGTTCGTTGGAAAGCTTCCTGAAGAACGTCCAAGGCTGGAGCGAAGCAGAGAGGAACCGGTTGGCACAGTTCTGGAGAGTCCATGACGAACTCAGTATCGCTGAAAATGGTGTCATCCTGAGAGGGTCGCGAATTGTCATCCCTATGGAGCTGCAGAAGCAAGCCACGATCCTTGCACATGAAGGCCACCAAGGCACAAAACGGATGAAGTCATGGATGAGAGAGTGTCACGCCTGCCAGCTCTCCGGCCAGATTGCACGGTCTGACAAAGATGGCCTCCCAGACACGCGCATGCACGAGGGGGACGGGCTAGAGCCTAAAGCCTGATCTCCCCGTAACTCAGGGCTTCGCGTTCTAGTGTTTGCGTGTTCCCGTTGTGGCGCATCACTTCCATTAAGCCGCTTTCGTTGTGCACTAGCCGTATGTATTACGGCCCCCTTTGATCTCTGCTCCCAATCTTGAATCTGTTGGATATTACACGAATCCAGAGCCGTTCCTGGCTATTCTACGGATACACGTCTTGTGTATCTATATCGCCTCCGTCCTCCTGAGCTGCCTGACGGACCTCCATCTGTTAGGCTATATTTGGACGGCCCCGATTCCTGCTATATTATTTTTCTCCTGAGCCGGCTGTCTTCTCACCCGTCCTGAGGGGGTCCTTCGCCTGGGTTTTTGCAGTTCCGCCCGTCGGCCGGACATTTCAGTTCCATCGGCCGGCCGGACTTGCGGAGCGTAGGCTGGGGGATTCCTCCAAGGGATTGTGGGAGTTGTGGTCCGCCAGGGTTTTTTCCCATTTTTCTTCTTTATTTTATGGACTCTCTGGTATCAAATTGGAGGCTGGCATTCGTTGCAGTGCAAGGGCAAGAAGAACGGGTAAAGCGCTATTAGCGCCCTATTTATTAATAATACCCTGCCATATTTTGTGGTTTCTAACATGAGTATTATTTCAGTTTTCAGATAAGATTATGGACAATTCACGATCGCCTCAATCTTGATTATCAGAACCCCCATATTTGTTCTGCATGGTAAGAGAACCGAATTTACAGTTCTTGCATGACACTTCAAGAAATCGAGAGAAACAGTTTCCTTTTAATGTAATAGACAGGCGACAGGTTTGCCAATCATTGCTGTTCCAGTATTGTGGTGAAGATTAGGTCAACCTGTTTAATGAAGAGCCCTCTTAGGTATGATACATAGCCTAGGCTTCCTATGATTGTGGTTTATTTGTTGTTGATCTGCATTAACCTAACCCATTCCTTTTAGTGCCTGTCTCGACCCTGAGGGATACCAGCCAGAGGAGTCCTGTTTCTTCCCTGCCTTTCCTTGTTTTATTCCCTCCTTTCCCTCCATACCACCATTGCATTCTAGTGTTTGATAGACGCAATAGGTGCAGGGGAGAAGGGTTGGTCTTGTCTGCAGTTCCTGGCACTCCCGCGGAAACGACGCTTGGATTCTTACAGGGAGAAGGTGTGGTTCCCTGGTCTTGAAGAGAGCGTTGACACCGTGGTTCGCAACTGCAGATCCTGCCAACTCACCAGTAACTCAGAGAACCCAGCACCCGTCATCACAGAGGATCAAGCACCGTCACCATGGTCGTGGGTGAGCCTTGATTTCGGAAGCTTTCGTGATGGGAGGATCACCGTTGTTTTGATCGACAGCTACACCAAGTATCCAATAGTGGAGATTGCCCCATCAACAAGCTTCACCAATATGCAACCTATCCTGGACAAGTCGTTTGCGCTATTTGGCTTACCGCAGGTGCTCAAGACAGACAATGGGCCCCCATTCCAGGGCAGCGAATTCAGACACTTTGTAGGAAACCTCGGGAACAAGCACCACCGGATTACGCCACAATGGCCCCAAGCAAATGGGAAGGTTGAGCGGTTTATGCAGACCATTAACAAGGTGCTACGCATCGCAATGGCGGAGGAGAAAGACCTAGAGACCGCTCTCCAAAGCTTCCTACGTAAATACAGGAGCACCCTGCACTGCACCACACAACGATCTCCGTGGTCGCTCATGCTGGCCGGCCCGCGGCAGGGCATGCTACCCATGGCGGACACCTGGGTTGCTGAGCCGTACAACCCACAGGCAACCCAAGAGAGAAGACGCAACAACAACGACAAACCCAGTCAACGATGGAGTGCTCGCTCCCGGATACTAATCCCAGGGGACTCTGTACTAATACGCGCCAGGTGACCTGGTGGAAAGTTCCGCACCCCCTATGAGTCAGGACCATGGACTGTGAAGTCAACGAAGGGCACGACTGTCACCGCAGAGAGGAACGGAGAGGTAGTAACGCGTAATGTGTCCTGGTTCAAGCAAGTACCATCAATAGCTGGAGCATCTCAGCCAGGAGATCTGCTGACAAGCACCGACCCTGACCTGACCGTCTCGGATGCTGGTGTCCGCGAACCTCCGATGGACAGTCCTGTGCGGCCAGCACCCTCAAGCGGAGAAACAGGCTCGGGCCGCGTTGTGAAGACCGTCAACGACCATATCATCTCAGGCCGAACCCTCGACCCAGCCAGAGACTTGCAGACTTCATGTGCTAATTGTCTAAAGTTTGAAATGTTAATAAAAGACTGATTTGGGATGGGATGTAGCGCTCTAGTGTTTCTGCCCTCGGGCAGGTAGCAGGAAGCACACCCAAACAGTGTATCACTCTCTGGCCAGGCGTGGCCAGAGAGCTTAAATAAACGGGCCGGGTTCGCTCGAGACTTCTGGTCCAGGCTACTGTACTGCTGTGTGGACGTCTCTTTATAATGCTTATGTGCCTGCGTTATCTGGTATGCCAGTACCCCATTAGCAGCCCCACAGTGAGGAGGAACTGATTGGCGGTAGCGCGGATACGGACGATGTGTGGCAGGGTCTCCACCTCCCATGGCGACTGAAGTGCACATAAGGAGGTGAAGAGGGGAAATCGAGACCCCGGTTGGGCGGCCAATATACACAGATACAATCTGTGTAAAGTGCATTCAGCACCGATCCCCACGGGGAGGCCATTTAAGCTGTGTCCTTGCCTTAGCCTGCAGCGCACTCCTGACCCGCTCTGTCCTGGGCAATAGTGAGTGGCGCTGGATCCTGTGGGGGCGTCTCGGCTCTCAGGAAGCACACCACATTGGGCCAGCATGCATATCGCTGCAACCTCTCCTGTATTTCACTGAGGCGCTGGAGGCTCACACCGGATTCCCCATCATAACAAAGGCACCGCCTGTCTGACTCCCCCCCGATATTCGACAGTCTTCCAGACCTTTCAGAGGGGTTATCCATATACCCCAGCATTACACTGACTCAGGCCTGGATTGCCATTAGTGGACCTGTTATTGGTGCAGATTGAGGCCCCACCCAAACCACCATCGGGCATTGAACGGTCTGATCTGACTCCGTCCAGCTCTCCATTGCCACCAGTTCCTCTAGATCCAACTGGAAAACTGAAAGGCCAGCAGAGGGTAGCCTTTCCTCTGAGCAGGCGGTGGCGAATACAGGTAGGATCCCCAAATAGGCCTCCAGCTCCGGCCCATGGTGAGCAATAGAGGTCTCAAATCACAGGCCCAAAAACAAGTGGCGAAGTTCGCCTGGACAAAGCAGGGAGAAGACACCAAGATGGCATCAGGCGGGGATCCCAAAATCTCACAGCCTCGCCCTCCAACTAAAACCCTCACCCTTGAAGATGTAATGGAGGCCATCGCTGGGGTACGGACATCCCTGGAAACACGCATCGACTCTTTCAACATCAAAGTCACCCTCCTCCGAGTGGACTTCAAGAGAATGGACTCCAGAGTCAGAGAAGTCGAGACCACCACGGCCGCACTCCTATCCGACACCTCCGCCCTCCATGACCACGTTGCCCACCTGCAGACTCAACAGAAAAGAATGGAGGAGCTACTTGACGATTACGAAGGGAGGGCTCAGAGAAACAACATACGCACCCTCGGAGTGCCTGAACGGATGGAAGGGCCGGCACCGGACCTCTTTGTGGAGGACCTAATCCTTAACAAACTTCAACCTAAATGTCTCTCCAGTTACTTTTCCATAGAACAAGCTCAAAGGGTTCCCGGGGGACACCCTAAGCCTGGGGCTCGTCCGCGCCCCCTGATTGCAAGAGTATTCAATTTTCGAGATAGGGACGTAATTTTACAGACTGCAAGAGCAGGCCCTCCATTGAAAGTTGGCAACACCGTCATCACATTCTTCCTAGACTTCCCAGTCAAAGTCCAAGTGCAACGGCGCAGCTTTACAGCAGTAAAAAAAGCCCTCCGGGACAAGAACGTCAAATATTCCATGCTTTTCCCGGCTAAACTGCGGGTGGAATCTGAAGGTAAGACCTGGTTCTTCCTGTCCCCAGAGGAGGCATGGGACTGGATTAAAGGATGGCGCAAGGTGGGCAGGCATGTGGATGGTCGCCACAATGGAGCTCCCAACAACAGCCAGCAGGCTCCCCACGTAATAAGAGAGAAGCAATCGGAGGAGGACACACCTGAATCACACTAACTCATGCTGGGAAGGCCAGCGGCCTCATTTCATGTCTGTGATCCAGATCCCTGAGTCCACTATCAATGTCTTCAGGATTCTGCATAAGGAGAGCACCACATCTTCGATGCGAGACTCACGGCACCTGTCATACGCCCCACTATCCTAAGTTCATCAGGAAATGCACTCATAAGATCGGACTGCATCGATGATTATCTACTTACAAATTACTATTATTATGTTTACTGGCGAGGGTTGGAGGTGGTTAGCTAGGCACCTCGCAAAGGGGAGGGTGGGTGAAAGGCACTCTGCCTTGTTGGGGAGTGGATGGTTTCAATTCCATTGGCAGGGGGGCTGGGTGGGGGGGTTATGAAGGGGGTGGGTGGGGTGGTTGGGGTTTTGTTTGTTTCCTTTACCTTGCACAGAACACACTACAAAGTTGGGAATTGTTGATTCTTATTACACATGTGACATGTCGGCAAACAGCAACACTAGTATCACGGAGGTCCGGGAGGCATCGTGGCCACACACAATTCTATATCACACAGCCCGCAGCCAGAGGGCTTGCATAGGGCTTCACATTTGTACACAATAACTATTAGATGTGACGGATTCTAAAGTTATAACGTTATCTGTATTGTCATGGAACATCAACGGGTTAGGCAGCAAAATAAAAAGGGGGTTAGTCCTGCAATACCTCAAACGCCACTCACCAGATTTGATATTATTGGAAGAAAGACACTTGGTGGGGAACAGCTGTAAGCCACTTCATAGATGAGGGTACAAACTCATGGCCCATGCAGGTTTCACATTAGGCTATAGGGGTGCGTGCATCCGTATACGAAAAAACCTAGCCCTCACACCCACTCGCATTTGGGCCGAACCTCAGGGCAGATTCACCATCCTAAAGGTGGTATGGGAAGGAAAACATCTGAACATTATCTCGGTCTATCTCCTACCAGCTCTAGGCAAAACAGCACTACAAGATTTAGGCAAATTACTGGTAGATCTTTCCCCGGGTACTCTCATTCTGGGTGGAGACTTTAACATGACTAAGAATGATACGTTGGACAGACATCCCCAAAGACCTTCCTCTAGGTGCAACACCTCCCTAGCAGACTTTACTCGAGCATTGAGACTCACAGACATATGGCTCATGTTAATCCCAGACACATCGCACTTCACACACTATTCCAACGCACACAAAAGTATGTCCCGCATTGACTATTTTTTCACTTTCCTCCCCGATGTTGGGTTCTTCCATCACCCCTGAGGGTTCCCTAGGGGTATCTCAGATCACTCTCCCCTTGAGATTGATCACACCTTTCACCGACGTATTGTCTGAGGCCCTATAATTATCAATCCATGGCTACTCACCATTCCAGATATCAAAGAAGATCTCCCCGAGCACACAGACTATTATTTTACCAAAAACGTAGGCTCCGTAGATTCGGCTAGCACCATCTGGGAAGCATATACGGCGGTAATTAAAGGTCGAGCCTTGGCTTTAAAAATTAGAAATCTTCACAACCAGAGTGAACAGCTGACCCGGCTGGAAAGGGATCTGCCCTTACTTGAAACGGAGCACAGCACATCTCCCACTGAAGCCACATCCCACAAACTCCGGAACAAACAAATAGAGTATAAATCGTTAGCAATGGAAAAAGCCCAAGCCAGACTACTCCATATGCATCATAGAGTTTATGAACTCGAGGAACGGGCAGGCAAAATGTTAGCATGGCTGAAAAAACTTGATCAAGAAACCCAGTGGGTTCCTGAAATCGTGCGGGAGGATGGGAGGCAGGTGACGGACTCCAAGGAGATAGCGGAGGCATTTGCTGATCATCTGGAGGCTGTGTATACCTCCAGGACCACGTCCTCCTCCAAAGATTCTCGTGAGCTCTTGGAAGAAATGACGCTACCAATGGTTTCGGACTCAGACAGAGAAGCCTTAGACGCCGATATCATGGCAGAAGAAATATGCAAAGCCATCTTCGCTGTTAATTCTGGAAAAGCAATGGGGCCTAATGGGGTTCCAATTGAATTCCTTAAGGGGATGGCCCTCAAAATAGATCCACATCTTAAAAACATGTATGAGGAAAGCTGCAAAAAGGGCACTCTTCCCCCAGACCAAAGACTGGCTTCTATAGTCATCATTCGCATACCGAGCAAACCGGCAGAGAACTGTGGCTCCTATAGGCCCATCTCTCTGATTAGCGCAGAGGCCAAGGTGCTGGCAAAATGACTCTTAACCCGACTTACAGCTATACTCCCGTCCCTGGTCTACGAGGACCAATCAGGATATATTCCAAGGCGTAACACCGCACTTAATATCAGACGTGTTCATAATGTCCTGGGTAGACAGCCATATCTCTGCGAAGACGTGGTTATCCTGTCCTTAGATGCCACTATGGCGTTCGACTCGATAGAGTGGCACTATCTCTTTGAGGTCTTGGCGCGGTTGGGGTTCGGCCCCCGTTTCAGACAATGAGTGACATTGTTATACAAAGATCTGCTGGGTCAAGTCAGGGTCAATAACCACACCTGTCACACATTTACCCTGCAAAGAGGCACCAGGCAGGGTTGTCCGCTAGCCCCCTTGCTATTTGCACTCACCCTTGAACCGTTAGCCTAATGGATTAGACGAGATGCTTCCATACAGGAACTAAATTGGAGTGAGGATACAGAGGACAAAATATCACTTTACACGGATGATATCCTCATATACCTAGCTTCCCGCCAAGCCTCCCTCTACAGCTTATTTAATTTCATCACTAATTTTGGTAAGTATGCAGGTTATAACATCAATTGTTCCAAATCAGGATTATATGTTCTACAGGGCCCCCCACCTCGCTTACCCCGTGGATGTACGACTGAAGCGGCTTTAACCGGTTTTAAATGCTTGGGTGTATTTATTACACCTGCCCCTAAATTGTTTTACGACCATAATCTTCTAGGCCCCCTCAAGAGATTACAAGAAGATGTGAGAAACTGGAGATCGCTGCTTCTATCCCTTTTAGGATGAGCAGCGCTGTTTAAAATGTTAGCACTTCCCCGATTTTTATATGCACTCCAAAATTGCCCATTTCTCATAGCTGACAACTATTTCACCAGCATAGAAGGGAAACTTCGTACCTTATTATGGGACGGGAAAACCCCACGCATTGCCATTTAGAAGCTCACCATGGAGTAGTATGACGTGGGATCACCCTTCCAGACTTAGGCCTTTACTACTGGGCCTCTCAACTAATAGCAGTCAATCACTGGATCCACGGCTCCCCAACAAATCCAGCCTTCCACTTAGAAAAATACCAAACTTGTCAAGAGGATTACTTGGTGGCCTTGTACAGTAAAACCCAAAGAGGCCGCTATCTAGGGCCTATGGTACACACAGTAGCTGTCTGGCACAAGGCAAATAAGCGCCTAGGGTGGGCTGGTACCCTCCCGAAAGCTACGCCATTATGGTCATCGCAAAGACTGGGGTCCCTTTGTTTCCATAAGGAATTTGATAAATGGGACATTATCGGACTTAACAGCCTAGGAGACTTGATCACTAAGGGGAAACTTCTTACATTGAAAGAACTACAGTCCAAATATGATCTTGCACAGGGAGAGATTTTTAGATACTTACAAATCCGCCATGCCATTCTTGCCAATGTCCCTGACCTCCCATCCCTGCCGGACGCCTCCCCCTTAGAGGACCACTTGCTCACAGAACCACTTTTGACTAAAGTTATATCGTATACTTTGCATTAATTTTCCCAACCCCTTTCAGGCTCTCCGAATCCACTGGCAGGCGAACTTGGAAATTTTAGATGATGATGATTGGCAGGCTGCATTAATGTACCCCATGGAAACAGCCATAAGCCACCATTTTCGTCTTATACAATTAAAAATACTTCATAGAGCCTACCTTTCTGGCGTCCTCCTGGCAAAACTAGGTAGCGAGGGGATGCGGTTTGCCTCAGAGGATGTGGCCAGGATGGTACTTTTTATCACATCCTGTCAGACTGTCCCCGCATACGCCCTCTTTGGACCAGAGAGACCAAGAAGATGACTGACACATTAGGAAAAAACATCCAATTATCACCAAAAACAGGAATTTTAAATATATGGGAACCCAAAATGGTGATATTCAAGGCCATAGTCTTAATTAATAGATCCCTGAGGAAAGAAGGTCCAGCCTTCTTGTCAATGCATTTTCTGCCATACGTTCCTGGAAGAACCTTAAGATTCAGGGAAAAATGACTTTCTTTTTTTTTTTTTTTTATTATAAACTTTTATTTGGCAGAAGTACATACACACAGCTCATCGCCTACAACCCTGGGTCCGGCAGCAAACTAGGGCAATCACAGTGATGAAATCAAAAACAGCAGTCTATAGCACCCCGTCCGGTCCGTGCCCCAAGGCCGCGACCTCCCTTCACCCCGCCTCCCCACCACTTGCGAGCGTAGAGCGTTGGTCGCTATGGCGCCATGTAGCGTGTGACGAAGTGAGTATGTCTACCACCCGAACTCGAATCTAACTGAACTCCCGATACTATCCCGCCCAACCCCTCCCCTTCCCCCGGACTGCCTATGCGTCTACCTCTACCACTACTCTGCCATGTGGATTCAATGCATCCCTTTACTTGACTCGACACCTACCTCATGCCTACCCTTCCCATCGCCCATCTCCTCCCGCCAGACCCTCCGTACTAAGAACCCCCTGTGTCAGTGTTTGCTATGTGTCGTGTGCCCTTCTAGTGTCTCACCGGATCCCGAAGTGTCAACAACCATCCCAACCTGGCTCTAGGGGATTGTACACCCGATCCTCCTGGGCCTCTTCCCCTTCCCGCCTCTCCTCCGTCTCCTCCTGAGCTGCATCCGCAGCATCTTTAGTGGATCTGTAAGTCAGGTACAGGTCCCAAAAATTTTTTGGTCTACTAACTGGGGGTTGTAGCTCACTGTACAGCTGCGTCTGAGTGCAGCTGAACAACATATCCCTGGCCCACCTATGTTTGGTCGGAAGTGGACCTCTCATCCAGCATTGCGCCACCGCTCGCCGAGCCATCAGTAACCCCATATCTGCCATGCGGAGTGCCACCGGAGGTAGGATCTTTGTGTGGCCCAGTAACGCCAGCGCCGGGTCCACCGGGAGTTCCAGCTCAAGTATCTGCCCCAATTCTAGAAATATGTCCTCCCAGAATTTGTTAATACCCGGGCAAGACCAAGCCAGGTGCATAAAGTCAGCCACCTGTGCGTGGCAACGCTCGCATTCAGACGTTTGTCTGAGCCCATATCTGTGTAAGCGTTCTGGGGTGTAGTACACTCGCTGCAGGAATTTAAAATGGATAAGTCTATGCCTGGCGTTGAGCGACACCCTTCTAGTGTTTAGGCAGCAATATTTCCACATTGTGTCATCAATCGATGTGCCAAGGTCTCGTTGCCACGCCAATCGGGCTTTCGAGATCGGGGGTCTCCCACTGTGCTGTCCCACCTTATAGAGCCGCGAAATCAAGTGGGTCGGCGATGGCGTTTTTATGACGTATGTCAGTTCTGGAAGTTCGGGCGGCTCGGCCATGGCTGGTCCTAGCAGCTTGCGTAGCGCCGCGCGGACCCTGTGTAGGTGAAAGCGGTGCAGCAACGTCCCTGAGTTTCGGGAAGAAGCAACCTGTTCCCATGTAACGACCTTCCCGTCTCTGAACAGGTCTCCCATCTTCAAAATGCCTAGATGTTTGAGAGCGCGCGTGACCTCTTTCTCCCGTAACGGCGCCAGCCAGACAACCCATTCAATCGGGGCAAGTGGGGAATATAGGAGAGTACATTCCTGTCCCTTAGCCAACGAATGCCATGCATGGTTAGTCGATGAAATCGAGTCCAGAAATCCGACCCGACGCGAGGCCGGCTCGAAGACCGTAGCCGGCGGGGGAAGGGGGTCCGTGAAAAGGGTCTCGAGTACCACATGTGGAATATTACGATCTCCATGTATCCATGTGTGTAAGTGGGTCGCCTGCGCGATCCTGTAATACCTCTCCATATCCGGGGCACCCAGGCCACCTTGTTCATATGGTAACGTTAGGACTTGCCACTGGACCCGTGGCTGTGCACCTCCCCAAGCTAACCGCGTAAGAGTCTGAGTCAACATTTTAAAGAAGTCCTCGGACCACTGTAAAGGATAATCCATAAAAAAATTTTTGGTTACCGGGGACAGAGGGAATGCTACCGATTTCGTCCAGTTCACCTGTAAGCCAGACAGCGCGCCAAACTGGACCACTTCCCTCAGTACTGGGGAAAGGTTGAGCTCCGGGTCTCTCACGTATAGGAGCGTATCATCTGCGTACATGGATACGCAAATCTTGTAGGAAGGGAAACTGATGCCTTCATGACTATGATATTCCCTCAGCGCACATGCGAGGGGTTCGGCCACCAGTGCATACAATAACGGTGAGAGGGGGCAGCCCTGTCTAGTGCCTCTGCTAATATCGAAGACTTTGTCCCCTATACGCAGCCTGGCCTTTGGTTTGTAGTATAAAGCACCAATCATCTGCAGGAAGGGCTCGCCCAACCCCATCTTCCTGAGCACTCTCGACATGAAGGGCCACTCCACGGAGTCAAATGCCTTCTCCATATCGAGGAAGACTGCCAACGCTTTGTTCTCCGGTTTCACATGCTGCATCGTTCCTAGCACCGTGCGTATATTGTACGTGAGGTTCCTGGACGGAATAAATCCGGCCTGCTCCGGAGCCACCAGCTCCGGGGCGAGCAATGCAAGACGTGTCGCTAAAACTTTGGCATAGAGCTTCGCGTCAACATTTATCAGGGACAGCGGCCTATATGAGCCACACTCCGTGGAGGGTTTCCCGGGCTTCAGAAGCGTCACAATGAGTGCTTCCTGCATTGTGGCTGGCATGCTGCCCTCCCCGCATATGTCGTCAAATAGCGCAGAGAGGTAAGGCACCAGTTGGTCTTTGAAGGCTTTATAGAAGCCCACAGTTAGCCCATCGGCCCCCGGGGCACTACCAGATCGCATGCTCTCTAGCGCCTCCACTATTTCCTCCTTTTGAATAGGCATCATGAGGAATTCTCTCTGCGAGTCGGACAGCTGTGGCATTTTTATATAACTTAAGTAGTCGTCTATAGCCTCTTCCATTCCCACCGACCTCGACTTATATAGGGTGGAGTAAAATTGCCTGAATTCCCCAAGTATCTGCCCCTCCTCAGTAAGAGTCTCCCCCGAACTCGACACCAGTTCACCCACTGTCAATTGACGCCTCTCGCTTCGGACCATTCTGGCCAGGAGAGAGCCAGGTCTATCTCCTTCTCCATAAGTGCGGGCAGTGGCATATTTACCCATATGACGCACTTCCCTATCTGCTTCTTCGTTAAACTCCAGCACCAGCTGTTTAATTTGCTCCGAGGCATCACCCCCTGGCTCCGCCCGCTGCCTCTCTTCCAGTTCTGAGAGCTGAGTCTCAAGGTGTTTGAGTCTCTGCCTAATCGCTTTCAGGACACCAGAGTGTTTGGCCATGGCAATCCCACGAATGCATACCTTGAATGCCTCCCAAAGCGTTTGGACGCTGTCCACCGAGCCCACATTAGTCTCAAAGAAACCGTCAATTTCGTTTGCTATTTCACCTCTGAAAACCTCATCCAATAGGGAATATGGGGGAAAACGCCACGTAAAGGGGGGGAGTCTGCGTACCGGCGTCTCCAGAATCAGGAGGAGAGGGGAGTGATCAGACAGGGTGCGTGGCAGTATCAGGCAGTCTCTAACTTGATTGGAAAGGTGGCTTGATGCTAACCAGTAATCTATTCGGGTGTAGAGTGCATGATAAGCGGAGTAGTGTGTGTAGCCCCCTCTAGAATGGTGCCTACTTCGCCACACGTCAAGGAGATCCAACTGTACTAATGCAGTCCGGACCACATCCGCAGCCGCCGACAGGGCCCGAGGGGGTCCCGCCGACCTGTCGAGATTTGGGTCTAACACTAAGTTGAAGTCCCCACCCCAAAGCAGGTTAGTGTAGTCATACGATTTGCACTTCCGGGCCAACTCTGTGTAGAAATCGGGACAATCGTAGTTTGGACCATATACATTGGTCACCAATAAGTCATGCCCTTTTCCACGACACCTGCATATTACGTAACGACCTTCAGTGTCCGCCTCGAGGAGCGTCAGTGTGAGTTTGGAGCGTGGATTGGCCCATGTGAGTGTCCCCCTTGCATGGGTAGTGAAGCCCGCCACTACACTACAACCCGCTACGCCCTTATGGGACAACATCTTGCTAGTAAGGGGCAAATGAGTCTCCTGTAGGAGAGCGAGGTCTATGCGGCGTCTGTGCAGATAGCTAAGAACCTTACGTAGTTTTCTGAAGTCGTTAAGACCCCTGACATTCCACGTCAGCACTCGCAGGTGCTCCGGGCCAGTTCCCTGTGATGTACCAATAGCCTCAGCCATAGCCTTGCCGTGTGAAATAAGTAATGCAATAAGGTCGTACCAGGCGCAGGTGACCCGGGGGGACAAATTCTGATAGGCAGTGCAGTATGTCAATGGTGGCAGCGCGCGTAGCAGGATTTAACCAAATGTCATGTAGATGCACAACAGCAGTCAAAGAAAGGAACAACATGTACCCAAGCATAACCCCCAACATCCCCCCCTCCTTCCACAGAAGACCCTCCCCAACTCGGCCTGACATGTCCCCAGCCCACCCGGCCCTCCCCAGCAACAAAGTCAACAACCCCGTGTGCTTAGCGCTCAGGGGCGAAGGTAGCAAGGCAGCTCGAACTCTGTGTACAACTCTCAATTCTGCCACCCAGCTTTCCCCCCCCCGCCCAGCGCCACCCGGAAATCATCAAAACATCAACCCGTAGTCTGTTTCAGTATTACTCCCAGGCAACTCGTGACTGCCCTCCCCCTCTCCCGCCACCCCGAATGTGATTTCCACAGTCTGACTTCTTGCAAACTAGCCAGGGGCGAACAGAGCCTGTGTTAGAGAGAGTTCACAATTATCTGTCTGTACCATGGAACCCCAGCCCCACTTATCTGGCACCACGTCATTGCAGGGATCATCCACTAGCGCAGCTCCTTCCCAACCTGAAATGAAAAGACCACGTCCCGAGTCCATTATTCTCCAGCAGTCGTGGCCCTGTTTCAGTGCTGTTCATCCATTGGGCCGCCTTCCGCTTCCTGTTGAACAATTGGTAGATCCCCTTTCCGCTCCCTCGCCCACGATTTCAAGGCCTTCTGCAACTCCGCAGGGTCAGTGAAAAAATGCGAGTGGCCCTGTCTATTCACTCTCAGCTTTGCCGGGTACAACATTGCATAATCAAGACCCATGTCTCTGAGGTGTTTCTTGTGGGGAGCGAAATGTTTCCTCGCCTCCTGCACCCTTGCTGTAAAATCCGGAAAAATGGAGATCGCAGACCCCTCGTAATGCAGGTCCCCCTTGGCTCGTGCCAACCTAAGTGCCGTCTCTCTGTCTCGGTAGTTCAATAGTTTAGCAATTACTGGCCGGGGGGGGAACCCCGGTTTAGGTTGGGGGCCCAGCGTGCGATGTGCTCTTTCCACTACGAACATCGCAGAGAACACTCCGTCACCTAGAAGGGTAGTAAGCAGTTTCTCTACGAAGAGTTCCATCTTCCCCGTCGGTGTTGTCTCCGGAAGTCCGGTGATACGTAGGTTGCAGCGACGTGACCTGGCTTCCAAATCCTCCGTCTTATCCTGGAGTGTTTTGATGAGTGTCTCCGCCCGCCTTCTCGCCGTGTCCAACTCAGTCTGGCCTTCCTCCACCTCCGTGATCCGCCGCTCCGCCATGTCGTGGCGTTACGAATGCTTGTCGAGGCGTTCCGCCATGCGGTCCATTCGGTAGGACATGGCGTCTATCTTGGTCCCCAGCGCCGTGAAATTCGTTTGAATGTTCTGCTCCATGGAGCAGAGCATAGACTTTATGTCGGTGTCATCCTCTCGTGCTTCAACCGCATTAGTCTCCGCATCACGCGGCACCGGGGGGCTTTGTACTGGCAGTCGCCTCTGTGAAAAGGGGAGCTTGCTCTGGGTCCTGTCGCCCTTGCCCATGCTTGGCGGTGTCGTGTGCTTGCTTCGCGCCACAGGTGAGAAAGCGCCAGTGACAAGAGGACTGTCCCTTCGCAGATGGGTTACACAAGGTTCCCAGCTCGTGCGCTATGAGCACCACCTCAGCCTCCAGCTAGCGTGCGGGGGAGGGCCACTCTTCACAGCCAAGACCCAATGCACTACCCTCCGTCGCTACTCCGGCCTCTTCCAAACCAGGAGGTGGGGTTGGTCTACTCCCCGATGAAGCAGCCGATCAGACAGTGAAGGGAGTCACAGGAGTCACCACCATCCCTACTGCCATAACTATCTCCTTGTCTCGGTAGATGCACCGTAGAGAGGGGGGGGGGAGGCCACCACGATCGCAGCTACCCGCTGCTCCCACACCCTCCTACCGTGAACGCCACTCGATCCAGGCACTGGTGCTGCAGCCCTCCTCGGTGACCGTTATGTTCGCGCCATAAAATGGCGGCCCGCGGCCCTCTGCGCTCCGGTGTTCCAGTCTCTCCCTACGTTGGGCGGGTGATCAGCGGTAGCAGGGAGCCGTCTCCGGATGCTCGGAGTGAGGCTCTCCCCGTCCCGCCGCGTCCGCCGCGGCCTGTGGTGGAAAAGGGGGGCCCACCCGCGGGAGGCGCTCACTCTGTGGCCGCACGTCCTTGTACGCACACCGGCCAGGAGGACCACCTGAGACCGCGGTCCTGAGGCCTGCTCGCCTCACCGGCAAGCAAGTGTCCGGCCGTCGGACGTGCCCAAGTCAGCTCTCCTCAGTCGGTCCGGACCATTACCCGGGGTGCCAGCAGCAGGGTGGGTGTCTGGGGTATCGGGAAAAGTGGGTCGATGCAGGATATTTTAGGATTTTAGTGGCGGCGCCGGCGGAGCCCGGGAGCTAGGCGACCATTCTCCGCGCTTGCTGGCCACGCCCCCCGAAAAATGACTTTCATTGTCACTAAAGTAAGGCAAGCTAGAATTGGCAGGTTCTCTTTTGCCTTCAAGCTGCCAGACAATGAAAGCTACTCTCCACTCATTTATGTCTTCTCCATAAATGGCTGTTTATCATAAGAAAACTTAAACCTGGCATTTTACCTGGCCCTTCTTACTGCAGATCTACTGGTGGGACACCCCAGCTGTGGTAGCTCTTTATAAAATTAAAATGTATTCTTTCACTCGTTCATTAAATTCTTAGAGGGGTAACCAACACCAAAACCTTTGACTACTACCATAATCGGTTACACTACATCTTAACATTGAGTAATAACATGAGTCCTCAAATGCCTATTGTCACTACCTGTTGGAAAGCTCAAATGGTGTTTTGCACCACCCTTACCTGGACTCCTCAGTGGAGGGCCTGTTGAGAGGAGGAGCTGCCTTCACCCAAGGCCAACAGCTAGCCCTAGTGACATTAATCCCAGGCTCTCCTCTTCACTGCCACATGGGTGCGTGCCCCTCCAAGTCAGGAGTAGACAAGACCATCAAATAAACGGGCAAGACACCACAGAGCTCATTACTGGAACTTCTTGCCATCTAACAGCTACTCGTGCTGGTCTGGGCATAGTGCATATTGCTGTCCTAATCTAGCCCAGGCGTCTGGCGGGCTGTCTTGCTTTGGATGGCGCTCACTTAACCGGATTGGCAACACCTAACCATCACAGTCAGTTTCCCACAAGTGCAGTAATAAAGGTCTCTAAAGATCCCTACCCAGGGCGCTGGACTGATAGATACCACCACCGCCCGGTTCCTTCAGTAATCCCAATCACAGAACATCAAGCAACTCCAGACTTGCACCTCGATACAATCAATTTAGACCATATAGAGAGTTCCCGGGCAATCCTGGTAGTGAAGCTTGATACAGTGGCCCCAAGTTTCACCCTACTTCACAATGACCAGCACAACCTAAAGTACAGGCATGGCCGGTACAGGTAAGAGCGGTGGAGCAGTAGGGCAGAGTGGGGGAAGTCGACATATGAAGGGATAGGGAAAATAAATAAATATATAAAATCACTTACCTTGCGCTCACCGTATTGCCAAGTCGGTGATGCGGCGAGCGTAAGGTAAGTGGTTTTATTTATTTATTCATTTATTTTATTTTCCCTATCCCGTCATATGTCAACTTCCCCTTCCCCGCCCGCAGCTCTTACCTGTACCGGCCACACCTGCTTAAAGTACACACCAGTGGCACAGCAATAACTGCACTGACTCCGCAAATGAAGGACATGGCTGAACAAGTGAGAGCGCTGATCAAAATCTTAGTCTGAAAAACAGGGTGGACGACACAGAGGGTCGCTCTGGATGCAGCAACCTCCATATAGTTGGCCTCCTCTAGATCACCGATGAATTGGACCCTACCGTATTCATCAAACATTGGTTGCAGACCACCCTGTCACCAGTGGGCCTGTCCACCTGCTTTGTGGTGGTGCAGGCCCACAGGGTACCCACACAGCGACTTTCTCCAGGAATGCCACCTCATTCTAGCTAGGATCAGGAACTACTGCCACCGCAATCTCTGCTGCAAGCCTTTCTCTCCAAGAGCCCCATCACAGTTGATAACTCTAAGGTGATGATATTGCCTGAGTTCACCCTAATGGTGTAGGAGTCCAGTGCCACCTTTACCATGATCAAATAACAGCTATGTGACCTGGGAATAAAAAATGCATTAGTGTTCCCAGCCCGACTAAAATTATGACAGTGTAGAGCCCACATTTCTTTACCAACTCTGTTGAGTCCACAAACTGGCTGGACTGCTTTCAACGAGGCCCTGGTACCCGGCTGAACATGCCAAAGGTTGATTAGACACAGAGTAAGCCTAGGTGGCAGTGCCCTAGATGCCAGGGATGGGGCATGCACTCGACTGTGGCACCCTCCAGGGACTCGGCCAGGGTCATAAGATCAGTGATCCAGAGAGCGGCTGCCCTAGGGGAAGTTGGGGGGCCCACAGTACTGTCACATCAGAAGATAGCGTGGGAGACGCTGAAGCTAGTGTAGATTGGGATTGACAGCCTAACATGACCCCGCAAACCACAAATGAAGACTGCGTCCCAGCCCCCCCTCCATTTGCCTGAGATGTTCTGCTCCAGCGGCTATCCTGAGGCTGTGACTGCCCCTTCCGGACAGGAAGATCTACAGTTTAAGCCAGTGAGTGACTTCTATCACTGTCATTGCCGGGGTTCCCCCTCATCCCCAGCAGGCTTTGCCTGTTGGTTGACATGCTCCTTATTATAAAGGCTCTGAGTTAGATACCATTGGATACCACCATTATAAGGCTACCTTGTTATGATACCCCAACACAAGTGCCTGTTAATTGATTGTTTTGCTTGAAACCCCTACATTCCATTGATGTGACTTATAGTGTTAAGTTATTTAGGTCGGCACATGTTTCTGTGCTCAACCGGGTGTTTTGGGGACTGTGACCTGCAAGAACAGACAGAAAGACACATTTTGGAGGAGAACACTATTGCCAGGGGCTCAAGGCAGGGTTACCCATAGTCACACATCTTTTTCACTTGGCCCTCAAACCCTTATCCATGAAAATGAGAGCCCTGGGTGACAAGTTGGGGATCTGTGTCAGAGGAGAGACACAAATTGTCTCGCTATATGCCGATGACATATTACACTTTGTTTGACATAATTGCACCAGCCTGACTAAACTAAGCGAATTTTTGTCTCGATTTTGCGAGGTTTCTGGGCTCTTGGTTAATTATACTAAATCATGTTTATTTCTATTACAACCCACTGAGAAACAATGTAGATTATTACTTGATGGACAGGAGCTGAGATGGGAGCTCCACACGTTCAAATATTTAGGTGACAACATACATCATGATGAACAATACAATAGAAGGTAATTTACACCAAGCCATAAGGTCACTGTGCTCTCAGGTATGCTTCTGGATCAAAATGTCCCTGTTGGTGGCCGGTCACATAGCACTTTCCAAAATGGTAATGCTCCCTTGCCTCCCATACTATTTTGCCAACCTCCCCTTCCTATGACTGGTGAGTGTGTTCAAAGAGCTGGATATGCTGTTGGGGAAGCTTCTCTGGGCTTCAGGTAGGTTCAGTGTAGCACTTAGCAAACTGAGGTTGCCCATTGACAAGAGCTGACCGATTTCTGGAACTTTTACATCTCCGCTCAGGTACGATGGATGGCAGGCTGGTGAGTACACAGCAACATGAAATGGGTCTTTCCTGGCTCCAACTTGATGAAGGGGGCTTGCAGACGTTTATCTTCCTGGGCCAGCACTGCTGCTGTCCCCTTCTGCTCCTCCCTAAAATTGCATTGTGCCACTGGAAACAAACTTTAGCATGTTCACAAGGAGCTGTCCCCTGTGCCCCAATAATTCCACTTAATGGACTGAGGGTCGGCACTACATCACTGACCAGCTGAGAAATGCAATCCTGGAAAAATGCCGATAAAGACACCCTGGGTGATCTTTACCCCAAAACTGGCCTGATACCCTTACCCACTTTAGTGGAGCAATGGTACTGCCCATGCGCCGTTTCTTGCTTCATAACAGAATTTTAAAAAATACTACAATATCTCTGGCAAGGGGGAACCACCAAACTTCCCACGCATACATTGGTGCAAACAGTTTACTCTGTAGAATCAGGTCGCCACATGATGACATGGTCTTCAAAGCCTTGCTGGGTACACAGGGGTGAACCTATAGCCCCTCAAGCATAAATGGGGCACTGGTCTGGGACGATGCTTACATGATAAAGAATGGGAAATGGCCTTAGCTTACCCCATAAAGTGTCACACAATGCTCAATATAAATTCATACAATGGAATACATTTCATCAATCAAATCTTAACTCCGTGGCACACAGCTGGATGTTCCCTTCCAAACATGCACACTATCCCCACTGTCATGTGGAACAAGCTGATTTCCTACGCTTAATGTGAGCTTGCCCCAATGTGCAAACCTACTTGATTGAAGTGTTGGGGAACCTGGCATGGGTGATGAGTCGTCTTCCATTTGGTGGAGGACTGCCTATTATCTGACCAACCAGCCAGCATTGGGACCAGAAACTCGCCTTAGCGATACTGAGAAGCGCCCTGCTCCGCGAGTCCTCCTGCCGCCGCTCCTTTCATCTGAGCGGCCGCCGACGGAGGACTCGCATACCCGCCACCACCTGCGGCGGCGCACCTTGACGCCGTGACTAGAGCGCCCGGAGGCGCAATAAAAGTGTTCATACCCCCGCGTCGCGGGAGCGAAGCCCGGGCAAAGGGCGGGCCCTCTTAGGCCCTCTAGAGACCAAGGAGACTGGACTGGGCCACCCCCCCTGATCCCCACTTGATGAGCAGGATTATAAACGCTGAACAATAGTAAGCTAACCACACACATTTTAGCTGTGACATAGCTGTTAGTGATTTGGGTCGTTTTTATTGTTTGCATAACGCCAGCACCATATTTTTGCATATTTTTGTATTATTATGACTTCACTTGTTTCTAGGGGCAAATCAACTGGGGCTAATAGAGGCACACTGGATGATTATATGATAAAGGTTTCCTCTGGAATTGAAAGGGAAATGACGCTAGCTGAGCGTCGGGCTGAGCGGCGTCGCTCTATTGAGCACATAAAAAATAAACACTCGTCGCTGCCATTGACCAAGTCAGCTACTTCACCACTTATTACGACTAGTATTGAATGCGAGGGTTTAGATAGTTCTAGTAATGATAGCATTCCACTACTTTTTCGACAGGAAACTACCCATTGAATATAAATAATGCAAATTGTGAAATGAATCTTAATGATGCTGTGTCTCTTTTAACACCAGAGACACAAGTCTTAGAAGGTATATCTATACCAATAGTGAAAATTGTCCAAAGGGAAAATATTACAACTCCCAAGCACAGCCGAAAACAAGGTCCCCCTCCCAAAAAAAGGAGGAAGAGGAAAAGTGGTCGGCAAAAAAGTAAGGACATTCACAATGAGTTAGGCACTTCTAAAAATTGTACCCCAAATCCAATAATAATATCAGCCATAACTACTCCTGCATATTGCCCAGTGGAAAAAGCATCCTGTAATGACTTACTAAGTAGTATTGAACACGTACTAAGAGCTTTTACACTGCCACTAATAGAGAGATTAAAAAAAATAGAACACCATTTGGAGTCATTGGAACAAAGATTTGGGGGAAATAAGGGTGTCACCAAGGACATACCAAAGTGTATATCAGTACTCACAAATCTTCCTGCTCCAACGGGATTAAAACCCAATAGTCAAATTAAATCAAAACCTCCTAACCCACTGCCTTCTAAAACATCAGGCCAAAATGTTAAACGCTGTGGTAAGGAGAGTGAGACTGGAGGGAAATGTAATCAAAATCTGAAAGATCCCCAAAATGCTGAAAAGGTAGTGAAAACTATAAGGCATAGAGTTGAACTGCCACCCGAAGCAGTCCCACTTGTAGTGGTTCTTACGGGAGTCTCTCCATTGGAGGAGGGCAAGAGGGAAGATTACCATCAGTTAAAAAATAAAGCTATGTTTTGGCTAAGACAAAATCGCCCCCTTCCACCAAATTTAAATGGTGAAATCTTAAATGTAAGGCGTCTCCCTTGGTTGGGACACAGGAAAAAAGATCTTACGGGTGATATTATTGTAGTAAATGTCAGAGATCGTAGGGCAGTAAGATATATTTTAGATTGGCCCACAGAAAACAGTACCAACGGGATTATATCCCGTGAGCTGACATATTTTTACCCCAGATCTGTCATGGCACCGATTACTAATTCCAGACTCCTAACTAGACACTGTAACAATGGTTTTCTACCTGTTTATAACCACTATGCAGCTTTAACAGGCATGGAGGGAGTAGACTGACTTACCTCTTCAGATAAGGAACAGGGCAATGGGGAACAACAACATCATCCCTCAGATTCTAGGGGAAATTTTGAGAATTCCCCATCATATAATTTGGGTGAAATGGAGAAACACCCAGATCAACAAAAAGATGATGATGCTTTCACAAAGAATAAAGGCATAGTTTTAGCCCCTTACACGCAACTGTGTAAACCAATGTTAACAACTCCAGTAGAAGCTAAACTGAATAATACACGTGATATAAAAATACTTAGCTGGAATGTGGCTGGATTGGAACCTAGATTGGTGGATAAAGATTGGGTTGAATTAATCTCAGGCTATGACATAATAAAGTTTCAAGAAACCTGGGCACCTTATGATTTGAATGTAATTGGGTTTCACTGTTATAACATAGCGGCTCGCAAATCAAATTTTGTCCGTGTTGGTTTTAGCATTTTGGCTGGGGGGAAACATAGAGCTATCAACACATGGAACGCCAATATCCAATATCCAAGTTGTTGAATATACATGGCATGTTCCTTTCGTCTTGATTAACTTTTATAATAATGATTTTATTTTGACTCCAAATAGGAATTTCCTAGCGCTTACTAAATTTATCTCCAACTTAGAGGATAGCCGGGGCAAAAGTGAAGGACTCGAAATTATCCTAGGTGGTGATTTCAATGCCCAGCTATTAAATAAAAATCGGCAAGAAAACCAAGGGAACGGGCACCCGGCAAACCAAAGGGGACAAGAGTTGCAAAACTTATTAGATGAGCATATTTTGACAAATATTATGGACTCTGGCCAGAGGACCTCGCTACAGGAAGTGCCTACACATAGAGGTCGAGCCAGTACTTCCAACATTGATTTTATTTTTGTCTCTCCTGGCATGGCAGATCGTATAATAGCAACAGATGTCTTGGCTACAGACTTTGGGGACCATAATCCCGTAACAGTGACTATGAGGCTAGATTCCCGACCTGTTTTCTGTGTGACACAAGGAGCAAGAGATATAAGTGTAACCACAGATAAATTAAGGTTAAAATGGAAAGGGATAGATAAAGCTGGAATTACAAAGTCACTGCTTACGGAAGAACAGCCCTCAATAGATCTTTGTTCAGACTCTACTGTGGATGGCCAGGTTATTATTTCTTGTTTTAGCAAAATCTGCTCCACAGTTAGAACCCTTTTATCTGTACCAGTAGGCCTGGGCCCAAAAGAACCTAGGTGGTTTGACAATAATTGCTCTGTGGCGAACAGGAATCTACGTAAGGTACTGACAGAGATCCCCAGAATTAGGGCAAATGTGAGTGCAGCTAGGAAAACTTACAAATTAGCTGTAGAGAAACGGAGATCTATACTTCTGGCCGAACGCTGGGAGTCTCTGGCTGTAACTGCAGAAGGGAAACTAAGTAAGTTATTTTGGCCTGCAGTTAAAGAACTCCGAAACATGGGCCAACAACTTACCCCGATTAGCTGTACAATTTCCAGTGATATTTGGGAACGCCACTTCTCTAAAATGTATGCCTCTCCACTGAATAGTGAGATTAGTGAGGTGATAAATGATTCTGAGGCATTTAATAATTTAAATGTCAATTTGGGAGAAGTGGAAGAAGCTATCGCACAGAGTTTGGGAAATAAAGCCCCTGGACCAGACGGGTTACCTATAGACCTCATCAAATGGCAACCTGGCCTATGGGCTCCTATTCTGGTGAATGTTTTTAATAGTCTCCCTAAAACTAAAATGCCGGAAACTTGGAGTATCAATACAATAGTCCCCATTCACAAGAAAGGAGACAGGTCTGACCCCATGAATTATAGGCCCATTTCATTGTTGGACAATTCCCTTAAAGTTTTGGGGCACGTTATCTATAACAGGCTCACTGTATGGTTAGAAGATAGTGGGATCCTGAGTTCATGCCAATTAGGATTTAGAAATAGGGTAGGTACAGTTGAACAATGCCTCAACTTGAAATTAATCATTGATAAATATAATATTGCCCGGTCAGTTCCTATTTATTTAGCATTTATGGACCTATCTTCAGCATTCGACTTTGTTAACAGGTCGAAACTTTGGTCTATTTTACTGGAGTATGGTCTGGACGCTGCCCTGGTTCACTTTTTAGCCTTTTTACACACAGACTCAAAGTCCAGAGTGAGAATAGGTATGGGAGGAGAATTATCAGGAATAATTAATATAGGTAGAGGAGTCAGGCAGGGGTGCGTTTTAGCACCCTTGCTCTTCATAATCTATATTAATGGCCTGAGTAAGTGTCTTGAAAAATCAACCCCCGACGTCCCGTTAATAAATGGGAAACCGGTACCTGCTCTTCTGCATGCAGATGATGCAGTGCTACTGGGACGAACACCTAACTCACTCCGTACTTTGGTTTTAAATTTTACTGATTTTATGGACAATCTGGACCTGAGGGTAAATTTTAAAAAATCTTTTATAATGTCTTGTGGGCCAGGCAAGCGTCAGATGAACTCCATACAGGTTGGAGAAGGAAAACTTATCGGAACTCATAACTTTCCATATTTGGGAGTGACCTTTGCTGCGAATGGCTCGTGGACTGGGCATTTGGCCCAGGCCACGGGCAAATTCTCAAAGGCCACTAACTCAATTATAAGTATTCCGAGACCAAAGAGATATGATGCTACCAAAGCGATTGTAAAAATGTTTAAATTACAATGTGTCCCGGTAGCGACCTATGGGGCAGAAGTATGGGGCATTGTGAAAAGTACTACTATCCAGCAAATAGAGAGTAGGTTCTGTAGGAAATTGTTAAGTCTGCCTATTTATTCGTCGAATTTTATTACACATAGTGAATTAAATTTACCATTTGTATCAGATTTTGTTAATACCCGTCCAGTTTTATTTTGGCACTCGGTTTGGACAAACCAATCAGCCAAACTTGCACAAGCGATAATAAGAGACTGCCTAAGTTGTGAAAGAGGGAGGAAGATCCCGTGGCTTCATTATGTGTTTACTAGCCTGGAGGAAGTGGGTATGAGAAATATTTTTGTTAATCCAACTGAAGCTAGTAATGTTAAGAAATCCGAATTAAAAGAAGCACTAAGAGCACTTTATTTACAGAAAAGGCTGAAGACTGAATCAGAGAAAAATACAGTTGCTAAATACTTGAAAACTGTGTCGCCTAAATGTACCCTGGCATTGTACTTAACACTACCATTGACTAGCTGAGAAAGGAGTTTATTATTCCGCTTAAGGGCTGGCACTGTGAGGTATCTGTTAAATTTTCCTCTGGGTTTTCAGCAAAGTAAAGTTAGAATTTGTTGCCCTTATGATGGACAAAGTGGACAAAATGATCTGCGCTTTCTCTTTGGCTGTAAATTTTATGTGAAATACACTAAATGGTTATTAATTCCGTTTTTTAAAAACACAGACCTTTTACCCTGGAACAATCTTATAAGGCACTGTTAAATTTAGATAACAAAGAATTAATTTGCCGCACTAGTACCTTTTTAAAAATTGCTGTTGGAGCGCGCAAAATGATGGAAAATGCCTAAATTGTAACTCAATTTGTATCTTTTTAAATTGTATTATATGGATAATCGTATTTTATGGGTTATGTATTATGATATGTACTTTTATGAATTGAAAAATTCGAATAAAGAGTTTTTGAATTGAATTGAATTGACTGCCCATTAGGCATTTTCACCAGGCCACAAAAAGCCAGGGTTAGCACAAAATGTATCGAGAGAAATTCGCTGCCGCAGGCACGATAGTAACCTTTAGGTCTTTTTCCAGGATGTCTCACGCTCTACAGACCCCGTCTCTCCCTGAAGTCATGGTATAGGGTCCTGAGTCACACAACCGGAATGCCTACAACCTCCTTGAACACTGTACTTCACATAACCGATATCCCCATCCCCAGTGCTTCGTACTCTCGCAGTATTCAGTGGCTACGGTATTACTCTGAGGACATACACATTGAATGCTCCACTTTGATCAAAGCTTAAATCAGTCTCTCATCCAAGGGTTTGTTGGCAGGGTATTTTTTTTCTCATATTATTTGGATTGTTTTTACATGCTTTACTACAATTGTCTGATATTTTACACTATTGATAGAATGCATGAAACATACTGATTATATTTAGTTCTACTATGACAACTGCTGTCACATTAATATGGTTGATTTGTACTTCCTGAAAAAGTCAATAAAAACTACTATAAAAAAAAAATCGAAGTACAAATCTTCTATCCTCATTGTTTATTTGAATGGCTCACTAACACCAAAACCCTTGCCTGCTATGTTGATTGCGAGATTTCTCATAACAACAAAATACTTGCCTACAGGCTCTAGCTCAGTCTTATAACAATCTATCCTTACAACTAGAAATCAATGGCCATCTTTTAAGAGTGAGACAGAGGCAGAGCATTTGCTTAAGTCGGGTGGCAGACTGATAAACAAGTTCTAAATGATCCCCCTAGATCGAGCATGTTATCAACTCAGCATCTGACACTTATTGAGAGTAAATTTAATCATGGCGCTTTTGTTTTTCAGTGTGAAAGTAAAACATCTGCATGGAGAATGTTCTGCTATCAGCCAGAGCTGAAGCACTTTAAGATATCATCATAAATGATTGAGTTGGTGCTGAATGACTGTTCTCCTAATATCAGTAAAGAGAAATGAGGCAAGATGAGCTTTTAGATCATGGCTGCTGAGGGTGAAAGGCTAGGAGCTGTGATTTTTCAGTTTCATACAGCTAGCCCGTACGGTCGCTCTTAGATAATTTCTTAGGACATAAAGTAATCCCGACTGAGTTCCCAGGATCCTGATGACACAGATTGTGTCATAGAGGGAAAGCCTTACCTTTGAGTATTTCTGAGCATTGTTCTCGCAGTTTAGCGTTTCCTGCTTCTGATCATTTTACGACTAAAGTCAAATTGTTTTCCTCTTTTTAACTCAAGGTGTTATATACCATTGCTGAATGGCGACCTTTATAATGTGTCTACTTTCCCTTCCTTGTGATGACCCCATCATAACCTTGACGGTTCCCTGGATGAATCCATTCCAACAGACTGCCTAAAAATGTTGCACATTCTTTGTTCTCCTGTCGTTTGCTCATTCATAAAATACTGGATAATTTTTATTCTCATGTAAATATACCACACTGACCTCTGTGACACTTACACTATTTGTCACCAATTTACACAATTTGCCTTCTTATGTATACTTCGGGATACTTTCAAACACATTTTTTTAATGAATAATAACATTTGGTTTCTCTTGTTACCTCAAAGCTACTCAAACATTCATTGACCTTTTCTGTTGTCACCAGCGGCGGCTAATCCACAATAGCGGAAGAACATCGGGCCACTGCCTGGCTCAGAGCTAGCAAATGTAAAAAAAAAACACTGTTCCTGCATCATTTTATTTTGCATTTGCTGGCTCTTAGCCAGCGCTGTAGAAAGAGGCGAGGCCTAGGCATGGGAGGAGGGGGGGAGGGGGGGAGGAGGAGTGCTACGTGCACTCCACTCCCTAAGTGTTCATGTGTGTTTGGCAGGCCGTCTCAGGCTGACCAAAACACACATGCGCACTTAGGTTTTCTCCAGGCAAGCTGCATTACGCAGCCGGGCTAGAGAAACCCCCACAGGCTCCCTGGTCTGAGAAGGGAGTCTTTTCAGCCCGCTCTGCAGCACAGGGATTGGATGGGAGTCTGTCCCAGAGGCTGCTGGGACCCAGGAAGAGAAGAGGCGGCGAATGCGATGCGACATTGGAGGCTGCCAGCGGCTAAACCTAAGTTTTATTTCTTATATCTATTATTTTTTAAATCTCATCTGCATGACCCCCCTCCTGTGTGACCCCACCTCCTGCAGCTCCTCACCTCCTGTTCGACTTCCTCCTCCCACGCGATCCCCCCCACGTGACCCCTCCTGCCTCATCACCCTTTATTTGTGGCAACTGCCACTGGTTGTCACTACCAAGTAGTTTTAACTGTGTAAACTGTTGAAACAATTTCATTGGAAACATTGTATCTGTATGTATACCCATATATGCCCACACATTTTTATTAAGGCACAAAAGAACCATTAGGGTTCCGCGTTTAGTGCCGCTGTGTAAACTGGTGCTGACAGCTAGATTGCAGGTAGGACATATTAAATAAGTGAATGACAGCGACGCACTGAAAGTTTGAAAGATGGTTAGTGATGTTCTGATTAGCGCTAATTGAGGTTTAATGAAAGGTTGTGGTCCGAGAAGAGGAATGTGCAGGCAGCATCATAGATGCATCCAAATTAAAAGAGTTCTCTGAAATCTCATGGGCATGGAGATGGACTACAATGGGTTTTGATAGTCATAGTTAGATCCTCTCTACTTTAGGAATAGTTTGCCTTGGTACGCAAATGGTGTGTACAATTTTGAGGAATGCCACTCTACTGGTGATGATAGCAACTTCATACCCATAGATTTCATAATTTATGTATGGAGTTGTTGGCAGAATTTTTTTTATATATGAGAGTGAGGGTAAATTGTTCAGTTTAGTGGTCATGAATGGAGGTTTCTTTATCGATTCGTAGCAGATGTTTGTAAGATTCAATGCATAATCACAGTTATATTGTATTCATAGGTTTCACTATGTGGAAGGTTCAATTAGGAATAGCGTTCATGTGTGGGACTGATTGGATTTTCACCCATTACCTGGGCACAACAGTTTCCTAATTTAAATGTGCTATTTTAACCTTGTTCAAGGAAGACGATTTGGCTATACACTTTTTTCAGTCAAAGCCTGGTATACTGTGTTAAACAATAGGTTATTATAGACACACAGTACGAACAGAAATTGATGTCAAAGCAATTACATAGTTGAGATTAAAACATCAGCAGGCCATAGTCTTGTAAGAAAATACGTTCACTGGCAAAAGAATGCCAGAAATTAATTCTGTGATCATTTGTATATTTGCTGGTTGGGTACAATAAAATATAATGCTAAACACCCAAACCTGGAGCTGGCAGTGCTTTATTAGTTGTCTATCGTGAAAAACATCAGTGTTTTATTAACTGTCTATAATGTGATTAAATTCAGTGCTTGGGAATGTCGTTGCTCCATCATTATTCATGTAGATCCAAGACAGAGGTTCTCTCAGACTTTTTCCTGGGGCCAAAAAGCACAGTTTTTGGGGCGTTTGACCGATCATCATTACCTAACTTGACACACCTTAAAAGAAATCATGATCACTTTTAATGATTGTGTGGTTCCCTAAACAAACGCATTCTTAAATGTAAGCGGGGCGGAGGGTGTGGGGCAGGTGCTGTCATACACTAACATCAGCACACAAGTATGTGCCAGAAAGTTGCTTACTTACCTCCAATAAGTAATTACAAGTGAGTAGCGAAGCAGTTTCCTTAATTACAAACATGTTCTGACAGCAGACTATACCTAACAAACGAGAATAATGGATTCACTGAGACTACTAGATGTCTGGGACAAAGAAGAAGAAAAACAACATCAAGTGCAAAAGAATCCCATCAGCCCACATGAGTGGCTACTGTTCGTCATCTGGGATTGATGGGGAGTTGCCATATTCGTGCAACCTACCAAAATAAGTATCAGAACTCAGCTCGTTTTGTTCCCTAATTGATCGGTACAGCCACTCGCCAGTCTTGATATGAGGTGCTGAAGGTTTGCAGTGCATAAAGTGAAAATGATACAGTGAATTAGATAAAATTGACTACTGGGATAACTCCTAAAACTTTAATAAACTTTATCACAGTGTCAAGTTTAAAAACAGTGCGCTGACAGTTTGAAAGGATAACTGTCAATTGCGATGGAAAAAGGTCCACATGTTTCTGCTGCTAGGCTTTCGTCAGGACCAAACTAACACTACTACAAAGAATTGTAGTGCAATAAAGAAAAACAAGAAAAGGACTGGTTGGTACGATACAACCTACCAGTATCCTGAAGCTCCCATAGGTAAGCCTACCTTACAGGAACATACAAAATCATTCCTAAAAAGTAAAAAGAGTGTTACAAATCTCAACACTATAGAATCACTTCTTCCTTGAACCAGGCAAAAACATGAACCCCATGAACAAGACTCACTCGCATTTTATATGCTGGCAAACATGTCCAGCCAACTACTTTTGTATACAAAAAAGAACTTTAGAATAATAAACGCACTTACCCAGCTTTATGTGGGAGTACACCTCACCTCTCCTGGCGACTGCTCAGGGGATGAGGCCCCGCTCTATAAGCAGGTAAATAGAACAGTTACCACTGAGAATAACTGTCTCTGAGGACCATTACCTAATCAACCTTATTACTTTTAACACTTCCCAAACAACCAACTTATGGCAGAAAAAACCTGCAATTTATGTCAAATCTAGAACATCAAGTACCAGGTTCATTGATGGTCTAATGATGTTATTGCGTTTGTGTAGGCTAGATCGAGTGACATGCTTATGTAGCCCTCTTAATCCATCAAGTCTCAAAACCCTACTAAGTAGGTAACCTGAAGGGTCCGGGGCCCAAAAAGCACTTTCATGAAAGCAACTACCCTTTGCCATCTAGCATACTATCTACGATAGCAAAGCCGAACAAGTTATAACTCATTTATGACTAGATTTTATAATTTGAGGCTTAATATAAGTAAAATGGTCGTTTCTTATATGTATTTAAAACCCAAAAACTCTCAACATTGGTTAAAACAAAGCGTAATCTGCTAGAGCCAATGCTCAAAAGTAAACAGGACAATGGTAACACGCAAATGTCGAAGAGGGGAATACCAATTTGCCACTTGAACAAGCCTATGCCAAGTTAGAATCTAAATCTATGAGTAAATGTCAAATTAGCCCAATGTAAATTCCATGGTTCTACTTGCGGCAAGTATCTATTGTTAGACATGGTTCTTGCTGTGGTGTTTACAGCAGCACCTTCTCTATGTGACATTGCTGCAGGAGAAGTGAATTAGCAAAGCGAAAGCAGGAGCGGCCAGTTCTGTAGGACCACTGAAAAGGGCCTGTCAGTCTCCATGTTGCCCTTTGGCTTTATAAACAGTTTCAGTAACTTAAAGTATTTCTACGATAAAGTGGAGGTGCTCTAGTTATGAATTACCAACATGTTTTATATTATTTTTTAACTTGGCCCACATGAGTTTCCAGTTGGCGGCCCACTCAGGTTAACTTATCCTCAGGAAACTGAGAGTGAAGACCCCCTTTCTGCTTTCCCCACACAGTGTCAGGAGGTATGCATATTGCATGATAAAGTGAAAGGTGTGAAAAGGATGCTCTTATGGACATTCACCTTAGAGGTAATCTGAGTGTAAGAGTGGTAGCCAGTACAGCACAGATACTAGTACCAGACACTGAGTAAGGGAAACAGCAGCTGCATTACTTGTCTAGTCTCAATGAGCAGACCTTTGTTGCAGTTCCTCGCAGTGCTGCTCCTGCTTTGGGTTAATCCTGAGGATGCATGGGACAGCTCAGGACCTGTGTCAATCCAACACATCCCTGGGAGAAGGAATCTGCAGCGGGTGGGTTATTTTAATTCAGATCCACCGAGGAGGGGGTTAGGCCCCTAAACTTTCAGTCTTCCTGGACACACGTTTTAGTCGGAAAACGGTCTGAAAGATATAAAACGTGTGACATTACTTGAGGACGAACTTCTATTGGAAGGTTCTCTTCCTCATGCAGAATATGAAAGTTCCAATTGCTGCCTTAACACTCACCCACAGAGCTGGTAACCCTTGGTGGTGACTTGCTGCACATCTTTAACATATTGCCTACTCAAGGACTTGATGGGTTCAGTAACTCCTCTCCGTCCTCTGAATGACATAGCATTGGGGAATCAGCTTGCCGATGATTCAATAAGGCATATTACCTGGGTATTCAGCATGTGAGGACCCTCAGATCCCCTTAGTTCCAGTCTTTTCTCTTGTCACGCATAAAATATTGACCGACGTCGGCCCATAGATTCTTAGTAATCTATGTCTTCCATATATATTCCCACCCGCGGTCTGTGGGCCACCTTCTGTTGCAGGTGTCGCGTTTCCATAGAGCGAGAACGGGGGCCATTCATTCAAGCTACGAGCCCCTACCCTTTTGGAACTCGCTGCCTCTCTATCAGGATTATCCCCAGTCACCTGGCCATAAGAAAGGCAGTAAAGACATGGTTGTTCCAGTAGTAGGAGCCTAGTACGCACCCTCCCTCTGTACCTCAGCGCTGGGATCTCCCTTTGCTGGGACAGCCATTCGCTCTACAAATCGCCTAACATAACATAGCATCTACACACAGGCTTTACAGGTTTCATCTGCAAAGAGGTGTTTCAAGGTCCTTGCCATCCATGCTGTGCTTGGCAGGTAAGAGTCCTTGTGGAGCTGCCCTGATGCAGTACCCAAGGGTGGCTCTCCGATCCTTTGGAGCCCAACCCTAAACTCTTTAACCTTCTGCAAAGTATCGCCCCTCATAAACTAAGGTACATGCCTGGGCAGGTGACCTAAAGTATCTTTACTTCATAGTGGATATAAGAAGTCAGCTTCCCCCAGGACTAACAGCCACATGGGGTTTTTAGTGCTGAGCTGCCAGGGCACCTGCTGAAGTCACATTGCTTCCTTTGGGAAAACTCACTCTTACATAAAGCGATGGTACGCCTACACAGCTATGCTCGCCTATTTAATATTACAGTGCAAGCTGGAAAACAACGCTCTACTCCGGCTTACCGTATGTTCGCTAGATGCAAGGAGGATAGAGAAAAGTGGGAATGTCTGAGGTGCTGTGATTGTTCTTCTCTGTGTTCCGTGCAAGCCCTAAATACACCTTAGGATGTCAACCAGTTCCTGGACATTATTTAAATTGCATTGTCTGCTACAATATAAGGAGTCAGAGTAAGAGGCCTCTGATAATGTAGGTGTACACCGATGAGAAACGTTGCCATTAGAGGGCTTTCGAATTTGTGCTTTAAAAATCCTTTTCTTTTGACCAGAGTACCATGCATCGGGAATCATGTAAACAATGAGGCATTTCTATGGTGAAGAACTAACCTGTGATCTCATCATAAAAGTGTAGTGTTCTTTCTCCTCACACCACAAGACGATCATTGTAGTGTGTTCTCGGTATTTTTATAGAATTTCTGTATTATAGATATATATAATATAGATGATCCATTTCCTAGATGTAATATTAATATATACACAAACGTGTAAGCTAATAAAATAGCCTGCAGCTGATTTTCAAGTGGCAGTTATGGTCTAATATCAGTGTCCATTTTCTGTTTCACCATCCGCTCAATACCCAAGACATTTTCCACACATCAGTATCTCCTTAATTGTAGTGAAACTGTCTGGGCGCCTGATGTAACACACATCGGGTAATTCGCTTTCAGCTAAAACGGTAGTTACTGTGTGCTGAAAATATTACTGTCCTAGGGGGTGTACTTACTGAGGTGTGTAACATCTGGAAATAATGTGAAAAGCAGGTAACTGCTGGCAATCGTTAAACCGACTGTTCTATTTCATTTTTATGAAATCTCAAGCAAAGAAATGGAAGAAAACAAGGCGGCAAGCTATCTCTGTCAGTCCTGCATTATGTGCCTTTCCAGTACTTCCATAAAGAGTGCTTTAATTTCAGATATTGCTAAATTGTCTTTTTAAACAACATCCTTTAGGAACAACTCCGCTTTTTCCATGGGTAAAAGCGAAAACTCCTAACACAGTGAATAGCGTGGACCTGTTTCTTCACAATGAGTCTGTAAATATTGGCCTGACAATATCCGGGGATATAAAATAAACATCCATATTTTGGATTATTCGAAGCACATTTTCAATGTTCAAAGGCACGTACCTGAGGCAAAAATGTGTTAAGTCATCAGACAACAAACTATGAAAGAATTACCCAATGCTTTGCTCAATAAGTGCATATCTTGGTTGACATTTTTTTTGTCTCATGCACATATTTTGTGCAGTAATGCCAGATTATGTAAAGCGGGCCCAGTACTGAATGTTAGATCAAACCTTCTTTACACTCTTGGAGAAAATTTACATTGCATAAAGTGTCATAAATCCCCGTCTGGGGCCCTATTATCCAACGTGACGCATTTCCCTTTCAAAGAGTATGCTTGGCGCTAACAAGGAGAGTGTGCCATATTACATTGAATACGCTGCCCTCAGGGCAGCCGTAAACTCGTGCTGCCCTTGGGGCAGTGCATTCAAGTGAAATATGGAGCAGCTATGAAGAAGCCGCTCTGTGTTTCACTGTGCAGGCCACAACCTGCCTGCAAGTTTAAGAGGCGTGAGAGATCCCCATGCAGGCGGGTATAGTGAGTGACTGAACCCACCTGCATGGGGATGTCTAAGGAGTTCATAGTACCCGCTTCACGCCTTCCAGAGGGCTGCCATCAGGGGGCTCGCTGACAGTACGAAAACTCTGTGAAGACCTTTGGGATTTCACAGACCATCACAGGAGGTACACGCCTCCCAGCAGCCTCTGCCACTGGGAGGAGACCTGCCAAAACCTTTTTCTCCGCAACCTATGGCCTTATAGGCCAACGGCAACTCCCGCATCATAGGACATCACAGACCATCACCACGGGACTACATCTCCCAGCAGCTTCCACCACTGAGAGGAGACCAGAAAAACTTTTTCCCACCACCACCAGCCATACAGGCAAACGCCGACTCCTGCATTGTGGGACTTCACAGACCCTCACAGGGAGACCACACCTCCCAACAGCCTCCGTCCACTGTGGGAAAACCTGCAGAAACCTTTTTCCCACCACCTCCAGTCTTATAGGCCAACACCGATTCCGCATTGCAGGACTTCACAGGCCCTCACATCGGGACCACACCTCCCAGCAGCCTCCACCTCTGGGAGGAGACCTGCCAATTTTTTTCTATCTACCACAGGCCTTATTGGCCAACACCAGCTCCTGCATCGTGAGAGAAGCGAGGATGGTGCCTGGGCAAAGCCGAGGCCAAGGCAGACCCATCCACTCCTGTCGGAGCCCTGATGAGACTGGGCCACCCCTCTTTCACTCTAGTTTCAGGTAAATTCCCCTTGTCTCACCTTCCTGAGCCTGTGCTTAATATCTGCCCCTCTGCTTGTCCAGTACAAGTATATTTTCTTCACAGTAGCTAGCTACCCTGCAGCGCCCCCCAGCAGCCTTGGCCGGCAATGTGTGCTCTCTCTGTCTGCCTGCCCTCCCTCATGGGCCGACCTAGCTTGCTTTGCCACCTGCCCTGTTCCGTGCCCTGGTGCCCCACTGAACCTCTTTTGCCACCTCCAACTTACCACTTGAGCCTTTAGTCCCCTGCACTCCCACTCCTCTCTCCACTGTGCCAGGTACATTCCACCACGGAGGTCCACAGCTGCTCTTTCCCTCCAGCACCCTGTTTCCGTCCAGCATGGGGACCGCAGCATGACCACATAGCAAACGCGTATTGAGGGCTCACTGCTCACATGCCCATACCACGACCAGTGCCAGGACCCCGACCCCCATGGACTTCCACCACTTCACCTCAGAGGAACTTCGAGCCCTGAACTCCTGGTGCCAAGACAACAACAACTATGACCATGCCTCCCCAGAGTCACAGAATGCCCTTTTTTGCAGCTTCATCTCCATCACTGAGGATACCACCCACTCCATGCACATCATCCACAACACATCACACACACACCCCCAACAACAAGGCCAACGCCAACACCTCTGGAAAGAGCCACTGCTTGTTGATCAGTGCATGTTCACTCTGAAAACATGCCACCGAAATCTGGGACACCATCACGACCCATGTCCTGGATGCCGCATTCATCACAGAGGCTTGGCTGAACCCCACATCCGACCCAGACATTGCAACAGCCACTCGACAGGTACGCAACCGCATACCAGGATCAATCCAACAGAAATGGCAGAGGCATCACCATAATCTTCAGAGAGAATCTTGAATGCTCTACCACAACAGACAACCCCCTTCATGGAGCACGTCCACTTCCAACTCTGAACAAACATTAAAACCACCATCAGAGGCACTCTCAACAACAAACCACCACAACCCCACCCTGCTTTCTGCAACAGCATCCTCAACTTCATCGTCCTTTTTGTCATTGACTCAAACATGTACATCATCCTAGGAGACCTCAACATCCACATTGAGAACACCGGAGATGCCAACACTGCAGACCTTCTAGAAAGTATGACCAACCTTCGACTTAAATTGCTCGTCACTGACCCCACCCACACCGCAGAATACACACTCAACCCTATCTTCTCAGCCAACAACAGAGTAAAATACATCGGCACAGAGGAGCTCACCTTTACTCACCACCACTTTATCCACGTCACCATTTTGGACCCCCCAACACTCCCGTCTTCACCATCAGTGAAACATGGCAAAGTTGGGCAAAGGTATCAGAGCAACGCTGGACCAATGTCCTCATCTCCCACCTATCCACGACCACCAAAGACAAAGAACAAGCAGCAGACAACTTTGTGAACTGGATCACGGCAAGCGCTGATAAAGTCGCACTGAAGAAACCCACCAACTTCAAGAAATGAACAAGACACCCCAGCTGGTTCATGGCAAAACTGAAAACCCAGAAACATAAAAGCAGACAGAATGAAAGAAGATAGCGCAAGAGCAAGACCCTTGAGGACAGCATCAACCACATCATGCCAACTGACACACACCCACACCAGGTCACCTCGTGGAACACCCTCACCATGAAGGACATGGCAGCCATAATGAGATCCATCCACTCCAGAGCCCGAGCAGACCCCTACCCACACCATACATTCAACCTCAGCAATCAACGCATCAGCAAAGAATTTACCAAGGTCCTCAACTCCTCAATCTCCACAGCTCTCTTCCGCTAGAAATGGAAACATGCCAACGTGAATGCCACCGCTGAAGAAGCCATTCGAAGATCGAGGAGAACCCAAGAACTACTGACCCATCTCCCTGCTCCCTTTCCCAGCCAAGGTCATCGAGAAAGCCATCAATATCCACTTCACTCCACATCTGGAGAACCACAACATTCTGGTTCCCTCCCAGCTTGGTTGGCTTAAGAACTAACCACAGCATCAAGACAGCCTTAGTCACACCACTGATGACATCAGAATGCTTCTAGACCACGGAGAAACAGGATCTCACATCCTCTTTGACTTCTCAGAAGCCTTCAACACCGTATCCCGCCACACACTGATAAACAGACTCCACCAGATCGGAATACAAGGAGCAGCCCTCAAGTGGATCACATCCAAACTCACAGAAAGAACACAGAAGATCAACCTGCCTCCCTATTACTCACTCCCTAAGTACATCTCCTGCAGTATACCTCAAGGCTCATCCCTCAGTCCAACCCTCTTCAACGTATACATGACACCACTGGTCAACATCATCAACATCCACAGACTCAACATCATCTCCTATACAAACAACACCCAACTCATCCTCTCCCTGACCAACGACCTATTGACCACCAAGGACAAGTTTCAAAGAATCATGATAGACGTGATTGACTGGATGAACAGAAACTGTCTCAAACTCAACACTGACAAGACAGTAGTACTCATCTTCGGGAAAGGCAAGGATACCCTATGGAACAATGAAGGGTGGCCACCTGAGATGGGTGCAACCCCCAAACCAGACACGGCCACAACCTCTGCATCATCCTCGACTGCCAGCTATCCATGAAGAAGCAAGTCAGCACCATTTTTTAATTTATTTATTTATTTATTTTTTTAAGTTTTATATAGCGCGAACCAGACTCTTGCGAGTATCAGAGCGCTTTACAGGGCAAGTGGAGTAAATATACGATATATTATGATATAGGATAACACAAAATAGGTAAGTTATACATACATCTCATCTGCTTGCTTCCTTACCCTTCTTATGTTCAGGAAGGCCTTTAGATGGCTTCCACCCTACACCAGCCAAATAGTCACACAAGCTCTCTGTGGTGCTGTGTATATTTCCCCTTAATATTAATATGCTCTTTATTATATGCTTTTATGGTGTTTTCACTGTACCTTTTATTATATGATAGTGGTTGGAACCTTGTATTGTTATGGTTCCACCACCTATTTCATCCTTTTCTATGTGTGTTTGTATTTGTCCTGCGGGGCAGTTGCTGACTGTTCCCTGGGCCCTCAGGATTGTTCTACACTTGCTCTAATAAACTTCAAGGAAACATCTCTGGTCTCCTCTTGCAGTCTTTACAATTTTGGCGACAAGCTTGGGATCCAGCTAAATAGTCTGGCAACCCTGCTGAGGACAGATCCTTCTTCATGGAACCTCCACCTCTGTCATCCTGTGCCACTGGACCTTGCTTTTTCTGGAGACATCCATCCTTCTCCAGTCCAGGTATTTTTTTTTCCTATTGAGGGCCTAGGGGTAATTTTTATTGTGGGAATTCAACATTAAATTGTTCCTGTTTTTAACGAGCGCTACCTCTCGTGCTCTCCAACTGCATCCTTCTGAGCATTTCTCCACTCGGGATGCACTTGTGTTCTCCTGATCCCTCTCTACACTCGAGGTTTCTCTGCACTCACATTAAATGCCTACTCTACCAGCGGTGTCTCCGTGCTCGCTCCAGCACCCATCTACTGTTGTGCCTCCACGCGCTTTTCCCAGCGCCATCTACCGTTGAGCCTCCAAGCGCGTGTCTCAGCGCCACCTACCGTTGTGCCTAATTTCTACGCGCTAGTCCTAGCACCAACCGGAGTAATCCTGCTGTGATTTTTATCTTCAATCACGCTTCGTGCATGCAATGTGTGTGCTATAACATCCATATTCTCCATTCCACAGTTATTTTTGAACCCTTCAGCTTCCCTTCTACGCCGTGTAGTACATAAGGCCTTTCTTCCTGTTCTTGCAAGTTCCTGTGCTGTTTGGGACACGCCCTCTGTGTATTAAACTAGTGACTATCGAGTTTCTACAGATTGTCTCCCTTTTGCACCATTAAGTTTGCAGAGGCTGTCTCTTCACTGCTTCCTGCTCAGTAGCACTCCGTGTGAAACTTTTAATTACTGAACCTGGCTATTGATTAAAAAAAAAACTTTATTGTTCACCTTTTACACAAAATGTACATATATTTTGTGTGTACTTTACTGCATTCCTTATTTTCTTTTGCTTCTCTATCTCATTTCTATTCTCCTCAGCTGTGCTTTATTTTTGTTTCCATATTGGACTTTTCTCTTCCTTGTTATCCCCTTATTTTTTGTCCCTGTATTTTCATTTTCATTTTCCTTAATTCCGTTTACTTTTCCGGTTCAACAGGTTGGGATATGTTTTGATTTCCTTGTGTGCAGCTGTTACTGTATTAATAGGCAAACTGTATCTCTTCTTATTCCTTTTTTACAAGAACCGGGCGAACTACCTTTGAAATGGCAATTATGGTACAGATCCTTCAATGACTATTTAGGTGGTCTAAAATTCAAAGCAGATAGAAAGCGTAGTTTATTATACTATTATCTAAGAGTTGAAGATCAAAATGTGTTTGACCATTTATCAGAATACATTGGCCACGACTGTGAAGATCTTGATGAATTTTAGCTAGCAGTGAAACAATTAAGTATATACTTTGGTGGTATATACTATAGACACACGTTTTACACGCATGTTCAAGCTCCCAATTAATCTATTGATTCCTATGTAACTGCACTAAAAATGCTTGCAGGGTATTGTGATTTTGAGAGTTTCATGTCTCAGCTTATCAAAGACCAGATTGTTTGCAGATGTCATTCTGAAAATATCCAACAAAAACTATTATAGTGCAAAAATCCATCTTTGGATGAAGCTATTGACATTGCTAAAAGCATTGAAAGTTCCCAATTTGATGCCAAGTAATCGGAAATTGCTGTACCTGTTACAGGGGTAGCTCGTGTCAATACAGCCAATAAATATTTGTGTAGAAACAATGTCAGTAACAGTGGTCAAAAAGTGCCCACTCCTGATAATATTGTTTCAAGGACTTCCAAAAACAATGCTATCTCACACAGCTTTCAAAAAGTACAATGTTTTAGGTGTGGTTCACCCAGTCATGTTTCCAACTTTAAAAACTGACCAGCAGTTTCTCAAGAATGCTATAAATGCAAAAAAGTAGGGCATTTTGGAAAAGTTTGCAGAGGTGGCAAAAGTTTTCTCATATATAGTGTTCATGGCTGTACTTCCTACGGTGATCAAGCAGTTGTTGAAAAAAAAGTTGAGGAACTTTTACTATGTGTGGACCATGTTGAGGTCAATAATGTCCAGATCAGAAAAATATATAACTGATCCTCTAGTACATATTGAAATTGATGGCTGTGGTATTCCACTTCTCAATGATTCAGGGGCAAGGATTACCATTATCTCCATTAACACATTTAAAGAGTCTTGGTCTCACACGGTATTGTTACCTCCTGACGTTATTACTACTGCATTTGCAGAGAGTAGAGTTGAGTTGAATGGGCTTTTCTGGGCTGACATCAAGTTTGAAAACAAAAACTATTCATGGCAAGGTGCATTTAGCCTTTAAAGGCATCAACATTTTGGGATGGTGGCATCAGGCTGAGTTTGGAATGATTATTAAACCTGGTCAGAAAAATCCAGTTTCTTTGATCAACGATGTTGATGTTGAAATACCTTGAAAGAATACATTTGAGAGTGTGTTTCAGGAGAAAATTGGGCAAAGCAAAAACTTCTCCCATTTTATCGAACTCAAAGAAGATGTTGCTCCCATCAAGCACAAACTGTGCAATGTGCCTCACAGTGTCAGGGTCTGTGAGTGGGTGTGTGAGTCTCTGAGCATGTCTGTGAGTGGGTGCACTCCACACCACCCGAGTTCAATTGGAGTGCAAAAAAACGATGGATTTAGGACCAGATCTCTGTACTGGGGTGAATGTATGTTCTGCATTCTGTCCATCAACTGTTGTTTTGCATTTGTCACCCCGAGTGGGATGGGTATGGTCAGACATGAGTCCCATGCTCTCCACACCACTGAAGTCAAGCTATCCTGGCTGAAGACGGCTGATAGCCAGAAAACGGTCCTAGGATGCTTGACTCCGGTCCAGGAAAGACATGGCTTGGCAGTTCGGGCTGGACTGTCCCCATGAGGCACTGGGTCAAGGCTGATTTGCATATGGCCATGTCTGAACTGGGGTGGTGTGGAGTGCAAAAAAACAATGGATTTAGGACCAGATCTCTGTATTGGGCTGAATGTATGACATTGTTCTGTATTCTGTCCATCAACTGTTGTTTTGCATTTGTCACCCCGAGTGGGATTGGTATGCTCAGACGTGAGTCCCATGCTCTCCACACCACTGGAGTCAAGCTATCCTGGCTGAAGACGGCTGATAGCCAGAAACCGGTCCTAGGATGCTTGATTCCGGTCCAGGAAAGACATGGCTTGGCAGTTCGGGCTGGACTGTCCCCATGAGGCACAGGGTCAAGGCTGATTTGCATGTGGCCATGTCTGAACTGGGGTGGTGTGGAGTGCAAAAAAACGATGGATTGAGGACCAGATCTCTGTACTGGGGTGAATGTATGACATTGTTCTGCATTCTGTCCAACAACTGTTGTTTTGCATTTGTCACCCCGAGTGGGATGGGTATGCTCAGACGTGAGTCCCATGCTCTCCACACCACTGGAGTCAAGCTATCCTGGCTGAAGATGGCTGATAGCCAGAAACCGGTCTTAGGATGCTTGATTCCGGTCCAGGAAAGACATGGCTTGGCAGTTCGGGCTGGACTGTCCCCATGAGTCACAGGGTCAAGGCTGATTTGCACATGGCCATGTCTGAACTGGGGTGGTGTTGAGTGCAGAAAAATGATGGATTTAGGACCAGATCTCTGTACTGGGGTGAATGTATGACATTGTTCTGCATTATGTCCATCAACTGTTGTTTTGCATTTGTCACCCTGAGTGGGATGGGTATGCTCAGACGTGAGTCCCATGCTCTCCACACCACTGGAGTCAAGCTATCCTGGCTGAAGATGGCTGATAGCCAGAAACCGGTCCTAGGATGCTTGATTCCGGTCCAGGAGAGACATGTTTTGGCAGTTCGGGCTGGACTGTCCCCATGAGGCACAGGGTCAAGGCTGATTTGCATATGGCCATGTCTGAACTGGGGTGGTGTGGAGTGCAAAAAAACGATGGATTTAGGACCAGATTTCTATACTGGGGTAAATGTATGACATTGTTCTGCATTCTGTCCATCAACTGTTGTTTTGCATTTGTCACCCCGAGTGGGATGGGTATGCTCAGACGTGAGTCCCATGCTCTGCACACCACCGGAGTCAAGCTATCCTGGCTGAAGACGGCTGATAGCCAGAAACCGGTCCTGGGATGCTTGATTCCGGTCCAGGAAAGACATGGCTTGGCAGTTCGGGCTGGACTGTCCCCATGAGGCACATGGTCAAGGCTGATTTGCATATGGCCATGTCTGGACTGGGGTGGTGTGGAGTGCACAAAAACGATGGATTTAGGCCAGATCTCTGTACTGGGGTGAATGTATGACATTGTTCTGCATTCTGTCCATCAAATGTTGTTTTGCAAAGCACTGGGAGGAGCCTGCTGGACAGGAACAGGAAGTTGGAGACTCTGGGGCACTTCCTTCCTCCCACCCCCCCAAAAATGGACTCCTTGCACAAAAAAGTGCAGCCAAATGTCAATCTGAGGAGTTATTCTGATCCAAATCATCATTTTTAGAAGGTTTATGCTGCCTGTGGTAGATTTCTAGTGCAGAATTGCAATTTTTGCAAGTTCGGGAAAGCGAGCTGTTCAAATCTCCCCCCGGAAGTCAGCTGAGCGTCGCATCTACGTGTTCGCAATTGTTTACTCCCACGATGCGTGATCGCAGGCCCTTATGACGTAGTCGCGTTCTCAAACTCTCGCAGTGCAAGATGGCGGGCCGCTATGACGTACCCGCGGCCGAAAAGTCATGCAGCTAGATCCAAAGTGGCGCAGCGCACGCAAACCAGGAGGAAAAACAACTCGGTGAACTCAGAATCACGGCAAGTCACTGCCGCGCGCGCGATATTGTATTTTTGAAGCGCGACCAAGCAAAAATCCGCCAGCTTGCGAATTGCGAATTTTTTGACAAATTTGCGTGATTCGCACACTACGCATACATCACATTAGGCAAGTATTATCACAAACACAGCAATCACATTGTGCCAAAATCACCTTAGGTACTGTCCCCTGGCCAACTGGCCTTCCTTGGGGATCAAACACCCTTTGTCCCAAAAGTCAGGGCTGGCTGCGCATGCAGCCAAGGCAACAATGCCAAAGACCCGGCCTAAACGTGGCAACTGCCCACTAATTGCTGGGCAGCTATAAAGGCATCAATGTGGGCGAAGGAGTGCGTCTCACTCCTGAGTTCAAAACAGGTCCCCTAAAAGAAAGAGCAACCTAAACGGTGCAGCTGCCCACTATTTGCTGGGCAGCTGTAAAACTGAGCCTAGGCACCAGCGTGCCTCCTGACCCCCACTGGGGCTCCTTAATTAGCTAATGCCCCCACGCTGCAGCTGCCCACTGACAAAGCGGGGCAGCTGTGGAGATTTGCAGGCTCTGGTACTCAGAGTGCCTGTGGGGCCCTACTCAGGGATTGGTGACTCATAAATTAAACTGTCCCCTTCACGAGACGCGAGGGCGCGCAAGTCACTCACAGAGAACACGGCCTCTAACTATGGCCCTCTATTGTGGCAATCACCCGAAGGATGCTGTCCTGCAATGTGCCCCCGCCGAGCCCTGCAATGAAATTTGCCCCCACGGTGGAGCGGTCCGCCGCCCTGCGGGACCGCCCGTGAAGAACAGGGATTGGACAGGGGGGGGACGCCCCACTCACCTGGGACTACCTCACTGTCTCCTCTCGGGGTCAGCACTGTGGAGCTCCTCCTCTTCGCTCGGTCCCTCTTCTGGGACCGGTGCTTCAATGGAACCGGTGAGGCTCCTAGCAACCTCTTGCGGAGGCGAGGTGGGCTCCTGTCCTCTTCCGCACCTGCAGCAACACTTCTCCTATGGAGGTGGGGGCAGGCACCGGTAATGTGCCTCGGGCCCCCCTCCGCCTCAGATGTCCAACAGCTACAGGGCGCGGGGCTCTTCTCCGGGCATGGAAGCCCCGCTGCCAGCCAGGTTGTTTATTGACCCGCTCTTCTCCAGGTGTCAGCTTCTGCGTGAATCCATGGGTGTGGGGCTTCCGTCAGGAAAACTGAAGTCCCGCCCCACGTCAGGTAATGCGCCGCCTGACTTCCTGTAATCGCCAGCCGCGGCGGTGATTCCCTGCTGTCCCAGGCTCCGGCGGTGATGCGGGGCAGGTGAGGGGTAGGCTCGCTCTTTAGGTACAAGGTCCCTGGCGGGGTGGGCACCTGCTAGGGATATATAAAGATGAAAAATGCGGCAAAGTCGCGGGATGGGCACCCGGCGCACCCAAAGCAGATAAACAGACGGGGTGGCACCCGTAATCACGAGGGAAAGATAAACGGCCAGAATGCAGGGTGGGCACCTGCTTGTAACACAAGGAGGGGGGATCCCCAGGCAAGGGGAATCCCTCTAAAAAGGGCTGCAGCATCAGCGCTGCCCTGCCCACACGCTTTCCTGGGAAAAACAGAAGAAAGGCAGCCCAGCGCTTCCAGGCGCTGGAAGTCCAAAATCCAGGGAAAGTCTCTTTAAGAATGCAGGGGGGGGCACAGGCTCCAGCAGGGAGGCAGTCCCCAGTGGCTGTTCCTCCTGGCGCCCCTCAGCAGCAGGCCCCCCTCAAGTTTAGGAGCAAGAGAGAACATTTTACCTGGGGTCACAGCCCCTTTTTATACACACTTTGTCTAAGGTTGTAGGGCAGGGGTAAAACTAGTTACACCTCGTTTTGGAGCACTTTGTTGTGCTCATCCCCTCTCCCTATTCACAGGACAGGCTAGGGACATCAGACACATCACAGGGGGTGGAGCCAGCATTGTGGAGGGAAGGCCCAGCCCTATTCAAGTCCCAGGTGCACTCCTCCCTCCCATCAACATGCAGATCTCCCGGATGTATGACGTTAAAACGCATACTTTTACAACGCATACCGTTACAACGGGACTTTTACAACGCAAATACTATTACAACGCATGTATTTACAACGCATTTTTTTACAACGCAGGTACCTTTACAACGCATACCATTACAACGTAAGTATTGGTAAGTATATATAATTTTTTAAATTTTATATTATTTAAAATTAATATAATGTAATGTAATTGTATTTAATTTAATTTAATTTAATTTAATTTCATTTAATTAATTTAATTTAAATTTAATTTTATTTTATTTTTACCCTGTACCCCTTTACCCAAAAACCCAAAACTGACCCTGAACCCTAAAAATACCCTTTTACCCAAAAACCCAAAACTGACCCTGAACCCAAAAAATACCCCTTTACCCAAAAACTGAAAACTGACCCTAAACCCTAAAAATACCCCTTTACCCAAAAACTGAAAACTGACCCTGAACCCTAAAAATACCCCTTTACCCAAAAACTGAAAACTGACCCTAAACCCTAAAAATACCCCTTTACCCAAAAACTGAAAACTGACCCTGAACCCTAAAAATACCCCTTTACCCAAAAACCCAAAACTGACCCTGAACCCTAAAAATACCCCTTTACCCAAAAACTGAAAACTGACCCTGAACCCTAAAAATACCCCTTTACCCACAAACCCAAAACTGACCCTGAACCCTAAAAATACCCCTTTACCCAAAAACTGAAAACTGACCCTGAACCCTAAAAATACCCCTTTACCCAAAAACCCAAAACTGACCCTGAACCCTAAAAATACCCCTTTACCCAAAAACCCAAAACTGACCCTGAACCCTAAAAATACCCTTTTACCCAAAAACCCAAAACTGACCCTGAACCCTAAAAATACCCCTTTACCCAAAAACCCAAAACTGACCCTGAACCCTAAAAATACCCCTTTACCCAAAAACCCAAAACTGACCCTGAACCCTAAAAATACCCCTTTAAAAAAAACCTAACATATAACATTTTAAATATAATTATATACTTACCAATACTTACGTTGTAATGGTATGCGTTGTAAAAGTACCTGCGTTGTAAAAACATGCGTTGTAAATAAATGCGTTGTAATAGTATTTGCGTTGTAAAAGTTCCGTTGTAATGGTAGTGCGTTGTAAAAAATGCGTTGTAATGGGTGTATACCAGATCTCCCCATTCACCACTGGGCAGACCTATCCTGACTCCTGGAGCAAAGGACACCAGCCAGCCCCTGTCACTCACAAGCCAGACAGGCAATCCACATTCACTGCACAGACATGCCAACTTCTAGAAGTGGCACTTCTACACTACTCCCATTAAATCTGCGCACACCATCGCGCAGCCTTTCATCTCACGAGTTGGCACATACCAAACTCGCCCCTGCACTCCCCACACATCAAGAACTACCATGGACACACATATTCCCCATGCATTCTTATGGGAGGGCAGGCCAATCTCACCACACGCACTCAGATTGCACACACACTTTACACTGGGACACAGTGTTAAAGTGCACAGAAGCCAAAAACAACTAACACCAGGTCACTTTTAAAAGCAAACCGTTTAGGGGTCAACCTGCCCAAAGGGCCAAGTCCAACAGTATATAAGTTTCAGAGTAAGTCTGGGTGGGTGTATCAGTCGCTGAGTGGGTCTGTGAGTGACTTCATGAGTGTCTGAGTAGGTGTGTAAGTGGGGCATACATTTCTGAGGGGTCTGTGAATTAGTGTGTGAGTGTCTGAGAGGGTGTGTGACTGGGTGTATGAGTAGGTGTATGAGTCTCTGAGTTGATCATTTTAGTGGCTCCATGAGTGTCTGAGTGGGTGTTTGAGTGGGTTTATAGGTGTCTGAGAAGCTCTGTGAAGGAGTGCATAAGTGTCTGAGTGTGTCTATAAGTAGGTGCATGAGTGTTTGAGTTGGTCTTTGAGTTGGTGCATGAGTGTCTGAATGGGTCTGTGAGTGGATATGTGAGTCTCTGAGTAGGTCCGTTGTTGGATAACGGCGACCGGGAACCAAAGGAGGAGGGATGCCACATAGTTGAAATTTCCATGATTCCAGCTACACTCGCAGGATCAGGAACCAGATTGTGGATCCCCTCCCGGTATAGGCTTAATATGTACACGTATTAAGCGTGACTCAGATAGCACTCTTTGACCCTGTGTGCTGATGAATGCCAAAGTTTTTCTAATATTCCACTGCAAAGACAGAGAACCAAACCTGTGTTACTGTGATTAATGAAATCAGATCCATTTGAATATTTCCTACCAGACCTACAGGAATGTAGGTTGTGCCACAAGCCCTGAAGAGTCGTTGTGAGTTGTTCCCACACGACGAAACACGTGTCGGCGGGTTGTGGAATCATTAAACTACTCATCTTTCAAGAATATATACGAGAAATTGCATCTGTCGTTCATTTGGCTACATGTTTACAATGTTTACTTTTGCATAACTACCATTGTAATACTTTGCTTGTTGTGTGTGAGAGCTTTGCTGTCTTCATTGTCTTGGAGGTCTGTCCTCAGATCTTCTGTTGAACTGTTAAGGGGTCTTTTCCGCTCGCTCTTCCGCACCACGCCAAAACTTAGCCACAAAGATACACCAAACGTTCACACTAGGTAGAGCGCCTCTCCTCTCTGAGCATCCTAAAAACCCCACTAGCTGTATCTCGAGTCTCTGAGTAGGTCTGTGAGTGGGTCATGACTGTCTGAGTTGGTCTGTAAGTGGGTGCATGATTCTGAGTATGTCTCTGAGTAGGTGTGTGATTGTCTGATTAGATCTGTGAGTGAGCATATGAGTCTATGAGTAGATCTGTGAGTGGGTGCATAAGTGTCTCAGTGGGTGTATGAGTGGGTGAATCAGTCTCTGAGTGACTTGTGAGTGAGTGCATGAGTCTGAATGGGTGTGTGACAGGGTGCATGGGTGTCTCAGTGGGTGTCTGAATGGGTGTACTAGTTTACTAGTGTCTGAGTACATCTATGAGTGAATGCATTAGTGTCTGAATGAGTCTGTGAGAATGAGTCTGTGAGTGTTTTATTTTTGGCTATATTCGGGAATTAGTTGCGACTTTACACGGGGGCCGTGTTGATGCTCGCAGCACATTCGCAAATATCTCACATGGTTTTGTGACATATTATACACATCAGTGGTCCCTGAAAGATTCCCATATTCCTGTAAAGGGTCAGGACACATCCAACCTGACCCCTTATACCAGTGTCTGTCAGTTCATTTATGCCCTAGTGATTGTTCCAATAAACCAAAATGGTAGCCGCAACTCAGGTTGCGGCCAGCCAATCAGAGCATTTCTGTTGGCATGCTCATTCATGATTCGTCACAAATTATCCATGATCATAGATATACAAATTTGAATTTCTTTTTATATCTCACAAACTACACAACGGAATTAAACCAAATAACACAAGCATTGGAAATGCAATCGGTCTCACATTTGTTTTAGAAATTGGAAAAACTTTTCTGACCATTAAAATAGGAAAAGTACATTGGAAAATGCATATTTATGACCACAAAGGCTAAATCAGTGTGTTTGCAACTGTACAAATGCTTAGCATATCTGGTCCTTAACTCCAGATCCATATTAACAATGGAAGCAATGAGGCATTGGTTGACATATAAGGTGTGTAGTACATACTGTGATTGAAACTGCTTCTAAAACACAATCAGAAATGTGCGCAGATGAAAACATATAGCAGGCTGAGTTGCTTTCCAATTTCAATGCAGTGCAAAAGTGTGAGCTCCCTCTAATAAATGCCTTGTGAGTGATGAGTAGTTATTTGTGTGTGCTTCCTCCAGCACTGTATTGTACATTTGTCCAGAAAGCAGCAGAAGAGTGACTGTACTATCTAAAATGTCCAAACACCCTCAATCACAGACTCTTCGCCTCCTGCAACAGTTGTCATTATCACGGAACGGCTCTAAAATGACTTAACTGCATTTTCATAACTGAATTAGGGTGGAAAAGACAAATGTTGCATTCACCATCAAATTTTCACCAATTTCAGTTTGCAGTGCTCATCTACTAATGTATGACATTTACAATACCACACGTTCTCATGTTGATACGTGTTACACGAACGCCCAGACTTGCTTGCGGAAAATCAGCATCCCGGGCTCAAATATTCAAGACAATGGAAACAAATTTTAAGAGATACACACACAAAGGTCCGGGTGTCTTTACAGAAATCTGACATTTGCTATACACACAAATATTTGTCCATACATGCTTGGACATGTATGGTCATGTATGCCAGCCTCCTTCTGCACACTCTCACACATATACAATCCAAATGCATGTATTAACATATACATTCAAGCACAAAATAAACACTTATAACTTGTACATATATGTCCCACCTTCCTAGACTCAGACAGGTCTGACTTCTTCGTATATATTGCTAGCTATGTGCCACTTAAAAAAACAGTAGTACATGCACCACTAGAGTTGATTCTAATGAACTGAGTTAAAAAAAAATGGAAGCTTGAAGGAGGTGGTAAATGTAAATGTACAGGAATTTATATAGCACAAATCACCGAGCGGTTTCTAAGCGCTTGCTTAGGGAACCCGTCCTGGTATTTCCCTGTGAGATAACCCCGGCAGGGTATCCGCAAGGTGAAAGCCAGGCATCCCGCCGCGAGGGGCCGTTGTGGTAGGAAACACACGACTCGTGTCTGCCCACCAGACCAGGGCGGCAAAAAAAAAACATCACTCCAGACATTTTCCAGTCAGACAGCTCTATTTACTTCCTGCATAAGCATATTGCATTGTGTCGTAGAACGAGCCCACAGAATGAGAATATGACTGTCAGAGGGTATGATAAATCTATTGTTCATGACCTGTTACTCTTAATCCATAAAGTAATTCCCGTTCCGAACACCCTCATGGCCACCCCTCTGTAATAGGTCAGAATTATTACACACACAATGGGACAGGGCTTACCATCCGCAAAAGGATGAATGCAAGTGATGGCCCACTGGAGTTTGAGTGTTATCTATAACTGACACTAAGGTCTTTGTGGTACGACCATTAACACACTTTGTTATATACATCAGAGACGGAAAATATGGTTGCATGTACCTAAATCACGGTCAAAGCTCAATGCTTACCTGAAAAAAAATCCCACAGAAGGTTCCATATGAACCACAGCTTCACTTAGTTTCACGAAACACAGAAAGCAGCCTGCAGGTTTCTGAACCTGGCAGCAGACAACCTTCAGTTGTCTCAGTCCAACACCCTTTGCAAGCGTGGACAACCTAGCTCCTAGAGGCGATCCACATTAGGTGTATGCACACAAAAGGGCACCCTGCCTTTTTGTACATCTGAGACCCTGCATACAGTACCACTATCTTCTAATTAACCCCACATATAATAAAAAATAACCATCTCTGAAGTTCTCTTGGACTAGGGACACTGTATCCCACATGGCTCTCGGAAGAAAGGCATTTGTGACATGTATGTCACTGCTGCAATGTCCAGACAATCACCCAGTATCTGCTACAAATGGGGCACCTACATCTGGCTATCTGTGGAGCACAGCACCTCCCTGACTCATCCTGGCACTAGCTGCTATACCTGGATAAAAGAAGTGGTGAGGCCACAGCCATAACATTTGGACCAAAGAGAAGCTCTCATGTGCATAGGAACAACAGAAACACAATGTGATTGGGCTCTACACTCCGTCAGACTGAAAAGTGTTATCAGTAGTCAATGTGGGGGAAGAAAAGTAGGGAAACTGTGGGTGGAGAACCAGAAGCTGGGAATAACACAAGGATTGGGTCAGTCTGCGTAGTCAGAAGTGTGACTAGAAAGAGCAAAATATCTAATTTATTATTATATGTTTGGAATTTCACTGACCACTTACAGCCTATTACATTATTTAATTCAACTAATGGATACATATGTTTATTGAAGGTCTAATATGAGTTAATGACATTAAAATACATGTACAATGTGGAATACGTTTCCAATCACAGAATGTCCCAAATACGTTTGAAAGTGGACACAAGCCATTTGTCAACTCTTCTCCCTTTTTCCACAAGAGCAGTTCAAACATGAATGGCAAAATATCCTAGTTTGCAAATGTTTCCCACATAATTATGGCTCTGCCATATTTGCCAAAAAATACATCATCTGTTGCATAGTCTAACAATTTTAACTAAATAATTGTTTGTAGCTCAAACGGATCAAAAGTTACCAAAAAATGTGACTTGTGTTGCTGCGAAGTTGAGTGCCCTTTGCAAAGGTTGGCTGGTCACCTTTCTCACTGCTGCATTTGTATGTTACACTGGAACTGAGGCAAAATCTTTGCAGAGACTATTTGTATGTGTAAAAATATCAAATTAATAATGTATTAGAAAATGTACCGCATTATGTGACAGCCTTTTTTTTTTGCTGCATAATATAGTCAACACTGAGACATAATTGTGTCCTCCATTGATGTATAATTCCAGTGGATCCAAAGGAGACAGCACATGTTAGGAGTGTTTCTGCATAAAGCAGAGAGACCGTAAAGCTTGTAAACTTAGTTTGGTGTGCGTGTAATCCTGCATTGCAAATCCATGTTGAGTTCCACTACCACTGCTGAAACAAGGCCAATGAAGGTACCAATTGATGAGGGAGACTGGCCTCAATGGTGTTGTGACTTCAGTGATGGAGTCACTGTTGCTTTAGGGTGTTTTGCTTCATAGGCCTGCCCGCAAGACTAGAGGTGAACTTCAGTAAGGATTGTGGTGGACAGGCCTTTAAGGTTAACCCACAATCGGCACCCCTAGGCTCCACCTGCTGGTGTTAAGACACCAGGTCTTCTAAGGTCTAGCAGGACCTTCTAAGGCATTGCATGCGAATGTGCTCCCTCAGGAGAGTGGTCTGGGGAACTGGTTATGAAGGCTAAACCTGGTTTCCCAGTTCCAAATTCGGCAGTTCTGGTCATTGTGCCACCCTCTTCCTCACTGAACTGAACACCATAGTGTTCCACTGAAAGAAACTCGCACTTCCTTCAGCTACAAACCAATTATGCCCCGCTATAAACACCTGGAAGCAACTCAGTTCAAATTATGCAGTAGATAAGAGTAATATGCTGCCTGAAAAAAAAATTACAACCTCCTAGAAAAAGCAAACACACATAGGGAATGTTACCTTAATGGTTGTGTTTTTGCCTGAAAAGTTAAGGACATGACTACAGGGCCCAGACGGGACCTATTACAATGTCCATTGCTTATAACCTTACAAAACGTAAGCAGTATTGTTTAAAAAGACTACATCACTTAACACCTTTAAACGTTTTCCACTCCATACATCAACACGGTATTGCAGTACCTCTAGGAATGGTGCACTTCCCCACCTGGGGAAAAAAATGCTGTTCAAAGAAAGATGAGAAAAATGAAAGTAGCGCTTCACTGGAGCTAATGTGTTTGGGTGTGAATAAAACCAATCTGGCCACTTTGAAACCACTCTGTTTTGCTTTAATTAGTTATTTAATATTTTTTTTGTATTTTGAACCTTTTTTCTCAACGTCCCAACACTTTGGAACAGAAAAATGTCAGAAAAAGATGACATTTCCATCAAAAGTATTACTTCGTTTTTGGATCCATTTCACGGGGGAACAAATGAAGCAAAGGAAAGTAAAGAGGGTAAGAGCCGGTTATCGGAGTCACGGTTTTAAGCAAGTGAGGAGCGAGACAGAAAATAGCAGAGGATATCACTCACTTCAAGCTGGGAGGGCAGGCAAGCCCGAACCCCTCCTCTTTTAGCGCAACTTTGAGGACAGGACAGGAGCCTCAACCGATCAGCAGCAGTTTTCTTGCTCTTTAAACAGGGCCATAATTCCAAGCGCATTCTCACGCTGTAATATATTGATGGCCCTGCAGACAAACCCCATTGTGGGACACTGTCAATAGTGACACAAGTAGTTATCATAAGGCGCTTCCATCGCGCCTTAAAGTAACTACTTGTATCAATTGTGTGTGTGAGCCTGCTGCCTCACAGGAGCGGGTGGGGGCTGACCTGGGGGAGGGACAGGGTAGGGAGGGTCTAAGCTTGCTCGAGAAAAAAAAACACAGGCTGTCAAGTGGCCAGAAAGGAATGCAAACAGCTCAGTGACTGTTCCAGCTCCATTCTGTAGTGTGGAGCTGAAAGAAGAAAATGGAGTCTGATCAGTGGGAAGGAGCAGCCATCTGGTGCTGTGAAGGAACACTGTCTGACCAAAAGAAACCATTACTGAAATCGCCATGGGGTGGGAACACACACAAAGAAGGAACCCACACGAAGCCAGCATTTGTGAATGCCACATATAACAACCAGTGGCAATTGGTGTGTGTTCCAAAAGCCAACAGAAGACATTACAACAGGTCTTGCGAAGGCTCGACTGAAAAAAAAACAATCTACAGACAAAAAAATAAGTTTATGGCACATTTGTTGTAATTATGTCCAGCGGTTCTACTTCAGCCTACGGGAATTAACATGGCAAACACACTTTTTCTGACAACCCCTTGTTCTTGGCCTCACTTGATGGATCACCCTGAAACTTTCCATGCACAACTAAAATCACTAGCAAACTATTTTTTTTTACAGTTCGTGAAGATTCGGCAAACAGCACCAAAGATAAGGATGTAGTATAGTTCCTATATTCCCAATAGGCTGTTGCTCCTGGTCTAAACCAGAGCGCATGCTCATGCTCCTGGTATGTTAGTGGATTTTCTATATCCTCGAAAGGAATGTATTCCTCTGGTGGTTCATCTTCTTTGTAGAAGTGAAACACTTTTGTTCTTGGATCTGCTTCAGGGAAGATTATCCAAGGATAGAATACCTCTGTCTGAAGATATTTGTGTGTCTCTATCACAAAAACTACCCTACCACCTCTTGCTGATAGGCCATTTCGTATACGTTTTATAGTGATGGTTTTCCTTAAAGTTTCTGGAATGCTTATAGCATCCTCGTCGGTCTCTTGGAGACCTGTTATGTTAAAAGCTGCATCGGCTGGTTCAGTCGCAGCTCCACCGGCTTCGGTGTTGTCGCCGTTATTCGACATTGTTTCATGAAAGTTGCAGAGCAAGTTTCAAGGAAACAAAGATAAGGTGCACAATATTTTGGAACACTGTATCCTTCAACGTTGAAAAACCAAAAACTAATACATAGGATTTTTGTCCTACTCAGTTATGGCGGATATTATCCCTTTACCCACTCCAAACGTCTATTGGAGTATTTTATGGGAAAAAAGGGTCTCTGAGAAAATCACAACTGAGTTACTTTAGGATCTAGCGTTATATTAGTGCCTTACCAAATGTTGGGCGCCATGCAGTGTAGTTCCTATATTCCCAATATGCTCTGCGCATTGAAATAATATATCCTGTAGATTTGACGTAGGACTGAGGTCAACTAGGTCTCTATCGAATATACTAAACTTAATTGTGTGTGTGCCAGCTAACTCAGAGGTCACTAGAAACGTTCTCGAATACACAAGAAGGGATTAGTTTCTGACAACCACATAAACATGACAACTTTGTTTCCAAAGAATAAGAATATATCTCTCGGAGTCGCAGAAACAATAGATAAGTATTTCACTCAGTCAATCGTGCATGCTTCGTTTCTACAGAGTTGCAGAGAAATAGAGAGACGGGCGTTTAAAAAAAAAGGTTTATTGAACAGTCCTCTTTCTCATGCAAGAGAAGTGAACTGCTACAATTGTTATGCAGACTACAAAGTATAATGCGTACAGCATAAACAGTAATATGAAATAATACTGTAAGAGCATAGTATGGTTTCTAAACCATATAAAAATACATACATAAATAACATTGACTAAAATACTCAACTGGTACTTCTAAAATACACCTACCCCAATGTACCTAACCTATGTCTAGTACGTGGGAAGAAGTAAGTATTGTATAGAATAGGTTTAGTTTTTGCCAAGAATCTACCAAAGGTTTCTCTAGGTTCTAATCAGCTCCATACCTTGGTTTAGAATAAAGGAGGTCTGGTATCTCTGTCTCAGGACTCGATTTCCCAACACCCCGCAAGGGGAGCCGGAAACCCTGGAGCTGGATTCTTGGCAGGAGAAAGGCAGCTTCCTGATCAGTGCGTCAGCTGGAGAGTCGGCTTCCTTCGGCACATGCTGTAGCGAGCTGCGTCCGGCAAGTAGGTCTTCGAACTGCTCCGAACCACCGTATCTTGCTAGAGCAAGTGAAGGTATATTTATACCTTGAAGGTGTTTAGGAATGCCATAGTTTGACAAAAAGTCGGGCATATGAAGATCAGGAAAGATCCCCTAGGGAATAGTTGTTCTTTGTAAAGTAACTGAGTATTTGGGTAGCATGGCTATGCCTAAATAAGGAATCAATTTCTATGCTTATATAAGGTGTTGCAGGGATTCTACTCCTACACAGAACTGTGCATAGAGACCTAGAACCTCAATGAATTAGGGTGCACCTCAGTATCCAAAATCCCCTACCAGACTAGCTATCAGTGTCTCATTGGTTCTTCCATACCCCCAATGATTAGACAACCCAGAACATGTACTTAGAACACCTCAGGTAATGTGGAACACATGAACACTCTTTCGTTATACTAACATACCAATCTTAAATGAGGAGTAAATGAGGACACGTGCAAGTTTGAAATGTTTATTTCTAATGCTGTGTTCTCAGGTGCAGTATCTTAGCTAATACAAGCAAACAAATTATAAGCAACAAGGTTATCAGCATAGTTACTAGTCAATAAAATACAAAGGGAGAAAATGCTAAAGGGAAGAAGGCTAAATGGCATCTAAGTCTTACACTCCCTTGCTAGTATGTTATATTATATCTAAAGAAGGTCTCTTTGGGTTTTAGAAGGGTGGCCCCATACCTCTGATCTTAGTGAAAATGGATCACATCACCTTCCACCAGCTCTCTGCATGTGAATATTCATCAAGTGTGTTTGCATGCTCTGCACAGTGCAGTATTAAACAGGCCAAAAGCCAGAGTTGGCCTCAGCTGCATATGTGTTATGTCTAGGATGTGCGCTGATCAGACCTCACAACAACCATTGTGATGAAATAACCTTGAAGGCCTCGGCACTCACTGTTCAGACACAGCTTACCAAGCAAAGCTGATACAATAGGAAAACGTATTATTCTTGTGTGAAGCAAAATATTCTACTAGGCTCAAAGCATTAATAACAATATGTGCCGTGTGCAGAAGCAGCAGAAAGGAAAAAACTGGCGTTTAAACTTCTAATAAGCTCATGCTAACTTAACACAGTGCGAATCCAAAGCCTATCTATATGACAGAGGGCAATATGAATTGGACCTATATAAGGGCATGAATCAGGAAAATTCACTCGGAACTTAAAACGCCACACAACAAGGAAAGTAGGTAATATATATATATATATATATATATATATATATATATATATATATATATATATATATATATATATATATATATAACCTACTGGCAGTCGCCAGTAGGTAGTTATAGTTAGGAACTAGTTACCATAGGAAAATCGCAACATTCTATTCCCAATAACTTTGGCGCCATGTTAATTTCCATTGGAAACTTTAGACAAGGCTACAGGTCGAACGGGTGAACAGAATTACCCCACATTTGGCAGGGCGAATGGTCTTGGTCTAGAAAGCATGCTTTTGTTTATTTCATGTAAATCCATTCAGTAGTTTTTGAGAAATATCAACATTTACAGATATTGATATTTAGGAATTCTGACATCTGATTGGCTGAGGCATTACGAGCACGAGCTTGCTGCTGATTGGCTGCGAGTGGTGCAAGCGGTTGCCACTAGGTAGTGTTGGCCACCATTTTGTGATTCTATTGAAATGAGTAAGGGGAAAAAAGGGAAAAAAAGTGGGAAAGAGGAGGGTAGGAGCGCTGTGAGGTCTGTAGGGTGGTTAGGGTGCTATAGAGGGAGTGTGAAGCGAAGTATTTACCCCTACCCGTGTGAGAGTGCTGTTTTGCCCACTGTGAGATGGTGCTGAGGTGAGGTGCCGGTACACTCCGGGATGAAAGCGTGTGTGTAAACCGTGAGCTGAGTGCTGTAAACTGATGTGCTCTCGACGCTGTAGCATACTGGCCAAAGTGAAGTATTTAACCCTACCGGTGTGAAAGTGCTGTTTTGCCCACTGTGAGATGGTGCAGAGGTGAGGGGCCGGTGAACTTGGCATTAAAGCGTGTGCCTAAACTGTGAGATGAGTGCTTTGTAGCATCCTGGCAGAAGCAAAGTATTTACCCTTACCGGTGTGAACGTGCTGTTTTGCCTAGAGTGAGATGGTGTTGAGGTGAGGTATCAGTAAAATCGGGGATGAAAGCGTGTGCTTAAACTGTGAGCTGAATGCTGTGAACTGATGTGCTGTGGCGCTGTAGCATACTGGCCGAAGTGAAGTATTTACTCCAACCGGTGTGAAAATGTTGTTTTGACCACTGTGAGTTGGTGGTGAGGTGAGGTGCCGGTACACCTGGGGATGAAAACGTATGCCTAAACTGTGAGCTGAGTGGTCTGTAGCATACTGGCCGAAGCAAAGTATTTACTCCTACAAGTGTGAAAGTGCTGTTTTGCCCACTGTGAGATGGTGGTGAGGTGAGGTACCAGTATACTCGGGGATGAAAGCGTATGTCTAAACTGTGAGCTGAGTGGGCTGTAGCATACTGGCCGAACCAAAGTATTTACCCTTACCGGTGTGAAAGTGCTGTTTTGTCTAGAGTGAGATGGTGCAGAGGTGAGGTACTGCTAAACTCGGAGATGAAACCGGGTGCCTAAACTGTGAGCTGAGTGCTGTAAACTGATGTGTTCTAAGCGGTGTAGCATACTGGCCGAAGTGAAGTATTTACCCCTACCGGTGTGAAAGTGCTGTTTTGCCCATTGTGAGCTGGTGCGAAGGTGAGGTGCCGGTACACTCGGGGATAAAAGCGTGTGCCTGAACTGTGAGTTGAGTGCTCTGTAGTATACTAGCAAAAGAAAAGTATTTACCCTTACTGGTGTGAAAGTGCTGTTTTGTCTAGAGTGAGAATGTGCAGAGGTGAGGTATTGCTAAACTCGGGGATGAAACCGTGCACCTAAACTGTGAGCTGAGTGCTGTAAAGTGATGTGCTCTGTGTGCTGTATCATACTGGCTGCTGTGGCATAGCTGTGCCGGTGGTGTTAGTATGCGTTTAGAGTATAGCGGGAGTGGGAAGCAAACTATTCAATGTACCAGTCTGAAGACTCGGGGTTGAAACTGTGAGTGTAAGTCTTGAGTTTATTTCTGTAAAGTGATATGCTGTGGGTGCTGTAGGGTACTGGCCGCTGTAGCATATCTGTGTAAGTAGCGTTAGTGTGCGTTTATACTAAACAGGGAGTGGGAAACGAACTACTCACCCCTACTGGTCTGATGACTCGAATGAAGTGTTTTAGGAAGCAGGAATAAATAAATAATCGTGAAGAATATAATGCAGAATGTTGCAATGCCAGAGAGGGAAAATGGTAAATTAGGTGTGTCTAAGAAAGTGGTTGTGTGTAATAAAGGGATGGAGTTTGAAAATTACATAGAAATTGTCTTTATTTAAGTGCCATAATTGGACCCACTGGTGCAAGAGCTAGGGCATCCAGCTGATGCAAAGTTGAAACGCTTCTGCTGTATTCAAACGTAAGCTCCTGCATCAGTGAATTGCATATTACATGTTACATGAACAACAGCTATTACACTTGAATGACTCTACATTCTATAAGGAAAATAAAGGTAGGATACGATTACCACATGTATCCTTTAAGAAAAGAAAGAATTATAAAAGAAATTGCAAAATGTAATCATCAACATTTTTAGATACCTTGGCAGTGCTTTTTTGTAACAGAAAATTATTAACAGTAGAATAGTTAGCAATCTGTTGTACAGTAGATTCAATGTGGTGCATGTCAGAATTGGTACTAGTTCTACCCACATTGGAACTTTGAGGATGAATACAATCATTACACTACTGAAAAGCACATTCGGTACCTTTGTAGTCAAACCATACATTATTGTCTTCAGCTGTTTCAAAAAAACTTTCTTGTGTAGAGAGCTAAGGCATCGAGCTGAGACAAACTCCAACCACTTCTGCTGTATTCAAATCGAAGCTTCTGTATTAGTGAATTGCACAGTATATGTTACAGTTCTATGTGACCTACACAATAGCTATTAGACATGAATGAATAAATTGTATAATGAAAATAAAGGTGGTTTACGATTACCACACTGTGCCAACCAGTTCCTAAACAAAGTGGTATTTTTTCATTTTTATCGTGAGGTTCTGAGCAGAGGCTGACTTTGAGTAAATTTGTGTGAAAGGGCTTTGTGAATAACAGGCAGGCAGAGAGGCGTGTGCACAAAGAATAGACGTGGTTTCTAAATGGGTATCGGGTTTAGGCTAATTTAGGAAGTAAATAGCGTATTTGCATAGGCAATACATCACCGATCCCTAGTTAGAGTGGAGACGTAAGGGGCAATGGTGAAGGTAGAGTTCAAATGTCTGAGTATACTTAGAAAGTTATTATAGCAAAGTAGTAGGATTGAAGTGTATTATAAAAAATTTAAAGGAAAAAGTAAAAAAAGATGGCAAAAAATAACATGAGTTTCTTACAAGTCTTGGAGATTCCAGTCCAGAAGTGTTTCAGCGGCTTGAGATGCATAATGTTCCAGAGGCTATTGTTGCCATCATCTGAGAAGGGAAGCGAGCCAATTCATATACTCGAACGTACAGTAATGTTCCTCGAATGTTGGAGCGGGAATTTAAATTGGCAGGCAATCTGCGATGTTGTGAAAGGTCACACGTTGCAGGTGATCGTTCACGGCTGCACAGAAATCCCATTCCGCTGCGATTCCTTTTTGCATTGCATTCTCCATTGCTCCACTGCCAGAACAATCACATTCATGGTTTTCAAGATACTGCATTACCTGCTGGATATCAGGAGCGATTTTTGGAATGTTGGCAAGGCATACATCCATTCGTCAGTCAAATGGGCAAGTTTTGCATAAGTGTAGATACTTGTTATGTTGTAGCTAGCTCTGATAATAGATAGAGACAGGTAGCCAAAAAGTTTTTCTGTTTTTTTACAGTATTGATGTAGCTTGGCATAGAGGCATATTCTGTCGGACATAGTTGTTACCACAGAGAGCGTAGCCATTTTTAGAAGTAGAAGTAGTATTAGGATGGACGCAAAGAGGGCGAGAATTATGGCCACTGTTCCTGTTATTCCAGAGATGATCGAATGAATGTCAGAATGTAGTCTGGTATTAAAAGAACAGTTTGAAAGCGTGTTAGAAGGCTGTAGGAGACCGTGTTATAAAAGTGTGCCAGACCTTGAGTGTGACATATGTTGAAAATTGTGTAACAATTCACAAAGTGTAATTGGCGGTTCGTATTTTAAAGGGAGTGTATTTTATTTGAAGTTTGTGGTATCTGCCGTCGATAAATTTATTTTGCAGAAGTGAGGGGGACTTCTGTTCTGAACAGAGACACTTTTAGTTTTTTTTTTTTCTTGAAATTGGTTTTCAAACTAGGAATTGAAGGCCAAGTTGATGTTTGGGAGTTCATTTGTGTGGGTGGGAATAGATATTGCCACAGGAAGTTACTGTGTTTGAAACAGTAAGAACATGCAGTATGCCAGCTCACATTCCGTAGGAGTGCATGTTATGGAGAAGCAGATAACTGCTGTTAGAAAGCTGTGTGAATTTTGGTCTGATTGTGGAAGTTGGCATCCTTTTAAGAAAGGACGCAATATTGGGGGCTGTACATTTTGAAGCGCCATGTAGTTGGATATTCTTGGATAGTAATGAATGACTGCCATTGTGGTCGTACTATTCACCTGTGATAAAAACTTCTGTATGCTCTTTAAGACAGCGATATGTAAATGGGATACACCACTGCTCGTGAATAAACGCGCTACCTTATATAATCACATTCAAAATGACAAACAACATGTGCACGTAGCAGACACAACAGCACTACGTACTGTGGGAAACGTGGCTAGCCATGTACACAAACTAAACATGGCATGACACCTCTGCCTCACAATGTGGAATGCAGGGAGAGATGGGAGCAAAGTATGTGCGAAGGTGGCAAGTAATTATCGATTATAAAAGTATATAATGCAAAGTCTTGAGGGGATGTGCCAGACAGAGTTGAGTATGCAGAGCACAGACATGTACATGTCAACATACAATGATGGTCTATTGAGTGAAGTGGACAGTGGACTCAACCATGATAGTACAGTCAGGATGGAAGATTTCGGAATGGTAGCGCGTACGTGCCTTCTCCCCCCCCTAAATGTTCATGGTAGTGGGCTGGCTCAGCAGATGCAAGGCTAGCATAGGGGTTTGAACACGAGACACGTTTCTCTGGGTGTGGTTCTCTTCCGGATTGGCAAACATGTCTGCCAGGTCTGCGCAGCTTACACCGCCATGAGGTGGATGCCATGAGCAAAGGTGGCTGTGTGAATGATGCTTTCAGCGTGCTGTTATCTAGAAAGCGATTCAGAAAAGGGGGTGGTGATGAACAGAGTGCCTGAATTAAGCAGGCCACTCTTACCCAGTCCAAAGATCAGGGCTTGATCCATCACCGTTTTTTAGCTCACTGCACCATCCCAGCTCCGAACTTGGCTATATGCAAATTAGTCTGTTCCTGTCCCAGTGCATGATGGGAACAGGGCAAACCAAACTACCAAGCCAATTCTTGTACTGGGAAGGAAACAAGCTTCCGGGGACCGGTTTCTGCCATTTCAGGCGTCGTCGGCCCAGCTTGCTTGAATCCTGATGGTGCAATGAGCAAGGGACTCACATCTGAGTATACCCTTCCACGCTTATGGTGGACAAAATGATTCAGAAAAGGGGGTGGTGATGAACAGAGTGCCTGAATTTAGCAGGCCACCCTTACCCAGTCCAAAGATCAGGGCTTGATCCATCACCGTTTTTTAGCTCACTGCACCATCCCAGCTCAGAACTTGGCTATATGCAAATTAGTCTGTTCCTGTCCCAGTGCATGATGGGAACAGGGCAAACCAAACTACCAAGCCAATTCTTGTACTGGGAAGGAAACAAGCTTCCGGGGACCGGTTTCTGCCATTTCAGGCGTCGTCGGCCCGGCTTGCTTGAATCCTGATGGTGCAATGAGCAAGGGACTCACATCTGAGTATACCCTTCCACGCTTATGGTGGACAAAATGATTCAGAAAAGGGGGTGGTGATGAACAGAGTGCCTGAATTAAGCAAGCCACTCTTACCCAGTCCAAAGATCAGGGCTTGATCCATCACCGTTTTTTAGCTCACTGCACCATCCCAGCTCAGAACTTGGCTATATGCAAATTAGTCTGTTCCTGTCCCAGTGCATGATGGGAACAGGGCAAACCAAACTACCAAGCCAATTCTTGTACTGGGAAGGAAACAAGCTTCCGGGGACCGGTTTCTGCCATTTCAGGCGTCGTCGGCCCGGCTTGCTTGAATCCTGATGGTGCAATGAGCAAGGGACTCACATCTGAGTATACCCTTCCACGCTTATGGTGGACAAAATGATTCAGAAAAGGGGGTGGTGATGAACAGAGTGCCTGAATTAAGCAGGCCACTCTTACCCAGTCCAAAGATCAGGGCTTGATCCATCACCGTTTTTTAGCTCACTGCACCATCCCAGCTCAGAACTTGGCTATATGCAAATTAGTCTGTTCCTATCCCAGTGCATGATGGGAACAGGGCAAACCAAACTACCAAGCCAATTCTTGTACTGGGAAGGAAACAAGCTTCCGGGGACCGGTTTCTGCCATTTCAGGCGTCGTCGGCCCGGCTTGCTTGAATCCTGATGGTGCAATGAGCAAGGGACTCACATCTGAGTATACCCTTCCACGCTTATGGTGGACAAAATGATTCAGAAAAGGGGGTGGTGTTGAACAGAGTGCCTGAATTAAGCAGGCCACTCTTACCCAGTCCAAAGATCAGGGCTTGATCCATCACCGTTTTTTAGCTCACTGCACCATCCCAGCTCAGAACTTGGCTATATGCAAATTAGTCTGTTCCTGTCCCAGTGCATGATGGGAACAGGGCAAACCAAACTACCAAGCCAATTCTTGTACTGGGAAGGAAACAAGCTTCCGGGGACCGGTTTCTGCCATTTCAGGCGTCGTCGGCCCGGCTTGCTTGAATCCTGATGGTGCAATGAGCAAGGGACTCACATCTGAGTATACCCTTCCACGCTTATGGTGGACAAAATGATTCAGAAAAGGGGGTGGTGATGAACAGAGTGCCTGAATTAAGCAGGCCACTCTTACCCAGTCCAAAGATCAGGGCTTGATCCATCACCGTTTTTTAGCTCACTGCACCATCCCAGCTCCGAACTTGGCTATATGCAAATTAGTCTGTTCCTGTCCCAGTGCATGATGGGAACAGGGCAAACCAAACTACCAAGCCAATTCTTGTACTGGGAAGGAAACAAGCTTCCGGGGACCGGTTTCTGCCATTTCAGGCGTCGTCGGCCCGGCTTGCTTGAATCCTGATGGTGCAATGAGCAAGGGACTCACATCTGAGTATACCCTGCCACGCTTATGGTGGACAAAATGATTCAGAAAAGGGGGTGGTGATGAACAGAGTGCCTGAATTAAGCAGGCCACTCTTACCCAGTCCAAAGATCAGGGCTTGATCCATCACCGTTTTTTAGCTCACTGCACCATCCCAGCTCAGAACTTGGCTATATGCAAATTAGTCTGTTCCTGTCCCAGTGCATGATGGGAACAGGGCAAACCAAACTACCAAGCCAATTCTTGTACTGGGAAGGAAACAAGCTTCCGGGGACCGGTTTCTGCCATTTCAGGCGTCGTCGGCCCGGCTTGCTTGAATCCTGATGGTGCAATGAGCAAGGGACTCACATCTGAGTATACCCTTCCACGCTTATGGTGGACAAAATGATTCAGAAAAGGGGGTGGTGATGAACAGAGTGCCTGAATTAAGCAGGCCACTCTTACCCAGTCCAAAGATCAGGGCTTGATCCATCACCGTTTTTTAGCTCACTGCACCATCCAGCTCAGAACTTGGCTATATGCAAATTAGTCTGTTCCTGTCCCAGTGCATGATGGGAACAGGGCAAACCAAACTACCAAGCCAATTCTTGTACTGGGAAGGAAACAAGCTTCCGGGGACCGGCTTCTACCATTTCAGGCCTGTTCCCATGATGCACTGGGCCAGGGACAGACTAATTTGCATATAGCCAGGTTCTGAGCTGGGATGGGGCAGTGAGCTAAATAACGGTGATGGATCAAGCCCTGATCTTTGGACTGGGTAAGAGTGGTCTGCTTAATTCAGACACTCTGTTCATCACCACCCCCTTTTCTGAATCGTTTTTGGCCACTATAGGTGTGGCAGGGTATACTCAGACATGAGTCCCTTGCTCACTGCTCCATCAGGATTCAAGCAAGCCGGGCCGACGACGCCTGAAATGGCAGAAACCGGTCCCCGGAAGCTTGTCTCCTTTCTGGTGAAGAATTGGCTTGGTAGTTTGGTCTGCCTGTTCCCATGATGCACTGGGCCAGGGACAGACTAATTTGCATATAGCCAGGTTCTGAGCTGGGATGGGGCAGTGAGCTAAATAACGGTGATGGATCAAGCCCTGATCTTTGGACTGGGTAAGAGTGGTCTGCTTAATTCAGACACTCCGTTCATCACCACCCCCTTTTCTGAATCGTTTTTGGCCACTATAGGTGTGGCAGGGTATACTCAGACATGAGTCCCTTGCTCACTGCTCCATCAGGATTCAAGCAAGCCGGGCCGACGACGCCTGAAATGGCAGAAACCGGTCCCCGGAAGCTTGTCTCCTTTCTGGTGAAGAATTGGCTTGGTAGTTTGGTCTGCCTGTTCCCATGATGCACTGGGCCAGGGACAGACTAATTTGCATATAGCCAGGTTCTGAGCTGGGATGGGGCAGTGAGCTAAATAACGGTGATGGATCAAGCCCTGATCTTTGGACTGGGTAAGAGTGGTCTGCTTAATTCAGACACTCTGTTCATCACCACCCCCTTTTCTGAATCGTTTTTGGCCAATATAGGTGTGGCAGGGTATACTCAGACATGAGTCCCTTGCTCACTGCTCCATCAGGATTCAAGCAAGCCGGGCCGACGACGCCTGAAATGGCAGAAACCGGTCCCCGGAAGCTTGTCTCCTTTCTGGTGAAGAATTGGCTTGGTAGTTTGGTCTGCCTGTTCCCATGATGCACTGGGCCAGGGACAGACTAATTTGCATATAGCCAGGTTCTGAGCTGGGATGGGGCAGTGAGCTAAATAACGGTGATGGATCAAGCCCTGATCTTTGGACTGGGTAAGAGTGGTCTGCTTAATTCAGACACTCTGTTCATCACCACCCCCTTTTCTGAATCGTTTTTGGCCACTATAGGTGTGGCAGGGTACACTCAGACATGAGTCCCTTGCTCACTGCTCCATCAGGATTCAAGCAAGCCGGGCCGACGACGCCTGAAATGGCAGAAACCGGTCCCCGGAAGCTTGTCTCCTTTCTGGTGAAGAATTGGCTTGGTAGTTTGGTCTGCCTGTTCCCATGATGCACTGGGCCAGGGACATACTAATTTGCATATAGCCAGGTTCTGAGCTGGGATGGGGCAGTGAGCTAAATAACGGTGATGGATCAAGCCCTGATCTTTGGACTGGGTAAGAGTGGTCTGCTTAATTCAGACACTCTGTTCATCACCACCCCCTTTTCTGAATCGTTTTTGGCCACTATAGGTGTGGCAGGGTATACTCAGACATGAGTCCCTTGCTCACTGCTCCATCAGGATTCAAGCAAGCCGGGCCGACGACGCCTGAAATGGCAGAAACCGGTCCCCGGAAGCTTGTCTCCTTTCTGGTGAAGAATTGGCTTGGTAGTTTGGTCTGCCTGTTCCCATGATGCACTGGGCCAGGGACAGACTAATTTGCATATAGCCAGGTTCTGAGCTGGGATGGGGCAGTGAGCTAAATAACGGTGATGGATCAAGCCCTGATCTTTGGACTGGGTAAGAGTGGTCTGCTTAATTCAGACACTCTGTTCATCACCACCCCCTTTTCTGAATCGTTTTTGGCCACTATAGGTGTGGCAGGGTATACTCAGACATGAGTCCCTTGCTCACTGCTCCATCAGGATTCAAGCAAGCCGGGCCGACGACGCCTGAAATGGCAGAAACCGGTCCCCGGAAGCTTGTCTCCTTTCTGGTGTAGAATTGGCTTGGTAGTTTGGTCTGCCTGTTCCCATGATGCACTGGGCCAGGGACAGACTAATTTGCATATAGCCACGTTCTGAGCTGGGATGGGGCAGTGAGCTAAATAACGGTGATGGATCAAGCCCTGATCTTTGGACTGGGTAAGAGTGGTCTGCTTAATTCAGACACTCTGTTCATCACCACCCCCTTTTCTGAATCGTTTTTGGCCACTATAGGTGTGGCAGGGTATACTCAGACATGAGTCCCTTGCTCACTGCTCCATCAGGATTCAAGCAAGCCGGGCCGACGACGCCTGAAATGGCAGAAACCGGTCCCCGGAAGCTTGTCTCCTTTCTGGTGAAGAATTGGCTTGGTAGTTTGGTCTGCCTGTTCCCATGATGCACTGGGCCAGGGACAGACTAATTTGCATATAGCCAGGTTCTGAGGTGGGATGGGGCAGTGAGCTAAATAACGGTGATGGATCAAGCCCTGATCTTTGGACTGGGTAAGAGTGGTCTGCTTAATTCAGACACTCTGTTCATCACCACCCCCTTTTCTGAATCGTTTTTGGCCACTACAGGTGTGGCAGGGTATACTCAGACATGAGTCCCTTGCTCACTGCTCCATCAGGATTCAAGCAAGCCGGGCCGACGACACCTGAAATGGCAGAAACCGGTCCCCGGAAGCTTGTCTCCTTTCTGGTGAAGAATTGGCTTGGTAGTTTGGTCTGCCTGTTCCCATGATGCACTGGGCCAGGGACAGACTAATTTGCATATAGCCAGGTTCTGAGCTGGGATGGGGCAGTGAGCTAAATAACGGTGATGGATCAAGCCCTGAACTTTGGACTGGGTAAGAGTGGTCTGCTTAATTCAGACACTCTGTTCATCACCACCCCCTTTTCTGAATCGGTATCTAGAAAGCGCCATGACCGCTGCAACTCATATATGCTCCACAGTTCACCTTTCTACACCGCCATATGTGAAAGAGGGGCCACCACGTGCCGGCGGAAGCTCCTGGGCCAAGGTCTGCGAGCTCGGAAGGCTCCTGAGATTAATGCTGGCTACCGCGACACAGCACCCAGCCTGAGGGCCAGCACCATGGAGTGCTCTGTATACTACTAACACAGTAGTCCGACAGGTACCAACAGTGGAACAGTGTTTTTGATACCATAGTTTGTGATGCTAGAACTATATCTGAGAGTGGAGATGAAGGTACTCCTTTCGATCAGGTGCAACCAACTCTAGGTCCCAATAGTGGAACGGTGTCTTGATCCCACAATGGATGATGTCCGATCTTATCTGCAGCTTGGTTTTGATAGGACTCCCACTGTTGAGGTGCATCACAGCCTGCGCTTCCATAACTAACTCAAGTCAATGCCATGTGTTTGTGGGCCCTTGCTGAATGCTCTCTCTGGCCTGTACTGCAGACTTCAGTTTTCACATTTGACATTGAGTTGGTATTGTATATGATGCAGTCCTGTAGGAAAAAACATTGCTCCAGTGCGTACTGTCTGCACCATTCATATGCATAATTACAGGCTCTGCACAGGTTTGTTTTGCTTCGCATATTGAAAACTGTAGAGCTCAAGTCAATACCACGTGGCAGTGGGCTCTTGCTGACAGCTCTCCCTGGCCTACACTGCGGACAGCAGTGTTCACAATTAGGATCGAGTTGCTATTGCAGATGAGGTGGTCCTGTAGGAAAAGACATTTCTCCAGTGCATACTGTCTGCACCACTTATACGCATCATTGCAGGCTCTGCATATGGTTTTTTTGCTTTGCGTATTGCAAACTGTAGAGCTCAAGTCAATGCCACGTGGCTGTGGGCCCTTGCTGACCGCTCACTCTGGCCTACACTGCAGACAGCAGTGTTCACAATTGTGATTGAGTTGCTATTGTAGAAGAGGTAGCCCTGTAGAAAAAGACATTGTTCCAGTGCGTACTGTCTTCACCACTGATACGCATCATTGCACGCTCTGCACATGTTTTTTTTGCTTCGTGTATTGCAAACTGTAGAGCTCAAGTCAATGCCACGTGGCTGTGGGCCCTTACTGAATGCTCTTTCTGGCCTATACTGCAGACTTCAGTGTTCACATTTGACATTGAGTCGATATTGTAGATGATCCTGTAGGAAAAGACATTGCTCCGGTGCGCTCTGTCTGCAGCACTCATGTGCATCATTGCAGGCTCTGCACACATTTTTTTTGCTCTGTGTATTGCAAACTGTAGAGCTCAAGTCAATGCCACGTGGCTATGGGCCCTTGCTGAATGCTCTCCATGGCCTATACTGCAGACAGCAGTGTTCACTATTGTAGATGAGGCAGTCCTGTAGGAAAAGACATTGCTCCTGTGCATACTGTCTGCACCATGCATATGTATCATTGCAGGCTCCGCACACTCTTTTTTGTTGCGTTGCTGATGTCATGAGTGTTGTAATATGTGACATCATCAGCAGTGCATTGCGGGCGTGCGAGTTATAGTTAGCTCAACTAACTATAACAGGCAAATTTCTCTGGTTTTATATGAGTCACCTGTTCAACTAACTATAACGTCCCTGAAACCTGGTTTTTTTTAGTGAATATATATATATATATTCACTGAAAAAACCATAGGTTATAGACCATATATAGTTAGGAATTAGCATTTACAAAACCTTGAAAATTCACTGAAAAAACCATAGGTTATAGACCATATATAGTTAGGAATTAGCATTTAAAAAACCTTATTTTACTCACACAAACCATTGAAATTCCATATATAGTTAGTTGTACTAACTATATATCGCGCACCCGCAATCCACTGCTGATGATGTCACATATTACATCATTCATGACATGGTCAGTGACATCACTGATGACATCACTGATGACATCTCAAATGACATCACTGATGACATCACTGATGACTACATCCAGTGACTGTATAATTCTGTAAAGTTAAAATATGTCTTACATATTGAAGAATGAGTGCATGTATAAGTGTCTTGATGAAGGATTTAGTAGGGGCATGGCTGACTGTATGAGTGACTGATTAAATGTGTCTCACTGAGTGCATGGGTTAGTGACTAAACTGTCTTAATTTGTGCATCATTATGTCTGTTGTTCTGTAAACTGCTGCATGTGTTGATCATTAGCTATATGATTAACTATATGCGTTATTGATTGGTTGCCTACGTATTTGTATGGGAGACTGAGAGTGTGTATGGGTGGCTGGGAGGTGTATGACTCTGTGCATAGATGTGTGAGCAGTTGATTCACTAGATGTATGGGTTCAAAAGTGCATGTGGAAACAGCTGTATGGGCGGTTGACTGTGTGCATGAGTGTATTGCTGAGTGAATGGATATCTCAGTGCTACATGTAAAAGTAAGTACATATGTAAAACACAGTACATGTGAGAGTTGACATATATAAATAACTGTGCATAAGAGCCAGTGAATGTGTGAGTGGCTGTATGGATCATTGTGAACTTGTATCAAGGATTGTATAAGAGAGTAAATATGTGTTAGTATATGTTTGAATAAGTAAGGTGTGTATAACTGTATAGTTGAGAAAATGGATGTGTGATTGATTCTTTGCATGACTGACTAGGTGTGTGTGTAACTCTATGGATGAGTGACAGTCTGTGAGTGTCTGTTTACACTTACTGTATCTAAGGTTATATTAGAGTCTGAAGAGCTTCATCGTATTATCACATGAATGATGTCATCAGTGATGTCATCAGTAATGTCAAATGAGATGTCATCAGTGATGTCATCAGTGATGTCATTTGAGATGTCATCAGTGATGTCATCAGTGATGTCATCAGTGATGTCACTGACCATGTCATGAATGATGTAATATGTGACATCATCAGCAGTGGATTGCGGGTGCGCGATATATAGTTAGTACAACTAACTATATATGGAATTTCAATGGTTTTGTGTGAGTAAAATAAGGTTTTTTAAATGCTAATTCCTAACTATATATGGTCTATAACCTATGGTTTTTTCAGTGAATTTTCAAGGTTTTGTAAATGCTAATTCCTAACTATATATGGTCTATAACCTATGGTTTTTTCAGTGAATTTCATTGGTTTTTTAAAAGCTAATATCTACAGCTGTAAAATGTATTCTTCTTTAAATCCAAAAATATATTTTATATGTTTATTAATAAATTTTTTTAAATATTTTTTTTGTTTCGCTCCCGGTCCGCTAACCGGGAAGCTTCCCGTTAGCTCAATTCGATTCCGCGATCCGGTCCGCGAACCGGTAACAAATCAACATAGTGACGGTATCGCGTTGCCGCGTAATGCGTCTTATGACGTACTGCGTTAGCGCACCCGGAAGTGCCCCGGGGCGCGGACCGAGGCGCGAAACGCAGCTCCCTGGAAGCGATCCGCGGCGCGAAAGCGCGACGTATCGCGTTGCCGCGAAATGCGTCTTGTGACGTATCGCGTTAGCGCACCCGGAAGTGTCCCGGGGCGCGGACCGAGGCGCGAAGCGCAGCGAACCGGAAGCTAACCGGGGAGCGTTCCGCAGCGCGTAACATGAGCGTGAGAGGTCATGTGACTTGTTAATAAAACTTTTCATTGGTTCATTTCACTTTTAGTTTCATAATTATGGAAGGCTAGGTCATGTGACCTAAAAATAACACTTTTCATTGGTTAAGAAGTATTGTTTTTTCCAAATGATGAAAACCACTCCTTCTTTCCTCACTCTGACTTTCATTATTGTGAGAGGAAGACCTATTTTGCTTCTTGGAAGACCTATTTTGATTGTATGAAAATGGCTTCACTGATTGCTTCAGCTGGTGCACCCCCACCACCACCTCCACCTCCTCATGGGAAGAGAGGACCACCTCCCCAGGTGGTTACCAACACTGAGGAGGAAGATGAAGAGATGGATGTGGAGGGAGAACAACCACAATTCCTGGAAGAGTTGCCCCGGGTTTCAAGAAAGAAACCCAGTTTCATCTGGCAGTTTTTTTCCATCCCTCGTGGCCAAAAAAAGGTCAATGCCAGGTACGCAACATGCCTCATATGCAAGGAACAATTGTCCAGAGGGACGGACAAAAAATACAGCTATGGTAATCATACCATGCATAGGCACATGATGAGGAAACATCCCCTAAATTACAGCCGGGCGGAATTAAGGGATATGATGGACAATCCTCGACCAACTCCTGTGGCGAGACCAACAACATCGGTTTCTTTATCACCAGAGGAGGCACGGGAAACTGTGCCAAATATCCAACCAAATTTTGGGAATATGATACATTTATGTATGCGTTGTCGTGCATTATTAGCTTGTGGCAACATGAGCATCAATGCACTGAACCTGGCGTATGAACACCATGATTGCCCTAACCGCCCCCAGTAATTTTTTTTTGCTCCTGTTGAGCCCTTTTCAACGCCTGTTTTTTGTTGTTTCCCCCCCCCCAAAAAAACCAAAAAAAATATAAAATCGTTCAAAAAATACAAAAAAACAAAAAATGTTCAAAAAATACAAAAAAAATATAAAACAACAAAAATATAAAAAAAAAAGTTCTTTTCAGAACTACCTTCCCTTTCCAAAAAAATTGCTACAATGTTTAGCACTCTGGCAAGCTCTCTTTCTTTTGGTTCGCTCCCGGGTTAGCTTCCCGGTACGCGGACCGGGAGCTAACCAAAAAAAAATTTTTTTTTTTTAAAAAGTGTAAGTATAAGGAAAGTAAACAGAGAGTGATGTTTCAAGAAAGACAGCTATAGGGAGTAAAGAAGAGATACTGTTTAATAGATCTATTTACCAAAGAACAGACAGAAGAGGGTATAATTGTGAAAAACAAAATAGATAACGAAGTGAAAGAAAAACAAGCATTGGCATAGCCAATAGGTATCGACTTTGGGACCTTCTAAGTATTTAGTTATGCAGCATAATATCCTTGGTGCAGCAACATCAACTGTTGCATGGCTAAACACGTATAAGGTCCCAAAGGCGAGACCTATTGTCTATGCCAATGCTTGTTTCTTAAGTAGAATTGCAATACGTCTGGCTCTTCCATGTGAAAAGATCTTATCTTGTGCTCTAAAGATTGCTAAAGTCTCGACAGAGAACAGGCTAGATTGTAAGTAGGGTAAATTGCGCTTGGTGATCTGTTTGAGGGAGCGTCTGCTTTGCCTGGTGTCTTTGGAGAGCAATTTTGATTGTTATACTGGACAATATAGCCCTAATGTAAATAACATAGGGGCATATTATCAACATAGGCAATAAAAGTTTTGCAGCTTTTATCGGCAGAAATGTGTCGCTAAAGCTGCTTTTGCGGCAGAAAACTGCCGCTAAAGCTGCTTTTGCACCAGTTTTCTGCCAATAAAAAGAGCAATAATTTTATTGGCTGCATTCATAATATGCCCCTTAGTGTGCTTCAACTACACAGAGAAAGCATTATGAACAAATAGTGATACAGTGATCAGTCAAAGACACTAAGAGTAATAGAGACGGAGTGAGTGAACAAGAGTGAGGAACTATGAGAAGAGAGGGACTGAGAAAAAGAGTGGAAGGAGTTGAGTAAGTAGGTAATAGAGAAAGGAATGAGGGAAGTAGCAAAGGCAGGAAACTGAGGATTAAAGAAATGAAGCAGTGGAACTAATAGTAGTTCAATGTGATAGAAATGTAACGAAAAGAGTACAAAATATTTACCTTATAATTGTCGTTAAATTCCTCATTTTTTATTTTTATACTTTCAATCTGTGAAAGAGAGAACAAACATTTGAAAAATATAAAAACATGTATTAAAAAATTACAAAAGACAAGGGCAAAGATTGAAGGACAAACAGTTTTTCAATAACTTTGACACTTACAGAAGCTACACAGTCCTAAAGATATACATTTTAAACTAACAGTATCTTGATGCAGATGAAGTGAGGCCTATCTTAAAACATGGTGCATCTTTTGCATTGCTGTTGTCTCAGAAAAGTGTCGCAAGACACTAAAATTTAAAATAATTGCTTCAGGATGCCAATAAGATGTCTACTATCCAGAGTTTTGTTTCAGGTGAGGCCTACTCAGGGTTGCAGATGAAATTTCGAGTTGTTGAAGAGAATAGAGGACATAATACATGTGAAGGTCTACCAATGAAGTGAGTCATGTCCACTGCAATCTTCAACAAAGTCCAAACCTCCTATGTTTCCCTGGACAGACCTAAACTTGATCTGCACAATGTGATTCGTAATGATAGGAAACACAGGTGATGTAATTGAAATACATGCAATTTATTTTGCTCATTTCACAATCACATCACTTGTGTTTCCTTTGCTTAGGTATCTCATTGTGCAGATGTAGTCTAGCATATGAAAGAATACGCAGAAGTGCAGCACTGCATGCAACAACTTTGACACTTACAGAAGCCTCACCTTCTCCATGCCTCCTACACAGTTCTACATATACATCATAAATGCAAACAGTACAGAATTAATTATACATGTTAAATGGTTTATTTTTGCTGTTCTCAGAATGTATCAAAATTCACTAAAAACAGTGACTTGAAGGTATTCATCATGTAACAGCGGGGAAAAAAAAACACAATCAAAATGATTGTGTTTAAAAAACCCATACAACATCAGAAATCAAAAATCAGAACTCCTTAAAGTTAACTTACTTTCCATGACGTCCAAGGATGTCCTATGAATAGCTTACACTCTTTTGTGCTGTTATTACTTTCAGCCCGCCACTTTCTGAAAGAAAATCTCCATCGTTTTTAAAAACATATTACATACAATAAATGACTTCTTGCTCTCTACCACAAGATTCCACAAGGCCAAATCTTGTCAGAGCCATGTATAACTCTTGGATTTCTTGTTAGCCAATCCCATCATTTGGCATTTCCGCAACTTTCAGAATTAAAATGTTGAAGATCATTTTCACAATCCTGGAATAGTAATATCTTCCCCTTCTTGCTCAGTCATGTTCTACATTTCCTATGACACTGATACTGCTTAATATGAAGCAGACTTACACTACCTCTATGACTACAACAATTATTTAATTCTCTACATCACTTTTAATCACAAAGCAATGTAAAACAGTAGACAGCATTGCAGACTTACATTCCCTCTACTCCATGTTTTGATTGGCTGCTTCAATTAGCTTATAAAAAGAAACAGTTTTTCTGAACTCATTCAAAGTGCACATATATCTCCATGATGTCCAGTCCTATGATTAGAAGTTATGTCTCTGAACTACACTTATCCTCAAGGCCAAATTGTGTAGGAGCCATTAGAACTTCTTGAAATTCCACAGAGCACATCCCGAGATTATTTCCCTAAAATTTTGGTTTTAAAAACACCAGGTAAGAGTTTTTAAGGTCATACGGCAATTTTTTTTTGAAAATTAAAACAGAATCATTGCAGAATGACCAGCCATTTCTAGACTTTAAATAAGCTGTGTAATGTCCTGATGATATTGAAGGGCCGTCATGATATATAATTGCTGTAGTTACAAAAGTCCTTCCTGATATTGACAACTGCGAAGCTACAACATTTTTTATTAAAGTTGTCAATTTTGTTCCATCAGGCCTACATCGTTGGAACATTAAAATGACATACTGGCCATATGTTCGTATAAATAATGTGGACATCATTTCAGATTTACATTGGCTACACTCCATGTTGTGATTAGCAGCTTTTACTAGCTTATTAAAGGAGACTGATTTACTGTCTGGCAAAGTTAAATATATAAATCTTTCTGAGTCTACACTAGTAGTACTTGATATCATACAGTTCTCGCAGTCATGCTGCCATTGATAAGAAAGCCCAAACAGCTGATCTACATCTACACCTTCAGCATGTAATACATCAAGCATATACATTAAAAACTCCTGACAATCTTGCTGAATATTTTGAGAGAATTGTGTTTGGCCTGAACATCTGTCTAACAGATTTCGAATTTCAGACACACTTTCTATGTTTCTTCTATCAGTGGTACATTTCTCTAACACAGAATTTAACAAACCGCAAAATCTTTGATCAGAATTGACCACAATCTCTTCTTTTACATTTTTTAGAGAAAACAAAACATTAATTACTACATTAGCATAGCAGTTGACACCAGAACTGTTTTCAAACTGAAAACCAACAACATCTTCAACAGAATCCTTTTTGTTTCTGCTTGTAATTTTAGGTTCATTCACTTTTTGTCTTTTTGCTATAACCTCCCCAGTATTGTTCTCATTTCTTCGTTTCCGGCCTACCAGACGTTTCTCAAACAAAGGAAACTGAGGCAAATGTGGCGCATACTCTCTTCTTAACCTATTGTATTCCTTAACACAATCTAGATCTGCACAAATGTTTGTGACATCACACTCAATCAAGTACAATCCCGATAAAGTTCTAACTCGTGACAATGCCACATATGCCATACCCTCCTTGAACACAGAACTGCCAATATTCACCAATGCACTGTCTACACTTAAACCTTGCGATTTATGGATTGTCACCGCATATGCCAAGCAAACAGGAAACTGCTTACGGCGAACATATAAGTCTTTTACAAGCAAAAATCTAGCAGAACAACGAGCAATTAGCTGTACTTCCTCAATGCCATCAAATTTAATTTTTAAAAATTCAATTCCATCTCTATTTCTGTATTTCACAAAATCAACAACATTACCCATTGATCCATTTACCAGACCTCTTTCAACATGTAAATTCCTTCTTAAAATTATACGGCAGTTCAAGCACACATTCAGAGTCTTTTCAAAACCTGCAGTTTTAGATATACTCTTCTCTAATGAATCCAATTTTGTTTTCAGATTCTCAGACAAAATAATTGTTGATCCCATATGCTCTACTCTATCAATAGCTTCCAGTTTCACAATCTCTTGCTTTTCTAAATGCAACATTTTGTTGTTAAATTTGGCACATTCTGCAAGAGTTGGCATCAAACATATTCCAGATTTCTTTTCAGTAATTTTCTGAAAAATATTCTCAGGCACAACATCTTGTTCTGGATATAAATTTGACAGTAATCGTGCATGTAAAGCTTCTTTCCCATGCTCGGTCACTTTTCCAATTCTAACATCTTGTAGAATAGTCTTGTAAACTTCATCCTTCGCCTGACGCATATTTTCATGCAGTTCAGCATAATTGAAGTTTAACCATATATTGACGTTGCCAATGCTGCCTAGGCACTTCCTGGTATCTTCATGCGTGAGCATTTTGAACACAGGTTGCCCTTTCACTGGTGTCAGCTGCAAAAGATCTCCGAAAACAATGATGTGTTTGCCACCAAATAACACATCATACTCTGTTTTGAGAACTTCTTGCATCCTCAAATGCACAAAGGCAAGCATGACATTGGAAACCATGCTTACTTCGTCAATGATAAGAAGTTTCATTTTCCTCAAGATTCTTGAAACTTCAAAACAAGCATCTCCAGATAGCTTGTGATATTCTAATTTGTTGTCATGCTCCACTGGCAGCATCAGTAAACGATGTAAAGTAATCCCTTTAATATTATGTGCTGCCAGTCCAGTTGGAGCAGTGACAACACAAGACAGCGATGACTCTGTCTTTTCCTGCAAATAGCATGAAATTGCTTTAATGAGGAAACTTTTTCCAGTTCCCGCTTCTCCACTCACGTACAGTCGGACAGGCTTCAACGACGTACATGAGCACTCTTTCTTATCATGACTTAATCCATGATCAATTTGCATGGTAACTTCGTCATATATTTTCCTCTGCTCAACGTTGAGTTGCCTTTCCAACTCTTCTAAGTTAACCGCATCCTCTTGAGCATGTGCCATGGCTCTTTCCACTTCATTCATAGCAGTGGCAGCTTCATTTTCGATAACAGGTCCTCCTAGTGGATCCTGACTCAATGAAGCAGAACTCTGACTGTCCTGAGAACTGTCTCTGGCAATCTCGGCTGCAATTGTTGCTTCCTGCTCAATTTCCGCATTCAACATTTCTACATATTTGGGAAAAGCAGGACATTCTATGGTCTCCTTGGCGGCATTGAAAGAGTCTTCGTAACAGAGAAAATCTCCAAGCAGTTCCTCTTCTGCACGCCAAGGCTTGAAAAGTTGCAAAAGTGCTAAATAGAAAAACTCCTTTTTTTCAGGAGATTCGCCACTCAATTTTCGATGGTTTACCAAGTGGCATTTTCTTTGCTTGACCAGACATCCCTCACTTCCTATTACAGCATACACTCCTTTCTCAGTATCTTCTTTGATGTTCCTCTTGAATATGTAATTTTGCAGAACCTCATACAGACAAACATTCTCGAGGTGACTGCTTCGATTTGGATAATATGTATCCAACATGTTGGTCTTCAAAATGTCGGTACTGTTTGGCTCCTTTTCCGCCAAATACTCAATTTCCCGCACAGGTTTGAGAACTCGATTACTCGTTGCAGCAAGACCAAGACTCGCCCAAACGATACTCCTGGACTTGGCATAGAGACTTGCTGAAGACAACCGGTCAGAACATTCGTACGCTCCGATTTCTCGATGCGACAACATCTTCAGACTGAAACTGTACAACTTCTTGCTGAGGCTCTTTTCATGGGAAATGTCCTCCCACATATCCTTCAATTCTGTCTTCTCTTTTTTGGTGATGTAAGACGTCACATACCGCGCCACAGCCATACAGTTATCAGCCACAAACTGTATATCCATGTTAGCATTCCACATGGACAAAATCACTGGGTTGTAGTCGTTGATGTACTTGGACTCTTCGTTCCTCTTCAAATTGTAAGTGTTTTTAGGTGATTTCTTCATGACATTGTGTCGCAATGAAGACATCAAACTGTTTACTCTTCCTTTAGAAATCACCGGTCGTGGAAAGCCGAAACGACATTTAGTGTAGAACTTGTCTTTGTTTCGGAATTTACGACGGCAGTACTTTCCACATCGATGGCTTTGGAAACGCAGAACTTTTTCTCTTAGGCTTTTCTTCTCCTTTGCGTTTGGAACAGCACACGTAGAATACTGTTGGATGAAACTCATCACTGAGTCTTCTGGATCCGTTCCAAATTTAGGTGCATCCTTGATCCACAGCAACATATGTATATGAGGAGCACCTCTTGCTTGGTACTCCTTTCTCCAGAAGAAATCCAACACCTCTCCAAGAGGTGGATTCTTCTTATTCATGATGAAAGACATCATAGCTTCAAATCTATGATTGAAGTACCTACATACATTGACTGGATCCAAAGAGACAGTTCTCCGGGTGTCTTGAATTCGATGTTATCTACGTTAGCATTTGCCTCTCGTAGAAATTCAAGTAAGTCTTCCCAGCCATACTCGGCACAGCTCAGAGTGAGGAACCATGTGGGAGTACCTAAGTTCCTCAGCATACATTTTAAATCACCATGACGACGGTACCAGTACTCATTAGTACCACGCTGACACGCCATGAGATTAATCAGGTGAGAATCCAAAATACTATCTTGGACATTGACTTTATCCATAAAGTCACTTGCCGAGATGTTTTGCATTTGTATACCACTTTTCAAGATGTGGTTCACTGCATATGACAGTCCAGACAGATCGCTTTCAAACAGGAGATGAAACAAATAAGGAATGCATTGTCGAAACCTAGCATCTACTGCATACAATCGCAAAGTCCGGTATTCAGAAGCAGGAATTTGATGAGGTCGCTCATCATATCTTCCTCCCTGACCTGTTGGAAAAAGCTGTGGGAAACACCGAGCTTCCAAACTTTCCTCCCAAACACTAATGGGACTCCCTTTGGCTTGTTTCATTTGAAACAACTCAATAGCATTCCCCATGACTTCCTTGGAATGCAAAGGATGAACACTATAATGTTCATATATTTCTTCACTAGTAGAGGGTTCTACTTTCTCAATTTGACCAGCACACAAATCGCTATCCTCTTCCTCACTTACTTCCTCTTCTGCAACATATACATTCTTGTAGTATTTATTATTTTTTTTCAAATACAATGTTGCCTTTTTGACTTTCCTAACATCTACTAAATCTTGCCATATTTTCTTATTCTTTGTCGGAACCCCATTAACTAAGATAACCAGAGGTTCCTCTTCCACTTTTTCTACTCCAATTGTGTTAATGTTTTTTTTGAAATCTAGAGGCAAATAAACAACTCTTCCCTTTAATCCTCTCTGTAAATCTGATGGAGGCAATTTCCCTGTCTTTGGCTCCATTCTTACAATAGCCTGAAAGGGATGGATACTTTGAATCAAAATAGATTCATAAGTATTTAAGTCCTTCAATTCAGAAGGAATCTCAACCAATTCCAGATTATTATGAACTGCTCTAGCAGGCATCTGGTTTTGTTTTAATTTGTTACAACAATAAGTACACACACGTTGATCCAATCCCAAATCAAAACAATTTTCTACCATCAAGTATGTTGCAAAATCCTTCCATTCACTATTATTTTCCCTTTCACTTTTTGCATATAAATCCACTAACTTAGTCTGATTCTTATAATAAGTGCGTCGACAACACACACAAGTGAAATTAGGCCTCTCACTTGATTTCACCTCAAACGTCGCAATTTCCCTCTGGAAATTATCTGTACTGGAAACCTGTACACTATCTTCCACATGACCCTCTACTTCTTGCTCAATTTCAACATTCTCCTCTTTACTTCCAAAGTAACAAAACTCAATTTCTTCACACATATTCTTCACATCTATTTCAGAACCATGCAAAAGAGCAGCGCATAATTGTTTCAGCATAATTGCTGGACTCTTAGCATAATACAACATTCTAACTAATTTCCTCACTTTGTTATGATGCACTGCTAGCATCCTGAAATGATGAAAAACACTCTGACATACTCTCCTGGAAAGACAAGCCAGTGAATGACCATGCAAACCTGTCACTTCTCTTACTCTGCAAGGATCTAATTCTTGCAACAACATCATTTTCTGCTTCAAACTTTTTTTGTTAAATGACCGTACAAAATCACAAAGCAAATTGATGGAATCCTGTCGCACACTGCAAATACTACTACACTTCCAGGTGTACACAGGACCCTTATCACGTCTTCCTAAAACCTCATTACCTAAAACCTCTTCTGCCTCTGTTGTCACAAGTTTTTCTTTTTCAACTGGACAACCATCTTTCACTTCATAAGCACGACCACTGGTGTCAACTGCATGCACCAAATCATTATCCTGGAAATAACTCTCCTCATTAAAAAATGCCTCACAGCTTGAACTATGCATCCATTCTCCAGAAAAAACTTCACAAAAATTACTACGATTAACTATTCTCTTCCATCTACTATTTCTTTTGAAATCAAAAATTGCCTTGTTTAGCTTCCTAATTCTATTGATTATCAAAATAAATAACTTACGTTTAATTTCAAATGCCTGATCAATAACTTTCTCAACTTTTTTTTTCTCTTATAAAAAACTAGTTTCTGTTGACCTTTCTTAATATTTTTTAACAAATTGCCAATTATCCTGTTGCGGAACATTCGTTTACGAATCTCCCTAAACTGTTGTTTCCTTCTACTATCATGCACAGATTTATCTCTTGCTCTAGCAGTAACATTTTTCATTGTCCTTTTCTTTCCATTTGATTTCCTTCTCGTGTTATGGACTGAAACATTTTCTGTAGTAATATTTTTTTTATTACAAATATTTCTTATGAAATATTTAGAGCTCTTACCCGGTGCTTTCTTCGTGGCTTGAGAAATCTTTTTGTTAGAGGACTGCTGGGTTTTTGTTTTCACCTGCTGTCTTTGACGTTTTGCAGCCTTTATCTGTCTTTGTATTGTAGGCATGGTGAAATCTTGAAATGATCTGCAGTTGAATCTGAGGAAAAATATAATAAAAAATGTTAATAAACATTATTACCAAACAGTAAATCAGTAACAGTGATCAAAAACTTAACACACTACTTGACATTTTAATTTGAAGATTTTTTAGTCATTGGCAATCTTACAATACAAAAATACCAGAAAAGAAATGACATTTATATTTATGTTACCTATGCTATTTTATATGTGAATCTGATCTAATTTTATGAACATATTTTAATATTTTATTGAAGACACTACACATAACCTGTTTTTGAAGGTGTCTTTATTTTTAAATTAAACGGTTTACCTTTTTACTTTTTATTAATTATAAAATTTAAAAATAAATGTTTATATTTCCAAAGGCTCAAGCAGGTCAGCTTCCCATCCTATATCATATAGTTCGGACAAATCTGCATCCTCATCACGCTCTTCTTCATCCTCAGGATTTAAATCATCCAAAGGATCAACATCCACTGATGTTTCAATTACAAGTTCAATGATGAGGTCAAAATCAACTGATTGCAGATTGTCGCTCATGTTGAGGTTGTCTTTATCTTTAAAGAAAGATAACAACAATGAGATGTTGCAGAGTAAGAGACAAATCTCAGAGATTATAATAGTAAAATTGTTTAACAAGATTAACATTTAGCAGCTATTATTTAGCCATGTCCAGCAATGCTGAGCAGGTGAAGCCTATGTCTAATTATTCACTGAACAGGACTCATCTCTTCTTAACCTTGGATAAGCCTCACCGACTCTGTGTCCCCTGCACATACTTAAATGTAAAGGGGCAGATTTATATTAAATGGCACATCCCCAGGCATGCACCAGTTAACGTGCACCACTGCTCTGCCACCCATGGTGTGCCGCATTTACAATCAGATAGGAGAAAGCTGCGTCAAAACCCTGCGCCTGCTTGAAGCTGGCATAGGTCTTGACGCAGCATTGTGGAGATGCGGCACCCCTGAGCCTTGCTGGAGCTGCATCGCACTTGCAATACAACTCCAGCAATGCGCCACCTTTACGGCACATATGCGTCACGCATCTGTGCCATTTTTGCCCCATGCTGCGCCGCATTGTAAATGCAGCACACCATGGGTGGCGGAACAGCGGCGCAGGATGACTGTCACATCCCTGGTGATGCGTCAGTCATCATAAATGTATCCCTAAGCTTCTTATCTTCTAGAGATGAACTGCCATATGTATCATCAAAATATTTTACATTTCCTAAATAGCGAATTTTAAGGAATAAATAGCGATTCTTTACCATTCCTAATTTGCGATGAGCAAATTGCTAATTGCAAGTTACCCATTCATTTCCATGGGCTAGGAGGCTCATAGGAATGAAGGTTTAATTTGCGATTACCAATTTGCTCATCACAAATTAGGAATTTTTCCAAGGGTGCAGGGGTGTCTCAAGAACACCCTGCTGCACCCCTGAAAAAGAAATTTGGGGGCATATGGCACACATACATGCCCTAAGGGCATGTGTTGGCGTCATATGGCACCTTTTGTTTTTTTGAAAAAAAGCTTTTTGAAAAGAATTCACAAATTACCACCAATTTACCACAATAGTTTCCAAATCCTTAATGTCATTTTTTACATAGTTTTTGTTTGATACATTGCATTCACGTAGTCACAAAATTTGCAAATCCTTCAGTGCAATTGCAAAATAAGGAATAGCAAATTTTGCTACTCCTTATTTTGCATCAAACTTGTTTGATACATACCATTTGTCTAATTAACATTCACAAAGGCCGAAATTCGTAGAATTTTGATCTTTGCAAATGCTAATTACCTTCATACATAAGGCCCCAAGTGAGGCCTGTCTTGCGGCATGGTGCATCTTTTGCATCACTGCTGCTTGGGTTTTATGTGGTACGTTTTTTTTACACCATGACATATCTGCCTCAATGCATCAATTTGTAATGTTGTCGCCTCATAGCAAATCTTTTGCACCACCGCTGCATCATAAAAGTGACGCACAGTGGCACAAAAGAGGCATACACCTATCATAAATCTGTCCCTACCATTTTAAATGATTAATCCAGGATGACAATAAAGTGTGTCCTATCCAGAGGTTTGTTTAAGGTGAGGCCTACTCAGGATTGCAGATTAAAGTTACGCTTGATGAAGAATACAGAGGAGATAATACATGTAAAGGCCTACCAATGAAGTAAGTAATGTGCACTTTATTGTGCTAGTCATCATAAATGTATCCCTAAGCTTCTTATCTTGTTACAGATGAACCACCATATGTACCATCAAACTATTTTGCATTTCCTAAATACCAAATTTTAAGGAATAAATAGCAATTCTTTACTATTCCTAATTTGCAATGAGCAAATTGCTAATTGCAAATTAACCATTCATTTCCATGGGCTAGGAGGCTCATAGGAATGAAGGTTGCAATTTGTGATTAGCAATTAGCTCATCACAAAATAGGATTTTTTTCAAGCGTGCAGGGGTATCTCAAGAACACCCTGCTGCACCCCTGAAAAAGAAATTTGGGGGCATATGGCGCACATAAATTTTAACAACATTCCTTTACCTCAACAACGATTTTCAAATCATAACTTCAAAACACTACACATGGGAAAATTACTTAAATTGTCCTTAAGACACATAAAAGCGTTTTTTGATTGGCTTTCCTGCATGGTAGGGTCACTTTTAACATGGCTATGTAACACAAACATTCAAAATCTAAATTTTCCATGCACATGTGGGAGCATATTTACAAGCAATTTGCGCCACAGAGAAAGGTCTTACACTAAAATGAGAAAAATAACATCAGGGACAGTCAATTGCCTTATAAAGAAGCATACACCATTATGTCCTTGTCATGATTTTAAAAACAATTCCTTTTCCCCAAAAACGATTTTCAAATCATAATTTCTAAACACTGCACATGGGAAAATGACTTAAAATGTCATTAAAACACATGAAAGCGTTTTTTGATTGCCTTTCGAGCATGGTTGGGTCACTTTTAACATGGCTATGTAACACAAACATTCAAACTCTAAATTTTCCATGCACATGTGGGAGCATATTTACAAGCAATTTGCGCCACAGAGAAAGGTCTTACACTAAAATGAGAAAAATAACATCAGGGACAGTCAATAGCCTTATAAAGAAGTATACACCATTATCTCCTTGTCATGATTTTAAAAACAATTCCTTTTCCCCAAAAACGATTTTCAAATCATAATTTCTAAACACTGCACATGGGAAAATGACTTAAAATGTCAAAAAAACACATGAAAGCATTTTTTGATTGCCTTTCCAGCATGGTTGGGTCACTTTTAACATGGCTATGTAACACAAACATTCAAAATCAAAATTTTCCATACACATGTGAGAGCATATTTACAAGCAATTTGCGCCACATAAATCATAATTTTCTCCTTAAAGCACACTATTCTCTATCTAAAGTAAAGAAATATTTTCTCACCTTAGCAAATACTTTGAGTTTGAAAACAGTCTCAGAAACACACCAATTTGTCTGCAGCAGAGCAAAAGGTATGCACTCCAGAGTCTGCAGCTATGAAAAGCACAGAAATGCTGTAATTCTTCACACATATCTCTCATGTCACCCAATCAAAAGTCTTCCCTCACTTTTTTCAAATGAAAACCCATCCCCCCTCTGCCCTTTCTGCTTTATCTGCATGGCAACCACCTCCTGGAAGAACTCTGTTGTTTGCAAGTTCACACAACAATGTTGCAATTGAACTCTGAACTCTCAGTGCACCTGCATATCCAGTGCATTCTTTCATTTAATGATTTTTTATTGACCACTCAAAATACATCTTTCAAAGAACACATCCGTGCACCCTAACTTTTTGTTTTCAGCAATCAAAATCCACCAATCACTGTTACTGCTTCATGAACACAGAAACTCCACAGTTTTTTTCATTTCAAACTCTCATTTTTTCAACTGCCATTTCATTGCCACACTTCATCTGACTGCAGGAGAACCTTCTCTCACCATGTTTTCTGTCTGGATTGTTGGTCATAGTTATATTCACTGGGCTCAAAGGTACGTTGAAAGCAGGAATTTACCTAACCTCAATTTACAAGATGTGGAAATTAAGTGGTTTGGCCACAGAGGATTAAAATGTCACCAATTGATACCATTGGTGAAAACCTTTATGCATTTGCCCAAACCTGACCTGTTAATTGTGCACTGTGGAGGTAATGACTTGGGCACTTTGACTGGTGTAGGTCTGGAAATGCTTTTAAAGGACACCTTTGAGCAATTAATGGCACTTTTTCCTCAGACTGCCTTGGTATATTCAAATATATGCCAAAGACAGAAATGGAGGTGGTCAAACCAATTTTGTCCACAAATTGAGAAGTCGAGGAAGCATGTAAACAAATCTGTTTCAGCTTACATGAGAGACCATGGAATGGGCTCCCTGTACAACAATAACTTGCGTTACTACATGCAAGATATCTACAGAGGAGATGGAGTTCACTTCTCAGATGAGGGCAACAGAATTTTCACTCTGAATTTAAGAATGTGCATTGGTACCTACTTATAAGTACCTAAATGTACCATAAACCCAAAAGCTCTTCTCAGAGCTACCCTACATCTGATCACTCACAATTATTATTTAACTCTAACATTTTTCACTAATTTTCAACAAAATACGCTACCGGGGCCGCTACCCGGTACGCGAACCGGGAGCTAACCTCGCGAATTTTTTTAAAAAAATGTTTTTTTTTCGCACATATAAGCCTCCTCAGCCACCCTCAGAAAACCTAGGGGGTCAAGATAACTCTACCGTGCCCCCTTCTACCCATTCTGAACATTATTTGCCCTCCATCTTGTATCTTAATTCGACCGAAACACAAAATGGTGGACTCCCGGAACGCTTAAGGTTCGCGAACCGAGGCGCTCAACGGTTCGCGTACCGGGTCGCTCCCTGGGAAGCGCACCATCAAAAAAGGTGGGAAAGTAGTTCACACAAAAGCCACTTGAGACAATTTCACCAAATATAGATTAGCTCATACTACATACCAATCCCTACCATTTTCACAAATTTGATTGGAATTCCATTTAGCCATTTAGCCTGTAGACCTCTCTAAATACTGTGAGGTAAATTACTTCACAAAACACATCTGAAGTGTTGGAATTGACAACCAATTAAAATGTTACTTTCATTTTCTACTTTTTTTACCTGACATTTGATTGGTTATGTACCCGAATATATATAAAGGAAGAGAAGGAAACACAGCCATTTTGACTACTACTTCCTGGTGTACATTTCAATAGGATTTTCATTAATAACTTCAACTTCTTTTTAAAGGTAAGTTGTTATTTTTAAAACTGAAGTATATTGTGCACTTTAAGTTAATATGGCAAACTTTTTCTGTTAGTTATATACTATCCCTCTGTAGTACTTATAAATTTAGATACACTTTTTTATATTCCTACTTCCACTCTGATACTATACACTGCCCAAAGATAAATTCACTGTTAAAAACTGCCTATCTAAAATTAATCCCAACAGTCCCCTACCTCTACTAATATATATTTTTTTTATGCAAATTTCAGGGAAAATGGAAAGTGAACAAAAAATTTCATTTGAAATTGTCCTTCCAGAGTCCAACACAGAAATCATTGATCCAAATGAGATTGAATTTATGGATGAAACTTGGGACCAAGAACTACTGCAATGTGTACAAGCAGTAGATAACCTCCTTGCAAATGAGGACATTTTACAACCTCAGAGACTACAATGTATATTCCATGATAATTATGAAATTTCTGACAATGAAATGTTAGAAAGTTTAATAAATTATGAAACACAATAAAAAATGCTTAAAAAATAAAAAAAATAAAAAAATAATCAACAAAACTAAAAATCAATTAACATACAGCATTTGAAAAGTCTATCATTCATTTTTCATTGCAGTACGCTGCCCAGAACGCTTCCTGGTTCGCGGACCGGGCGCTCCCCACGCAAAAAAAACCAAAAACTTTTTTTTGTTTTTTTTGCCCCGCGGGGCCCTTTTAAAACCTCCACATTAAACCTAGGGGGTCAGGGAGGATCTAGTATGCCCCCTTATGGTCATTTTCGCCTTTGTTTTGGCCTCCTCTTGTCTCTCAATCCTACCGAGAGACAAGATGGCGGCCGCTCCGGACTGTTTAGAATGTTGACAGACACCGGAAAGCCAATCAGCTTAGCTACGCGAAGTTCCGGTACGCTTAAGGTCCGCGGACCGGAGCGCTGCCCAGAGCGCGCTTACAGATATATATCTTTTTTTAAACGTTAATTTCTCAAAATCCACTGGAGCACATATATTGAGACCTAGAAAAGGCACATCGGGCTACCAGTCCCTACAATTTTGCCAAGTTTCATGCAAATCCATTCAGCCGTTCGGGCTAAAAGTGAGGCCAACCGCCCTATGGAAAACTCAATGTTAAAAACACGTTTTGGGACCCCCCTTTTTTCTCGGCCCCCCCTTGACGAAACCCCCCCAAATTTCCAAGGGCTGCTCAGAAACAAAATGTTCAATTTTCCAGAAAATTTCAGCCAATTCCGTCCACAAACGCCAAAGTTATTAGACATAGAATTTTCAAAAATCCCATAGGGAAAAAATCCTAACTATATATACCTACTGGCGACCGCCAGTAGGTAATATATATATATATATATGAGTATGTTTGTGTGCATGTGTGTGTGTGTGCGCACGTTTGTGTGTGTGTGTATGTGTGTATGCGTGCGTGTGTGTGTGTAAATCCTTTCAGTAACTTTAGAAACGTTAACATTGCAAAAGGTGTTAGATCGTCTGGAACCGGTTAAAAGTTAGCAATATGTAGAAAGTTAATTCACAGTATATGTAGACGATTCGTGGAATTTCATTAAAAAATTAATTTGATTGAACAAGGGAACTTTTATCCCATGTCTTCCATTCTGTGCCTGCTCATCCAATGACAGGTTCTGGGACCTAATCTTTCGGACTGGCTGTCCACAGCAGAGAAAAAAGGTTGTGGCTACCTCTACAGGAAGGCTCACTTCCCATGTTCTGAAAAATAAAAAGCACAGGAGCCTTAAAGGGACAGAGAAGTAGCTAACTCCCAGGCGTAGGTGTGATGGCCCCAATAAACCACTTTAGTTTAAAATGAAGACATTTTCACATCGGTTTGCAGACCCAAAACACATTTTTGGACCTCTATTGTGGCACTGAGGTGCACAAAACCTGCCTTAGACTCCACAAATCCTGTAGCAGGGGTTCTTGGACCCTTGTTGTACCTCCTGTGGGCTCCAGGACCTGGAATCATGTCAAGTTTCAAGTTTATTTATTATGTTTTGGAACTCCATAGAGGTCCACATAAAAAGATACGTACTACAAAGTATACATACATATACAATTAAAAACAGCAGATTGTTAACAGAAAACAGAATAATCAGTACAACGCAATTAATAGTATCCTCTAGTAGATATCTAAGAAACATTTGAAAAAGTTAAAAATACAAGAACAAAACATTTCATTTGGAGGATTATATGGAGCAATTAAAAAAGAATTGGCTGTATGGATATTCAATTTTAAACAAATATGTCTTAACCATTTACTACGAAATGGGCGAAGTGCAGGACATATAAAAAGAACGTGTATAAAGTCCTGAGAAGACACATTACAAAAATTACAAATTGCTGAACAACGATACCACCTAGCCTTAAGCTTGTTGAGAGGGAGTAAATCATGCCTCAAAAGCAACCAAAAACGCCGTATAGCATGAGAAAGATTCCAAGATACATATGGTTGCTTGCATTTTAATACATAAGTGTCAGTGAGGGGAGATATTCCCTTCTTTGCGAGGATAGACTCCCTGTCCAACCTGAAACTAAGATCCCAAGAGACCTGTTTCAGAAGTAATTTTAGCTGTAAGGTAGACAGAGTAAAAAGAGTATTCTCCTCCAATTGTAAGAGCATTACAGCCCTCCTGAAGTTCTTCACAATTGTGGAGAAATCTCTCAGAGTGCCCAACAATTCGGACTTCATTAGATGTCTTAAGGTCCCCACTTCCCCTCTGGCCAAAATTGCTACCCAACACACTAACCCTGCCAAACCCTGCACCCAGCTACTCCGGATACCATATTCAAGTCTTAGAGACGCCACTGTAAAGGAGGTATTAATAGAGGCCAGGAACCGTAGGATTTTTCCTTCTGTGGTGTGTAAGAAACCCCATAGCCCTATGTCCAATATCTCAATCCCATACAGAAGGGATGATGGGATTTTTGCCCTAAAAACCTCTAACATGTAAGAGAAATGTCTTCTTCCTGTGGCAGTGTACAAAGCACTCAAGCTTTTACCTTGTGAGAGGGCCTTCCAAGAGTTATTATCAATGTGGGCCTTGTCACTTAGGTTATCGGATATTATTTTCCCCAGGAAGACATAGGACTTAACCACCTCAAGCCTCTGACCTCCTACGGGCCAACCAAAATTCTCATATTTTGTTTTTTTCCTCCCTGAGATACACATAATTTTACTTTTAGCTATATTTATCTTTAGATAGTGGAATTCAGCAAAAAGATATAGAGCATGTAGACGATTGTTTAACCCACTTGGCGTTAGGTCTAGTATAAGAATATCGTCTGCATATAACAAACAGGAGATTGGGGATCCCCCCAATGAAGGCGCAATACCAGCACAAGCAGATAAAGATGTAGGAAGATCTGAAATATATGAAGAAAAAAGCAAAGGCGCCAAAAGACACCCCTGCTTTAGTCCATTAATGGAGGGAATAGTTCGGGAGAGCCCCCTTTCCCCCCCTTGCAGGACTTGGCACCATGCATCTGAATAGAGTGCCTTCACCAGATCTAATAGGAGAGGAGGCATACCTAGAGCGGCTAGTTGTCTCCACAGCAGCGGCCGATCCACTTTGTCGAATGCCATGGAGAAATCTATAAATGCCGCATATACTCTTCCTCCACGGGTCCTTACATATTTATCAGAAATTATCTGTAGTGCGGTAAGGTTGTCCAAGGTGCCGTGTTCTTTGCGAAAACCTGTCTGATTTAAAGGCAAAATATGGTTCCTCTCAACCCAATCGTTAATGGAAAAAAGGAGACATTTGGAAAAAACTTTGCCAATTGCATCAAGAAGGGCAATTTGCCGATAATTCTTAGGGTCATTCTTATCACCCTTCTTGAACAATGGTACCAATATGCTCCCTTTCCAAGACGAGGGGACAGACTTATTCAGGAAACAAAATTTAAATATAGAAAATAAAATTTTACTCCAGGAAACAGGGTCCTGCTTCAGGACTGATATGGGTAGCTCATCAGGCCCCATTGCCCCTGATAGGCGGAGTTCTTTTATCGCTAATTCAATAGTTCTCTCAGATGGGAAATCTATTGAAAGATTACTATCAGTATAGGATACCAAAGTCTCAGCCGCTGGCCCATTACTCGCATATAAATTTAAAATATAGGTAATCCAGATTTGCTCCGGTATAGGAATAGGACGGGAACTGACTCTAGTTCCACAGCCTTCCCCAATTATCGACCAGAAAAGTCTAGCGTGACCTTTTACTGCGGCCTCTCGCAATCTGATCCAAAAAGAATCCTCTTTTTCTTTTTTTATTTGTATCTTAGCCCTTCGTCTCCTTCTTTTTAGGAGAGCTATTTTTCGGTATCTTTCGGGGGATCTAGACAAGTATTGTTCCCTCACCAGTCTATTTATTTCCTTATTTAGACAGCTAATTGATCTAGGGGGTAAAGACCTTTTTATAGTAGGGTTGGATTTTCTAGCGACTGAGGTAACCTCCTTCAAAAAACCCTCAAAGGAAGTTAATTCAGCCCCTGAGCAATTGTGAAGATTTTTTAGTGTCCTCTCTAAAATATAATCCAGACCCCTCATGGCATTAGAGTTCCAGTAACACCTTCCAGTTTTAACATCAAAATTGACCTGATCACCATTGAAAGACCAGGGATCAGTAGGGGGCGGAGATATAAAAAGGCTTAAAGAAATTATCTTATGATCACTGTAAACAGACTGTGATACCACCAGATCCCTTAGAAGAGAAAAGATGCAAAATTCAACGATTATATAATCCAAAATCGATTCATTATGAGTGGATTTATGCGTGAAGGCCGCAGGAGTATCAGAGGGGAGTCTTCCATTAACTATAATTCCCTCGGTTTCAGATAATTCTTGCAGGAGCAATTTCCCTCTCTTATTAGTTCTGATTTTTTCTGGAAAAAGAGCTTGGGGGATCTGGAAACTTTCCTCTTTGGGCTTATTTCTAAATAAATCCAAGCTTAGATTGGAGATTTTGCAGTTGAAATCGCCTAGTAATGGGACGGGATTGAATCCTTAATTTGTTTAATAAAGGCGAAAACAAGTTTTAACATTTCATTAAAACAGTCATCAGGGGGGATATAGGCATTTAATATTACCAGGGGGTGTTTCTTTTCCACGTTATCGAGACTAAATAGTGTCACCCCCTGAAAGAGGTTACTCGGGTCTAAGTGGTGAGAATAATTCCACTTGATTCGGTTAGACAGCAGGCATGCAATTCCCCCTTTAGCGTGACCCCTCTTTGAAGCCACAGCCCCTCCTTCTAGGACGATATAATCCCTCCCCACAGTCATATTGTTCACACACGATGTTTCTTGAATACAAATCACATGGGCCCCCAAAGAATGAAGATATTGTATTTTTTCCGGGCAATTATTAAATCCAGCAGCATTCCATGAAATAATTTTTAAACTATTGCTAAAGATGAGAGAATAGTTTGGGATTGTCCGAAGATTTACCAGATAAGGCGCCGGGTAACCAATTCCACTGCTGACTATCTACTACTTTATCTCCATCAAAGGATAAAGAGGAAGGAATTATATGTGTTACTAGGCGTTTAGATTTAGAGAGGGAGATCAGATGCATCAACTCTGCCAGAGGAAAAAAAGGGCATCACGTCAATCCCTCGGCTCTGAAAGCTCTCGGCCTGCTTCAGAATAAGGTTCACAATGAGTTTAGAATAGAACCTTACCCTGGTGCAAGAACTTGTCTCAACTCTCATGATTGATACCAAATCAATATCACTAGTTTGGATTCACTTCAAGCTCTCCATCTCTATGAAACACTTGAGCAACCAAGATCTATTCATTATTAACTCGGAATCAAAGAGCGGGAGAAAATCCAACGTCATCGTGTCAATGCTATCTTCCATTACAGATCCCGAAAGTTTATTAGGGCATACTGCCTCATTTACCGAGGTCAAAAAAGGAGGGGCAATTGGATTAAGAGTGGATACAGATTCAGGAACAGTTTTTAATATCTTCACCAACGGAAAAGGGATTGAAGACTTCCCAAATCCGATAGTGGGGCTACCAGGATTGGGGATCGTACAACTGGAGATAATATCGTTATACTCAACAGACGAAGGAAGAGCCTCATCACTTAGAATATTGGGGCCCTGCTTACAATTACCATCATCAGTCCCAACAGTAGCCGGCAAAAGGATATTATCATCCCTCGTAACATATTGATCTAAAACCTCATCAAAAATTATTTGTCTCTGTTTCTTTTTTTTAATTCGACGTAAAGGTTTCCTTTTTTTTCCTCTACACTTTTTTGGCTTTTCCAATATTTCCTTTTCCCCCTTCTCTTTGGTCTCTTGGGCGAAAATAGGAAAGAACTCTTTATCGGGATTTGAAACAACTGCTTCGTCAATATCCTCTACAACTTCAGGAGCCAGATTCACAATACAATTATGTGCAGAGGATTTAGGAGCAGATAGAAGCTCAATCGATTTCACCTCGTTTCTGATGGTAGCAGGCGAGGAGTTTTTGGCTAAGTTACGAGGAAATCCTATTTGCTCCGATCCTGATGGAACATCTCTTTCAAATATAGGCCCTAGCAAATCCTCTTGGGGAGCTTTACCCGGTAGCTTTACCAGAGAATTATTTAAGAGGGCCTTTAATATCTGAGTTACAGAGTCTAAAACACAATCATTACTGCCCACAAATTTACCCAATAGCAGTAATATAGAAGACAGCAGATGTTCCAAAGCAATCAAGGACTCAGAGATAGGTTTGTCAAGATTCTCTGGGCGATGGAAGAGAGTTGGATGAATACCAGATATATTCAGCTCTGGGCTTTGTGAGATGTTAGGCTGGGAAGAAATATCTTGTGATGCAATTGAAGGAGAGCTAGTGTGGAGTCGAAGACCCGAAGGAATGGAACCAAGCGGGGTTTTTGAGCCCTCAAATAACTTCAGCGATCCATCCATAGGATAACGCCCACAAAGTTCCAAATCAATATCCAACATTTGGGAGTCTTCATTTCCTGCCTCCCTTTCCGAGTGCTCTCCTATTAGTTCTTGGGACTGATTGGCCTCGGGGACAATCAGAGTATTTAGATGTTGCACACACTCAGCTTTAGGAGAGGGAGATTTAGTGATGGGGTAGCAGTGAGATTTTTCGAATTAATTTCTACACAGGACTGTGAGTTCATATCTAATTTATTTTCAATTAGTGGACCCTCCAGGGCCGGCTTAGGAGACCCCCCGGGAGAAATCACTGCATCCATATTAGGGGGATTGGTTTTATCTTTAGATTTCTCCCATAATTGAAATAACTGACTCTGGCCCTTTAATTGTAAGTTTTGGATCTCCTTATTTCTAAGTGGATTAGACCTAGTTTTTGCACAGGACCTTCCTATGAAAATCATGTCTATAAAAACAATACTGGGCCCAACAGCAGTCCAAGAGTCACTAAGGGTCTGTGAGTGCCTCGGTATGTCTTCCAAAGCCCTAAATAATTTTAAGTAAATAATAAAAAATAATAAAATTATTCAAATAAAATAATCACAAAAATGGGCAAGCCTAGATTATATGCACTCAAAGGGCATAGGAAAAAGAAGCTTGGTCAACAAATTTGGGGCAGTGTCTCTAATTATTTAGATTCTGTAATTTGATCATCCGTTCTATCCTATTTCCTCTTCTTTTGCAGCTGTATTGTAATCTATTGAATGTATGACTATTTAATCTGATGGCTAACTCATTTTCTATGATATGTGTATGTTTTATTGCAATTGATTTTTCAGTGTTGAATTTACTTTGCTCCTGGTACATCTTTCCTTGTTATTTAACAATTGGTATCAGTTTACATGTGTTGTGTTATTGTGACTCATTACCTACTATCTAATGTATTATGCAAAAAAAAATCAAAACAAAACAAAATGGGCAAGCCACCATTTGAAGGCTGCCTGCAGTGGTGGTTGGCCATGTAGAAAGGGTATGGCCAGGCCACGGCCTTAATCCAAACCATGCGGCCAACCCCTGCTCCATATATCTGCATCAATTTTATGACCATTTTTTAAACAATTTTCCCTCAATAGAGGGAAACAAGAGTGCACATGTTATATTATGCTATCTTATATTATGTTATGTAATGTTAAGGTTTGTGCATCTTTCTGTGATTCTCTTTTCTGGGCTTAGATGTTTACTGCAATTCTAAGGTAAATCCAGTGTCTGCTTCTGAAGGTGTTTGCATCTCATAATGAAGTCTGAGGGGCATATTTGCAAGTTAAGTGGTGAAGCCTGTCGTTGAGACAAGAAGGCTAACGACACGGTCAGTCACTTCAGAAATGCAGTACTGCACCCTATTTACAAGAATATGGTACAGCCCTGCGTTTACTCCTGCACTGGAGCAAAATCTAGCTGCCTGGCGCCAATGCAGGCACCCTTGCAGCACAGTGCAAGGATGTCTGCTTTTCAGCGGAAGTTGTTTATGTGCAGGAAGGTGTCCCTTCCTCAACATCAACGATATTTAAATGCCGTTTTGTAACTTCTATATGTGCTGCTTAATGCAGCACACATAGAATTTGCAAAACATAATTTTTTTTAATGATTGTTTATGTGTAGGAAGGCGTCATTGGCGTTTTGCTCTTTCCATGTGTGCTGCGTTGTGCAACACACATGGAAACAGCAAAAACGAGGAGATAATAAACATTTCTCCTCGTTTGGCCAGGGTAAGACCAGGTTTTCACTTGTCTTAATTTTGCAACTGCCCTATATTTACGCTGCCATGTAAATAGGGGCAGCATCAAAATCGATGGGTGTTGTGGTGGAATACCCCCTGCAACACCCATTGCCATCTCCTTTCACGCTAAGTGTAGCGTGAAAGGGGACCTTATTTACAAAGCAGCGTTAAGCCACGTTAAGTGGCTTAACGCTGCCTTGTAAATAAGGAGAAACCCCTATCGCCACCACAACATACTGAAAAGTGACATTGTGGTGGCGATAGGTGCTTGTAAATATGCCCCTGAGTTGAGCAAAATAAGTGTGATTTCACGTGTTTTACCGGACAATTTGTCTCAAGGTCATAATTAAAGTGGAGAAACGAAGTCAGTACTTAGGTTATGGCTGAGATAAAACCACATCCACGTACTAAGTCATATTCCAAACTTCTCAGTTCAGAATGTAGCAGCAAAATTGACCCTATAAAACACCATTAGGTGCGGTATTTTTCCAATGGGTTAATTTACCGCTTGGCAAATATATGTCACTCATAATGAGGGCCTCCATCTGAGCCATTCTCTACAACGCTATGAATCCCAGATTGACCAGGTCACAGCCCAAATAAACTATAAAAACAGACAAATAACTTCATAAGGAAATAACAGCAAACATTGTTAGGAATATCTCCTATTCCCACCCACAGAAAAAGCGCACAAAACATTTCAGCAGTCTCCATCCACCCCTTCATTATTAACTCCTAACTCTCGCCTTACTTCCTCTGCTTCTTTTCCTCTGTTCTTTGATTGTAGATTAGAATCAGTCTTGCTACCAAACCTCTCCTGAGGGTCAGAAGAACAAATTGCAGGGCTCGCACCACTGCAGACTTTTCAATAAACCATGGCTGTTGTAAAAATGGGGTAACTCAATTCGAATTTATGAGCGTTCTTTTTTTATTGTGAAGACTGCCTGGCTCTTGGTTCTTATTATTGGTTATTCGATCACACAGATGTCGAAACCGCCCACAGGAAACAAATGGCTATCCCATAAAAATGTATGAATTGAATATAACTAGGGCACATGTCAACATGCAATCAATCTATTTAGAGTTGAGAAATGGACCAGTGTTAGAGTAAACAGAGAAAAGAAAGCCTGAGGTAATGTTTTTAACTGACATCCTTCATCACCGTTTGCCCACATATGGTTTTTCAGTAAAGAGCCACATTATTCAGTCATATGATTTATTGGGGAGAAGGCAAAGGCAGCAGTGACATGCTTCATGTGAAAGTACTTTAAAGTCCTATCACTAACCGAGAAACAAAACCACACTGTTTCGCCAGGAAACAGGAGCTGCTGCTAACATGCAGAAAGCTACTTCCCATTATGTCATGTCAGTTTGAAAGACTGACTGATCTAGACATCTGGAAGAGCTTTAGCAGATGAAAGCTGTTTATATATTGAATTTACATCAGGGCATATTTGCTTCACATGTTTATCTCCCGTGATCAACTTTGAAAAGTATGTTAAAAAACGCAAAAACTCTACATGGTAGAAAAATAGTGACAAAGGAATGAACATAGAATATTCATGTTTTTATCTACATAGCACAAGGATTACAATAGCATTTTAGAATAGTCTAAAATAGCAGCAGGAATTATGGAAAAGTCTGTGGACTGCAAAGTTGAAAAAGGAAACATATTTCATTAGTAAAAAGCCTGCGAGATGCATGAGCCGTGGGATGGCTTTACAGTAGACTTATTCTCAGAGCTCCCCGCTCTTCCTATTTCTGTTTGCCAACATTAACTTCCATCTTGGTGTTCCAAGATCAACATCAGTGGCGCTTTGCTGGAAATGGTGAAGTGTTGCTTTTGCCGCATAGTGGAAATATTTTCTAGATCATCAGTGTAGTGGGTGTGGTATTCTCTACTTCAGTGGTCCATTTGATTCAGAAGCTGAGCGTGTGTCCTACAACATGAAGAAGTGACATTACATGCATATGATTGAAAACTGATAGATCTCTGTTTTTGGTATGTTGATGAATTAATAAGTATTGGCAGTCTCTACCTATCAACAAAAGAGAATAAGTTAGTTACCTCCCTAATGTGAATTTTCCTATCAAGCTATAAAACGTGATAAAGCAATACATAATTATTTTTGGTAAAAATATTAACAATTTATGGGGTATATTCACAAGAAAGTGTAATAACTACCGCAAAAGTAGCGTAACGCAACTTTCACCATTGCAGCCTATCGCGGGAAAATAATCATGTGTCAACGTGGAATTCACAACACGGTGGTAGCATGCGATAGACTGCCGAAACCGTGGACAACGACCGTGATACAACCTCCTCAATGGCGACAAAAGCACAAACCACAACCCCAAAAACCGGCGATGGGCTAAAGCGTGATGAGGAAACCAGCGATAAGCAGTGCCAGGCCTGCAACACACACCTGGCAGATGGGAAATATCAACATAAAAGTAGAAAAAAAAAACACAAACACAAACTGACCAACACCCTAGTACCATGGCGGCTGCCGGAGCAGGTGCAGAGGAGGAAGAGCGCAACCCCACACGCACCCCGGGCGACCAGCCCAGGAACTCGGGGACAGGGAAGGGCAAGGACAAGAAGAAGAGGAAGATGAAGTTCAGTCCGCAGGCGAACAGGATCATAGTCACGGAGGTGATGGAACACCATCAACAACTGTTTGTCACCTCCAACGTGTCATTGGGCACCAAAAATGGGATATTGCGGAACATCGTGGACAAGGTGAATGCCGTCAGGGAGCACAAGAGGACCATGGACGAAGTCAAGAGGTGATGGAATGACTTCAAGCAGCGGACCAATAAGAGAAACTCTCCGCCAACTAGAAGGCAGCAACGCAGACTAAAGGTGAGAGCCCAGAGCCACAGCTCGAGCTGGATGACATGGAGGAGCTGGTGTCGACAGTCATCAGTGTGGAGACAGTGGCCGAAGTCGGGGGATTGGACACTGCTCGACAGGACATAACACAACCGCAACTGGGTGAGTGATCACCAGGTACTGGGTGGACAGGTGGAGATGGGCACAATGGCACACATGCACAACCAAGCACAGAACAGTGCACACCTACAATGAGTCTGGGTTCTCGCCCAGATCTACAGACTGCCACAATGTACAATGCCATTTTGTCTGAATGTCAACATGTACCATGCGGCTACATACCTGTGGACACATTGTAATACACAATCTCCCCTTCACATCGCAGGAGCACCATCAACACCTCAAGCAGAGCAGTCCCAGCCACTCTTCACTGATGACGAGGAGGACAACACCACCATCGACACCCAAGCCATTCAAGACATCTTTGACCTCATCCAGAACTCACCTCCAGGATGAGGGTAGGCAATCTGCATTGAGGAGACCCCACCACTACACAAAGCACCCAGCAGGAGGCACCAACAGCCCCAGCATCCCCTCAAGACCCCTAGGAACAACACATGGCCTTCCAACTCCTGGTGCTGGAGGGACAGAGGGAGACCGCAGAGCAGGTGCGGGTGGGGTTCGACCTCATGGCTATCAAACTTGACGCCATCCTTGGGTGTGTAGCCTGCTCCATGGTCTCTAACGAACCCTGACGGACATGATGCGGAGAGAATAACACTTATCCGCTCAGAGTGGCTCCAGCGATACCAGCCATGAGCTGGCACGCATGCGGAGGCTCATGGAGGACAGGGTGCGGATGGCAGTCACTGCTGAACATCAGCGGATTGTAGCAGGGATCTCCCATGCCTTGCAGATCCTCATCATGGCATTGCTGCCACAAGGCGTGGCGATGTTGAATGCTGCTGCCCCCACACCATCCACATCTCCGCCCCCTGTTGTGGCAATGCCTCCCTGTGAGGCAGGCCTAAGCACTCCGGCACCTGAGGTGTCAGTGGCACACAGTGTGGCAGATAGACCACCTCCGGCACCTGAGGTGACAGTGCCACACAGTGTGGCATATAGACCACCTCTGGCACCTGAGGTGACAGTGCCACACAGTGTGGCAGATAGACCACCTCCATCACCTGAGGTGACAGTGCCACATTGTGTGGCAGATAGACCACCTCCAGCACCTGAGGTGACAGTGCCACACAGTGTGGTGGATAGATAACCTCTGGCACCTGAGGTTACAGTGCCACACAGTGCCGCTGCCAGTACAGCAACACCAACAGGTGGGGCAGGGCACATATCTGGGGATAAGAATGTGGATGGGCCTGTGAATAGAAGGGCTCAGTAGCATTAATTCCCGCCACCTGGTCTGTTTCTGCCTGGTCCTGCACATGGCCTCAGGACCTTCCACTGACCCCTGATTCACTCAGATGCACTCACCTTGGACAGCAACACGCCACATCCTGTTTGATGCCCAATGACACGCCTACCAGACTGTGAACTGCACCCCTCCTCTTGCGCAGTACTTGACTTCCACGGATGGACTCTGGCTGGTCCTTCTCTGGCCCATACAGTGTGGTGTATTCGGCAGTGGCCTGTACCGCTCAAGCTGAGGAACAGCACTGGATGTGCAATACACATCCAGTGACGCACTGCTGTGTCATGCCTTTCATCATTCATGTATGTATGTGTGGATGAATGTAGGGACAGTGATTTCCCTTGCGTCAATGATGCTCATCCTGAGGGATGCCAGTCAGAGGGTGCTACATGTCGATTTGGCTCACGGTTCCCGTGGACACCACAACAGGGATACACGCACCAGCCACTTTCTTGTTTGGACATGGACTGGACCACGCCCAGTGCCGACAAATCATTTTTGCAAGCCCTGCTCTGTTCTGGCTTTCGCAGGCCAGACCACTCCACTCAAGCTCCCAGGGGGGGCGGGGGCTCATTGCTACATGTCACAGGCATATTCGCTGGTGGTGTGAAGGTCACTGATCTAGTTGTCAGTATGCCACAGCCACTCCCTGAGTGCAGATTTGCACACCCAAAACACCCACCCAGCACAGGTGCCACAGGTCATGTGACCCGCAAATATAAGGGGCCGATGATGTCACACACCCCTCTGCCGCTGGGGAATGGATGACGGCCCTGAGCTCTTGAGGCCGGCATGGGCCTACTGCCACGTGGCGCTGACTGGGGTTGAACAGGGTTTGTGGCACCTGAGGCCTTGAGTCCAGCATGGGCCTGCCACGGGACGCTGACTGGGGTTGGACAGGGTTTGTAGCAGATGCTGCATTGCGGCTGGCACAGGCACCCCGTCACGGGACGGTGACTGGGAGTGGACAGGGTTTGTGGCAGACTCTGCATTGCCGCCATCACAGGCACCCAGGCACAGGACAGTGACTTAGGGTGCACTGATTCATTATTCATTGGCACCTTGAGCTGCTGAGCGGATGTGCAGCCTGCGATGAAGGCCCTCCTGGTGGTTCGGACTGCCCAGGATTTGTGTGCCCTGATGGCATGCAGTTTAGCCAGTGCCAGTGTCCTGTGAGGGCCTACTGCAACGTGACCCCACTTCTGGGTCACGGAGTTAGTTGCACCCATTGGGCTGAGCGGCTGGGCAGGCTGCAATGTTTCCGGGTGCCCTGGTTCATACCATGCCACGGTGTAAAATGGTCCCAGCACCAGACGTGTTACCTGGTGGCCAGCGCAGCTTGGATGCATGGTGCTGAGGGTGCCATGTCTGCAGGCCCAGGGCTTGTGGCTTGCACCGGCACGTGGTGGGACCTACAGTCTACACGCTGATGGTGGAAGGTGAGCAGTATCGCCCGGGTGTGCATAGGCAGGCATGCTCCGATGGGTAGTGGGAGAGCCGGAGATGCCTCTGGCTGTGTGTGCATGGGCGGGCGGGCGACGTTGTCTTGTGCAAGTGTGTGTACTGTGCCAATGATGTCCCTGGACTCTGTTTCAGATGACGGGTCTGTCTCAGATGTGTGACCTGGTGTGCAGCTCTACGTACCAGCATGTGGTTGGAGACACACCAGTGGCAGCGGGTGAGCAGTGTGGCCTGGATGCGCTGGGTCATCTCTCTCTCTCCCTCTCTCTTCTTCTCTCTATCACTTCTTCTGCGGGCTGCGACCTATGGATTGTGTTTAGGGAAGCCACCATGTGTCTTCATTTAATTTCTGTGTTGCTTCAATCAAGTTTCATTGTTTGCTTCGAAAGTGAATGTGTGATTCTCATTTCTGCATGTCACTAGTTGTGATTGTGCAACATCAGGCGGATTATTTCGTACATGTTTAGGTTTAGCTGATGTGGCATGTCTTTGGCTGGGCGTTGGCCCGGGGGGTGGTCCTGGGGGTGGTGGCAGTGGGTGTTGTGGCCCTCTTGGTTGTCCAGCCTGCATAATCAGTTGCTCCTTGGCACCTGTTACCCTTCCAACGATGCCCTGGTCTGTGCTCCCTTTTGTGGTGCAGGCTTTGGTCCGACATTACACCAGGTCAGAGCAGGTTTAAAAAGCCTGCTGCTTACGTGCCTTATCGCGTATTTTGTGTTCTTATCACCGATCTGTCTGGTCGTTGTGAATGTTGCTGTGTGGTGTTGTCGCGGCTTTTGTCACAGGAATGCCTACTCTGCATCTCATTAGCGATAGTTGCGGGGGGACTGTGGCAATATTTTTTGCTGCTGCTATCATGGGTAAAGCAGTGCTGTGGGCTGTTGGCACCAGCTTGTGAATGGTGGGGTAAATTTATCACAACTTTGTCTGCAATACACAATAGCTCCTTGTTATTACGCCCCTTAGTATCATATCACACACCATTCCTCATTCAGACATTGTAATTGCCCAATTGCACATTGACAACTATTTATACATTGGGGGGCTTGTTTGGGAATGGGGGCACAATGCTGGCATCTCAGAAAAAAATCGCAATTGCATTCTGGTAAATGCAGTTCATCATATTTTCAGTACCTCACAAGTAAGAAAGGCTACACCCTCAGTTGGTGCAGCTAGTGCTGATATTTCTGTGCATGGGTGGAACGTGTGTCTCGGTGTTTGCCCTTTTTCAACAGGCATTAGCAGGTCTCTTTAGGGGTGCTAGAATTGCTATTTGTATTTCATCGGATTGGTACCTTTCCTAAGTCTGCTGGTGCTTCCCAAGGGTTGGCAGCCTTATCATTCCAGGAAGAGATTTTGTAATACATGCTTACTCTGAGTTGTTCAGTTTCTGCTCAAACGTATTTCTAATGTGTAATTTAACATTGATCAAATGCTTCAAGATTTATCGGAATGATGTTCATTCAACTATTTCAGGGTGTTGCTAGCAATGTAATTTTCAATGTGTCAGCTTGACACTGGGGCTGCAAAATAAATTGCACTCTGTTGCTATATGCCAGGCTTTCAAGACTGATTGGTAATACTCAAATGAGCCAGGGCTACTCAGTAGGTTATAGAAGTCTGCTTGTTGTCTCAGGATGCTTGAGTTGTTGGGCAAACGGCCAGCAATGGTGACGATTACTGATTGTTCTCAGGTTACTGATTGTACATACTCACTCATTACTTTAGCGATACTACTTAAATGTCTGCGTCCTTAGCTTCATCATATTATAAACAGTGATGTGCTAGTTGGTGCACTACTTGACACTTATTAGTATATCATTAGCCGCTCACTTCTCCAATATGGAAATTATCATGTCATTCCAGGATCCACATTATCAGTAACTATGTGGAACATCATTGTCTTAATGCTGGTAATCACATATTGTCCACAATGTAAAAATATGCAAAATGGCTCACTGAAGAGTATCTCTGCCATCACGCACCCTCTAACTACATCTGGATCTTACAAGTTGTGTGGCTTAGTGTTACCCTACATTTCTTTGCTTTGCAATTGTCAGTTTCTATACTGATCATAAGAAGCTCCCCTCTACTACAGAACTTGAAGAAGGTACATTCCTTGTTGACCACTGACTACTCTTGGGACCTTCCTCATCAGAGGCTTCCCAATCTGTTTCACCTGACTCCCACAGTAAATCTTTACCACGTAAATGGACTAGGAAACAAACTCCAGACACTTCCGTTTTCCACACTCATTTTAATCCTCCAGCAAGTGCCTCCTTTCTGAAGGCTTATATTGTAATCCCATCACAAATGGACAACAGGTCTCACCACTCAGTATCTGGCGCTTGTGACCATCTATACTACTGCTCACACCTGATATCCAACTGTTGCTATAGCAACTGATGTTTGCGTATTATCCGATTGATCACTTTGGAGGTTCATGGCCCATTTACAACATAGCTCTCCCAAATTGGCAGGTTTTCAGCTTCAGAAAAGATTATTTCTTTGCTGCCACTCCAATAGATGATTGACTCCCTCTGTGTTGCATCAACTGCCTCATTGTTGCACAGTGGGTCAGACTGCATAGCACACAAACCCCTGCTGCTACATTTTTCATCAGGTGACTGATCCGGCCATCTGTCAATGGGCGCAATATCTTCAGGAGTCAGAGCACAAAGTACTAGGACTGGTCCAAATCTTCACACTCTACATCTATAGAAGGACCAGTTGTTTGATGGCTTCTTCACCACCCCCTTGACCATTGCTGATGTCTGAGGGTGGCCCATTGACACATGTAAAACTGCAGACAAACACAAGCTTTCAAACTCAAATTCCAAGTGCCATCTCCACCTCGCAAGATCTAGACTGGCATGAAGTTCTTCAATCATCCTTGATTTAAATGATCACAAAAGTAGCTCCTTAATCTCTCCCCACCTCTGATGGCAGTGATATTCCATCATAATGTGGTGGCCATCCCCTATACCAAACTTGTCTTCATCAACTGCCTCCTCCTCCTGTAACCTCTCAACGATGCTTCATTCACATAACATCTTGTGAGGTCCTGAAAATGTCTCCTGAATCTTTACCCCACTCTGATGGCAAGTGCCATCCCACACCAGAGTTGCAGCCATCATTGTTGACTACTCCTTCCTCAAACATTTCAAGTGAGGCTCCCCACTCAACATATCTAATAAGCCTCCTCTATGTAACATCTCAAGTGAGCCAGTAATGTTTCTCCATCTTATCTGACAATCATTCTTGGACATGTCCTTGTACTCATCTCCAGCCCTCCACTTCTTCTCTGGCCAGCAATTATTTTGCGGTTACTCATGTCACTGCATCACAGGCTAATTAAAACTTTCATGTATGTGCCACAAGGAGGATCTAAACTTGAAAAATTAAACACTGAGATCAATTCCCTCCTCAAGTGTACAGCACCTACACAATTCAGCTAAAGTTGTTTTGGTCATCAAAAATTTTTATTTTTTATTTTGTGCTATTTGAGAAAACAAACCAAAGTGACTCCCCCTGCAAACAAATGTGTAATCTTTCCTCAGTTTTAAACCCAACAAATAAAGGTTTTCTGCAGATAAGCCTAGTCTGCTCAATCTTTCCCCACAACTACAATCTGTCAGAAAACTCCAACAGAAAGCTCTAAGGAGACCCAACAACAGCAAGCCACTCTTTAGTGGAGGTGAATAAACAAAGAGAAACTCAGAATATATGAATTACTACAAACTGCAATATCAAATTTTACTAACTTTGGGGGCATATTATCAAGCCCAACATCGCCGCTTTAGCGGCTGCTTTCGGCCGAAAAGCCACAATATTTTTATCTCCAGATCATCAATGCGCCGCTAACATGCATTAACGCATGTTAGCAGCAGTTTTACTACATCGCTAATTAGATGCAAAGTAGGAGTTCCTTCACAAAACAACAGCAAAATAGTCACTAAGTCAACATCGCGCTATTAACAAGCCGGACCAAGACACACAATGCAATAAAAATAGCTGCACTAACCGTGGTTATCACAGGAATCTAACGACAGGTAAAATCCTGACTAGGCCACTTTTTTAATAGGAGGTGGATTGACAGATTAAGTCCACACTTCCATATTTACAAGCTTTTCATTAGCGCTGTGAAATCATCGCTTGATTTCACACGCTAAATGATGTTTATCGCCGTCTATCGCTGGTTTGAACATCGCTTGTTGGCAAAGTGTTGCTAATATGCCACGAACACGGCAGGGTAATTCAGTGATAGTGAGCGACAGATAAAAACGCGCTAAGCGCGCTTTGCAATCATTATCGCAATTACATGATAATATGCCCCATACACTTTAGAATCAGTCGGAAAACAATATCAGTCTCCATATTAACAAGTGATTTCCAGATCAAGCACACAATAGCGTTTCCCTCTGCCTTAGTTGATGGCTGAAACCTGCTGCCCCATATGGTTTTTCTCTTGTACAAAACCGAAGTATTAATTGAGGGGGGTAACTACCGATCTCAAATAATAATAATAATACTTGTCATAGTGAGCCACTAAAGTCACTCAATAAACCTGAACACAAACCCCCTGGTAGCTATGGCACAGAGCAGACAGGCATAACCTAGAGGCAATATGTAAAGTATTTATGCAGTACCAAAACAGTAATGAAGTCAAAACACAACACAAGAAACTTTAAGAAATAAATAACATGTCACCAAAATGACAAAAATCCAATAAGGGAAACCGGAGCTATGAATTTATATATTTTTAAATATAAAAAGCACAGAAAAGCACTAAACACCAGCTGTGGTCGGGGCATGACAATTGCTGATGCAACTGGGATTGCTCTGTTGGAGCTCAATCCGACCCTATAACACTAGTGTGATGATCCGTTGGTAATCCTTCACCCGTAATTCTATATTTTTCCTCCCATTCTGCTGAAGGTGTGGAGGTGGTCCAGAGTACAAAACCAACTAATTTCATCCCTGAGAAAGCTGGGATCTGGCAAACTGTCTGGTGCAGGCAGAGAAGCAGTATGGTGGCTGTGGCCTGAACAGTGGACTGGCCAGGCAGGAGAGAGAGAGTGGTGCATTTGGCACAGCAAATGTAGAGCTTTATTGTGAGAGGGTCTGGGCATATTGTAAGTGTGCTAAGGACCATAACATACAGTTGAGCTTTGGTTCAGGGATCAGCCAGGTTTTTTTGGTCAGCTGAGCAATCCCAGGTACTTTGTGTGAAAAGTGTTGCATCTGCAATTTGCTTTGAATTGAACTATTTCTACCATCTGAAAGTCATATTTGTATTACCGTATTGTGAATTTTTGTTGTTTGCTCTTGTTTTTGGTTTAGATGAAGATTACTTATTTTTCTAAACTTGAGTGGTGTCCATTTGTAGTGTTTTCACTGTATTACTGTATTTGTTCACAAATGCTTCACTGCCTCTGAGATAAGCCTGTCTGGCCATGCCAAGCTACCAAGGGGGTGAGCAGGGGTTATTTTAGAAGTATATCCCCCTTACCCTGACAAGAAGCAAGGGCCCCTATTTGGATTGAGGTTCCTACTTCTGTCAACCCCCATTTCTAACATAGCCCATTAATTTGGTCGGGGAATGAATCCTCCAACCATCACACTGATCGCTTGGCTGCAGAGTCAATCATTTTATGGGAATAATTCAAAGAGCTGCAGCCCACACATCTGGCTTCTGGGTTGTACACTTTGTACCATATACTAGGGATGTATTGGTAAGTTAAATATGCGAATTAAGAGTATACCAATTGTATCATGTTGAAAGTAGGAGCACAGGGACTTTACCTCTGAGCAGCAGGTGAAAAGAGTAATGAGTCTACAGCCAGCAAAAACAGTTAAGTCAAAAATCTGGGATGAACCTCACAAAAGATGTTTGTTTATTGTACCTCAATTACCCAGGCTTACTGTTAGCATATACTCAACCTCAAGTTGGCTAGCAGTCATCTACACCTGAACAACCACAGCGCATCCTTAGAATTGGCACAGCTCATTCTTAAAACTCAGGTTTGCATCCTTTATGTAACAACTTCTCAGCCAGCTCCATCAGCCATTCAACCTCACTGCCAACTAAGACCCTTATTACAATTAGCCCAGAAAATGGCTCAGATTTTCTCCACTGTCAGAGTTATTGATACTGAAAGGTATCGGTAAATCCTGGGGTAGAAATAATCCAAGCCATTGCAAACTGGACCTTAGAAATTAGCAATTACTTGGTGAACCACTAATTAAGAGTCTAATTCCCCCTGTAATTCAGCATTCTTTGCCCGTACTTCCACACACAGAGTTTGGACATTTTCAGCTACTGAAATCCCTGGGCGAGAGGACAAGAATCCGTGATGTTCCTTGGGTTCACATCATTTCTATGGGGCTGGTAACTGTTGATACTGAACCTATGGGAAATAAGAGGTCACTCATAATGAGGGCCAATGTCTCATGCCGTTTCTGAAGTTCTCCAAGACTCAATAGCATGTGCCTCCTCGAAATGTTGCTCCCTATCTGTGCCAATCAAGACAGCTCATGGAACAAACGTCTGTCCTCAAGGAGGCACAACCTACATAATCTCATACACATAAATTACTCTGCCGGTTGCCATTCTGCAAAAACTGGCACAAACGCTTAACTTTTCTGCATGCTCAACAACGCCAAATCTGCTATTGTCAATCTCGTCACTTAGCGCAATTCTGACACATTATATGTTAGTGAATACTGGATTGATGTTCATGCCCAAAATGACTCCTTAGATCCACATTATTTTACCACACTGGAAGGCACGCAACTGATACAAGTGGTAGTATTGTTGTAATCTACAAAGACTCCCACCACAACTGCAAGTAATTCACCACAACCCTCAAGCCACTGCCTAAAGTGAGCTGTACCATTCACGGAATCTATGAATTCTCTGAAAGATGCTTCAAAAGGGCAATGACTGATTTATTTTAATGTCGTTATGTCAAATATTTCTAATTACAAAATTCAATCACACAGCTCACCTCTCTAGTCCAGGCTTAAGAAACTTGACCGTTTTAATAGATAGGGTGTTCTATTGCCTTAATGAGATGCTAAGTATTAGTTAAACATAGGGAGTTAGCATATTTGCATATTCTTCTGGGACATTATGATGATACAGTACAAGACGGCACAGTCTGGATCACAAATGCATTGAATAGAAAGTTCTCTACTCACTGTGTTAAGCTTCTAATAATACACTCAGCTGATTATAAAATACTGTAGAGGGTGCTCTCTCGCCATTCTTAACTGTTTAATCAGTGTCTGGATAAAATGAACTTATCCCCTATCAACAGAAAATATTTTCATTGTCAGAATATTCAACATATCTGTACAAGTTGCAGAGTAAATCATTGTCACTTATAAACTATTTGATTATAAGGTCACGCCTCAAATACATGTTTCATCCCACAACAGGATTTCTATGAAAAACACCCCATGTCTCTGTTTAAGACAGATTGAAAAAAACTTGAACGAGGAAGCCTTTTCATACAAACAACTTTCAAAATCAATAGCTCACGTACCGATGGCTCACACAATGGCTCACTTCATCCCCCAGGTCCGTACACAGCTCAGAGGATGGTCTGCAGCCAATACATTGCCACACGCAGATAACATTATTTATAGGTGTCTGTGGAGAGGAAGTGACATTGCACACGAACATATGATTTACATTTAGTACTTTTCACTCATTCATGAATATTTTACTACTTTAAGTTGTTATCCATCATAGTTGAGTACGTTTCAGTTTTGATTAGAAAAATAACAAGGCAGTTAAATAGATCAAGCAGGCCTAATCTTGAAAATTGTTGGCAGAAATCCTCCAGAGCAATTTGTTGACACATGCTGTTGATTAAGTATACATATATAACAATTTGTCACTCAGCATTACCTAAAGTTGCTTATTATAGTCAGCTGTATGACATTTTGATGAATGACTTTAAACGAATATAATATATTACAGTAAATCCTTATTTATCAAGGCCTATGAAGAAATCAAGTCCTTTCACTGTGCATTATAGTAAGTCGGAGTTTCTATTTCATTTTTTGTTTTGATAATACTTTTGTCATCGACTAACGAATCTGCGCAAAACTTGCCAAAAAATTGTTCATCCACTTTGGCTTCTCCATTGAAAGTTTTGTGCTGGTCGTCCCCTGGGCCAAGAAAAAAGGGGATGGGTCACAATGTGCGATTTCCTAACTTAATTCCCACAGGCATGTGTGCTGTCTGATACAGAAAACATGGGTGAATAGAATTAAAAATTTGCAAACATAAGTGACAAGAATTTTCAATTCTATTAAGGACAAGGAGGCGAGGATTATGCTTTTCTCATTTCTTTATAGAGAAGCTCAGCATCCAATAAACAATAACCAAAAAACTACATTACCCACAACCACCAGGGTAACAACCATAGAGTACTCAGTATAAAAAGGTCCCAATGATAGTCCTTCTTCCTCTTTCTTTGTCGAGGAAACAGTTCAGATCAAACAGGAAAGTCAAACGTGGATCATCAGGGACGGGAGGAACAAACGCCGCAGATGTCCAAACGAACTGGATGTAGACAGCAGAAGAACACTGGATTCTCAAAGCCACAAAATGGAAACGAAGGCAGATGGCACTGGCAAACCTCTATTTCGGGTCAGAACCTGAAAAGAGACACACAGACGTAATATCCACATAGTGCATGAAGTCAGCAATCCAAATAAGGGGGGGAAAGAAAACAAGGGATATGAAAACATCCAATATCAACGACAAAGATCAAAGCAATATAACAATGCAAATCAATAAGACTGGGTGGGATACTCCTCGCCTCCTTGTCCTCAATAGAATTGAAAATTCTTGTCACGTATGTTTGCGAATTTTTAATTCTATGGCAGGACAGGAGGCTCCGATTATGCTTGTTCAAAGCTGATACACCACAACAGATGCAATATGATCAATTGGTTTATAGTAAAATGTTCTGAAAACAGAATCAGAAGACCAATCCGCGGCCTTCATAATGTCAAAAAGAGTGACACCCATGGAGAAAGCTTTAGAAGCCATTGCCCCACGTGCCGAATGTGCACCAAAAACAGAAACATTAATGCCATCCTCTGATATGAGCCATCGTACCCAGCGCGCTAATGTAGCAGGGGTGACAGGGCGAAAGGGTTTCTGCAAAGCAATTAACAATTGACCATGCAAATCCGAACGTAAAGAGGCAGTACTTACTTCGTAATCCTTGACACACTGAACAACGCACAGGTTGGGATGAGCAGGAAAGGATGGATAGGTAATAGAAGTAGTATTAGATTTTGTACGTCTGGAAAGGAGAAAGGTAACACCCTCGGGCGTAAAGCTGCGACCGGCCAGGTCTAATGCCCGAACATCAGACACTCTCTTGCAAGAAACCAGGCACAACAACATAGTCAATTTTGCCGATAGTTGTTTGCGGGACAGTAAAGAATTAGGAGGCCAAGCCTCAAGAAAACGCAGGACGATGGAAACATCCCATAAAGAGACGTACTTAGGACACGGCGGTTTCGCCAGACGGATACCCTTAAGTAATTTGGCAATTAAAGGATGCTCACCTGTAGGCTTACCATCGACCTGGATATGACCAGCCGAAATAGCGGAACGAAAAGTGTTTACCGTCCTATAAGCCAGACCAGAGGAGGCAAGAGAAGGCAGAAAGTTAATGATCAAGGAGACATCCGCCGAAGTGGGATCAACTTCCCGTTGAACACACCAGTCACACCAACGCTTCCAAGATCCCTTGTATCGTTTGTGAGTATTGGGAGACCAAGCCTCACTAATGAATCTGGAAGCGTCTCGAGAAAGGCCTAGGAGCGACCAGCGATCCCCGAAATTCGCCACGCTAGCAGCTGGAGATTGCCGGACAGAATCAGGGGATGCGGATCTTCGAGAGGATCCAGCAAGAGATTCCACTTCTGGGGAAGAAGGATTGGCACAGCAAAACACATTTCCAGTAGAACCGGGAACCACGCCTGAGCCCTCCAAAGTGGAGCAATCAGAATCAGTTCCGATTGATAACGTTTTGTGTAAGCCAGGACTCTGGGAATCATCATGAATGGGGGAAAGGCATAACACAGACTCGTCGGCCAAGCCTGGAGAAAGGCATCCGTGGCCAGAGCTTTCGGATCTGGCCTCCAACTGTAAAACAGCGGGAGTTGGGTATTGAGGCGAGAGGCAAATAGGTTGATGTGACACTGGCCCCAGCTCCGAAGGAGAGAACAGAAAACGCGAGGGTGAAGCCTCCAGTCGCTGAAATCCCGAAGATGTCATGAATGCCAATCCGCAATCTGATTGTTGCGGCCGGGAAGATATTCTGCAATAAAGGTGATCTTCTGTTGCAGGCAATAGTGCCAAAAATCTTTGGCTATCTCCGCCAGAACCTTGGACCGAGTGCCGCCCAGTTTGTTGACATAGCGGACTGCTGATACGTTGTCCATGCGGAGAAGGTTGCAGCAACTGGACTGATTGGGAGTAAAACATCGGATCGCGAAGGACCCCGCCAGGAGTTCCAGGCAATTGATGTGGAGAGACAACTCCTGAGGAGACCAACGACCCCCCGTCGAGACAGGACTGCACCGGGCTCTCCAACCCCAGCGGCTGGCATCGGACTCTATCACAAGTTCCGGCGACGCCCCGAACAGGGCTCGACCATTCCAAGCCTCCATGTGATCTAGCCACCATTGCATCTCCCTCCTCACTTCCTCCGAAAGAGGAACCAGATCTGAATATCTGAGGCCTTTCTGGAGATGATGGATTTTCAAGCGCTGCATTGCCCTGTAATGGAGAGGACCCGGGAAGATCGCTTGTATGGAGGACGCCAACAGACCTACGACACGTGCTAACGATTTCAATGACACAGTCGGTTTGGAAATAATGGAAGTTAACTCCCTCTTGATATACCGAATCTTCTGGTTGGGTAAAAGAAGTTGGCAAGCAATGGAATCGATCCGGAAACCCAGAAAATCTATCGTTTGTGTCGGAGTCAAAACTGATTTCTGAACTTTGACCAGAAAACCCAGAGACTGTAATAGAGCGATGGACCACTCCAGATGAGTCAGGAGTTTGAGCGGACAGTCTGCCAAAATCAGAATGTCGTCCAAGTAGATAATGAGGTGTACACCCCGAGCTCGGAGATGCTCCACGACCGGCCGTAGAAGTTTCATAAAGCACCAGGGTGCTGACGAGAGGCCGAATGGGAGAACCTGATACTCGTACCAAATTCCTCTCCAAAGGAATTGGAGGAACCGACGATGAGGCCCGAAGATCGGGACCGACAGATATGCGTACTTGAGGTCCAGACGAACCATCCAATCCCCCTCTCGAAGAAGATCTCTCAACAGATGGATGCCCTCCATCTTGAAATGTCTGTAAACGACTCCCCCGTTGAAGTCTTTCAGGTTGAGAACAAGGCGCGATCCGCCCCCTTTCTTCTCGACCAGAAACACTGTGCTGGCGAACCCCTGAGGATGACGTACAGTAGGAAGAATCGCCCCTTTTTTGAGGAGAACCTCTATTTCTTGTGAAATGAAATCCTGATCCTGAATGGAAAAACATAGGGGATTGGGAGGGTGGGCCTGATGCTGGGGCTGGTAAAACTCTATTTTGAAACCTTGAACAGTTTCCAGCACCCATGCATCGCTGGAGATCATACGCCAAGTGTGGAGAAAAAAACGTACTCTGCCCCCCAAAACCACATTGCAAGCAGGAATCAGGCTCACCTGAAGTGTTGGAGTCCTGGTAATGGCCTTGCTGACCTCCAGAACGTCCTTTTCCGTAATATCCTTTACCCTTGCGAGAGGGATAGAAATGTGATCTGGAAGAATAACCGGAGTCTTGACCTCCTCCTCGCTGAGATTGAGAACCTCTGTGGGACTGTTGTTGAGAACCTAGGCCGCACGAGCGTCCTCTATGTCGTCCGGCCTTGGCAAAAACCGGACGCATGGCACGTCGCAGCGAAGCCTGCGCTTTGTCGATACCACTGAAAGCGGCAACAAACTTCGTAAGTTCCTTCAAGAACGGTTGTCCAAACAAAAGGCCCTGTGCCTCTGGACCCGATTCTGATGTGGAGAGCTCAGCCAATTTAGGATCAAGTTTTAACAGGATAGAACGGCGTCTCTCACAGGAAATTGCACAATTGGCGTTACTCCATTGGCAGATTGCCCTCTGTGCCCACTCAATCAATTCATCGAGATCCACCAGAGTCGCAGACTCCTTGGCCATGAACCCAAGATCCAGTATTTCAGTCAACGGACCCAACAAGTCAAGCACCTTGTCTTGACATGATCGCCAAGATCTGTCAAGCCCCTTCTTTGGGTCCTTGGAGTATTTTTTCATATAGGTGACCATCGTTGGGTCAACCTCAGGTGTCACATCCAAATGGTCAGCAAGGTCCGGCCTAGGGCATTCCGAACGAAGCCTGGCTCGAACATCCCTGTCGAAAGGTTGGCGTATGTGAGCCTGGACATACGCAGCGACCGCAGGGGAAGGCAACCAAGCTGAAGAATGAGGGTGAACAATTTCAGAAGGCTCAAAGGTCAGTACAGGGGGATGCGTGGGAGCATCAACAAAATGTTCCTTGCACACCTTCTTTATGGGTGGTGGATCGTCGTGATCCGAAGAAGCAGAGGAGTGAGTATCCTCGGTGTCAGTGTGTTGAAGAACGGAGGACTGAGTTACAGAAGACTTGGAAGCACCTGCCGCCAAAGTTTTTGCCAATTTTTGAAAATCTGACCTGTGGGGATTTACAGGAGACTTTGAGGACTTTCCGGAAGCAGGCAACCAACCTTGTTGCTGCGCATATAGGGATAAATGGCGCTTCAGCGGGTTGATGGCACGCACCAGTGCCTTATTGACTGATTGTTGGACACCTTTGTCCAATTCTGCGACCAAATCCTGCTCCAAAGAGCCTGTGTCATCCTCCCCATAATAGTAGTCATCATCGTCATAATCATATTCTGCCATGATACACAAAGTGTACAGTAATGCCCACAAGACGACTAGTAAAATCTAGGAATGCCAAAGGCACAATGCAGGGGGAGCGTGAGAACCCCTCAGCAAGCCAACAGCACCACAAGTAATTCAAATGTGGAGGGAGAGGGCCTGCTGAAAACGACAGAAAACCACACTCTAGGCAAAGCCTATGCACACAAGTACTGACCAAGCTCTCTGTGAACCAAGGCGTCACACGGGGTTAAAGTCTGGCAGGCTGTGGGCTCCGACGTCAAAGACGACCTTCACTCAACCGGCGCAGTGAAGAGACACTGTGAGAAGCCGGAAATAGCTGGCGCGCATGCGCGACACAGCCGCCACCAGAACAGCGTTGGAAGAGCTCGCGCACCCAGCGCGAGCCACCAAAACCCCAAACTCCCGCTCCATTGTACTAAAGAAGACCCCGGCAGCAAGCGCCCGGTCTACGGGAGGTGAGCTCACGCTCCCCGCAATGCACGCGTGTAAGCCGGCAAAGAAGACGAAAAACGGCAATAGGCAAAGGAACGCGTAAGCGGAGCCGGAATGCGCTGCAAAGGCGCGCCACACAGCGCGATAGAAGCGGTAAGCACAACAATAAAGCAAAGTCAATTAAAGACAAGTAATAACAAAGAAGCACTTAACTGGCTGCGGAGCAGCAAAGAAAGAGGAAGAAGGACTATCATTGGGACCTTTTATACTGAGTACTCTATGGTTGTTACCCTGGTGGTTGTGGGTAATGTAGTTTTTTGGTTATTGTTTATTGGCTGCTGAGCTTCTCTATAAAGAAATGAGAAAAGCATAATCGGAGCCTCCTGTCCTGCCATAGAATTACACCAAATCTACAAACGGGTGAGAGGAAGAGCTACATGGGGCTTGGGGAATATAAAACAAAAAGGCAAGCGAGAGCAATGTGGAGCTGAGAGGGGGAAGAAGCACATAGATGAGAAAGAGAAAGCACGCAAGCAGTGGAGCACATGAGGGTGAGAGCATCACAGAGGAAGGCAGGGTAAAGAGATCAGAGGAAGGCAGGGTAAAGAGATCAGTGAATGAGAGTGACAATGAAGTGATCCAATGTGAGCAATGGGTGGACTCTAAGCCTTCTGTAAACCAACAGTATGTCTTGCAATAAACAATGCATGCACTGTCTAGTAGGCGCGACCTAATGAATAAACACAGTTATAGGAATCAATCACAAAGAGGTTTACTGTGACTACAGTGTCATTTTTAAGTACTGTTGTACCACAACACCTAACACCACAGAGATTTCAGTAAAAACTATGATACTTAGGGCCTGGTTTTTATCTTGGTATAAATGGTCCTGCCGTTGCATTTTTGGCAACCTTCGTTACCACCGACTTGGTGGTTCGCCCGCACTATTTACATTTTGACTATTGCATAGCAGATCACTGCGTCAACGCCAGGAAATCTCGAACGCATTAATGGCGGGATGGGCAAAAGCGCAGTCAGAGGGAGCACCACCAGTTTCTCCGCCAGGCCACTCACAATGTGAGATCGCACTAGCCCACTCGGGCATGATTTTTGTATGTGCTTTATTGACATTGGTTGTTTAGAGCAATGACTCACGAATACTCCAGCAGACATATGCTAGTCTTGTGTATAGTTTTCAATGTGGGGGCATTAATACCATATGTGCATGAACTGCGGAACGTCAATAACATGCGATTTTCTTGCCAATTTCTGCTATGGTTGTTTTTAATTCAACAAACTGCATTAAAATTATGCCAAAATGAACAAAATTTATGTGGAGATGTAATATTCAGTATTTTAAGGTTTATGTTATTTTGGAATTTTTTTGTATAACAATATTGTATTTATTGGAATAATATTGTCGAATATAGCAGCTGTGCATTACGATATATGATCTTCTTAGATCATGCATGACATTGTAAGATGGCCGCCACAGTCAGGTTCTGTGGACGAGCTAGTGACGATCATAGTCCTTTCTCTGTTTTGATGTAAAGCATTTTAAAAGTGCACTTTGAGAATTGATTCCATTACCGTGATAAAGGAGAAATCCGAAACGCTTCATTGATTGCCATTAAATTGGATATTTTTGCAGCACTCTGGGTGTCTGGTTTCCTTCATTTATGAGGAGGGAGTTCTTTTTGGAAATATATATATATATATAACACACACTGACGAAGGCAGCACGCCGAAACGCGTCTGTGTGTGCCTCTCCGCTGAATAAAATCTAGCGTGTTGGTAACATTTCGCCCTCCGAGTGCTGTTTTATCCTTTCTTTGGAGTTTTGGGAGGATTTGGAGCGTCATATATATATATATATATATATATATATATAATATATATATACATATATATATATATTACATACTGGCGGTTGCCAGTAGGTAGTTATAGTTAGGACCTAGTTTCCATAGGAAATCCGCAACATTCTATTGGGAATAACTTTGGCGCCGGTGGACGAAGTTTCGCAAATTTGTCAAATTAGATGGCTCGCTCCGCTCCGCTCCTTCCCTGAAAGTTTGGGGGGGATTCATTAAGCAGGGGCCGAGATAAAAGGGGGGTCCCAAAACATGTTTTCCCCATGTTAATTTCCATAGGGCGGTTGGACTCTCTTTTAGCCCGAACGGCTGAATGGATTCCCACGAAACTTGGCAACATTGTAGGGACTGGTAGCCCGATGTGCCTTTGGTATGTCTCAAGATATGTGCTACAGAGGATTTTGAGTAATTTAGGTTCAAAAAAATATATATATCTATAAGCGCGCCCCAGTACGCGCACCGGGGCGCGTACCAGCGCGTAACGCGAGTTCGCGAGCGGAAAGCTGATTGGCTCTCGGGTGTCTGTCAACATTCCAAACAGTCCGGAGCGGCCGCAATCTTGTGTCTCGGTAGGATCGAGACACAAGAGGTGGCAAAAACAAAGGGGGAAATGACCAAAAGAGGGCAGGGTAGACCCCCCTGACCCCCTAGGTTTGATGTGTGGGCCATAAAAGGACCCCGCAGGGCAAAACTATTTTATATTTTTTTTTTCGATTTCCGCGGGGGGAGCGCCCGGTACGTGCACCGGGGAGCGTACCGGGGAGCGTACCCTGGAGAAAAAAGAATGACAGAGTTTTTAAAAAATGTAGCATTTTTTTATATATTGGAGGTAGTTCTAAAAAGAACTGTTTTTTTTATTCTTTTTGTTGTTTTATATTTTTTTTAATTGTTTTTCTGAACTTTTTTTACTTTTTTTGGTTTTTCTGAACACTTTTATATTTTTTTTGTATTTTTTATGGGGAGAAACAAAAAACAGGGAATTGTAAAGGGCTCAACTGGAGCAAAAAAAAATCTGGAAAAAATTAAGGGTGCTTTGGGCACTTGTGGTTATCACCAGCAACGTTGATGAGATTTATACTTTGCTCACCATAGCTAATTGTTTTACCACAATATATACAAACAATTTTGTATCTACCAAACTTGGTTTGAATGTTTGGTATCATCTCTCTTGCGTCTGGACCCGATGGAGTGGGTTCTTTGCTTGTTGAGGCTCTGGAAGATGTTTGGGGAAGGTTTCTGCACAATTCTCTCACCTCTGCTTCAGAATAGTTATTGGGGTGCAATCGCTGCATGTGGCGAATCATTGTGTGATTCCCAAATGAATATTTTTGGCAGGGTTCCCCCTGGATAGTACAGCGCCACAGATGAGACAGGTCACCTTTGCAGCGTTTACCTTCTTTGCACCCCTTGGCATTTTAAAAAACTCCCATATATAGTGCTCCTTTGGTTTATATGGGGGATTGTCTTCAGGCAGGAACTGCCTTCTCTCATTCTCCTCCTCCTCGTCCTCCTCTTCTTGTTCACCATCAATGTGATGTTGTGGTGGCCCTTGTGGTGGTGGTGGTGGTGGTGGTGGTGGTGCAGATGCTCCAGCTGCTGCTGCTAATGTAGCCATTTCTCTATCAATAGAAGCAGATCTTCCTCACTCAAAGAACAAAGTGAGAATGAAGAAAAAAGGTGGGGGCTTTCATCATGTGGAAAACAAAACTGTTCTGAACCAATGAAAAGTGTTATTTTCAGGTCACATGACCCGGGCTTTCATCATTTGGAAACCAAAAGTGTTCTGAACCAATGAAAAGTGTTATTTTCAGGTCACATGACCCGACGCGCTTACGCTAAACGCCCCGGCGGCGCTTACGTTGCGCGATCGTATGCGCTCGGGCGCTTCCGGGTGCACTGGCGCTGCGCGTCATAATACGCATCACGCGCCTACGCGATACGTCATGATGATGTTTTCGTTCGCGGCAATGGCGCTAACAGGACGCTCACGGGTACGCGCACCGGGGCGCGCCATACCACTGCGCTTACCCGTGCGTTCACCGGTACGCGCACCGGGAGCGCACCAAGGCATAAAAATAAAAAAAAATAAAAAAATATTCATAATAAAAATATTATTACATATATATACAATATAGGATTTATTATAAAAAATATTATATTTCATAGCTATAGAAATTAGCTATTAAAAAACCTATGAAATTCACTGAAAAAAACATAGGTCTGAGGCCCTATATATAGTTAGGAATTAGCATTTACGAAACCGATGAAATTCACTGAAAAAACCATAGATTTCACACCAGTTATAGTTAGGAATTAGCATTTGAAAAACCTATGAAATTCACTGAAAAAAACATAGGTTTCACACCAGTTATAGTTAGGAATTAGCATTTAAAAAACCTATTAAATTCACTGAAAAAACCATAGGTTTCACACCAGTTATAGTTAGCTGGAAATTTTACTCGCTTAAAACCATTGAAATTCCCACGTTATAGTTAGTTGGACTCACTATAACTTGCGCGTGCAATGCACTGCTGATGACGTCACATATTACATCACTCATGATATGGTCAGTGACATCACTCATGACATCACTGATGACACCATCCTTGTGACAGAGTGACAGACCTCCTTTCACTGTAATGTAACCCTTGAAACACATATTCAAAAATAGAAACTAAAATTTTCAAAAAAATGGTGATACCCATACCAGTTACAACAACCAATTCAATAATTCCACCATCTATATACACATCCACTCATTCACCAACAGTTCTATATAGTCACTCATACATATACTCACTCATCATATGTAGTGATACAGCTATACATTCTCTTACACACCGACAGTCATCCAATAGATACTCTCACACATACTCACACATGTAAATAAACTATTGAACATCCATTTATTTGCATATACAGCTATACACACACTACCACTTTACTTCTAAGGAAACTTACACATACTTACTCTCTTAAACAATCACTTATAGAAACACATACTAATTTAAACAGGAACTCTTACAATCCCTCACTCTCACATATACTCACTTATATACATCAATATTCACATATACTAGATTAAAACATATGTAGTTAGTGATAAAGACACTAGTGAGACAGTCATTCACTCACTAACACACACATATACACACTCATCCACCCATACAGTCCTGCACATATGCTGTCTTCAAAACACATACAAAGAGAGAGTCAGTCATTCATGCATGTATGTGCTAAGTAATACCCCCACCAAACCATACAGACACTCATACTGATACTAAAAAAACATCTAATAACCCATATACACACACATGTAGCTACTCACCAACCCATGCAGCCACTTATACACAAAGTGAAACACTAACACATATATTTGAATATTTAAACATTACTCTCTAATATATGTATTCACTAAGATACACTTAATAAACCAGTTAACCAATCAAATTTTTTTTTTAAAAACATCCACGTAAACACTTATTTAAACATTTATTCTTCCATCAACTTTTACATATACATATATAACACATATTTATTTTCCATAAAGACACACATTCACAGGATGGTGTCATCAGTGATGTCATGAGTGATGTCACTGACCATGTCATGAGTGATGTAATATGTGACGTCATCAGCAGTGCATTGCACGCGCAAGTTATAGTGAGTCCAACTAACTATAACGTGGGAATTTCAATGGTTTTATGCAAGTAAAATTTCCAGCTAACTATAACTGGTGTGAAACCTATGGGTTTTTCAGTGAATTTAATAGGTTTTTTAAATGCTAATTCCTAACTATAACTGGTGTGAAACCTATGGTTTTTTCAGTGCATTTCATAGGTTTTTTTTAAATGCTAATTCCTAACTATAACTGGTGTGAAACCTATGGTTTTTTCAGTGAATATATATATATATATAAATATATATATATATATATTTTTTTTTTTTTTGAAGGGGGGTTTGCAAATAAATATTCTGTAACTGGATTCCAGTGTGCTTGCCTTTTTCCGACTCTGATAAGTGGGAGTGTTGTGAAAAAAAAAAATATATATATATATATATATATATATATATATATATATATATATATATATATTCCACCAAGTTGCTGCACAAACGATCCTCGGCCTCAAAACGCTGGTGCCGTTGGTGGCAGCAGCCGCCACACTCTATTCGAACCTGCTTCCCATCCACCTCCAATAGCTGGACACAGAAAACGGCACACCAGGAAAATCCAGCACAAATCCTTTATTGTGCACTTATGGAACAAGGACCATAAGTGCACAATAAAGGATTTGTGCTGGATTTCAGGTTCGAATATATATATATATATATATATATATATATCCACACAGTCCTGGAACCCCATTTGGAATGGCCACAACAGAAGCTTGTAGAAACGCTCGTTTATTGCTTCATGCCGGTGAACAACAAGCAGCAGAACACTTCAGTAACTGGTATCGCCAGACGCGTTTCGAGAGTCATGGTGCTCTCTTCATCAGTGGCTTAATGAAATAAAACAAAGTTGCTGCATTTTCGGATTCAAATAGTCAACACATGCCCCTCACTGGGCGTGGCCGCACTCGGCTCTCTGGGTGTTGTAGTGTTAATGAATAATAGTCCCAGTGGATGCGCACTTCGTACATTCTGTAAAGTTCTAATTCCATGTGGGTAGAGGTGAAACACAGCTTTCATTCACCCCGCTTTACTGAAGCAACTGAGCGCGGGATTACGCTCACACCAGGATAGAGTCGCTCCCCTTCTGCCTTGGATCGCTGACATCAGGTAGGTGCCTGCGAAGGGTCGTACGTGTACGATGAGCCATTCCGCGACCAGGAAGGGCCGCTATAAATCCACACAGTCCTGGAACCCCATTTGGAATGGCCACAACAGAAGCTTGTAGAAACGCTTGTTTATTGCTTCATGCCGGTGAACAACAAGCAGCAGAACACTTCAGTAACTGGTATCGCCAGACGCGTTTCGAGAGTCATGGTGCTCTCTTCATCAGTGGCTTAATGAAATAAAACAAAGTTGCTGCATTTTCGGATTCAAATAGTCAACACCTGCCCCTCACTGGGCGTGGCCGCACTCGGCTCTCTGGGTGTTGTAGTGTCAATGAATAATAGTCCCAGTGGATGCGCACTTCGTACATTCTGTAAAGTTCTAATTCCATGTGGGTAGAGGTGAAACACAGCTTTCATTCACCCCGCTTTACTGAAGCAACTGAGCGCGGGATTACGCTCACACCAGGATAGAGTCGCTCCCCTTCTGCCTTGGATCGCTGACATCAGGTAGGTGCCTGCGAAGGGTCGTACGTGTACGATGAGCCATTCCGCGACCAGGAAGGGCCGCTATAAATCCACACAGTCCTGGAACCCCATTTGGAATGGCCACAACAGAAGCTTGTAGAAACGCTCGTTTATTGCTTCATGCCGGTGAACAACAAGCAGCAGAACACTTCAGTAACTGGTATCGCCAGACGCGTTTCGAGAGTCATGGTGCTCTCTTCATCAGTGGCTTAATGAAATAAAACAAAGTTGCTGCATTTTCGGATTCAAATAGTCAACACCTGCCCCTCACTGGGCGTGGCCGCACTCGGCTCTCTGGGTGTTGTAGTGTCAATGAATAATAGTCCCAGTGGATGCGCACTTTGTACATTCTGTAAAGTTCTAATTCCATGTGGGTAGAGGTGAAACACAGCTTTCATTCACCCCGCTTTACTGAAGCAACTGAGCGCAGGATTACGCTCACACCAGGATAGAGTCGCTCCCCTTCTGCCTTGGATCGCTGACATCAAGTAGGTGCCTGCGAAGGGTCGTACGTGTACGATGAGCCATTCCGCGACCAGGAAGGGCCGCTATAAATCCACACAGTCCTGGAACCCCATTTGGAATGGCCACAACAGAAGCTTGTAGAAACGCTCGTTTATTGCTTCATGCCGGTGAACAACAAGCAGCAGAACACTTCAGTAACTGGTATCGCCAGACGCGTTTCGAGAGTCATGGTGCTCTCTTCATCAGTGGCTTAATGAAATAAAACAAAGTTGCTGCATTTTCGGATTCAAATAGTCAACACATGCCCCTCACTGGGCGTGGCCGCACTCGGCTCTCTGGGTGTTGTAGTGTTAATGAATAATAGTCCCAGTGGATGCGCACTTCGTACATTCTGTAAAGTTCTAATTCCATGTGGGTAGAGGTGAAACACAGCTTTCATTCACCCCGCTTTACTGAAGCAACTGAGCGCGGGATTACGCTCACACCAGGATAGAGTCGCTCCCCTTCTGCCTTGGATCGCTGACATCAGGTAGGTGCCTGCGAAGGGTCGTACGTGTACGATGAGCCATTCCGCGACCAGGAAGGGCCGCTATAAATCCACACAGTCCTGGAACCCCATTTGGAATGGCCACAACAGAAGCTTGTAGAAACGCTCGTTTATTGCTTCATGCCGGTGAACAACAAGCAGCAGAACACTTCAGTAACTGGTATCGCCAGACGCGTTTCGAGAGTCATGGTGCTCTCTTCATCAGTGGCTTAATGAAATAAAACAAAGTTGCTGCATTTTCGGATTCAAATAGTCAACACCTGCCCCTCACTGGGCGTGGCCGCACTCGGCTCTCTGGGTGTTGTAGTGTCAATGAATAATAGTCCCAGTGGATGCGCACTTCGTACATTCTGTAAAGTTCTAATTCCATGTGGGTAGAGGTGAAACACAGCTTTCATTCACCCCGCTTTACTGAAGCAACTGAGCGCGGGATTACGCTCACACCAGGATAGAGTCGCTCCCCTTCTGCCTTGGATCGCTGACATCAGGTAGGTGCCTGCGAAGGGTCGTACGTGTACGATGAGCCATTCCGCGACCAGGAAGGGCCGCTATAAATCCACACAGTCCTGGAACCCCATTTGGAATGGCCACAACAGAAGCTTGTAGAAACGCTCGTTTATTGCTTCATGCCGGTGAACAACAAGCAGCAGAACACTTCAGTAACTGGTATCGCCAGACGCGTTTCGAGAGTCATGGTGCTCTCTTCATCAGTGGCTTAATGAAATAAAACAAAGTTGCTGCATTTTCGGATTCAAATAGTCAACACCTGCCCCTCACTGGGCGTGGCCGCACTCGGCTCTCTGGGTGTTGTAGTGTCAATGAATAATAGTCCCAGTGGATGCGCACTTCGTACATTCTGTAAAGTTCTAATTCCATGTGGGTAGAGGTGAAACACAGCTTTCATTCACCCCGCTTTACTGAAGCAACTGAGCGCAGGATTACGCTCACACCAGGATAGAGTCGCTCCCCTTCTGCCTTGGATCGCTGACATCAAGTAGGTGCCTGCGAAGGGTCGTACGTGTACGATGAGCCATTCCGCGACCAGGAAGGGCCGCTATAAATCCACACAGTCCTGGAACCCCATTTGGAATGGCCACAACAGAAGCTTGTAGAAACGCTCGTTTATTGCTTCATGCCGGTGAACAACAAGCAGCAGAACACTTCAGTAACTGGTATCGCCAGACGCGTTTCGAGAGTCATGGTGCTCTCTTCATCAGTGGCTTAATGAAATAAAACAAAGTTGCTGCATTTTCGGATTCAAATAGTCAACACCTGCCCCTCACTGGGCGTGGCCGCACTCGGCTCTCTGGGTGTTGTAGTGTCAATGAATAATAGTCCCAGTGGACGCGCACTTCGTACATTCTGTAAAGTTCTAATTCCATGTTGGTAGAGGTGAAACACAGCTTTCTTTCACCCCGCTTTACTGAAGCAACTGAGCGCGGGATTACGCTCACACCAGGATAGAGTCGCTCCCCTTCTGCCTTGGATCACTGACATCAGGTAGGTGCCTGCGAAGGGTCGTACGTGTACGATGAGCCATTCCGCGACCAGGAAGGGCCGCTATAAATCCACACAGTCCTGGAACCCCATTTGGAATGGCCACAACAGAAGCTTGTAGAAACGCTCGTTTATTGCTTCATGCCGGTGAACAACAAGCAGCAGAACACTTCAGTAACTGGTATCGCCAGACGCGTTTCGAGAGTCATGGTGCTCTCTTCATCAGTGGCTTAATGAAATAAAACAAAGTTGCTGCATTTTCGGATTCAAATAGTCAACACCTGCCCCTCACTGGGCGTGGCCGCACTCGGCTCTCTGGGTGTTGTAGTGTCAATGAATAATAGTCCCAGTGGATGCGCACTTCGTACATTCTGTAAAGTTCTAATTCCATGTGGGTAGAGGTGAAACACAGCTTTCATTCACCCCGCTTTACTGAAGCAACTGAGCGCGGGATTACGCTCACACCAGGATAGAGTCGCTCCCCTTCTGCCTTGGATCGCTGACATCAGGTAGGTGCCTGCGAAGGGTCGTACGTGTACGATGAGCCATTCCGCAACCAGGAAGGGCCGCTATAAATCCACACAGTCCTGGAACCCCATTTGGAATGGCCACAACAGAAGCTTGTAGAAACGCTCGTTTATTGCTTCATGCCGGTGAACAACAAGCAGCAGAACACTTCAGTAACTGGTATCGCCAGACGCGTTTCGAGAGTCATGGTGCTCTCTTCATCAGTGGCTTAATGAAATAAAACAAAGTTGCTGCATTTTCGGATTCAAATAGTCAACACCTGCCCCTCACTGGGCGTGGCCGCACTCGGCTCTCTGGGTGTTGTAGTGTCAATGAATAATAGTCCCAGTGGATGCGCACTTCGTACATTCTGTAAAGTTCTAATTCCATGTGGGTAGAGGTGAAACACAGCTTTCATTCACGGCCACGCCCAGTGAGGGGCAGGTGTTGACTATTTGAATCCGAAAATGCAGCAACTTTGTTTTATTTCATTAAGCCACTGATGAAGAGAGCACCATGACTCTCGAAACGCGTCTGGCGATACCAGTTACTGAAGTGTTCTGCTGCTTGTTGTTCACCGGCATGAAGCAATAAACGAGCGTTTCTACAAGATTCTGTTGTGGCCATTCCAAATGGGGTTCCAGGACTGTGTGGATTTATAGCGGCCCTTCCTGGTCGCGGAATGGCTCATCGTACACGTACGACCCTTCGCAGGCACCTACCTGATGTCAGCGATCCAAGGCAGAAGGGGAGCAACTCTATCCTGGTGTGAGCGTAATCCCGCGCTCAGTTGCTTCAGTAAAGCGGGGTGAATGAAAGCTGTGTTTCACCTCTACCCACATGGAATTAGAACTTTACAGAATGTACGAAGTGCGCATCCACTGGGACTATTATTCATTGACACTACAACACCCAGAGAGCCGAGTGCGGCCACGCCCAGTGAGGGGCAGGTGTTGACTATTTGAATCCGAAAATGCAGCAACTTTGTTTTATTTCATTAAGCCACTGATGAAGAGAGCACCATGACTCTCGAAACGCGTCTGGCGATACCAGTTACTGAAGTGTTCTGCTGCTTGTTGTTCACCGGCATGAAGCAATAAACGAGCGTTTCTACAAGCTTCTGTTGTGGCCATTCCAAATGGGGTTCCAGGACTGTGTGGATTTATAGCGGCCCTTCCTGGTCGCGGAATGGCTCATCGTACACGTACGACCCTTCGCAGGCACCTACCTGATGTCAGCGATCCAAGGCAGAAGGGGAGCGACTCTATCCTGGTGTGAGCGTAATCCCGCGCTCAGTTGCTTCAGTAAAGCGGGGTGAATGAAAGCTGTGTTTCACCTCTACCCACATGGAATTAGAACTTTACAGAATGTACGAAGTGCGCATCCACTGGGACTATTATTCATTGACACTACAACACCCAGAGAGCCGAGTGCGGCCACGCCCAGTGAGGGGCAGGTGTTGACTATTTGAATCCGAAAATGCAGCAACTTTGTTTTATTTCATTAAGCCACTGATGAAGAGAGCACCATGACTCTCGAAACGCGTCTGGCGATACCAGTTACTGAAGTGTTCTGCTGCTTGTTGTTCACCGGCATGAAGCAATAAACGAGCGTTTCTACAAGCTTCTGTTGTGGCCATTCCAAATGGGGTTCCAGGACTGTGTGGATTTATAGCGGCCCTTCCTGGTCGCGGAATGGCTCATCGTACACGTACGACCCTTCGCAGGCACCTACCTGATGTCAGCGATCCAAGGCAGAAGGGGAGCGACTCTATCCTGGTGTGAGCGTAATCCCGCGCTCAGTTGCTTCAGTAAAGCGGGGTGAATGAAAGCTGTGTTTCACCTCTACCCACATGGAATTAGAACTTTACAGAATGTACGAAGTGCGCATCCACTGGGACTATTATTCATTGACACTACAACACCCAGAGAGCCGAGTGCGGCCACGCCCAGTGAGGGGCAGGTGTTGACTATTTGAATCCGAAAATGCAGCAACTTTGTTTTATTTCATTAAGCCACTGATGAAGAGAGCACCATGACTCTCGAAACGCGTCTGGCGATACCAGTTACTGAAGTGTTCTGCTGCTTGTTGTTCACCGGCATGAAGCAATAAACGAGCGTTTCTACAAGATTCTGTTGTGGCCATTCCAAATGGGGTTCCAGGACTGTGTGGATTTATAGCGGCCCTTCCTGGTCGCGGAATGGCTCATCGTACACGTACGACCCTTCGCAGGCACCTACCTGATGTCAGCGATCCAAGGCAGAAGGGGAGCAACTCTATCCTGGTGTGAGCGTAATCCCGCGCTCAGTTGCTTCAGTAAAGCGGGGTGAATGAAAGCTGTGTTTCACCTCTACCCACATGGAATTAGAACTTTACAGAATGTACGAAGTGCGCATCCACTGGGACTATTATTCATTGACACTACAACACCCAGAGAGCCGAGTGCGGCCACGCCCAGTGAGGGGCAGGTGTTGACTATTTGAATCCGAAAATGCAGCAACTTTGTTTTATTTCATTAAGCCACTGATGAAGAGAGCACCATGACTCTCGAAACGCGTCTGGCGATACCAGTTACTGAAGTGTTCTGCTGCTTGTTGTTCACCGGCATGAAGCAATAAACGAGCGTTTCTACAAGCTTCTGTTGTGGCCATTCCAAATGGGGTTCCAGGACTGTGTGGATTTATAGCGGCCCTTCCTGGTCGCGGAATGGCTCATCGTACACGTACGACCCTTCGCAGGCACCTACCTGATGTCAGCGATCCAAGGCAGAAGGGGAGCGACTCTATCCTGGTGTGAGCGTAATCCCGCGCTCAGTTGCTTCAGTAAAGCGGGGTGAATGAAAGCTGTGTTTCACCTCTACCCACATGGAATTAGAACTTTACAGAATGTACGAAGTGCGCATCCACTGGGACTATTATTCATTGACACTACAACACCCAGAGAGCCGAGTGCGGCCACGCCCAGTGAGGGGCAGGTGTTGACTATTTGAATCCGAAAATGCAGCAACTTTGTTTTATTTCATTAAGCCACTGATGAAGAGAGCACCATGACTCTCGAAACGCGTCTGGCGATACCAGTTACTGAAGTGTTCTGCTGCTTGTTGTTCACCGGCATGAAGCAATAAACGAGCGTTTCTACAAGCTTCTGTTGTGGCCATTCCAAATGGGGTTCCAGGACTGTGTGGATTTATAGCGGCCCTTCCTGGTCGCGGAATGGCTCATCGTACACGTACGACCCTTCGCAGGCACCTACCTGATGTCAGCGATCCAAGGCAGAAGGGGAGCGACTCTATCCTGGTGTGAGCGTAATCCCGCGCTCAGTTGCTTCAGTAAAGCGGGGTGAATGAAAGCTGTGTTTCACCTCTACCCACATGGAATTAGAACTTTACAGAATGTACGAAGTGCGCATCCACTGGGACTATTATTCATTGACACTACAACACCCAGAGAGCCGAGTGCGGCCACGCCCAGTGAGGGGCAGGTGTTGACTATTTGAATCCGAAAATGCAGCAACTTTGTTTTATTTCATTAAGCCACTGATGAAGAGAGCACCATGACTCTCGAAACGCGTCTGGCGATACCAGTTACTGAAGTGTTCTGCTGCTTGTTGTTCACCGGCATGAAGCAATAAACGAGCGTTTCTACAAGCTTCTGTTGTGGCCATTCCAAATGGGGTTCCAGGACTGTGTGGATTTATAGCGGCCCTTCCTGGTCGCGGAATGGCTCATCGTACACGTACGACCCTTCGCAGGCACCTACCTGATGTCAGCGATCCAAGGCAGAAGGGGAGCGACTCTATCCTGGTGTGAGCGTAATCCCGCGCTCAGTTGCTTCAGTAAAGCGGGGTGAATGAAAGCTGTGTTTCACCTCTACCCACATGGAATTAGAACTTTACAGAATGTACGAAGTGCGCATCCACTGGGACTATTATTCATTGACACTACAACACCCAGAGAGCCGAGTGCGGCCACGCCCAGTGAGGGGCAGGTGTTGACTATTTGAATCCGAAAATGCAGCAACTTTGTTTTATTTCATTAAGCCACTGATGAAGAGAGCACCATGACTCTCGAAACGCGTCTGGCGATACCAGTTACTGAAGTGTTCTGCTGCTTGTTGTTCACCGGCATGAAGCAATAAACGAGCGTTTCTACAAGATTCTGTTGTGGCCATTCCAAATGGGGTTCCAGGACTGTGTGGATTTATAGCGGCCCTTCCTGGTCGCGGAATGGCTCATCGTACACGTACGACCCTTCGCAGGCACCTACCTGATGTCAGCGATCCAAGGCAGAAGGGGAGCAACTCTATCCTGGTGTGAGCGTAATCCCGCGCTCAGTTGCTTCAGTAAAGCGGGGTGAATGAAAGCTGTGTTTCACCTCTACCCACATGGAATTAGAACTTTACAGAATGTACGAAGTGCGCATCCACTGGGACTATTATTCATTGACACTACAACACCCAGAGAGCCGAGTGCGGCCACGCCCAGTGAGGGGCAGGTGTTGACTATTTGAATCCGAAAATGCAGCAACTTTGTTTTATTTCATTAAGCCACTGATGAAGAGAGCACCATGACTCTCGAAACGCGTCTGGCGATACCAGTTACTGAAGTGTTCTGCTGCTTGTTGTTCACCGGCATGAAGCAATAAACGAGCGTTTCTACAAGCTTCTGTTGTGGCCATTCCAAATGGGGTTCCAGGACTGTGTGGATTTATAGCGGCCCTTCCTGGTCGCGGAATGGCTCATCGTACACGTACGACCCTTCGCAGGCACCTACCTGATGTCAGCGATCCAAGGCAGAAGGGGAGCGACTCTATCCTGGTGTGAGCGTAATCCCGCGCTCAGTTGCTTCAGTAAAGCGGGGTGAATGAAAGCTGTGTTTCACCTCTACCCACATGGAATTAGAACTTTACAGAATGTACGAAGTGCGCATCCACTGGGACTATTATTCATTGACACTACAACACCCAGAGAGCCGAGTGCGGCCACGCCCAGTGAGGGGCAGGTGTTGACTATTTGAATCCGAAAATGCAGCAACTTTGTTTTATTTCATTAAGCCACTGATGAAGAGAGCACCATGACTCTCGAAACGCGTCTGGCGATACCAGTTACTGAAGTGTTCTGCTGCTTGTTGTTCACCGGCATGAAGCAATAAACGAGCGTTTCTACAAGCTTCTGTTGTGGCCATTCCAAATGGGGTTCCAGGACTGTGTGGATTTATAGCGGCCCTTCCTGGTCGCGGAATGGCTCATCGTACACGTACGACCCTTCGCAGGCACCTACCTGATGTCAGCGATCCAAGGCAGAAGGGGAGCGACTCTATCCTGGTGTGAGCGTAATCCCGCGCTCAGTTGCTTCAGTAAAGCGGGGTGAATGAAAGCTGTGTTTCACCTCTACCCACATGGAATTAGAACTTTACAGAATGTACGAAGTGCGCATCCACTGGGACTATTATTCATTGACACTACAACACCCAGAGAGCCGAGTGCGGCCACGCCCAGTGAGGGGCAGGTGTTGACTATTTGAATCCGAAAATGCAGCAACTTTGTTTTATTTCATTAAGCCACTGATGAAGAGAGCACCATGACTCTCGAAACGCGTCTGGCGATACCAGTTACTGAAGTGTTCTGCTGCTTGTTGTTCACCGGCATGAAGCAATAAACGAGCGTTTCTACAAGATTCTGTTGTGGCCATTCCAAATGGGGTTCCAGGACTGTGTGGATTTATAGCGGCCCTTCCTGGTCGCGGAATGGCTCATCGTACACGTACGACCCTTCGCAGGCACCTACCTGATGTCAGCGATCCAAGGCAGAAGGGGAGCAACTCTATCCTGGTGTGAGCGTAATCCCGCGCTCAGTTGCTTCAGTAAAGCGGGGTGAATGAAAGCTGTGTTTCACCTCTACCCACATGGAATTAGAACTTTACAGAATGTACGAAGTGCGCATCCACTGGGACTATTATTCATTGACACTACAACACCCAGAGAGCCGAGTGCGGCCACGCCCAGTGAGGGGCAGGTGTTGACTATTTGAATCCGAAAATGCAGCAACTTTGTTTTATTTCATTAAGCCACTGATGAAGAGAGCACCATGACTCTCGAAACGCGTCTGGCGATACCAGTTACTGAAGTGTTCTGCTGCTTGTTGTTCACCGGCATGAAGCAATAAACGAGCGTTTCTACAAGCTTCTGTTGTGGCCATTCCAAATGGGGTTCCAGGACTGTGTGGATTTATAGCGGCCCTTCCTGGTCGCGGAATGGCTCATCGTACACGTACGACCCTTCGCAGGCACCTACCTGATGTCAGCGATCCAAGGCAGAAGGGGAGCGACTCTATCCTGGTGTGAGCGTAATCCCGCGCTCAGTTGCTTCAGTAAAGCGGGGTGAATGAAAGCTGTGTTTCACCTCTACCCACATGGAATTAGAACTTTACAGAATGTACGAAGTGCGCATCCACTGGGACTATTATTCATTGACACTACAACACCCAGAGAGCCGAGTGCGGCCACGCCCAGTGAGGGGCAGGTGTTGACTATTTGAATCCGAAAATGCAGCAACTTTGTTTTATTTCATTAAGCCACTGATGAAGAGAGCACCATGACTCTCGAAACGCGTCTGGCGATACCAGTTACTGAAGTGTTCTGCTGCTTGTTGTTCACCGGCATGAAGCAATAAACGAGCGTTTCTACAAGCTTCTGTTGTGGCCATTCCAAATGGGGTTCCAGGACTGTGTGGATTTATAGCGGCCCTTCCTGGTCGCGGAATGGCTCATCGTACACGTACGACCCTTCGCAGGCACCTACCTGATGTCAGCGATCCAAGGCAGAAGGGGAGCGACTCTATCCTGGTGTGAGCGTAATCCCGCGCTCAGTTGCTTCAGTAAAGCGGGGTGAATGAAAGCTGTGTTTCACCTCTACCCACATGGAATTAGAACTTTACAGAATGTACGAAGTGCGCATCCACTGGGACTATTATTCATTGACACTACAACACCCAGAGAGCCGAGTGCGGCCACGCCCAGTGAGGGGCAGGTGTTGACTATTTGAATCCGAAAATGCAGCAACTTTGTTTTATTTCATTAAGCCACTGATGAAGAGAGCACCATGACTCTCGAAACGCGTCTGGCGATACCAGTTACTGAAGTGTTCTGCTGCTTGTTGTTCACCGGCATGAAGCAATAAACGAGCGTTTCTACAAGCTTCTGTTGTGGCCATTCCAAATGGGGTTCCAGGACTGTGTGGATTTATAGCGGCCCTTCCTGGTCGCGGAATGGCTCATCGTACACGTACGACCCTTCGCAGGCACCTACCTGATGTCAGCGATCCAAGGCAGAAGGGGAGCGACTCTATCCTGGTGTGAGCGTAATCCCGCGCTCAGTTGCTTCAGTAAAGCGGGGTGAATGAAAGCTGTGTTTCACCTCTACCCACATGGAATTAGAACTTTACAGAATGTACGAAGTGCGCATCCACTGGGACTATTATTCATTGACACTACAACACCCAGAGAGCCGAGTGCGGCCACGCCCAGTGAGGGGCAGGTGTTGACTATTTGAATCCGAAAATGCAGCAACTTTGTTTTATTTCATTAAGCCACTGATGAAGAGAGCACCATGACTCTCGAAACGCGTCTGGCGATACCAGTTACTGAAGTGTTCTGCTGCTTGTTGTTCACCGGCATGAAGCAATAAACGAGCGTTTCTACAAGATTCTGTTGTGGCCATTCCAAATGGGGTTCCAGGACTGTGTGGATTTATAGCGGCCCTTCCTGGTCGCGGAATGGCTCATCGTACACGTACGACCCTTCGCAGGCACCTACCTGATGTCAGCGATCCAAGGCAGAAGGGGAGCAACTCTATCCTGGTGTGAGCGTAATCCCGCGCTCAGTTGCTTCAGTAAAGCGGGGTGAATGAAAGCTGTGTTTCACCTCTACCCACATGGAATTAGAACTTTACAGAATGTACGAAGTGCGCATCCACTGGGACTATTATTCATTGACACTACAACACCCAGAGAGCCGAGTGCGGCCACGCCCAGTGAGGGGCAGGTGTTGACTATTTGAATCCGAAAATGCAGCAACTTTGTTTTATTTCATTAAGCCACTGATGAAGAGAGCACCATGACTCTCGAAACGCGTCTGGCGATACCAGTTACTGAAGTGTTCTGCTGCTTGTTGTTCACCGGCATGAAGCAATAAACGAGCGTTTCTACAAGCTTCTGTTGTGGCCATTCCAAATGGGGTTCCAGGACTGTGTGGATTTATAGCGGCCCTTCCTGGTCGCGGAATGGCTCATCGTACACGTACGACCCTTCGCAGGCACCTACCTGATGTCAGCGATCCAAGGCAGAAGGGGAGCGACTCTATCCTGGTGTGAGCGTAATCCCGCGCTCAGTTGCTTCAGTAAAGCGGGGTGAATGAAAGCTGTGTTTCACCTCTACCCACATGGAATTAGAACTTTACAGAATGTACGAAGTGCGCATCCACTGGGACTATTATTCATTGACACTACAACACCCAGAGAGCCGAGTGCGGCCACGCCCAGTGAGGGGCAGGTGTTGACTATTTGAATCCGAAAATGCAGCAACTTTGTTTTATTTCATTAAGCCACTGATGAAGAGAGCACCATGACTCTCGAAACGCGTCTGGCGATACCAGTTACTGAAGTGTTCTGCTGCTTGTTGTTCACCGGCATGAAGCAATAAACGAGCGTTTCTACAAGCTTCTGTTGTGGCCATTCCAAATGGGGTTCCAGGACTGTGTGGATTTATAGCGGCCCTTCCTGGTCGCGGAATGGCTCATCGTACACGTACGACCCTTCGCAGGCACCTACCTGATGTCAGCGATCCAAGGCAGAAGGGGAGCGACTCTATCCTGGTGTGAGCGTAATCCCGCGCTCAGTTGCTTCAGTAAAGCGGGGTGAATGAAAGCTGTGTTTCACCTCTACCCACATGGAATTAGAACTTTACAGAATGTACGAAGTGCGCATCCACTGGGACTATTATTCATTGACACTACAACACCCAGAGAGCCGAGTGCGGCCACGCCCAGTGAGGGGCAGGTGTTGACTATTTGAATCCGAAAATGCAGCAACTTTGTTTTATTTCATTAAGCCACTGATGAAGAGAGCACCATGACTCTCGAAACGCGTCTGGCGATACCAGTTACTGAAGTGTTCTGCTGCTTGTTGTTCACCGGCATGAAGCAATAAACGAGCGTTTCTACAAGCTTCTGTTGTGGCCATTCCAAATGGGGTTCCAGGACTGTGTGGATATATATATATATATATATATATATATATATATATATATATATATATATATATATATATATATATATATATATCCAGCCACAAAGCCGCTTAGGACCCCTGCCACTTCCAGCAGCGGGCCTCGGACGGGATAGCGAGTCCCTATAAATCCACCACTCTGCTTCCTCTGTAAAGAAAGGATTGTCCGGGCCACTCCTGAATCGAAAGCGTGTTTATTTAGGACAGCTACTAGCTTACCCGTCGCGCGTTGCTGCGATCTCCGAAGAAAGGAAACTCAAGGAAAGTTGTCATGATAACATTCAATTTACGTTGATCGTTACATTACATTGTGTCTTTTTTATTGAAACTTATTCATTTTAATGTGGAAAACATTTCAAAGTGTCGTTTTAATTCTATTTATTTATTCGAGTGATTGTGGATACACAATTTTTAGTTTTTCCGTCTGGTGCGTACATCAGTCTTCGAAAGATTATGAGGGCCCTGGGGGGCTAATATTTAGAAAGAATTTATGCCAGAAACCTTCCCGGGAGTGTACTCAACAACTTCCCAAAGTTTCCTGGCGATCGGATGAATGGTGTTTTAATTCTATTTATTTATTCGAGTGTTTGTGGATACACGATTTGTTGTTTTTCTGCCTTGTGCGTACATCAGTATTCAAAAGATTATGAGGGCCCTGGGGGGCCGATATTTAAAAAAATTCATGGCAGAAACCTTCGCGGGAGTGTACTCAACAACTTCCCAAAGTTTCATGGCGATCGGATGAATGGTGTTTTAATTATATTTATTTATTGGAGTGCTTGTGGATACACGATTTGTTGTTTTTCCGTCTGGTGCGTACATCAGTATTCGAAAGATTATGAGGGCCCTGGGGGGCCGATATTAAAAAATATTTTATGCCAGAATCCTTCGCGGGAGTGTACCCAACAACTTCCCAAAGTTTCATGGCGATCAGATGAACGGTGTAGTAATGCATATGCCAGAAACCTTCGCTGGAGTGTACTTAACAACTTCCCAAAGTTTCATGGCGATCGGATGAATGGTGTAGTAATACATATGCCAGAAACCTTCGCGAGAGTGCACTCAACAACTTCCTAAAGTTTCATGGTGATCGGATGAATGGTGTAGTAATGCATAAAGGACAAACAGACAGACAGACAGACGTACATTTGTTTTTATATATATAGATATATATATATACGCCAATAACATAGAATCTAATAAAAAAAATTATATTATAAAGTAAAACATTTAACTATTTAAAAGACTTTAAACTTACATTTTCCACTTCAATGATAGCAACAGTAGGTAAAGTATTGGATAGCAGAGGGGTAACAATTACTATTCCCACTCCAGTGGGTGCAACAGTAGGGAAAGTGTAGGATAGCGGAGGAATGCACATAACTATTCCTACTCCAGTGAGTGCAACAGTAGGGAAAGTGTTGGATAGCGGAGGGGTAAAAATTACTGTTCCCACTCAAGTGAGTGGAATAGTAGGAAAAGTGCTGGATAGCGCTGGATAGCGCTGGAAAGTGGAAGGGTGAAAAATACTTTTCCAACTCCAGTAGGTGTCCCTTCCTGCACATAAACAAACATCCCCGTGATGCAGCTATCATTGCATCAGCTAATTGTGCACCAGAGCAGGGAGAGCACAGGGCTCCATCATATCGTTGTAGATATGAAGCATCCCTGTGCTTCAGAATTAACGCAGCACTGCACAGCCAAATGGCTAGCGGCACCACGCTGCAATAATTCTTTGTAAATAAGGCCCTTAACGGGCAAAGAAACAAGTAAGGAAAAAGAAGCATCCAGAATTGGGAAAAGACAATAAAGGACCAGAGGAAGACAGAGTTCCAACTTATCCCCTTAGGGAAGTAGCGGGAGGAATGTATGAACATATACCTTGGAGAAGAGGTGATCTTAGAGCATTTATAAACAACTTTCCAAAGTTGAGAGACAAGTCTCTGCGGTGGTCCACACAAGTTGAGAGATCTGTGAACATTTTAAAGGTGTTGTTGTTTGATTTGAATATGCTTTTTGATAAAATGGTGCCTAGCGGTTTGTGGGCTGAATGTAAGACTGCTGTACAATGGCCGCGAGATGAGTCACCGAGAGATAAAAGCACAAATGCACCATATCCCATAGTTATGGAAAAATATAAAGCATTGATTACTTTCCTGAAAGGCAAAGTGCCACCAAAAGAATTAGATTAGTTGAAAATTAATCAAACTACACAGGAGACAAAGGAAACAGTTAATGCGTACTATGAGTGTTTGTTGCAGGTGGTTCAACAGCACAGTGAAAGAATATATCCTGAAGAGAAGGATATGGAGATTTGTTTGTCCTAGTTTGTGTTAGGTTTGACACCAGATATTAGTTCGCATATATAAGACAGAGTGTAATCTGTTGGCAGAATGTGTCGCTTGATGAGATCTTGTGATATGCAACGTATTGCAGTGACAAATTAGAGATGAAGACTCATTACTCCTGAGGCGGAAGCCGGGAGCTGTTTTTCCTTTTTGTTGCCTGTTTTAATCTTTGAGTGTCACTTTAAACTGTGTTTTAAAAAACGATCCTACCTTCTGACAAGCCCTTTTTCACACGATCTGGGACCATGCTGAAAGCAAGCAGCGCCTCCCAAACATCGACAACGCCCTCTGGCTGACGCCATTGACGGCGTGTACCGAGGCCACGCCCCCTTTTCTGGCCACGCCCCCGCCCAGCTTGAAAAGGCGCTGAATGCGAGCGCGCTTTTAAGACTCATTACTCCTGAGGCGGAAGCCGGGAGCTGTTTTTGCTTTTTGTTGCCTGTTTTAATCTTTGAGTGTCACTTTAAACTGTGTTTTAAAAAACGATCCTACCTTCTGACAAGCCCTTTTTCACACGATCTGGGACCCTGCTGAAAGCAAGCAGCGCCTCCCAAACATCGACAACGCCCTCTGGCTGACGACATTGACGGAGTGTACCGAGGCCACGCCCCCTTTTCTGGCCACGCCCCCCCCCCCAGCTTGAAAAGGAACTGAATGCGAGCGTGCTTTTAAGACTCATTACTCCTGAGGCGGAAGCCGGGAGCTGTTTTTCCTTTTTGTTGCCTGTTTTAATCTTTGAGTGTCACTTTAAACTGTGTTTTAAAAAACGATCCTACCTTCTGACAAGCCCTTTTTCACACGATCTGGGACTCTGCTGATAGCAAGCAGCGCCTCCCAAACATCGACAACGCCCTCTGGCTGACGCCATTGACGGCGTGTACCGAGGCCACGCCCCCTTTTCTGGCCACGCCCCCCGCCCAGCTTGAAAAGGCGCTGAATGCGAGCGCGCTTTTAAGACTCATTACTCCTGAGGCGGAAGCCGGGAGCTGTTTTTCCTTTTTGTTGCCTGTTTTTATCTTTGAGTGTCACTTTAAACTGTGTTTTAAAAAACGATCCTACCTTCTGACAAGCCCTTTTTCACACGATCTGGGACCCTGCTGAAAGCAAGCAGCACCTCCCAAACATCGACAACGCCCTCTGGCTGACGCCATTGACGGCGTGTACCGAGGCCACGCCCCCTTTTCTGGCCACGCCCCCCACCTCTTCCCCAATATAAAATGTGCCACTGGAGGAAGCGCAGCGGACGAGCGCAGCGGGAGCGCCGTTTGCGCGCCGAAGGCGCGCTTAAGGCAAGCCCGTCTGCACCCGTCCGCGCCAGAACGAGCCTAGGGCCATGCATTCTGGACCTTTCTCCTCAAGCCAGGCTCTCGTACTCTAGGGACTCTCTGCGACAGCTGAACCAGCCTCTACAGCCCTCCTGCGCCAACTCCCTTAAAGGTGAGAACCGCTGTACCCAATGTCCATATTGCCCATTCAAACTCTCTCCTACATTTAATAACCAAATACCTCCGACAATTATTAATATGGCTTTATTAAATTGTAGATCTCTACGAAAACACTCCCAGGAAATATATATGTTACTAAAAGAGGAGAAATTTGAGATCTTGTTTCTTACAGAAACGTGGCTCACACCAGACTCTGACTATGACATTGTTCAGGCGTTACCTCAGGGTTACCTCCTGCAACACTTAGATCGAGCAAAGGGAAAGGGAGGAGGGATTGCTATCATCTATAGGGACCAATTTACATGCCGATTCCACGATAGTCCCCTATCGAACTGTGAAAATGTACATTTTAATATCCAACTATCCCCATGCAAATCCCTCTCAGGACTCCTCATCTACCACCCACCAGGGTCCCTGGGTCAATTCTGTAGTTCCCTGGTGGAATTTTCAACTATACTGTCCAGCACCTCGCCCAACATGATAGTCCTGGGGGACCTTAATTTACATTTTGACAACAGCGAGGACAACACCGCCTCAGAGTTGATTGCAGACCTAGCGACTCTTCAGCTCCACTTACAGAGCAATCAACCCACGCACATGCTCGGACATCTACTTGACCCCATCATAAGTAACATGAACAATTTTAAAACTAAGGACCCGATCCCGCTGCCATGATCGGATCACTTACTCATCCCTTTCAGGTGGGAAATACCCCATATCCTTCGTCCTAATAGACCCTCAGAAAAACCCACACGTCCATGGGCCAAGCTAGATACGGAGAAGTGGAAGCAGGCCTTGGAACTTCACAAACCACCCCTGGAAACAGACCCTATCAAAGCAGATATGAAGTTTTCTTCCTGGATTGAAAACTCCCTTAACATGACTCTCCCAAAAAAATCTCATCCTACCTCCTGTAAAAAAACATCCGCTCCTTGGTTCTCTCAGGAGACCCGCCAGCTAAAGAAACTTTGCAAAAAAGCCAAAAGAGAATGGCGGAAAGATTTCGACCCTAGCCGCAAGAAGGACTACAGATTGTCCATTCTTATGTATAAAAAAGCCCTGAAAAATGCCCAGACCACTTTTTTCCAAGAGAAAATCAGCTCGGCATAATGCTCATCGAGGGAGACTTTCCGAATCGTTAAACAACTTCTCAAAACACCAGAACCCACCGGCTCTATTGACCCCTCAGACAACCAATGTGATGATCTGGCTACGTTTTTTGACCAAAAGATCCAAAATATTGTACAGTTACTCCCACCCCTCTCCCCGACAGACCAGGCATTGCCATCGGTACTGCAAGGTAACGATAGTAATACGGGATTGGATTCATTCATCCCGATAAGTCCTGATACTCTGTCCCCTATCTTCCACTCACTTAAAAGTGGCTCACCTTCGGATCCCGCTCCAGTCAAAATCTTAAAGCTGGTTGCACCCACTATCCTTGAACCATTGGTAAATGTGATCAATGCCTCGCTGACCAACAGATTGGTTCCCCCAGCTGGAAAAAGGCGAAGGTGAGGGCCTTACTGAAAAAACCTAACCTAGACCCCCTCAACCTCTCCAACTTTAGACCGATCTCCCTCCTGCCATGCACCAGCAAGATCACAGAAAAATGTGTCAACTCTCAGCTGTCTAAGTATCTTGAATCCAACGAATTACTTAAATCATCACAGACAGGCTTTCGCCCGGGTCAAGGCACTGAAACAGCGATGGTGACGGTGGTCGAGGAAGCCAGGAAGATCATGGACACAGGAGGATCAGTGGCAGTGATCCTCCTGGACCTAAGCGCGGCCTTCGACACGGTCAACCACCAGATCCTGGCCCAGCGACTTAGCGACCTTGGGATTACAGGCACTGCCCTGTCTTGGCTGAAATCATTTCTGCAGGACCGCTCATTCCAGGTCATAGAGGGCAACTACACATCTAAAGAGACCCCTATATGTTGTGGAGTGCCTCAGGGCTCTTCCTTGAGCCCTACACTCTTCAACGTATATATGTCCCCCCTAGAAAAAGAAAGTCACCCCATATGGGATAAAACTCCTGACATACGCGGATGATACGCAGCTGGTGGTTTCCCTCACCCAGCAGGAAAACCCCATCATAGACCTCCACTCCTGCTTGAAAGACATAGTCAGCTGGATGGACAGATCTCACTTGAAGCTGAATAGTGACAAGACTGAGATCATGGTGATGGGGAACCAAGCCCACTTCCATCCAGACTCCCTCTGGCCCCCCTGCATGGGTAAACCTCCAACTCCCAAGCCTGAGATTAAAAGCCTCGGTCTATGGCTTGATAAAAATCTCACCATGCAAACCCAAGCCAGGAAAACGGCTGGAGTTTGCTTCGGTCTCCTACGGTCCACCCGAAAAATCCTGCCACTGCTCCCTTTTCAATCAAGGAAACTCCTGATCCAAGGCCTCGTCCTATCAAGGCTGGATTACGGCAACGCACTGTACCTGGGTGTACCCCAGAAAGTCACAACTAAATTAGAAGTAGTACAAAACGCCGCCGCTAGGATTTTGACCAACACTAAGACCCGCTGCTCGGCCAAACCAGCTATCCGCGAACTACACTGGCTACCCATCATAGAAAGAGTGCAGTTCAAGGCGATGTGCCTTACGCACAAAATTCTCAATGGAAAAGCCCCCCCATACTCAAAGATCTGGTTACTCCTTATATCACCTCCAGACCCCTCCGATCCTCTAACGCCCACCTCACACGAGTTCCCAGGATCAACAGAGCACGAACAGGAGGTCGCTGCTTTTTGTATAATGCGCCCAAATTGTGGAACTCCTTGCCCTCTGACCTTCGTGCACAACCCAATCTGCTAGCATTTCGAAGAGCACTGAAGACATGGCTGTTCCCGTGAGCGTCCCTCTTCTTGTCACATCAGTAATGGGTCAGCGCTGGGACGCTTACGGGCAGCTATGCGCTTTAGAAATCTAAAAAAAAAAAAAAAATGAAGCAGAAAAAGATTGAAGGAATGCAAGGGGTTGTTGTCCCACAGATGGTTTTTCAGGGGATTTCTGGAGGATTTGATATACCACAAGGTAGTGATAGAGGAGTGCATATTGATCTGGGTTCAGGAATGGATGTTTCAGCATTGATAATGATGACTCCTCGTCACATTTGTCACAAGTTCTTACATTGGAAGTGGGAATGTAGGTTTAATTCTGATAATTCAAATGGAAATATGATAATGCAGAGAGGAGCTCAGATGCAAAATATGCCAGTGCAACAGATGCAGGTGCCAATACAAAAACAAATCCAATTGATACAAGTTCCACAGCATAAATGGTCCCACAAATTATGGGGAACCCAAACATTTATGTAAACCAGTTTTCAAGGGCAAACCCAAATACTTTCCAGAATATGAATAAGAATGCATTACAACCGTTCGAAAATGCTGGTCAAAATACTTTTCAGCAATGTTTTGTTATCTAGAGTGATGGCTCCAGCTCATACAATTCTAATTCTCGATGACAGGACCTGAAAGGGAAGGAAGATTGCATGCTTGGTGCAGTCTTGGAGGTAGACCAGAGTCGTCCATATGTAGATGGTGAGGTGAATGGCCACTCAGTATCTTTTCTTGAAGATACTGAAGCTACACAGTCTACTGTTAGAACTGTTAAAGTTCCAAACCTAATAGACAGTTTTGAAGATAAGCATCAATTGGAAATGTGTGACATGACTCCTGTAAATCTATTTGAAAGAGATTTGTTTTGCAAGTTAAGTTGTACAATCTATTGTATACCTGTTGGTCTTCAGCTGCAGAAAAATGATGTAGATATATGATTTAAAATGTTGCAACAAAAGACAGATGTAGGCTTATTTCCTTAAAAACAAAAGCCAATTGAATAATTGCCTGCGGATTTAAAGGAAACTGAATCTGGTAGTATGGGATCACACAGGAAAAGATTGCATTGTTTCCAAGAACCCCACCATATCACTTATCCCTAGAGACAATTGCAGGAATAACACCTGTGATAGCAGATATATTACAGCAAGGAATTCTGAGAGAATGATTTGGAAGTCCATATAACAGTTGATTTGATCCCTGATTCAGAAAGTTAGCAGAAGAAATGTGTCACAGATGCGTGACATGTCAGTAAATGAATGCAAGAAAACACGTTACACTGAGTGACATAGGGAGATCACGTGGTCCCTTCAACAGGATGCAGATGTGTTTAAAGAAACCTAAATAGAAAATATTGGATTGTGCAGGACCTGAATGATATAATGGTCCCATGTTGTCCTGTGGTACTGAATCCAGCCACATTTTAGTTTCAGATTCGTTGTACTGCAGTAAGGTTTACAGTCACTAATCTGTGTTTGGCATTCTTTCTGGTGCCATTAAATAAATTCAGTCAGTTCCTCTTTACATGTGTATTTCAGCAGAGAGTTTTGGCATGGTGCAGAGTCCCACAAGGGTATAAAGAGAGTCCATCAATTGTTACCAGCTCCTGAATAAGAATCTGGAGTAATTACAGATACCATATAGATCAGTATTAGTTCAATATATAGATGGCTTGCGTGTGGCATCGGAAACTAGAGTAGCATGTAAACAAGATACAATTGCATTGTTAAACTGATTGGCTTAAAATGGACATAAGGTGTCCCCAGGGAAAGTGCAGTACTGTCAGAAAGAAGTTTAATATCTGAGTACACATAATTGAAAAGGGAGCTAAAAAGGTGTTCCTGATAGTGTTGAAGCAATTCTCCAAATGAATCCTCCTCGAACGCAAAGGAAAGGCAGGATGTTTCTAGGAATGGTTGGCTATTGTAGATAGTAGATACCCACTTTTCCTTGGTGGCTAAGCCTTTACTGAGGCAGACACACAGGGATGTCCAAGACGGTAAAGAGTGAGCATCACGAGCTAGTCTGTGGCTTGCTGAATGTCCGGTCTCTACGTAAGCACAAATTAGATATTTATGATCTCCTTAGTGAAAAGCAATGGGATCTAGTCTTCTTTACGGAAAAGTGGCTAGACTGTGACCCTACCTCTGAGGCCATTGAAGCTATTCCGGAGAGTTACACCCTGGTAAGGCAAGATAGACCGAAGGGTAGAGGTGGAGGGATAGCCATTGCCGCCAAGCAGGGGCTTCGCTGCCATATGGAGCAGACTGTGATCAAGGAAAGTGAGGCGGGTGCCTTCTCCATTCAGGTGAATGGGGGATACACAGTGAAGGGCCTCTTGATATACAGGCCACCTGGCCCGTCCGCCAGATTTGGCGAGAGCCTGGTTGAAGGTATCAGAGAAGCAGCTCTGCGCACGGATACGTTTCTGGTGTTGGGTGATCTCAACCTACACCTGGATGATCCTGCGGACAAGACGGCCGGGGACCTCTGCAAAGAGATGAGTGCACTTCAGCTTGAGCAGATAGTTAAAAATCCCACCCATCTGCGGGGCCACTTACTGGACCCTATTTTTGCCAATTGGGGACAGGTGGAGGCCTTGACCCCCGTACCCATTCCTTGGTCGGACCATCATCTGGTGCCCTTTTTGATACACATTCCGGGAGCTAGATTACCGGAGCAGGTAGCACTAAATCGTCCGAGTCGGAGATGGGCTAACTTCTCTCAAGCCAGGTTTCATGAGGCACTTACTGTAGGGGGTGGTACAGGGGGGAGGATGTGGAGAAAGCCAACAATAATCTGGACCAGCGTATCACGGAGGCCTTGGACCAGGTTGCTCCGCTTGCCCTGACTAGAACGGGGAGACGTGCTCAGAGAGCGGCACCTTGGTACAATGAAGAGGGGCAGGTGGCCAAGGTCGCGTGCAAATGCGCAGAAAGGAAGTGGAGGTTAGCCTTCGCCACTCAACCTAAAGTTGACTATGTTGCAAGTAGGCGCACCTACCATAGACTAATCAGGAAGGCTAAAAGGGTGTACTACGATACCAGGATTAGGGAAGCAGAAAACTCCATGAAGGAATTGTTTTTAATATATAAATCACTCTCGGTTGGGAAGCCTGCAGCGGTCCCAGAAGAATTCTGCACGGTGGACAGCTGTAACCGAATAGCGGAGTTTTTTGCCAACAAGGTAGCAACTATCTATTCTGCCTTTCCAAGCCGAGCTATCACAGGCCCCGAGTTTGAAGAAGTGCCTAGGGTAAGGGGAGAACAACGGGTGCAAACTATATTCGTCACCCCGTCTACTGAGAAACTTATCCAGATCTGCGGATCAATAAAGTCAGGCTCCCCTAGGGACCCTACTACGCCCAGACGCCGGATGGGCAGTTTGCACGTATTAGAGCCGTACATCCGTCATCTCCTGGACATCTCTTTTGGGACCCACACTGTTCCAGATGCCTGGAAACGGGCGGTGGTCCTTCCTCTCCAAAAGAAGCCCAATATCAGCTATGACAGGTTAGACAATCTTCGACCCATCTCTCTCCTGCCATATATGGCGAAGGTTGCTGAGAAAACTGTGAACCTCCAGCTGATGGACTTTGTGGAAGAGGCTTCCCTACTTCACGACTCTCAGTTTGGCTTCCGTCCACGGCACTCGACGGAGTCAGCATTACTTATGGCAGTAGAGTCTATACGGCAGGGAGTGGATGAGGGCCAGACTATAGCCCTGATCCACCTGGACCTAAGCGCAGCATTTGACACTGTAGCTCATTCCATCTTGCTACAGTGTCTGAATGATGGAGGGGTATCAGGAGCTGCGCTTAGATGGATCCGGTCTTTCCTGACAGGTAGATGCTTTCAAGTCCGTCAGGGAGAATGTTACTCTAAGGTGATTGGCTTGGGCCAGGGCGTGCCGCAGGGCTCGTCCCTGAGCCCAACTTTGTTTAATCAATACGTCTCCCCGCTGGCGGCTATAGTTGAAAGCAATGGCTTGCGCCTCGTGTCCTATGCCGACGACACGCAGATGGTCATATCCCTCTCATGTATACCAAGTCTTGCGGCGGACAGTTTCAGAGTTTGCATGCAAGAACTGGCAACCTGGATGTCCGCCAACTGCTTGAAACTCAATGGCAGCAAGACCGAGGTACTCGTGGTGGGGGAGGACCATCGGTATGGTCGTCGGCATGGTGGCCACCTTGTCTAGGAGAAACACCTGTTCCTTGCCAGGAAGTAAAGAATCTTGGGGTATGGTTTGACGCTGACCTTGCCTTTGGCCCCCAGATTGGTCGGGTGGTGGGGGCATGCTTCGGAGTTTTAAAAACTCTGAGGAAGGTCCTGGATCTTCTGCCTATTACAGCTCGCCGGATGCTGGTGCATGCCCTCGTCACCTCGCGCCTAGATTACGGCAATTTGTTGTATCTGGGGGCCACGGGAAGGGTCTTCAACCGCCTCCAAGTACTGCAAAATGCAGCTGCTCGCCTAATTCTGAGGCTCCCCAGGAGATCATCCTCAAAGGCAGCACTCCAGGCCCTGCACTGGCTTCCTGTCAGGCGCAGGGTGGAGTTCAAGGCTCTTTCTATGTGTCACCGCATCCTGGGTGGCAAAGCCCCAGTCCCGCTACAGAGTCTGGTTACCTGTTATGAGCCTACAAGGAACCTGCGTTCCTCCTGCACAGGGCTACTGAAAATCCCCAAAATAAAGAAAGCTCGAATGGGGGGCAGGTCTTTTAGATATTTGGCTGCTAAGCAGTGGAATGACCTGCCATTAGAGCTACGTTTGGAACCTTCAGAATCCATTTTCAGAAGGAAACTTAAGACTCACCTATTTGGAAGGTAGGCGGCTGTGATGGCTGCTTGGACTGTTTACCCCACTTACCATAGCGCGGGGACACGCCGTTGCGCGTAACCAGGCGTCTACAAATTTCCCTAATAATAATAATAATAATAATAATGTGTCTGATCAGCTTCCATGGCACAAAAAATATTTTAAAGCTTTCCAAGAGCTGAAAGAGAGTAATTTTCTCGCCCCAGCCATAGGAATGCCAGATTACAGTAAATAGTTTTTTTCTTTTTTGCACTTAGAGGCAGGGCTGTACTCTCAGTGCTGACACAGATGCACGGAACTGCTCAAAAGTTGAGGCATATATTTCTACAACCCTTGTTCCTGTCTCTGCACGTCTGCCCACCTGCCTTAAAGCCATCATTGCAGTGAGTACGAGTCTGGAAAAGAGGGAAAGCATAGTGATGCGGTATCCAGTAACTGTAATGGTCCATCACTCTGTGGAGCGTCTATTGACAAGAACAAAAACACCGCACATGATTCATAACAGATTGACCAAATGCAAACAGAGGATATTGCCCTCTGAAAATATTATCATTAAATGCTGCCAGATAACAAATACTGCGTCATTGATGCCTGTAAATGATGTTAGTGATGAAGTTGATAATGATTGCGTAGATGTCACAGATGTATGCACATAGCCTAGACCTGATTTAAAATATGAACCCTTGAGTGAGCCAGATTATATACTTTTTGTAGATGGCTCTTGTCTAAGAAATAATGAAGGTGCGCTAAGAGCAGCTTACCCTATATGTGGAATAAATTATGACATTCAGGCTTCATGGCTTCAAGGAGTTACCTCAGTATAAGTTGTAGAATTGATTGCTCTTACTAGAGCAACTGCTCACATGAAAATCACATGAAAATCAGTACAACTTTGATGTTGACCATGAGTTTGTGGAATTATGGTCACAATGAGATTTCATGTAAGCATGGGCGGATTTTGCGAATTGGCAATCCGCGAAATTGCGTATTTACGGATTCGCAATCCGGAAAATCCGCGAACTCTCGCGAATTTTTTTTTTGTGTGTTCGCAAGGATTTCTGCCAGTTTGCGAGGATTTTGTACCAGTTCGCAAACGCAAACTTACTTTTCGGGTAGCAACGGTCGCGAACATGTTGTTTCTACATCTGGTTCATCACAGCACCCTCTGTTTCACCACTGCCACCCTCTGTTTCACCACTGCCACCCTCTGGCTCACATATGCCACCCTCTGGCTCACCCATGCCACCCTCTAGTTCATCACTGTAGATTATGGGTGGAAAAGCACACCTGCCCTGACATAAATGAATTAGGGGCTGATTAATGTGTTACTGAATTTGAACTTCCTGGCTGGAACCTGCTTCCTTATCTGTAATTGCTTTCTTTGAGCCTGCTGTGAGGGTCAGAGCAGGGTCATAGAATAGTTGCAAGTAGGCAACTGAACTCTGAAGGGGCCCCTCAGGAAGCACTACAGGGAATGGTTACTAATGATAAGATTGAACTTTGCACCTGCTGAGTGCTTTCAGTTTAGCAAAAATCCAAATATCCAGCAGCATCCACAAAAAGTAATCCTTCCAGGCACTACAGGGAATGGTTACTAATGATAAGATTTAACTTTTGCACCTGCTGAGTGCTTCCAGGTCAAGATCCAAATCAAAGTGACCAGCACATGAAGAAAGCACTGAGAGGAGCCTGCTGGACAGGAACAGGAAGTTGGAGACTGTGGGGCACTTCCTTCCTCCCCCCCCCCCCAAAATGGACTCCTTGCAAAAAAAAAGTGCAGGCAAATGTCAACCTGAGGAGTTATTCTGATAAAAATCATAATTTTCAAGGTTTATGCTGCCTGCTGGTGGATTTCTTGTGCGAAATTGTAAATTTTGCAATCTCGCAATTGCGAGATTGTCGCTGCCCGCCGCATCTACGTTTTCGCAAGTGTTTACTCCCGCGAAATTGTATAGTATTCTAGTTGGCAAGTGCGACCAAGCAAAAAAATCCGCTTCGCACGGATTTACGAATTTTCGGTAAGTTCGCGAAATTGCAGTTGTGAAATGCGCAGCTCATCAAAGTGGGAATGGCAACATAGCCATGGGAAATCAGTATGCAGATTCAGTAGCACAGTATTGTGCTTTGTTGGCCTGCACAATTAATGGAACTTTCACACGTGAATCTGAGGAGGACACTAACATTACCATGTTAATGAAAGTGACAAATACCTGGGACGAATAGAAGAGGGTACAAGAAAATGTTTCAGAAGTGGAACAGCAGAGATGGATTAGTGCTGGTTGTGAGAAAATACAAATGACATTTGGATGTCTACAGATGAGAGGCCAGTGTTACTTGATAGTTTGTTATTTCCAATGACACTGTATTTGCATGGTTATACACACTTAGCTGGGGATGCAATGACTAGATTATTTTGTCAGAATTGGTTTGATCCCAGATTCAGGATATTAGCAGAAGAAATGTGTCACAGAAGTATGACATGTCAGCAAATTAATGCAGGAAAAATAGCACGTTACACTGAGTGACAAAGGGAGACCAGGTGGTCTCTTCAATAGGATTCAGATTAACTTTATCAAAATGCCTGTTTGTAGTGGGCTAAGATACGTCCAGGTTATAGTATGTGTCTTCAAGAGATGGGTAGAAGCCTACCCAAGCAGAAGACACAGTGGTAAACTGTTATTGCAAGAATTGATACCCAGGTGTAGCAAGCCAGTCTCTTTGGAGTCAGATAGCGGAACCCATTTTAAAAATGAGGTTCTGAATATGATCTGCACAGCACTGCAAATTGAACAAAGATTACATTGCAGTTATCAACCTGAAGCTTATGTTCTTGTCGAGCAGATGAATGGGACTATCAAGTCTCGTTTAGCAAAGGTTGGTGCCCCGACCTCACTGAGGAGGCCAGATGCTTTACCATTGGTACTGATGAGTACTCAAAGTATTCCTGATAGAAAGACTGGTCTTTCACCACATGAAGTGTTGGTCGGAAGAGCAATTATATTACCTGTCGTACCAGCAAAGGCACTGATACTCAGCTACTGCAAAGGATTGGCTGATGTGGTGCATTCTGTTTCTTACCAGGTTGCAGCTGCCTCTAAAGATCCACATCAAGAACAGTACCATGACCTCAATCCTTGTGATCAAGAAGCATATTCAGAAGCATTGTGGACTCCCCATTGAATTCTATTAAACCTACATAGACCTCTTAGCCCCCATCCTTAAAGAAGTGTACGAAGATGCCCCTGATGCTGGAATACTCCCCCCTTCTATGAGGGAAGCTCTCATCACTTCCCTACTTAAACCTGAAAAACCAGCCACATAGTGCAACTCCTACAGGCTGCTGTCTCTTATCAACTGCAAAACCAACATTTTAGCCAAAATCAGAGCAAACCGCTTAAATCTGCTAATGGAGAAGCTCGTTCTACCAGACCAAGTGGGTTTTATTCCTGGGCGGGTGACAATGCACAAACTCCGCACCTTCTTTTCTATTCTCCTAACCTCAATCCTGATTTGCCTTTGGCGGCGGGCTTCCTAGATGCCACAAAGACATTTGATTCAGTTGAATGGGATTACCTATTGGGTATCCTGCAATGGATGGGCTTCCCTCCACTGTTTCTCTCCTGGATCAGACTACTATAGCAACTCCCCACAGCCAAAGTCCTCATCAATGGTCACCTATCTGCTGCCTTCCCTATCACTAGGGGCACCAGACAGGGGTGCCCACTCTCTCCCCTGCTTTTTGCCATAGCGGGAGAGCCTTTGGCGGCAAAATTACATCAACGCCATCAGGATAAGGCACTACATTGTCAACTACACCAAATATTGCTATCACTCTATGCAGGTGGTATTACTCCCTATGTGAGAGATCAGCAGAACAACATAAACCCTCTCTTATGAGAATTCATTGTATTTGGGAAACTCTCCGGGATTCAAATAAACTGGGGTAAGTCACAAATATTCCCCCTCACTCCCGCGGCTCAGCCGTTCTCCCTGGATTTCCCACTAGAGTGGTGTCTCTCGGATATGCGGTATGTAGGAATCCGCGTCACCAGAGACAGGGAGGAACTGATGCGCCTCAATTATGGTACTTCCTTGGATCGCATCGCAGACAGTGTTACCCGTTGGATAGCCCTGCCTTGATTAAAATGGAGGTTCTCACACAACTATTGTATTTGTTTCTCAATATCCCATATCACCCCGGGAGATATTATTTTAGGGCGCTGCGATTGGAAATTATTAGGTTGGTATGGGGAGCCAAGCAACCGTGGCTGCAATGGAATGGACCCTACTCTATAGGGGGGTTTGACAGTCCGAATTATGAATTATGAATTATATTACATATGCGCTCAAGCACACTAAGCTTACTATTGTGTTCAACCCCCCCGCTATATGCCGCAGGTTGCTGTAGAACACTGGTTGGCTGATCCTGTGCCTCTAGATGGCGCACTATACATAACCCCCCAGCCACTGGATAAGACGCCCAATACTGTCTCCCGCACGATTGCAGCCTGGAACCGCATCTCGGTTGTACTGCAGTGCTCCATCCTTTACTCGCCACTGGTCCCCCTATCATATTACCCCCATATGCAACTGCTCCAGGAGGTGGGATGTCACAGGCTCTTAGAGCGGACTCATATCAAAACATGGGGTGACTTTTATAGTAACAGGCAATTCCAGACACTAGTTTAAATATTCCGTGATGGCCCGCTCTCCCCCCTGGACATCTTCCTCTACGTAAGGCTTCACCAAGGCATACGATCCATCACCCCGGATTTCCCCCAAGAGCCTCCTCCGCTGGCCCCACTGCAACTAATGCTCCGCGCAACATCTCTGAGTCACATGGTATCCACGGAGCTCACTATAAATATAGAGTTTTAAATATCGACCTACAGTAATAGCGAGTTGTAAATATCGTAGGGACAGAATATCGAAATCAAGAATATCGACGACCAGAATATCGACCTGAAGGTAAGAAATATTGTTTTTGTTAATATCGAAGTTAGTAATATCGATAGCAAAAATATTGATGTTACTAAGATTGATATTTATATTAGTGGTATGTATTTTATTATGCATTTTACATGTTTGTGTTTATATTTTTTGTTTAGTATTGTACTAGTTTTTGAATATAGCGGGTTGTGGGTTTATAGGGGAATAGGGTAGAAAGTAATTTAATTATAGTAAATTAATTAATATTTTTTAGGAATTATTAATAATTTTCAATTACATTTAGCGTTTTAGCACTGTAGCGGGTTGTGGGTTTATAGAGGAATAGGGTGGGAAGTAATTTAATCATAGTAAATTAATTAATCATTTTTAGGAATTATTAATTATCTTTAATTACATTTTGCATTTTAGTTCTGTTTCGGGTTGTGGGTTTATAGGGGAATGGGGTGGGAAGTAATTTAATTGTAATTAAGTAATTATTTATTTTTATTTATTGGTATTGATAATTAATTTATTGGTAAATAGTTATTAATTGGTAATTAATTTCTATTAATTAGTAATTAATTTGTACTAATTAAATAATTGGTAATTATATTAAGTGTATTCATTTATTACTGGAGTGTGTTGTGAGTTTATAGGGGAAAAGGGTGGGAAGTAATTTATTTCTAATTAAGTAATTAATATTTTAGTGTTGATAATTAATGCATTGTTAATTAATTATTAACTGGTAATTAATTTTTAATAAGTAATATTTTTTATTTTGAAAAATAATGTATTGTTCATTAATTAATAATTGGTAAATAATTGTTATTAATTACGATTTATTCATATTTATCAATAATTTATTGTTAACTAATTATTAATTGGTAATTACTTTTTAATAATAATAATTTTTTGATATTAAAAACAAATTTATTTTTATTCTTTTTTTATTTTTTTGTCTTCATACTGCCAAAACTCTTGATGTGTTTCTTCCAATCACTCCATTCCTACATTTGCCGACCCTTGGGAGAGGCAAATGGAGAGAGAGAGCTTTCCCTCCAAGTTAATCTAAGCATGGGCGAAATGTGCGAATTCGCGTTTCCCGAATTCGCAGATTTCCCCGCGAAATCAAAAAAAAACCTGCAAATTCGCTGTTTTTTTGCGATTTGCCCTGGAGTACTTTCTACTGGCTAATCCAGTAAGTGCTCCCTCATTGGGTAAATGTATATAGTGCTTTTACTACACTGCAGCTGCGTAAAGGGCCAGAAGATGTGTCTCCAGTGACCATGTGTGCCTGTAACACAGGCACAGGCACACATGGTCACTGGAGACATATCTTCTGGCCCTTTACGCAGCTACAGTGTAGTAAAAGCACTATGGGGCAGATTTACAAGCCGCTTGCGCCTCTTTTGCGCCGCAGTTGCGTCACTTTTGTGACGCAGCAGAAGCACAAAAGATGCGCCATGGTGCTGGGTATTAACAACGTGACGCATCTGAGAGATGCGTCACGTTGTAAAGCCCTGCGCCATCAGGAGGCGTTCCGGCGCAGGGGAGGGCGTTCCTGCGCAGGAACGCCTCCTAAAAGTGGCTGAGTGAAATCTACAAGATTTCACTCAGTCACTTTTAGGCCAATGCTGCGTCAAAACCCTGTGCCTGCTTGAAGCAGGCGCAAGGCTTGACGCAGCATTGGGGAGATAGAGCCCCCCCAGAGCATTGCTGGAGCTGCGTCGCGCTTGCGACGCAGCTCCAGCAATGCGCTGCTTTTACGGCACAGGTGCGTGACGCATCTGTGCCGTTTTTGCCACATGGTGCGCCACATTGTAAATGCGGCGCACCATGGGTGGCGGAGCTGCGGCGCACAATAACTGGCGTATCCCTGGGGATGCGCCAGTTATTGTAAATCTGCCCCTATACATTTAGCCAACGAGGGAGCACTTACTGATTAGACAGTAAAAAGTACTCCAGTTGAGTAGAGGTATTGCACAAAAAGGTGGCATCTTCGTGGACAAACACGCAGGGCGGGATTCATTCTGCCCCCTGTTAGACTCGTTTTTTGTGCCCTTCTGCCCTCTGTTAGACTCGTTTTTCCCTTGTTTTTCTGCCCTTCTGCCCTCTGTTAGACTCGTTTTTCCCTTGTTTTTCTGCCCTTCTGCCCCCTGTTAGACTCGTTTTTGTGCCCTTCTGCCCATTGTTAGACTCATTTTTCCCTTGTTTTTCTGCTCTTCTGCCCTCTGTTAGACTCGTTTTTTGTGCCCTTTTGCCCTCTGTTAGACTCGTTTTTGTGCCTTTCTGCCCCCTGTTAGACTCGTTTTTTGTGCCCTTCTGCCCTCTGTTTGACTAGTTTTTCCCTTGTTTTTCTGCCCTTCTGTCCTCTGTTAGACTCGTTTTTTGTGCCCTTCTGCCCTCTGTTTGACTAGTTTTTCCCTTGTTTTTCTGCCCTTCTGTCCTCTGTTAGACTGTTTTTTGTGCCCTTCTGCCCTCTGTTAGACTCGTTTTTCCCTTGTTTTTCTGCCCTTCTGCCCTTTGTTAGACTGCTTTTTGTGCCTTTCTGCCCTCTGCATCACCACATCATCACTCAGCACTACCCCAGCATCACTCAGCACCAACACATTATCACTCAGCACCACCACATTATCACTCAGCACCACCACAGCACCACTCAGCACCGCCACAGCATCACTCAGCACCACCACAGCATCACTCAGCACCACCACAGCACCACTCAGCACCAACACAGCACCACTCAGCGCCACCACAGCATCACTCAGCGCCACCACATTATCACTCAGCACCACCACAGCATCACTCAGCACCACCACAGCATCACTCAGCACCACCACAGCACCACTCAGTGCCACAACAGCATCACTCAGCACCACCACAGCATCACTCAGCACCACCACATTATCACTCAGCACCACTCAGCACTACCACCGCATCACTCAGCACCACCACAGCATCACTCAGCACCACCACAGCACCACTGAGCACCAGCCCAGCATCACTCAGCACCATCCCAGTATCACTCAGCACCACCACAGCACCACTCAGCATCACCACAGCACCACTCAGCACCACCACAGCACCACTCAGCGCCACCCCAGCATCAATCTGCGCAACCATTCAACAACAACTGGTTCAAATATGTTCTCTCAATGTTTCAAGCTTTATTACAAATGTCACAAAAAGATGTTAATATTTCACTTCTGTTCTTGGAGTTTCGGCACTATAAAATACACTGACCATTATCTTCACAAAAGTTATTTACAAAAGTTTAAGCTATTGCCATTATAAATTAAAATCACTTTTATTTAAGTATTAATTATTTTTAAAAATTAAAAGCCATTGTAATTTGTAATATCAATACATCTAAGTTACGTAAATACAAAACATGTTGCATTACAAATGCTATAGGTGTCACATTTGCGAAATTTATAACTATTGGCATTGTAAATGACAAAGCTATTAATTTAGCTATTTTCAAAACCAACACAGAAATAAAAAAAATTGTCATTTACAAGACCAATAGCTCAAACTTTCCTAATGCGAGACCTATTGCATTGCAAATGCTTGTTTTTATATCTGTCAGTGCTTCCTGTTGAGGTTTAATTTTTGTGACAGGCGCCTCATTGCCTACTTGTAACTATTATCTGACCCTGCTTCAAGGGTCAGAGCAGGGTCAGAGAATAGTTGCAAGTAGGCAACGAGGCGCCAGGAGGCACTTACAGGCTTACAGTAGCAGGTGCCCAAGTTGAAGTTAATTTCTTTGTAACCCTTTTGTAAAAGGTTACAAAAAATTAGCTTCAACTTTTGCACCTGCTGCTGTAACCCTGTAAGTGCTTGGCTGAAAATTCGTCCCCACTGATTCGCGGATTTTACCGCGATTTAGAGAGATTCGCAGATCGCGAAATTGCGGAAAATCTGCAAATTCCGCGAGCGGAACGAATTTTCAGCCCATGCTTAACCGTTACCTTCTCCCTCTGCTGTTCACATTTCGGGGGCAACCTGGATGTTACTTAGGAGGCCCGGTCCGACAGTGTATTGGCTTAATCATTGGACTCTCTTTTCTTCTCCTTCCAATTTAACAGAGCCGCCCAGATCTTAATTATGCTTCTTTGGTCACAGGCCATATCTGATTTGCTAGTGTAGATGATGTTTTTCAAACATTCAGCAAAGGTCAGGGGAATTTCAGATTTCCAGGCCCTACAGATTTCTCTCCTTGCAAGGATTACCACATAAAATATGAAGTTAGATACAGGTGCATTCACATAACAGTCATTCGATAGACCGATGAAAATCAGACTGGTACTTACTTCCATCAGTCTTTCCAACACAGCTTCCAGAAATTCACATACCTGCAGCCAATAAGATTTGATTCTTGGACATTCCATAAACATATGAATATCATCCGCTGCTGGATACTTGAACCTGGGACAGCTATATACGTTCCCTGTCACCTTGGATAGCTTTTTTGGAGACCAATAAACTCTGTAGGTGGTGTACAGGTGATTTTTCCTAACTGCAGCTGGTTTAACTATAGCCTGCAACATAAAAAAAAATCAGACTATATTTTATAAGCATCCGTCTCACTTTCTCCATATTCTTCGCCCCATAATCTTATGACTTCAGACTCCCCATCGTCCTCGGCGTCCAATAAGGCCCAATACCAGAACAAGACTTCCTTTTGCCATGTGCCTGTTCTAGTAACTAGAACCACTTTCGAGTTTACCTCCTCCTAACTCCAATTATGCGTCGCCCACCAAGAGGATATCCGATAAAACTTAAACCTTGTTATAGTTCCTCAGGAAAACTAATTTATTGTTAATTAATTTTTATTTGGCAATTAATTTCTAATAATTACTAGCTGTACCCGGCCACGTGTTGCTGTGGCTCAGTCTGGTTAAATGGAAGAGAAAGAATAGAGTAAGTGCACGTTTCTAATATGTTTCATTTCACAATGCTTGTGGGTATACAATATGTTTTTGTGACTATTGTCTCTTTGCGTCCCTTGTAGTTGTTGAGCAGCAAGCAAATCAATAGGGTCTGTTCGACCTTTCGATTAAAGACACGCGCGTATTGTACACACGCGTATCCGTATCCAACGTTGTATATATATAAACACGCGCTAATGTTGCAAAGTGAACCAACTCCTCCCCCCTCCCTCCACCCACTTCCTGGTCTGCCATCCTGACACCCACTGTCCATCCTAATATATGTAGACTACTGTCTCTATACGTCCCTTGTAGTTGTTGAGCAGCAACCAAATCAATAGGGTCTGTTCGGCTTTTCGATTAAAAACATGCACATATTGGACATGCGCATATTCGAATCCAACGTTGTGTGTATATAAACACGCGCTTAATCGAATCCAACGTTCTGTCAAAATTTCAAAGCAATCGGTGAAGAACTTTCGGAGATTTAAGATTTTGAACAAACAAACATTGACATTTTTATATGTCTGTTTGGGTTTTCGATAAAAAACACGCATGTATTCGACACGCGCGTATTGGAATCCAACATTGTGTATATAAAAACACACGCGTATTCGAATCCAATGTTGTGTCAAAATTTCAAATCAATCAGTGAAGAACTTTCGGAGATTTGCGATTTTGAACAAACGAACATTTACATTTTTATTTATATAGATAATTTATTGCTATTTATCATTACTTTATTGTTAATTATTTATTATTTGGTAATTCTTTTTTATTAATTATTTATTGGCATTGATAATTCATTTATTGTTGTTTAATAATTAAATCATTAAATATGTATGTTATTTTTAAATCCTACTCTATCCACATTGACATTTTTATATGTCTGTTCGGGTTTTCGATAAAAAACACGCATGTATTCGACACGCGCGTATTGGAATCCAACATTGTGTATATAAAAACACACGCGTATTCGAATCCAATGTTGTGTCAAAATTTCAAAGCAATCAGTGAAGAACTTTCGGAGATTTGCGATTTTGAACAAACGAACATTTACATTTTTATTTATATAGATAATTTATTGCTATTTATCATTACTTTATTGTCAATTATTTATTATTTGGTAATTCTTTTTTATTAATTATTTATTGGCATTGATAATTCATTTATTGTTGTTTAATAATTAAATCATTAAATATGTATGTTATTTTTAAATCCTACTCTATCCAACACTTTCCCTGGAGTGGGAATAGTATTTTTACCCATACGCTATCCCACACTTTCCCAAATGTTGCACTCACTGGAGTGGGAATAGTAATTATTATCCCTACGCTATCCAACACTTTCCCTACTGTTGCACTCACTGGAGTGGGAATAGTAATTCTTACCACTACGCTATCCAACACTTTCCTTACTGTTGCACTCACTGGAGTGGGAATAGAAATTTTAACTCCTATACTATCCAACACTTTCCCTACTGTTGTACTCTCTGGAGTTGGGATAGTCATTTTTACCCCTACGCTATCCAACAACTTCCCTACTGTTGCAAATATTGGAGTGGGAATAGTAATGTTAACCCCTATGCTATCCAACACTTTACCTACTGTTGCACTCTTTGGAGATGGAATAGTAATTTTTACACCTACGCTATCCAACATTTTCCCTACCGTTGCACTCTCTGGAGTTGGAATAGTCATTTTTACCCCTACGCTATCCAACATTTTCCCTACTGTTGCACTCTCTGGAGTGGGAATAGTAATCTTAACACTTACGCTCTCCTAAACTTTCCCTACTGTTGCACTCTCTGGAGTGGGCATAATACTTTCAACCCCTAGGCTATCCAACAGTTTCCCTACTGTTGCACTCTCTGGAGTTGGAATAGTCATTTTTACCCCTTTGCTATCCAACATGTTCCCTACTGTTGCACTCTCTGGAGTGGGAATAGTAATTTTTACCCCTCTGCTATCCAACACTTTCCCTACTGTTACACTATCTGGAGTGGGAATAGTCATTTTATCCCCTTTGCTATCCAATATTTACTGTTTTAGTTAATGTAGTGTATAATTTATTTTCAAAATAATTTTTTTATTTGTTATATATATTTTTTATATTTTAATTTATATTATGGTTGTATGTGTATACATGTATTTATAATTAAAAAAATGTTTTAACAAGTTATTACAATAATTATTAATAAATATTATTAGGTATATATATATATATTATATTTTGTACATATATGTTTAATTTATTTTTACATTCTATGTATTAGTTATAATTTTAAACATTTTAAAATATTTTTAACTATGTTTCTTTTAATTATATGTATTATTTACTTTATTTTACATTATGTTTCAAATATTTTTAAAAAACATTATTTTTAACACCAATATTTCTGACAACGATATTTTTTTCCCATATTTTTGTACTTACCATAATGTAGATCGGATTTTGATTTTGTGGACATCGATATTTCGCCTCCGATATTTTTGACGTCGATATTTCTGTAGTAGATATTCTGTCAGTGATTCTGTATCCACACTATACCACACCATACACACGCTACAGAATGTACCACCTTGCCCATGTCCTGCGCACTGGGACTCAGAGCTAGGACACAAGCTTACCGACGAACAATGGGCATACTGCTGCCTGCAAACAAAACAAATCTCAGCGAGCAGCAGATTGCGTATTGCACTTTTTAAATTTCTGCACTGTCTCTATCACACCCCTGTCAAAATGCATAAGTACAAACTAAAAGACACAGACCGCTGTGATAGATGCAGCACCCCAGAGGCGGATTTCCTTCATTTAGCCTGGGGGTGCCCGGGGTTACGTGACTACTGGGAATAGGTTTTTACTGCCCTAGATCAGATGACAATGCTATCACTGGAGCGCACTCTGCTGGTCGCCTTACTGGGATACACCGCACTCATTGCCACGCCGTAGCGCCGGTACATCGCCACTGCCTTGGTAATGGTTAAATGCAGCATTCCCTGTAGATGGGGCAGGGGTCGAGCGCCAAAGTTTAAGGACTGGCTCACTGACTTAATTTACTGCCAAGAGCAATTAACTAACTATGCTGAATTGCTCCCACCGGCTTCACGACCCTAGGATATTTGGGACCCTGGCAGAACGTATCTCCAAACACATACCGGAATCCGCCCCTTAGACCACCACAGAGATACTTGAAGGTTAGGGACATTACCATGAAACAATCATGTGCACCGCAACCATCTCCTTTGTTATTCTGAGAACCATACCTCGCAGGTCTTGCTCTGATAATTCCTGTGCAGCTGCTCTAACAAATACTGCAGCCAACCCTCTTGGCACATGTGCAACTGAAAATGACGACATGTGAAATTAATGTTGTAAGCTATGTTATACTGTTTCTCTGAGCAAGGAAGACAAATCACACAGACATTATGGACTCTGGGAACACCTTCTTACGCCATGAACTGAACTTGTGAGGGGAAAACGACATCTGTATACTGACTAAAATGTGTGAGCTTCTGCATGACAAATGCTGTAGCTGTATTATTTCATGTTAATGAAAAAAACAATAAAAACATTTAAAAAAATGTTTTAAAAGACTTATAATCAAAGAAGATTGAAGCAAAGTATGTTGATTGTTTGAATCCCAGTAACAATACAGAAAGAAACATAAGCAAGCGACGAGAGTGACTCAGAAGAAAATCAACAAAGTTTCAGAAGATTGTTGGAAAGTGGGTTATTAGTAGTGGTAAATATGCATTGCCACTGGCAGTAAGACCACTAACTCAGTCTAGGGCTCAGAATAGGTATAAGAAAATGATTCCCATGCTCAACCCTTAGTAGCTTGGCTGCGAGCAAGCAAGCTAAACTTCAGAGGCAGGTATGTAAATTATTTAAAAACACCACTTCAGTAAATAATTAAGACACAACACACAATAAAAATCTCACACCAAATTATTTAAAGAGGAAATATGTTTATCTGTACCATGACACTAAAACAACAAAAATCCAATGTAGGAAACCCGAGATATAAATATTTCAAGATTTAGCACTATATAGCACTTAGAAATCTATAGCGCCACCTTGGGACATCTGGTCACGCTTGACCGAGACAATGTCAAAGTTTCCGGCTGCCTATGATGGAGCCCTTGTCAAGGACTAAAGTGAAACTCTTACCGCCAAGACCTGCACAGGAACAGAGTCGCTAATTTCCCAACTTTCTCCAAGGGATGTCCCAGAGTCCGTTATAAAACTTGACCCTTCGGAACCCCTCAGGGGGACAGGGGTGCGGATAAAATAAGAAAACAACAGAAGAGACCGCTCTGGAACTGTTCTACTGCTTCTCTTGCTTAGTCCGTCCCGCAGACATAAACTTCTGAGAAACCTTAAATATATTAAAGAAATAACTTTAAAATATTTCCTTATCTACACTACTCTCTCTATCTCTTCATCTATCTATTTGTAGCTTATTTTCCAGATAACTTGCTTCTCTTCTTTCTCTTGTTATTTGCTCTCACTCTCAAGTCTTATCACTTCTTAGAATGATAGAGCTGTTTTACCACAAATAATAATAACTTCAGGGCTACTATTAAATTGCTTCTTTGAATACTCTTATTACTTGGTCTCTTACCACGTAGTTTTGCTTAGTAGACTTTTCATCAACCGAAATCCTCTTCTAATCTGAAAAAGGTATTATCCTTAACCTACAACCTATTACTAGAATTATGTATGCCTGACTAATTATCCTAATTACCTATTTTAACCTATTCTAATTATGCGCTCTAACTATTCTAATCTAAGTACCCAGATGTCCTATTTATGTATTGTATCCTTAATCTGAACCTTCCTAACACTGTGTCCGTTTCTTTCTTTTTTTAGTATGTTCAAGAATCTCGCTCAATTCAGGTAAGTTTTCTTCTTCAAAAAAGTCTCTTGCTTCTTAATCTTTTATCACGTTGTAATTCAATTGTCATTGTCATTTGTTTTGGAAATAGAATCTAATCACTTATCTCAATTTATTTCCTTCTCCTCAGAATCCGCTGCCGCTGGAGGCCTCTAGTTGAAGACGCTGCTTGGAAGAACGAACCTTCTTCGACAGGTACGCTGAATTCTCTCAAGAATTCTCCACACTCACGCTCTCTCTTGATGTGCGCGGTAAAGGAGTAAGTCAAATCACGCCTTACATCAGAAACGAAGGAATTTGCCTCAGAACTCTGGAAACGTTTGTCTGACTCTGAATGCTTCTTTAGTGAAGTGCGCATTTGTTTGTGATTGCGCGCTTCACAATAACCCCAACAACTGTGTGGAGACATAACAACTAGACCGTCACCTCATCGGCGGCCATCTTGGAATCCTGCCGATGACTCAGAACTCTCCAAACGTTGTTCACTGAACCTTTTCTCTTCCTAAACCAGCGCTGTTTGCATTTGGAGGTTAATGTAGCATTAACTGTCAGTTTAGGTGTTCTGACAGCCCCGACTGGATAACCCTCGCAGTAGGTCTCGGTCAAGATTTCACCTTCTGACTTAAAATCTTTTCTGGAGCTTTTTCTTCTTCGGTCCCTTGCTGCTCTTCTCTAGTCTGGGTTTGATGAGGATTTACCAGCTTGTTTTCCAGGGAGCTCCAAGTTAATGCTTTCCAGGGAGCTCCCAGTCAAACTCCCGTAGCTGAACCTGTGGAGCTTTTCAGTAGGACAAACCAGCAGGGCGGCCTGCCCGTAGTTCATGGTCGCCGGCTTCGCTCTCGCAGTTGAGCCATTCCCCCCATCCCCCCAAAATATGTCAACTGATCGATGGTTCTTTGGAGACGGCATGCAGCGTGAAAACACGGAATCCATCCAATAAACTGAGGTGGGCTAACACCTGACATATTTTATTGGGAGCGCATTATATATTTTTGATTCTCCGAATACAGGGAGAAGAGTATTTGGAAAATATTGAGGTTATAAGTGACCACCTTATGAGTAAAGACCGGAGGACCAGTTAGAAGTTTACTATTATGAGCGTTTATCAAGACTAGATTGCCGGTAAGCAGGAAGGATAATCTTGAAATCAATAAGGTGGATACATTAAAAAGAAAACTATTCGCCAAGAGAAGTGGTTGAAGGACCAGTCAGTAATCCCTAACACTACTCTTTTTTGCCCTGAAGAAGTCCTTATGGACGAAACGCATTGGCTACGATCGTGTGATTCTCAAGAAGAATTTGAATTGAGAACATTTATATAAAGACCTGCTGAATGGAGTATCATTTTTGTGAAACTTTATTTTTACTTTTCTATGAGTGGATTGCTGGATCATTGTATTTTATTGTAAATTGTGGGATTTTCCCTTGGAAACCTAAGGGTATTGAGCTTCAGGTCCCCAGCACCCTGTTTTTGGTATCACTCAAACCACACTATTAATAGGTGCAGTCGTTATTGCCCTATACCCAGTGTGCTTCTTTGTTTATGCATTAAGGAATAGGTTGATTATGAGATTCAAAAATAAATGTTGCATAGTAAAATATTAATCTTTTCTGAATTAGAAAATCCTGCATTTATGACAATATCTTTAAGCATCTTTCTAAGGACCAGCTTCTAAAACACGTTGTGCTCATTTCAACAATATCGAGTTTCTTTTTAGCTAGGAAAACTTGTGTCAGGGTTCTTCTGCAGCCTACATGAATACCAATGATTACCTACTGCGAGTTAGCACATTTCAAATGTGTTTCAGTTTAACGTTACATTTTACACTTCTTTTGGCACGTTTGTCATTCTATATTAGTTAATTTTTCATCCTACTTTTTTTAGACTCTAGTAACCGTAATATGTTTTATGTAAAAGGCATTGTGCTCTGTCGCCTTGGACCTTGTGAAGAGCAGCATGGTCATGTTCTGTCACATACTACAGTACTCTGGAAACCATTCTGGCTATGGTATTTTACATACTCATGCTGTTTGAAAACCAGTCTAGCTATTGTATCAAACAAATGGGTGCTTAATCTCCTGTCTAGGGTGTGTTACATGCTGGGATATTGCGAAGCCCAGATTGGCTATTATATTTTACACACAAGAGAATGTTTAAAACGGAATTCAGTAGGTTCTGTTACCTACAGACGCATTGTAAAAACTGGTCTGACTGTTATGTTTTAAATACTGAGACACTGCAAAAACCGTTAGTGCTTTAAATACAGGGGCACTGTTAAAATCAGGCTGGCTAAGCATCTTTACATATTTGTGCAATATGGATATTGAACATAGATAGTACATGTGTAGCAGTGGTGAACAGTATACTCCTGCTTCTCCTGGAGGAAATATATATCCCTGCACTACATCCAGTGACAGAAATGGTTTTATATATCTATAGGGGATTATGTGCCCAAAACTCTATATTATAAGAATACTGCATGTCACAGATTGATGAATTCTGTATCAGTAAAGAAGTACAAGGCTTCTGGACGAATGCTTTTATAAGGTCACTCACTTAATGCTGAGGTGACGTTCAAATAGCCTTTTAAATGTATAGCTGGTGGTATTTTATTCAGTAGAAAAGTGGGCACTTCACTCATCAACAGAGAGCTCAATAGAACTGTAACATTGTTTCTGATCCGGACTGAGTAGCTCATTCGGAGCTGGTGTTCTATTTTCATTCTGGGACTTGCAGTTTTGTATTTGCAAACTAGCAGCTGCTGCAATACAAAAGTGGGGGCGGGACGTGGATTAGGGGGAATAATATATATTTTTAACTTACCTGACGATGCGCCCACCTCAGTCCTATTCCCGGATCTCATCCCAGCATGCTATGGGGCACAGGCTCCCCACCCAATCGCGGCGCTGCTCTCATGCTACACCTAGCATCAGAGCAGCGCCAGGATTGGTTTGAGCAGCTTGGTTTGCCACTCAGGCAGTGGCCAGGAGCCTCTGACATGTCTCCATACCGGTTGTGCAACACAGCTAGGTTGGAGAAACCTAAGTGGGCATATCTGCTTGGCCAGCATAAGACACCTGCCCAAGCAGACGTGCATTTACAGTGCGCCTACCACTCCTATCTGCTATGCCTAGCCCCACCCCTCCCTATACTGCTGGCATCGGCTCAGTCAGTCAGCGGTCATTTTTTTCCCACTAGATTGCTGACTGACTGACCAGTGGGGCGACACTCCTCTGTCATTATGGAGGAGCCAGCACGGTATTCGCATTTACAAAAGCAGAACTACAAGACTCAGCATGTAAGAAATACTCAAGAACAGGATGCACTGCTCGTGTATGACCTGGTAGAAACTCATTACTTTCTTTCCAGAATGTTGCTGCACACAGGCTTGCCCAAGTTGCTCTACGTGGAGGGTGGGGGGGGAGTATGCCACAGCAACAGCAGATGATCAGCCCTGCACAATGACAGATAGAGCTTTGTTGCATAGTAAAATAAAGTTGATTTTTCAGCAAATCTTTGGCTTACCAGAAACAGAATTCAGAAACCTACAGGGTGACCAAGTGGGTAGGTGGAGAAATAATACCTATGAATGTTGAGGTCCAGGAAAACGTAACTCAGTTACCTTTCTGTAGCAGAGATTCACCTTCCCCACCTTCACCAATGCCAAGTATTCTTGACTTACGAACCTGCTTAGCAAATTCATAATTCCAAGTAGTCACTAACACATTTGTGAACAAGTCAGATAGAAGCATGAGGGTTTTCCGGACTCTCGAATGAGTTTACATTGCAAGCCAGCAAAACTGCCGGATGTATGACATTACAACGCATGCTTTTACATCGCATGCTTTTACATCGCAAGTTTTACAACGCGTACCATTACAACGCATAGTGCTTTGGGGCGCTGGCTAGTGAATAGTTATATTTACTATTCCAACTCCAGTCCCTGTGGATAGTAGGGAAGGTGTTGGATAGTACATTAAACCTATTCCCTTTCCTAGAGCGCCCCCCAGCGCAATGCGTTGTAATGGTTTGCGTTGTAAAAGTTGCTTCGTAAAGGCACTGCGTGGTAAAAGTTGCGTTGTAAAGGATGTTTCCCAAACTGCCAGTGTTCAAGCAGAAATAATCCATGATAATGCAATTTCAATGAAAGGCTGAAGTTAGCATGTCTTCACTTCCTGACAAAGCCTGAGTAGAGTACAAAGAGTTACCCTCCCAATACTTAGACCATTACCACCATGACAACCAAAACAACGTGGAGCATCTCTAGTAAGATTCCATGATTGTTAGGTTTACTGATGGAAATATACTGGTCTGTATGAAAAAGATCAGCAGGTTGGCTGAATTAGCCAAGTCACAATTTCTGATCTTACATGATTGGCTTCAATCAAAGGGATGGTGGCCTGCAAGGGGCAGTAGGTCATGTTATGTTATGTTATGTTATGTTAAGCTGTTTTATAGCGTGCACAATTACTGCCGGAGTATCCTGGCGCGAAGAAGAAGAAAAAAAAAAAAAAAAATGTAGCAGCAGAGCCCTGAACTAACATAACAAATTAAACAGCTAATCTAAACAAATGAGTTTTTAATGCTTTCTTAAAAGCCGTGAAGTCCACAGTACTGCGCAAAGAGACAGGGAGCGCATTCCATGCTCGCGCAGCTCTCACTGTGACAGAGTGCCCTCCCAGCCGGATGCGCCGAAAACGCGGGACTTGCATGAGGTGTTGAGATGCTGAGCGCAGATCTCGGTTGGGAGTATACCGCAGGAATCGTTTCATCAAATAGGCGGGACCGCGCCCATTGATGGCTTTGTGGGCCAAAGTCAAGATTTTGAAAGTGATTCGATGCTGCACCGGCAGCCAGTGCAGACTCTCCAGGTAATTCCTAACGCTAATCCGCTTGGAGATGTTCCCCAGTAATCTAGCGGTAGCGTTCTGAATAACCTGGAGCCGCCCTATCAAGTAAGCAGGAGAGCCACTAAACAGAGCGTTGGCGTAGTCCAGGCGCGAGAGAATTAAAGCTCTCGCGACTGACTCGCGAGCAGAGGCCGGCAGAAACGGAAAAAACTTTCTAAGAGACTTCAGGGTCCCAAAGCAGCCTCCAGTGAGCCTCTTAATGTGCCCCTCAAAACGGAGGTCCTCCCCAAACCAGACCCCGAGGTTCTTGGCCAAGGTGTTTGAGGCACCTGGAATGGGGAAGCCATCTGGCCACAATAGTGACCTAAAGTCAGGAGGAAACTGGCCATAAAGCAGGATTTCAGTCTTGTCCTCATTGCACTTCAATTGGAATGACGCTAGCCAATTGAAGACTGAGGACAGACAGTTCTGGATCTGCTTTGTATCCAGAGCCTCGCCTGGCCAAGTGAACCCCTCTGATTGCATTCCAAAATGGAAAATCATTTTTCAAGCATAGTCTGAGTTCCTTAAAGGAACTGGAGCTGTTTTTGAAAAACATGTTTTTGTTTTGGAAAACGTCACTGTGAGCAGGCTGGATTACTACCAACTCCCACTGAACCTGCCACCCCAATTCACAAAGGGAAAGTGGTCCAAAGGAAACCCATTTCTCTTTGTGAATCAGTTACCACCCCAACTTGGGAGCCCATAACTGACCAATGGTTTGAGACTGGAATAACAGCCGCAAACCATTGATACATAGATTCACAAATCACAATCTGGAAGGAAGACCCCTTCCAAATTGCAATTCAATTATGATTTCTAACGCAGTTTGTGATTCGGTAAAGCTTTACAGTGTCCCTAAATGTGTTTAGTGCATATGTAAAAGGGTTTTTGCAGTCTCAAACCCTGTATTTTAACATTCCAGAGCGTTTGAACCTGTGAAAACCCTTTGTACATCACAGTGACAATGGCAGTCTTTGACATCTGAAAGGCAATGAAAAAAGCAGAATGCCAGAACGGAATAAACGATTTACCTGTATACTTAGATAGTTTTTAAATATGAGACTGTTAAAAATGACATTTTAAAAGGGCACTATCCGAAAAAAATGCCTTTAAACTAAGAAAAAATGCATTTAAAGCAAAATCAGAGTGCCAGTTTGAAAAAGTGGATGAGCCTATATCCCCGACATTTCATATGGAGGCTTCTAGATGAAATATGCAATAAAGTATACTTTGTTGACTGCACTTCAGTGGTCCAATAGGATTTTCAGGAAGATGTCCTAAGGGAAACATTTAATGAATTTTCCTTGTAGCCACAGCATTCCACATGCCTGGGCTTACTTTTTTAAAGTTTCCACTGGTATGCGTACGCTCTGCCATATATTTCCCCAGATGTTTGAGATTTCATAAGGTTGTTTTACAGGTCACAACTCGAGCTCTATGCTAAGTGTCTCCACCTCACTGCCTCTTTCATGATCTTCCTAGAAATAGGAAAGGCTACTAACTTTCAACCCTTCAAATACGGCATGGGCTTTGGGTGCCAACGCCAGTCCATTCTCTTATGTTTTCAGGATGTGTAGCCCATTACACTCATTGCCTATTCTGCTTAAATCATATTACGTTTATGGTACTTTCCCACTCCATGATTCATAATCAACTGACTTTGTTGCATATTAATTTGCACATGTTGGGTTTGCACACCAACGGTCAACTTCTTCAGGTCGCGTTCATGAGGCTTATAACTGTAGAGACTCTTAACATGCAGTATGCATAATTTAGTTGCTCGTAGAGAGGCTTTTCTAGGCAAAAGGGTTGTTCAACTCTAGGGAGATATGGCGAAGTGCCTTAACCAGTCTTTTGAATTTTTCTGGCTACAGCAGTCTTGGACCTCCTGGGAACTAAAAATCCCGTGGTTCATTGTGATTATAAGTACCCTTTAGGAATGCAATTTGTAATGTAACTTATCTTATTTCCTGATGCATGAAGTGCAGGATTAGAGAAGGAGCTGCATAGATTTCTACCTTAGCACTCGATTCAATAGGCTTGTGAGCCATGTGTTTTACTCCTTTGGGTCAGTTAGGTGTTACAGATGCTTGTGAGTGTCTTCTGTAATTGATGATTGTTACAACAGGGGCAGCCCAACGAGCACCTGGAACCAGAGGCAAGTCTGTATACATATAGAACAAAGGTTTCAAGCCAAAGGTATAAGAGTTATAATTATCAAATTAAAGGATTTGGAAAGAAACTCCAGCATGAATTATCGAACAAAATAGTGTAGGTCCACTTTTCATCGAAAGAATTACATGCATTTGATACAAAGTTGATCATATTCCAATGTAATCAGTTCTCAAATGATCATGCTGTGAATAAAGAAGAAAAATGTAGAAGATGTCTTTAAAAACGACAAAAAATAACAAAGGAAAAGCACAATGTTTTAAATCCCTGATATAAATCCTAATAATCTCACAGTATGAATTATATTCCTATCGTCAGAAGCGTCAACGGTGTTTCAACCCTTAGGTTTGAAAGGTTCATGGTCACGCAAGATTGAAAAAAGCAGCAACCACGCAATCTCAATGGGGTCTTCCCACTTTTACTTGGGGGTCTTGTCCTTCATAAATAAAATAAATAAAGAAATTTTGGGCCTCATTTATGAAAAGTGACGCATCGCTGCGTGAAAAAAACTGCAATGCGTCACTTTTCATTGCACCCTCCTTGTGACGTGCTGGATGCATCATATTTACAGTTTGACGCATCATGTCGCAAGGAGTTACAGATACGTCAGTATTTCTGATGTATCTGTAGGTGCAAAAATTACGCATTGCTGGAGTATGTAACTCCATCAATGGGTCATTTCACATGGGCATGTCCCATTTCAAATGTGCCTGCGTCAGTCTACGCCTGCTGTGAGGCAGGCATAAGATATTGACACATTTGCGTCCTAGAAGTGACTGAGTGAAATCTCATAGATTTCACTGCGTCACTTCAACGAGGCTTACTTGTGTTAGAACGCCCACCCTGCATACATTATACCTGGCGCAGGTATAATGTGACGCAGGGGTTTACCAAGTGATGCATCTACCTAGATGCGTCACTTTGTAAATATGACACAACATGGCGCATTTTTAACCCTGCTGGTGCGTCACAAAAAGTGTTGCACCAGCCACACACAAGTGACGCAAGGGCTCATAAATAAGCCCCCTTGTGCCTCAGTACCTGCACTGTACTTAAGACATGTAGGAAGAGGCAAAGAAGCTGTCAAGGGGCTCACTAACTGTGAGCCACATAGACATGGCAGACAGTCAGTGCGTTGAAAGGTGGAAAGAGTCCCATGGGTCCTCGCCCACTCAGACATCCCCTTTCAGGTGGGGGTTGTCACTCACTGCAACAGCTGCAGGGGGCTCTTTAACTCCCTTTCAAACACTGATCGGGCTGTCAACGGTACTTATGTGCTATCCCCATGGCAGGTGTGAGAATGCGTCCTCACCAGGGCAGCAAATTCATTATGAAAGTTGACACTCACCTGGTCTGCACCAGCGCACCCAGTTAAAGCTGTGCCACATAGCAGGCCAGGGAAGTGCGCTTTTTCTGCAATATATGCCCAGGTATAATGGGGTATCGAGCTTCAACCCTCAAGAAACAACATGTAAGATGAGGCTTTTTGCACTTTAACACAAATTAAATGAACTAGCTATTATCGACTGGGTAGACATAAGCTAGTCTGACTGTGATTGGTCTTTCTGGATCAAAGACAATTCATAACAAACACTGGTTAGTTTGTGCTCAGTTGTGTTTTAAGCACACTCAGACTATGTTGTAGGATAAAATGATTGAAACTGCTAAGCTTCTTATTTCAGTTGCGTTCTACGTTTGTGTTTCAGGGTGGGCTATATTTTAAAAGGTAAAACATTGCATACATTTTTTCTGGGAATACATTAAGCGGCTCCCACCCCTCCACACTAGAGGTCCCTCCGCTCTAGGTAGAGTCAATGGAAGCTCTGACTTTTCAGTGGTGGAGCCGTCCCTGTCTTTGCCTTCAGAAATCTTTGGCCTGGTGGCCCATCCAAAAGAAGGCCTTCAAATCATAGTGAGGGCTATACCACACTATTTAGGGCAAGGTGACCATCACTTGATATCCCTTCCTGGGACCACCGTGAAAGGTGGTCCAAGAAAGGGATCTGCCAAGTGGTTCAAACTCGCAGATATTGGGGTAAATTATTATTTTTGTTTTTCAAGAATAAATTGCCACTTTGGGAGCTTACTCTTCATAACATTCTGGTATGGCATACTCCTTTGGAAAGATTGTTATTTTTGTTTTACATTCTTTGGAAGAATGAGATAGAAGAAACCTTAATACATGCACAAGAACTTATATAGTGGTTGAACCCTCCCTTTATTTAAGAGGGAGGGAATTGAATGTAGTGGTTCTAATCCTTTTGCTTTCCTCAAACAGTTCTATTAACTTACTCTACAAGACATTATGAGGTACAAGTGGTGTGCTTAAATCCTTTCAACAGTGGGCTGCAGGCCAGAACTGATTTTTAATATCAAGTTGTGTCATATGTCTTACAGTTGACAACATCTGAGAGGCTCTGAGGATGGTGAATACAATCCCCTTTAGCTATCACGAATCCTGACCAGTTTACCATGGTTAATATGTTCACATGGTTAATGTGTCCACTTGTCATGTAATTGACTGGAAGATGCAACTGTTATGACAGTGTAAATAGTCCACTGTTCTAAATGATAAATTAAAGTGACTGGTATCTGGACTCACTCCATTGTCCACGTATTAACCTAAATAGCCCTTTACTATACCAATGATAAGTGGAGGTCTACTTAGCTGATGCGGGGACAGTACTGGGTCACTATATCACACAACAAATTTATTGTGACCACTGAATAGACCCAACAACTGCATTGCAAGGAAAATCTAGTGCAAGTGAATAGGGAGTTAAGAATAGCACATGTGTACTGTGATATATGTTAGGCCATGCATAGGATGCAATATTTCAGTAGGTTGATATTGTCAATCTTGATATAGTGCTTTGCAACCACTGCCACCAGTCGCTCTCATTTGATTTTCAGATGGTTGCGGACCTTTCACAATCAATCCATTATCCCACACAGATTTACTGGGCAACATGATGACATTGTAGTTCAGGGTAAGTAAATATTTTCTATGTTAAAAAACTGCCTTCCTTTAAGGATAATCTAAGGTAGACATCCACTACCACTTTATAGCATGGTTTCAAAGGTCTGACAAATGTTAAAAGCATCTCTTTTTAAAGCTCTCTGAGTGCTACTTCTGCTGTGGCATTGGCCGTCTTTGTCACACTTTATAGACACACTGGTTGTATCATCTGTCAATCATTGTGCACCTGTTGTTTTTTCACTTTTGGACCGCTCATTTCAAATCTGCGCTAATACAAATGGTCAATGGGCGCATGGGCGAAAATGAACGTAAAATATATTTAAAATAAACTTACCTTACAACAGGACCTCTTGCTTCAGGCCTCCTACAGCTCGGCAACCACCAGGAAACTCCCTAGACCAATCCTGGTGCTGCTTTCATGCTGTGAGGTTTCGCCGAGGTCGGAACGACAAGCTAACAAAGAAGAAACAGTTTTCCGAGAAAGCAACCTGGCGCCTGCAAACACAAAAAAATCCTTTTGGATGTGCACATAAAACAGCTTCTTTAAGGGCCACACGCTGAAATAAGATATGGATTGACCCATCTACCAAGAAATCTTTTATAGCAGCTCGAAGATTTGCGGGAAACTGCTGCCTTTATGTGTCCATAAAGTTCACAGCCCTGAGGAGGACCTTCTTTGAAATGCTTGTATAATATTCCACGCTCTGGCCAGTTTTCTAGATAGGGCCAAACAGTACAGTTCCAGACTGCAAACAAGAGGGTTAAATTGAGACATGCCCCAGTAATTTGACAGAGTAGGACACATGACATTTACATTTGTTTATTTCTCTGTTCATGTTTTCTATTTTTCATGATTAATCTTCTTTGTATGTCCAATGACTAATGTGATGTATTGTTGTTGGTCTATTCATGTTTTGTTTCATTTTTTGGGTTATAAGTGTGTACCTGTTTAAGGTGCATAAACCATTACATGTATGATGTTTGTCCTGCTTATAAGTGGCTCATAAAAAAGTAATGAATTCAAGAAACAGGACTCCTTGGCTATGCCCATTTATTTATTTCAAGATCACTGTTAAGATCATTTCTATTGGCGAGATCTATTTTAGTGTACAACATTGAAGAATTTCTTAAGTAAGAGTAAGTCAAATCACTGATGTATGGAGAAACAATATGTTTTTTTTTCAAGTTAGGTAACATTAGATTGATGGTTTCCGGGGGGTATCTTTTTGATGATAAATTATGAATTGATCCTAGCCCCCATTGTCCTCAACTGGATGAGGCTCCTTTATGATACATACTCTCATGCTGTGAGAACAGCACCCTGATTGGAGGGAGCAGCCTCACTCGACACTCCCCAGTGCCCTTGTGGCCTGCACTTACTCTAACCAGCTGGGTTAGAAGTTTTAAAGTGCATGTCTGGCTGTCTGTCTCAAGATGGCCGTTAAAAGGGTGATGCACACTTTGAAAAGTGCATATACTGCCTTCCCTCCTCCTTGTTGCTGTCATTCAGCAGCGGCTCCGCCCCATGGCACTTGGTTCAGGACGGGAGGATGAAAAATAAAATGATAAAAATTAGCATTTTATTTTTCGTCTCGTGGCTTTGGAGGGATTATTAAGTGGGACGACGGTCCTTTGCTCAAATGGAGGAGCCACCCCTGGATAACCTTGTTATTGAGAAATTGATGAAGAAAGGTATTTTTTTCCCCAGACCGTTAAAGTTGCCCAACTCCAATATAGTATTATCTAAAATCAGTAATATACTGATATTGGGATTATGTAATATATCCATTCAGGTGTAAAGAACCAATCCTTTAAATACGCCATAATTACCAATGAGAATCTCGATCTATTACTTTTAACCAAAACATGGCTCAACCCTATTTGTAAACTGAACCTGGAAAATCTATTTCCCTCCAACTATAAAATAGTCAGATGTGAAAAGAAGACAAAAGAGGGGGCGGAGAATGCCTCATTTATGGAGACAATCTTTGTACTGCCTGTGCTCAATTTCTGGTGGCCAAAACCTTCCTATCAGGTTTAGAGACCTTCCTCTTGGGTTTAGAGCTGGCCCCTGAAACATCATTAGACTTCATTCTCCTCTATCGACCCTCTCCAAAACGAACTCAGATCTTCTCCATGGCTAAATGAATTAACAATCTATGCCCAAATAATATTAATTGACTTTGTATCATTAGTATCTGTACTGAATACTTCAATCTCCTGATGGACAAAGATAAGAATACCTTAAAAGACAAGAATATCCTAAATGAAGGCTTTAAAAGTCCTCACCTTCCTAAACGTATTGCAAATAGTCAAGTGTGCTAGTCATAAAACAGGTCATACTCTTCTCTTGATTTGGTCCTCTTCCGAAGTCACAGATGTTCACTCCTCTCGAGAACTGCCCTGAACAAACCACCATCACATTTCTTTTCTTATCTAGGCAAAAAAATAACCATTCTAGATAAACCAACCATGACCATTACCAATCACAAATGGAAAGCAACCTCCAAGGAGGATCACAAAACGTTGCTTCAGGATAAGTACAAAGAATTCCTTTAAAATAGAATGGATAACAATCCTTCTCTGTTATCAGATTACCTTAACAACACCCTTGCAGAATCACTGGGGCTACTTGCCACACTATCAACAAAAAGGGATTAAACCCAAATTTCCGAAGAACCTGTGGTTCTCAGATAAACTTAAGAATGAAAATAAACTCTTAAAAATGAGACTAGAGGAAAAGCTATGATCCTGATAATAAAACCAACTACTTTAGTCAAATGAGTAAATATACCCACCTAGTCAGTAAAGAAAAATCATTAATTGTATTCACATAACATAATTCAATCTCATAGCAACCCATAAAATGTATTCAGAATTATCACATCTCTTCATAATACTTAAATGTTCTACTATAGGGGCGAACCAACTCAATAACTGGTGCACTCCCTATCCAATTACTTTACAGAAAAAATGAGAAACCTTTGTGAAAACTCTAACAACAGTCTACAAAGAGAGCCATAGATTCATGAAACAGGGTACATAAAGACACATAATTACACGCTACTATCTGAATTCATTCTCCCCTCTTGGATTGAAGGCCTCAGACTAATCTAAGCCAGTAAACCCTCCTGCTCCCACTTGGACATCTGTCCAGCAGCATTCCTAAAACCTCTACACTACTTAAAAGATCCAGTGATCATATATTTTACTAAATCCACTTTTAATACTGGATCAGTCACAGACATCCTTAGAAAAGTCAATCATTAACCCCTTTTTCAACAATATCTAACCTCAACCTCAGAGATCCAGCCAACTGTAGGCACGTACCATTACTACCTTTTGTAGCCAAGCTCTTGAAGACAAGGGTCATGAAGCAGCCCCAAAGCTTTGTAGATATTAACAAGACCCTAAACCCCACCCAGGCAGGATGATTCAGACCCAGCTTCTCTGTATAAGTTGAAATCACACCGGCCATAGATGATCTAAGAATGTTTACAGACAAAGGAGTTTTAGGGGTTATAGTCCTGCTGGATCTCTCCTTGGAAAATCAGTCTTTGCATAGCGATCGGGCATTGATCAGCAAGTAGTGGATCTGTTTCGGAGAGTTGGAGGTCATCTATGTGTGCACAGTGAGGGTTTCGGTGTTGCAGGTAAACCAGCTTTAGGGGCAAGCAAATGGCCCTTCCATGTGTCTCAGAGAGGTGATGCAGAAGTTGTTGTTGTGGCCTCCAGGGGCCAGTGCTAGGCGCTCAGAGGTGGTGTTGCGCTGGATGGCAGGAGGGTCATGGTTCCTGGTGCCTGGTGCGGTCTAGGCACAGACAGGCGCAGACGGGCTTGCCTTTGATGCGCCTTCAGCGCACCAACACCACGGCCATGCAGCAGCCTCCATAGATAGACCTGGGTCGGTGAGTGGGTGGGAAACCAGCGAGGAGATGCAAAGGGGAAAATATTACAATGGCGACGAGCGAAACGAGAAGCAAAATAGACAACAACAGTGACAACAGAATTGTAAATTAAGAAATAATACCATGGCATGGAAGAGTTACAATGAAGAAAGTGGCAAAACTAAGGGCTGCAGCGAGTGACGCTGACGATCAGCTGCACGCAGCGGCAGAAGGGACCCAAACTTGGGGTGTACCTCAAAGGCAGGGGCCAGGGAGATGGTTTCAGTTCACAGCACTAATGCAGCAGCCAGGTGGAGCGGCTCACAGGACCAGGGTCTAAGGCTACTCTATGAGCTGACGGTCAGGCTGCGAGGTGTATACCAGTTAAATTACAGGAGTTCTAAAAGCCTGACCTGCAAGTCAAGTACACAAATTAATTTAATCTCAGGAAGAAGCAGGCACTTTTCTTGCTTGCCCCACTTGATACAACTTCTGCATAGCTATGAATATTTAAAATGAGAGCGTCATATTGTGAAGGACTTAAAGTGTGCCAGAAAGATATACAAAACTGGTTCCCAACTATTCATACAAAGGGTAATTTAGGATTTAGGGTTGTCCTTTTGGATCATTACCAACTAGCAGTTGGTTAACAACTGTTTTCAGTCTGTGATGATGAGGAGCATAAGGCAAGGCAAAGGAGACTCAAAGCATCCCATGTTTATGAAAATGGCTTGTTTCATTGTTTCTGGACGAGATAGGCAATAAAAGAAGCTTGGGAAACCCTAAGAAAGAGACTTGCGCCAGTGATTTCTGCTTTTGAGCTAGTAAGCACAATTTCCCTAAAAGGTCAAACCTGTACATATAACATACAACCATGTTCATTTCTATAATAATTAGCAGGATGGTGTTAATGCTAGTGCTATATCCTGTGTCCCTCAGTTATTAAAGGGCGCACCTCTAGTTTTGTCTCCGTTGACACTGATACCTTCCAGGAAGGTTAAAAATGCAATATGGTATAATATATACCTCTCACCCTGAGAAATGCTCATCATATCCTTCTGGACCAAATTGCTGAGATTGCTCTATCAACACTGATAGACCCAATAATTCACTCTGAGATTGCAGTTTCCTTCCAAGAAATTACTTGGATTAAGAAGCACAATCGTAAACTTTCTCACTAAAATGGTGCAATGAATCACACCATTAAGAGAATTAAACAAGCATTTGCAATGCAATAGGTCTCGCAGCATTAAAGTGTGAGTTACTGGCATTGTAAATGACAATGCTTTGCATTCATTTTTTTTCTTTAATTTGCAATTAGTATATAAACATTGTTTGTGAATGGTTAGCTGTTGCTTATGCTAAGCAAAGTTGGCAGTAATATAGAGTGCTAGTCTTGCTTGTTATAAGCATGCAGATTTAAAGCGCTCTGATACCTGCGGGTAAAGTTTTCGCTATATAAAAGTGAAAACTAATAAATAAATTAAAAAAAGCCTACCTGTACCACGTCCGTTCTTATTCTTTGATGCCACATATCTTTGGGTCCCTGTATTTATTAACTGCACCTGGCTGTGGGAAACCTCCATGGCAGGAACAACGTGTTGCGGGGCAGACACGGGCAATGTAGCCACTGTCCTGTGGCTGCACCGCGGGATAACAGTGTAGGGGCAGGAAGGCAGGCAGTTGGTAGTGCTGTGCCATAACACTGGCGCGGCCTTCAATGTGAAATTCATACAGTGCTGATCCAAGGTACTGATGATTCTCTGCTAGCAGCAATTTCAGGCAGCGTATTTTAAATGAGAACACAAAAAGCAACAAGCAACGCAGGGCATGTTAAATATATAAATAAGCACAACAGTCGTGTCCTACTTTCTCGCGCTCTCTTAAAAGAAAACAAAAAAGAACGAGGCCTCTCTGATGTGGTTAGTGAGAGCAAAAGGTGAACGGCAATTTAGTAGTGCAATGAATGAAGAATGTAGGCCAAAAGACTATGTATGTATGTTATCTATGGATTTGGGAAAATACAAATGTCTGGAGAGACCACAATCCAAAGGCCGGAAAAAAAAAAACAATTATAAAGCTAGATCGCATGAAAACTGAACAGCCTAGGAAAGTAGTCCAGCACACATAAATTCAGTAAAACTAATAACGTCTTAATCTGAGAGTTCTGTAAGGACTATGCTTGTGAATTGACAGGTGTTACAATGGTCCATCTAATGTTCCGGTTCCCTCCACTCAAACTCAGTGGTTTGCAAAAAGAAAAATCAACGTCTAACTTTTTTCCCACAAAATACCAGTGTTGTCGGATATGCTCCGGCCGTGCACACATGTTTAAGCATCTCGCCTCGCTTCCAAACCAGGCACGTTTTCCCTCTGCACTCTAGGGGCCTTGAGTACATAAACTGTGAGGTTTACCAATTCCAACTGAGTTGTATATAAAAACCTTACAGCGAAAGGTTCAGAGACCATGATGTGACCTTCATTTATGTGCGTCACCAGGGCCTCTGGCTAAGTTATGCTTTTCACCCAGCAAAGCAAGGGGTCACAAGAGGGCGGTAAACATTTCTTACATCTCTCCAGAACCAGGTCATATCAGTCAGACTACGTGCCAGGGCATTCGACAAACAGTTGCGGGCGGGAGTGAGCAAAGAAACATGGCCGCTGACTCAATATTAACAGAGGTGTGTTTTTTTTATCAAGCCTATAACTCCCCAACATGTGTGTGCGGGCGACACACACATTTGCCCGCATAATCTCGAGTGTGGCTAACAGGCAGAGGACGACTCATGATCTACTTCGCTCCAGCATCAATCAGAGCCAATGAATGAACCATCACAATACATGACGTGAGCTAGTAAGTGTACCTCAGAATGACGAGCCAGGCATTGGTGTCCGAGGCCATCAGTGAAATAATAGGTTCCCTTTAATGAGAAATTACTTTCCTATAATAACATTACAATCACTAAGTGCACCAAGCCAAATGTGTTTAAATTCTATTTATATTCTTACTAACCCTGGCGAGGCATAGTAATGCACATCCAAAGTAAACGAAGTTAGCCTTCTACGGCGCATTTCAAACGGCTCTGCCACCGAATGTACTCTTTTAGAAGGAGTACACAATTTAGATTGTGGTGTTTGAGACACCGCCAGGCTTGCAAAAGTAATCGAGTACAGTTCAATTCCGGATGAACCCTTCTGGAAGACCCTCGCACAAGCGTGCCCCCTTCTGATGGTGCAGGGTCTAAGCACAGAGCGCTGCGATTCCTACACTATGTTCAATGAACAGGCCCGCTGGCATGAGTGTTACCTTTCACTCTAGACACCTGATCAGTGTCTGATAACGGAAGTACAATGCCGTGCGTTAGGCAAACCGGTACAACTGCAATCTTAGTGGTCATTCATCTGTCTTCCTTTCCAAAACACAGGCCGAAAATAAACCTCCCAATCTCCTAACCTCGGGCTGTGTAACTTAAGTGCATTTACACAGCGAGGTCACGCGAATCCGGGCGCACTGCCTAAGCACCTTTACTCAAGGATCAGCGACGGCAGAAGGCCACTCGCCTCTGAGTCACGCAGAACACACATATATCCCCATTACAAAATGCATTGCCCCGACTGTACTCATCTGGGAAAGTGCACTAATGTGTGATGGAAGCTAACACGCAGCATAAACAAACAAGTCGTTTTTTTATTTTAATAAAAGGCTACCACGGCGTATATAAGCGTTCTTCTTTTCAAAGCCTGCCTGTTTATCGGGGCCCGCGCCCCTCTGTGGTCACTGAAGTTGACAATTTCATCCGCCGTACCTCTCGCTGCGAGCTATCTTTATTATTATTAAAGCCTGCAGCCAGCCTGTTTATCAGTGCGCCTCTGCAGACTCCCCCTGCATTCCAAAGTCACTCACGTGAACTGTTCACGAGGCGAGCGTCGCGATCCGATTCTTTCGGCCATGCATTCCAATGCAGAAGCTCACGCGCACTACATAATCCTATTGGAAAATACTGCGCGCGGCCAGCTCTTGTATCCACTTTCCACTCGTTGTCGGCTAAGCCGACAGCTATAGTTCTCTGGCGAGAACGCGCTTCGCGCATTTCTAGCCGAGACCTAAAAAGGGAGTATTAGAATCCACTTTGAGGTTCATCTTTGAAAAAAGAATACATATCTAATGTTCCCAGAGGATGAGTGTCTCATTTGTGTACCTTGATAAATACGACTACCAACACGCAATGAGTTTTGAGACCAAAAACTCTTGTTGGGCCATGTGGATCTCAATTTACTCCCGTGGGTCAATCAAGCAGGCTGTCTTTAGTCATGGGCTTCATAGTGAAATATGCGTGATTCGAGCCCTAGGAGAAGGCTGATGGAATGGATATTTTTCAAATTCCATTGTGCAGTTCCCCTATGTCACATCTTTTTTATAGATTACTGCCACAGACTCTCTTTGGTCCTCTGATGAAACTGCAAGAATGGATTTAAGGTTTATTGTTTGCTTTGCTATTAAAATATTGCCCAGCAGAAATGCTAGAAAAGTGGCAGAACTATGTTTATGGTTTCTTCAAACATAAAGTGTATTTGTAAAGCTCACCTTCACCCAAGGGTATCTTGGTGGTGAATAACAGATGTTTATTGTTACCCAACTCAATGGTACTCATTTCATCGTCCTCAGAAGGATGAAAGGCTGAGTGGCCCCACCAGGTTTTGAACTGTGACCATGTGGTCAAACACAAGCCCTAGATTCTATTCTACTGGACATTTATTGAGAGATATGTATACCGAAAGGGAAATTTCTTTAAGCTAATGGTATGTCACAAACTCCACATCAGATATTTCTGATAGTGGAAAGTAAAACTTTGAACACTCCCCAGCAACATAACCCAAGCACAAACACAACAGGACAGGAGTATCTCCCTGTTCCGCCCAGTGCCGTGCTAGCGACCCGTCAAACTGTCAGGACTACACCTTGATAATAGAAGCCTGCATTGGGAGAAAAGGCCACTCATTTTAGCATTAGCGGAGGGATGGCTGGTAGTGCTTAATTTGAGCTGGTGGTTACCCGTCCTTAGCATCGGAACTTTATTGTTAACACCGGAGCTTGACAGTCTGCCACCAGGTGTCGCTGTCTGGCTAATTTAGAGATTACCACAAAAGTTATCAATTCAATATACATTCAAACTGACTACTACCTGCCGCCTAAACCATTCTTATAGCTTTGGGGGCCTGAAATACTCTGAACTGTCACACTTGTATGAGTGTGATGGTTAGTTGTTGGGTGGTAGCATAGCCGGGCCATATGTGGTGAAAACTGTGGTGGCCTCCTGAGGAGAGACCTGGCACTTATATAAATTAAGCACTGGTGGTTGATAGTTTGTGTGGCCCCGCAGAAATGAAAAAAGAACATAAAAAAACAAAATGTTAGGTGGTCCACATCCATTGGCACATGGGATGTGTTTGTGTAACACTTTCAGAACCAACCCCTAAAGTCATGATACCAACTCAATAACAAGCAATAGAACTCAGTCACTCCATCCTAGAGGAAATCCGAAATTCTACTCTGGCCAAAAAATCAGTAATGGAAATCTGGCTTTAGAAGAAAGAACTGCTTTAATATAAAGCCTGGCAACCGTATAGACGTTTTCAGTTCTGCATTTTTAAAGGGAAAAATAAAAATGAATTATGGACCTCTGCCCAGGCATATTTTTAATGTATAATTTAGAGTGTCTAATACATGATGGAAATGTGGTCTTCTGCTAATGACATTATTAAAAAGATATATTGTTTTAACTTGGGCTTAGCCTGTTCGTAAATCTTTGGTTAATTTGACTGCATATTGGCACTCAAGTACATCTCATCAAATCTCCCCAGTGTAATGATAGTTCAACTTACCTTGAGATTACTTGGGCCTGCTCCAGTCGGATGCAATATCAACACCATTTTGGTGTAAATGGAATTTTTAGCGAGTGCATTGGAACAATATTTATCCAGGAAGTCATTCTGAAAGTTTCCCCTGACACAACAAACTTCCTAACTGTTTATGGAAAAGCTATTAGCAACTCTGTGCTTGATTCTGAAGGACATTTCTTTATATCTTCAGTACTGGAGAATCGTATTTCCTATTTTTTGCTTACTATATCCTGTTATTGAATACGATGTTCAACTGAATAAGACAGGGCAACGTTTCATACTTTACCATTTATTAAAGACCAAGACAATTGATTAGGTCTCAATTACAATGGTCCAGAGGGGGGATGCAATATGTATTACACCCATTGAAATGCAATTCCCTAGGATTTACATGTTACTAGTTTAGCCTTCAAAATTGGGGTATACAATGCAAATTATGGTGCTTTCTGCAGTACAATCTGCATGTCTGTATTTACTTGACATTTTAGATTTGATCTGCTAAATGTATCCAGGGAATGCGAACTGTATCACACATTGGGGCAAATTCTCAAGGACTTATCACCGAGTTATCGGCACTTTATTGCAGCCAAAGTGGTGATAAATATATTGCCCCATTCACAAGCTGGTGCTAACAGCCCATATCACCAGTTAATCCACGATAGCAGCCGCAAAAAACATCGCCACAGACGACCCAGGCAACTATCGCTACTGAGATGCAGAGTAGGCGTTCCCGTGCAAAAAGCCGTGACAACACCACTCCGCAAGATTCTCAACGACCAGCCAGGTCAGCGATACGACCACAAAACATGCGATAAGCCGCGTTAGTAGCAGGAAACTAACACCTGCTCTGACCTGATGCAAAGTCGGACCACAGCCTGCGCCACAAAAGGGAGGCCAGCCCATAGCCACACCTGAAGGGCAACAGATGCCATGAAGCCACTGATCATGCCGCTCGGAGCCCCCCCCAACAGGACCACAACACCCACCGCCACCACCCCCGGACCAACACTGATGCAGCGCAGACAAACACACCGATCCCAGAAAATGCATCGACTGAATAGCCCCAACACCAGAGAATGTCATTGCCCACTACAGGCCCAAAGGGACAACCTACCTCCACATCTTGACCAGCATTGGCCACCGGCTGACGGTACCAACACAGCGGACAACCAACTTCCCACCACAGACACAGCTGCTGCCCATGATGCAGCTGTTGGCCTCTAGTTCCCTCCAACCAACAACCGCCTGAATCGGCGGAGTCACACAGGCAGGCCAATCCAAGTCCCTCACAACTGTCATGGATGACACCATCAGCTTGGTACCCCAGTACCAATTCTTCCCCCACACTGCGCAGGAACAGCCAGAGACCAAGCGAGGTGTCTATCCCACAGCTGGCTTCCCACACGTGTCAGGGGGCAATTGTCTGCACAGATGTCCCACTTGTGCCCCCTGGCAAAACTGCACACAATGAGCACAACAGAAAGCGCAACCCCACAATCATTCAACTCACAACACAGGAAATGCACACGTCACAAGCTCACATACAACATGCACACCCACCAGACACAACTGCACAACTCACTGTGGTAATGTGGCCCAGACATGTAGATAAGCCAACAACGGCATAGCACCTCAGGCACACAATAGCAGAATGTCGGAAGAGGTGGGAACCAGGCATGTGCAAAGGAGGCAAGTGACTGATGAATGAGAATGTACACAATGCCAGGCGTAGAGTGGATGTGAGGGCCAGCTTGTGGCATGCAGACCACACACACATATCCAGGACGACACACACCAATGACGTTTTGAGTTTTGTAGACCGGGGACGCAACCATGTCACCCCAGCCAGTGGGGAAGATCGTAGGAATGTAGTTTGTTATGTTCCCCCCTGAAAGCGTGAGCAGAGTGAGCTGGCAGGTAACTCTGGGCGTGGTCCTTTTCCAAAATGCCCAACATCTCTGCCAGGGCAGGGCCTCTCACCCCACCACGGGGCCATCACCGTGAACGGGGTTGCCTGCGATCCTGTGCACCTGCTGCACCCCGGGCCGCTGGTCCCCGAACCTGTCTTACCTACCCCTGCGCACACAGGCCACAATGCCCATCTGCCAATACCAGCGTGTGTCGAAGAGGGCCCACCACGTGCCGGTGCAAGCTCCAAGCCCGAGGGCCGTTACCCTGGCAGCCTCCTCAGACCATCACGGCCTCCGCAATACAGTCCCGCAGTACTCCTTTATCGTTGACGTACTTCACCAGCAGACACAGCGGACAAGTAGGTCACACATTTAGAACTGAGTCTTGATTACACCATGGCAGAGAACATTAATTGTGGCAGAGTCGATGTCATTATACTCCCTTCGATTAGTGGTGTCACCAAGTCTGTGCATAGCATCACAACCACACGCGAATGTGGGCCAACGTAGACTACTGGCCTCAGCCTACGCTGCGCTCGAGTAGGTCACACATTTGGAACTGAGTCTTGATTACACCATGGCAGAGAACATTATTTAAGGCAGATGTTAAATCACTATACTCCCTTCGATTTGGTGCCACCAAGTCTGTGTATAGCATTCCAACCACACATTGAGTACATATCATTGCACGCAAGGAGAGGCGTGAGAGGATGACGCGGTCCATGTGGGAGGAAAAAAGGATCATCGTTATGGAGATGATCGAAAACTACCGACAACTGCCCTGTGTCACTACCTCTGTGCATCGCGAGCCCATGACACGTGGCTGTGGGCCATTGCTGACCACTGCCTCCGTCCTACATTGTGGTCCTATGGACATGTGGCACAGAGTCTTGATTTAGCAATGGCAGAGTCCATATCAGAGTGCCGGCATCATCGCAGACTGGATCCCCGTTAGCCCCGGTGCCACTAAGTCTGTTCCCCGACATTCATGGACACTCTCTGGTCGTACATTGGTGGCGTCTGAGTCTATGGACTAGGGGGTCGTTTTCATCCTCATATAGCTGATACTGAATTGGTGGTGACAATGGGGCTGTCACTTTTCACTTCCCCATTTGCTGTTTCCAGATAAGATCAGAGCTCGGCATCATGAGCTGGAGGACACCTTCCACCGTCCCCCACAAACCTGCGCAACATTCACACTGGACCTCGACGAGGACCTGCTCAGTCCGTGTGGCCCTACCTCAGTGGACCGCAAGTCACCGTCCTGTGGGGGTTCTGTGCCAGCTGCTGTGCATCCGGGGTCACTGACTCTGTGCTGGTCAGGTTCGGGACCGCTTCTTCTGAGACTTTGGATGGCCTCCGAGGCGATGGTCTTGGGGTCATCAACTCCATGTGTCTGTGGCCCTGCGCTGTCCGCTGCCTCCGGCTACAAATGCGACCCACCAGGGCTCACACATCAAATTGAGTCCAGACCGGCCCGTGCGTGGCATCACCGCAGGAGGCACAGGCCACCATCACCAGGACCACCTCCAACCGCCATCTGCCAGAGTCGGTGGTACTGGCAGACTGACGGAGTTGCTTACACCTGTTGTGGATGCCATCATCTGCCTGATCCCCTGCTCAGCACTCCAGGTACCACTAACTCAATGCACCATGAATCATTGTCCTTTACTGTTTTGGTTATGTGCTGTGGAGAGCTCACGCACCAATGTCACCTCAGGTAGTGTGGGAGACCTGGGATGACGATGGTGAAGATGATGCAGGTATGATCTCCCCCTGCAGCTGCATCAGAAATGTCCAACAGGGACACTATCCTAGACATTTTCTTCACATGTGCGCGCTCAGCTCTAGTGCCCCAAACTCAGCACACTGAAACTCCCGGATACTTCTGTTTGTATGTTGGGTGACCTCTGTACTTGGTCCGGCTCTCTCCATGTTGCTCAGCAGTTAACTTTGTTATGCAGGTGTTTTCTGTTTCCATTGCACTGGTGTCCACTGTTCAAGTTGTTGCGGCACCACTGTACATGTGGCCCTGCCAATAAAGGGGCCGGGCGCACGTGCCCGTAGCAAGTTCAACATCATATCGGCGTGTGTCCCTGTGGTCTTGTTGTATGCTTGAGGGCCCTGGGCCCTAGGACATTACATTGTGCTGTGTATAGCGGACGCAGACATGTCACCGCAGACAGCGAGTTAGTGCTTGCACATGTAGTTTTGTCATCTCCCACTCAATTCGTAAGGGGAGTGGACTGGGCCATCATATGCAGAGCCAACGTGGGTGTGTGACTGATATGTGCATGCCCCTGGGCGTGGTTCTGTACTGGAAATGTGCATCTTCGTGTGTCTCTATGGCAGTTTGAGTCTCTTTTGTGGGGTGTAGGTGGTCCCTGAAGGGTAATGGACACCCATGTATGTGATGTAGTTCGCCTTCCATGTGTTCGACCACACCTGCACCTGTTCAACCACCTCCTTTTGGCTTTCTGACATCTGGCATTGGGGTGCCATGTGTGGGTCGGTGAAGTGTTGTAGGCCTGTTGTGCTTGCGGGTGCTTCATGCTGTGTGGTCTGGTGTAGGGGCTGGGTTCTCCCCTAAGTAGCTTGACTGCCCTGTTCCTGGTGGTGGGTTGCGTGGGATGTCCATGGGCTGTTGTGGGCGTCGGTGTCGAAGGTGTGGTGATCCTCTCCGGCATCACTTATGAGTTGTCTGGTCTGCTCTGCTGGAGGTGTTGTGTGTCTCTCTGCAATGTGAAGGGGAGATGCATGTTGACATTGTGTTGACATGTATGTAGGCTCATTGTTCTTGTTTACATGCAGACTGTATGACAATGTACATAGTGACTGTTTTGGAGGTGCAGCATTTAGATGGACTACATGACGGATGTGAGGTTGTACGTGTACATTTCCATTTCACAGTTTCCAACTCTGTCAGATGTAGTAGGCCTATTTCCTCACGTGTGCGGAGCCAGTTGTGTCCTCTGTTCTGCAGTGTCGGGGTTGCACATTGTCGTCAATGTGGATGTGCTGTTCTTGCTATGTGTGTGTGCTACAGTGTGCCATGGGGAGGACGGACATGATCCAGGGTCATTGTGGGTGTGCAGTGTGCTACACATCGTTGTGCATGTGTGCCATTGTGCCCATGTTCCCCCAGTCCCTGGTATTACTCACCCTGTTGTTGTTGTGTCAGGTCCTATCGAGCTGTGTCCGGACTCCCAACTCCTTGCACCATCTCACTGATTACTGTGGCCTACGTTTCCTCCAGCACCTCCTATGGCGCAGGACTTTCACCTTTCGCCGTTGATGCCTTCCTTTTTGCAGTGCCTTTGTGCAGGGTATAGATTTTCACATCATGCCAGTGCCTCTTGGCCTTCTCCATTGGCCTCCTAGACACTCCAACTGCATTCCCGGTGGTCTAATTGTGGCTTAGTTGATGGTTGTGTTCAGTCACCTCTGTGACGCTGATCTTGTTTTGCTGTGGACTGAACCCCGTTTTCCTCTCCCTCTTCTCCTTGGCCTTCCCCGACCCCATTGTTCCTTGCTGGTGGTCTGTGTGGCTTGTGGGGTTCGAGTCGGCCTCTGCACTCAGTCAGGGTGCATCCATGTTGCTATGCACTTTGGATTGTTTCTGGTGTGTTGTTTATGTAGCTGTAATAGTGCATGCAGGCCTGTCGCTGATTTTTGTTGCTTTTTGTACCGCGATTGGTCTTATCGCAGGATTTTTTGCATTTGCGTTTCGCATTTTGTGACATTGGTGTTAACATGGACATTTGACGCATTATCTGGTGACTATCGCATGAGACCGCCGTGTTGAGAATGCTTCGTTAAAACAGCGTAATTTTCCAGCGATAGACTGCGATGTTGGGAGTTCCGTTAAGTTACTTTTGCAATGGTTATCACACGTTCTTGAGAAAATGGCCCATTGTGTCCTCATGTAATACAACTGGTTGACAGAGGAGTGCTTCAGTGGTGCGTTCTAGCTCCTACCCTGTTCTCACTCTTCGTCAACGGGGTGGCTGATTTCCTCTCCTTGGTCCCCACTGACGCACCTGTATGGTGCTGAGTTATGGGGGTTCACAAATCTAAACCATCTAACCTTAGCTGAGAACTCCTTTCTTCGTAAGGTCACCGGAGTCCCACAGAGTACACCCATGCGACCACTATTGCTAGACTTGGGCAGGAAAGCAGTAGAAGACATGGCAAAACTTCGCCCTCTACTATACTAGTGAAGACTTTGGTGTACGGATGAATTATCGCATTATGCCAAAGGTCTAAAAGACATAATGGACGTAGACCGCTTTCATAAGATACTGTGGCTGAAGGAGATTAGATCGCTCCTGATGAACCTGGGCATGAGAGAATTGTGGAATGACCCATCCAAGGCTGACTTTCCCTGAAAAAAAATCCTGAAGGAGAGGTACTGGGAAATGGTCATGGTTTCAGTATGTTCCAATGGACTCTCTAAGCCATCTAACAGGCCGTTTTCCTGAAACTAAGCCAAGGTCTATTCAAGAAAAATATTGGGATGCTATTGAGAAACCCCATGATCGAAAACTGTACTTTCTGTTAAGGGTGGGGACCTTACCTGTTAGGTTTTTTACTAGCAAGTGGGCGGGAGCCACTAATAATGAATCCCCATGGTGTCCCTACAGACAGGAAACGATAAGCCATCTATTGTTTTTTTGTCCATCATATGTTAAACCTCGCAATGCGTGGGTTAAACCCATCTGTAAGTTATTAGGCTTTAGAAGGCATGATGAAGCGTTAAGAGTCCTTACCACGGATACAGCCTTACCCATAGCCATTCCAATGGCCAAGTTTCTGGGTTGGGCTTGGTCTATTCGAACAAAGGTGTCACACTAGGTATATCAAAAACCGATTATTTATTATTGTACAATCGATCTAGAAAGGCTGCAGAGAAATGGAGTTAAGAAATGCTGCAGGGTGATCATGGATGAATTTTATGGGGTTTCCCAACGTTTTTTTAACATGATATATTCGTCAGTTAGTAATGTAATTTAATACCTTTTTATTATATCTGAACATGTTCATATACTTGTAGTTTTTTAATTAATATTGCTTGATGTGGTATTGATGAATTGTTATTGTGCTTTTATGATATAACTGTCAAATAAAGCTTATTTGAACTTGTAATACAACTGGTGCTATGTAAAGCGCTCTGAAACCCGATTTGGGTCAAGTTTGCGCTATATAAAACTCTGACAAGCATAGTAATTACTGGGTACAGTAAACTCCACTCTTTTTGTACTTGCGACCCTTGCACAAACAGGTCTTTATACAGGAGTCATAAACCACTACTGTTGTTCGAACTTAAGTCCTTGGTGTGCTTGAGATTGTGGATTCTGGCCCTATCTCTTATCTGAATTTTGAATTGACTGCTTTAACAATGTGTTCAGAGAAGAATGCATCTGCATGTTTGTGGTACTAGGTACTACCAGGGTGATTATACAAGGGCTAGTGCCATCTTCACTGCATCTGTACCCTCACACGCTCAAATTGCTGTAATATCCAATGCAACATTAAACATAGTCAGTGAATCCAAAATATGACTTAAATACATAATCAGCCATCCATATGTTGAACCATGATTTCTTTTTTAAAGAATTGGCATATAATGGGCACGCCACCTCTGACAGGTTGCCATCTTGTCACTCAGTCTTAAAGAGATGGAAGGTTAAATGCGAAACTGACTGTATACTAGGGCAGAGGACAGAATACAGGTCACATATATTGGAGGCTGGAGCAGGCTAAAGAAGGTACAGTAAGGCATGATCTTTTGTGTCATGTGCCATGGAAAGGTGGAGCTTAATCGGATTTGTCTGATGTCGAGTAGTCAACAGTGGTAGATGGGTGGGCTATCATGGTAACAGTATCTCAACTCATGGGAAGGGATCTGATTAGAGCAGGGTGTGAGTTATGTCCTGCCATTTAATACTGGCACATGCTCTGTAACTTCTCTCTGCACTTTTGCCTGTTTAGGGGGTATTGAAAGTGCATTGAATAGTTTAATATCATGCTGAAGGCCATGAGGGAGGGGTTGGCTTGGCAAGCGGTGTGCTGGTCAGCTTCTTAAAATGAACAGGGCTGGTGCATTCAAGATGTTTCTGATTACAGGACCACTAAGGCAAAGCGTCAAGCTAGGCATGAAGTTGGGCAAATAAGGAATGGGTGGTTTATTTTTACTTCCTCCTTTTTAATGTCTTCAATTCCACGCTGTGATACACGGTAAAAGATGATGATTTGGGAAGGCAATATTGGAAGTATACGTCTTCTGGGCTATTGCAGCCCACATTTATGGCAGTTTAGATTCAATAAATGATTATGACAGCAAACACTTTCAATCAATGCTATTGGGATTTACTCGGATTGTTTTATTGACCTAAAGGACGTGTTCGCTTACATAGACTATTGAATACGCGCACAGACGGAATGGTATCATAATTGTGACGGGCATAATGTTCTCTTTTTGCGTTAGCACTTTAACCCACTTCTTTTTCCCTCATGCCTCTATAGTAACCACTCCTACGTTTCCTGCATTTAATTGTATTCTCTTTGCTCAGGTTATTCTTTTTAAGTTGCTAAATTCTAGATGATATCATTTGTTGATTGCTTTCTTTCCTTTGATATTCTTTCTAATATGATACTGTGATGATGCAAAGTGTCCTGGTGATGTAGAAGGTTTCCAGCATCGATATCTAGTATATAACGGAGATTAGAACGCTGTGGAAGTGATTTGTACAGTTGTTACTGGCTTGTTATGTATAGGGAATTCATATGTTACATTAGTTGGGTGGACCGTGATGGGTGAGTAGTCTGACCCCAACTCTGACTAGTTTCTAAGTTTTACTGTTTTGTGTTCCAGAGATCATCATCTGGTGCATGGCTCTCTATGTTTGTAGTACCTCTCAACAGCTTTTTTTTGTCGTATGGCTTCCATGTTAGGATACGGCGCTTTCTGAGGGATGCTGCCCTTTTGTTCTCTCAGAAATCCAACTATATATTTGCCTTCATCAGGGTTCTGTGCCGACTTAGGGCCGATTACGATGTGCTTCGGAAACTGTCCCGAACTAATTGGCTCCGGATTAGTTTCCAAACGAATCGGATGCTGTGAGTCCGGATGACCGATTACGATGCGATGAGTGCAAACACCCGCTCCCATTGAGAAACGGGTGGTTGTGGAAAACCTTGCGCCCTGTGGCGGGCATCCCATGGTGCCTGACCCACTGTGCATGGTTGGGAAGAGGGGTCCCTTGGGTACCGCCACGGGACACATTCGGATGCCTCTGGGTGAAGGGGGGCCCACAGGAAGCCCCCAAAGACTGATTCCAGAAGCCATTTTGTCTCAGGCAAACCGAATCAGAACGCCTGTCCGAATCGGTCATCGTAATCGCTCGTGCAGAAACCGTGTCCATAGAGCTGTGCAAATCGGCTCTGAAAGACACGGGCTGTCCGGATGCCTTTCAGAACTAGTTTGGTCTTCTCAAATGGTTTCTGGGCATCGTAATCGGTCATTGAGAAAACAGTAGGAAGCAAGGGTTCCGAACCGGATGCGACAACACCGAATCCCATCCCGAGCCCTTCCTAATGACATCGGAATAGGCCCCTTACTAAGTTTCAACCGCAGCTTCTGACGGTAAATGGCTCTTGCTCAGGGCAAGCTCTTATTTATGTTTTTAATTGGTAGTTCTCCAAAGAACCTTTTTTTTAAAGTGAAAGTTGTGATTTTTTTGTTAATTTTTTTATTTTTAGCTTGAGCTTTTATGTGATATAAAAATGTTGGTTTCGAACAATTTTTTGGGCAAACAACCACTTTAAACAACTTTCTTTTTAACAATCCTATGTTTATAGTGTTCCTCCATCTTTTCTTCTTATTTTTGTTTTTCTTGTTGCTTCAGATGGGCTCCTTGCCTTCAATGCAATAGAATGCAGAGACCCTCAGATGGGTTGTTGTTATCTTCCTACAGTTCATCCACTCATGGTTCATGCTTGATTCACTGCCACTTTGCACTACCTCGGCTCGGTCTGTCTTCGAGTGATATCTATCAGGCTCGTTCTTATGGTTACACTTGAGGTGTCTATCCATGGCTGATATGCTGAACAAGTATGGTTCTCTGTGTCTCCGGCTGAGCTTCTGCTCACTGAGCTTGTAAATGACAAGATCAGTGAGCAACAAAGAAAGGTGTTTCTAAGATGGAACATTTTTGGGGTTTTACACTTTTTTTTATCTAGTGTTTCTTTTAGATTCAACTAAAAAGTAGTGCACTCCGAACTTCGATGTAAAAATAATATAAATAATTACTACTTGCACTGTTAATGTACAGCCACTTCTCTCACTGAACTTACCTTACAACAATGGGTGCAGTACGATTTTGTTTTCATGTAGAGAAGGTGCACTGCATTTCAGTATTCATGAATCTGCAATTTAATAGTAACGTTGAGACAGTGGAGACTGCAGTTGGGGCAGAGAACTTCTCACATAAAACGATAGAACACACATAAAAAGATAGGACACACCCAACTTTTTACATGTGGTGTACTCAGTCCCGTCTGTGGAGTTACTATTAAATTGCAGTTTTGTGAATACCAAAATAGATCAATTGGATAATCCTATCCTTTTATGTGCGGAGTTCTCCGTCCCGGCTGCGGTGTCTCTTCAGTCATAACGTTACTATTAAATTGCAGATTCAGGAATACTGAAAAAAAGCATGTATAGCATAACAGGATTGAGCACTCCTTCCTTGAGACTTAGTAGAATGGTGTTACTTTTAGAAGTCTAAGTTGTAGGCTAGCTGTCAGACATATGGGTGTCTGAGGAAACTGCTGTCTCCAAATTTTCTCATTCTGATGCAATTTCCCAGAGGCCTCCGTTTGAATTGACATCAGACACTGTCTATTGGTTCAGATTGTTCTATGGTGAGGGAGGGCTCAAGTGATGTCATGGGAATCTCCTTAACATGTGATATAGTCATAGAAATGTTCGCTTGACTCCGGAATGCACTGATGAGGGTCAGTTTGGTAGCCACTGCTTTCTATTTTTTTTTTTTTTTACTTTTTATTATTTGAAACACAAAGGAACAAAACATCAAACAAACAAGCAAGGCAGTACAATATGAATACAGACATTAGATATGTGCTCAAGGAGGACGGGAGACACATGTTAACAGGAGAAGAAAATTCTTTGAATACAGATGAGGGGAGGGAGGCACAGGCAGAGTTGCATAGGAACAGTACAGCATATCACAGCTGGAAGGGATATAGGTCAGGGTGACTGAGGAGGACTCTGGGAGCGGTGAGCGGGGGTGTACAAATATCTCCACGGTATGTGTTCCAAGGAGTCCAAATCTTCCCCCATTTTCGGGGTCTGCCTCTTGCAATATACACTGTTTTCTCTCGAAACATGCACCGGTCCAGACTCTCTTTCCAAGCAGTCACTGTAGGCGGCCTCGGGGATCCCCACAACTGGGCAATATCTCTCTTCGCAACCATATTGGCCAAGGTTACCCACCGAAGCTGTGACACGTCATAATCATTCGGACCCCATACATTCAATAAGCATTGCCGGGCTTCCGGCATCATAACAACACCCGTGACATCATCCATAATCTCATGTATACGTTTCCAGAATCGCACCACCTCAGGGCATTCCCAAATGATGTGAAGATAGGTGCCAAGGAGACCACACCCACGCCGACACATGCCATCTGTAGAAAAACCCATATGAATTAGACGGGGGCCAGTGACATAGATTCTGTGGAGGATCTTGAGTTGGACCAGACGGAGGCGGGCCGGAATCGCCACCTCCTTGGGAGAGGAGATCGCGGACTGCCAATCCTCATCATCCAGTTCAATACCATCAGCAATCCAGGCCTCACGAAGGCGATCAAGCAGACCCGATCTATCATTAATCATTTTTTTGTAGAACAGTGAGATAGTGCTATCCGGCACATAGCCGTCTAGTATACGATCTTCGAGGGGGGAGGAATCCGGAAACAGCACTACCCACTGGTAACACAGAATTCAGAGCATGACGCACCTGGATGTAACGAAATCTCCCCCTGTCACTCAGCTTATACTCTGTTTGCAGTTCAGAGAAGGCCTTAACCTTTCCTTTAACCCAGAGATCACGCACTTTACTTATACCGATCACGTCCCACTTATCAAATCCCTTCGTCCTCCAGAGGCTACCCAACTTCGCGGAGGCATAGAGCGGTGTGGCACCCATTAATTTATCACTCCAGCCCATAGCCGCCGTTGCGCTATGCCATACTCGCACAGTTATAGTGGTAGGTCCCGTGAGTTGTGAACAGGAGGGTCCCGAATAAAGTGCCCTATAGTAATCACCCCCCGGGAGCAGCCATTTGTCCATTTCAAATGCTGGGTTCAACGCCGGGCCATACATCCCGTGGTTGAAAGCCGCAAGGTGGGAAGCCCAATAATACCTACGAATATCCGGGAGCGCTATACCGCCATCATACCAGGGGAGTGTCAATTTCGGAAGAGCTATACGCGAACGTCCGTCCCATATTAGTTGCCTCTGTAACGATTCTATTTCCCGAAAATACATCGACGGGATGACATCAGGACTATTCTGGAGGGCATATAGGAACCGAGGTAGGGACATCATCTTAAAAAGGGCCGCACGCCGTAGTGGAGACAACGGTAATTTACGCCAACGCGCTACATCGGAGCGTAGCCGCTGAAGTGGGGGAAGTAAACTACGTTCGTAGCGAACCGCCGGATCCATAGAGATAAACACACCCAGGTACTTAAAGCCAGATTGCGACAGCTGGATGGGACAGCACCGTGAGTACATAAATGTAGGATTTCGACCAATTAATGATTAGGCCCGAGTTCTTCCCAAAGGAGGTAAGTACGTCAAACAACACATTAAGCGATTTTTGGGGAGAGGTAAGATACAATAAAATATCATCCGCGTATAAGGAAATGCGATCCTCAAATTCCAGAGTCCAGCGTATACCCTTCAGCGAGGGCTCCCACCGCAGCCAAGCAGCAAGAGGCTCCAACGCCAGAGCAAAAAGGAGCGGGGACAACGGACAGCCCTGTCGCGTGCCCCTACCTAGAGTAAAAGGCACGGAGACGCGGCCATTAACCACCACCTGGGCTAGTGGTGTTTCATACAGGAGTTTGACCCAACCGATAAAACTGGCGCGGAAACCAAACTTGGCGTGTACCGCCCAGAGATAAAACCACTCGTAAACACTCCTGAGGCAAAGTAGCCGGGAGCACTTTGATTTTTAAAACTGTGATTGATACTGTGTTTTTACTCTGTACTCTGCACTTTAAAAAAGCCTATTTGCACAAACTCCTTGGTCTCTTCCTGGTCGGCGCAGGGAAGCAGATTGCTTGCTTTCCCCGCCCTGACCCGAGTCTTGCCGCCATTCCCTGCGTGAGGGACACGCCCACCTCGGGTGGCCACGCCCCCCCCTCCCAGGTCGCTATAACTACGCGCTGACTGCAAGCGCCGCTCCCACTTACTCGTAAACACTCCTGAGGCAAAGTAGCCGGGAGCACTTTGATTTTTAAAACTGTGATTGATACTGTGTTTTTACTCTGTACTCTGCACTTTAAAAAAAGCCTATTTGCACAAACTCCTTGGTCTCTTCCTGGTCGGCGCAGGGAAGCAGATTGCTTGCTTTCCCCGCCCTGACCCGAGTCTTGCCGCCATTCCCTGCGTGAGGGACACGCCCACCTCGGGTGGCCACGCCCCCCCCTCCCAGGTCGCTATAACTACGCGCTGACTGCAAGCGCCGCTCCCACTTACTCGTAAACACTCCTGAGGCAAAGTAGCCGGGAGCACTTTGATTTTTAAAACTGTGATTGATACTGTGTTTTTACTCTGTACTCTGCACTTTAAAAAAGCCTATTTGCACAAACTCCTTGGTCTCTTCCTGGTCGGCGCAGGGAAGCAGATTGCTTGCTTTCCCCGCCCTGACCCGAGTCTTGCCGCCATTCCCTGCGTGAGGGACACGCCCACCTCGGGTGGCCACGCCCCCCCTCTCCCACTCCATACTTCACCCTATAAAACATGAGCACCAGCCGGAAGCGCAGCGGACGAGCGCAGCGGGCGCGACGATTGCGCGCCGAAGGCGCGCCAAAGGCAAGCCCGTCTGGGCCCGTCCGGGCCCAGACGGCCGTAGGCCTAGCCACTATGCCCGATCTGCAAAAGCGCATCTCATACTCCAGAGACTTACTGCTTGCCTGGAACCCGGAAAAACACCCCCAGTGCAAATACATCCACAAGGAGGACACCCCCTATGCAGGATGTAGCCTCTGCAATAAATCCGAGGAATCGGAACGCCACCTAGGACTACGGCTTGGCCTTCTGAATTGCAGATCCTTAGTAAAGCATGCCCACGAAATCAACATCCTCGTCCAAGATTCGCTGCTAGATCTTTTGTTTCTTACGGAAACTTGGCTGACCCCGCACAGCGACTTCGATGTTGCCAATGCTACCCCCCCCCGGTTTCCAAATATGCTTCCTAAATAGGCCAATCGGTAGAGGCGGTGGCCTAGCTATAATCTACAAAGATCACCTCAAATGTAGAATCGAGACCGGAACTGCTAAAAACTGTGAGAACTGCCACTTCTCAATTCAGATCACGCCATCTACTTCCCTTTCGGGACTGCTCGTGTATCGTCCTCCAGGCCCTCTAGGCGAATTCACCAGTACACTGATGGACCACATCCTACTTAAGACTATCTCGGTCTCTAACTTTCTCCTCTTAGGGGATTTTAATATGCACTTTCTGGATCCTATGGACAACACCGCAGCAAACTTGCTCGCGGATCTTACCACAGCTGACCTCCTTCTGCAAAACCCCAAAGCAACCCACGAGAAAGGTCAACTCCTAGACCCTATCTTCTCCAACATTGGGAACCTGTATGCCCAGGACCCCACCCCCCTGCCTTGGACAGACCATATGCTGATTCCTATGCACTGGTCACTCGACACGACACCAGCGCCCAAACAAAAAACAAGGGTACAAGCCAGACGATGGCACAAGTTAGCACCAGAGGAATGGGAGGCCAAACTACGCGATACCATCGCCCCCTTGTCCACGGACCCAAACAGCGCAGACAGAGAATTCATGAATTGGCTAGTCCGACCCCTAGATAGCTCCATTCCACTGACCAGTACGCTAAAACACGTGAAAAGAATCGGCCCCTCCCCTTGGTACACACCTGCCCTTACAGCCCTTAAAAAACAATGTAAAAAGACAGAACGCTCGTGGAGGAAAAATAAGTCAACAGAAGAGAAAAGCGCCTACCACCGCTCCATGAAAGCCTACAAACTAGCTTTACACGACGCCAAAAGGACTTATTACGAGGAAAAGATAAAAATTTCCGCCTGCTCATCCAAGGAGACTTTCTCCATTCTTAAAGAACTCCTCCACGTCCCGGAACCCCCACAGAAACCTATGGACCCCAAAGAAGCCGAGGAAAAATGCGTCAAGCTGGCCACCTTCTTTGACGACAAAATAAAAAAAATTCTCACCTCCCTCCCACCTCCTAACTCTGACTCCTTGGTGAGAGCCAAAGAGCAGATACCCCCCGCCGACAAACCCTCCCTGGAGTCACTTGGCCCACTCTCAGAAGAAGAAGTAAGAGTCATACTTACCTCAACCAAGAGCGGTGCCCCTAGCGACCCAGTTCCCATACGTTTCGCTAAAAACATCACGCATACTATAGTGCCCCAACTGACAGCCCTGATCAATATCTCACTGGAACAGGGAGAGGTTCCATCTAACTGGAAGGAAGCTGTCGTCAAAGCGCTGCTCAAAAAACCATCGCTTGACCCCACAGACCTCTCCAACTATAGACCTATCTCACTTCTACCTTGGATAGGTAAAGTCGCCGAAAAACTGGTAAATAAAAAGCTGTCACACTACCTCGAGTCAAACCATCTTCTCAATGACTCACAGACAGGCTTTAGACCAGGTCAGGGCACGGACACCGCCCTCCTCGTGGCAGTAGAAAGAACCAGGGAAATCATCGATACAGGAGGATCAGTGGCAGTGGTCCTCCTAGACCTTAGTGTGGCCTTTGACACGGTCAGTCACCAGGTCCTAATCCACCGTCTCGGGACTGTTGGGGTTAAAGGCAGAGCTCGGAAGTGGCTTGCGTCCTTTCTCTCCCGACGCTCCTACCAAGTTTGGGAAGGCGAAAGCCGCTCCCCCTCCATCCCCCTCCAGTGCGGCGTGCCTCAGGGCTCCTCCCTGAGCCCTACGTTGTTTAACGTTTACATGGCCCCACTGGAGGAACTCGTCTCACCCTTTGGAGTCACTATCGTCAGCTACGCCGACGATACACAACTGGTGGTGACACTCTCCCACCCCAAGCTTGAGCCCTCCAATCTCCACGACTGCCTTACCAACGTATATCAGTGGATGAGTGACTCTGCTTTGAAGCTAAATGGCTCCAAAACAGAGATCCTGCTCCTTGGACAAAAAACCACGAACCTCCCCTCTTACATCTGGCCCGCCTGCATGGGCGAACCCCCCACTCCCAAGAAGGAGGTCAAAAGTCTGGGAGTGTGGCTGGAGACCGACCTCACCTTCAGGACCCAGGCTAGAAAGACGGCCGGCACCTGCTACGGTTTACTTAAATCTTGCAGGAAGGTAATCCCACTTCTACCTTTTCAGTCGCGTCTCATGCTGATCCAGGGCTTAATTCTATCTAGGCTGGACTACAGCAATGCTATCTACCTGGGCGCCCCAGAATCCACCCTTCAAACTCTTCAGAAGGCTCAAAATGCCGCCGCCCGACTCCTCACAAACACCCCGGCCAGATCATCTGCCAAGCCCGCTCTCAGGAAGCTGCACTGGCTCCCGATTAGGGAAAGGGTCATTTTCAAGGCCCTCTGCCTTGCTCACAAGACTCTTCATAACACCGGCCCTCCTATACTAAACAACTGGATCACCCCCTATAGACCCACTAGAGCGCTTCGCTCGGAGCACGGAAACCTTATTACGATCCCTAAGGTGAAAAAGGCCCGCATAGGTGGCCGCCGCTTCTCAGTAAACACTGGAAACAAGTGGAATGCACTCCCTCTGAGCCTCAGAACAGAACCTAACCTCCTCCGGTTCAGAAAAGCCCTCAAAACTCTTCTCTTCCCCTAAAACTGTCACTTTCCCGGACTACACCCCCTCGTGAGTAAAATGGTTTTAGCGCTGGGATACCCACTGGGTGACTACGCGCTCTACAAATCCCTAAATAATAATAATAATAATAATAAATAATAATAATAATAATAATAATAATAAATCAAAGGCCATCGTGGCGTCCAAGGACGCCAAGATGGCCGGTTCACGCAGCGCGGGGCCCTCGCGAGAACACCATGCAGACGTCGTAAATTTAGTGCCGTGTTACGGTGCGGGATAAAACCGGATTGATCCGGATGAATCAAGTCGCCGAGAACCGTAATCAAACGATTAGCAAGCAACTTGGTGAGGATCTTGGGCTCCGCATTTAAGAGCGAAATGGGTCTATAAGACGAGCAACGATCCCGTGGTTTACCCTCCTTATGGATCACCACAATGGTCGCAAGACGCTGATCTCTAGGGAGGGAGCCATTGTCTCGCGCAGCCAAAAACATAGCACGTAGATAGGGAGCTAAAGTATCAGGGCGTAACTTATACAGTTCCACAGGAAGGCCATTGGGACCCAGAGCCTTGCAGCGCGAGAGCCACTTCATCCACCGAGGGCGTGGCATCCAGGCAATCACGCTCCGAGTCGGACAAACACGGGAGCGCTATGTCCCGAAGCAACAAGTGCGAATCCCCTTCAGGCCTGTCGGACACCGAAGTATATACCTCTCGAAAATACTCAGCAAAGCATTCAACAATGTCAACTGGATCAGTTACACTCACACCATCACACGTTACAATCACCGGGACCACTCGATTCGCTCTCTCCCTTCTGTCCAGCCAGGCAATCAATTTCCCTGCTTTATCACCCACGTCATAGAGCCGTCCCTGCTGTTCCCTACTCATCGTCTTTGCCGCATCAGTAACCAAAGTTTTATATTCTAGTTGTTTAAGGCGGAGGACATGTAAGGCTTCTCGAGATACCCCCCGCTCCAATGCAGTCTCCAGGTCTGTGATTTCAGTTTCGAGCTGAACAACTGCCTCGTTCTTACATTTCTTAGCACACCCCACCAAAGACAATGCCTGTCCCCTGATCACAGTCTTAAAAGCTTCCCACAATGAGACAGGTGATGATACAGAACCAACATTTTCAGCAAAATACAAATCAAATGATTTAATCAATTCAGTGTGCGTCTTGGGGTTGAGAAGATACCATGGGTTAATCGGAGCCACCCTGCCTTCGGCCCCGATGCTAAGATTAAAATGAAACCAAATAGGGGAATGGTCTGATATGCCCCGGGCCAGGTGTCTAACCTCTCCAATCGAGGGGGACAGTGCCGCCGGTATCAGGATGTAATCTAATCAAG